>NC_083328.1:40908686-42108686 GCF_963455315.2 Globicephala melas | reverse complement strand
CATGGGAGAGGGAGCCTGGGACATCCGACTCATTAGCAGAAAGGCCAACCCACCGAGCCTGAGGATGCAGGGTGTGGCAACACAAGCTGGTGTTTAAAAGCAGCCACCTCTGTAGGGAGAAGAGAGAGATATGGGCACAGCCCATTTCACGGGCAGACTGGAGGCCAGAGCTTAGGTACTGTAGAAACATCGCTCACAAATTTGAATTCACCGTAAATGCAACAATATTACCGCCCTGTCAACATCTTGACCTGAGCCAAATATGCAGATTAATTATAAATATTACCTGTTTTGGAAATCATACACACTAATTTTTCAGCCAAGAGACCACTTACCCTAGTAGTTATGCTGACACACACACTCAAAAATGTGCCAGCAACCACAGCTCAGGGCGATTACATTTGATGGCTATAATAGCTGGTTACAAAGAGGTGCACACTTTTTATCCCTTGCATGTCGATACTCTGACATATTTGGAAAGATTTTGTGAATACACTACTTTCATTTCCAAGAAATAATCCTCCCAAAATGCGTATTTTAAAGGAAAAGCACTAAGAGAGTTTAATGACTTACACCAGCAAGAACAAAACAGGATTTTTGTCCTCGTGCAATAAATTTCTAAACTTGTTTACATTGAAACCATGGCATGAAGTCCCATTAAGTGGCATTCACTTGGTAATTTTCATCACGCATTTGTGTCTTCTTCAATAGTGGTGAATATGACACACTTATAAATACCAGAAAGCCACGGTGACTGATTTCATTGCATTGGTTTAATGGTAGACAATGTGTTATTTCATCCTGGGAAAAAAGACAAGTAAATACCAATGCCCTACTAATCCCCTGTAAACCTGTAAGGCTCAGCTGCTTTAGGTTAGCTTCAACCTTATTTGTCAGATTTATGTCAGTTTGTGGTATTAGAAGTCTCTTCTCTTTGTTTGTCTTGCAACACAGAAGTTAACTAGAAGGATCTAGGAGGTTGGCTTGTCATTTTTCCCCCTGTCGTTTATATTTATTATTGATTTCTCTTCTTGCTTTTCCCTCAGGAAGGGCATGGGAAAGCTAGAAGCATAGCCTCAGTGGGTTGGTCTGGTCTGTTACTGTCAGTCTGATGTTTCTAGCTGCCTCTCTCAAGCTTTTCGGAAGCCAGGAGGCTAGAAATGTTGTTGGTTGGACAATGCATCTGGCCTTGGCCTCACGGGGGTCATCCACAGTGCCACCCTCTGGAATAGACATATTTCCTCTTAGCTCTTTTCCATCCCTAGGATGAAGCAACACCATTAGGGCTGAGAAGAAATCTCATCTGGGCTTACATTCCCACATCTCCACACCACTGCAACTGCAGCTTTGGAAGGAAAACCAGCCATGATGTCTGACAAGGGTGTGCAAAAGGGTGGCTCACAGGTGCACCGACTGAGGGAGAGAGTGACTGGGAAAGCTTCCCAAAGAGGGACTTGCAGTCTTCCGAGAGGAAACGTCAATGCACAACTGAGGGTTGCAGCTGCAGTGAGCCTGGTGCTCTGGTGCCCAAGAACAGCATGGAAGAGACCAGGGCACATACACATGCAGAAAACTCCAAATGAGACAAAGAAGAGGAGTCTACCGCATCAACAAATACAATATCTCTACATGCTGTCTCTGTTCCGAGCCCACTGTCCATGATGGAGGTCGTGTCTAGCCATCCATCCATTTTCCCACCTATTCCAATTTGTTTGGAAAATTGACATTTCATAAAGCCCCTACCATGTGCCAGATAATGCCAAGGTTTCATTCAGTGAGTGTGTACTGTGCACTTCCTATGTGCCAGGCATTCTTACAGGCTCTGGGATAGAAAGAGAGAAAACATGGTGCTGGCACCCTCCGGAGGTAGGGAAAGAGCTTGCAGCACATCTAATGCAATGGGTTGACATTTTTGTTGAAATGAAGCAATAGGTGCAAAGTGCCCAGCCAATAATAGGCATCCAATAAATAGACATCCTCAGGCATTTACTAGAGAGAGATTTATAAGGTGCTTGTTGTGTGTCTTTGCTCATGCTGTGTTTTTCCTTAAGCACCATTTCTAACAACTGAACAAAAAATAGGAAGATTCAGTATTTGACGGCCTCTTCATTAACAATTATTCTCAATATACTATCTCACTTCATTCTTACTAGAACCCCAAAATGCAGTTTTCCATTTGTCAACTGGGGAAGTTAAAGCACAAAGAAATTGAATGATTTAGCAAAAGATTCTCAGATGGTTAATTGGCAGAGCTGTAAATAAGCCTAGATTTTTAAAAACTTTATATTTTCACTCCTGATCCAGTGTTGTTCTTATTTCACCAACACTGTCTGGCCTTCGTGTGTTTTTCAAAGTCCCACTTGTTCCATTGTTCAAAGCCCTGTGTAAATCTCACCTCCTCCATGTAGCCTCCCCAGATTGCCACAGAAAGTTCCAATCTTGTTCCTTTTTACTCTGCTTGCACTTTGCTTGGACCTCAGTGATCGCTGGACTCAGCTTCGCTCTCTCCCTGCGAGAGCCTAAAAGTGTCTGAAGGACAAGGATTGTCCTTATTCTTTTTTTAATCTCCTATAGTTCTAGCGCAATGCCTAATTCTTCACAGGCACTCAATAAATATTATGAGAATTTCTGTAGACCACAGAAAGATTTCTGATGTTGGGAAGCAGGTGTAACTGTGGATCCCAGAGACTCTCTGAGGAATTGCCATTGCAGTTAGATTAACATTCACCAAACTGCAATTAAGACTGCGGTGGTCACAGTGGAGGTGGAGAAGTTGATGACAAACAACAGTTCTCTTTTGCCCCAATGTCAGCTGAGGTTCACTAATAGTTGCCTTATAACCAATCACCCACTGTAAGTGAATATTTACAATATTTGGATGTAAACCTATGGAGAGCTTCATAATTCCTGCTAACTGGATAATGGGTAAGAAGGTGGGTTCTGGAATCAAGCTTCCTGGGTGGAAATCTCATTGCTGTTGCAGTCTCTGTGATCTTGGACAGTTCCTTAATTGCCCCATGCCTCAGTTTAAAACAGGGATAATACTACGGTCTCCATTATAGGGATATAAAGATTAAATTGGATAGCTCTTACCCAGTACCTAGTTTATCTGCTAATAGTTATATTACATTATTAAGGCTTAGAAACTTATGACAGAGTCTGAAGCAGTTTAGTTCACCTTAACAGGCAATATTATTGGAAGTTTTGGGAAACCCCTGGAAGTTATTTTAAAGAACAGCTGCTCGCGCACTGGTTAACACTAACCACGTCTGCTTTGGTCTTAAAGAAGCACAATGGAACTTCTTCGAATCTGTAGTCTGAATGCCATATGGCAGCAACACAACTACCTTGTGTTTCCCAGAGAGACTCGCATTTTCCTTGTGTTGTAGGCATTGGATTCCTTCCATTGAGACTGTCTGCATCCACACGTGGCAGGGTGGGGAGTTCAGGGCTACTGCAGGCCAAGGTTTGTGAGCAAATCCCTGCAAAGAGATATTTCCCCCAGGCATCCGTTTCAGCTTTGTCTGAATCTCAGACTCCCAGCTACCAAATGGCCGAATTAGAAATGAAAAGCCCAATATTTAAACTCCAACACCAGTGTCAGTCATTCAGTAAAGTCCTCGTACTGAACACTCACTCACTCTTGAATTCTATACCCACTTAACTAAATTAATCATCTCAGTACTGCAGAATGTTTGTCAAGAAACAGAATGGAAAATTATACAACATAACATCATGTTTTGGGAAATGACATCATTTCTGATGATGCAGGAAGTTGGACAGTTTATTTATAAAACATGTAATTTTGTGGATAAACTAGTGTAGAATTCATTCTGAGGAACATCACATAAGCTCTTATGGGGGCAGTAAGACCTGAGTTGTGTATCTTGTGATGTTGCAGGGCTGAATGTCACCACAGGGGCTGGGGTCTCCTCAGTGCTTCTTCATAAACTGCCCATGGATCCCCTGTGGCTTCGAGAGGAACTCTGACAGCTGGCTGACTTGAAAACAGTCACTGGGTATTTCATTGTACTAGCTTTTATTAAAAACCCATTTTGGGAGAGGAGAAATTGAATCTTGACCTTTTGGAACAAAAGGGCAATACGTCCAAGGAAATAATCACATCAGAGTTGTCATTTGAGCATCATCTGATCTGAGCAGAGGAACAGCTTGGTAAACATTCATGATTCCCTTTCATAACTCTTAATAATATGAGAAAACTCAAAATAGTGCACAGGTTTCTGTTACAGAACAATCTTCTACAACATGTTCTAATGACTTATGAGAATCTAGTAAGAAAACTATTAAATAGGAATCTGAAGTTATTTCATTTACTTTTTTTTTTTTGGAACAAATGAAAACAATATTTATTTTTAACTAAAAAATCTTTAATTGCTCTAAAAAAAATAACTGTCTAAAGCAAAAATAGAAATGCATTTTTACAGCACATGCAAAATGAAATGCACAAAACAAGAGCACAAAGAATGGTAGGGGGAGTTAAGAATTGTAAGGTCTTATACTATATAATATTTCATTTACTTTTGAATGCATAAGATATTCAAACTATTTTTTATTGACTAAAAAGTAAAAACTAAAATTATAAACAGCACTTGCCCTATCATATCCTTACAAAAAGAGAAAGGAAGGTCCTCCAACTTGATGAAAATTAGAGCACATCTTTTAAAAAATGTTTCATGGCTTTAGGTGATAACAAATAACTAAAGCATATTTGAAAAATAAGAAAAATCCTTCAAGAAAGTCTGTACTTTATTATTCCATTCTCCCAGGAGAGCCACAACTTTTTATGGGTCATCTGGGGCCTGAACCCAAAATAAACATGAAGACAGTAAATTACCCCAGCAGGTACTCGATGTCTTTATCAGATTTGCCAAGTGTCAGGGAGGGAAAAACAAAGTCTCTTGGGCATCAAGAAATCAGTTCTCCCAATGTATCAATTTTCTATTAAAACATTTTGTAATTACTGTATAACACAGAGAACTATATTCAGTATCCTATGATAAACCATAATGGAAAAGAATATAAAAAAATACTGTGTATATACGTATAACTGAATCACTTTGCTGTCCAGCAGAAATTAACACAACATTGTAAATCAACTACACTTCAATTTTAAAAAATGTATTTTAAGAAACCGTTTTGTATTAATAACCAGTTATGCTCCTCCTTTTATGGCTAATTATCTTGGGGGCAGGGAGCATGCACAGGTGGTTCCATTTAATAAGGAACATTGATTGACATGTGACCTGTGGTTGAACACAATGGATTTGAGGTTCTTTAATATTAGTATTCCATTTTTAGTGTGCCTGTTTGCTATGTAGCTATGCCTCTTGGCATTATTATTTAGCAGTTGTTCTAGAGATGAAAATACACATCCTTAACTCATCACTGTCAGTCAGAGTTAACACTGTCCCCGCTGCTTAGATGGTAAGAGCCTTGCCACCATGCAGTCCAGGTGGCGGTCATATGTCTTACGTCTACGCGTTATAACCCTCAGTGTTATAAACTAGTTTATAAACATAAACTGTATGACAGTCTCTAGTTTATAAAACAATTTGTGCTTTAAACTAGGAGTTGGCAAACTTTTTCTGCAAAGAGCCAAATATTTTAGGCTCTAGACCGTACAATTTATGCCACACTACGCAGCTCTGCTGTTGTATCACAGAAGCAGCCTCAGACAATAGGGAAAGGAATGGGCATAGCTGTGTTCCAATAAAACTTTATTTACAAAAAAAAAAGCAGTGGGCTGAATTTGGCCCACAGGCTGTATTTTCCCAGCCCCCACTTTAGACAATAATATGTATTTTGAATAAATGATGAAAAAGTAGACTGTTCTATTAAATATTTTTATGCACATATTTATCTTACCCACATTCTTTTCTTCCTGCAGATGAGACCTTCCATCTGGTATTAGTACCTTTCAGCCTGAAGAATCCTTTTTTGTATACGACAGGTTGTGGTTGATTCTTTTATCTTAAAACATCCTTATTTTGCCTGCATCTTGCAAGATGGTTTTGCTTGACATGAAATTCTACTTTGATAGTTTGTTTCTTTTTTTCCTTTTGACACTTTGAAGATATGTCACTGTCTCCTGGTCTGTGTTCTTTCTGATAAGTCAGCAGTTATTGATTCAATGTTCCTCTGTTCCATCCTTAGCATCACATTATTCTAACTATACCCATCGCCCTATTTGACCCCTAGACTATAGGTGACTTCAGGGTATCTCCAATAACTTACTGCTGGCGTGCAGTAGGTGTTCAATGCATGATGATAAATGAAATTCAGATCAAGTTCTGGGGATCAGACATGAAATGGACCAAGCCATCCCCAGAAACGATGATTCCAGCCTCAGCCCTGACCTGAATTCCCACCGAGACTCCTGGGAATGCAGATTTGCGAGCAAGAGGTGTGGAGAATGTGCAGCTTTTTTTTTTTTTTTAAATTAGAGTATAGTTGCTTTACAGTGTTGTGTTAGCTTCTACTGCACAGCAAAATGAATCAGCCATACATACGCATATGTTCCCTCCATTTGGGACACTACGGTACATTAAGTAGAGTTCCCTGTGCTATATAGTATGTTCCCATCAGTTGTCTATTTTATACATAGTATCAATAGTGTATGTGTGTCAATCCCAATCTCCCAATTCCTCCCACCCCACCCCTTTCCCCCTTAGTATCCATACATTTGTTCGCTACATTTGTGTCTCCATTTCTGCTTGGCAAATAAGGTCATCTAAACATTTTTCTAATTTCCCCATATATGCGTTAATATACGATATTTGTTTTTCTCTTTCTGACTTACTTCACTCTGTATGACAGTCTCTAGGACAATCCACTTCTCTACAAATGCCCCAGTATCGTTCCTTTTTATGGCTGAGTAGTATTCCATTGTATATATGTACCACATCTTCTTTATCCATTCCTCTGTTGATGGACACTTAGGTTGCTTCCATGTCCTGGTTATTGTAAATAGTGCTGCAATGAACATTGTGGTACATGTCTCTTTTTGAATTATGGTTTTCTCAGGATATATGCTCAGTAGTGGGATTGCTGGGTCATACAGTAGTTCTATTTTTAGTTTTTTAAGGAAATTCCATACTGTTCTCCACGGTGGCTGTATCAATTTACATTCCCACCAACAGTGCAAGAGGGTTCCTTTTTCTCCACACCCTCTACAGCATTTATTTGCTTGTAGATTTTTTAGTGATGGCCATTCTGACTGCTGTGAAGTAATACCTCACTGTAATTTTGACTTGCGTTTATCTAATAATTAATGATATTGAGCATCTTTTCATGTACATTTCTCCAAAGAAGACATACAGATGTGCTGCTTTCTCTTAATCTGCAAAGTGTGTCTCCAGTGGCAGAACAGACCCACCCATTCTGCCTCTGCTTTTGCGCATCAGGACAGCTACCACACAGATGACCAGGTGGTGTGGTCTCAAACTTAAGAACCTAAACCCTTATGCCCTGGATGCCAAGCTCCAAGTGCACCTCACATGGTGCGGGATCCACCAAGCTCTCCACCTCTCATGTCTCGATACAAGAGGTGGGATCCACGTACATCTGCCTGGTGGACCCCACCTGGGGCCACTTGTGGAGCACAAGAGTAAGGCAGCCCTGACCCCACCCACTTTCTGAAATGCATTTTGTTGATATCCACGTATCCCTGGGAGGATCTGCACTCAGATCATGTCAGTATTCTTTCAGGTACAAGGGACAGAAATCAAATACAAACAAGTTTCAACGGGAATAAAAAGGAATTGATGACCTCATGGAAAGTCCTAAAAAGCCCCAATGTGGAACCTCCATCAGACATGGCAGAACCAGGTCCCTTGGCTTTCCCAGGTCGTGGACCTGACTCTCTTTTCTGCCTTGGGCTCCTCAGAAGGCTTGGATTGGCCTCCCCTCCAGCCACTGCCTCAGCCCCTGCTTCCTGGACCCCCAGCCCTTCTCTCATGATGCGTCTAATTCTTGTCACGCAGGCCTGTGCAACTTGACTGCCCACCTCTTGGGCCATGGTAGCAGGAAAGCTTCCCTGCAAGACCTCCCCCTGACGGTCCAAGGCTCGGTCAGCAGATTGCCCCAAGGCCCTGAAGGTGGTGGCAACCCATCACCATGCCTCTGGGCATCCACACACGCTGACATGCTGATTAGAAATGCAAACTTGGAAGTGAGATGATGCTGTTCGCTCAGTCAAGACAGGATGTTTAACTCTTCAGGTGCTTTTTGTTTTGGACAATACGCAACCTAACATCCTTCTAATACAATCCAAATATGCATAAGCCTCACCAGCACCCCGGGTACCCCTGAGATCACGTCAACAGTGACAGTGTTCATGAGCTTTAAGTTTCCATGAACTCACTTACACTGACACTCTCTGTGCTTCAAATATATTCACAAATTCAGCCTTATGGTCTCTAAAATGCTCCCTTCTGCAGTGTGGACACCTGAAGATATGTGTGGCCTCCAACCACTCAGGACTCCTGGCCTCATGCCAGCTCAGCAGCAGGAAAGGGGCTGTGTTATACTCTGGGGTCCCACAGCTGGGTCACTTGGGCCCCATAGTTTTGCAGAGTTGAATGAACTGGATTTTTCAGTTCACACATATAATACCTTTATTCACAGAACCCACACATGCAACCTGAGTCATGGGTTTGGGTCAGATCCACACATTGGCTATGATGAAATTCTTGGAACAGACAAACTGCTTTAATACCACATCCCATAATTAAGTCTGGCTTGAACTTGCCAGGCTCCGTCCTATTGGTGGTTTTTCTTTTAAGACCTTGTCATCCCCTCATAAGAGCTGGCTCGTTTGGGGCCTCCCACCCATCAATCAGACGTGTGAATACAGTAAGTCCCCTACATATGAACCTTCTGAGTGGGAAGTTTCAAAGATGCAAACGTTCGTTCGCATGTCCGATCACGTTAGTTCATGTGTGTGGCGTACATTATCACGTGCATGCCTCCTCTACGAGTGGTTGTGTTTTTGTGTACTTTACAGTACAGTATAGAGTACAGTGGTACAGTATCTTTATTTCAAGCTCAGGATGTCCAGAGGCAAGCATAAAAGCAGCGGTGGTGTAGCTGGTACTACTAAGAAGTCGGCATGGTTAACTTTTGAGGCACAGGACCCGAATGTAGAACAGTACACGAAGGTTGCCGCAGCTCTTCAGAATGCAATCCAGCGCTCCTGTGTCGCCTATGATGAGAAAAAAAGAGCTACAACCGAGATATCACTGTATCGTTTTTTCAAGATGGTAGATAGAATTGCATCCAGCCAGGAACCAGAACCTGTGCCATCAGCGTCAGGCATGAGTGAAATTGCAGCTTGCCCTCATCTCCTGTTGCTGACGATCCTTCAGCTCTACCATCTCCTACCTCCTCTCGCTCCTCCAGTCAGTGAGTCTTCTTGCCTGTTCACTCGATGCCAGCCCCTGTATGCCAGCTGTTGTACTGCACTACTGTACTTTTCAAGGTACTGTACTGTAAGATTAAAAAAGTTTTATTTTTTGTGTTTGCTTTTTATGTATTATTTGTGTGAAAAGTGTTATAAACTTATTAGAGTACAGTACAATATAGCTGATTGTGTTAGTTGGGTACCTAGGCTAACTTTGTCGGACTTACAGACAAATTGGACTCAGTGAACTCACTCTTGGAAGGGAACTTGTTCATATGAGGGGGACCTACTGTGTAGCCAAACTCCAAATGGAGACATGGGTAATTTTCTCTTTTCTCAGGAACTCCACATTCTCTACCACATATTGAAAAAAGAAATTTTGCAAATAGAAAATAGCACAGAAAACATAGAGCCAGAAGGTGTATGCATTCAATCAGAAGCATCATCGTTTCCAAGTTGTGGAAAGCACTTCTCAAATATCATAAAGTACTGATGACCTCCAGCTGGCTGTTCAGTATCTTACTGTAATATTGATTGGTTCTTCTCTGTGGGTTCTGACTTATTCACAAGTATAAAATTTTAAGAGAAAGTAAGGACATATCTTGCTCTTGAAATATATCTATCTCATGATAAGCTCCTTCTAGACAAGTGCGGTACAATTCCTGTTGGTTTGTGAACAAAAACAGGCTGGTTAGCAGAGGTACATCCTCATTTGCAAGAAAATAGCATATATATTGCACCTTAAGGTTTACCAATCATTTGTATTCACTGTGTATTCGTTCATTTAATTCTCAGAGCGATTCTCCTTGGTGGTATTTGTTCTCTTCTACCGATGTGGAAACAGGCTCTGAGAATACACAGGGCTGGCCAGGATGACAGCATTTGTAACTGGCGTGCCAAAACCTGAATGCCTGTCTTTGGAAGTAAAATTCCATTGTATTTCCATTATACATTCCCGTGAGAACCTGGAAACACTTTTTCCTAAAACTAATGACGGTGGATGTGGCCCTCAGTTGGTATTTGAACAGGCTGTGACTCCTGGTCTGTACTTATTTCCGGTCAGCACTGAATACAAACTTCTTAATGTTTCACTCAGTTGGCTTATACACATTAGTGGCATGTGGACAAAATATGGGAAACATTTTTTTAAAAACAGTTTCTGTAAGATGACTTTAATAGAAATGAAATGGACCTCATCTCGTTTTACTCAACTATAAAATGAATGCTCTATAGAACTTCCTGAGATCCTGACCTATACCAGACGTGGCCCTTGACCTGAGACGGACTCCTCCCACCCACGACTCCCAGAAGGAACATCGTACAGATCTACACGCCATTGGCCACAGCAGTCATCTGGTCAAGACCAAAGTCGACCACTCTGCCCAGGAGGAGCCCATTGCTGGCACGTGGACAGTGGAAGGAATGAAGAATTGGACCAGCAAAGCAGTCTGCCATGACCAGGAGCAGAGGGGAAAGAAAACTACAGGCAAAGTTCCAATGAGAAGGCAGTAAGTCCAAGGAACAGGAAGTCACTTAGACTGGCTGGCACACAGAGGGTAGGGAGAGGGCAGTGCTAAACGAGGTCAGAGGTGAAGCTAGTGGCTGGATCACACAGGCCCTTGTGAGCCACAGCCAGGAGCTTAGGCCTCATCCCAGAATCCATGGGGGCCAATGACAAGTTCCAGCAAGAGAAAAAGCTATTCGTATTCTTATTTCAGAAGGATGCTTCTGGTTACAGGGAAAGAATGGATTGGAGAAGGCAAGGCAGGAGGTGGGGAGGTGAGTAAGAGGCCCAGTTCTGAGATGCAGGAACGAGGGAAGCGGATGACCTGCTGATCCATCACCCGCCACCCCAGGGCCAAGAGCAGGTGGACACATGCTCACTCTTAATCCCGAGAAAAGAAAGAAAAGAAGCTGTTAACATAAGAAGTCACCAAATGTCCAACCAATGAATTGTTACCTTCACTCCTGACTGCAAAAAGAAAATAGACGCTAATGGGTATCATTAGCACATAGTTTTCCAAGGCTCAAATGTCCAGAACTTGAGCTCTTAAAATCTCCCATGAAACTTCTGTTTTCCTATCCTCTGGAAAATATTATAAGTGGTCTTCCTAGTCCCAGAAAAGTTGTTATACTGAATCAGTCCCCACAGAGCCCTGAGTCACCGATTCCAGAGGCCCCACCGCAGTACCAGCGAGCTCCACGGGAAGAGAGCGTCTACACCAGCCCAGTGCCGTCCAGAGCCAGAGTCAACAGTACGCTCACCCAGCAACCAGTCAGCAGCCCTAGACTTTCTCATCTGAGCAGCTGGAGTGGAATTTTATTAGAAACTCTCACCCACACAGCTCACTGGAACCATGAGGAGAAAATGCATTTCGGAAGAGGTATTTGTTTTTGACGTGTGTTTCCTTTGGTATCAAGGAATGTAAGATTAATGCTTTAACATGAGAATTCATATCTGACTATGGAAGTGCCTGAGGCTGTGACCCAGAGGAGAAAAGTTGCCATGTTCTGATCCCAGCCATGTGATAGCACGGGACGGAGTCTGGAAAGGGAGGTGGGGAACCAGGCTGGGCCCTGGGTTAGCTGTGTGATTTTAGAAGAGCCGATCAACTTCTCTGGGCTCCAGCCTTTCCTCGGGGCAATTGCATGCAGTGGTTCCCAGCCGTTTTTTATCCCCCAGCACACATCTTAGAGAAATAACCCAGTCCCGTAAGGAACTGCCTCGTTTTAGCAGTAATTCTCAACCAAGTGAGGTGGAGACAGGCAGATAAGTGAGAACTGGAGGGAAACCATGACTTAGGAAAAGTCTACATGAGAGTCTGGTCCTCCTCACCCGCCCCTTCCCCAACATGCACACACATATACCCATCATACATACACACATACATACACAGGCACACGCATTCATGCAGGTGCACACAGAGACACACATAACACACATACATACACAGGCACACACAGACACATGTACATGCAGCCACAGACAGACATACACATCACATGTACACATGCATATGTACACACATATACACACATACATCCACATGCACACATAGACATACACACATACATACACATACACACAGGCATACACACATAATACACATCACACATACATATAAGTATATACGTGTAAAACACATGCACACACTTACACACATGCACACACAGACACAGACACACACACAGTAGGAAATGCGTGCAGCTCTGTTAAATCTCTAACATTATTTTGGTTTTGACATTCTTTGGTTTTAGGGCTCACCCCTTCAAACCCAGGGCTTTCTTCCAAAGCAGTTTAGGCCTTATTCAAATTCAGAGCTCAGACCATTCCATTCCATATTTTAAAACTGGAGTAATTAAATCAACCTCTTAAACACACTCTCATAAGCTGGCCACACAAACACAGCCGTGGCCCAGCAGAGACACATCTCCAATAGACTGCTCTGATGGGCATCCTCTGGGGGCTCCTCTTTAGAAAGGGGAAGGGGCTGACAAAAGTGGGGAAGGGGGTGTGCAAAAGGTTTGCAAAGAAGGCTCCATGAGGCCCTTCCCTTCTTCAGAGTCCTATAAAAAGGGAGCAGACCTGAGAACGCGACACATCTTTCGAGACAGGTTTGCCTGGTTTCAGGTTAGTCTCTCTGTTTACTTCCCTGCTGTCCTGCCCTGAATGGAATGGTCCTACTCAAGCACCTTGGCCAGCCTCGGCATGGCTGCACAGTATTAAATAGGAAGGGAGATCACTCTTGGTCCTTTTTAAAAGTGGAAAGAGTTTCCCTTCCTTTTGTAAAGAAAACACAAGACAGTTGAGGCCGCTAATGTCAGCTACCTTTCTCTTTAAGGATATTCCTCCAAACTTGGAAAGCTGGGCTGTACTTTAATTAAGACAGAAATCTCCGATTAATATGCCATAATAAACCCTACAGGAAGTGGGCCCACTGGGCTCCCCACATGATTTCTCAGAGGGTGCTGGCTGAGAGATTCACATTCCAGAAAGCTTTTGGTGAAATGCAGACTAGGGCAGATGCATTACCCCAATGTTCAATGGTAATTTCTCAACCATAGATACATCTACTTAACCCAAATACATAATAATATGTGAATTGTACACGTTCTTACACTTGCATGTCTTACTTCCTTTTATGTTTTAACGCACATTGGTTAAAGATATATTAGGGAGGAGAGAAAGAATTGACATGACATTTTCAGACATGCCCAAGTTAACATTTGATGCAATGATATGCAATAAATCTATGTAAAATATTCAAATTTGAAATAAAACTCACTAATTAGCTTAATAAAATGTTTTCTCATCTCTAGAACCAATTGTATAAGCTTACATATGATTCATAGATTCTACAAATCAAAGGTAGAACAGTTTTATACAACTGTATCTAGCTACCCAACTGGAGGATTTCAATTTTGCCAAAGAACTTGGTAATGGAAAGTGGTCATAGTAAAGTTATTCACACTATTATACATTCAACTCAGTTGCATAAACTTTTCCTTAACTGGTACTTTATAAAAGAGTTTTTAAAATCTCTGTAAGTGTACATTGTTATCACAGTGCCCTGAGTGGATTCAAACTGGTTAAGAAATCATTTCACTCCTATAGTCCTCACATTCTTTGGGTAAATCAAAAGGGGACAAACTTAAGAGCCTTTAATTAGTGGAGAGAAAAAGTAGTAAAACTCTAAAGCAACCAGCCTCAGGGAGTCTTTAACAGAAATGAGACTTGTGTGCTAACCCTATAGTAATAAGGAAGAACAAATCTGACTCCATATTAGATCTGTTTCTTTAACTTTTATATTCCACTGCTTTGGCTACAAGTTAAGAATGTTACCTATAGCCTGAAATATACAGGATAGCCCATTCTCAAGGCTCTGACCTTTAAAGGTACAACACTTTCCCATTCATATAGAGGTAAAAAGATGCGGAACAGAGAATAACATTTGTCTTGTTGGAGGTTTACAGGAACCTCTTAACCTGACTTACATGGACAACTGCAAGAACAAAGGATTCTGACACCAAGAAGTTTGCACCAACCAACCACACCGCCTTCCCTTTTAGTATAAAAGAAGCCTGAATTCTAACTTGGGTGTGATGGTTCTTTGGGACAGCAGTCCACCACTTCTCAGTCCATTGGCTTTCCAAATAAAGTCACTATTCCTTGTCCCAACAACCCGTCTCTTGATTTTTTTCTCTTAATTAAAAAATTTTTTTTATTGAAGTATAGTTGATTTACAATGTTGTGTTAGTTTCAAGTATACAGCAAAGTGATTCAGCTATATATATCTGTATTCTTTTTCAGATTATTTTCTCTTATAGGTTATTATAAAATATCGAGTAGAGTTCCCTGTGCTATACAGTAGGTCCTTGCTGGTTATCTATTTTATATATAGTAGTGTGTACGTGTTAATCTCAAACTCCTAATTTATCCCTCCCCCCCTTTCCCTCTGGTAACTATAAGTTTGTTTTCTATGTCTATGAGTCTATTTCTGTTTTGTATGTAAGTTCATTTGTATCATTTTTTTAGATTCTACATATAAACAATAACATATGCTATTTGTCTTTGTCTGACTTACCTCACTTAGTATGATAATCTCTAGGTCCATCCATTTTGCTGCAAATAACATTATTTCATTCTTTTTTATGGTTGAGTAATATTCCGTGTGTGTGTGTGTGTGTGTGTGTTTATATATATATACCACATCTTCTTGATCCATTCATCTGTTGATGGACACTTAGGTTGCTTCTATGTCTTGGCTATTGTCAATAGTGCTGCAGTGAACATGGTGGGTGCATGTATCTTTTCGAATTATAGTCTTGTCTGGATATATGCTCAGGACTGGGAATGCAGGATGATATGATAGTTCTATTTTTAGTTTTTTAAGGACCTCCATATTGTTCTCCATAGTGGCTGCACCAATTCACATTCCCACCAACAGTGTAGGAAGGTTCCCTTTTCTCCACATCCTCTCCAGCATTTGTTATTTGTAGACTTTTTATGATGCCATTCTGACTGATGTGAGGTGATACCTCATTGTAGTTTTGATTTGCATTTCTCTAATAATTAGTGATGTTGAGCATCTTTTCATGTGCCTTTTGGCCATCTGTATGTCTTCTTTGGAGAAGTGTCTATTTAGGTCTTCTTCCTATTTTATGATTGTGTTGTTTACTTTTTGATATTGAACTGTATGAGCTGTTTGTATATTTTGGAGATTAATCCCTTGTCAGTAGCATTGTTTGCAAATATTTTCTCCCATTCTGTAGGTTGTCCATCTCTCAGTTTATTGGCCTGTCGTGTGGCAAGCAGTACAAGCTTGAACTTGATAACACTATCAGTCATGGCAAATCTACCTTAGGATACATCCCCAAACCCAACAAGAAGTAGCTTCCCAGGTTCTCTCCCATTGCAAGAACAAGGGGCATCTTCTTGGAGTCCTTTCTCAACCCCCTATAGAGGTATTATCACCCTGCTGCTTCTGAGCTCTTACTCAAAGGTTGAAGGGATCCATTTTGAAGAAACTGAAAAAAAACCTTTACCTAAGCCTTAACTTTCTCCAGCTTGCTCCAAGTCAGGAGCCAATGGACTACAGCAAAGAGAGAAAAACCATGGAGGCTAGACTTGGTTGAAGACCTAAGTGAAGTTAATTTTGTTTTCCTTGTGAGGCACACAGGGAGTTTTCTCCCTGACAGGTGATCTCAAGTTACAAAACAGAATCTGCAGGTGATGACCACTCAGACAGCAGAAGCCCTGGAGAATTTGAAGGTAACCGAGACGCCTTGAAATTTCTGCCTGAAGAGCACTGCTAGTGTGGAGCCATTCCCCTGAGGAATTTCCTCTCTTTGATGAACATTCTGCGGCTTTCAGGTCCAGACATTTACATCCTAAGCCCCATCATGGACTGAACTAGTTAGGGGTGGAAGGGTAAATGCAACGTTTACACTCAGGGAACATCACAACATTCAGAATATAAAGAAAACTCAACCTTGAGAAACGGTTTGGAAAGAGGATGTGCAAGTCACATTCTGCGGCGAAGTCTTGCAACAGAAGCTCCCCTGTAACATCTTTTCAAGTGTCCTCCTGGGATCCATCTGCACAGACTGCTAAAACTGTTAACGTATCCAATTAGGTTTTAATTTATCTCAGTTTCCTCAGTCCTGCCATTAAAAGTCACAGCACAGAGCCATCAGACAGAGCATTACCAGCCTCACAGTTTTGTCAGGTGCTGCCCAGTGGGTCGAACTCGACACAAACTGCAGAAACTGGACCTCAGTTCCCCCTAAGAAATGTTGAAATGGGTCAGAAGCATTTACCCTGGACATCTGTTTGACGCATAACCTGAGGATATTTAAAAGTCTCTTAACAAAACAAATAAAGGTTTCCACATTCCCAAGGATAGAAACCATTTAATCTACTTACACAGCTCTTTCAAGAGCGTACTACTTTGGCAGGACACATATGTCAGTAAAGCAACAAGTTCGAGATTTATAGAGGCTAATTTATGTTTGAGTCTGTTAAGATGGATTCCGGGCAGTCCTACTCGCTATGGGAAGAATTTCCCTCCCTCCATCTCGTATTGTTCCTGTTTATTGCAGCAGCAAACCTCGTGAGATCACCGATTGCTTAGCACCAGCCGACGGCCAATCCATTTATTACGGAGGGAATCAACACCTCCAGTGAGGTCACCAATCTCCCTTTGGTGCTCATACTGCAGGTGATGAAATCATGTATTTCTCTACAACGTATTAGATTCACTGGATTGACTAGGGATCAATTTTTGTTTAACCAACTGTGCAGGTTACTGGGTAGGAAGTTTGTTGGTGCACCACTGTGGTGTTTCAAAACAGCAGTGAAAATAATTATCTTAATATGGGACCACTGGGTCTTTCTCAAACACATGTTGGAGGAGCGCTGAAGACAGTGCTTAGAACTAAAAATATCAAACACATGGAAAAGTCATTGGGCTCTACCGGCACTGTGGGTTCTTTATGAATTAGGAATGGGACAGTAAACGTGTGGGATCGCTCAGGCCACCAGTGGGCCCTTCCTGCCATCAGTGAACTTGCGACCTTATTTCCTCGGAGGGCTGTTAAAGTGAAGTCAGAGGGCAGGAGAGTTATTTGCAAGTACCCTTTTCACGTGTGTGGTCTGAAGAACTAACAGATTTATCCAGAAGATGGACAGTGTGTGCGGGTTGGAAGAAGCAGCGGGTTAACTCAACATTCAGCTCAAAACACAAAACCCAGACAAGGACCCGAGTTGCCATTTGGCTTTGGGGGGCAAGTCCTGTTCTGAAAAGCAATCTTGCCCCACCGTGTAGACTGACAGCCCAAGGAAACCCTAGACATCCTTATGAGGCAACATGCCACCGTGGTAAAGGATGGGGCCCTTCCCTCCCAGGCTGGGTGCCCGCAGGAGCTCTGTATTTGCTCCCGAGAGGAAAGGAGAGAACAGAGCAGGCAGCAGAGGTACTCAGTCTCTGGACCATCTGGGGGGTCCTGCACTGATGGATTTGAAAGATTTGTCCATATTTCTCTACCTAAAAAGAAAGATGGCCAGTTTCAAGCAGAGGCCT
Source organism: Globicephala melas (assembly GCF_963455315.2). Classification (NCBI taxonomy): domain Eukaryota; kingdom Metazoa; phylum Chordata; class Mammalia; order Artiodactyla; family Delphinidae; genus Globicephala; species Globicephala melas. The sequence goes on along the minus strand of NC_083328.1, from coordinate 42,090,683 downwards.
GGGGATACAGAGGGAGGTGCCGCGGAGTTGAACGGAAAGGAGGCTGTTGTGAGTGGAGCACCCTTCAGCTCCCAGGTTCAGAACACCTCACACAGAGCTCCAATGGAGTTCTTCATAACTTTCACCCTGAATAAGTTGATGTGGACGTTATATGCATTATGATCCAGGAGATATTACTCTCATGATGGAGAAATTGGGACAGGCTTATTGGCCCTTTCACCAGTAAAGAGATGATTCTCAAGAGATAGAATTCCAAAGCGGAACCCAAAGCCCAAAAAGCTTTATATAATCATCTCTGAGTTCAGAGTTCTCATAGTTTCTGATTTCTGAGTTTCATTTAATCTCTAAGAGCTGAAAACAGTCATATGTTCCAGTCTTTTTCAGTTGGCAAGTTGCAAACTATTATAAGTTGTGGGATCAATTTACCGATCCCAACAGACAAATTTTAAATAAGACAGAATGAAAAACAAAGTAGAACATCTCAGAGAGCATTGCCCATAGGAAAAAGTAAATACTGTCTGTGGCAATTCTGCTTCAGTTATCCATCTGTGTACTAGATCTCAAAGTAAAATGTATTTCTTATTGTGGTCTTAGGCAAAAAATATTTGAAAGCCAAAATTCAGCCCCAAGATTTCCAAACCCTAGAAAAGGGTGTAAGAGGTATTCAGAGTCTCCTGGAGAAATGCATAAAATACATAATTCCCCAGGCCTGACTCAAGCCTAATTCATCAGACTGTCTGGGGTTGGAGCCCCAAAGCTTCTGAGGTAATGATTCTGATGTAGTCAGTTCATAGGCCAGGAGATGGGGCAGGTGGAGTCCAGCTGATGAAGGCACCTGAAGTCCAGAAGGGCTTAGTAAGGTCCCCGAGACTACATGGCAGGTCAGCGGGACAGCCCTGCCAGGCTGCTTGTCACCCACTGAGACCCACCAGGCAGGGAGTGGACTTCTGTACCTATACACCCTATGGGACCTTCAGAACCTCGATGTGAAATATTTTTTAAATTAAAGAGAGTAGCCCTTTGTATTGCATGCATGAAAGCATAGAACCCACATCTTCCTTGTGGGTTAGCCGACTACTTTCTGCCTCTGGTAAGTTACTAAGACACAGCATGGCAGCCCCTCCTCTCACACACAGACCCTCAGTAAATGTCTGGTGAATTAATTAACAAGTGAGAAATGCACGCAGAGATCCTGAATTCATCTAAGACAGGTAAAAAAATTACCTTGTAGGAGTCATAATGCCAGAGAAACCTATAATATTTATTCTTCAATAGACTCTGGGTTTTCCTGGACAATGTTATGTAGTTCCTGTTTTCTCTTGAACACTTTCATTAAAGTTTGTACTTGTTCACTAAAATGTTTTAATTTTTCCAAACTCTATGTAGAAAATACAAATTACTGACTGATGTCAATTCCTCCCATCTTTCATCCACCTTGAGATTGTAGGGCTTCCCTGTCCATTAGAAATACAATGCGAGCTACATATGTAATTCAAAATTTTCTATTCATATTCAGAAAATTTTTAAAAACAGGTTAAATCGATATTAATAATATATTTTATTTAACCTAATATATCCAAACTATCATCCTTTATATACAAAGTATGAAAAATGATTAGCAAAATATATTTTTTTCATATTGTCTTTGAAATCCTGTGTGTATTTGACAGTTACAGCACAATTCAACTCAGACAAGCCTCATTTCAAGTGCTCAGTAGTAACGCGTGGGTTGTAGTTACCATTTTGGTCAGTGCAGGTCTGGGATTTACGGCTTTTTGCAGACATAAGAAACTGGCTCTAAATCCATCTGTGGGGCAAATAGTGGAGCAAAATCTCACTTTAGAGAGAAAACCCTGGCATTGTTTGTGACAAAGCTGGATCCAGTGTTCCTGTGACTCCATCACCACCTCAAACGCTCATCCACTTGAGTCCACTTGTCCACCCATTCCCTTTGAGGGGCAGCTGCCGTTGGTGTCCAGGACGTGGACGTTGCCATGAAGCCTCCTGAGCTCAAGGCCTGACAATTGCTGTACATCTTTAGCAAATTTCTCTCCTCTGCACGTCTCATTTCCTCATCTATAAAATATGCATAATAGTACCAACCTCATAGCATGGTTTGGAAGATTTATTGAGGTTATACTATAAAGCAGTTAGAACAGTGATTGTAAGTACTTTGAAAGCAAGAGCTATACTATTGCTCAGAATTAAAATAAAAGCTGTCCACACCAGTCTTTAAAGCCATTCACCAAATAGTTCCATCTTTCTTCTTTCCAAGCATGGGGGAGGGTTGTGTTTCTTTGCCCTGATAAAGTTAGATGTGGCCACTGACTTAATTTGGCCAATGGAATCGGAGTGGACATTTTAACGTGTCACTCCCAGGTGGAAACTTTAAGAGCGAGTACTTGACTCTCAGGGACCCCGGCCACAGTCACCAACTCTGACCCAGACGGAGCTGGTCCACCAGTCTGGGGCCTGGGAAAAGCCCCCAGCAGGTCTGTTTCTCACATAACATGAGAAAACCTAAAACTTTTTATTGCAGACTATGAAGAATATTTACAATTCTTCAGATATGGGGAAGTATTTTTTACTGCAGACTTATCTAGCCCATCATACGTGATTCATCTTAACTGCTACTTGCTTGAGGTTTTCACTAAGTTAACTAATTCTTCCCATTCTCTAAACATACTGACTGGTGTCCACAGACACAGAACCCGCAGATCTATCTGGCTGCTCTCCAACCCTCGGGGCCCTATATATCCACCAATAGGTTTATGTGCCTCGTAAATACCAGTTGTGTTTATTTCCAAATACTTTATGTTAATTTTAGTCATTATTAAATTTAAGTATTACACACACTGATAAAATTTGAGTGGGTAAAGAAAGAGAGCATTGTATCTATAAACATTCAATTGAATGCTTTGAAAAGACTAAATAAAAATGAGTTCTTAAAATGCCTTGAATTTGGTATGCCTGAAATAATTAATGTTAGGGTAGGGTACGCATCACATAAAATATAAAATGATCCTGCACCCATATCTCTTTCAATTCTTGCTCTGCTTTAGAGAAATCCAAACCAGAAATTGGAAAAGATATATTTATGGGTGTGGTCTTTGCAAGAAAGGCAAAATGGAATTCCAACCAACTACCACACCCTCAAAGCAAAGGATTGGCCCTATATCAAAAGACTGGTAAATGGGTACATGGTCGGATGCTTTAAGTTAAATGAAAATATTAGAAGTATGTATGTATCATTTTTAAGACCACCCCCTGAAATCAAATATTTGGATTAGTCTAACTACTATTCTTTTTTTTTTTTTTTGCGTTACGGGGGCCTCTCACTGTTGTGGCCTCTTCCGCTGCAGAGCACAGGCTCTGGACGCGCAGGCTCAGCGGCCATGGCTCACAGGCCCAGCCGCTCCGCGGCATGTGGGATCTTCCCGGACCGGGGCACGAACCCGTGTCCCCTGCATCAGCAGGCGGACTCTCAACCACTGCGCCACCAGGGAAGCCCTAACTACTATTCTTAATTCTACAAAATAAGAGTTTTTCTCCTATAGAAAAACTTTGGATCTTTATGAAATTCAACGACTATGATCTCTCCCCTAGACACAGTACAATATTTCTCTTTTGTTTTGGGTGATCTTTGGCATACTATACTTTTGGGAAAACCCAGTCTGGAAAAACATCTTGCTGATGGGTGATACTCTAGGCAATAAAGATTCTCCAGGTAAACGGAGGATACAGGATGGTCCCACAAAAGTTGCATCTGTTCCTACCATCCACCCCAACCCTTACTTTTGGGGAATAAACTTACCTGGAGCCTAACCATTGCAGTCATGCAACCAAGCTCAAAAGTATAAATAAGAGGAGGTGCAGCCATGTCTCCTCACGGTCCCATGAGCCCCAGACACATGGTCCTCTTCTGGCCATACTTTAACACCTAATGTGGGGCACACGAAGCACCACCAACTACTTTCAGCTGTTTCCCAGTGATGAAATATTTCAGACATGTGGTCCCAGAGATTAATATCTATGCAACTGAGAAATTGTTTGGGAACATGTGGCCTGAGTCAAATATAAATTCCGAGCCTCGTTTTTTCCCCTGTGGGCCTTTCCCTTCCACACCTGGACTCTCAGGAAGTTACAAGGCAAGTCTCTGAGAGTGAGGACAAAGAAACGGGTATTAGCAAGTGTCAAAATTCTGAGCCACCAGACAGAGACTCCTGGAGGGGCTGTTCATCTTGGTGAATCACAAACGAAGTAGACTCCAGAGGAGGGCTGTTCTTTTGGGGGTCTCCTCAAAACAAAGCGCCTCCCTGGACAGCTTTGGGGCCCGTGTTCTAGGGATTGTCTCATAGCATTACAGTGATAGAAACCTTTTTTTCTAGTTTCTTGGACCCTCAGAAGACGACATGGCTTTGGGCTGATATCCTGCATCTCCTTTAGCTGTTTCACTATCTCTCAAATAACAAATTGCCCCAGTTTTCTGTGACATTAGCTTAAAGATGTTCCTTGTGAAGACGAGGGGAAAACCTAATACCCAGAGTGTTGAGAATTTTCATGGCTGCCTGTACAAAGAGCTTAGAGAAGATTCACAGAGCCATTGTTCCGAAAACACTATTTTAAAATGGTTTTAGATATGGTTAAGACACATGCTTTGTATTTTGTAGCAGCACAAGCCAGAAATGCTAGATAAGTCAAAGAAGGCATTTCCAGGTTAGGTTTGAAAGTTAGATATTTATTACCTTGAGTGGAAAATTCTTTCTACTCAGGGAAAGGACATATAGCCTTCAGGCAGCACATGAAGACAGACAGACAGACACACACACACACACACACATACTCACACTATACAGCTGGCTTGAATCGACAGGGAAATTATTTTACAATAAAAGATGCCCACTTGTACTGATTAAAAAAAAAACACTTTAACAACTTCAGGTAGTTTTCGCAAGACTAGAACTGCACTATCATGTGCTTTAAGCTGTTAAAGAAAGTAGAAAATTTTAATAAAGTGAAGCTCTAATGTCCTTAATACAAATATTAGATAAAATTTTATTTCCAGAGAAAAGAACAAAGACAATGGCCTCCCCACCATTTCCCAATCACATGAATTATTTAAGTGACCAGTCCTTGTTAGGATAGTTGCAATATGTACTAAGTGAAGAGTTCATCACTTTGATATAAAAGGTTGTAATGTGCACCAGGGTAAGAGGGTCAGGAGAAGAAAATGGTAGAACTGGATCCCATGTGGTTTCCAGGGCAGGGAATTGATGAACAGAGATTTCTCCACTTGGGCTCTCAGATATTTCCAGTCTTTCTTAAAAGGAATGAGATGCAAGTGAAGGAGTTCTTTCCTTTTTGCTGCCATTCTTCCAACAAATGGTGAGTTGCTCAAAACACACTTTGCTACCCACCTTGCAATGGCACAAGAACTGGGAGGGCAACCAGAACCCCAGTCAGTAAAAGTTAGGTAAAGTTCTTCAAATTCCTTAGAAAAGAATTGTAACATAAGCTACTGCAAACTTAAAAGTATCCACGAACATTAATAAATTCAGACTAATTATCCAGATTCTCTCACCACTCACTAAACTCCTATGCCCAGGGCACGAAAAATATTTCCCTGTTCTCAGGCAGCTAACCTAAATTTTGTACTTAGTAAGTAGGCCTTTAGGTAACACATTTGAATAAATCATTTGGGTCTCCATCATCTTATTTTAAGAAAAATATTGAAATATTGGCAAATACTTAAGAAGCAACTCTTGGCGAGAACCCAGGAATTGACATGAATCCTCAGAGGGCAGTAAGTGACAAGGTGCCTAAGTGCGATGGTGAAGAGGATTTCTTATTTAAGTCTTTCTGTTTTTTCATTCATAACAGAACACCCAGAAGGACAAGAAAGATTTAGGGTTTGAAGCAATGTTGGTCAAAGCCCTTTGAAAAGAGCTTATTCATAAATGTTTTCCCAAAAAGCTAGACCAACTTTATGGCCCTATGATTTTTATGTATCCTGTATAATCATATCAGTATTCTTGGTTTTATTCAACAAAAAGAAAATACGGATTTTTTTTTTTTTAAGGAGTTGGTCTTTACTCAGAAATTCATCTAGATTGCTTTAGAAAAAAAATCCACTTAACTGAGAAACAAATCGGCTGCCATAACAATTAGATTTATCTACTGTGTTTATTCTCTGATATTTCACAGTCTGGATCTAAGCCCAGAGAATCTGGAATCACGGAATGAAAAAATAAAATACTCTTATTTGTGTATTTGTATAAAATAAAAAAGCACCATTCTTCGTCCATCTTGCAAAAAGTACATGTTTATTGTAGAAGCTTGAAAAAACACATAGATAATTCAGAAAGGACAACTAGCATCCCTCAAATTCCCATTAAATATACCTACTGTTATTTCAATTAAATCTTTCCAGAATATAATATAAATATAAAATTCAACCAAAATATAAAATTTCACCAAAATGGGCTCAAACTGTAAGGCTATTTTGTAACCTGTAGTACTTTTTCCTTCATATTTCATAAACATTTTACATTCTTCTGTAGCATAATTTTGTTGGCTTTACAATACTCTATTGCATGGTTGTAATTCCCTATTATTAGATATGTCACTTGTTTGAGATGTTTTTCCTACTATAAACAGAACTATTGTAAAACATCCTTATAACTACATCTTCCTGCAGATTATTTCCATAGATTATTTCCAAAAATTTCCATAAATTATTTCCATTATTTCCATAAATTTCTAAAAGAGAAGCACTTTTTCTAAGATTTTGATACCCGTTACCAAATTGCTTTCCAGAAAGGTATGTGAGTTTACACCTCACAGCAAAATGTGAGAGATACCCATTTCCTTGGATTTCATTGACCCTGGGTGTTACACACATATTCTGATCTATATCAAATCAATAGGCAGAAGAATAGTTTATTGCTCTTTTATTTGGTCCTTTCTATTTTTTTTCTGAATTGCTCCATCATGTTCCCTGCATCTTTTCTGTGGTTGATATTCACAAAAGCTTTTGAGCACCACCATGCAAATAAGTGATGCAAAGATATGCCCAGATTGCACAGAGTTCATTTGCTAGACCAACTACATAAACCCAAGGTATTTAGTTTAATTGCCATCTTAAATATGGAAAGAGAGTATGATAAGAATAGAGGCAAGAAAACTATGGTGTGGTAGTCATGCTTATAGCCACACCTGCAGTGAAGGAGAGTGGAGGCATATTCATATAATGGATACTTTCAAACTTTCCTTAGTTATCTTTCCTCATCGATCTATAGGTTCCAAACTGAACAACCCAAACTATGTATTCTCTGGAAGTCAGTGAAATAGGAGGCTATGAGGAAACAACAGCAGCGCTGAAGACAAATGCACACTTAAGACACAGCCCTCTACATTGTTAAGTCCATTACTCCAGAAACACTCTGGAGATGCATCTTGAAATCAGGAGAAAAAGTGACTTCTCTTCTACAGTCTTTGAGACAGTTCTGGGGCTTCTGGTAACTATGATGGGACGACCACATTTTAAAATGCAAATACCCCAACAGCCTCCATTCTTCTGAATTTTATGTCCTGGGTAAATAAGCTCATACAGAGAGAGACACACAGACAGAGATAAAAAGAGAGAGATTGCATACATTTTAAAAATAAGAGAACAATGCAAAATTCCCTAATTTCTTAAAATCAATAAGAAAAGACTACTTTAGCATCATTAGACCCATACAATGGATAACATAAGCTCTACACACAAGAGATTATGCTTTATTGCAATATATGAACACTACATGAATCTTAAAAGTCGTTTTTATTCAGGTGATTGAATGCACTAGAGATAACTAGCTTTGTGTATAGTAAAATAACAAATGCTAACTATACGTCTGCTACTTTACACCGTTACAGGAAAATCCTCACAATAACCCTAAGGGAAGAGTATTCTTATGACTATTATTCCCGTTTACATATTTAAAAGCAAGCCAACAAAACTGAGGGTTGGAAAGGGAAATTAAGAAGGAATCCAGAACCTGAAACTACGTTCTGCTGCTCCCTGTTCCTCAGTTATCAGGGCAGCGGTGTCAACAGAGAAAAAACAGTGTCCAGAAGCGCTTTACACCTTTGCAAGCAGATCATGAGAAACAGTTAAGCAGGAGAGAGCTTGCTATCTGAAAAATAAAGCCATTTGCAGATAACGGAGTATGGATACCTATCTAAGGATCATTCTTCCTCCTCATTTCTTGAGTTTGACTCTAAAATATTGCCAAAGAGATGTACAGATCTGTGCCACTAAATCTCTGAAGTCAGCAAGACAGAAAAAATGTTAGGAGGTGATCAGGATTATCCATCTTGCTTCCTTTCTGCTAAATCAGTCATTGAGCTATTACGAGTGGATGGAAAAAACCCTGTAATCCTCAGGTGTGCCATTTAACTCGTAAATTGCAAGATTTCTAGGACATTTTATATTACAGTTGACACTGCTCCATGGTATGTTCGAGGATGTTCTCCAAGAGAAGCCACTCTATGAAAACATTAAAATGGCCCTTTCACACTCTTCATACTATAGGAAAAAAAAACAGACTCAGCTACTTAGTTTTCCAGCTAGTTCCTACCCAAGCTTCAGTCAGCTAAGAATCCACTACTGCCTTCCACAAAATCACCATCATTTCCTCATGGACCCAGAGTCCAGTACCTTCTAATGGCCACTTACTTCCCTTAGGGCTGTCAGACCTACATACCTTCCTGGCCAGGAGAGTCAGACTTCAGTTTTCAATTTGTATCAAGCTCAATAGAAAAAGGAAGGAGAAAGTACGGTTTGAGTTTGCCAAGGTTATTTATTTACCAACCTAGAAATGATAGAGTTTTTTAAATTGAGCAAACACATTTGAAATGTATTTTTTAAATGAGGTAGGTACAAGACACCTACTAGTCCTAGTACACGATGCCTAAAGATAATCCTTCAACATATTTTGAGGATAAAATGTAGGCTCTCATTTCTCAGGATACAATCAAAATCCTCTGAATTATTAGTCTTTCAGCTTTCTCTTCTTCTGGGAATTCTCATGGAATATTTAGATAATAATGTACCCAGCAGCTCCTGTTTTAATGCTGCTAGGGATTGTTTTCTAAATAACAGGGAAGATCTCTCTCCAACTAAATTGCCTGTCCTAAGATTAAGGATTATGCTGCCTTGTGTTACACCTACAGCACCTACCTCCCTAACCAGCACATGGGGCCTTTCCTATACTTGTTGTCTATTAAATGAAGTGCAGCAGAGAAGTTGCACGTGTTAAAATCTGCAAATGTTTGGCAATAAGAGCATCTTCCAACCTCCTGGCAAAAGTAATCATTACTATATATGTGGCCTTTATTGGATTTTTAGATATAAACCTACTAATTAAGAGCTTCCTAAAGCAGGGGTCAGCACACTTTCCCTATAAAGAGCCAGATAGTAACTACTTGGGGCTTTGGAAGCTATATAGTCTGTGTAGGAGCTACTCACCTCTGCTGTCGCAGCATGAAAGCAGTATGTAAACAAATGAGCATGGAGGTATTCCAATAAAACTTTTTTTTTATATACAGCAGGCTCTTATTAGTTATCTATTTTATACATATTAGTATATACATGTCGATCCCAATCTCCCAATTGATCACACCACCACCACCACCCCTGTCGCTTTCTCCCCTTGTTGTCCATACATTTGTTCCCTACGTCTGTGTCTCTATTTTTGCCCTGCAGAGTGGTTCATCTGTACCATTTTTCTAGGTTCCACATATATGCGTTAATATACGATATTTGTTTTTCTCTTTCTGACTTACTTCACTCTGTATGACAGTCTCTAGGGCCACCCACGTCTCTACAAATGACCCAATTTCATTCCTTTTTATGACTAATATTCCATTGTATATATGTACCACATCTTCTTTATCCATTTGCCTGTCGATGTGCATTTAGGTTGCTTCTGTGACCTGGCTTTTGTAAACAGTGCTGCAATAAACGTTGGGGTGCATGTGTCTTTTTGAATTATGGTTTTCTCTGGGTATATGTCCAGTAGTGAGATTGCTGGGTCATATGGTAATTCTATTTTTAGTTTTCTTTTTTTTTTTTTTTTTAGTTTTTTAAGGAACCTCCATACTGTTCTCCATAGTGGCTGTATCAATTTACATTCCCACCAACAGTGCAAGAGGGTTCCCTTTTCTCCACACCCTCTAGAGCATTTGTTGTTTGTAGATTTTCTGATGATGCCCATTCTAACTGGTGTTAGGTGATACCTCATTGTAGTTTTCATTTGCATTTCTCTAATAATTAGTGATGTTGAGCAGCTTTTCATGTGCCTCTTGCCCATCTGTATGTCTTCTTTGAAGAAATGTCTATTTAGGTCTTCTGCCCATTTTTTGATTGGGTCGTTTGTTTTTTTTTTAATATTGAGCTTCATGAGCTGTTTATATATTTTGGAGATTAATTCTTTGCCTATTAATTCATTTGCAAATATTTTCTCCCATTCTGAGTGTTGTCTTTTTGTCTTGTTTATGGTTTCCTTTGCTGTGCAAAAGCTTTTAAGTTTCATTAGGTCCCACTTGTTTATTTTTGGTTTTTATTCCATTACTCTAGGAGGTGGATCAAAAAAGATCTTGCTGTGGTTTTTGTCAAAGAGTGTTCTTCCTATGTTTTCCTCTAAGAGTTTTATAGTGTCCAGTCTTACATTTAGGTCTTTAATCCATTATGAGTTTATTCTTGTGCATGGTGTTAGGGAGTGTTCTAATTTCATTCTTTTACATGTAGCTGTCCAGTTTTCCCAGCACCACTTATTGAAGAGGCTGTCTTTTCTCCATTGTATATCCTTGCCTCCTTTGCCATAGATTAGGTGACCATAGGTGTGTGTGTTTTTCTCTGGGCTTTCTATTCTGTTCCATTGATCTATATTTCTGTTTTTGTGCCAGTACCATATTGTCTTGATTACTGTAGCTTTGTAGTATAGTCGGAAGTCAGGGAGTCTGATTCCTCCAGCTCCATTTTTTTTCCCTCAAGATTGCTTTGGCTATTTGGGGTCTTTTTTGTCTCCATGCAAATTTTAAGATTTTTTGCTCTAGTTCTGTAAAAAATGCCATTGGTAATTTGATAGGGATTGCATTGAATCTGTAGGTTGCTTTTGGTAGTATAGTCATTTTCACAATACTGATTCTTCCAATCCAAGAACATGGTATATCTCTCCATCTGTTTGTGTCATCTTTGATTTCTTTCATCAGTGTCTTATAGTTTTCTGAGTACAGGTTTTTACCTCTTTAGGTAGGTTTTTTCCTAGGTATTTTATTCTTTTTGTTGCAATGGTAAATGGGAGTGTTTCCTTAAGTTCTCTTTCTGATCTTTCATTGTTAGTGTATAGGAATGCCAGAGATTTCTGTGCATTAACTTTGTATCCTGTAATTTCACCAGATTCATTGATTAGCTCTAGTAGTTTTCTGGTGGCATCTTTAGGATTATCTATGTATAGTATCATGTCATCTGCAAACAGTGACAGTTTTACTTCTTCTTTTCTGATTTGGATTCCTTTTATTTCTTTTTCTTCTCTGATTGCTGTGGCTAAAACTTCCAAAACTATGTTGAATAATAGTGGTGAGAGTGGACATCCTTGTCTTGTTCCTGATCTTAGAGGAAATGCTTTCAGGTTTTCACCATTGAAAATGATGTTTGCTGTGGGTTTGTCATATATGGCCTTTATTATGTTGAGGTAGGTTTCCTCTATGCCCACTTTCTGGAGGGTTTTTATCATAAATGTGTGTTGAATTTTGTCAGAAGTTTTTCTGCATCTATTGAGATGATCATATGGTTTTTATTCTTCAATTTGTTAATATGATGTTTCACATTGATTGATTTGCATCTATTGAAGAATCCTTGCATCCCTGGGGTAAATCCCACTTGATCGTGATGTATGATCCTTTTAATTTGTTGTTGGATTCTGTTTGCTAGTATTTTGTTGAGGATTTTTGCAACTATATTCATCAGTGATGTTGGTCTGTAATTTTCTTTTTTTGTAGTATCTTTGTCTGGTTTTGGTATCAGGGTTATGGTGGCTTCATAGAATGGGTTTGGGAGTGTGCTTTCCTCTGCAATTTTTTGGAAGAGTTTGAGAAGAATGGGTGTTAACTCTTCTCTAAATGTTTGTTAGAATTCACCTGTGAAGCCAGCTGGTCCTGGGCTTTTGTTTGTTGGAAGATTTTTTTTTTTTTTTTTTTTTTTGCGGTACGCAGGTCTCTCACTGTTGTGGCCTCTCCCGTTGTGGAGCACAGGCTCCTAGATGCGCAGGCTCAGCGGCCATGGCTCACAGGCCTAGCCGATCTGCGGCATGTGGGATCTTCCCAGACCAGGGCACGAACCCGTGTCCCCTGCATCGGCAGGCGGACTCTCAACCACTGTGCCACCAGGGAAACCCTGTTGGAAGATTTTTAATCACAGTTTCAATTTCATTACTTGTGATTGGTCTGTTCATATTTTCTATTTCTTCCTGGTTCAGTCTTGGAAGGTTATACATTTCTAAGAATTTGTCCATTTCTTCCAGGTTGTCCATTTTATTGGCATAGAGTTGCTAGTAGTAGTCTCTTATGATGCTTTGTATTTCTGTGGTGTCCATTGTAACTTCTCCTTTTTCATTTCTAATTTTATTGATTTGAGTCCTCTCTTTTTCTTGATGAGTCTGGCTAAAGGTTTATTAATTTTGTTTATCTTCTCAAAGAACCAGCTTTTAGTTTTATTGATCTTTGCTCTTGTTTTGTTTCTATTTCATTTATTTCTGCTCTGATCTTCATTATTTCTTTCCTTGTACTAACTTTGGGTTTTGTTTGTTCTTCTTTCTCTAGTTCCTTTAGGTGTAAGTTTAGATTGTTTATTTGAGATTTTTCTTATTTCTTGAGTAGGATTGTATTGCTATATAAACTTCCCTCTTGGAACTGCTTTTGCTGCATCCCATAGGTTTTGGATGGTTGTGATTTTGTTGTCATTTTTCTCTAGGTATTTTTTGACTTCTTCTTTGATTTCTTCAGTGATCTCTTGGTCGTTTAGTAACATATATTGTCTATGTGTAACATATTGTCTACTATGTGTCTCAACATGTTTCTCCTTGAGTTTATCCTGCCTGGGACTCTCTGCACTTCCTGGACTTGGGTGGCTATTTCTTTCCCTATGTTAGGGAAGTTTTTGACTATAATCTCTTCAAATATTTTCTCAGGTCCTCTCTCTCTTCTCTTTCTTAGAGCCCTATAATGTGAATGTTGGTATGTTTAATGTAGTCCCAGAGGTCTCTTAGGCTGTCTTCATTTCTTTTCATTCTTTCTTTATTCTGTCTTCCAGGTCACTTATCCATTCTTCTGCCTCAGTTACTCTGTTGTTGATTCGTTCTAGTGTATTTTTCATTTCAATTATTATATTGTTCATCTCTGTTTGTTTGTTCTTTAATTCTTCTAGGTCTTTGTTAAACATTTCTTCCATCTTCTCAATCTTTGCCTCCATTCCTTTCTGAGATCCTGGATCATCTTCTGGTTCTGTCTCCTATGGGGTCACTGTTCCTTCCCCTGGGTCCTGATGCACACACTACTTTGTGTGTGCCCTCCAAGAGTGGAGTCTCTGTTTCCCCCAGTCCTGTCAAAGTCCTGCAATCAAATCCCACTAGCCTTCAAAGTCTGATTCTCTGGGAATTCCTCCTCCTGTTGCCAGACCCCCAGGTTGGGAAGCCTGACATGGGGGTCAGATCCTTCACTCCAGTGGGTGGACATCTGTGGTATAATTGCTCTGCAGTTTGTAAGTCACCCACCCAGCAGTTATGGGATTTGATTTTATTGTGATTGCCTCCCTCCTACCATTTCACCGTGGCTTCTCCTTTGTCTTTGGATGTGGGGTAACTTTTTTGGTGAGTTCCAGTGTTTTCCTGTTGATGATTGTTCAGCAATTAGTTGTGATTCCTGTGCTCTCGTAAGAGGGAGTGAGCACACATCCTTCTACTCGGCCATCTTGAACCAATCTCCCCCAATAAAACTATTTACAAAAACAGGCGGTGGGCAAGATAGGATCCATAGGCAGTAGTTTGCAGGCCTTTCTCCAAAAGTGTGGAAAGAGAAAATGAACACTGAAATTGCTTTCTGTTCAAACAAGTAGCTTGGAACGAGATGCCAAATGGTGCACATCTGTGAGACAAGCTTCAAGTTCAGAGATGGCTGATGGAGGGAGCAGCCCAAGAACAATGTCAGGGAAGTGGTTGTAGAGGTAGCTGGGTAAGTTACCCTTCTTCCTCCCCCTTCCCCACCATGTACAGCAGACACAAGGGTGTCAACCCAGGGGTGAGAACATCACTAGAGAGCATGAGCACTATGTCACAGAGGTAGGGTTGGGAGCTCTTCAAACACAGCAGACCAGGGAATAACCAATATAGCTGAACAGCACATCATGCTCTCCCCAACCTCCTGCTCAAAATCTGCATCCCATCCCAGAGGCAAGCAGTGATAAACAGACACAAGGTAGACAGGCAAGGGAATAGGGACTCTCAAGTGCAAGCATGAGCATGTGATCAAAACTCAGGAAACATTAAAAGAAAGCCAGACAAGACAAGAGAGGCAATGAGGACAAAGCAAAGAGAGAGAGAGTAATATCTGAGAGAAGAGGATTAATAAAACAAACCATATAAATATGCTCTCATGAAAGCATGCACACACACACACACTTAAAAAATGTATTCACAGAATTCTAACACAGGATACTATAACCATGAAACAAGACTAGGATGTTATGAAAAACATATTAATTAAAGACTTTGGCAATAAAAACCACAATTGTTAAAATATTTCAAAAACCCATAGACTCCATTTTCAATATTGGATGGGACAAACAGACAAAAGATCAATAAAGAAATAAAGGACATGAACAACACTATAAACCAGTGGTCCCCAACCTTTTTGGCAACAGGGACCACTTTTGTGGAAGACAATTTTTCCACAGACGGCAGGGTGGGGGGAATGGTTCAGGCAGTTATGCAGGCAATGGGGAGCAGCATATAAAGCTTTGCTTGCTCTCCTGCCACTCACCTCCTGCTGTACGGCCCAGTTCCTAACAGGCTGCAGACTTGTAATGGGGTTGGGGACACCTGCTATAAACCAAATAGAACTAAGATATATGCAGAATATTCCACACAAAACAAGCAAAATGCACATTTTTCTCAAAAGCATACAAGGCGTTCCCCAGAATAGACCACACATTAGGCCACAAAAATAAGTCTTAATTAATTTTAAAACATACAAATCAGACATAATATCTTTTCTGACCATAATGAAATGAAACTAGAAATCTAAATATCAAGAACAGGGAAATCTGGGATACCCACAAATATTTGAAAAAATGTACTCTTAAACAACCAATGAGGCAAAGAAGAAATCACAATGGAAATTAGAAAGTACCTCGAGATAAATGAAAATGAAACCACAGCATACCAAAACTTATGGGATGCAGTAAAGCAGTGATAATAGGGAAATTTTTAGCTACAAACATATACATTAAAAAAGAAGAAAGACTTCAAATCAATAACCTAACTTTACACCTTTAAGAAACTAGAAAAAGAAGAATAAACTAACCCCAAAGCTAACAGAAGGAAGGAAATAATTAAGATTGGACTGGAGATAAATGACACTGAAAACAGAAAAACAATAGCAAAAATCATGGAACCAAAAGTTAGTTCTTCAAAAAAGATCAACAAAATTTCCAAGGCTTTATCTAGATTGACCAAGAAAAATAAAGAGATAAGACTCAAATTACAAAAATCAGAAATAAGGGAGTTCCCTGGTGGCACAGTGGTTAAGAATCTGCCTGCCAATGCAGGGGACACAGGTTCGAGCCCTGGTCAGGGAAGATCTCACATGCCACGGATCAACTAAGCCCATGCACCACAACTAATGAGCCTATGCACTAGAGCCCATGAGCCACAACTCCTGAGCCCATGTACCACAACTACTGAAGCCCACATACCTAGAGCCTGTGCTCCACAAGAGAAGCCACCGCAATGAGAAGCCCGCGTACCACAACAAAGAGTAGCCCCTGCTCTCCGCAACTAGAGGAGGCCCACGCACAGCAACGAAGACCCAACTCAGCCAAAAAATTAATTAATTAATTAATTTTTTAAAAATCAGAAATAAAAGTGGCAACTTTACTACTGATTTTACAGAAATAAAAAAGATTATGAGAGAGTACTATGAACACAAACAAATTGAATAACCTAGATGAAACGGACAAACTCCTAGAAACACACAACCTACCAAGACCAATGCACGAAGAAAAAGAAAATCAGAATAAGCCTATAACTAATAAGGAAATTGAATTGGCAATCAAAAACCTCCCAACAAAGCCTTCTCGAGCTTCACTGGGGAATTCTACCAAACATTTAAAGAATTAACACTGATTCTTCTTAAACTCTTTCTAATTGAAAAGGAGGAAATATTTCCTAATGAACTCACTGTAGAAGTCAGCATTACTCAGATCCTAAAGTCAGACAGAGACACTACAAGAAAAAAAAAAAACTACAGACCAATATTTTTTTTATAAACATTGATGGAAAAATCCTCAACCAAGTACTAGCAAACCAAATTCAAGAGAATATTAAAATGATTACACACTATGAGCAGGTGGATTTTATTCCCAAATTGCAAGAATGGTTCAACATATGAAAATCAATTGATGTAATACAGCACATTAATATAATGGAAAAAAGAAAGTATATAATCATGTCATTAATGCAGAAAAAGCATTTGACAAAATTCAATGAGCTTTCATGATAGAAACAATCAATAAACTATAAATAGAAGGAAATTCCCTCCATATGATAAAAGTCACATATGAAAAATCCACAGGTAACACTATACTCAATGCTGAAAGACTGAAATGTTTTCCCCTTAAGATCAGGGACAGGACAAGATGCCCACTTTCACCACTTTTACTCAACATAGTGTTCAAAGCTCTAGCCAGAAAAATTAGGTAAGAAAAAGAAATAAAGAGCATTCAGATTGAAAAAGCTTTTCTTTTCTTTTACTTCTGTAACATTATCTCTGTTTGCAGATGTCATGATATTATATGTACAAAATCCTAAAGATTACACACAGAGACACACACACGCGACTGTTATAAGTAAAAAATGAATTCAACAGGGTAGCAGGGTACAAAGTCAACATGCAAAAATCAGTTGTATTTCTAGCAGTGGACAATCCGAAAAGGAAATTAAGAAGAAAACTTTATTCGCAGGTCAATTATTTCACATCGAACATATTCCTTCTTCTATATTACACAGTGACTGCTGAGTTTGTTGTTGTTGCTTGCCTTGCTTTGGCTTTCCCTGAAAGCAAACCTCAGACAAACACTTGGGTACGGGTCATTTATCTAGGAAGTGATTCCAGGAATCAGGAAGGAGGAAGGAGGGAGAGTGAGGACTCCCTTGGTAGCACAGAGGTTAAGAATCCGCCTGCCAATGCAGGGGACACGGGTTTGAGCCCTGGTCCGGGAAGATCCCACGTTCCGCAGAGCGACTAAGCCCAAACACCTAGAGCCTGTGCTCCACAAGAGAAGCCACAGCAAAGAGAGACCCACACACTGGAATGAAGAGTAGCTCCCACTGGACGCAACTAAAGAAAGCCCACGTGTAGCAACGAAGACCCAACGCGGCCAAAAATAAATAAATCAATTAATAATCTTTAAAAAAAAGGGAGGGAGAGTGAGACAGGGAAGAAGGAACCACCCTTTGATGGGCACCATCAAGGTTGCTGCTAGGACAACAGTTTGGTGAAGACGGGATTTCTGTGGTCAGAGCACAGAGCACACTCGGAAGTGTGTCCTGCAGGAAGAGGGGCGGTGGGCTTTCTCTCCAGCTCACACCTGCACTGGGTCGGGCCACTGGAGCCACTAACCTGTTTCTCCTTTGACCAGTCCTCCTCTGGGAAGAGCAGGGAGACGTCTGCAAGCCCTGTCAGAGGGACTTCCTGGGGGAGGAGGTGTGTGTGTGCCTGGACTGTCCACCCAGTGACAGCTGCAGCCAAGGGGAGTAATGGGGAGGCCAGGAGCATTTGCTAAACTGCTCAGGATCTCAAGTCCCCCGTTTGGAGGCAATTGCCCAGGGCAGACATTTTGTCTTTTCTGGGATGCAGCCCAGAACCGCGTCCAGCACATTGTAGCCGCTTCATAAATATTTGTGAAAGCTTAATAGACTCCAGGACAATTGTAACTCATGTGATTAGAGCACCAACATTGGTATCAAAATATCATAGGTCAGCCAGGGTACCAGGTCACCAGAGCCAGGTGACTTAGAGTAGCGTCAAGGCAGAGCCTCAAAAGAACCAGTTACCAGGGAGCCAATGGCTTGGAGATTGAAAACCTCTGGAGCTGAACTTGTTCTGACTCCTGCCTTCACCCAAGCTGTACAACTTGCGTAAATGTCATCCTTGTTGGGGGCAGCAAGGAGGGGGATCTGTCAGCTACAGACTGAAAAAAACCATACTGTTGGTAGTGGTTAGCTCATCTATAGATCAATTACCTTTTAAACTATACTGACTTTAGCCTTTAACTAAGCGTTTTAAAACCTGCCTTTGAACCTTTCTTTTTTCCAGGCAATGAGGCTTCCATAAAGACACAATCAGTTGCAGGAAAGAAATGTCACACATCGAAGAAGGCTTGTCTTTGATCGTTGTTATTTTAATCATGGACTCAATGATATTAACATATGCATTTATTATTGTGCCGTTTCCATTGTCTCCCTGTACACTTTAAATCTTATTTTCACTCAAACACAAGAATGTTCTTTTCAGTGTTTCCAATGTTAGGAAAGAAAAGAAAGAAAAAACACCCTTAAGCCCACTTACAGCCAGTACATTAAAAGAGGGATCTGATTCATTTTTGAAGGACAGATTTTTGTAGTAGGGAAATGTGACCGTCTCAGTTGGCAAATGTTTTCACTGAATTATAGACATCTTCAAAGAAAGAGAAATTCCCCCAAACTATTTAAAATCTTCATAACGGACCTCCCACAAATGATAACTTCTTTAAAGTAGAAATTCCCCTAAAGATGTACAAATCTTCAAAAAAGAATACCCTTCAAATGATTAGAACCGTACCAAACTCCATCTGGATTTGAGTTCCAATAATAGGGGTCAGAACCTTGTCCATACCTAGTAAAAAAAAATACTGTAAGAAAGCACATTTTTTAGTATTTCCAGATGTAGACGGAACATTTTTCGTTTTGAAATACAATGAGAAAACTTTTTCATGCTATTTTGGAAACGATATATAGGCCGAAGCAGGCAGAGAAAGTTATTTGAAAGTGGTCAGGCCAAAGACACTTTAAAGCAGGTTGAGTTTGAATTTAGGGTTAGAAACCAGTGGTCTCTCCTCTACTCTCTTGTTCCATCATTTTTTCAGCTCATTGTCACTGGTCAGAAGAGTAATATTAGGTAAACATCGGTTTTGAAGTTGGATTCAACTCTAACATGAAGAGTAAAAAGTAACTGAGAGACAATGAAAATAGAAAAGTGACAGTTGAATATAAACAAAATCACAAAAAATATTTAAAAGCCATCGTCTGGGACTTCCCTGGTGGCGCAGTGGTTAAGAATCCACCTGCAAACACAGGGGACACGGGTTGGAGCCCTGGTCCGGGAAGATTCCACATTCCGCGGAGCAGCTAAGGCCGTGCGCCACAACTACTAAGCCTGCGCTCTAGAGCCGGCGTGATACAACTACTGAAGCCCGCGCGCCTAGAGCCCGTGCTCCACAACAAGAGAAGCCCCCGCGATGAGAAGTCTGCGCACCACAATGAAGAGTAGTCCCCGCTCGCCGCAACTAGAGAAAGCCGGCGCTCGGCCACAAAGACCCAATGCAGCAAAAAATAAATTAATTAATTATTATTTTTTTAAAAGCCATTGTCTGTACCTAGACACACATGCAAACACACCCGCTCACACCTCTGTTCTCTTTCGGTAAACCTGTCGTCCGTGTTTGTTCAGTGACGCATCATTTTGCAAAAATATTAACAGAAAACATCAGCTCCATCTTGCTGCCTCTCAGCACACAGGATTTCGTGTCTCCAGTGAGCTCTCTTGATCATCTGTGAGAAAGTGTATGGGGGTCTCACTACCCCCATATACACACCTCCGAGACCCATCCTACATAGCCTACTTACCGGGCCCCTTTTCTCTCCAAAACATGCCTCAAACAAATTCAATTGGAAATCAGCAGGAGAAAAATGGGCTTGTGTACAAACATTCACATTTGCATCCCTATACAAATAAGAGTTTTAAATTTTTTATTTTATATGGTGTTTTGTGTGGCTAGTGGGTTTTGTTGTTGGAATTCGGGGTTTTCCGGTTTCAATTTTGTTTTCGTATTGCTGTCTGTTTGGTTTGATTTTTGTTAGGCTACATTTCTACATCACTTTCCTCAAGATTGTCCATTTCTGGGCCTCTCTAAAGGCACTGCCTTGCTGAGAACTTACTTGCAAAATTGGTGTCCACGCACAACCTGCCAGCGCTTAAAACCCACCGCTCAACCCGAGCCCTTAATCTGAAACTCACACTGAGATATCCCAAGGCAGGACCCTTTCAGACGCAAATGAACAAAATAGGAGCAACGTTCAATCTCGATGAATTAGAGGCCGACCCTCATAGGGGCAATTTCTCTGGCCTTTCCTTTTTCCTTCATGAGTCCTATCCACTCAAGGGCTATTTGTTGGGTACACACACCAGCCTAAGGCACTTCCGGGGGAGGACAAAGCTGGGTTCTGGACTCTGAGTGGACCACGTCCAGCCCAGAAGAGTGGCTGCACCATGGAGGTGGGGCACCTTCAAGACATCCCAAATGATTCCCCTATCATGGAGCAGAAGCCCATCACTCCTAAAACGGGGATAATGATACTAACAACATCAGTGGGTGTTTGGGGATCAAATCAATCAATAAAGGTGCCGTGTTTAGAAGTGTGCAGGACACGTAGTAAATAACCAGCATGATTGTAACTTTGACCCCAGCCCTCTGCTTTCTGGTCCTTCCCTGGACATCTTGTCCCTTCTGTCCAGTTCTAATTTCTCAGACTTTTCCCATCATTCCCAAAAGGGGTACGGTCCTCTCTTTTCCATGGCATGGAGGAATGAGTTTGAATTTCTTTTTTGTGTTTCATTCATCTTAGACCTGACATCCTTCCCGTTCCAGGATTCTCGGTGCAGTGCTTTGCGCAAAGTTGAGTCCACAGGTACTTGGGTGCTGAGCCAGTGGACATGGCTCCTGCAAGATCAAGAGGGCCAGTTGCTGAGCACTTGGGAATTTTGTGAGCTGGCACTAAACCCTGGTAGCATGAAACGGGCCGCGGTGCTGCGGAAGGAGCATTTACACCACGGAAATTGCAAACGCTACAAATCGGGACCCTGTGGTGTTGTGCTGTTGTTGGAGCGTTCGAGACGCAGTTTACCAGCGCCCCACCCTGTACTTCTTCCGCCTCATCCTTCATCTAGTGACATTCTCCTTTTGCCAGCTCTCAGCCTTGCCACCACCCAGCTCCTGAGCGTTGGAAGATACCTCTGACACAGCCATTCCAGATCCAGCTGTGTTGCCTGGGAAATCTGAACTGGGGCACCTTCAAGCATATGACAAAAAGCACAGTCCGCCTCTAGCTGAGACCAGCCCCTTGAAGGAGAACTAGGAAGCCTGGGAAGGAAACGGGGTTCAGAAAAAAGAAATAGGAGGGGGTGTGCGCTCCACAATGGAAGAGAGAGATCTAGGGAAGGAACCTTGGGGAAGGTTTTCAAAACAAACCTCCCAGCAGTCCTGGGAACAGAGCCAGTGTCCAGCCCAGCGAGCAGAGTTTGAGGCAAGAAGGCTCACAAGGCACTAAGAAGGGAGCTATTTTCTTACGTCAGACATTTCCCCAGTGATGTGCCCTTTCTCCTGGGTTCCCATCTCTGAACAGGAACCCTCGTTGTCATGGAACCCATCAAAGGAAGCCAGAAGAGACCTGAGAAGTACAGAGGAACACACCTTCGCTGCTCTCTCCTTTCAATGCGCCCTTGGATGAATGACTCAAACCCGCCCCTCCTGACCTTCACTCTCTCCATCCCCACCCCCTTGAACAACCTAGAGCCTGGAGATGCCACTGCTTCCAGCCACTTCTTTCCCTCTTTCCTACAAGAAACTCCGGGGCATTGACCAAGACGACCAGCTGTGTGGTGCTGTGATGGTTTGGGCTCTTCAAACATCAACTCAAAATCTCATCAACACACTTTCATTGTCCTTATCTGTCTACAATCCACTTTTTTGTTTATCTCCAGTTTTGATCAATTGTTTGCATAGTTCAAAATTTAAATTCTGCCCCCCCTTCCCCAACCCCGTTCAAAATAGCTGCTGAGGAAAACTTTTAAAGCCCTATTTTGAACAGGAACACAGCCAACTCATCCATAAAGAATTGTCCCCAATTTTCACGTGGGAGAGAACAATGGAAAATGGGTTGTTGAAAGGGAATCAGCAAATGGTAAATTTCACTGTGGTTGTTTTATGTTACCTAGGTATTTCAGTTCTTAAACTGAATTAGCCAAGCCATCAAGTTCAACTTCTCTTTCTTTCTCCGACTCCCCCATAAATGATGAACTTCATCAGAGGAGGGCAGTGCTTTCCCCAGTTGATTTGTGGCGGATGATGTCACGATCCAGGTTCGTCATTTGTCTTATCATCAGATCATCTGTCCATTGCCACCTGTCAACTGCTGCCCAGCGTCCACCAGGTGGACCAGTCGGGTCCCGTCTGCCCTGAGGTACTGTCCTGTTTTTCCTGGCAGCACCTCCCTGCCTGCGGCAGCCCTGGCTCTCGTTCAGATGTGGGATTTTCAGTAACTATATAAGCAGGTACCTTTTTGGTAATGGAGGTCTATGCAGCTTTGTAGTTTCCTCAGTATATTTTTGTACCTTCTGCCAAGAGGACCAGAGGAGAAACAGGGTTTCTGCCCTAACCAGTCTCACAAAAATACCTGGCACGATTCTGAAGGCTGTGTAGACTTGAACCACCAGAGGCTCCCATCTAGAATGAAAGGACTCTTTGACTTCTTGGAGGGTTTCTTCAGGCTGCTTGTTGTGTGAGAGATGGGTCCAGACTTCTCCCGTTCCTTCACAGTCTCTCCCACGAGTCTCCGAGTCCCTTCAGCCGTCCTTCTCGGGGAGGTGATGGCTCCGATCATGTCTGGACTCTTTCAGTTTAAGCGTGTCATTCGGTTTAAGCGTGTCATTTCTCTCTTCTCACATCCATTCAAATCAACAAGTAACAATGCTGCCTTGGTTCTAGACCTGCATCCACAAGGAAGGCAGACCAAAAAATTCTTCCTGAATTTGACTTTTACAACCTGAATGGTTTTCTCCAAAGTAATCCGCTCCTCAAATTCAGTGGAGAATCTTTGGAGGAATTCAAACAAAATTAGTCTTTAGCACACTTATCCTTCTGCTACAAAATACTCTGCTATGCAGAACTCCTTTTGAGGGGAAAAACTCAACCCTTGGCTAATTTTGAGATTCCTAACTGTTACATGGCAATTCAACTCTAGAGGAAAGTGTATATTGGGGATCTTTGGTTGCAAATAGCAGAAAGTAATCACGTCTAATTTAAGTCTAAACGGAGAGCAGGAATTTATTGGAGGGATATCATGTATCTTGCAGCCTGTGTGGAAGACTAAAGAATTAAATGGAAACAAAACAATGCTCAGGATAGGCTATAGAGAAACCTTAGGCATCGAGACAGCAGGGATTAATCGATCCCCTCATCCATGTGACTTTGGAATGAGTAAATTCCAGTATTTTTTTTCCCTGGGTGCCTCTCTGCCAGAGTCAGCGTGACAGAAGTAAGAGTCTGGCTCAAGTCAGGTTCTTGGTTGGCTCCTTGATTTGCTCTAAGGCAGTGAGAAGAAAGAGATAGAGGAAGGGACTTCAGGGGCCCCACCTGCTTCCATGGTGGAGGAGATGACCAGGATTTTCCCTCATTCCAAGATGACATACCATGGAAGAAGGGTAATTCCCCAAAAGGAATTAACTCAAGGTGTTGTTAGGAAGGGGAAACATGGTGGACAAGCAAACCCAAAAATGACGTACGTCCTCCAAAACTGGACACTAGTCTTCCCAGGTGCCCTAGTACATAGGTCACATCAAGGGTTAACCCTACTTTATGAAGCATTAGCCCCCAGTAGTTGGAGTCTTAGGAGATACGAGGTCCTGCTCTCCCTGGCTCACACCGTCCATAGAAGCTTCTTTGGTATCCACAGGGTCACAAGCACTGCAGTGGCCCCTCGCATGGCATATTGGCTGATGAGACTTGAGCTTACGCTTATGCATCGAATAGAAGACGCAAGCAGACAAAATAAACAGAGAAAACAAGTCAAAGAGCATTAAGAGACAGGTTCAAGACAGGGACTGGACTGCCTGTGAGGAATGGAGGGGCAATCCACAGGGACTTCTTGGAGGATGCGGAGTTAGCACTACAATTTTTAAGGAAGAAAGAGACTCAAGTTCGTGGTTGGCCACAGTGAAGGGAGAGTGGGCCATGGCTTGGGGCTAATCAGAGGTATGAGACTGAGGGTGCGTCCTGGCTTCAAGAAGAGTGGTTTGGCAGAAAGGCAGGACTTAGGGTGACCTAACACTGTGTTCTCAACAGGCTAATAGAAAAACCAACCATGGGGCAAGGAGTTACCAGAAATTCAAGCCCCCTTGAATCAGACAGGAGACTCAAGGTCACTGCATCTCATCAACTCAGGCAAGTTAGTGGAGCCCTTTGGCTGTATGAATTTATAAGATTCTCAGCCAGAGGAATGTAACACACTTTTGTTGCCCCAAAACTGGCCAGCTATAATAAAATCACAGTGTTCATCATCTCCACAACTCCCCAACCCCTGCCAAAAAAATGATAATAATGATTGCTGATATTACTATTTTGTGCACTGGATGAGAGTTTCCAAAAACAATAACAATTAATTTTCTTTAGTGGTGTTAGCCAGAAAAGCAGTGAGGTGCTGGGTTTCCATGATCTTCTGAGATCATCTGGCACCCGTGAACAATGGCTGTGAAGAACCAGCCCTTGGAGGCTAGTAAAGTTGTGTTATAACTCCAACGTTTGAGGTTTCACATCTTGGCCATCCCACATCACAGCAGGTAGAAAACCCAGGATGGAAAATGTCAGCCTGGATACAAGTTTCCTGCACAGAAATATTGCCTCCACATAGCAGAAATCCTCAGAGATCTTTTCTGTGTAAAGCTTCAAAAACACACCAGCCTTGGCTTCAGATGCCTTTTTGACACTGCTCCAGACATATTTAAGAAATGGGTCTAATTTTGAAGGATATATTTGGGCAGCCAACCAAGGCCTAAAAGTGGAATCAGCCATCCTGATTTTATGTAAAAAGAATTTAAAAAAATAAATAAATACAGCCAAAACGCTGAAATTTCTGAAGGCATTTACACCCATCTGTCAGTTCTTAAAGAAGAAGTTCAAGGTAGAGTGAGAACACTGAACATGCTACATGGTTGGGGGCGGGGACTCTCCCTCAGTAATTTCTAGACCATCCCTCTAAAGAAGGCCCTACATGTGATGGGCATGACTTATCTCTACTTTCAAGATTTTTTAAACCCTAGGAAAACCCTTTTAAAAGTAGCATTAGCACTAAAGTTGGCCAGCAAAAAATAAGCTAGCTTTGTCCTTCTTCCCGAAATGAGAAGCTAATGTCACATTTTTTTTCTAAGCTTATCTTCTCCCAGTTATCTTTTCTAAACAAAGTACTGTCAAGATAAAGTAGTTAACTTGTTGGATGGTAGTCAAGTCCTAAAAGTGGAAAAATGTTTCAATAAAGTTGACTTTAAAAATAGCTAGAACAAAAGAAAGAAGTGACTCAGTCACTCCAATGAGCACCTACTATGGAAAGGAACAGTTCTGGGAATGGAAAAGAATTTTTAAAACAAGTACTTGAGGGCTTCCCTGGTGGCGCAGTGGTTGAGAGTCCGCTTGCCGATGCAGGGGACGCGGGTTCGTGCCCCGGTCCGGGAAGATCCCACATGCCGCGGAGAGGCTGGGCCCGTGAGCCATGGCCGCTGAGCCTGCACGTCCGGAGCCTGTGCTCCGCAATGGGAGAGGCCACAACAGTGAGAGGTCTGCGTACAGCAAAAAAAAAAAAAAAAAGTACTTGAAAGGAGCTTAAGTATAGATTGGGAAGTAAGGTGTGCATGTGTGTGTGTGTTTACAAACATGATTGGCAAGTACCAAATGCAAGGTCATGATTGCTACAAATTATTGAGTGTGTCCCAAGAGGCAGGCTCCACACTACATGCTTTAGCTGTTTGTAGCATTGGCTGGCTGTCAATGTTCCAGCTGTGCTCCCGTGGCACTGAGTTCCCGTGGCACTGGGTTCCCATGAGTGCCAACCTGCCCTTCTGACAGCACCTGCATTCTCCAGGGCTTCCTCTGCCTGCAGGAAAACACTCAGCCACTCACTGGGCAGTTTGTATGGGCAGGAGTTACCCTGGGAGCAGCCCTCAACCAACAATAAACAAGATTTGGTGGATAAAGATTTTAAAGTACAAAAAGCTTGCCCAGTCTTTTCTTTCTGTCTCCGAGAGGGAGATTGCTCCGTAATGGAGT
The DNA here is from genome assembly GCF_963455315.2 of Globicephala melas. Taxonomy (NCBI): domain Eukaryota; kingdom Metazoa; phylum Chordata; class Mammalia; order Artiodactyla; family Delphinidae; genus Globicephala; species Globicephala melas. The sequence continues at coordinate 42,064,015 of NC_083328.1, read as the reverse complement.
GATTCAAGTGATGAGAGCTATCAAAGTAGACCCCTCCTGCTTATTTTCTATCACAATCCTTTTCAATGAATCAATGAGTGGATAAATTCCACCCCAAGACAGAGTTAGACATGATCTCATACATGAAGTTCTTGGTAACACAAAGGCGACTGAACATAGAAAATACCAGACATAGATGTTCTCTATCATCTTTAAGGTTTAGCTCAACAAGAAACTGAACCACCAGCTTCTATGGCAAGAATTTCAAATATGAAAAATCACATTCAGGCTTATTCTAATGCAAATGAGTAAAAGCCCAAGTTTGAAATGCAGATACGCACGCACATAGAGCAGAAGAGGCTCACTTGTGGGCATTAGAATTCCTGGGAAGACTTTTGGACCTTGGGATCAAATGCTTCAGGGGACAGAATCGAGAACAGTGGAGAATCTTGCATAGGATGAAGACCCCTCCGGCTGCACACATGTGCGTCGTAGTCTGTCAAACCAAAAAGACTATTGCAATGGAAATATTAAAATCATGGGGCCAAAGCATCATTTCTTGGTGTAAAGTGAAGGGAGCTGTTCTTTTGCAACTGGCCAGCTGGGACCTTGATGTAGTGACCGATGTGGTGTGGGGTCCCTTCGCGCTCTCACCAGGCCCATGTCCATCCTCCAGCTTCCAGGGATTCAGACTGGCCGACAGCTCACAGTGGCTCCATTTCCCGCTAGCGCGTTGCCTGGACCACGAAGCACAGCCTTGCAGGAAGCCATGCCCCTCCCAAGGGCTGGCCCATGACAATGAGTGATTGATGTGGAGATTCAAAGCCCAGCCCCACTCTGAAGGGCCATCTGAGCTCCAAAGTCCCCCAGGGCGGGACCAACGGCATGAGCTGTGGGCCCTGACCTCAGAAGGGCCACATCCTTGGTTTAATGTTCTGCTGTTACCATCTTGAAATTCTTAATAATCTTATTTTTGAGTTTGTGCTTTGTAGGTGAAGTCCATCCGGACCATGGAGCACGCACTCGAGCAGAGGAGACAGGCAAAACATGGATGGTCTCCTTCAATGCAAACTGTCACCTGATTTGCATGTATTGTTCTCAATCCCCCAGGAGCACAGGGGTGTTCCAGGGACCAGGATGCATAGGGGTTCAGCAAGACTCGAAGCAAATTAAAGTTAAATGTGTCACATCTACCGCTGAGGCCACGTGTTTCCTTCAAGCCAGAACTTGCTTCAGACACAGAAAGAAGGCAGCAGCGTTCTAAGAAACACGAATCCCACCATACCCTTTCTTATTCCTGCTATGTCTCTGTATTAGGCAGCCATGTTTAGACACTTACTTCTCCTTTCAGAGTATTAGCAGAATATGCCCATGTCAATACTGAAATAAAATCAGCTGAGTTCGTTTTGTGCATTTCCACTGTTCTGATAAAAACAAAATATTGACACATATGCACGCATGAGCTACAAAATACAAAATGTGTGTTTTGGTGATTCTCCATGCAAGGGGAATGCTATCACATCTGCATTTAACACCGGTGTTACCGAGTCCAACCTCACTCTGCTCACCGCACCACAGGCCAATGAATCGGAGAGATGGTGTTGAGGCAAGGAAGACGACTTTATTCGGAAAGCCGGCAGACGGAGAAGATGGCGGACTAGTGTCTCTGAAAAACCATCTTATCGGGGTTTCTTGCCAGTTTCTTTTAAAGCACAGAGAGGGGAGGATATGAGGAAGTAAAGTAAAAAGGCCATAAATTTTGCAGATATCCCCTGGAATGGCCAATCTCAGGGAGGGGATGTGTTCATTTCTTCTTTGGCACAACCATCACAGGTGGGCGGAGTCAGATTTTCTCCCTGTGAGCTGAACAGAGACACTTTAGTTTAACATTCAGGCAGGGGGCAGGGTTCCCTGAGGCAGGCCATTATGTATGATTATAATAACGAAAGCAAAGGTCAAAGTCAAAGAAACAGATGAAACATGGAGTCCGATTTAGTTCTTTCCTGTTACACCGGCAGTGCATAACATGGGAAAATTCATGCTAATGGTTTAGCATTTTATTTTTTCTTTTCTTAAAACAGAAAATAAAAATCACCATGACAATTTGAGAGACGACAGAAGAAAGAAAAAGGTGTATATTTTAGTGCCTGCAAAGGTACTTTTTCCTGCTTTTGAAACCAGAGGCCCTGCATTTTCCTTGTGCACTGGTGAAACCGTGCACCTCAGATTGGGACTTGAAACCACGTGCCGGGACTCGAACCTGGCCAAAACCCACAGTCTTCCAACTGAGATCACACACCTGGTTTCAGGACTTAATGAAGTTCATGTTCTTGATGTCTCATTACAGACAGAATTCAGTGAGAGACAAAGTGATAGGTAAGAAGAGGTTTTATTTAGAGAGAAACACACTCAACAGACAGAGTGTGGGGCATCTCAGAAGGTGAGAAAGGCACCAGGGTATGGGGTTGTCAGTTTTTATAGGGGTGGGTAATTTCATAGGCTAATGAGTGGGAGGAGTATTCCAGCTATTTTAGGAAGGGGCGGGGATTTCCAGGAATTGGACCACTGCCCACTTTTTAATCCTTATGGTTGGTCTTGGAACTGTCATGGGGCCTGTGCGTGTGTCCTTTAGCTTGCTGATGTGATCGTATACTGAGGCTCAAGGTCAAGTGGAAAAAGTCGACTTGTCCGCCATCTTGGACCCATTTGGTTCTAATCAGTTTATGACATGTCCTCAGGTTATGTCATTCTTCCAAAGGTTGTGCCCTGCCTCCTTCCCTCCTGTTTCACTATTATTCACATAAGTCATGGCACAAAATAAAGAATTATTGCTAGGAAACAAAGAAAAATTCAAATGACTTCTGACCACTAAGGGAAGTGGTAGTGAAGAAAAAAATATTAGCAAATATTAGAAAGAAAATTGTTTCCTTTTTCTCACATTGAAAGACAGAGATTGAATGAGAATTTTGTGGAAATGTGTGTTCATCTCCTCACCCCACAGCAGTTTGGAAATGTTTGCAAAACACTGTCCACAAATATTATTCTGTTTGTTAGTTTTTGTTTTGACTTCTTTCCTCTAATGTTTTGGAGAAAGTTAGTAAAATTCTCCTCAAAGTCCTTTCCTTAATCAAGGTAATTCGCCCTTGATGACCTTGACCAATGTGGTCATCAAGGGATGCTTTGCCTGCTCATTCTCAGTGCTCCCACTGCTAGGTGAGCCACTGTTAAGTGCCTGCTGTATACCAGGCTCTGTTCTGGGCAAGCACTGGGGATACAGTGATGAACAAAACAGGTACAGTCCCTGCTGTTTTATTTTAAAAAAGAAAAATCGAAATGGAGAGAGTATGTCCACTTTTTGTAGTGTTGGTTGGTTCTGATGTTTTTGATAAAGCATATAAACTGTAATAAGAAAACCTTAGGGAAAAGAAGCTTAATCATAAGGCAACTGTAGAAGAAAAAACAGAAACACTCCCTTTTCAGGATTGCCGTAACTCAAAACCGTGTGCATGATGCCTTAAAGTGCTCTGAGTCTAGAGGATATATTTTAATTAGCTTTACAGAGTTTTATGAAGAATTTAGTGCTCATTTTCATTATGAAGGAACTGAGTCATTATTTTTGCACACTTAATAGGTTTTTAAATTAATAATAAGGCAACCATATCCCATGATGGTAGCATTATCTGTCATCTTCTTCAGTCTAGGATAGGTAGCGATCTCTACATTCCTAATTCTTAAAAGTCAGTGTATAAAGTACATCAAATGTATGGAAAATTGTGAAGATAAACCTTGATATGTTAAGACTGGTTCTCTCTCATGGTGAGTGGCTGGGTGATTTAATTTTCTTCCTTACCCCTGTTTACATTCTTCAGCTTTTCTTCAATGAACACAATTGCTTTAATGTTAAGAGAAGAAAACAAGTGAAAAGATAACAAGACAATTTATGTGTATACCATAGAGTCCATGTAAAAATGTGTGTGCAGGTGAGAAACAGCATGTATTGCGGGGAGGGGAGGGGGCAAGAGGACTATGTATACATCTCTTTCTCATCTGGTCTTCTTTTTCCAAAATTCTTACTTCAGGTAGGAATGTCTTAAAGCTTCAAGTAAGAGAAAACCCAAAGAACTCGGCTTAAATCCCAGAGACATTGAGTCTTTAGTTATGGAGAAGTCTGTAGGTAGGCAGACTCTTCAACTCCAGACGATGCCAAGAGGGTTCAGGCTCTGTCTTCCCTCTGACCCCCTCCCTGTGTCAGCATGGATCCCGCCCTGTGCACCACATCCCCACTCACAGAACAGCTTCCCATGCAGGAAGCAAAAACAGAAGAAACAAAGGGCGTCCTTTTCCTACACGTCTGTCTATTCAAGGAAAGCAGCATTTCCCAGAATCTTCTAGAAGACTGTCTCTTACATGTCATTGGGCAAAATTAGATGCCCTACCATCATCCTAGGAAAAATTGTATAGATGAAGTAAAATAAGGCACCATGATTGGTTCATACCAGCCTTGTGCAGTGGAACTTTTTATGACGATGGGACTTAATCCACATCCGCCTGCTGGACATCGGCCACTAACCGTGTGTGTCAATTAAACACTTCAAAGGTGGCCTATGTGATGAAAACCTGAATTTTTGATGCCGTTTACTTTTCATGAATTTAAATGACTCATGTGGCAACTTATTGGACAGTGTAGGTTTAGACAACTCACCCCCTCTCGTATTGGAGTCACATTAGCAAAGAGCAGGAAAGGAAGGCAAGGTCGTTGGATAGACACCAATAACACCATTGGTTTGTGTCTTGAACTGTACTTATTAACTTTTATTTTTAACAAAAACAACAAATAAGGCAATGCTTCAAGAACCCTGGGTTTGAGAATTCTGCACACTTCTACGTTCCCAGAAACAAGAGCTGAACTAAGTCATGGCACAGCAGGAAAGACCTGGTGAAGGGCTGGCTTTTCCATCCCAACTGCAGCTGAATATCAGACCACCTGTTCCATGTTGATTGGTGAGAACCAACTTAATGTTCATTTTTCCACATAAGAAGGTGGGTATGGTAGGATGTCAGAGGGCTAAAAATAACCATGGATTAGAGCATTTGAGCTGCCTTTAACAATGGTTGTTTTAGCCACACCCATCCATGTGTGAGGCTCTGACCCTGGAGTGGATGTTGGACTCATCTTCCTCTCTTGCCTCTCACCATAGCTCATCCCTTCGGAGGAGCATATGCGACCATTTCTAACAGGGACACTGATGAGTGGTGGGGAAGAACACTCCCATCTGGAAACCTGTAGGTCTAACAACTGGTTTTCATCACCACCACCTGAGTCTGAATCCCAGCGTGGGGAATCCAGGTTCAGTGAGAGCTGGAATTCCCCCTCCCCTCCAGAAGGCTGGGTTTCTGAAAGCGAGTATGAAGAGTTTTGGAAGTAAAATTTTATCGAGGATCAAACCCTGTGAAAGGAAAGGGGAGAACGCAGGATTGGGCAGAGGAGAAAGTCTAATTGAGGTTGGGTCATGATAAAGCTTGAGCATCACGACGGGGACCTCCAGTCACCACACATCAGGAAGAAACTGTCAGACTTGTCTCTCTTTTTCACACAGTCACAAGGCACAGACCAGCCTGGCAAGGGCGTGAGGTCAGGCAAGGCTGCTTTCTGTGGCTGAGGCAGACCCTGCAGGAGCCCACAGCTAGGAATCCCCGTGCTCACACCTCCACAGCTGCGAGCAAGTCCTGCCTCGAAGGGGAGTCTGACAGCACATCTCCATGCCCGCAACACGTGGCCAGGATAACTTCCTGTGGGAAGCTTACTGGAGCAGAAACACTAAACAAGGACTTCCCTGGTGGTCCAGTGGTAAAGAATCTGCCTTCTAATGAAGGGGACTCAATCCCTGGTCAGGGAAATAAGATCCCACATGCCTTGGGGCAACTAAGCCCCTGTGCTTCAAGTAGAGAGCTGGTGTGCCGCAACCTACAGAGCCCGCGTGCCCTGGAGCCCGCGCGGCACAACTAGAGAGAAGCTCACGTGCCACAACAAAGAGCCTGCACTCTGATGTGTTTTTTGTTGTTGTTGCATTCATTTTCCAAGCTGTAAATCTGCACCATTGAATGGATGAAATGCCCTATTGAATTACCTGCTTTTCTCCATTCTATTACTTCCAGGAGTTCTTTTAAAATAATGTCACCCAATTTTTGAACGTCTTTTTAAAAAATTTCAATTGTTTTCCCCTTGGCTGTTTTTATATGCACATACCATGCACATAAAAATAGCTTTTTACAAATTTTTTGTTGTGAAAAAATATCTCATCAGTATGTATACTTTTTTGAAGACGCATTCAATCAGTAAGAATATTTGATGAATGCTCATTAGGAAGGAGAAATGTAGCCCTCATGCCTCATGCTGATTTCTGCATGCAAAGCACTTTTGCATTTTATTTATTTATTTTTTAACACTTTTACTGGAGTATAATTGCTTTACAATGTTGTGTTAGTCTCTGCTGTATAACAAAGTGAATCAGCTATACGTATACATATATCCCCATATCCCCTCCCTCTTGCATCTCCCTCCCACCCTCCCTGTGCCACCCCTCTAGGTGGTCACAAAGCACCGAGCTGATCTCCCTGTGCTATGCAGCAGCTTCCCACTAGCTATCTATTTTACATTTGGTAGCATATATATGGCAATGCATCGTATTGCCTTTAACTCCTGCAACAGCTTATGAAGTGGGAAGAATAAGAAAGAACATCCTCATCTCACAGACTAGGCGTCTCCCTCAGAGCAGCTGAGTGGCTGCCAAAAGACACCCTACCCCCAAATTACAAAGCAGCCTCTCATGCCCAATTCTCCCCATAAATCCAAGTCTGCAGAGTTGCATTTGTGGGACACATTTATCCATATTGTATTCTGTATCTGCTCGCCCTCGCCAGGAGTTTTGGGTGTCCAGAGCTATGGTCATAAAGAAAGAAAAAGAGGTGAAGGGTGAGGTGAAACTAGTGAAGGGCAGTTTATTGAGTGCCCCATGCAGAATGTGATGGGACCTCTGTGTAGCTCACCTAACTGAATCTCCACCAAGACCAAGTACACAAGCGTTGCTATATCCATTTTATAGATGGAGAAATCAGAACTTAGAAAATTTCGCATATGTTGCTAAGAGCAATGAGCTCTCAGTAGTTGTGGAACTGGCCATTCCAGTCTGTGGCATCTGATGTCAGACTCCTGGCATCCTCCTGGGCTCCCTCTTCTTCTCCAGTTCCCACAACACCCCTTCCCCACCAATGCTTCTTTTCTCCTTGAAAGAATTCATGCAACTATGACAAAGAATTTTAGTATTCTGCAACTACCTTATTTTTTGATTAATAAAAACAGTTATAGGAGAAAAATTAGAGACATTGTCTTGGATGCACTAGACTCAAAGTTAGCAGTTTCCCCCAAATGTTACATTTCAGAAGAAAAGCAGCTTTCCAAATGGGTTCCACTTGTAACTAAAAGTCATCCAGAGTTTTGCCCTGAACTTGGAACTCGCTCAGATCATCTCACCCTTTTAAAGCTCTACTCATTGATTCTCTACAATGATCTGGGTCATCATCACAGGGATAGGACTTTAGGGTGGGTGTGCTTTTCCATGTCTAACCCAGCTCATCTTCAAATCTGCTCCAGTCACCAGTGGGCAACATGTTGATCTTCATGCACAGGTAGATGATATAGATCTGGAAGACTTTATTACACTCACTGTAAAGAGCTAGGTCACCAATGTTTTGAGGACTGAAAGTCTGGGCTTTCTCCGTGTTAAAAGTTAGTTCAGCCATTGCAGAAACTCAATTACTCTTTGCTCCAAATGAAAAAAAAAAAAGAAAAATGAGAATCAGCCTTTGGCCTCCTGCAATTTTTATTTTATATGGGGAGTATTAATACGAATTAAAAGGAAAAAATATTTACGTGTGCCTTCTGTGTTGTAGGAAATATTCTAGATAATTTTAATGATGCCTTTAATCCTTATAATAACCTTGTGTAGTGGATTGACCTCATTTTCCTGGTGAGGAGCAAAAGAACAAATAGACTTTGGGGGGGGGGCAGGCTAAGGTGGAGGCAAGAAGCATGGACTCTGCAGCCAGACTGGATTCATCCCCAGCTCCCACCCACTAGCTATGAGACCATGGATATGTTACTTAATCTCTCTCAGCCTCAGTTTTCTCACCTGTAAAATGGGGATAGTACCTACTTCACAGGGTTACTATAAGGAGCCAGAATTTGAACTTATGTGAGCCTGACTTTATGTTAAATTTTTACTGAACTAAAAGAGAGAAAGAAAGAGAGAAAAACAATAATACACAACTTATAAATGTAGAGTTATGACCTTGAGATAGGCAAAGATTTCTCAACAGGACACAAATTGCTGTAGGCACAAAGGAAAAAGAGTATAAACTGGACTACATTAAAATTAAAACTTCTTGGGACTTCCCTGGTGGTCCAGTGGCTAAGACTCCATGCTTCCACAGCAGGGGGCACTGGTTTGATCCCAGGTCAGGGTATTGAAAAACATCACTATGCAAATGAAATGGCAAGCCACAAAGTGACAGGAGTTACTACGGTGCATTTATCTGACAAAGGATTTGCCACAGTATATAAAGAATGCCTACAAATCAATAGGGAAAAGTCAGACAACCCAGTAGGAAGATGGTCAGGAGACTCAAATTGGCACTTCACAGAACAGGACACCCAGATGACCAATAAGCACACAAAAAGATATATATACACACACATATCTATATAACCGAACCACTTTGCTGTACACCTGAAACTAACACAATATTGTAAATCAACTATACTTCAATTAAAAAATAATAATAGGGCTTCCCTGATGGCTCAGTGGTTGAGAGTCCGCCTGCCGATGCGGGGGACACGGGTTCGTGCCCCGGTCCGGGAAGATCCCACATGCCGCGGAGCGGCTGGGCCCATGAGCCATGGCCGCTGAGCCTGTGCGTCTGGAGCCTGTGCTCCGCAACGGGAGAGGCCACAACAGTGAGAGGCCCGCGTACCGCAAAAAAAAAACAATAAAAAATTAAAAATTCACTTATGGCTTTATTTGCCCTGGTTTCATTTGGTTAACTCAGTAGATTTTTTTTTTTTTTTTTTTTTTTTGCTGTACGCGGGCCTCTCACTGCTGTGGCCTTTCCCGTTGAGGAGCACAGGCTCTGGACGCGCAGGCTCAGCGGCCATGGCTCACGGGCCCGGCCGCTCCACGGCATGTGGGATCTTCCCCGAACGGGGCACGAACCCGTGTCCCCCGCATCGGCAGGCGGACTCTCAACCACTGTGCCACCAGGGAAGCCGCCGGGGGCCCTCTTGATCACTATCTATTTTTAAAAATCTCAGGGGTTCTCGTTACACTCTTTTCAGCTCCTTTGCAATTCTATTTATCATTATATCTCTGGAGCTTGCCTATGCATAAGCCATAAATAAATATGAGTTAAATTAGTGAATAAACTCTTCATAGCCTGCACTCTGTCAGTTACTCAGAAATCTGGTTCCCATCACCTTAGAAATAAAACATCTAGGCTTTGTGTGTGTGTGTTGTAAACATTTATATTTAGACAAGCACTTCATTATTTCATTCATGGTAAAATTTAAGGAAATAAAGTTACAGCATCCTTGTGAATAAGCTTTGTCGTAAAATCTCAATAATTTTGAATATTCTGATGTCTCCTTTTGATCTTACTCCCCCCTCCACATGATAACATCTACAGTCTGTTGAGAAACTCTAAATCAGATGACCCTTGGGTATGGGGACCACAGATCTCAGAATCTCTGGAGTGGGATCAATTTGCAATATACCGTCTGTCTTTTTCTGGGCAGATATATGCACAAATCATAAACACAACATTCTTTGGAAGACTGGTCCCCAATTTTTGATTCAGAAAATATGATCACCAGATTCTCAAAACTTCTGGAAGCTTTTCTTGGGAATTGTTCAGGGGAACTTCGGGTGCGTGGAGAACAGCTTGCCTGAAAATAAATCTAAGTGTCCCAGTACCTATTTCCATGTGTCAGCAGCCCGTTCTCCTAAACCTGAGAGGGTCTCCGTGCCTCCTGGCTGGCCCTTCCCACCTTCCACCTGGTCTACCTCCTGATCTGTCTGGCCCTCATCCCCTGCCTCGCTCTGAGGAGACGGCCCTTCCTACCTCTGCAGCACTGCTAACCAAGGGTGCTGTGTGACTTCATGTGGTTTGCGACCCTTTCACTTCACAGAACTTGTGGGAAGAAGGTTGATGCTAAGGCTGTCTTTGATGACATGCCCCCCGAAGCAGACCCTAAGACAAGAGGCTTTTTTAGGGAGGTGATTCCCTGAAAAACGGAAGGGGGGGTCGGAGAGCTGATACAGGAAAGAGATGGAAGGTGATAGATGGGGTTTGGAAAGGAGCACAGGGGAGGGCAGCTGGGGTTCAGACTCAGGGCAGCTTCCGGGAGACCTTCTAGAACCTGTATGTCCCACCAAGGGGTGAGGAAACAGGGGCTCTGATGGACCAATTCACATCTGAGGTCTGTTTTGAGTCACTCCTGGGGGCTTTGCCAAGCCCACAGAGCCAGCCTGCACCCCACAAGTCTCCAGAAAGCCCTCAGACAATGAGCCACGGGTCTTTTCCATAAGAAGCCCAGGGAGTGTGTGAACAGGAGGCCAAAAGCCTCTGCCACCAAGACCAGAGACGCCTGAGAGCCGGGTGTGATGAACGTGTGTCCAGACCAAGTCCCAGCCTGGAGAGTTACAAGGTCTAAGTTCATCCAGGTCCATCCGCTGATTCAGCTCTCTCGCCCACCTCGCTGCTCCTCACAACATCTTTCCTCTGCTGGGGAAAGCTGTTCCCCATCCTGAGTCCTGAGCTGTGAGCGGATCCTTAAGCTAATAAGCGAGCGCTTAGGACACAGGGCACATAAGCCATGGATTTCCGTTGTGGCTGGACCACATTTTGCTTCCATAGTAGAGGCGGTAGAGGACGTCCCCACAACTGCACATCACATGCTCGACAATTGCTTTGTAACGTTGATTGGATGTGACAATGTACTAGGTGTGGTCCTAGCCTGAGGGACTTCGAATCTAAATAAACCTCTAAAGGTCTTTGATGTACGGTATTTTCCTTCCCTTTCATTTGGTGCTTCTCCGTGGTAGGTGCTGACATGTTTATTATTCACACATAGGTCTCCAGGATACCATCTCACCAAACACTTCAAATTTATGCAGGAACTTCTTTCCAAGGAGGCCAAAGCTTCTAAATAAACCATCGCTATTATCACACGATTTGAAACGGATTTGAAATGCGAGGAAATCACTACGTGAGGGAAAAGCCGGAAAACAGGTTTTCCTCATCTCACATCTAGAAAAACCAAGGCACACCAAGGGATGCTGCTTTCATAACGGCTCGTGGCTACGTGGAAGCAAGAAAACACGTCTGCACATCTGTAAAGGAGGCAAAATAATGAGTGAGATGCCCCCCACCCCCACCCGAAGGCCTGATACGGGGCCAGGACACAGTGACTGCAGGTCATAGGCATAATGCTGTAGGGATGCCATAGTCTTAACACGTAGCTTCTCCTTCACGTGAGTCACCCTAGCATCTGGGTAAAGCAGGACAGACTTGAATGCAAGGACCAGCTCCGGCGTCGACCACGTTGGGAACCACAGAATTTCCCTGAGCCTCGTATCTCTCCTCGGAGAAGGTATTTCACCAGCATCGCCTTCCCCAGAGCGCAGCTGTGAGGCTTGGAGAAGACGCACCTTTTGTGCAGGTGGGGTTCCGGTTGTCATCCATCAGTCCCTCCCTCTGCCAAGCGACTTGGTGGCCAGAGCGTGTTCCTGGTCCCATCCAGGATGAGATCGGCCACGTAACTAGATTTGGCCACTGGGCGACTGGAAGAAGGATGCACACCGAGGCCATAAGGTGCTGCGTGGTTTGCTTTGGCCTCTTGTGGGATTTACTTAAGTAGAGAGAAGTCCCGGCTGTTAACATCATCCAGTCCCATCTAGAACACGTTAGAGTTAACCATAGTGTTATAAGAACAGTAATAGTTCACAAGTATTAAGCTCTTACTGTGAGCCCGGGCGCTGCTCTCAACCTTTTACAACATTTAAGTCACATAACTAACTCTCAACACCCCCATGAGCCAGAGCTATTATTATCCATGTTTTCTATGCAGCCACAAAGGCCCATGGAGGACAGCTTACTTGCCCAAGGTCTTCCACAAGCCTACGGTTTAAACTCATGTGATCTGACTCCAGGGCCAACCTGTTCACCACTGCACGTCACACAGAACCGAGAAGTGGAGCACAGGAAGGACAGAGAACTCTCCAGAACACAGACCCGTCTAGATGCCGTGAGCCATCATGACGGAGACCTCCAGGTACGGAGTGAAACCAGCTTGTGTCCAAATCCTGACGTAACTTTCACTGGCTGTGTGGTCCTGGGCAGACGAACTGCTAAATGTCTCGAGGCCTCGGTTTTCTCACCTATAAAATGGGATAATACCAGTCATTCACTGCTAGAGCATTTATGTAGATGAAAGACTGATGCTGAGTCATGTTAGTTACTGTCTTCCTGGCAGCCAGGCTCGCAGGTGATCCCTGGGGAGCCCTGAGCATGTCTTTTGAAGAGTGGAGGGGGCAGGACAAGTGGCAGAAGCCCTGATGACAAACTTTTCCCACCCCTGTGCTTTGTCCTGGAGCAGCTCTGATGAGGACAGAGTGGTTCTTTGTCCTGTTGCTATAAAAGCTGATTCTGTTGGATATTGATTTATGCTTTTAGATCAGCAACCAAAGCTTTGGGGCCCTGACGTCACTCCTCTCTGCTAATCCACGGGTTCAGAGACGCCAAGTGTGCCAGGCAGGGGCACGGGGCCAAGGACACGTCAGCGCGGCTGCCAGCGGCAGAATGGGTGGCCTCGGCTCTGAGGCCAGCTGCTGCCTGACTACATCGGGCCTGTTTGGTTTTCCAAAGGGTAAAACTATCATTTATTTTAGCACCAACTTCCAAACTCGCACACCCACCCTCTCTCCATCTTCTAAGCCATCACCTTATCTTTGCTGGAGAGAAAATGTCTGCATCCATCCTTTTAACAGACTGTTTATTATAAGAATGAATTTGTTCTAGTGCTCAGGGCACTTAACAGCTTTACACGTGGACTTGGTGGGAGTCTCTGCTCTGATGCCTGTGTATCTGAAAGTCTCCCGGATGACTGAGGGGCCTGAAGAGACTCTTTCCAACGCACAAAAGGAATACGCAATCCTGTGTTCAGATTTGCAGCGGCTGGTCAATTAGGCCATCACTGCAGGTCCAGCCTTGAAATATTGTACCTCACCGTGGTGCCCTTCCTGAGGTCAGCAGCTCGGGGTGACGTAGGAGAGCAGGGCAGAGTCTATAAATTATTATTAAGTCTTTGATTTTACTATGAGTTTCTAAGACAACAAAGTAGAAGCTCAGAACCAGAACGAGGGCCTTGGCTTGCCTGCCCGAGCGCTAACCCTTCAGCCCCAGTTCATCAAGAAGCCTATAAAAAACCTCCATGAACACACTTCAAGCGCTGCCTGACTTCCCTAATGAACGCAGAAACGTCCACCGCGAAGGATGATTTACGGGCAAAGGAATGCCAGGAACCGGTCCTTTCGTCTTTTCCGTAATAAGGCCTCGGGGCTGACAACTTTATAAAGCACAGTTGGGGCACCAGCAAGGCAGACCACTTCTGAGGGAGTTGCCTCTGGATTATTCAGGGCATCCGCTGAGATTTCATTTGCAAAAACGCCCCGACGAAGGCCAGGGATGTGTATAACGTCGTACAGCTCCTGCTCCTTCGTATGCCATTTTTTAGAATCAATGAAGCAAATTTTATTGAGTGGGGTCTGATGACCCACACGTTTTTTAAATGAGGAGATCTTTTTTTAAAAAAATGAAAAAGAAAGGAAAAAACACACAAACTAACTTCAGATGGTGAGTTTGACCTCTCCTGGTCTGAGACTGAAAAAAAAAAAGAGCTTAATTTTTTTTTCATCTAAAGTTTAATAAAAATCATGTTTCCATTATTTCTCTGACTGTGTAAAGTCTCAATGCTCATTTCTCAATTTTGGAAAGAAATCAGCCCCAAGGCTATAAACTAACAGTTGTCATCACTATAAATAAAATATTAGACAGTCTGCACTTTCTTTACGTTATGATGAAAATTGCAACCTGCTTTGAAATTGCAGAGTGAAATCATTCTTGCAGCAGCGGAATCCACACCTTAGGACTAACAAATCTCTAGGTCTCGAGCCTGAAATTCTACACGCGCTGCCTTTGGTTTTCATTTCTAGCACTAAAAGGAGGAAAGTTGAGGGGGAAACTCTTTTCTCCGACAGCTGTGACAAAGGAAAATGATACAAAATTGGCACTGATGTGTCCGATAAAATGGTTCAGCTGATGAGCCAACAATGAAAAATCTGACTTTGGTCACTGAGACAACCTCAGTGTTCCTTGGGTTAATAAGCTTAGGAAGCTTCTCTTTCTCCCCAGTGACCCTTGCCTTGCCCACTCCTGGCTCCCCCAAAGTGCCTCGGCTTCCAATATCTCCATCCTGTCTCCCAGCTCACCCACACCTCAAAGAGCCCTGCAACCTCACCATCAATCCCCGCCATCTTCTAAACTGGTAGCTCCACCCCAGGTGGGGCTGTAGGCAATCAATCATGGGACAGGCAGAAAAGACGAGAACTTCTATTTATATTTGTTTTCTCTATCTGAGTAAGAAACCAGGCTTTGGTTCTAGTTGTGATGCAGATGAGAGCTGTGGCATTAGTGGTCGGTGTGGCTGGTAGTCACGTGTCACCTCCATTCCTCGCAGGATCCCAAGGGCAGAGGCGGAAGGTGGTGTCCTCGCTCGTGGGCTGGTTTTCTGGGTCTTGTGACATTGCAGTTCACATGTGCCCAATTTAGTGGATTTATGGATGATATTATCTGGTTTTAACTACGCTAACCCTTGAAAAATGGCTAGATGGCTTAAAAAAAATTCCTGAGAAGTACCCATGGATCAAAGTTAATACTAGTAATGAAAGCGCAGCCAACCAAGAGCCAGATGAAGGTAGCGCTGGCATCCCCCTCTTCCTCCCCACGTGCCTCCTCTGGGCAAACGCAAGGTAAAATCGACAACCCAGGACAAGCCACCAGCCAGCCGTGTTTAATTACAGAAAGATCGCCTCCCACCCAACAGAGGGTGCCCCTCCCCCAGCCACCCCCCCCAAATCACATGTGGATGTTGAACCATTGCGATTTGCAAGACTTTTTCAAATTTTTATTTCCTTTCCTCATCTTTTTTTAATTCCTATTTTTCTGTGCATTTAATGTTCATAGAAACTTAAAGCAGCAGAACTTATGTCACTGATAAATAAAACATGCTGGATAACCTGCTTCAAATTGGTTTATAGATAGGGGTGTATATTTAAAAAATAAAATAAAATGAGAATGAAACCAAATATGTAGTGTTCACATGTCTTTGGGGGGTTTCCCCAGAAGCAGTAGAGACAAGGATTCACAGGTAACTGTTTATTTGCAAGTCCTAGGAAGTTTTGGCAGCAAGGGACACAGAGAAACAGGGAAGAAGGGAGTCACATCCCGGTCCGTCATCAGACAAGTTATCCTGAGGGTAACAGGAGCTTGACCTCACTGGGGAATTCTGAGAGTCACTGTCGATGCAGCTCAGTGTCACCCCATTCAAGATGAGAGGGCAGGGAGCTGGGGTATTTATACACCAGCTCCTGTCAGTCACTGAGGAAGGCTGCTCCCAGGGAGACACTAATTTCCTGGTCCTTCTGGCCTGTGCAGGAGAGCAAAGCAAGTTCTGAGGGCAGGAGAAAGTTTCAGATAAAGAAACGCAGGTGATGGCCTTTGGGAGTCAGGTCCGCATGCGCTGAAAGGTACAGGTCATGGGATATGGGTGGAGCTGGACCACCTCTAGGAGAGGACCTTTAACAACGGGCGTGTTGTTTCTGCTCACATCACTACATCCAGTACTTATGAGTACTTTTCTCACCCAGTCCTACAGGCTTGACCTACCCATGTGGTCTCTCCAAACGCAATGCAAGCTCCTTTAAGGCAAACCCCTCACATGTGGTTTTTGCCCTTGGTACCTGGCGCAGGGACCAGTACGCTGAGTGCAGCCATGCATTTGGGGAATGTTTGTTGAGAACCTACCATTTGCCAGGCAATCCTCTAGGTCCTGGGAATCAAGCTATATTAACAATACAAATTCATCTCTTGTGGAGGTTACACTTTGTTCATAAATGCTTGGATACTTCATCCATCTCTGTTGGCCCTTGAACAGTTAGATTTTGTTGCATAACAAACAACGTCAAATTCTTAGCAGCACGCAACCACAAGAATTTATTTTGCTCATGATTTTGTGGGTTTTGTGGGGCAGCTCTGCAGCAGTTGGGTCAGCTCCACTCCATCAGTCTCTTCCACCCCCCATCCCCTCCCCACCCAGGACCAGAAGGCCAGCAGGGCATGTCCCTCTCATGAGATGGCAGAGGTTCAGTAACAACAACAGAAATATGTGAGGCTTCTTAAGGCCTAAGCTCAGAGCTGGGACGTTGTCACTGCCACCCTGGTATCATTGGCCAAAGCAAAATCATAAGGCCGCACCCAGTGTCAAGGGGTAAGGAATAGACTTCTTCCATAGACGTGAGGAGACTGCAAGTCCCTTGACAAAGGATATAGATGGAGCAGAGGGGTAAAAACTCAAGGCACTAGTGTTCCTAGTTACAGTTTGAAAATAAATAAGCAGAAACATATTTTTAATATATCATTGTTATTATTATATTGTTATTATTATTTCTGAGCCCCTCAGAGCTAGTGCAATGCACCTCCATTGAAGTTCTGCCTCTCCTTCATTCCATGTGTTTCCAGGTGAGTGATTACTTTTCCTCTAGGCAGCAGGTGGGTATCTGGCTTGGCATATCCAGTCCAAGCACATCTCCCAAGACACAGTGATTAGTACAGGGATGAATGTGTGACCCTAAAGAGATCAGGCAGAAGCCCTCCTCAGGGATGCTGGTTGGGAATCTACCTGTCCTGAGGTTGAAGGGTACAAAGCCATGTTACACTGGAGCTGCTGGAGCCATCTTTCCCACCAAAGCTGGGGAGCGGAGACAACACAGGCGAGTGAAGAGGACAGCGTCCCGTTGTCAGTTCAAGACCCCATATCCTCCATACCTGTGTTGTCCAAACTCCTTGATGGCCCAAGAGTGAGGGCATTCCCAAGGTTGGTTCTGCAGCTGCCTGTGTTAAAATAATAACAAGATTATTGACAGTGCTAAGTAGATTAACCCACTCCTCGCCTAAACCCACACTGCGATGCATCTCCTTCTCTCTTACATCACACATCACTGTCTCTGTGTCTAAAATACTTATACCCAGACATGTCAATTATACCTTAAGAAAGTACCTTTTGAAATATCAATTTGCCTCTGCAAGTCAAACCTGCAAGAACTGTAGTATTATCTTTTTTTGAAAATGAAAAAACAGAGATTCAGGAAGTCAAGCCCCCTGGCACTGGCACGTGCGCACGTGCACATGCACACACACACACACACACACACACACACACACACACACACACACACACAGAAAAGGGGCTCTGAAACAGCCAGTTGTTCGGGTTCCTTAGGCAAATCCATTTGTTTTTCTGGGCCTTGACTTCTCGATCCATAATATAAGGGGCTAAGTTATGAATCTGTAATCAGAAGATGAGAGTTTTTAATGAGTAAATTTCAAATGACTTCTTCATTGAAGATCTTATTTTTAATGTCTGGGGTTTGTCAGGAAAGTTCACCTATAAAAGGGTGCTTCTCTCCAGCCAGACTAAGGGGGTGGAGAATAGGTCCTGCTCACATGATTCATGAAAAAACCACAGACAATGACAGCGTTCCAGCCTGGAGAAGCCCCTTCCACTGCCCTCTGACAGCTTGCTACAGAGATGCCTGTACACAGGATGAATCTCAAGCAAAAGGCATATTATACCCTCACATCATAAATTTTACAAAACTGCTTCATGAAAAATAACTTCAGGTCCAGGAACTCTGCAAGAAAAATGTCCAACCTGTCTTCAATTTAGGAACTTTGAAAAGTTTGCATACCAGCAGGTCGAGACATGGTCCTACACCTCAGAGCTTCAGTGTACTGAACTTGGCCAGAAAATGGAATGCCCGCTTTCTGGCAAACCACACGATATTCATAGGTGCGAGCTCTTAACTGGGCTTTGTCAAGTTGCCATAAACGTATGGGTCCAGTTCCTCCAGTTCTCTAATAAATAATAAGTAGTTCAACTTATTAGATGAGTGTTAATATTCCACATTGAGAAAACCAAGAATTTAAAGAGCAATAAGCACTTTGTAGGAAACTAACCCAAAACCCATCAGTCTGAAATCAGCCAGGGCCAGTTAAGGAGGACGTATGGCTTTTAGTCTATTTATATTGTATTGTTTTGATTTACATTCAGAAAGTCAAGGCTTGTGTTTCCATTAGTGTCTTGAATATATAGCAAGTCCTTTGTCTTGGCTTCGGTTCCTTTCCAGAGCACACCCTGGGGTAAGGCCTGGATGGGGTACTTGCTTTAGGAGGTGATCCCGGGATGGCGAGGAGAGGAAAAGAGCAGTCCAGGGTGCAAAAATGAGCCATTTACCTTCTTGGGCACCTGGGGTGTAGTCCCAACACGGACACCCAGAACCTCCCCCCCTGAGCAGGCCAGACAGTCATGCGTCATCAGCATCCACCTCCGTGGGTGGGGAGGGCGCCCTGGTGCCTTAACTGATCAACACTCCTAACCTGCCCAGTTGGAGGCCCAAGTGGGCTCCCCATTTGGTCTGCAGACATTTCAGGAGATGAGATGAGGGAATCCATTCTGTAGGTGCTCTTCAGTGTGGGCTGAGGAGACGCAAGGAGCCAACAGCATCAACTTCATCCTAAAAATTATGTTTACTTATGTTTATTGACTTGACTTGATCTATACTTTTTAGATGTCGATTTCTACTAAATTTTCTGGTCTTCTTTTTCTCTTTGTCACATCTTGTCACTATGTCACATTGGAATTTGATGCCAGCCCTCTCCCAAGAATAACAAACGCGATCACACAGATGTGAATTTCTCCTTCGGTCTCAAGACACCTACAGAGCCATGGAATCCCACCTCCCAGAACCCAGATGAGCCTCTCTGACAGAGACTGGCACACACAAAAAAGTGAGAAAGGATAAAAACGGAACCCGCCTCCCCTCATTAAAAAAATCACTCAGCTTCATTTCAGCAAGACCAAGGAAATGGACCAAACTAGGGAGCCCCTGGCCACACTCGGTAACGAGGTGCCCTGCAGGAGAGCCAGCACCTCCCTTTTGGTCTGGAAGGTGTAAAGTCCAACTTCTGCTGCCCACACATCAGACACACATGTGGCCACGATCAGGAAACTCTCAGGAGACCTTGGTCCCAGACCCATGGGGGATCAGCCAGGCTGGAGGCTTCATGAAACGGAAGTGACCACTTGAAGGAGGGGACCAGCCTCAGAGCCCAGAAGAGCACTAACCATCTGAATGTGGGTTTGGAAGCATCAGGCCCGGCAGACTCAGTGACTGGTCAGCCCTCTAAGCCCCAGAGGCACCAGTCCTCATTCTGGGGACCACCAAATCGTCTACCCAAGTGTACACAGAGGAAAGCAACATGGCGGTCCTGCTTTCAAAAGTTGCACAGTTTGGGGAGGGAACAGGTGGGACCATGAACCACTACAGTGCAGAGGAAATCCCCATAAGGGGGAAAAAATCAAGTGGGAGCTCAGAGCTGGAGGGAGAGAGCAAACAGGGAGCTTCTGGTAAGGTGGGGGCTCATGGGTATGCATGAGCTATGCTTAGGAGGATTGTACCAGAGGGATGGGGGTGGAGAGGACCACCCCAGGCATCTGTAAATGTGAGCAAAGGCACAGGGAGCTGGAAGCATGGGGCAGGTTTAGGGAAACAGACCCAATGCCTGCCTGAAAAGTACCCATGGAATAATAGAGGTTGCAATAGATACATCACTATTTCCTGAATGTTTAAAAACTATTCACTTTAATATGTATTGAATAATATACCATTCATATTTCTTTGTCTCATTCAATAGATTATGTCATATTTTAAACTTACTGAGATGTATGTCCCTATTTTAAGTTGAATACTGAATTTTGAATCCCTTAGAGACTCTTAATCTCGTCCCCAATTTATCCCCCCTTCTTCCGTGGGACCCCTGCGTCTGGCAGGGCACATGGGCTCCTGGAATTAGATGTCTCACACACAGCTGGGTGTGGGCAGAGGGGTGAGCTCCAGCCCAGGAGATGGCACATTCAGGAGCT
This sequence comes from Globicephala melas, assembly GCF_963455315.2. Classification (NCBI taxonomy): domain Eukaryota; kingdom Metazoa; phylum Chordata; class Mammalia; order Artiodactyla; family Delphinidae; genus Globicephala; species Globicephala melas. Next base: position 42,043,665 of record NC_083328.1, on the reverse strand, counting down.
TCTAGAACATTAGCTGCAGGACACACTTTGCCCCTTCCTCTTCCTGGTCGAGAAGCACAGCCATCAGAACCAGCGTTCCAGCCTGGAGAGCTTCTCTCCAGAGCTCCTGCTGCTGAATCTCAGGCTCCCGAAGGAGCAATGTGAGCTGGGGTTCATCGCCAACCCCCCACGTGGGAGAACCCCACTGACGCAGGACCAATACCCTCTGCATGCACGACGTGCTCAGGGGACCAAGAGAAGGCACCCTACCTATGGAAATACAGAAGGATTCACAGAGAAGTGACTTCTGACATGGGGGATAGGTGAGTGAACACTGTAAAGACAGTGGAGAGAAAGCACGGTCCAGGTGAGGGGTGCCAGGAGCAAAGGGCAGAGCGAAGGGCAGCCCAGGATGCAGCTAAGGACACGACGAGGACATGCATAGCTGGGCAAAAGTGCCTGAGGGACACAGTCTGCAAGCTTGTCCCAAACACGCTGCGGCCCAGGGCCCCCGTCCCAGGGGTGTAAATGTGCCCACGATGATGCCACCAGGGAAGGAAGCCAGCATAGCAAGGTGTCTCTCCTCCATCTACACTGCATACTGCTTAGGAGACCACGACTGAGCTTGGACTTCTTGTCCCTTCAGAGTCCAGCTGAAGAGTGCCCGGCAGGAAGAGCCAGGCCCTGCCCACCTCGTCCCTTCTCACCCCTGACCCCACCCTGCACCACCAGGGCCTCACACTCAAGCAGAAACACCCGGCCTGCACTCCCCAACTCCATCCACACGGACTGCAAACACCACCCCGGCCCCAGCCAGGTCCACAGTATGCACCCCAGGGGTGCAACCTCCCAGAAGGAAAGACCCCCAGGAGGCCTGAACGCAAGCAGGGACCACTGAGCAGGGACTTGCCAGACCCTGGACCCAGAGCAGGTCTACAATAGGGCATCAGCTCTGAGCAGGCCGGGCAGGGGGTTTTGGCCCTCAGACTCCCCAGCTGAGGGGAGGGGAGCAGCTGGAGGAGGCCAGGGTGGGGTTTCTAAAGCTCAGAACACAAGCAGGGTCTAAGTCCCTGCTGCAAGAATCCATGTGTTGCTTCTCTGTCTCCCTGTTAACACTGGGACTGTGAGGGCAAGATTGAGTTCACAGTTACAGTCCAAGGACCCAGACACTGGCCTATTTCACTCTTATTAAATGACTAGAGTTGACTAAGTGCCGGGTGACTTATTGCTCTTGTGTTAGCTCAGCAGGTCCACCTGACAAGGTGAAGGTGAACATTATCAGCCACAGTTTCCTGATTGTCTTAGTCCACTAGGGCAGCTACAACAAAACACCAGGGACTGGGTGGCTTAGAAACAGCAGAAATGTATGTCTCTTTGCTCTGGAGCCTGGAAGTCCAAGATCAGGGTGTCAGCATGGTTGGGGGGGCCTTCCATGTTGCAGTCTTCTTTTATCTTCACATGGTGGAAAGGACGAGCTAGCTCTCTGGGACCTCATTTATAAGGACACTAATCCCATTCATGAGGGCTCCACCCTCATGACCTAATCACCTCCCAAAGACCTACCTCCTGACACCATCATCTTGGACATTAGGTTGCAACATATGAATTTTGGAGGGACACAAACATTCAGGTCATAGCACTGATGAAGAGACTGAGGTTCAGAGAAGCCCAGTTTATGGAATAAATGGGGATACTCAGAAATCCACATTCCTTCCACTACAGCCCACATAACACACTACACAGAACCACAATCAATGATTAGATGACTTCACTTATAAAGAGCTGTGTTTGTTTCATTTTACAATAAAAAAGGGACTGAGTTCTAATTTCCTCTCATCACTAAAACATTTTAACTTATTTTGGGGGGTCCTGAAGGTAACAAAAATTAGGCTGAGTGATGCTTGTTTCTGGCCTCATTTGCCAGCATCCACACCACTCTCTTTCCTGGCAGGCTCGACAGGAGGGCGGGCACCTGGCCACCAACACCTGGAGTTCCAGAGTCAACATGGGGGTGCTGACACACACGGAGGGATGGGCGGCCTCTCCTCCTCCGGATCACTGCAGAATCTTCTCTAGGCAGAAACGTATGTTGGATTAGTAGCCGTTGGTAAGTGCTCTGTGTTAAACTTTTATCAGATAAAATTTAAAATTCAAAATAGTTCCAGTTTACGTGTAAAGATTGAAGAACACCAGAAGAAAAGAAAGTCAGGGGATTAAGATTCATTTGTTTTCTTTTTCTGTTTGTAAATCCTTATATTTTTACTCCCACCTACAGACGATGCCTGAAATTTCTTTAACTGTCATCTCACACTTAGAAGTAAAACCACTTGGTGAAAACCTTGAGGTCATTTTCAGCTCCTCTGCCCACCTTGTTCTGAGCACCCACACTGGCTGTGGTTCGATAGAGCCTAAGTGCCAAATGCCTCCCAATTTTCTTCTCTCTTTTAATTTCCATCACCTCAGCCTAGTTGACACTTCAGCTGCTAGAAGCAGCTCGTCATCTGCCCCCAGGCCACCAATGCTATATTTCCTTTAAGTGAGACCTCACCGCTCCAAATCTGTGATAGTTCCAATTGCCTGCACTCTCACGTCTCATTATGGCCTTTGAGACTCCCCCATGACTGGGCCTAGATGCCTTCCCACCCATAGTCCATCACAGCGCTTGGTCTGCCATGCATGCCACCCACACCCAAGCGCCTTCAGGTCCTCAGGCACACGCCCTGCCTGCTCACCGACTTTAACAGCGTATGCCATCCCCTGGCCGGCACTGTCCATCTCCTCACTCACCCACTCATGTCTGTTGAAAGCCTTCTTCTCTTTAGAAGCTCAATTCAAACGCCACCTCTTTTCCATCCTCCAAAACTCCCTATATGATGCTTCTTCCTTTCGACTCCATCGCATCTTATTTCTGCCTCGTGTCTGTTTCGCCTTCTTAATTGTCTGTACTTAGAAGTCAGGGGGGCTGTGCCCTACTCGTCTTTGTGTCTTGCACAAGGTAGGTTCTCAATAAATATTTATCTCGGTAAACGTATTTAAGTGGAGGCTGACGGAAATTCTCACTAATACGTAAATGATTGACAAACATCTAGCGGGAATACTGCTAGTTTCAGATACAAAGAGGAAAATTCCAAGAGGTTTGGTTGCCCAAATCAAGTTAAAAACATTGGAGGGAGCCAAAAAGAAACATTTTCCAACTTTGAAATGCAGCTCACCTATGGAAATGGTAGCGCAGGTTTGTCCAACGAAAAGACTGATTTTTCCCAACTCTGTTAACTCAGATGAGAGAAGAAAGTTAATTTTCCCTACTGGAGATTCTTGCCAAGGTTGTGATTTTAAGGACTTTCTAAGCCTTTTATTTGTAATTCAGTTTAACTGCTTTCTAGGGCCTGAGATTTGCCTGCTGGGTTTCCCAGTCCCCAAAGAGTTCTGAAACACAGAGTTAGTAGTAAAAATTAATGTGTCACTCTTTAGAGGCAGGGGAGAAGGTCAGCTAATGTGGAGCCAGCGATGATGCTTTAGCTAAGGAACGGGGCTAGTCAGTGATTAATGAGCAGATCTGAGCTGGCAGGACCAGATAGACTGTCGCCTCTGATTCAGTTTTGTTTTTGCAAATGTGGGACTCCTACAAACAAGACGGGGAGAGACGCTGTGTGCCAGCCATGTGGGAGAAGCGTCTGCACAGCTCAGCTCTGCCACCTCCTTGCTGGCTTGGAGACCCTCCTGGGTCGGCCAATGTTTTTGAATCGTATGGTGGTTTCATGTTGTGGATAAATGTCCAGTGTTTACTTGGACGAAGACACCCGATTCATTTTGCTCTGAGTCCTGATTTGGTTTACAGCCTACCTCTTCAGAGGCAGAACGCGTATTAGCTCACTTTTCCCACCACCTGGTCTCCAAGGCATCTTTTCACGTTGCGGTTGGAAAACCCAGTGCTCTCCCAAGCCTGGACACAGGCACTTGTTATGACTGATGGGCAGCAGCACCCAGAGTTACTGAGCTTCAGCTGGAGTGAGAGGACAGGGCTGGATAGTTGGATGGGGCTCCGGGAATAAAGCCACAGTGGTGTCGGAAATGCTGAGATGCTGAAATCTGGGAGTTACTGGATCTAGGGACGGACATCAGTTATGAAGCAGGAAAAGTGGATGTTCTCTTCCAGGATATAACATATCTCTGGAGGAATTTGAGTAATATAATCTTCTTGAGCTGAGAAATTATGAAAAGTACCAAGATAAAGGGGAAAATGCCTCAGTGATTTGGTTAGATTCCCCATTTTCTTTAATGATGTAATATAGCCTTGCTGCCATAGTAAAAACATTTTAAGTTAGCACAAGTTATGACCCTGTATATAAATTCAAACCTATTAACAAAGGACAAAAGTCCACCCACAAATTTTAGGTTAGGTACTCAAACCATCCTTGGGTTTTCTAAAGATGGAAAATACCAACCAAGCAGGAAGGGCTTATTTCATTTCCAACACTGTGAGCCGTGCTGCGACAAACAGAAGAAATCCATGACATCGTGCTTTGGGTTTCTTTTTATGTAGATAAAGGTTTTCATAGTTTACATATTTCTATCATATTTTTAAATGATAACAGAATAGTCTTTGTATGATAACTACCTACTGCTCTATATATGGGATATAATTCATTCCATGCATTGGGATATTTCTAATTGTGTTTATATTTTTATTTTTAAGTACCTGTGCATGAGGGTGTGTGAGTCTACCAATGTTCTTGTCTAGAGGAAATGTCCTTACCCACACTTTTTTTCAGCTTCTAAATTGTCTAAGGCTGTTTACTGATTGGATCAGAGTGGTCACCTGAGCCGAAGGCATTAGTGCATAGGCTGACCAAAGGCCAATGAGACGATCCAGCTCAAAAAGCTCAGACCAATAGGGTTGACAGTAGCTACCTCAGCCAATCAGAATACAAAGACGGAAGAATAGAAAGGATGTTGGCTGCCTGGCCATGCACCCAGAATGTACTGGCAGAAAACCACCATTTTATTATGCTCATGAATTCTATGGGCCTTAAGTCTGAAAAACATATAGTAATAAATGACTCTTTTCTGCTCCTCAGTGTCTGGCTCCTTAGCTAAGAAGACACAAAGGCTGGGAGTGTCTTGACATCTGGGAGCTAGAATAATATAGAAGCATCTTAACATCTGGTTACCTGTTGGGGCCTCGGCTGGAGCTGCCAGCCAAAGCACCTACACAGGTGGTCTGTCTGTGTGGCTAACTTGAGCTTCCTCACAGCATGGCAGCCAGGTTTCCTGAATGAGTGTCCCAAGAAAACAAGACACAAACGCATGACATTGTTATAACCTCCTCTAGAAGTCATGTAGCACAACTTCCTCTGTATCTGTTGGTCAAGGAAGACACGGAGTTCTGCCCACTTTCAAGGGGAAAGGACACAGACCCCACCTGACCCCACCTCTTAAAGAGAAGAATGTCAAGGGCAAAGTATAAGAAGGGCCTGTGGGATGGGAGAGATTGTTTCTAAAAATTCACAACGTGACAAAAAAAAAAAGAAAGAATGGAAAGATAAATATTTCAGCCTGGTTTCTAGCATTAGCAGTCTATTTCTTCTTTATCTATTTTGCTAAAAAAAAAAATTTTTTTTTTTTTAGTCTCTCCGTGCAGCTTGCGAGATCTTAGTTCCCTGACCAGGGATTGAACCTGGGCCACCACAGTGAAAGTGACGAGTCCTAAACACTGGACCGCCAGGGAATTCCCAGTTTTGCTAATTTTTTTATAATGAATATGCATTGATTTTGTGATGAGAAATAGTTATCTTAATTTTTTTTAAAAACCCACATACTAAGAGTGGTAAAAAAGGGAAGTTTGCAAAGAAGAAAACTCTAAATGGCAAATGTTATACTTGCTCTAAATCATAGTTCTTTCAAATATAAGTAAATATATGATGCTGTATTTTAGAGTTTTCAAAAATAAATACTCTAGGTCAAAGATTTGGGTGCAAGCAGTTTATATTGAGAGGTGATCCCAGGAAGCACTGGTGGGTAGAGGTGGGGTGGGGGAGGGAAATAGAGAAGAGATGAATCGAAAAGATAAAATAAATAATTGAGGTAATCTTTATAAATGGAAAATAGGGATGTGACAAGAATAACGCTTGGATGAAAATGAACACGAGCCCAAAATAGTATTATCAGTGTAAACATTCACTGAGCATCTCTTGTCATCACTTAAGGAACGTAGTACAATAGAGTTGGAGCCCTGGGGGGATTTGCCCATGCCCTTGGTCACTTTCCCATGTCCTACGAGGCTTTCGTAGTACCCTGTCACCTCCCCCTCCTTCTTGCTCTTTTGGATGGCCAAGCCAAAAGAAAGAATGTTGGTTCCTGTATAAAGATTACTCATTGTTCGCTGATGGGCCCCTCTTCGCTGGTTGGGAGAAGCTGGAGCCCACCCAGTTATTCACCCCTCCATCGCTGTCTCTACTCTCCCTGTGTTCTCATCTTGCATCTCCATCTTTCTTTTCCCTCCTTCTTCTCTCTTCCAGCTATATTTCTGCTTCTTCTCCCAAGTTGTTCAACCTCTGTCCCAAGTAGATTGATTATTATACCAACATTGGCCAACAAGAGTGCTTCTCAGCATCTAATGACTTAAATGTCCAACTGCATTGTGTCCTGCAACCTTGGATATATTATGCATTCTGGAGAGTAGAGTTTGCATGAAGCAAGGATGCTGTTACAATGACTTCAAGACAGGAGCCCCACGTATACACCCTGTGCACTTTGGGAGGACTCATTGGGTCAGTTAGATGCTAATATGTTTGTGCCACTTAATTCATCTAGATTAGAATATAGAAATAAAGGAGTAGAAGAGAACTACTAATTCCCCTTATTCATTCCCTTTGCCAAAATTTAAGGAAATTTTCAGATATGCATGATATGCAAAGAGGAAGATAGTTCCAAGCACAGGTCAGTCTCCAATGACACCAACCTGTCACATTTCTTTTGTGAGGAGGTTAATTGTATGTGTTAAGCCCAGTGGGATCCACCAGCCAGCCATGACCTTGGCTGACAGCCTTCAAATAAAGTACTTTATACAAGACTATCTTCCTGGGTAACTTTCTCAAATCCAAAGAAATTCTGACTATCCTTGAACCTCAAAAAAAGCATCCATTTCTAACTTATTATTTGTAACATCATTCTGAGACCTTGCGGCCATTACAAGTAGAGGACCATTACAAGTAGAGGACCGAACACTCAGTCAGTCCCAGGACCATCAATTCTGGGTCATAAGAGCATTCAAAATGGAAACAACAGTCACAGAGCACAGAAGCTGGCCAGTCCAAGAGGAAAGAAGGTTTAGGTCTTATCTATAGAATGCCCATTTCTCCCTGGCCACTCTTCTTACCTGGGTGGGAGCAGGTGGAACCAGAGAACAGCCAGTCTCAAAGCTGACCTGATCACAGGTCGCCACATGCACAGAGACCTGACCAGGACTTCACTTGTCATGGAAAAGTTTAGCTTCCGACCCCACCCAAGAGCCAAGAGTTCCAAATATGCCAACAGCCCCCTGAGCATGAAACCTGAGGCTCCAACTTGAGGAAACAAAACCCATATGATCATCATTATCATCAACATTGGCCACGTTGTCCAGACCTGCACCATCCAGTTCAGTCACCGCTGGCCACATGCGCCTCCTTACATCTAAATGATTTAAAATTAAATACAGGAAGGCGTGTTTCCTTATTAGCGCTAGTCACATTTCAAGTGCCCGCTGGACACACGCGGCTGGAGGCTGCTCTGTTGGGCAGCCCAGAACCTGGCACGCTTCTAGCGTCGCAGAAAGCTCTGTTGGACGTGGCTGGTCTACGTATCGCCTGTGTGCAGGCACTTCCCATGTGTTACATCACTTAATTCTCACAGGAAACCTGGGAGCAGGGGTTTATTGACCCCACGTTCTAGATGCAGAAATTGAAGTTCAAAATCTCCCAGCCATCTGTCCTGACCGCACGTCCGTCTCTCTCGGACGGGCCTGCACTAATAGTGTGTCTCCAAGCCAAAGCCGAATTTCCCTCACACTGGAGGCTGGGAAAGAAATTAAGGTCGGAAACCCTCCCCTGCTCAGACTGCCAAAGGTACTGGCTGAAGTTGAAGTCCATTTTCAACTTCACTCTTGTTGGAGAGAAAGGAAGGGTTGGGGCCGGGGGTAGTGGGTGGCGGGGGGGAGGCGGACATTATCATTTTTTTCTCAAGTAAGTCATCCTTTTGCAACATTCCCACCAGAAACGCTCTGGTTTTTGTTTGTTTTAATATGCGGGGTTGATCTGCTCAAACCCCAAACATGCTTTTCCATATGCTTCTCTTTCCCCGTTTTTATATTTCCTTTCAGTACAAGTGCTAAATCTGTGCCATGTTTTTATTAGTTTTACGCTGATGTTGTTGACATTTTTGAGAGCTATTTGATGTCTGAGAGACTCACGAATATTTTCCTTGCTCTTTTGAAACATTAAAAAAAAAAAATCTAACACAACAAGAGGAGAACCATGTTTGTATGTAGATCAACCACTTTTACCCAGAGACATTTCAACTGTGTCTGAGGACCCCTATCTTTGACTAGTTATTTATTAAGCTGCTATTAGTCCCGGTAGGAAAATATTTTCTGCAACATTCTCCCTGACTGCGTTCCCACTCCTCAAAGTTTGTGGGAAAGAGAAACTCAAGGCAGTAAGATGATCGAGCTCATCCCTACAGTAAAATCTCTGCTCTCCTGCCTGACCCGGCTCCATCCCATCACAAATTCTCGTCTGCCACGTGATGCAGGCAGCAGAGGGGGTCACGTGAGCTACAGGTGAGCTGGCCCCAATGATTTGTGAGCCTCAGTATTTGCACACGTGTGGTCATGAGGGACCTCTCTGGCCAGTCCAGCAGTTTTCCCCTACATCTGTTAGTTAATCGGATAATCTAAATGTACAAGACAGCACTGGAGACCAGAGCCGGGACATGGGACTTCTCAGGCTGGAAACAAAGAGTATGTGACACTGATTTCAGCTCGGATTTCTCTTTGCACAACTGAAATGTACTGTGCTTCTTTTGAATAGAACCCATGGCTCTCACCAAGCATGGTCCAGTGGGTGGCAAGACTCAAGTAAGGCTGTTCAGTCCAGTTTGAAACCATTGCCAACAGCCATGTTTCCTTCTCCGTCTGCTTCTCATCCCTCTCTTTTGTGTTTCTGTCTATCCCTTGCTCTCCTCCACCCCTTCTTCTCTCATTCTTTCTTCCCAGCTCCCACTTTCCTGAGTCTCCAATTCCCAAGAGGAGCCTCCGAGTCAGATTCTGGGTGGGCAAGACATGTCTGAAGTATCCACCAGGGCTGCATTGGCGTCTCTTACCTCCCTCTACACGCCATTCTTTGGGGACAGCCAGGCCCTTCCCCTTGGACTCTCTTAAAATGCACAAACACTCTCCTCTAAAGGAGGAGAAGTTAAAGTTAATTAAAGTTCCCCAAACTTTTATATGGACTATTTTTCTGGGGATGCAGAGTGCTGAGACAAGTAAAGGGCCAGAAAAGGCAGGAAGGCTGAAACAAACCTAGCCCACCTCCAATTTCGGCCTGAGGACTGCTGGCAGCAGCGAAAAGCCATCCTTCTATGTGGTTTGCTCCTATAACTGAGAATTTCATCACGCAGACTCTTGCCAGGATCCTTAAGGCCTCAAGGAAAACACAAGGTCCTGATGAAGAAGAGAAGCCATGAAAAGGGCATGGTGTATCCTAGCATCTTGTAAGAGAAAGCGGGTTAGAATAGGCACATGAGCTGTGGCTATTCCAAGAAGGAGAGAAGAAAGAAAGAGAAAAGCTGTTGACAGTAGCTTCAGATGGTCTATGCAGGCAGGGCTGGTCCTCTGCCGTGTCCCCCTGTCTAGCCATACCAACTGTTTGCTGCCCGGGTCCCTGGCCAGGCTATACTGGTCGCTAAGGATTTTGAACATCACGCCCACCTCAGACGTATTAAAAATACATTGTTCTGTCTGGCCTTAATGACCACCCTATACACTGATGTAGCCGTTGGAAGGCTCCAGGCTACAGAGAAGAGAAAAGACAGTTGAAGTTTGGCTAAATGAAAAGAAAACGGTCAGCTCATGTGGCTGGAGGGCTTTAGGGATAATTAACAGTGTTTTCTGGAAGCCACCGCTTTTCTCCTTTCCACTTGGGCATCCGACATCCACCTTAAGGCCGGTTCTCCACAGGGCCCAGACATCTGCACTCATGCTTCCTGGCTCCATCTAGCAGGACAGAGACATGGGATGGCTTCCAGAAGCTCTCTCGGAAGAGCAAAGGGAACCTTCCCAGAAGCTCAAAGCAAAGCTTGCCTTGCAGCTCACCAGCCTGGACCCAATCAGGTACCTCCTCCTGGACCATATCGGGGAAGGGCTATGGCATTCCCCGCAGGACAGATGGGCTTGCCCAGGCCTGGAGGTGGGGCAGCTCCAAGGCAGGGGGGTGGCCAGTGGGTAGCTGAATAGCGGGCTTTGCCAAGAGAAGGAAGGAGGGAGTCCTGCTGACCAGTGCCAACGTGTCCACTGCCGATGCAGCTCCTTTACGCCCACTTCCTGGTGTCGGGCTAATGTTACTTCCTCAGGATCACACACACCGTCCCCTAGACCAGGGACACTCAGAGTGTGGTCCTCCAGCCAGTGCTGCCTGCAGGGTGCGAGAGGAAGCTTTCAGCCACTTTACAGAGTCATTTCATGCCTGTGGAATCTAATAATAACCAAATTTGGGCTTGTACTTTGCGTGTCTTTTTTCATTTCATTTTTCTAGTCATTTGCTGTACTGTACTTTACAAAGTATTGCTCCAGGATAGATTTTTTTGTTTAACAGCTGGTCCTCCCCCATGGCTTCCTGTGTCTCCCCTCCGGAAAGCGCAGCTTTAAAGGGAGGCCCCAAGATCAGGAACAAAGCTGATGCCCCACGGGGCTCCTGGACACTGCTGGCTCTCAGTGTTTGTTGTCTGAATAAACGAACAAGGGGCAAAGCTGGGACTGAAGTCCAGGTTTGTAAATTCCAAATACTCAGCTGCCTCAATTGTGTCCTAAGGAGACTGAGAAGATAAATATGTCACCTGACCCCAGGAGTGGTCGGCAACTATAAAGTGACCTAACCTGGAGATGGAACCAAGAATGCCTGTGAAAGTGTGACTCTCTCCTGGGTAGGAGGCTATGAACTCTAGGGACTGACAACTTCGGATGCCCTGCAAAGTGCTGCCATGGCCAGCCTCTGGGCAAGCCCTGACCCGTCCATCGAGCTCCCTGGGGACCGCAAGGCAGCTGCTGGGGGAGGAGGAGGGGAGAACGTTGAGGTGGGAAGTGGGGATTCTGTTTTCCTATCAGAATGAACCACGCTGCTCCGGAGCTCAAACAGCCAGACAGACCTCTTTAAAAGTCACATTTGCATTTGTGAAATCTGTGCCGTGGGGGAAGGGAGAAACGTCTTCGCTGCTCCACGGAGAATTATGAAAATGGCCTTTAATAATTCTGAGACGAGGGCTTCCCTGGTGGCGCAGTGGTTGGGGGGGTCCGCCTGCCGATGCAGGGGACACGGGTTTGTGCCCCGGTCCGGGAAGATCCCACATGCCGCGGAGAGGCTGGGCCCGTGAGCCATGGCCGCTTAGCCTGCGCGTCCGGAGCCTGTGCTCCTCAACGGGAGAGGCCACAACAGTGAGAGGTCCGCGTACCGCAAATAATAATAATAATGATAATAATAATAATAATAATTCTGAGACGAAACTCTCCCGAATCCTCTCTCTGCCCCCATGTAGACCTCAGTGCCAGCTCATTCGTATCACCCGTCCCCCTATTTTACACCAAGGGATCAACAGGGTGATAGAAAACCCAGGGATGCATTGTCCTTCTACTTACAAAGTAATATTTCTAAATACATCTCACATCCTGGCAGGTCATGAAGTGAGCACCACCTCCCTGCCTGGTGCCCACTGCCCCTTCCAGCCAGGCCAAGATCTGCTGGCTGAGGGACAGATCGCCACTTTCTTTTCCTTTTTGTTTTTAAATTTTTATTGGAATAGAGTTGATTTACAGTGTTGTGTTAGTTCAGGTGTACAGTAAAGTGACCCAGTTATACATATGTCCACTCTTTCTTAGATTCTTTTCCCATATAGGTCATTACGGAGTATTGAATAGAGTTCCCTGTGCTATACAGTAGGTTCTTATTAGTTATCTATTTTACATATGGTAGTGTGTGCATGTCAATGCCAATCTCCCAATTTATTCCGCCCCCCCTTCTCCCTGGTAACCATAAGATTGTTTTCTACACTTGTGACTCTATTTCAGTTTTGCAAATAAGTCCATTTGTACCACTTTTTTTTTAGATTCCACATATAAGCGATATCCTATTCAACAAAATACTAGCAAACTGAATCCAACAACACATTAAAAGGGTCATACACCATGATCAAGTGGTATTTATCCCAGGGACGCAAAGATTTTTCAGTATATGCAAATCGATCGGTGTGGTACACCACATTAACAAACTAAATAAAAACCATATGACCGTCTCAATAGATGCAGAAAAAGCTTTTGACAAAATTCAACACTCATTTATGATAAAAACTCTCTAGAAAGTGGGCAGTGAAGGAACCTACCTAAACATAATAAAGGCCATGTAGGACAAACCTACAGCTAACATCATACTTAATGGTGAAAAGCTGAAAGCATTTCCTCTAAGTTCAGGAACAAGACAAGAATGTCCATTCTCGCCACTTCTATTCAACATAGTTTTGGAAGTTCTAGCCACGGCAATCAGAGAAGAAAAAGAAATAAAAGGAATCCAAACGGAAAAAGAAGTAAAACTAGCACTGTTTGCAGATGACATGATACTATACATAGAGAATCCTGAAGACAATACCAGAAAACTACTAAAACACATCGGTGAATTTGGTAAAGCTTCAGGATACAAAATTAATGCGCAGAAATCTCTTGCATTCCTATACACTAACAACAAAAGACCAGAAAGAGAAATTCAGGAAACAATCCCATTTACCATCACGTGAAAAAGAATAAAATACCTAGGAATAAACCTACCTAAGGAGACAAAAGACCTGTAAGCAGAAAACTATAAGGTGCTGACGAAAGAAATCTTTTCCTTTTAAATGGAAACAGCCTATGCCACTGCCTGCTTGAGAACCCTCATTGATTAGAAAAGAAAACTTTTCTCTCTCCTGTCTTTCAAAAGCCATAGCAAGGCTAAATGAGGTGGGGGAGGGGTGCAGAAGGGAAAAAAATGGGAATTTCAACACACTCTGCTTAGGAAAGCCTCTCTGCATCCTTTAATCTATTTGCCCTTAAACAGCAGGGGAAAACTATGCATTTACATGAGTAAACAGCTACTTTCATTTCAAATAGGGGTTTAATCTGTTTACTTAAAGGATTTAAAGCAAATAATTCAAAAAGCCTTCCAAGATGCCAGCCATCATTTCTTCCCTTTAAAGGAAAGACTGGGCAAATTTTGGAGTACGGGTGAAAATTAGTTTAATTAGGTAATTAAAGGGCAAACATTGCAGGATATGAATATTTAATACAGCACCAGGCTAGATCCCTTCCCATGAAGTGGACAGGCACTGAGTTTCCAAAACTCCTTGTTTCTCCCCTACACACATACACAACACACATACACAGACACACACACACAACACACATACACACACGCACAAACATCTTATGCATCATACCCTAGGTGCTAAATGAACTATAGTAACTCCTGGGTTTTAGCATTTTTTTCACTTTGATGTAAATTAGGTATGTGTATGCAGAGAAGGATACAGAAAATATTTAGGTGACTGGAGTGTCTCCTGTGATTCATATTCATGTCCAAAATGAGCAGCACGGACCACGTGGAGGAGTATTGCCATCTTTCTGAGTTACTTGCTTAATCCAGTGTTCAAGAGAAACACACGAGAGGATCCTTTTTCAGATCAGTAACAGTTACTTTGTTATCTTTTCAAAATATGTTTTTTATAAGTAGAGTTGACATTCTCTGAATCTGTATAAATCTTTAATATAGAGCAAATTCACAAGGGAAGTAGGAAGGCTGACTCACTGACCTACCTGTAAATAGGGCTCCTGTCTCTGTAACCCCACGTGGCGCTATGTGCAACCCAGAGCCTGGCTCAGAGGAAAGATGAGCAGATGTCCTAGGTGACGTAACAGTGTTGGGCCCCAGCCACCATGCTGTGAGGAAGCCCAGACACACGGAGGTGCTCCAAAGCGAGGAGTTTTGGAAACTGGGTGCCTGTCCACTTCGTGGGAAGGGATCTAGCCTGGTGCTGTATTAAACATTCACATCCTGCCGAGACTCTAGCCACCAGCCAATATCAACAGTCAGACACCTGAGTGAGCGAGCTTTCAGGTGGTACCAGCCCCAGCCTTCAAGCCGCCTCAGCAGAGAAGAAATGACCACTGCCCAAACTGCAAATTCCTGAGCAAAACGTGTTGTCGTTTTAAGCCACGAAGTAGTGCGTCATTTGTTATGCAGCCTTAATAACTGGAACAGATTTTGTAACTCTTGAACCTCTTGACTGTGCTTGTTTCTCCACTTAGAATATACCTATGGGCGGCTGTGTTAGTGCTCCCCTTACCCCCACCAAAGGAGAACAGGTGGCACAAGACTGCTTTACCCTAGGCGTGTCCTAGATTCGCCCTTCGTACACCGTAAAACTCAGTAGAATCCTTAGGAAAAAATGTGCTTCCCATCGGCAACTCCTGTTAATAGAGTGGTTGGTGTTCTCAGTAAGCCAAACATATTTCCTCAAGACTTAGATGTTGCAAACCAAAAGGATAAGCAGGATAAGAGAAAACTATTCCTATGCAGATAGCCCTGATTTAGCAAAGGTCAATCCTTCATAAATCTGCAATGGGGGTTTTGTCCCTGCTCTGCCTCACAGCCCGGGAAGAATCCTGGAAGCCACCTGCTCAGGAGACAATGGGAGGCAGTGGGGTACCCATCCCCACCACCATGGTGCCCCTGACTCACAAGCACACATACCCAACCCTGCGTCCCCACAGCTGTTCAGCAAGGATTCTGTCTGATGCCAGTTCTTCCCATGGCCCCTATTGCCTGATGCCCTGAGTTTGGGGAACAGGAACAAGGGGGTCAGGCATAGAGTGTCTGGGAGCTTTGAAATGGAAGTAGTTTTCTATAATAAAAGTTGAAGAGGATCCCAAGCACCGGTGTGTCCTTGGAACTCAGAACACACTTCCTTATGGAAACGAGCGAGTTATTTATAAGTAAACTTTTGGAGCACAATGAAGTCACAGGCTGGGGGCTTAGCTGCATCTCTCGCTCTCCCCTGGGAAGGTGAAGGATATCAAGCTTTTACATCACGTTGTATTTATTATATGATATCTTATCACACGTGTCAATGTAAGCTCCTTGAGGGGATGCTCATATGACAGCCATCTCTGTGTCCCCATAGATGCAACCGCTGGCCCTGGAACATAGCAGGTGCTCGACTAATGTTTAAGAAAGGAAGGAAGATGGCAATAGCTATGAGAGACCCAATGAAACCTATTAAACCCTTCCTGCATAGAAACTTCTACCAAGCAGAAGCTTCCAAACTATAAGCCAGTGGTGCATTTGTCACTTCGATAAGTGGCATCTTTGCGAAGTGGTGAGTGGGAGAGGTCCTGTCAGTCTCCAGTTTCCATCATGATCATGCTTTCCTCCAGCCAGGACCATGATCCCATGAAGAGCCCAACCCCAGTGGCAGCAAGGCTGGCACGTAGCTACAGAGCAGGCATTAGAGCATTTATGTGGGTCCAGCTATTAAACTAATTTATAGTATCCAACAATTATTTCTTAAATTACCCATAAGCTCATCCTTTCCAGGAGAGCAAAATGATCTTACTTATAGTGTGTGTGTATGGTTGAAAGGTCGGGGTGGGGGGGACGGCGATGGTTGGTGGAGAGAGGAGTGTAGAATCTAAAATTAAATTTTGACAACCTCACAATCCAGCTGTTTCCCTCTGCATCCTTATTCCCAGGAGCAGAGGTCTTTGTTGTCAGGTCACACCCCTCAGCCCATCACTGATTCCAGCCACAACTGCAGGGCACAGCTCTGGGGATCCTCAGCCGGTGTGTACCTTCTGCTCTGGGGCTTCCCAGGAGCATACAGAGTGATAGAGGGTACTACAGTCCCCAGGGCAACCTTCGGCCGATGGAGAAGTGCTCCAGCCACCTGTCCTTCAGGCAGAAACCAGAGGCCCTGGTGGGGCTGAGCCGTGCTTGCTAACAACAGCCCCCCTGCTCAGGCGCCCTCATTGGCTCTTCCTTCTGTCCTGCCTCAGTCTCCCCGGCCCTCCCGCCTGCTTCCTGGGATCACAGCCCAAATAACTCTCTGTACCCAAATCCTGGTGTCAGGCTCTACTTTCAGGTAACCAAACTAAGACCAGCCCTAAATCTGAGAGGGTCAGAAAATGGCACCAAAATGAGAAACCGTGAAATAAACAAGCGTGTACAAGAAAAATTATGAGTCTGTATCCAGCTCAGTCAGCTAACACTTTTCTGCGGAAATGTCCAAAGTATGTGGCATGAAAATGTTGATCAAAATCATCTTCACTCACATTATTGAGCACTTACTATGTGCCTTGCTGTACATCCACACATGGATGACCGCATTTCAGCCTCCCAACAACCCTAAAGAATATTTTATATTATGGCTCTTTGGGCAGTATTGACCTTCGGATCTTTTATTTACTATCTCATCAGGTCTGGCCCTGTAGTAGGCTCTACTCAGCACTCCACGAGTGTTTGGAGTCCTCCAAAGTGGGAGGAAGACCAGGCCTCAGAACACTCAGCTTCTAACTCAGCTGGACAAGCTGCTCACACGACGGCAGATGGTGAAAGGCACTCAGGTTGGGTCCCAGCTCTGCACTTACTTACTATCTGTCCTCAGGCAAGATTTTTAGCCTCACTACGCTTCAGTTTCCTTACATGAAAATGAGGATAACAATGGTAGCTTCCCACTAGGAGGCTATGAGGATGAAATGAGCAAATGCATGAAAAGCTCTTAAAGGATCTGGCATGTAGCAAGAAAACGTTTTCCTAACTGTGTCATTTGGACCAAGAAGACCAGGGATGCCCTTTTAGCAATGAGATTCATAGCAGCAGGGCCTGGGGATCAAGCAGTCACAAGAATCCCACCGCCAGCTCCATGAGAGAACCTTTCAGAAGACACTGGGGATGCCCGTACCATGTAGAACTTCCCCAGGAACTGCATCAGCCTCTAGGGAGAGCACAGGTCCAGGGAGCGACGTTTACATCTTGTGCCTTGGAACACGGTGGGTTAAAGGAAGAAGTTTACAATTCAAGGACGAATCATCCATCTCACTATAAATAACTCATATTCATTTCCTTTTATGGCTGAGTAATATTCCATTATATATATGTGCCACATTTTCTTTATCCATTCATCTGTCGATGGACACGTAGGTTGCTTCCATGTCCTGGCTGTTGTAAATAGAGCTGCAAGGAACATTGTGGCACATGACTTTTTTGAATTATGGTTTTCTCAGAGTATATGCCCAGTAGTGGGACTGCTGGGTCATATGGTGGTTCTATTTTTAGTTTTTTAAGGAACCTCCATACTGTTCTCCATAGTGGCTGTATCAATTTACATTCCCACCAACAGTGCAAGAGGGTTCCCTTTTCTCCGCACCCTCTCCAGCATTTGTTGTTTGTAGATTTTCTGATGATGCCCATTCTAACTGGTGTGAGGTGATACCTCATTGTAGTTTTGATTTGTATTTCTCTAATAATGAGTGATGTTGAGCAGCTCTTCATGTGCTTCTTGGCCATCTGTATGTCTTCTTTGGAGAAATGTCTATTTAGGTCTTCTGCCCATTTTTGGATTGGGTTATTTGTTTTTTTGATATTGAGCTGCATGAGCTGCTTGTATATTTTAGAGTCTGTCATACAAAGTGAAGTAAGTCAGAAAGAGAAAAACAAATACCGTATGCTAACACATATGTGTGGAATCTAAAAAAAAAAATGGTTCTGATGAACCTAGGGGCAGGACAGGAATAAGGATGCAGACATAGAGAATGGACTTGAGGACACAGGGAGGGGGAAGGTGAAGCTGGGATGAAGTGAGAGAGTGGCATGGACATATACACACTACCAAATGTAAAACAGATAGCTAGTGGGAAGCAGCTGCATAGCACAGGGAGATCAGCTCGGTGCTTTGTGACCACCTAGAGGGGTGGGATAGGGAGACACAAGAGGGAGGGGATATGGGGATATATGTATACGTATAGCTGATTCACTTTGTTATACAGCAGAAATTAACACAACATTGTAAAGCAATTATACTCCAATAAAGATGTGAAAAAAAAAAAAGCACTAATCATCAACCAGTTAGGAAGTAGGTGTTCCCTCCTGAGAACAAGAAGTAAAAGACAAGGGGGCTGTAACAGACGGGGGCGAGAGCTTACATGGAGAGGTCACCCAGACTGAGGTGGCCAACTCCAGCTGTGTCTTCTCACGACAGGCAGAGAAGGCGGGTCCGTGGAGAGACACAGGGAACCAGAGCAGACACAGAGAGAAAAAACATGCCACATGGCTGCAGGAAAAGAGGCAGAGAGCCGAGATGGAGACAGAGACATAGAGACAGAGGAGGAGTAGCTGTTACGGCCCCTGCGAGTTTCCTAGTTCCATCTGGCTCTGCGGCTCCCCTTTTCCCTGAGCTGTCACTGTGTCCCTTCGATAAACTCCACTTGACATAAGAGCGCGTTTGTTCTGCTTGTGTTCGGTTCCTTACAACGAAAGAGCTGTGACAGGAACACTGCTGTAGAGCCAATGCTCATCCCGGGGCCAGACACAGTAGGATCTGGACAAATATTTCTGAACTGGATGAATCGAGTAAATGCATTCGATGGCCATACTTGCTGACTAATCTGCGGCCTTCTTCAAGCTTCTAGAAACAAGGGCATTGCCCTTTTCAGTTTCTTACTTTGTTAGTATCACTATCATTTTTGGATACTAGGATGACAAAATAAAATGTTACAATGCAAAAGGAGGAAGCATCTGATCCTAATTCATAAAGATGCATTTGGTAGAAGACAGACCATTCCAGCTCACTTACTATATTTAGTGCTCCCTCATCCCAGTGAAATTTTCTTTTGAACAAACTTGCCAAATATTTGACTCTCTAGGACTGTGTATAAAAAACACATTGGCAACACCTTCAAAGCTGAGGAACTACTGTTCCTGTTCAAGAAAATTCGCTCCGAAGGTATGGCTGCTTTCAGACAGGTAAATTCTCCTGACCCTTTCAGAAGCTAGAGAAGCTTTTATAAAGTGCCTAAGGAAAGTGGAAATCAAGGGCAGAGCCATCTTTCAGGAAAAGATTTGGGCTTCAACATGGTCTAGAGACACTTAGAAGTAAACGCCAATATGTTCCCCAGATTAATATATGTTCAACTGTGATTCATATAAAAGAGCAGAAAATCTCAAGTGACCAGGAATTTGTGGACTTCAGCTACTTCCTGAGTCCAACAGATGAAAAACCTCCACAACTGAGCTCTGAATCCTCGTCTTCTCTGGACAACACCGCCTCGCTGTTGCTAAGGAGATCTCGGAAGGAGGAGATGTCAGCCCCCCTGGACGGGGAGCTCAGCCCTCCCCTGATTTCAAGAGAAATCCCAGCATCGAAAGCCTTTTTATCTAAGTTCAAGTGATGACAATCACAACAATAATAACAGTAACAGTACTGATGAAAGGCTCATATAACACTTAACTACCTTGTTATGTGCTGCTCTCAGCCAGTCGACAGTGATTGGAATGCCTGGGACGCTCACCTGGGCTGGATCACTCTCACAGACATCGCCCCAACAAGAGCCACCCTCTGGTTCTATCACACCTGCAACAAACACCAGGGAAGTTTTTTTGTTTGTTTCTGTTTTAAATAGGGATGCGTATTTAAAGCAGTCTACTTTACTTTTTTTTTTAAGACAGGGGCCAAGTTGATTGAAACTTATTTATTTATTTATTTATTTGGCCACACAGCATGTGGGATCCTAGCTCCCCGACCAGGGATGGAACCCGTGCCCCCTGCAGTGGAAGCACAGAGTCTTAACCACTGGACCGCCAGGCAAGTCCGAGGGAAGTTTGCAAAGACAAGGTTTATTACTCACAGATCCTGGGGGGTACGTGGTACATCCAGGGCCACTCAGTGAGGTCACAAGGAGAGAGAGAGGGAGCGAAAGAACAGACCTGGCATCCTGCCTTTATTGGGGTCAAGGGTGGGGTGCCTAGGGTTTCGTGGGTGTACTCTATTGGTGAATTTAAAAAATAAGAGCAGGGATTAAAGCACAGGAAGGGGAAATCAGGGCTTCAAGTGGTCACTTATCTGGGTCACCCAGGCTTCCTGAAAGGGGAGCTTCCTGGTGGGGGGGGTCACATGCCTCCTTATCCAGCTGTGTAGCTGGCGATGTGGGTATTGCGATGGATGTCTTTCAAGGGGATTCCTTAGCAACCAAAAGCCTAATGTCAGGGGCTGAGGTTACGATCAAAAGAGCTCATTGCCAGGCACTTAGACTACATATCTGCCAGGTCTGACGGCTCTCACAAAACCTCCGTGAAAAACCACGGGAAACTTCCCCATTTCGTGGAGCAGCACAAGGAGAACCTCTTAGTCTAGGAAATGGAAGGAGGGGGTTCGGTGGGTTCAGTTTACTTTAAGGGGCAGCTTGCACTGACCCCTCAGCTTCCTAATAACCAGCTTCCACACTGCGCCTCTTCCCTCAGCCTACAGATGATTCCATGCAACAGTATCAGCTGAGGATCCACATCCGAGTCTCGGCTCCAGGGCCGATAACTCAGAGAGGCCACTGCAAGAAGCCAGACTCTGTCCTGCCAGCACGTGCTCCCAAGGTCCTCTCACGTGGGCCTGACTTGGAACCTTCCGGAAAGGGAGAAGGCTCTTCTGGAGTTCAGGTCAGCTTGGTTGAACAGCTCCAAGGGACATGGTGGCCTGCTCCAGGACAAATCCTTGGACGAAATGGTCCCAGCGCAGTGGGAATGAGCTGCATCCTTCTGGAACCAGCTGGAGGCCGCTTGTGCTAAGGACCCAGCCCTGGGCTGCATTTGTGGGTAGAACCCGCTTCTTATCCTAGAGATCACTGACCGTTGGGGACCCTGTCTACTGCATAAAGGGCCTGCCTTCATTGGCTTGTCTGGGCCCTTTGGCATCATCCAGCTGGCCTGCCCTTGAGCTTGTCTTTGAGCCCAACTCACATCAGGCCTTGGACAAACCTGTAAAATGAACGGGAAAAACGCTGGTGGTTGGTGGGAAACAGTGGACACAGGGAAGTAGAGGCAAATGGCCGTGACACAAGACCTCACACGTGGCAAGAGCCCAGGAGACAGCACCAGCATTTAGGTGTCACCCCCGCGCTCAAACACCAGCCAGGGCTCTGCATTCAGCATAACGCTCTGCACCAAAGCCCCAGTGATTAAAGCTTAAACGGCCCCAGGTCGGGAGAGGTTTTCTAGACTAATCAGTTCTATGTCCTGGAGAGTCAACAGTGGTGCCCTTTTCCCTGTTCCCTGACGTAGCAATCACTGCAGCCTTCCTTCGATCTATAATGTTCTTCAACTGCAAACAGCTGGTTTATAAAATTGCAGCCAAGGTAGTTTTTCTCACCACTGAATGTCTCCCTCTTACTCTGTTCTCCTCTCCTCCCTCACCTTGCTTCCTGTAAAGCATGGAACGGGGTCATGGGTGGGCGTGCATATGGGGAGGGCAGGGGGACCTCGGCTTCCAGGAGCCCCGGACCAGTGCTGCCCGGTCCTCCCTTCGTCCCTTTTAAAACCCCTCCCGGACATGAGTGGAAGAGAAGGGATGGAGGGCTGTTGAGACCAGGCTTCTCTCTCCCGGAAACCCCAAGGCTTCCCCAGAGCCCAGCCCCCTGCAGCTTCCCCTTGCTGCTGTAACAGGTCTCTCCCCATCCTCCTGGTCTCCTCCTCAACCTCATCATCAGGGGCTGAGTTGTGTGCTCCCAAATCCATATGTTGAAGTCCTAACCCCCAGTACCGCAGAATGTGACCTTATTTGGAGATGGAGCCTTTTTTTTTTTTGTCTGTGTTGGGCCTTCGTTGCCTCGTGCAGGCTTTCTCTAGTTGCGGTGAGTGGGGGCTACTCTTCGTTGAGGTACATGGGCTTCTCACTGTGGTGGCTTCTCTTGTTGTGAAGCATGGGCTCTAGGCACGCGGGCTTCAGTAGTTGCAGTGATGGGCTCAGTAGTTGTGGCTCGCGGGCTCCAGAGCGCAGTCTCAGTAGTGAGGGTACAACGGACTTAGTTGCTCCGCGGCATGTGGGATCTTCCCAGACCAGGGCTCGAACCCGTGTCCCTGGCATTGGCAGGCAGATTCTTAGCCACTGTGACGCCAGGGAAGTCCCTGGAGATGTAGCCTTTAAAGAGGTAATTAAGGTAGAATGAGGTCAGATGGGGGGCCCTAATCCAATCTGACTGGTGTCATAAGAAGAGGAAATTAGGACACAGACACAGAGACGACCATGTGGGGACACAGGGAGGAGACGGCCATCCGCAAGCCAAGGAAAGAGGTCTCTGGAGAAACCAACCCTTCTGACACCTTGATATTGGACTTCCAGCCTCCAGACTGGGAGGGAATCAATTTCTGTTGTTTAAACTGCCCAGTCTGTGGCATTTTGTTACTGCAGCCAGAGCAAACTCATACACTCATAACTCTGACCTCGGATGGCTGAGGAGGAGATGGGTTTCCCAGAAACCAACCTATCCCGAGGCTGATAAACAGCACTCAGAGCCCTTTCCCCACTTAAAATGAGATGGAAATAGAGTTAAAGACAGTTAGGGGCTTCTGGGATGTTCCGAAAGCACTAGCCCCTCGCTCTTCCCGCTGATTTGTTCTGCTTGGAATCAGGAGGGGGCGCCCCAGCCTCTACATGGGAAACCATTTACCCCAGAGAGAGTGGCAGGCGCAGAATTGTCGCTGGGAATCCAACCCTGCCACACCCATCAGCCCCAAGTAGATGAGAACACCTAGCGAAGCAGCCTTTCCTAAGGCATATTCCACAAGCTTCAAGAGAAATTTGAAGAATAGGTCAAATTATTCACATTCCTGTCCTTTCAAAACGCATCTTACTCCTACCTGCTGGCCGCCTTCTCCTTCTTTCCTCCCCTACATGCAGAAAAATTCCTGGGAGCCTCTTGAACGCATTTGTGCATTTCACCTCAGTCCCTTTCCTGGGTAACTCATTCCATATGTATGTTGCCCTCTGTGAGAAGGAGCTCTGTCTGAGTTCTCTGTTTACTCTGAGTTTCCTAATTTTATGACCAATTTCCTAACAATAAGGTCAATTAGACCATGGGATCCTGTCCAAGGAGAGTGACAGAGTCCCGGTCAGGGTCCAGCCCAGCTTTGCCCAGACAAAGCACTGGGGAATTTGGTACAGAAGATGCAGTGGGGGTAGCCTGAGCCGGCCGGCTGCATGATCTAATTCTGCAGATATTTTTCCATCACTCAGTTCTATGATGCTGAGTAGGTTCTCTACAATAAAATGACTGTTTTGCCATCTTCAACAAAAGCAAACTAAGCTGCTTCTTTTTCCATCGTGAGAATCTTACAAAGGAACAAATCACAGCTGATTAATAGATGCATTTTAACGATTACTGTGGGTCTTTTTTCATTATTGGGGTAATACCTGGCAAGGGCTTACTTCATGCTTCAAACTGATGGATTTCAGGAAAAAGGCAACATGAAGAATAAACCAATACAATTTTAATGGATCAGATGCCCATTTACCAAAAACCACAATTCTCGGATCCACGTTTCTATTAAAGCAGACTTTCATTTGGTGCTACGGATTTGACTAAACCCAGCATTTTTCTAAACCAGAGAAATCTTATGACCAGCAATAAATTTTCTCCAAGAGATCATTTTCCAATCAGTTCCATTACAGCAAACCTAGGCCATTACACTTACCTCCAAAACATAAAATTACATATATTAGCGTATACCAATGAATTTTTAATTTTTTGCCTGTTAGTTCAAACCACATGAAATATTTCTGCAACCGGATATTTTTATTGAGACCAAAGCATACATATTCCAAACAATGCATTTCTATTCAGATTCTTCTGAAGCCTAATCAAAAAAGTTTGTATTATCTGTTATCAATAAGTTATTATTCAAACCATCTTTTTACTTGATTCTACTCACTCTTTAATCCACTTGGCCAGCTTCTGCCATACCTTGCATATCTTTTCCACTGAGATTTCACAGTATAGCTTATTGACATTGTCATTATTTTGTAGATTGTAAAATGTACGAGTCTCAGAATTTTGGAACTGGGCAAGGCTTAGGAAGAATTTCACTTTCAAAGACCACAAATTTAGGGTTTTCTCTTAGTTTTCTCTGATGGCATTTCTTTCAAGAATAATGGTCTCAACAACTCCTGGTGATCTTTTTAGGGCAAAAAGCAATTTAACTGTAGTGAGAGGAAGCATACAAAAAGGCAAGTGAGAGATCATCCTTTGGACGAGTTGGACTTGACCAAGCTTTTAGAACACACGTACATAGGTTCCAAGCTGACACCTTGATCAGGTTGATTCTCGCCCTGACACCTCCTGTTCCAACAGCTTCCTTGAACTTGTCACTTCTGCCACGACTGAGGACAATACCTCAAAGACTCTGCTTTCAGCTCCTAACTTGCCCCATCTTGGCTTAAGGCTGGAATGTAGGCCCCTACATTCCTGGTAACAGCCATCTCATAACCCCAGCTCTCCTGCTTGAGTTCCAGCCGGGAGCAAGCCCACCTGCTAGCCTCTCACTTTCCAGCCAGATGCAGTCCCTTCCCAGAATGCACCTTTGGCCTGGAGCTCCCCTCCCCCATCCCTAGTCACCAGTTTCAGGCCCAAATCAGAAGTAGAACAGAACCACCTAAATCAACTATTTTGGTTTTCTGGTCTTTAGGGCTTTTTTCTGTATCTTCTCCTCTTCTATATGTTTAATAGCTACTTGTCAAAATCTGTAAGACCTAATTGCAGACATATTCTGATTCTGCATGATTCCCTGACCTCTGGTCTGTGTCTCCTGGAAATGCAGAGTCCTGAGGGCTCAAGTTACGTGGTCCACCATGACCGCTGGTTGGCTGGTCCAGGCCTGGGCTCTGCCCCAGCACCTCTTCCCAGCTGACAGCCCTTCACTGTCCATCCCTGTGGCGTTCAAACCACCACCCACCCACACACACGTCTGACTTGGAAGCCCTCTGCATAGCCCCAAAGTATCTGAGCTGGTATTTTTCAAGGCCCCATTCTACAAGACCACACTTTCAGACATGAGATCTCTCCCTTAGGGCACGAGAATTTGTGGCTACTAGAAAAATCACCTCAAATTACACTGATGGGGATTTTGGAGGGAAGAATGTTTTCATTACACGGCAGGTACAGATCTCCATGCATAAACTCAGATATGCTAGAAATACCTTGCCTTTATTTCTTTTAAATCCATCTAGTTTCTGACCCTGAGTCCCCTATCCCGCCTGACTGGCAATACATTTAATCTCAGACGTTCTTTCTTAGGACTTCCCCCATGAACCCCCAGACCCAGGTCAATACCAAGGCTTTGGGAAGAGAAGGGGACCAGATGAATTGTCCTCTCTTTGGTCATCTTCTCACAACAGGGCGTGGCTGACACACCATCATCCCTGAACTTGTGGTTCCTGAAGGTGTGAGGACTCTCAGAACAATGGGGCTTAGTGTCTGGGTCCCTGTCTCATTTGACGGCTCACTACCTTCTGCACATCTCCCAAGGAGAACCCAGAACCACCTTAGAAACTCACAGACCTCCTCCTTCTCTCCAGGCCTTGATTCAATTTAGCAAAAGAGAAAACCCTTTTTCTAGCCAACCCCACCCTCTTCAGCTGGTTGAGGTTTTTCAAGACAAAAACAAAAGCCTGGAAGCCCAAAGTCTGCCTCTGCTGGTCCTTAACTAGAGGCCCTGGAATTACGAGCCTCTGCCAGTTAGAAAGGTGGAGAAAAAAAAGGGGGACCGAAACATGAATTTATATCTCAAAGTATTATCCAACCTCTTTAGTGTTACTGAATTTAACAATATTTTATTGAAATATACATACATTTTTTATAGTCAATCCAGACAATCCTTGCAGGAGCCCAAAAGAAACATAAATAATCATTAAAATGCAAAATTTGGCTTCTTTACAGGAATGCAGCACAGAACTAAATATGCTTTGTATCTGCCACTTAAATAGCTGGAAATAAGGAAAAGACATGGGGACTAATGCGGACTAAATAAATAAAGCTGTGCAGACAAAAAGTAACAAAACAGATTTCATTCTCTTTCAATAGGGATATTTTTCTGAAAGGATGACATGCAGAAAAGCTTTGTGGGAGAGCCCTCCGTAGGGTCCCAAAGGAACCCAATTTTGAGGAAAATCAAAAAGATTGCCCGAACGAGCCTGGAAGCAGAGTCTCCCGGAGCCTCCAGAAAGGAGCACAGTCAAGCCATCACCTTCACTTCAGCCTCCTGAGAACCTAAGCCGAAAATGTAGCCACCCCAGGCCTGGATGCTGTCCTAAAGAACCATGAGCTGGTAACAGGTGTCATTTTGAGCCTCTAAGTTTATGGCAATATGTCATGTAGCAATAAAATAGTCACCAAAGTCTTAATTCTGATCAAAGGAAAAATGGTAAAATAAAAAAGGAATTTTTAATAAAAATAAAAAGTTATCCTCTCTCCCACATCATTTTCTAAACAAATAAAAGAGGCATTGCTGTAAAAAAAAATCCAATCTTAATTGAGTTTAGCTTTCTTTAGAGACTTCACCATGAACATTCACTTTTTAGAGTCCTTTGGCCTTTGGAAGTATGTATATTTTGACCAAAGTAATATAGCAATAAAAGTCAACATTCTGCCATTTTTTTTTTGCATGGTTTTCTAAGCTTGTAAAGTGAAGGGTCACATTTGTATAAAGCTGCCTGGTACCACCCAGAGTAAGGTAGAGAATAGTTTAAATGGCCAACCCATGGGAATGGTTCTGCTGTTCCTGTAGGACCCTCCTTCTTCAGGCATCCCAGTTCAGAACTGTATGGCATCTCGTGCTTTAAATGTATAAATCCCTGTTGAAATGACACCCCGGTCTGTCTGGAAGTGGAAGTTCAAACCACAGCCTGCATTCCATCTACTGTTCTACCGGAAGCTGAATGAGAGAGCTCCGTGACCCGTCCACTTTGGTGAAGAGCATAGAAAACAGAAGAGAAATACCCTGGCCATGAATGTGTGTGCTTTGAAGAATTTTTCACCCAGAAAGGCTGCTGGGGTGGAGATGACAGCTCCAGCAGCGTAAGTCAGCTGCCCGTTTCCAGATGATCACCTTCCGTCCACGTATCCACCAGCTGCCGACTGGTAGGTAGTTTTGAGCTGCCCTGAAAGGAATCTCCCCCCAAGATCGAGAAATGAGCACTGGTTTTCCTAGGATCTATATGTCACACAGGTGGGAAGCAATATTGAAAATATATCTATGAAAAATGGCTTCCATACATCCGGAGGCAATTCTAAAAGCTAAGACTTGGTTCTGTTATATAAGATGAGACAGCGCAATAAACCAACATGGGTGGTAAATTCAATATACTTATTGATATTCATGGGAACATAAGGATGTGTCTTAAATAAATGAATGTCTCCTTTCATTTCTGGTTACACGAGGGAAGGAAGGAAAGAGGGAGGGAGGGGTGGCAATTCAGGAATGGGAAGAGAAGGGGAGGGCGTGATTCCCTCCCAGCTCTGCTTCTAGGACATGTCCTGGACCAGGTAGGGTCCTCTCTCTGCAGGCCCTGTGCTCCCCGCTAGGCTGTGCTCCCCCACCTCTGCCCTTGTCCCACTTCATTTTTAACGTTCGTCAAATTGTCCATTCACCCCGATGCGCTGTGAGGTGTGTGAGAGCGAGAGGTTGGATTTGCACGGTCATCTTTGTAGGTCCAGGAGGAAAGCAGGAGCTTCACCTGGCTTGGGTCC
Organism: Globicephala melas; assembly: GCF_963455315.2. Taxonomy (NCBI): domain Eukaryota; kingdom Metazoa; phylum Chordata; class Mammalia; order Artiodactyla; family Delphinidae; genus Globicephala; species Globicephala melas. The sequence goes on along the minus strand of NC_083328.1, from coordinate 42,015,632 downwards.
TCCCAGAAAGCAGGCCCTGGGGCAAGAATGTGCATGCAAGGAGTTTGTCTGGGAGGTGATCCCAGGAACTGGGGGTAGGGGAGGGATACAGGGAAATACAGGGCGAGGAAGAGCTCAAGCTATGACTGTCGTAAACTAGGGCTCAGTCCCCTGGGAGCCAAGGCAGAACATGTCTCCTGCTACCTGCGGGGCGAGGAAGCTGGGTACTCAGCCACACCTCCCTCCATCATTAGTCCCAGGCCCCTCCCGCAGGACACGGGATCCAGCACAACCAGCCCACCCTGCCACCAGGGCAGAGCCCAGGAGCACACGCTCTCATACGGGAAGGATGCTCTCCGGCTGAGGGAATATGGACCAGGCTCCAACAGCCTCAAGGGACATTTGTTGAAAGAATACAGTGTGAATGAGGAAAATTCTTTCTTGTATTCCAATTCACTTTTTAATATTATGGTCTGTTATGTTGTATAGGTCGCTTTGATATTTTTTCTTCATTTTCTTAACTGAGGTATCATATGATAAAGAGCCCCAATGTTAGATACCCAGCTCGACTTTAGTCCACATAAGCTCCAGTGAACTCCTACTTGGGTCAAAATACCAAACATTCCCATCACCCAGATAGGCTCCCACCCCTCTTTTCCTAGTCAACACCAAATCCCCCCAGAAATAACCACCATTCTGACGTCTGTCATCATAGATGACTCTTGGCTCTTCTTGAAATTTCTGTAAAGGAGTTTATTCAACACATTCTCCTTGGTATCTGATTTCTTTCACTCCACACACTCCCTGGCTACATCTATGCTGTTGTGAGTTCCAGTTAGTTGTGTGTGTGTGTGTGCGCGCGCATGTGTGCATCATTGCTGGGCAGTGTTCAGGCAACTCCATCTTGGAGTCAAAACTGAATAAATGAGTGAGTCCCTGAGTCACTTCCAACCCTATCTTCTGTGACGTCTCGTGACATGGTCCCAGCTCCTGGAAGTCCTGCCACAAGGAATCCTCACTCCCACTGCCCCACAGCTCGGTATCAGGGGACTTATACTGTCCTCCAGGTCCAAGGAGCCTTCCACCAACCCCCGTGTGGGAGCAGCATCCACCCAGTGGCCTCCTTGCCATCTCCTGCCTTCAAGCCCGCGGCTGTCCATTTGGCTTCTGAAGTTGGCCTCACGGCCCATGAAATGATGAGCCCCACCCCTGGGCACTCTGTTTTGGTGTCTAAGATCAATGACGTGGGGTGTAACAGTGGCCACCACTACAGAAACGTTACTCCTTAGTTCTGCTTCTTCTAAGTGAGCTCACGCCCTCCTTGCTCTTGAAAGATTCTTCCAGGTTGATGTGTGGAAAATCTGCCTCCATCAGTGAAATTACTGAAGGCTGATGGGAACAGGGAGGCAGGAGGTTGGGAAAAGAGAGCCCTGAGCTGGTGAGGATGAGGCAGGAAAGGACACCATGGACCACTCCATTCCTCCGGTCCCCCAGCCCTGTTTTGACGCACTGCAGATGTCTCAGACATCTTGTCAGGGGCAAGGGATGCTAGAATGAGTTAACAACCAAACTAAAAAGCAAAGAATCTTGGGCTGGGAGAGAATGTAATGTAGGCTGTCCTGACTATAGGATTTAACCCTCCGAGTCACTTTAACAGACTTCCTTCCGTCTCCTTCCCACCCCCCTCTGCCAGCTAAGGTTAAAGCTTGTTTAATTAGCTGACAGGGCACTTGTCAGAGGAGGGATCGGGGAGTGACGGCGCTGTGGAGGCCAGTGCGGGGCTGGCTTGATCCCGATCTTCGCACAGACCACGTGTTCCATCATCGCGGGGACTCACGGTGATCATCTGGTCCGAGTCACTTCACGTTTTATTGTTTCCTTATGATGATTATTCAGTTCGTTGTACTTGAGAATATTAATGTTTTCTATTTTGTATGTATATTTTAATTCTTGGCTTTCATCTCTATATTTGGGTTTGTTTTAAAAGTGCAGTTAAAAAAATTAAATCAACCAAAAATTTGCCAGACCTTTTAAATGTGGTCCCCGCTGCATTTTTGAAGTTGTGACTTTAAGGCTGAGAAATTTTTTCCGGGGAATGAGAGTTCATCTTGAAAGGGAACAAGGTGAGCCTCCAGATGGCAATCCACCAGGCAGGGGGCGGTGAGGCCGAGCCCGTGCTCAGATGGCGGCACACCCGTCTCCGCCTCAGAAACAAGCTGCTTCTGGTTAACCCCTTAGGCGAACAGACATCGGCTGGCTTCCACTTAGACAGTCACTGCAGCCCCGGGGCATGGATAGGGACCTGCTCCTGTTATCACCGCTTGATCAGGCAAGATACTAAAGCTAAGAGAGGTTAGGGGACTTGCTTGAGGTCACACAGCAGAAAAAAAAAGGGTGTGGGAGGAGGCACCTTACCAGGTCTGGAATCCAGAGCTTCCAGTTCAGAGTTTGATAATCCATTCATTACTATCAGCCTCCTTCCTTTGAGAATATTAGTCCAGAGGAGTATTTGTACTGTCTAAATCACTAACTACAGACTATATGGACAGGTTTCCAAGACGTAAACCAGTACTGTGCTGTTTCCCCAGAAGTAATTCACAGTTTTCAGCGACCACTGATACCGGATATATGGATAGACATCTGCTGGACAGACTTCCCCCTTCCTCCACCACCTCATGAACTTCATCTGCCTTAGAGTCAGTTACTCCTGAAAATTTCTTTCATACTAAAGAGTTGCCCTCTTCCATCAGATGGGAAGACCCAGTGTAAGTAACCCTTGCTCCAGCACCAGGGCTACCCAGTATCCGTTATCACCTGGCACATTGTTAGGTATGCAAATTCCTGGGTCCCATCCCAGCGCTATGGAATCAGAATTTCTGGGGGTGCTCTCCAGGCATCTGCGTTTTAACCAGCTCTCCAGGTGACCCTGATGTCTGCTAAATTTTGAAACAGTACTTTGCACTCAGGAGGTGCTTTTTTCACATGTGGAAAGATGTGACCCCTCAGCTAGGAGGGCTCCTTACGTTTGGATACAAACTTCCCAGGCTAAGATATGGCCATGTTGGAATTCCCAGGTTGGATTAACACGGATGGAATAAAAATACAGAAATGGTATCAGGAATAATGAAAAGCATACAGCTTAAAATAATCGCTGGAATACTTGGGATTCTTGATAGAAATTACAGGAGGGAAAGAACTTTTGAAAAGCTAATAAGAACAAGAAGAGAATACTAAATTCTGGGGAAACACTGCAGAGAACTGAGATTTTTCAATAACATGCCGACTAACCTTAATTAATGTTCAAAGGGGCCACCAGCCCTCTCACGCCACTCACCCGCACCTTCGCCTTACAGTTCGTTAGCGCCTTTCCACCTGTGCTCTCAGGGTCTTTTCCCCTTTCTGGTAAAAATCTTTGGAGAGACACAAACTATCAGCTACCACATTGAGATAAAATGCAATGTCTTTTTTTTTAATACTCCATGTTTCATTTAAACATTTTAATGCCGTATGTGTAAGATAGAACCTCCAGAACCTCCAAGAACCTCCATGGTTCTTGGTTTTTATGTTATTAATCTTAATACTTACACAGCTATGTTTATCATTCTGCCAGTTTCTAAAGTACACAATCTTATTGCTTGTTTTAACATTGGGGCTGATTTTGGAAACATATGAAACTGAATTCATAAGAGGGATTTTCTCTGGCTGTCCTGGAATCTGCTGGATTCCACTTTCTCACTCTGCAATACTTCTCAAAATCATCTAGAAATTAAAAAAACTGAATGTATCTTAGAATTGGCAGTCCTGTTCTTGGTTTGGCTTTATCGCCAGGAATGGGGCAAAGAACATTTGCGCTGCAAACTGACTTCCCCAGACCCTGACTCCAGAGTGGGTTAGAAAAATTCTAAGCATCTCTTAACTCTAGAACACCAGTCTTGGACACAGGAGATCTGGTGACTGGTTCTGACTCTGCCACTCATTAGCTAACCCTTTGTGTCTTGTTCTCATCTGGAAAATGGGAATAATATAGGCTCTGAATACCTCGTGATTTTCTTGTGAAACTCAAATTATTTTTTAAATGACATAATGTGTATGAAAGCTCTATAGACTGAAATATTTCTCTGATTTCTGCAGGTGTTATCACTGTATTATTATTATTACTGTCATTATCATTACTACTACTACTATTCCTTCATCCAGGAGCACACTCTGGAAGATATCTTTCTAGATATGAACTTACGTTTTTAGTATGAGATCAGAATTTGACACCTGGCATCTATGATCTGTTCTTTATCGAGGAGTCTCTTCTTTTGACTGGTAAGGGAAGCAGGTGAGGAAGGCTATGTAGATGCCGCCACCATGTCAAGAGTATCCACAGTCCCGAGCATGCAGCCTGATTTTCACTGAAAGCTCATGACACCTGCCTATGGGGGCTTTCTCTGGCCACCAGAGTTCAGGGTAGACTGGACATCTGGGGACTTAATGCCCCAGGAATATCTTCACCTGATGACAGATGGAAATTGGAGGATAAATACCCCATTGCCCTTGCCCCTCAGGTGGGGACAAATCTCAGGTATGTCCTACACAGTCTCCCAAAGAGGTCTCCAGGGCTTCCCTGGTGGTGCAGTGCTTGAGAGTCCGCCTGCCGATGCAGGGGACACGGGTTCGTGCCCCGGTCCGGGAAGATCCCACATGCCGTGGAGCGGCTGGGCCCGTGAGCCATGGCTGCTGAGCCTGCACGTCCGGAGCCTGTGCTCCGCCACGGGAGAGACCACAACAGTGAGAGGCCCGCGTACCGCAAAAAAAAAAAAAAAAAAAAAGTCTCCCGTGGTACTGAGCCCCAGGTGCCCACAGTGGTCACCTGTTCGTTACTGGACGGCCCACCTTCCTGTCCTGGCTCACTCCCCACCCGCACCCAGTGAACCTTGATTCGTGGAAGTTTGCAGTGGCTTGAAAGTACTGGTGAAAGTGAGACACCAGTCTAAATGGTAAGACTGATGTTCCCGGAGCACAGGGACCGAAACACGTCTTATCCCGGCACTGATCTCAGCCCCTGACTCTGCTCAACCCCGCTTCTCTGAGGTGAGGACAGAGCAGAGTCGGATCCCAGGCTTCCCGCTCCCTCCCTGCCAGCTCTTCTGCAACATCTTTGTCACCGCCGCCCCACTGTCATCTAAGTTCCTTCAAAGAGAATATAAAATTCTTAAGCATCTGTCACCACAGTCCCTTGCAGTAAGAAATGGAAGGTGTGGCTTCTTTGAAAGAAAAATGACAAGGCAGCTTGTGGTGTCCCCCAAGGTGTTGGCAGGTGGGAGACAGATTCATTCAGGGCCACAGATGGAAAAGCCTGTCTGCCTGGCCAACACTGTTTCTAATAAGTTGTAATCACTGTTGATGCTTTCAGGATGCGGTGCTCAGCCCGAAAACCAGTCCCCTTACAGCTCAGGTTTAGGTGGAGGCCCTGGGCCACCCGAGCAAACACCACGACAATGGAATCCCGCCCGACGTCGGGCAGCCAGCCTTTCATCTGTCCCCAGGAGTGACAAGGAGGCCTGGCTTCCTTCGGCTGGGGGTGGCAGCTGAGGACCTGGGGCTTGTTTGTAGAACTTACTTAGGAAACCGATACCCTCCAAAGTGCCCCTTCATTCCAAGGTCACTGGAGTCAGCACAGGTAAAAGGATTGCTCTGGTGGGGCTGGTCCCCACCATTGTCTGCACAAGCCCACGCTGAATGGGGTAACTTAACCCCCAAAGAGATAACCAACCGCTGTGTGTGTGCTCACATTCACAACTGGAAATTCCCATGAAGTACCGGGGTGGTTTTCCGGGACTTTTGTTTCACTAACGCTTTAGCAGCAGAATGTGAGGTAGTTCTGGACCAAAGAGGTGAGGCTGTAGAAGGAGATGTCCAGGGTCCCCTCTCCACCACCCCCGCCCCCATGTCCTTGTCCCAACCTGATCCACCAGGGGAGTCTGCGTGGAGGGGCCGCGTGGAGGGGCCACGTGAATGCAACGCTCACGTCTCCCAGATGCCTTTGTTCAATTGTGAATTCGACTTTAAATTCTCAGCATGTTTTCTTTAAAGAAAAATATCTTAGAAACCCCAAAGACGAGAGAGAAGGAATTTTGAGGCTGTGATGCATTTTGTGATTTCTGTTTGGGGATGGGACAGGCCATGAAATGACCAACCCGACGTCTGACCCATGTCCTTGCTCTGCGCAGGACTTTGAGGGTTTCAGGCATCCACCCTCCAACACCACCACCACCAGCAGCCAGCCCAAAAGCCCAAAAGAATAAAACTCTCCTACTCTTCACCTGGACATTCTCAGGCTGATTTTAGCCCAAATTCCCCTATGTTAATAGAATCTCATTTATTATGTTTCGGAAATAGGGACATAGAAGAATGCAAAGGTTATTCATAATCTCACCATCCAAATAACCCTTGTTGACAATTAAAACTCTTTTAAAATAATATACCGTACACATGGTGAGACAATTCAAATATTATGGAAGTAAAAATAACTTTAAATAAAATCAACATTCACCCCAAAGGTAACCACTGCTAACATTGCCTAGGGTTTCCTTCCAAACCGGAAACAGAAATGCATATAGGATCAAAACGTACGTGATGTATACAGGAAAAAAAAAATGAAGAATATAACATTCTCACTATTTTAATTCTTACCCTTTTCACTTAATTGGGTGAGTTTGACACATCTACTGCCCATGGGTCTACCTCACTCTTTCTTCTTTTTTTTAGACTTTTTTTTTTTTTTTTTTTTTTGGCTGTGCCGCGCTGCAGGCAGGATCCTAGTTCCCCGACCAGGGATCGAACCCATGCCTCCTGCAGTAGAAGCACAGAGTCTTAACCACTGGACCACCAAGGAAGTCCCTACCTCACTCTTTTTAATGGTCCATTCTAAGGATGCATCACAACTGCCCTGTCCACTCCCGAATGAGATGCTGGGAAGAACTACATGAACGTAGGCAGGAGTCAGCCACTCCCCGCCTCAGCGTCCTCCTCTACAATGAGTGGATACATGGAAAGCACTTAAAAGGATTTAGGATGCGTAGTAAGCCATTACTATTATTAGCTATCAGCGTGGTTTCTCGTTAGAAAAATTTTAGATAAATATTAGCTATATTGTCAGCGCCCTTTCCAATTAGACTTTTATGATAAGTTTCCAAAATGCCGACAAAAAGTACACCAACGAGACAGCCCACCTTATAGTTTTGAATCAGACCCTTAAGAACATTTACAAAGGCTGAAACGTCTACGGCCCATGGTGGTGATGGAGTTATGTTTTCTAAAACACAAGAGAATTCCCCAAATGAAGCCACAGCTTGAGTTTTGCTTTATGAAACAGCAGACAATATCAAGGGACAAGTGACTGAGGAGAAATAGATAGGAACACCATAGCCAGTTGACAATGCAAGGAAAACTGTGGTGGGCAGAACATAATTACCTGAGCTGGAACTTGGCCAGGGTGTCTATTTGCCCAGCAGACGGAAATTAGACCAGATGTTTGGGGTAAAATATTTAGTTTTGGCCAAGATACTCTTTCCATCAGCAGCAAGGTCATTATATCCAGGCATTAAAAAGAACCATAGAAGGTTAAGGCTTAAAGGAACAAACCCTAAGACATCAGTTAGTTCAGCCTCTCATTCTACAAATGAGAGATGCACCGACCCCTCAAGTGACAAAGTCAGTTAGCAGACAATCCAGGGTCAGCTGAAAAGTCTCAATGCCCAAACCAGCGTTCACTCCATCGCATTACACTGGCTTATCTGAATAGAGTCCTAGGATACCCATTAGTACTCAAAAAAAGCAAGACATATGTGAACTGGAAATAATTGAAAGTTTTAAAATTAGGTCCTATTAGTCATGTCATATGAATATTTAAGGACCTCAGAGATCGGGACATTTTTGTTGTTCTTGGAGGGGAGTGATTTATTCTGCTTTGTGTCCTAGGGTTCCTCCCCTGAGGAGGAGGCGAAATGATGGGATTCGAGGACTCCATCCTTCCCTGCCCCCCACTTTGACCTCAGCAATATTGCTTCTGCAACATTTTGTATGTTAAATGGTTGTACATAAAAGGTATTGATGTAAGTTTCCACTGCTAAAACAAAAAATGTTAGTGTCATTTTTTTTGGCACAAAAGCCCAATGCTGTATAATTTTTAACATTTTATTTGGGGATTTGGGTGATACAAGAAATGCAGCAGATGTCTAAGTACGCCGAGCTTTGAGAGAGTGGTTTCCCCCCACCCCATTTTTTTCATCACCAAAGTGACCCAGCACTTCTAAAAAGTCATTTGTTAGGCATCCACATGATTTATTTAGATCCAGCCAATAAGGAGAGAGACACCGGAAACTGACAAGCTTTTCATGTGAATGTACCACTCTTATCTCCACAGTGTCGTTGGCACATGCAGCTGTTGAAAGTATGCCTTGGGACTTTTTTTTTTTTGGTAATAATTTCTTAAAGTCGGACAAAGAAGAAGATGGAAAAACTCTAGAGATCCATTGTAAAACTATATATGACGTGTGCCCTTCTTCAGTCCTTCCTCCTTCCTGTCAGCTGGAATGCAGATGCGATAGCTGATGCTCCAGCAGCCATCTTAGACCATGCAGTGGAAGCCACATGCTGAAGATGGTGGAGCATCAAGGGTCTGTGTAGAGAAACCTAGTCTCTGACATTAAGGGCACCATGCCAACCCTGCATGGCCTACTTCTGGATCTCTTTTATGTAATAGAACAATAAATTTCTATTATGTATAATTAAAAAGAGATTGCCAAAGGAGGTATTTGCATCACATGTATCGAACATATCATGAAACTGAGGCTGTAGTCCCAAATCATTTTTATCTTATTTATTTTACTAGAATGTTCTAACTGGGCTATGATACAGAGCACTGCTTCTCAAAGTGTGGTCCTGGGACCAAGATCACAGCATCACCTGGGACTTGTTAGAAATGCCCCCAAGTGCCCAGACTTAGACCTGCTCAGTGCTGGGCCTGGTGAGCTGTATTTTAGCCATCTGTCCAGGGAATTCAGATTTCTAGGAACGAAAGAGAACCATTCATCTAGAGGTAACACTAAGTAGTCCTGTTTGTACAGTGCTAGGGCTAAGAGCAGGGGTCTGCTGTGGAGTCCTGTGTTGGAATCTCTTGTCTACCACTTAATAGCTCTGAAGCCTAGAAAAGGAGCTTCACCTCTTCAAGCCTCAATTTTCCCAACCATTAGATGGAGAAGAATGAAAAATACCTCTATCCTAAGGTTATTGAGAAGATGCAGTAGGGTAATTTGCATAAAGCTCTGAATCGGTAAGCATTTACTGCTAAATGCAAGGTCAGTAGGCATACCTTGTTACTGTTTCATGCCATGTGAAGTCTCATGGCCTGATCACAAACAAGTACGATAACAAAGTTGAAGAACAATAGGTGAATGTCGGGAATTTCTTTGGAGAAAAGGAATGAACAGAACGGAAATTGTGCTGAAGTCACTTGCCAAGAAAAAACAACAAATTGGAAAAACAACAACAGTATTACTACTAATAGAAAGCATTTGTTAAATGCTTACCACGTGCCAGATGCTGTTCTAACCACTTTGCACCTTGAATGCATTAAATCCCCCTAAGGACACTCTGAGGCATGTGCTATAATTATGTTTGTTTTACAGATGAGGAAACAGGAACAGAGAAGTTAAGCAATGAGAGCAAGGTCACACAGCCAGGGAGAGGTAAAGCCAGATTCCATCACAGGAATTTGGCTCTAAACCTCATGTTCTTAACCTTGGCCCTTGCATTCCCAGGTATATTTCTGCTTCTGTTCAGGTGTGGCATAAATAGAATGGTGGCCTCTAACCCAGGTTAGAATAAAGGGAAAGTTCAGTTTATTGGTTTTTATTGAGCACTTACCATAAATGAGTGTCTTAGTCTGGAGCCTGCTAGAAGCATCTTGGAGACCAGGATTTGAGAATAGCTTGGGGGTGGGGGTGGGGTGGGGGAGGAGTTGTTCAGGGAACACCTACAGGGAAAGAGGGAGTAAATACAGGGAAGGGGAAGCAGGCTGCAAAGCCAGCTATGAAGGTGGGCAGCTGGAACTCTGTCCCACAGGAGCAACCCTGCAAAACCCTCTCTGGGAATTATCCCACCAAAAGGGGAGAGAGAGCTGGCATATTTCAACCTAACTCCTGGGAGATATTGAATGAGGGCTGCCCCTGAGGGTATTAATCCTTTAACCACGTCCAACATCTTGACAGCTGCCCAAAAGCAGAGCGGATTTTCAAGATTTTTTTTTTTTAAAGCTCCAAGCTAATGTTGTTTCTTTGCAAAGGAACCTTATCCAGGTCAGTAGTTTCACCCTGGAATCCTCGGAATTCTCAAGACTTCTTAAAACACAGATTTCTGGCCCCATCCCCAGAGTTTAGGACTGAATAGGTCTGGGTGGGACCTGATATTTTGCATTTCTAACAAATTTCAGGGGAGCATACTGCTGGTTGGAACACACTGGTTGGTCGCAGCCAGGAGGGATTGCCACAGGCTCCTGAGGAAGTCACTACAAATTGTGTGTCTTTGTGTTTGTGTAACAGGAATATTTGAAAAAGAAATTATAAATCACTCAAAGGTATACTTTAATCCTGGAACTTCAAGCTAAATCATAGAAATGGGCATCTCTCCGCCCTCCACCAGCTGATCTTGGTCAGGCACAAGTGGTGGGGACACCCGTCTTTTTTTGTGTCCCCAAGGAACACATTAATCCCCTCGGTTCTCATAGATATCTCTTACGGAACCTGAAATCATTCAATGTCTAAGTAAAACGATATGTTTGCATTTCAAAACTGATTGTTGTTTGTTTTCCTTTTTAGAGGAGAAATTGTAAACTGCTTGTTCACTTGCAAAGAGTCATCAAGCACTCATTCCAATGTTAGGTGATCCTGAAAGCCCCGCTTTTCTGAGAAACCAGCCCCTGAGCCCACGGCTTATGCAGACTCTGCTAAGATTACAGAGGACTCACGTAAAACCATAATCTATATTTTGATGAGACTGGAAATTATCAAAAAAAAATCTTATGGTTTGCTGAATATTATACAGAGAAATCATCTTAAATTACCAATTTCCAGAATCAACAAGGTATCACTTTACTAATCTAAAAAAGCCCATCGAGTTTTAGTAACTTAATAAGTCACTGAGAGCTGCTCCTGGTGACTTGACTTCCTGGCTCAGGAATGAGGTTTGGTTAATGACACATCATCTCTCAAACTTGTCTGCTGCTTGGCTTTGGATATCAGCCAAAGACCCAGAATTAAGAAGCTGTCATTCCTGAATAAAAGGTCACAATACAAAACATTTTATTTCATTATATGGACATTTTGAAACAATTGCTCAAGATTTGAAACCAATTAGAAGAGTTCTATTGCCTCTGTATTATTTTTCTGCATTACTACTAAAAATGAAATTCCACACGTTACCAGTTGCTAAAAATCGAATACCAGCGATAAATATACTCAAGAAAGTAGAGAAATTTTTCCTCTCAATCCTCAGACTTTCTTGCAGGTTTATTTGAAGGCCACTTAAGACTGTTGACAGTTAAGGGCACTAAATGGCTTTTTCCCTTTGACTAGATGAGCTTAGTTTAGCAATTACAATAACTTTTATTACTTCACATTGTTATTAGAAATATTGTGGCACGTTATCCTATACCTAAAAGATTAATTATTGTTGATTTGAACAAAAATACATCATTCTTAACTGAAAGCTGTGCTGTTTTTTAATCCCTGAATTCTCATTTTAAAAGGCGGAAAAAGGGCTTCCCTGGTGGCGCAGTGGTTGAGAGTCCGCCTGCCGATGCAGGGGATACGGGTTCGTGCCCTGGTCTGGGAAGATCCCACATGCCACGGAGCGGCTGGGCCCGTGAGCCATGGCCGCTGAGCCTGCGCGTCCAGAGCCTGTGCTGCGCAACGGGAGAGGCCACAACAGTGAGAGGCCCGCATACTGCAAAAAAAAAAAAAAAGGTGGAAAAAATCACAGCAGTTTGGTAATTTGCTTAATTTGATTTGACTCACTGTCCTTTAAAGCCAAACATAAGTTTTTCCCAAATGAAAGTTTTAGATCTATATTAAACCAGTGCTGTAATTTTATGAAATTACTCATATAGGTAAGAAATTTCCTTTTCGTCAGATAAGCTCCACATTCCTGTATCTGATTTTCCTAAGATGCTCATAAAAATTAAAAACACTCCTTTTCTGAGAATACTTGGTTGCCCCAATGTCCTTGCTTATTTACAGAGAAATAGATTTTGTTTCAAAACTATAAATCTATGTAGCTATGTAAACAGAAGAAACTCACGGTCATCCTACACACTCATCTGATGCAAACGGATGGAACTAATAATGTGATATAATAAAAAATATCGTTTACCCTCAACAATGTTGCCTGCATAATGTTACCCCATTCCGTTATTCATTTAGTGTGCTTCAGTGCTAGTTTTCTACCACTGGCAAGAGGTTTCATGACAATGGACTGATTCTGTTTAGAACATGGCATGTGCTGTGTGTCAAGTTACTCTGGGACTCCCTGTAGGATAATGAAAGCTAAGCAGAAAGAACAAAAACAATCTTCTTAGATGGAAGCTTTGCTGTTGACATGTATGTGTTCATGGCGGTTTCTTAAGAGGTAACTTTACTTCCATGTAATTCTTCTGCATAAATATCACAGAAGTATCTAAGGAAATTCCTAGACACTTGCTACCTGTCTATATAGAGCAATTTTGTCTTTCAAAACCTTGAAGAACTCTGTGATGGTCAGAATCCTCCCACTTACTACTGTGGAAGACAAAAGTGAATAGGACTATGTGAAAAATTAGACGTAGAACTTACTTCAGATCCAAGATCACAGAGCAAATAAGGAATACAAATCGATGCATTCAAAACATGATTATCTTTTCAAGTTGAATGCACACTTGCTATGGAATCCAGAAATCCCAATCCTGAGTGTTTGCCCAAGGGAAATGAAAACTTATGCTCACACTAAAACCTATAAGCCAATAGTTATAGCAGCTTTACTCGTAATTGCCAAAAACTGGAGGCAACCCAAATGCCCTTCAATGGACACATGGGTAAGTGGTGTGGTCCATGTATACCACAGGATGCTACTCAGCAGTAAAAGAAAATGAACCGCTGATGTTAAGGATAGCATGGCCAGCCACAGTGACTTCCGGTGGGTGAAAGAAGCCAGACTTAAAAGACTATGTATTGTATGATTCCGTTTAGTTTTCCACTTTCCATTTAGGAAGAGGTTAGAGTAAAGGCACAGACAATACCTCAACAGTTGCCCAGGGTTGGAGTGGAGGGAAGTATTGTCTACCACGAGGGGGACGGGGGAATGTTGGATGATGGTGGGATTGTTCTACGTGTGGATTGTGGTGAAGGTTACATGTTTACGCATTTGTCAAAACTCACAAAACTATACCCTAAAAGAGTGAATGTAACTGTATGTAAATTATACCTACGTTTCTTAAGGCTTCATTTTTTTAAAGCAGTTTTAGGTTCAGAGGAAAACTGAGAGGAAGGTGCGGAGATTTCCGTAGGTCCCTACACAGCCTCGCCTCCTTCACAGCCACTTCCCCATTAACAACATCCCCCCACCAGGGGGCACATTTGTGACAATGAAAGAACCTATACTGGCGCACCATTCTGGCCCAGAGTCCATAGTTTACATTAGCGTTGTACGTTCTATGGGTTTGAACAAATTGATAATGACAAGAATCTACCATTATAGTATCATACGGAGTAGTTTCACTGCCCTAAGAAACCCCTATGCTCTGACTACATTTCTTAAAATTATTATTCTCCTCCAATGAAAAAAGTTTGCTTGCTCCAGGAAGCCCCCATGTGCCTTTCTGTGCCTCCTTAACCTTGGAGAATGTTGACAATCAGAGCATTTTCAAGGTTTTCATTCAATCACCACCCCTATTCTAGAACGTTTACAGAACCCATTCTAGACATTTATTAGAACAGGACCTATTTCCTCTGCAATATGTCTAAAAATGTCTAAAATATGTCCCGCCTTGCTCAGCATCTTCAACAAGAGAGAGCTGACCTCTCCCCAAAGCCCAAAGAGGAACCTGATTCATCTCAATGTGCCTGGAACCCCCAAGTTATTCCACACACTGCTCTCCAGCCACAGCCTCTTTAACATGTCCTGCTGAATGTTGGAACCTACTCATGAGACTTTGTGCAGTCTTTCATCCAAGTAATTTCATGGTCTTCCAGCCACATTTCTTCATACTTTTTATGAAAGTATCTTGAGATGTCTTCAAATTCCTTCTTGACCTACTAATAAAATGTAGGTTCAAACACTGGCTTTCCTCCTTCTAGTGGAGTGATTTAGGCAACACACTTAACCGCTATGTACCTCAGTTTGATCATCACTAAAGTAAGGATACAAATAGTTTTTGTTTTGGGGTTTTTTTTTTGTTTGTCTGTTTGGTTGTTTGGTTGGTTAGGTTTTTTTTTTTTTTGGCTATGCCATGCAGCATGCGGGACCTTAGTTCCCTGACTGGGGATAGAACCTACACCCCCTGCCATGAAGCACAGAGCCTTAACCACTGGACCTCCAGGGAAGTCTCAAGAATGTCATAAGGTTTAACTGATAAAATCCACATAAAGCACTTAAAACAGGGCCTGATGTGTAGTAGTGATTGGGGAAGAGCTTCCTGATCTTTTACAAAAGGGAGAGAGGCCAGTTTAAACTGACCTGCTTGTAACGGCCCCGTGTTGACTCCTTGAATTTGCAAAACTGCCTTCTAAGAGCCCAGGGACCAAAGATCAGCCCATTTGCCTTTTTCATTCTTCCCTCACCTCTCTTCTTATCCGTGATCCCTCAAAAGTGGCCAAAACCAGTGGTTTTGTTTTCATGAGTCCTTAGTTCCAGGATGTAGATTGCCTGATTTCAGGGAATGAAACACATCAGGGGGTTAAAGATTTGGACTCCACACGTCTCTGATAACATTCGTTCCGTGCTTTCCTGCCAAAGTCATGAGCAAACACACACAATAATGGTTACGAAACATAATGAAAAGAAAGAAAATATTCCTTCTGAATGGAGCAGATATATGAAAATACATTGAAGCCCTCTGTGCTATTAGAATTAATGTTCCTTGAAAAAGTAGGTTAAAATATAAATAAAATCTCAAATATTATATATATATATTATATAATATATATATATCATATATATATAATATAATATATATATATCTTAAAAAAAAAAAAGAGGGCCAAAGCCTATTCCTGAGAATGGATCAGCTGATTAGAGTTGAAATTTTTCCTTTTTTCCAAAAACCATGCCCACATGCATTCTCTAGTCAAGCTTTTATTTTTTTTAAGTGCAGTGAGACATTGGAGACACTTGTTAAATTATCAGAGTGCAAAAAAGTTGATAAACTTTTGTAACACCCCAAGATAAACTTGGGGTGTTATCTTGCATACCTCTAAATCAACAATTTCTAAGTGACTTGCCTTCATAAATTCTTTTTCAAAAGTGTGAAGTGTGGTTTTCTTTCATTTTCACACTTGTGTTTCTTTGATTTTCACACTGTTTATTCAAAGTATACAAGTACAATAAGAAGTACAAAAAGCCTAAAGAGATTTGGAAACAGACCCAAGGACTCCCCACAGGTACAGAACTTAACTGAAGGTGGAAGGCCTGTTAGAAGTTCTAGAACTATGTTGTCTATTATGGCAGCCACTGGCACATGGGTTACGTACATTTCAACTAACTAAAATTAAATAAAATGTAAAGTTCAGCCCCTCAGTCTCACTAGGCACACTTCAAGTGCTCGATATTCAGACAAGACGAATGGCTTCCACATGGGACAGCGAAAATACAGAGCATTTGCACCATCACAGAAAGTTCTTTTAGACAACACTGGTCAAGAAAGTGGTCTACAGGGCATGTGCATTTGCAGGGCCTTTGGCATTGGGCAGTATGTATTTCACAGGGGATGGAGATGGTCAATTAATGCAGAGACTCAATTAAGAAGAGATCATTTATGAAAGTTTCCCTTACACCTAAGAATTAGGTATTGGAAAATGTGGTCAAATGTGGGTTCTTTTTTGTTGTTGTTGTTTGTTTGTTTGTTTTGCAGTACACGGGCCTCTCACTGTTGTGGCCTCTTCCGTTGTGGAGCACAGGCTCCGGACGCGCAGGCTTAGCGGCCATGGCTCACGGGCCCAGCCGCTCCGCAGCATGTGGGATCTTCCCGGACCAGGGCTCAAACCTGTATCCCCTACATCGGCAGGCAGATTCTTAACCACTGCACCACCAGGGAAGCCCCAAATGTGGGTTCTTGATTAGATTTGTCAAGAGGACACAGGAGCCAAACTGAAAAGGCTTTTGCTGGCCTATAGCAGGACAGTTTGGACACCAAAAGGAATAAGAGATGTATTGAATTGATACACATCAAATACAAAAAAATCACTGAGCACGTAATGTTAAAACAAAAACCAAAAAGAAACCTCACTGTTACGATTGGAAATTGCTAAGGCAAGACCTCATTACTTTGAAAATTGATAAAGGCAATAAAGCAAGAATTATGCTGTCTTTCTTGTATTTCAAGGTAACCATATAGTTAATGAGAGAAAGTTCTCCTTCATAGGAGAATTCCAGCTGACAGACAGAATTAGGACATCAGTGTTTTGCAGCCCTGCATGAAATAACGGATCTAAGCAGTGTTGTGTTTGTAAATGTTTGACACGGGAAAGAGGGGAGGAAGGGCTTGCTTTGCCACATTGGCCAATTTCTGGGGTGTAAATACTGCACTGTGGCTGATTTCAAACTGCCAGCATGATGTCTCTCAACCACAGTTGGGAAGAGATGTGGCCAATCGGCTCTTGTGAACTGGTATGAGCCAGTGTAAAGAGGTCTGAGCCGGCAGACTACTGGGTCTAAGTAACAATCATCAGTGGATGATGTTTGATAGAATATGATAAAGAACTTTTTGCTGAAGCATCTGGCTGGCAACCCCTAACAAGCATTCTAAGCCTCATCTTGCAGGGACCACCCCAGGCCCCACCGCTGCAACCCTTAATCTAATCAAGCTTCCAGACTTACCTCCCAGTTTACAGGAAATACCAGGAATAGAGAAACAAATTACACATCACCACAAGGAAGCAACCAAATCCAGGAAGTAGGACATTCTCCAGCTCAAAAGTTCCAGTGTATCTAACAACCATCAGGAAAAAAATAAAGAAGAAGGAGGAGAAGAAGAAGAAGAAAGAAGGAGAAGAAGAAGAAAAGAGAAAAGAAAAGAAAGGAATAAACCAGAAGGAGATGTTAATAAAAGATACGGGCTATAACCAGATATAATGCAATATGTGATTCAAAGAAATCAACTGAGTAACAAATTGTTAAATTTTAGTATGAATGGATATTAGATGATATTAGAAATTATTGTTAACATTTTAGGTTTAATGCTGGTGTGATAATTAGATTTTTGAAAAGCCCTTATCAATTAAAGATGTATATATACTGAAGTATTTATGGGTGAAATTATATGACATGTGAGATTTGCTCTAAAATACTCCAATAAAAATAAAATATGGAGGGGGAAAAAAAGTTGAAACATACTGGCCGATGATGATAATTTTTAAAGATGGATTATGGATACATGTGGGTTCAATATACTATCTAATTTTGTGTGTGTTTCCAAGACCATTAAAAATAATTTAAATAAACTTTCCTATTAAACATTGTAAAGATAAAACAAAAGATGTTTTCAGAATAAGAAGTAAGTTTGGCATTCTCTATATGGTGAGACAGGTTATGGGGGTGGTAATTACCTTCTTTGTATTTTTTTGCATTTTCCAAGATGTCTGTAATAAACATTTATTACTCTTGAATCAGGCACTTCCAAATACATTTAATATTTTAAATCCAAGGGGAAAAAATCGGTTTGGCGGATGAGCTATTTAATGGCAAATATCTCTTCCAACTAAAAAATGATTAATGATGTTAATGTGATAAACAAACAAAAATTATTTAGATCTTCCCAAATTTTCTTCTAAGACATTCCAGCATTTGATGAGGAAATCCATGGTGTTTTAGTTTCTAATTTTCTAAAACGTTGGGGAAATACAATGATCCAAAAGTCACTATTTATTAATAGTTTCCTAATGTTTCCAAGACCAACATGGCTCCCTCTGAGAGCAGTGCGCAAGGCCGCCAGGTGGAAAGACCAGGACCCTGACCTTTGTGCTCCAGCAGATTCATGCCCTCTCCACAACTTCCACTTCCTTCTCCATCTTCCCCTGTTCCCTCCAGTGTTTCTCCTTCCATTCTCAACTTGACTCTGTGGAACCACTGGATTGGATTGGGAGAACGGGTTCAAATCCCAGCTTGGCCGCTAAGAAAACCCTGGGCTGCAGCAAACTGAGTGCGTTCAACTCCAATACGTTCTCTTGCCAACATTTGCTGAGCTACAGAAATCCTGCTGGCGAGTACTTTGCATTCTGATGGTATGGGAGACTTAAGGTTTCCCAATCATGAAGGTACAAAATTTAAATCTTGAGGAATTAGGTAAGATTATACAATGAATGAATGCATGAATATAGGGACACTAGGGAACTATTTGGTAATTTACAAATCATGTAAATTATGTCACACATGAATTATAAATTATGAAATGGTTTCCTGTTAACTGAAGATTTAGCATTGCTCCCAGAAAAACTTACCTTCCTCCATCGGAATGATTTTCTCCCTGCAGACCCTGGCTAATGTCTTATATCATTTGCTACCCACCTGCACTGTCTGGGCGTCTGTGTGCATCACTAATGACTCTAGAAGCATTGCTTATGCCCGGCAACAAGTATGGGTTGAATTAAATAGCAGTAACTGGTTTTGTGGTGTAGCTAAGAGAAATTAAAACTTTAAAAATATGCCAAGGCAAACATTTTCATAAGCGAATGCAGACACATCTTTGTAGTGGTGAAAATAGCACAGAATAAATTAAAACAGTACTCATAAATCAAGTGAGCTGGTTCCAGATTTGATGATGGTATTTACTAAGCAGAAATTGCATTTGATTTAACTTATCCACCCATCACAATGAGGTCTGGGCGGTGGGTATGAATCTTCATATGCCAACAGGTACGCAAGAAATATGCATTTTGTGCCCAAGCGGTAAGAAAAAGCCTGACTTCCTTTGCAGAACAGGAAAAAGCACACACACACGCAAATTAATATCTCAGTAAATTAGCCTTCTATATTAGCCCTCCAAGGTTTAAAGTCATTTCTCGACACCTTTCACTGTGCTGGATTGTACCTGCCAGATTTAACGTAACAACCCACGGCTGAAAGAGAGGCAGGAACTGCTGTAATCATGGGTCATCCTTATGCCTGGGAGTGAAGGGGATTTTAGTGTTTTGTGTAACACTTTACGTAAAACTCAAGATCTGTTCAACAAACATTTATGAGCACCTACTACTTACACACCATGTTCGGTACTGGGTAAAACTAGTGAGCAATAAACTATACTAATAAAAGTCATCATTTGCATAAGTCTTTATAATTTACAAAGAGATTTTGGGTTGTTTTGGGGTTTGTTTGTTTTTACTTTTTACAAAGAATTTTTATTTAGATTTATGTACATGTTTACCATTTTATATTTTATTATTTCTTTCTACATATTAAATTATCTTAAAATTATTTTCTTAATTCTTGAATAGTATAGTTTATGGTACACTGTGCCTAACAGGATGTTTGGGGGCGATATAGATAGCAATTCCTTCTAATTTTCTAAAATGTTGGGGAAATACAATGACCCAAAAGAAAATACAAAAGAAAAATTAAATAAAATTATTTACATGAAAAGAAAAAAACTAGTGAGCTACACAGACCTATTCCTGCCCTAAAGGATGGAGCCAATGGCCTTGTGGGCAACAGACCAGAGGATGAATATTTAACTTCAAATTCTGCTAAGTGCTGGGGGCGAGGAGGGACCAGTGTGCCAGGATAGAGGAAAAACGGGGTGGAAAGGCACCTCGGAAAGAGTGTTCAGGGAAGCCCCCCCTCAAGGGAGAGACATTTAGGTGGAAGTTGAGAAGGAGGCAGCTGACCCAGGCATGAAGGGAACAACATTGGAGACAGGGGAACAGCACATGAGCTGGTAAACAGCACAGAAGACGGATGTGCTCAAATGGCAGAAAGAAGCCTGGCGCAGTTGGAGAGCGGTGACAAAACAGAGAGGGGATGTGGGGAGGTCTCAGGGGCAGCCAGAGCCCGTTCACAAGTCACCAGGGCTTTAGGGTGAGATTGGGGTTTTACTGTAAGGGAACAAGCAGCCACTGATACATCCCAAACAGGGTGACATGATCCGATCTGTGCTTCTAGAAGCCCACTCTGGTTGTTTAGATGGACAGTAGATCAAGCAGGGTCAGGACACCAGCAGGAAGCCCAGGCTGGTGGCAGTGGACCAGGCAAGGGAGAGGCAGGCCTGGCCTGGAGAGCTGGGGCGGCGTTGGAGGGCAGGAGGCGGGTCTGAGAAGTGGCAACAGGATGGTGGGACTTGCCCATTAACTGGAGGCGGGGATGAGGGAGAGGGGGATGAACGACGGCTTGTTTTTTTATGGCAAACTTTACGAATTTCCACGTCCTCTGTAGCCAAAACCTGGAAGCAACTCAAATGTCCATCAATAAGAGAATGTCTATTTATGTAGTTTTATATACATTAGGAAAATAGCATATTTATCCAATAGAACACTACTCAACGATAAAAAGAAATGAACTTCTGGTCAGCTCAACACGGATGGGTCTGAAGACCATTCCACTGAACAAAAGAAGCCAGGCACAGAGGACACATATCTGTGCCCCCATGTCTATGAGGTTCTAGAAAAGGCAAAACTAGCCTACGGTGCAGAAATCACAAGAGTGGTTGCTCCTTGGGTGTGGATGGAAGGGAGGTCCCTGGGAGGATGTTCTGTAGCTCATTAGGCGTGTAGGCAACACAGGTGTCCGCCTCTGTCACGTTGACAGAAGCGTGCCTTTAACACGTGCGCGTTGCATCGTGTGTGAATGATACCTCAATAAAAAGAGATTATTTTAAAAACATAAAAGAATGCTTATTAGATTTTTTGCTATGCAGAAGCTAAAAAAGATTCAAAGTAAAAAGTAAAACTAATCAAAATAGCTATTGTCGTTTCTCCTCCTTGGTAATTTAACATCAATAATTAAAATAATACATGTGGGCGGAACAAAACCTTGTCCTTTTATATCCTAAGTCTCACCTGTTTCTATAAAGTGTGCAAGGCCAGTCTTGTGGTCTAAATTTTACAAGATTCAGAGATGGCAAGTGAGCTACTCAGGATACTGAGATCTGCTCACACCTGGCCCCGCGTATGGAGATATAACCTTTCAAGGTACCAGGTGTTGAAGGTGGGGGGACCCAGGTTCCCATAGATGAAGTGAGCTTGTAGTGAAGAGGGTGAGGGGTGATCCCTTCTTCAGCCTCAACCCCAAGGCATCCTAGAGCGGCATCCTTTACCTGTCTTTCCTGCCCCCTCCCCAGCTGGTGAAGGCTGGGCGTGGACAATTCCAAGGAGTGGGGAAAAGGAGTGGAAAGGGTCTGGGCTTTCAGGGAGGTGCAGCTGCTGATGTAAAGAGGCGTGCATGTGATGCCCGGCTGGGCAGCGTCTGGCGCCTGTATTGTACGTTCCCTCCCCTCTCCCTTCCCACTTCACTTCCCAAATCAATGCCGACATCACATCCTGGTCTCTGAGTCTGCCCCTTGGGAGCCCAAACTTAAACATCCTTAAATTGTCCAAGCTCGTTACAATTCCAAAGCCAATCTTTTATTGGTCCTAAATACAGTGTGGTCCATAATACAATAAAGTCATAGAAAGAGAGCAGAGTAAAGGAAAGAGTGCGGTCGTTCCGTAAAGGCTGGGGTAACACCGGTTACCTGTACAAATGCCCACGAAAGGTGGACCACAGCCCGGAGCTCAGCGTTAGAGGAGACAAATGCTGCTATGACGTTCCTGGTCACCAGAAATATTTTTTTTAAGAAAACCAACTAGCAGCTCTGGAGAAAAACATTTTTTTCTGCCAGGAACAAGGAGTTTCTCCTGCTGAGCCCCATAAAAGGGAGCCTGTGTGGACAGAGCCCAAGCCTTGGCCAGCACGCAGGGCCAGCTGTGTCCACCGCAGCCCTCAATCACCCAGGCAGAACGCCACGCGGGGCCCCCGGCTCCCCACCACCCAGAGCCAGGGAGTCTCACCGCGTGACCGTCCAATGCAAGCCCAGCTAGGGAGAGATGGTAGGCTCACACAGGTGGTGGTTTTCAAACTGGGTTCCCTTTGTCCACCTGGGGAGGCCATGGTGTGGCTGATACCATGAGCCAGCAGAGCTCTTCTGCCAGCAGCTCTGCCTAGATCAGTTTGTGTGTTAGGTGTGACATCATGTCCCATTGGAAGAAAGGACTGTGTCAGTTAGAAATTCGTGACCAGGACCAATATGCAGGAGGCGTCCCCGTCCTTCTCAGCCTCGCTTTGGGTGAATTAGGCAGCTCAGTTTAAGGCTGTGCCCTGTGGAGGCACCTGGAGAAAGCACCTCAGAACATAGAGACCCAGCCCTGGCCCCTCCCCTGGCGTGTCCTCAGTGGTTTCACCCCAGGACCTGGCAGAGAGACCGACCCCCCAGCACCTGGACGTGGCTGTTTCCAACAAGCAGTAAGATTCCTGGAGTCACCTAGAAACACGCTCTGCAGATGAGTCCCTCTGAGAAACCCCTAAATACTCCCAAGAACCCCGGGGACACACTTTACGAGAAGCCACGAGGCCAGCAGAACCCACCTGCACCGTGTGTCTGTCCTGCTGCGTCACGGCCCAGGTGGGACCCTCTCCAGGCACCTGTGTCCCCTGGGCTCTGAACTTCTCCTCCCTGACTCCACACGTCACTTCTCTTCTTCCACCCAAACTTCTGAGCTCTGTGAAGCTCCTCTCTAAGGCACGATTCCCTCTTATCCACAGCCCTTCACCCATCGCCCCCGCTGGTCCTCTGGAACCTGGCTCCTGCTTACAGGTGAACTTTCCCTGGAGCCCTCCCGAGGACTGTGCACCCATGAGCCTCATCTATCTGAGAGTCGGGAGGCAAGAGCAGCCATCTCTTTCCCAAGCATCATGTCTAAGACCTGACTGCTCCCACTTTGCGCCCATACTGCTCCTTCCGGACTCCCTGTCCCTGGTTGAAGACCCTGGCAGCACCTAGCTATACGCTCTCAGCCAACTGGGGCAGTTTCCGTCCCAGCTGAAGGCTTCCTGCCCCTTTCTTGAGAATACACTCCAGCCAGCGGACTACCTTGACCTTACAGCGCAGGACAGGTGCAGGCAGTAGACGCCCCACAGCAAGGCACAGCCAGTGACCCATGAGAGTGGGGCCCTCACCCCTTGGTGAGCCCAGGCTCGAGCCTCAGTGCAACCCATTCATTAGTGGACCCTTCACTTCTCTCCCTGCTCCTCCTGGTGTCCCTGGGAACATCCCCCAAATGAGCCACCTGCACCCGGCTCCTTGACTCAGGGTCTGCTTCTAGGGAACCCCCCAAAATGGATGGGGCAGCTCCCACACTTCACCCAGCCCTACACTGGTCTTCCCACTGCCCACCCAGGCCCCTGCACGAAGGACTTTGTACTGAACCCTCTGTCCCTCCTTCTGCCCATGGCCTGCGTCCCCTTGGTGACACTGCATCACTGGGACCACAAGCCCTACCTTGCACCCTCAGATGCTGGGCCGCCCTCTCCATCCCCCTTGGACATGCTTTCCCCGGCTTCCCTGGGATCTTGGCATCCCGAGATGACATGAAATTCACCTTCACGCTCACACTCTCACCAGATCCCTTTTCTTCTCCACTTTCTCACTGGGCCACACCCACTTGGCTTTTCTCCTTCCTCGCTGAGATTTCAGCATACCCAACCCCAGCAGGGCTTCCTCCCTGGCCCCTGTAACCTCACAGCCCGTCCCGTCCACCACACCTGCTCCTTTACACTGTGGGTGCTCAGCTGTCCATCAATCCACCTCCCACCAGCTGGACCCAAACCCAGGCTGCGGCCCTGCTGACAAAGTGACACCATCCAGCAGGCTGGGACCACTATTAATTCACGGCGTCCAGCCTCAACCCAGCCCTCGATGCTGCCCAGGGATGCCTTTATGTTTCTCTACTTGACTCACTTCCTGTAAATAATTGGCTGGTTTGGAAGTTCTCCTCTCCACTCAATCCCAGGACACCACCGCCCACCTCTCTCCCAGCAGGTAGCAAGCCCTTCAGAGAAAAAGAGCCTTCAGATGCAAACCTGCCAACTTCCTGTCCCAACACAGCTGTCCGCAGCAGCCCTCTCATCCCAGCATTTCACAGCGTCTTCCAAGCACCTTTTAGGAAACAGGCATGTCCAGCTCCTCCTCCAGGCCGGCTCTCCCTCCTTTTTGTCCCAGCACCAAACCCTGGACAGCTCCACCCACGTGGTCCACGCGCCTCCAGCTCAACGGACGCAGAGTGAACTGATTATCCTTCCACCCCAACTTGACTCCATCTGCCCTGTAGCCAAAACCGGAAACTCAGGAGTGATCTTTGATCTCACTCCCCGCCTCTCCCACCCATCTACCAACCCCGCGCCTGCTGATCTTACTTCCCAAAGAATCTTGAACCACCTTCTCAGTCTCCCAACTTGACCCGTTCCCATCGGGACCTGTGGGATGATCTTTCCAAAACAAAGGAATCTGGTCAGAGAAACTAGCAGAGGGGCTTGGAGTGTTTCCTCTAAGAAGTTCTGGATAGGGAGAGGGGTTTCCTGAAGTAGAAAAAGAGGGAGAAGGGAGGAAGAATCCCCTTCTGAGCACCACACAGGGCCAGCGTCCCCAGATTCTAAGCCGTAAAGCATAATTTTGCCTGAAGACCTCCCAAGCAGTTGCTATGCACTGGCCACCATCACCATAAAACCTTGTAATTTGCTAGCGAGTGTTCTGAAAGCATGTGCTACATGGCAAGAGATGCAGCGAGGGTGTCATGCGGGAAAACCCATGCATTGAGATTAGGGCAAACTTCCATTCAAATCTTGCTTATGCACTTTGTTTGCAGAGCCTGATTCCCCAGCTTAAGGGAAGTGATCCCTCCCAGCATCAGATGAGAGGATCCCTGGGCAATGCCTCGCACAGGACCTGGCACGGACTGGAAACAATCGATAAACACTGTTCCCCTCCCTCCTCCCTCTGCGATGCTGTTAAAACAATGTAGATTGTATTTATAACCGACTTGGCTGTTCTCCCATATGTTTTCTTATGGTTTTATTCACTCACATGATCCTTCAATAAAACCGAGGGCTACAAACAAAGCTGTCTCCATTTTAAAGGGGTGTGTCGTATATCTGTATATACATCCATGATCACATGAATATACATCGGGTTCCTTGATAGTTTTCAAAGTCCAGATGGGACACATAGGCCTCCCCTCCACACACACATAAAAAATGTAACACATTCATATTCTAGTATCACAAAAGGAACACATGACCATGTGGATCCAGGAAGTCAAATGATTTCCGACAACCGTGTGCCACATTACAGACGCACTTCTGCCAGACAGCGGATGTGCAGGCTAACGATACACATCATTATATTGACTTGACAAATCAAGTGGCGAGCAGTGAGACTAGAAAAAATGTCGATGGTATTCATAATTTAACAAGAGAGTCTGCCTTTGTGTAGGGTCCTGATTTTTCTCCCATCTCCCCACCTGGACAAACAGGAGGCTGGGATACTGGCCCAAAGCTGGGCATAGGGGATGGGGGGACTGACCTTGTGATGGTTCACTTTGTGTCTCAACTTGGTTAGGCCCTGGTAACCAGCTGCTTGGTCAAACACCAGTCTAGATATTGCTGTGATAGGCATTTACATGAGTACGCTTTGAGCAAAGCAGATTACCTACCATAATGTGAGTGGGTCTTATCTAATCGTTTGGAGGCCTTACAAGAGAAGACTGAGGTCCTCCTGGAAGATGAAGGAATTCTGCCTCCATTCAGACCCAAGCCTGCCAGGTTTCCCTGCAAACTTCAGACCTGCAGTTCTCTACAACTGCGTGAGCCGATCTTTAAAATAAATCTCTCTCAAGCAAACTAAACGTCCATCAGCAGATGAATGGTTAAAGAAAATGTGGTATACCCACCCTGGATTGGAACTAGAAGCACAACCAGCTTTATTCCAGGAGAACTGAGTCATACTGAAGGGGGTGAGGAGAAAGCCCGAAAGGGAGGCTCAGGAAGATTGCGTGTTTTGTGTTTTGATGTGTTTTGTGTTTTGATCCTTGAGCTTCCCTTACTTTTAGCCCCAAGATTCTTGGCAGACTGTCCTCAAATGATGGTGAAGAGAATCACCATAGTCCTAGGTACCCCGCCCAGCATATACACACATTACCCATCATCCCAGTTTCCATGCATCCTCTCAGTGAATGCCCAGAGGCATCATGCAGTGTCTTCAGAATCAGTTCACTCATAGAGCACTGGGTTACCTCGTATAATACTCTACTAATTATCAGTAATGTCGTAGAGTCCCCAAGTAGGGCGATGATCTTAAGGGGAGTTTATATCCTTTTATTAGAGGACCTGCTTATTCTCACTATCTCCAGCAATTCAAAAGCTTCCTTCTGATCTTATTTTCACTCTTTTATCCCCATCTCCAGGGATATATTAGCCAGGGTTCTGCTGCATACTGCTGAGTAACAAACAAGCCCCAAGTCTCATTGCTTACAAGAGCAAACATTTATTCCACACACACATGTGCATTTCATCAGTGGTGCAGCTGACCTGGGTCGGACTCCAGGTTTCGTGAACGGTCCAGGCTGCTCCACGGCTCTTCATACCAGGAGACAAGCTGAAGGGGCAGTGGCTACACAGGGCCTGCTCTCCTCACAGTGGAGGCTGAGGCTCGGAAGGCAGAGCAGAACTATGCAATGTAGACATGGCTCCTGTCATTGCTGTCCTCACTTCATTGGCAAAGGAAGTTTCACAAGGGAATGGAGTCAGGGAGTGGGGTGGCATGTCCCGTCTGCCCACTCTAGAGGGAAGTACTGCTAAGTCTCCAGGCCTGGAGCGTGGATGGAAACCCTATTACAGGAAGGAAAGGAGAATCCTGAATGATAACCCAGTCCACCACAGGGATGGGTTGTTATTGAAACATGTTGTTGAATTTATCCTAGGCTTGGTCTTGAGGACATTGTTCACTACATCCTTCTCTGTGAGCACCACAGGAGAAATTTCTCTCTGATCTACTTCTGGCATATGATTATTTTCATTTTATAGACACTCTGCACTCTGCACGGGCTGCTGGGAACTTTCAGCCCACTTCTAGCAACTGTGCACGATGCTGGCTTACCTCGGACTTCCTCTCAGTGTTTCTACCTTTATTTTCCCTTCAGCCTAATTTATCACGTTCTTGTCCTTCTGTTTTACCTCTGTATTTTTGTTGTGGGCCATTTTCTTTTCTCTTTTTTTCTTTTTGGTGAATTTATAGTCATTTATGCATCCAACAAATACGTTTTTAAAATTTCTTTCTGTGACTAAGTAATAGACAAATATTTAGGAAATTTAAACTATACAAATGGCATGCAGAGCATAAGTGAATTTTTCTCCTACCCCATCTCCACCCATGCAATCCCCCCTGCTTCGAAAAGTAGCCACTGTACCATATACAAATTGTGTCCATGAGCGTCTTATCTGTTGGAAGAATTCCAATGGAACTTCTGGGACAAGGATGTGTTTTAAATTTTGAAAGATATTGCCCAATTGTTTTCCCCAAATGCTTGTACTAGTTTGCAGTCTGGTTTAGGAGTATATGGGATACCTATTTACCCACAATCTCACCAGCACTGTGTATTATCACAGACCACCCTCAACCTATTTTCAAAGTTTTGACCTCTGCCTGATTAATAAGTGAAAATCTTTTAAAACCATTTGTATTTTTTTTCTGTTCATATCCTTTGGAAACACATTTCTTATTGAGTTATAAGAGCTCTTTGTATATTAAAGAAAGATAGCATATCATTTTTGCAGCTTCAAAGCCTTTTTGAAATGGAATAAACAGATAGATACATGTGTAGGCACGTAAAATAGATAACGACCACTGAAAACACATACTTGGGAAAGCCTGGGCTGGTCCTTGGGTCCTAGCAAGAAATCTTGATTTTCTCGTGCTTCTGTCTCCCTCCTCACCTTGAAGCCATACATTTTGGTATTTTGTTCCCTCCCAGGCAAGACAGACCTCCTTATTCAGTAAGTGGAAATGGGGTTAGTGAACTCTCCATGGGGGAAGCAGTTTCTTCCACAGCTGTCTGGCAAAGTGTACATTTCCGAGTATTTGTCAAATATCCTGGATAAATGTTGCATTTTTATCAATCAGAACCTAAGCACACAGACTCCATAGGAAGCCGAACAGCATGTCTCTAGGTAATGTGTATCTGCAATCAGTTTGTGCTGCTCCAGAAAGGCCAGCCTCAATGTGCTAGTAGGAGAAAGGAGAAAATGTTTTGAATGTGGGCATGCAAATGCCAAACTCACATCTGCCTGCCATCCTGGCTCCAATCACATCCAAGTGTCGGTGTGGTCATGGCCAATTCACTTGAAACCCACTATGTTTCCAACCTCACATTAGTAAGAAAACAATGTTTCCAGTCCTTCCCCAGTTTCCCTTTGGAGGGGTTTTGTTATTGCTATTGTTTTTCAAAAAAAAAGAACTGTCTCTTGCACTGACTTGGCTTATAGACCACAGCTGTCCTGAAGCTGGTCCTCCCAGCCGTGGTTTGCATTTGTGCAAGTTCAGAAATCTTCAGGCCTCCTCCATTCTCCCCAAAATCTAAATCACCCTTGGTGCTGTAAAATGAAACAACTACCTTCAGAAGTAAAAAAGAGCATTCTTCAAGTTTTCTGCTATTTTTAACTATTTACAAATAAGTTAGGCCTGTTTAAAACAGACAGCATCTACCACTTCAAATATTTGAGCAAATTAGGAATGGACTGTCAACAGCATTAAATTCCACACGCAAATCAGTTTCAGTGGATTGCGTTCTGGGGGAAAGAACTGTTTTTTGCATCTAAAACCTGAGTGTTGCTGACAAACTGTGATAATGCCAAATAACCATATCTCCTGCGTTTTCCGTTTTCTAGCCGTTCATTTTCTTTACGTTATTTATTTACTTATTCATACACACCTCGCACAAGAAAAAATTTCAGATTGGCGTTGTAGAATATCCATAACCAGGATTAAAGGATCTTGCCAGTGCATTGCAAGGTTTTCTGACCGCTTTTTAATGAATGTAATAACCTACTTTTTTGTTCCTAGAACAATAAGAAGTTTTTTTGTAGGTTAAACTCAACAAATGTCAAATCGCATTTCACAGCGTCCAAACAGAGCTCAACAAACATGGTGGTAGATGGTACTGTGTCATCTGGCTCATCCTTAAGTGGACGCAGGCGTGGATAGGTCCCTCCTCTGTCAGGGGCCATAACTATGTGGAATATGGGCTACAAAAGCAACGTGTCGTACCCTTTGTTTAGTTTTTTTATTGAATAGAAAAAGTGAAGTTGTAGTTTCCACCTTCATACCTGAAAGGGACATCAGGAAAATAATATAGAAGAGTCTAAATTGTTTAGACAGGTAGTAGACTATAAAAGCAAAATTACTGTTGCCTTTTTGGGATCCTGAAAATTCGGTTAAATCTTTTTTTGTAATGTTCTCATTATTTTAAAAATCAAATACAGAGCCATTCATGGAATTTTATATATATATATATATATATATATACATACACATATATATTTCATAAAATTAAATTCAAGAAATAGAATTCATTTCATGAAAACATATGAATATGTATATTAAAGTACTAGAATATATATATATATATATATAATATATATTCAAAGGCAAGCTCTCCTATATATACCAATTATCTTTTGGCAACAGAAGAGCGACATTTTTTTTCCCTTAACTAAGATTTAAAACTAGACTTCACCTGTCAGAAATTCAATGGCACATGTAATACGTTCACAGAAAGCCATGAATGTTGGTTGGTTTCCAAACAAATTCATTAACATTAGGTGAAACTAGGAAATGGGTTTTTGTGGTTAAGAAATATGTATATATCTAGCATTGCTAATGCTCTGGGCATTGGTCATTAGATTTTAAGGTTGAAAGGGGCTTCAGGAGTCATCTTGAACAACCCTTTCCTGTTAGCGAACCGGTCTATATTTGAAAATTCCATGTTTAAAAAAAAAATGAATTTAATGTTCAGCCCTTAAGACCCTACATTCAGAAAGAAGACCTGGGACTCTAGTTACTACAGCAGTGACCCAAGGGTCAGAGACCACATGGCATTTGTTTCTCACCTGCTGTTCTTCAAGGGCCCCATCTTTAAAGGGACTCACACCCACAGCCAGAGCCTTGAGCCACCAAAGGAAACCCGAGCAAGACTGGCCCCAGAGCCTCGCCCTCCTCCCCCGTCCCCCCACCCCTCCACCCCTATTTCCTCTGCTTCTTGCCCATTTACTGCCGCCCGTCTGATCCCAGGCTCTCGGCGTTTCTCATGCATCCTTTCAGTGTTTGATCCTGGCCAAGTCCCTGGGACCCAGCCACTATGCAGGGGCTGGTGTCACTACACACCACACCTGCCTGCTATTCCAGCCTGCCAGGCACTCAAGCCTGAACCTAGGACTCTACCTGGCTGCCCCTCCTCCCTCAGCAACCCCCAACACACACACACACACACACACACACACGCACAAACACGCACGCGCGCGCGCGCGCACACACACACACACACACTCATGAAACCCGCTAGTCATGACCCCTCCAAGATATTCCCAGCTCCATCTTCCCCATCCCCACTGCACAGGAAGAATTCTTCAGAGCTACTCAAATGTAATCATTATCTCACAGGCACAGAAAACAAACTTATGTTTACCAAAGTGAAGGGGAGAGGGATAAATTAAGGGTTTGGGATTAACAGATATACACTACTATATATAAAATAGATAAACAACAAGGACCTACTCCATAGCACAGGGAACTATATTCAATATCTTGTAATAACTTATAATGGAAAAGAATCTGAAAATATGTATATATTCTGTATATATAATATATATATATATATATATACAGAATCATTGAATCACTTTGCTGTACACTTGAAACTAACACATCATTGTATATCAACTATACTTCAATTTAAAAAAAGTTTTTTAATGTAGGCATTACCATTTCCCTATAATTCTAAGGAATCCAAGAGCAATTTCCTCTCACTGCCAGGCTCTATTTGTTAGGTACATTACAACTCCCAAACTGTCACCTGGGAAAATTCTTGATGTGCCCAATTTTCTTGTAATGAACAAAACATTGTAGATTTGCATGACATAAAAACGCCTTCCTTGTGCATTTTTTATACCCTGTGATGGGGGTGGCACACAAAGCTGCAGGATTTCTTGAGGATGTTTCTTGGAATTCTTAAGACTGAACCCCAGGCTGCTTGAATTGGAATTTTTTATTTATTTATTTATTTTTTTTGCGGTACACATGCCTCTCACTGTTGTGGCCGCTCCCGTTGCGGAGCACAGGCTCCGGACGCGCAGGCTCAGCGGCCATGGCTCACGGGCCCAGCCGCTCTGCGGCATGTGGGATCTTCCCGGACCGGGGCACGAACTTGCGTCCCCTGCATCGGCAGGCGGACTCTCAACCACTGCGCCACCAGGGAAGCCCTTGAATTGGAATTTTAATACACAACCTGCATTGTGGGCCACTGGGCTGGGTGGTGCGATGCCACCTGAGTGGCCAGGAAAGCAAGATTCACTTTGACCCTCCTGTGCTGACATTGCATAGTCACCCCATGTAGGGAGCTGCATTCCCTGCTCACAATCCTTGTTCTTTGCCACCCTTGATTTGTGAGTGGACTTTACTTTCTCACCCAACGGGTGTCAGGCTTGGCCAAGTTGTGCAGAAATGACAGCGTGCCAGTTCAGAGCCAGGTCTTAGAAGACATAACACGTCAACCACGAGAAGACTATGCCCTGGGTCATCACTGGCCCTGGGTGGGAGGCAGATGCAGGAAACCTGAAACCACCCACAGCTTGAAGCTAAGTTCTTCTCACTGATCTGCAGTCCCACGATTAAGAAGAAATCAATCGTTTCTGCTTTATGTAGCTGAGATGTCAATAATGTGTATTACAGAGCGCCACGCAGCTGGTATCTGACTCCTCACCCTGCCAGAAGCTAAGAGTGACGTGGATCTGCTCGGTCTGTGATGGAGGGAGAATTGTGCTTTCGGCTCCACCAGCAGCCTTGTCAGTTTACCTGACTTGACGTTTCTTATGAACAAGAAGATTGCACGGGAGCATTGCCAGCCTTTGAAGAGAGATCGCTCCATACCGCTCATGTCTAAGAACCTACTGGTGAGGAGATGACAGATGAACAAACTTACAAACGAATGTGGGGAATGGGGGCGGGGGGATGGTCCTTGGTTACCATCCTCTCTTGGTTGAGAGACCTGAATATTTCTCTACTATGGCCCTTGTAGCTCCAGGGTTTGGCATTCATATGTGCTCCTCTTCCCCCCAAAAAGACTTCATGGGAAATAGAGACATTAGGCTTCATACAGTGTTTTTATAGCTCTGTGTGAAACCCAAGTTATCCTAGCAGCTTTTGGATAAATTGTCTCACTGGCTGGATGTAAATCTAGATGATCTGGGCCAGAGAGAAATCTGGAAACGGGCCCGATGGCTCCTGCCCTTCTACTCTGCCATGGACTCAAGTGTGGTTTCCGAAAAGCTCTCTCTCATCTCACGTTCGCCATGAAAGCCTCTTTGGTCAGAGCTGGAGGTGCAGAGTTGGCTGTACCTCTCGGAGTGTTGTTTCCTGGGGGTCACACTTAGTGACCTGATTAAAGAAATTGCTTGCAGGCAGTTTTCTGGCAGAACATGGTCTGGGGCAATGGCAAGAAGAGCTTTAGAAAAGACCATCTTTGGAGCTCGAGGGGGTTTGGCAAGACATGTCCCAGCAGGAGCGCCTTTGCTTCCGCGAAATACTTGGAGACCATACAATGTCATTGGCTCCCACAGATGTTTATGTAGTGCTGACTTCAGATATAAATGCCTCTCACTTTTCTAAACGCTCCTATGTCATTTTAGGATATGCTCGCTGCCATTTTCAATCTTCTTCCAGCTTTTAAAATGAAAAAAGAGGAAACTAAGACTTTGCAGACATGAAAAATGAGAATAGAGGGTATTTCTTGAGCACCTATTAGGTACCCAGCACTGCCTTGTGTTTTTATACCTCATGGAGTCCACACGAAAAAAAACCAAGGAAGTAGACACGAATATTAGCTCCATTTTTCCAGTAAGAAAAGTGGGCTGAGAAAAGTTCAACAGCTGGAGGTGGTGTTGGTATGTTAAGGTCCTTGTCAATCTAACGTCAGGGTTGGTTCCCTTAACTGCTGCTTTGAGTTAGAAGCGTGTCCATGAATTGCGGAATGCTGGCCTGTTAATACCCACCCATCACGAGAGGAGTAGTAAGAAACCAACCCAAGACAGGCCACCCTGTGCAAGTGTTGGTGGTGACCCAGAAAGCCAATGATCCAAGCATCAATTAATTGATGAATCCATTAATCAATCCATTAATCTATCTATTAATCAACAAGGAGCTGAGTAACTTCTGTATGAAAGATTCTGGCAACTGTAGGCACATTCCTAACAAGGGTGTCACAGCCCCAGCCTGCAAGAAACTTACATGTAATAGTAAGAATTTATAAATAGCACAAAAATAACCCCTAGGAGTTACAAATTATAAAACAACACTTTTAAAAAAGATTTTAACTTTTCTGGTAGAAATATAAAAACTATGGTTTATGGAGAAGAAATTAAACAAAGTCCAATCAATTGCTGAGGTGGCTTTAACACTTAAATTTGTGTCCCTTAAACCAACTTGTCAACAGCAGTAAGGGTTTCAAATATAAATATAAATAAACAGGCAGTGCTGCCCAAATACCAGCACAGTTAGAGCAACTTACAGTAACGCTTCAGGGTTCTCTGTGCAGAAATAATACCCCTTCCTGGCATCCCAATGGGGTACACCTGCAGGAGAGCTTCACCTGGTGTTGCAACCTACAACCGAATGTCTTTTCAGTATTGCAGGACAGAATAGAAACGTATTAATGAAAACAAATGGCTGTACATATTTTTCTTCCTTCAGAGTACTCTGTACAATAAATGCTGTGTATGAAAGTGTTAGATTGATGTTATAAATGAAACTTTGTAAGATTCATGTGATCATACTGTTTAAAAAAGTTGTATTTTAGATATAATGCCTGAAACCATTGAAAAAAAAGAATTTATAAATAGATCTATGTTTGATATTGTGGGGTTTTTTAAATTTTCTTATCTGTTAGAAGAACATTGCAAAATATTTACAGATGAAAACATATCTGAAATTAGCTTCAAAATAGTCCAGGGGAAGAGTGATGAAGCGGGATGACAAATATATGAGGGCTCGTCTCACTATTCTCTCTATCTTTATAAATGTTTTAATAGTTCCACAAGGAAACATTATCTAAAAATCTTATCATCTCATGAGTAGGTCTAATGGTTCTTTAGAAATGAGTTGAATTAAGGAAAAGCAAGTTAATATTTTTAAAATAGAACCAATTTAAATGGACAAATAAAAACTGATCAATTCAGAAACAACTTGTTTGTATGATAAACTGAAAATAATGTCTAGTTTCATATAATTTTGATTACAGAATCACAATATGATTTTCCCTCAATTCTAAGAAAATCAAATGGTATTGGGATCTGCAACAAGAAAGTTCTGCTCAGGCACCAGGCCAAGTAACCTAAGACCCCAGACATTCTTCATATTAGGATGACATGGTAAATCCAAAAAGGGGAATGTTTGGGTCCAATTTGGGCCCAGAAATAGGCAACTGTGGGACCACCCAGGGGCTGGCAAGTAACTCCCAAAGGGAGCTTCCAGGTGGCATCAAAAGAAGGAACAAAGAAAGGAAGGGCTTAGGATTTTCTTGTAAGTATGTGAATGCAAGCTTGTGTTTGGAATACTGAGGCCCAGGGAACCAAAATGTCATCTGGCTGGAGGAATAAGATAAATAACATAAAACTTCAATAAATAACTCAAGGCCAGATAAGACACACAAAAAGGTGTGGAGGAAACGCTCCCATTTGTTGAGAATGAGAAGAGGACATCAGTGATCTCCAGCCCTGACCCCAGAGAAGACATCACACAAAACGGAGCAGTAAAGGGAGGTCTTGACAAAGGTGAAGTATTGTGATCACTGGAAATGAGGAAGGGGGAGATTTCCAGGCTCAGGGAACTGCCTACACAAAGGTCCAGAAGGATCAGAGTGCAGAGACCCCTCAAAAAATAAAGATTAGTTGGTGAGGATGTGGAGACTAGGGAACCCTCCCACATTTGGTGGGAATGTAAATTGGTGCAGCCATTAGGGAAAACAGTATGGAAGTTCCTAGAAAACTAAAAATAGAGCTACCATACGGCCTGGCAATCTCACTCATGGGTATATACCTGGAGAAAACTCTAATTCAAAAAGATACACGCACCCCAATGTTCATAGCAGCACTATTTACAATAACCAAGACATGGAAACAACCCAAGTGCCCATGAACAGATGAATAGATAAAGAAGATGTGGTACATATTTACAATGGAATACTACTCAGCCTTAAGAAAGAACGAAATACTGCTATTTACAGCAACATGGATAGACCTGAAGAATATTATGCTTAGTGAGATAAGTCAGACAGAGAAAGACAAATACTGTAATGATATCACTTATATGTGGAATCTAAAAAATAATACAGATGAGTGTATATACAAAACAGAAACATACTCACAGACATAGAAAAGAAACTTATGGTTACCAAAGCGGGGAGGGAAGAGGGGAAGGACAAATTAGGGGTATGGGATTAACAGATACAAACTACTATATGCAAAATAGATAAGCAACAAGGATATATTGTATAGCACAGGGGATTATACTCATTATCTTGTAATAACCCATAATGGAATATAATCTGAAAAAATACTGAATCACTATGCTGTACACCTGAAACTAACACAATATTGTAAATCAACTATACTTCAATTAAAAAACTTGCCTAATAGAAAAGAAGGAAAGAAAGAAAGAAAGGAGGGAAGGAAGAAGGAAGGAAGGAAAGAAGGGAGGAAGGGAGGAAGGAAGGAAGGAGGGAAAGAAGGAAGGAAGGAAGAAGGGAAGGAAGGAAGGAAGAAGGGAAAGAAGGAAGGAAAGAAGGAAGAGATAGATAGATAAATAGAGTCAGTGTGTTAGGTGAAGGATGTGTGAAGAAAGCTGGTCTGACATCCAGAAGTTGGTACGCTCTTCTGTAGGCAGTAGGGAGCCACTGCAATGACCTGTATTTCAGGAAGGCAATGCTGGTGGCTACCTGAGATTAAGTTGGAGAAGAGAGATACGACTGAAAACAAGTGGCCTAAATGGATGAGAGGACGCAGTGGGGGTCCGAAGGCTGTGATAGATGCACCTGAGATTCTAGAAGGACAGGCTGGCCAATGGGATGGTTCCAGCAGGGAAGGACTGCTGACAGGGCAGGATAGGGCGCTAATTCTCAGGCCATGTTCAGCACCCTCCTCCAGTGTGCATCTCCCTGATGGGAGGCAGCCTCTGATTTAAAAGGCTCTGCAGAACCTCCTGGGTCTAACCCCACCCACTCTCCTACCAAGGAGCGTCATGGCCAGGACATGCACACTTGAGGAGCTCCAGGACTAGCCTTCGAAACAAACCTCCCCGCTCCACTGGGAGTGGATTATGTCGCTGACCCTTTTGTGTTTAGAATGTTCTTGATACCCTATTTTTCCTGACTAAAGGGAGCCTGTTCTATAGCTTGAGCAGGACGATCGGGCTCTGGGGTAAATCATGAGATTTCCTCATAAATCCAACTTGATCCAACCATATGAAAGATGGACTGACGACTTTTCAAGGTTTTGTCCCCTTCTTAGCATGAAGCCATGGTTATGTGTGTTGGACATTTGGGCGTCCAACTGCAGGGGTGGAGACCAGTGAGGGCTTGGGCTGACAGGGCAGTGAGGGGATGCCACCAAATCCCAACCGAGGAGAAGCTGGGAAGGATCAACCGTCAGAGAAATCTTGTACACAAATTCTCTCCCTTCCAGAACAGGCAACCACCATCCCACGGGGGCCTGTAGCCAGGACTCCTGTGTCTGCATTCCCAGGGGTCTGGGTGAGAGCTTGAGGCAGGATCCTGGGGGGAACTTTCTCCTTGGTAGCCTATTTGGAGAAGTGCATTAATCCAGAAACTATAAACAAGCAGGGACGACAGGGGTAAGGATAAAGCAGGGCTGAGGCTGAAGCATGCTTCGAACTTGGTAAAGGAACACTGAATTCTGAGATAGGGGAGCTGCAGGACGCAGTGAGAGATGGGCTACCAGGGTCTCTCCAATGGGTGGTGGCAAAACCTACATTAGAAAACTCGGCGTTTCCAAGTGACTTCAAACGACTTGGTTTTTTTAAAAATAATTTTAAAAGTTTTAAAACAGTTTCTAAACAGTCACAGGAAATAAACTATTTAAATGAAACAGACAGGTACCTTGGTTTCAACTTTCTCCTTCTCCTATTAGTACCTTAGTATTTGTCTAATTTACTGCATATCTGGCTCCATGTGTGTGGTGGAGCTACTGGTAGTATTTAGGTGACTTTCATGATAAAATAGTATTTTTTAAAATCCCCTCCATCTTCACATGATACCAGGAAAGCGAGTATCATTTCCTCGTTTCTCAATTCCATTCCCTGTGGAAGGTGTTTCCAGGGCGTAAGTCGTGCCCCAGCCCTTCTCTCATTCACTACGATGTAGGCTGTGATAGGAAATAGATGAGGAAGGTGAACAGTGAAAGGTTGCAGTGCATTTGGGGCTGGAAATGCTTATGCTGTGATTTTAGCATTAACAGAAACAAAAATACAGTTTAAAGTAAAAAGCATAATTTTTTAAAGAATCAGAGTAATTAACTCTATTTTGTGTGTCAGTTCAGGAAAAGACTTCCCCACTCTGACTTGTGGGGAGCCGTCAACTAGACCTGGGGGTCTTCTATTTTACCGTGTCTGTTTCTCATAAACTGACATGTCACTAGCACTTTCGTCACCACACGAGAGAATATTCAGTTTGAATTCTACTTTTCTACACCATGTGGACTATCATGGAATTCTAGAAATCTGTTTATAATT
Source organism: Globicephala melas (assembly GCF_963455315.2). Taxonomy (NCBI): domain Eukaryota; kingdom Metazoa; phylum Chordata; class Mammalia; order Artiodactyla; family Delphinidae; genus Globicephala; species Globicephala melas. The sequence goes on along the minus strand of NC_083328.1, from coordinate 41,977,330 downwards.
TAATCTGGGTATAGATTACACTGAGATGAGACCTGAAATGTCTCTAGTAACCATTGTCAACAAATTGATTCTTGTACCAATAGCGGGCGTACAAGCCAGAGAACCAACTGCCTAGGACGAAACTCTCAGAAATCACATCATGTGGGCTTTCCCTGTGAAAGAGGAGAGATTTTTGAACCACACCAGACTGACCTGTCCAGGTCACTATTGCTGTCACCCTATCACCTCTGAGCCAAATTAATCCAATGTCCCCCGATGCCTGTGTCTTCTGGAAAAGGACCCAGGATCCTGCCTAGAACATTTTCCTCCACTGTGATGGGAGTGGCCTCCACTATCCCAGTCCCAGCTGCCTTCTCTCCTCTCGGACTTTGCTGTCTTTGGTGATAAGGAAAGTGAAGAGCTGCCTTCGTTCACTGTCTGATGGATTTTCCCCCTTCCTCCCTGCTCCCGCCTCTCCCTGTCCTCGGTGTTCAGAGACACACACACACACACACACACACACACACACACAATCCATAACACACATACACACTCACATTCACACACATACACACTCCCATGCTCACAGACACACGCATACACACATATACACACTCACACATACACACTCACACATACACACTCACACAATCACATATACACTCACACATACTCACATGCACACATTCTCATGCACTCACACTCACACACATACACTCACACATACACATACACACACACATACACAAACTCACAATCACATACACATATTCACACTCACACACATTCACATACACACAGTCACACACTCACATACACACACACACACACACACACACACTGGCAAGCCCACAGGCTGTGTCCCAGTGGGAAGTGCACATTTAAGCCTCTGAGACCCTGCCCTCCTCTGTGCCCCCCCCTTTGCCCTTTTTGCCTCTCTTATCTAATTTCTGCTCCGTTTCCTTCTTCTCCTTAAAACCTGTGAAAACACCAGAATGTCCCTGCTGCCTGGACTGCACTCAGGGGTTTCTACACACCACAGACACCCTGCATTCTCCTCCACCCCACCACCTTGCCCCCCCAAAATCTGAGCTGGGCTTTAGATATCTTTATATTCTACACATATGGTTCAGCATCACTGGAGATGCATTAAAATAACAGAAATAAAATATATAATATAAAACAGATAGAAAATATGTAAATTATATAAATACATAAATTCTAAACCCACAGAGAGAGGAAAAATGTAATGAGAAAAATAAATCATGAAACTTTACTCCATCTAATCAGTGGCAATAAAGGAGGGAAAAGAAGCATAGAAAATTGTGTCAAAGAGAAATTCAGAAGTAGGATGAGAATAGGCAAGTTCAAACATATCAATAATCACAATATACAAGAATGGATGTATCATCAATCAAGTGGAACTTGTGAGACTGAAATAAAACAAGAAACAAAAACCAGCTCTGCACTTTTCACAAGCCATACAACTTAAGCTAAGGACATGAAAAGGCCAAAGAAAAGGATGGAAAAATAAGAGCCAGGTAAATATTAATTACAAATAAGCTGGACAAATTATGTTAAAATCAGACAAAATGGAGTTAAATACAAAAAGCATTAAGAGGGAAAGAGAAAGCCAGATCATAAAAAAACGTCCACATCTTCAAAAAGCTAGGATGATTCTAAACTTGAATGCACCTAAAAAAGTAGCCTCAAAATGTATAAAGCAAAACTTGATAAAAACCAAAATGAGACATTGACTTAGGAAAATAGTAGAAAATTTCAAATTACTGCTCTCAATTAGGGATATGGCAAACTGAACAAAATAAGGCATTAAAGATTTAGCAATTAAACAAATTTGAAGCTGCTGTACAGTCAATATGGTGAACTTATTGGTATAAAATTACAATGAGGAGGAGAAAGAGAAAAGATAAAGAGGGGCAAGCAGATGAAAATAAAAAGAACTACCTGAAGATTTAAAACATTGATCCAAATAGCTAATGCAAAATCAAGTTATAAACTCTACAGTCTTTACTAATAAACCATGAAATATTTGATATCAAGGTGTATGGGATGATGACTAAGGTGTACTCAAAGGGAAACTTACAGAACTACTGCATTTATATAACAAGGAGAAAGACTAAAGATAAGTTATCTAAACCTTTAACTCAAGAAGCTAGAAAAACATCAAAATAAACCTACACGTAGTAGGTATTTGAAATAGTAAACCGAATAAAGTAGAATTAAGCCAAAAGCCGCTTATTTGAAAACCAATAAAATAGGCAAAGTCTTGGAAAATCTGATTAAGAAATTGGAAGTGAAGAAACAAATAGTTAAGTTTAGGAATAAGAAAGGAAATATAACATAGTAAAGGAGACATTTTAGTTATTAAAATTGGCTTAAGAAAGGGTAAGCTGTGACAAAGTGAGAGAGAGGCATGGACATATATACACTACCAAATGTAAGGTAGGTAGCTAGTGGGAAGCAGCCGCATAGCACAGGGAGATCAGCTCAGTGCTTTGTGACCACCTAGAGGGGTGGGATAGGGAGGGTGGGAGGGAGGGAGAGGCAAGAGGGAAGAGATATGGGAACATATGTATATATATAACTGATTCATTTTGTTGTAAAGCAGAAACTAACACACCATTGTAAAGCAATTATACGCCAATAAAGATGTTAAAAAAAAATTGGCTTAAGAGAAAGTTAAAAAGTAGGTGAGGAACCTTAGAAGAAATCACAAAGGCAGTCAAGCTTTATTTTTAAAAGGAAAAAAAAAGAAAGACAAGGCCTAGATTTTATGGGTGAAGTTCCACAGAACATTAAAGAAACAGATCCTACAGTACAGGAGTTGTTCAGGAGGACAGAAAGAAATGAAAAGGGACCCAGTTCATTTTACTACAATAAACAATGTTATCCAATTCAGGGAAAGACAACTCCAGAAAATAATATACTCTTCTCTCCTATGAATATACAGGGGAAAAAATCTTTATTTAATATTATTAAATTGAATTCAACAATATGTATTTAAAAATAATATATCCTGGGTTTCCCTGGTGGCGCAGTGGTTGAGAGTCCGCCTGCTGATGCAGGGGACATGGGTTCGTGCCCCAGTCTGGGAAGATCCCACATGCCGCGGAGCAGCTGGGCCCATGAGCCATGGCTGCTGAGCCTGCGCGTCCAGAGCCTGTGCTCCGCAACGGGAGAGGCCACAGCAGTAAGAGGCCTGCATACCACAAAAAATAATAATAATAATAATAATAATAATATATCCTAATAAGGACTATATTAGGAATGCAAGATCAATACAAAATTATAAAAATCTATGTATGTTAATAATTGCATTAATATATTATATTTGAAAAAGAATATGATAATCTCAATAGAGGTCAAAAATGATTTGATAAATTCAAAAACAATTTTTGTTTTAAAAATGTTTAGCAAATTAGACATCAAAGAAAACATGCTAACTGCCATTCACTAGCAATCCCCAACAAGCATCGTGCTTAATGGTGACACATTCAAAGGACAAGGCTGACTACTCCCACCTTAACCACTCAGCATCCCGTTGGAAGTATTTGCCAACACACACACACACACACAAAAGAAAAGTAAAGAAAAAAGAGACACTGGCAAATAATAGGAAAACTGTTATTTTCTGTGCATGATATAATTATATAGAGAATCCAAAATTAATTGGCAATTTTTTGCATCTAAGTGAAAGTTGAGAAGAGCGACTGAATGTGAAGATCAACATACCCAAATCATCTAGGTTCTTACCTACAAGCCAAACAAACAAACAAACAGAAAGAAAGAAAATGAAATAGAATAGAGAATCCAATCCACAATGGCAACACCAACTAATAAGTGTCCAGAAATAGAAATAAACAAGAAAATTCAAATCCTACAGGAAGAAAATGATAAAATTTTACTAAAGGTCATAAAAGGAAGACCTGAATAAACAGAGAAATGGGCTGAGGTCTGACAAAGACCACGAAGCTAATGAGGTTTAAGCCACTTAGAGATAAAGCCCCAGATCTCAGTGTGAGCTCCCATCCAACAGGTCACTCAGGGATTCGAGCCCCTTCCATCTTGTGGCTCCCTCTATTAGGTATCTATTGCTTACTGCTGCATAACAGGTTACCCCCAAATTTAGTGGCTTAAAACAACAATTATTATTATTCGTTTCCGTGGGGGAAGAAATTTGAGAGCAGCTTAGCTGGGTGGTTTTGCTCAGTCTCTTGTGAGGCTGCAGTTAACACGTCAGCCAAGGCTGCATCATCTGAAGGCTGGACCGGGGCTGGAGTACCACTTATAAGAAGGCTCCATTACACGACTGAGGGTTTGTGCTGGGGGTCCACATGAGGTCTCAGCTCTCCACTGCATGGACCTTCCGTGGAAATGCTCAGTGTCCTGGTGACAGAGCAGCTGGCTCCCACCAGAGGGAGTGACCCAAGAAAGGGCAAGACAGAAGCTGCATGACATTTATGACCTGGCCTCGGAAGTCCCACTGCCACTTCCATAATACCTATTGGTGACACACTGTATGTGGGAGGTGTGAACCCCAGGAGGTGAGATCCCTGGAGGCCATAGTGGATTTTGGCCACCACACCCCCATCTTCAAAACGTGACATCCAAGGTTGCTACAGAAATGGAAGAGAGCCTGCAGAGTGGCTCAGAAGGCTTTAGGGGCCAGGCCCGGAAGTGGCCAACCTCGCTCCTGTTCACACTCTTTAGGCACATGACCCCACCTAACCCCGAGGGAGGCTCAGACGTGAGGTCCGGCTGTGTGACCCAGAAGAAGACATGGGTTTGCTCATCAACTCACACTTTGGCTGCAGCTGCATAATTCAGTGATCACAGTAACAATGAGTAAATGAGAGAGACTGGGTTCCCTGTTCAGCATCAAGTTGATAGAGAATCACAGAAGCAAGTGCAAGCCCGGATCCGCTCGGATGCAGGCAGACACAGATGCTTAATAGGATGAGGATTTTACAACAGACTTGGGAACACAAACTTGTCAACATCCAACCATCAGATAAAGCATGGGCCACCCTCACAGCTGTGGTGGAAGGTTAAGGAAACCACCGTGGGGACAGGGATTGTGAAGAGGGGTCTTCCAGGGGTAATGAGCCTTTTGTCTTGACTCACCAGCCAGGCCTTTGTGGAAGGGAAGGTAATTGAGGTATCTTGGGCTGGAATAGATTTAAATGAGAGGAAAATGACATAAAAGACAGTCCAGATTGAGGGTGAACAAGGACCCTAAAGTCATGGCCAGGAGAGGCCTGAGTGACTGATACAGAAGGTGAGCAGGTGGAGAGTGGGACTGGGTGGGTGAATAGGGCCTTGAACGTATGCTGGCACACCCAGATGTCCACGCTTGGGAGTTTACAGGAGGAGGTGGCCACGCTCTGCCCTGTGAGTCACAAACAGGCAGTGGGTGAGGATGGACACGATGGGATGAGTGGCCTGCACAGAGAGACCAGTCAGGGATTTTCTGGGAACAGGTAAGGAGGAGAGGTGGGAAGTGTCCAGCCCTGGGGATGCCACCCCCAAGGCCACTATGGGCAGTTGACAATGACTCACCAGCTTGGTTCCCACATTCACATAGGCAAAGACCCATGGTTGCACCTGGTCCTGCACTGTTAGGAGCTTCATTTTTCCCAAATACTTTTTGTCATAAGACCCAGAGTTTTTGAGAGGGAGGTGTTCTTGCTTTTTGTTTTTCGGAGGAAACCGGAATGAAACGTCAGGCTTGAACGAAGCCCTTCCCTCCCTCTAGTGAGAAGATCACTGAGGATGCCCGTGCAACGTCTCGAATTTGCATAACCACAAAGTGGCAGTTTTCCATCTGAAGTCCTTCATCCTGTCATGGACGATGACGAGGTGGTCATAATAATAAGGACATCAAGAGTGCCACCCAACCCCCAAACTTACCACAAGCCGCTCTGGACACTGGGCTGGCCCTTCACGTGAATTCCCCATCTCTTATAGTCTCTGTGAATAAAAATTACAACTAGTAAGTACTTTCACCACCTCAGTCTGCAGGGTCGTGTGGCGGAGCCTCAGACCCCGGGCTATGGGGTGAGACTGCAAAGCTCAGAATCCAGCCTCGGTTTTGTCCCCTGTGATGTGAGAAGAATAACATGTGCCTCATAAGACCGCTGTGAGCTTGTAATTAATCAATGCTCGTGATGAACTTACAGCATGTCACCCACTGCTGTGGTCTAGAGAACAGCTGGGTTCCAGGTCCAGCGTAAGCCTCGCCCCCACACTTGTTCACTGACTTTTCTTCTACGGGCCCAGAGAAGCTTCATAGAATGTTGTGGTCCCAGCCGCCCTGCTGGGATTCTCACCAGCTCGGACTGAGAACAAATCGTGCTCCTCTGTTGCTTGGACGGACTCTACAAGGAATAATGAAATGACTGTGAAATTGATTCAGAAAAAACCTCCCTCATGGACTCTTTGAGGGTCAATGTAGCTGCACAGCACTGTAGGTCACATTTCAAAAAAGAAAAATGAAACATTTTTGTGTTCAAAGATCTTGAATTTGAACAGGAATGTAAGTTAATACTGCAAGGCAGAAAGAAATCACTCCTGTAACAGTGGTACAGAGATGTACTTGGAGGGACCCAGGGAGGGGCAGGGACGCGGGTGGGCATGAGGGAGGAGGCCTGGTGCACGTGACATCTGAGTTAGACCCTGAAGGCTGAGTCAGGACTTTGAGAGGCACTGGGGTAAAGTCATTCCAGAGTAAGAGAACAGCTTGAGAGAAAAAACAACAAACAAACAAAACTCTAGTCCTGGAATTTGACGTGTGTTTCAGATGTCAAGTCTGGTGTGGTTAGGAGAAGTGGCACGTATCCCAGGAATACTAGCTCTTCACAATATGAATAAGAGCTGCCATTCTGTAAGGGTGAAAAAGAAGTCCCATAACCAAATACGTTGGGGAACAGTGAGTGAAGCAAAATTAAACAGATTTCTTTATTTCAGAACTTCTCCGAGTCTAGAATGTGCTGACGCTGATGTACCTTTAGAATATCCAAGAGTGGGACAAAGTGGGCAGTGCTGTCCAAGTTTTCACCCTGAAACGCTTAAGCAGAGGAGCATCCCAAGGTACCCACACTCCTTGGAATACACTTTGGAATATGCATAGATATACAGACAGGGTAGTAAAAGAGACTAGAAAAGAAGTAAAACTAGGACATGTCAGCCCACCTCATTGAAACTTGTATTTGTAGATGATGGAGGGGGCTTCAAAGATTTCAGGCCACAGGGGGGTGGAGGGGACATGATCAAACTCATCACTTAAAAAGACTGTTCTGGAAGCATGAATGGGGTGGTGGGTGGGGAGTGGAAGGAGTCATGAGACTTTGGAAAGTTGAAATGAGGGATAACGTGGATGTGAAGCAGCGATTCGGGGTGGGCTCCTTTGGGAAGACTCAAAGGACAGGGTTAGGCAATTTGGGTGAGGAGTCAGAAGTGGAAAATTGGGAGAAGGAACAGCACGCAGCTCAGAAGTGTGTGGCTTGCTTTTCGTTGAAGGAAATGATGCTGAAGAAGGGAAAGGGGTGGGGTTTTGGGGTGGGATGCAAGGGAGAATTATGGAGAGAAAATAATGAACTAAGTTCAGGGCACACTGAGTTTGAGGTTCCCATAGGGCGTCCGGGTGCAGTTATTGTTGCTTATTGTAAAGAGTGCTAGGAAAATCCATTTGCGGTTTTGTAGAGCTGGGCTAGCCGTTTAAGAATTGTCAGCTCACAAGTGGTGGGTGAAAAGACAGAGGAGGATAAAGGACCTCATTAAGTATGTAGAGAAAGAAGAAACTCTTGACAGTCTCCTGGCCAGTGTCCTGGGACCCTTTAAACTTCTGCTTTCAGCCACCAGAGTTCTATTTCTCTTCATCATCCCCTGCTGATGAGCGCCCAGTTCTCCGCTCCCATCTCTACCTCACCTCTGCAGAACCTGGCCTTGGGACGAGTTCTCCCAGCAGCTCTTGGCTAGCTCCTCTGCAGATGGGCCCTCCAGTCATCGTCCGCTCACCTGCTCAGCACAGGAGACCTTACTCTTGGGGTTGAGCCCACAAAGACAGCCCTGGCAAGACCAGAGATGAAGGCCTCTATCTTGATTTGGGCTCCCCCAGAGCAGATCCTGAGACAAGGACTCCCATATATAGGTTATCAGGGAGGTGATCAGGGGAGTGGGGAGCTGACGGAAGAGTACGCAGCTAGTAAAGGGTTGCATAAATAAAATAGAAAAGTTTTTTTGTGGTCAACTGCGTCTCAGTCCCACCGGGGAGCCGTGGAGTACTGTACACGGAGCACCTCACAGTTGACCATCGTGAGGGGCAGCTGTGTATTGATCCACCAGCTGCCGTCCACCATTGTCCAAGGACTACTTCCTGATGTATTAACTGCCCAGAATTTACAGCTTGCGTGTGTCCAGGCCAACATGCTCTTAAGTCCCGGAAAAGTTCAGAAAGAATGGCAGAGTTCCCAGTAAGAAGACATCGGTTCATAAGGTTATCGGAGACAAGCACCGGGGAGGTAAAGGCAGGGCACCACAGCGTCAGCTGCAGCCGCTAATAACAGAAGAAACAGTCTGTCCAGCTGGAGATAGAATCTTTGGGAAGGGAAAAGAAGTTTCTCTGTTGGGAAGCTGGCCAATACCATCCCAAAGGAGAAACCCGAGTCAAATGTGCTTATTTCATACAGTTAGCAGTATATTTTAATGATCCCAAAAGTTCAGCAGTCAGCACTGGCACCAAATTTCTCTTGTGCTCACCCTCGTTTTCTATACACAGGTCAAAGAACCCTCAGCCTCGAATAAAAACATGATTGGCCAAAATTGTTTCAAATGTCAAATACACATCCCAAAAATGAAAACCAATCAAACAGAGGCTTAGAGAAAGTATGTGTATGTCGGATTTACCCTATAAATTACTTTTAGCTTTGATTAAATTCCCTTCTCTCTAACAAGTTTCTGGACTATCAATTATTATAATGGACAGGGCTGCTGGACTTCTAAGGGAGACTTAGTAATTGCATTCAAATGTATTCTTTCAAAACACGCCCAGGACCTGGCATTTGAATGCCAGCCTGGAGGAGCAGAAAGGCTTGAGGAAGACTGAACACAAAGAAACGGTCAGCCAGCTGGTCGACCAACAAGCCTGATTCATAACAGGATGTGTTTAATATTCAAATACACAACCTGGGTAAACTTAATTTCCATGGAGGTGATGTTTACCAAATAGAACCCTGCACTTTTCTGAATTCTGGGAAATGAATATACAGCTGTAGAATCTTGTAACCCATGTTATCTCAAGCACCTTTGGGCTATCATTCGCTTTAGTGAAATAAACGGGCAGCCACAGAGACAGCAAGAAGAAAACCAGCCCTTGCTGAGTTTATTCCAAGTCAAAAATTTAAGTGAAAATAAGTCAACGTTACCTTTTCCCAATCTCAACAGGGTGCTGAAGTTTTTGGCTTGCCTTCTGGTATTTACTGCTCTCTGAAAATTTGTCTCCAGAGTAATATTTTTACAACTACAGATTCTCCATAAAAAATAAATTTTGGACATCAGCTTGCACTAAGGCAAAAAAAAAAAAAATTATTTGGAAAACTAGCCCTAAGAAAAAAGGAGCTGCCTTTCCTATAAAATGGTAATAATACCTGCTGTAAAGATTAAATACATTAACAGCACCAACTCCACGGCCTGTTGCAGGATAGGAGTTGAATAAATTTCACTCACTTTTCTCAGGTCCCCTAAGGAGCTGTAAGGCCCAGTGTAAGGAACATCTTCTCTCTGAATTGAGGACTTCTGTATCAGTCAGGGTTCACTGAGGGGTCGCGAGCCTCACGAGTGACATGGAATAAGGAATACATTAAAGGGACTAGATCTAGTGTAATGTGGGAGCTGGTAGAAAAGTCTAGAGAGGCCATTGCTCCTGCATCTGGTGGTGGGCTTGAGGGCACCCTGTTAACAGAGGGGGTCATCTGGAAGAAAAGCTGGACGTGCAGAAAGAACCCATGAGGACACGCTGGAGCCAACATTGCTTCTCACTATCTCCGGCATTGAGGACACAGGCGACCTTCTGAAGAAACTGGTACCTTCATCACAGAGCTGCATCCATGCGGCCCAGGACTCGGAGGAGCTAAAGGAGGAGATGGGTGGGAGCTGGGGGAGCCCACCAGGTGAGCCTGCATACCTGTGAGTCGTCCAAGGGCTGCTACTGCCCTTCCTTTTTTTTTTTTTTTCAGTGCACGGGCCTCTCACCGTTGTGGCCTCTCCCGTTGCAGAACACAGGCTCCGGACGCGCAGGCTCAGCGGCCATGGCTCACGGGCCCAGCCGCTTCGCGGCACGTGGGATCTTCCCGGACCGGGGCACGAACCCGTGTCCCCTGCATCGGCAGGCGGACTCTCAACCACCAGGGAAGCCCCGCTACTGCCCTTCTGCCTTCTGGTCTCACACAACCAGAAACTAAAACTATGCATGGGAGGGAGTCCTGGGAAACGTAGTTCTGGGTCAGTCACGCTGAAGAGGTAAGAAGCCATCATAACTTCCCTGTGTAATGGCTCAATGTGCCTGCCCCTGGGGGATGCTGGGAAGATTAAACAAGACATCGCATATGACATCCATCCCCCTGTAGATTTCAAGTCAATGCACAAACTTGAGTTCCCCATCATCCTCGATACAACGTCCATCTCCACAGATTTACAGCACACAACAACCCCCAGCTTAACAGCTTTAAAGATCTGTCCATAAGTGAAAAGCCATTAACTCTTAACTTTTTTCTTCAATATTAAATGGGGGGGGGGGGAATACAATGCAATCTATCCCAATCCAAGTTAAAAAGAAGTTACAAATAGAAAAATATATCACTTGAACAACAAAGATAACTTTACCTAACTAACAAACAACAATGTGAAAATGACAAATTGAGTTTATACGTAAAATGTAAAATGATAGAGATTTATTACTCTTATTCCCCTTCATTTTTTCTTGCACATTTTCTTCACTAATTTTTCAGCTTTGGGGGATAGAATGGTTATCTCACACAAACTGCTCTAAAGAGTAAATGTTTGGTGCAGAGAAACCCAGGGCAGAATGAAGGCTGAGCAGGAAAGCCCTTCAAAGTGCATGAGAATGGCACACACATCCAAGAGACCCGACACTTAATGAAAATGCTGCTGCTTCACCCCTTGCCCAGGGTGAATGCAGGAACCAAAACTTTGTGGGCTCACCAAATAGGGTACTCAGTTCAAATTTTTCCTGCGTAATGTTCTTGGGCTAGTGACTGTGGTATTGAGTAAGTTGATGAGTGTACTCATTTGCCTGAAACTGTAGTGTCAAAAAAATGTCTTCTTGTAGTATATCTTATATTTATTGAGTACATTTTGGAGTAAGAAGCTTAATATTTTTTTAAGTGGGGAAAAAAACCCTAGAATGTGATATCATTTTTCAAGAGCTCTTATGGTAAAAGGTTGACATCTGTACAGTCATTATGTGAAGGAAGCCTGTATAAGATCTTTCCCCTACATACCTCATTCAATCCTCAGAACCCCCATTTGTACTGTTAGAAAAGTGTTCTGTATTCAGAAATCTGACCAGCAAGCAAAAGAGGCTGATGAGTGTGGCAGACCCTGTGAGCTGCATCTTCAGTCTCAGTTCTCCCAATTTGATATGGTCCAGCATTGTGCTTGGACACTCAGCCTCCCAGACTCTCTTGCAGCTCAGGGTGGCCACGTGACTCAGCTCTGTCCAGTTAGACATAAGCAGAAATAAGCCATTTGGAGCTTCCAGGGAAGTATAGTTTTCCAGATAATTGGGTTCAGATTCAGCTGATTTTTACCGTTTCCCCTTCCTTCTCTCCCTGCCTGGAATGCAGTCTCAGTGCCTAAAGAGGCAGGGCCCATCCTGTGACACTGAGGGCAAAAGTCCCCAACTTAGGGTGTAGAACATAAAAAAGGAGAGGGCTGAGCATTGACACTGAGGAGACCACCCTGGCCCTGGACCACCCACCTCTGCCTTCCTGCTGCTTGAGAAAGTCCTGCTCTTATTTGCATTTTCTCTTCATACCACTGGATGTAGTCCCTAATTATTACAGTAAACAAATTCTTTGAGATTGCACTTTGTATTACCAATGTTCCACATATTACAAACAGGGTTTATTGTTTTAAAAAAGTAAACTGGCTCTGTAATAATGTGAAAAAATGCCTTACTCTAAACAAAAATATCAATTTTAAGAAATATGCGTAAAAATAAGAAAGATCTTAAGCCTGAATTAGCAATTATTTTATTTTCATTTCTCCAAAAGAGAGGCTTTGAAAACGTTCCTTTTAACCTGAGTGAAAATTTCATTTCATGTTAATGTTAAAAAAATATGATAATGACCTCCAGATCAGATAGGTCATGGTTATGGGATTTCTTTGTTGGTTCATTTACTGATCCATTATTTATTTGTACATAGAATCTTCAAAACAAACAAACAAGAAAACTCAGTTTGCAGTGAAAGGTGGATATACAATGGTGACATTAAAATAGGGATTCAAAATTAATAAAACATGTTTTGAAAAAGAAAGAATAATTATAATTGAAAACTAACTCAAAAATGGTAAGCATGCTTAAACATGACATTTTGCTCTGAGCTTCCCGTAAGTCAAAGCAAAGAAACAAACATATTGAGTTACAGTGCCCCTGTTAGCTGCCAGAAGGAGTTGTCCCAGCTGGTCAAAAAAGACAGTCTGTTTGCCAGCAAAACAAAACTCTGGGAAGAATCTATTGTATAGATCCTTTGATAAGGTATCTCCACTGACAGGACAGCCCTCTGCAATTTGCAAAGTATTTTTATTTTATTCTACAACAAACCAATAAAGTAGGCAAAGGAGGTATTACAATTATGCTCATTTTACAGATTAAGAAACTGAGGCTGAGAGGCTGGTACTATCAAGGTAGCTTCATAGACAGTTGAGAAACTGGGTTTAAGGGGGTTAAAAAGAAAAAGCCTGGACAGCTGAGAAAACAGTAGTGTCAGTGTAATGAAGAAATCTTGGGGTGAAAGAGAGAGGCTGTGGGATGAGAAAAAGCTCTGTCAGGCTGGGTGAGGCCGGAGTTTCCCAGCAGACACATCAGGAAAGCAGCGTTGCACCTGAGGCTGGTGTTCAGGGGAGAGACCAGGGCTGGAGAAATTAGTTAGAAATCTTAAAGCAGGAGTCGTACTTAAAGTCATGTGCTTGCTGATGTCATCCAGGGAGAAAGTATGGATGAAGACCAAGGGCAAGAGTCTGAGACAGGCCAACAGGTAGCAACCTGACAGCAGATGAGGTCCCAGCACAGGAGGTGGAAGAGGGGCCAGGGACACAGAAGAAACCCAGAGGAGTGATCAGGATGCAGTTTTAGGAAGAAGAAGGTGGTCCATGAAGTCAACCGCTGCCCAGAGGTCAGGTGAGGGGTAGACATCCGCTTTGCCAAGACCAGGCCACCAGTGACCTTGATGAGAGACGAGACAGCGGACGGAGTGCTGGGGATGACAGCCCCCACCAGGACAGAGAAGGGAGACAGTGCCCAGAGATGTCCCCCTGGACTTTCTGTTACAGCAGAAGCCAAGAAGTAGCATAATAGCCAAGTGTGGACTTCAAATCAGGGAATAAGCAGAAAAAATGCAGGGAAGGGCTTTCTGGAGGAAATATCACCCCTCTGTGAGACCGATACCAACCTCGGGGCACCAGGAACAACCGTGGCAAAATCCAGAGGGGGACAGGAGGAGGAAACTTACCAGCTCTGTGTCTGGGAGACTGAGGTTGCCCCTGCGTTTTTTTGTTTGTTTGTTTTTTTCTTAAACATGTGCTGATATTTTTTTTGAGTTTCTCATTTTATTTTATTTTTTTAATTAATTATTTAAGACATTTTTATTGAGATATAATTTACATATAACGTGTAAGTTAAAGCATACAACATGTTGATTTGATACTTTTTTTTTACATCTTTATTGGATTATAATTTCTTTACAATGTTGTGTTAGTTTCTGCTGTAATACAAAGGGAGTCAACTAAATGTATACATATATCCCCTCCCTCTTGAGCCTCCCTCCCACCCTCCCTATCCCACTCCTCTAGGTCATCACAAAGCTCCCTGTGCTATACTGCAGCTTCCCACTAGCTATCTATTTTACACATGGTAGTGTATATACGTCAGTGCTACTCTCACAATAGAGATGCAGACGTAGAGAACAGACTTGTGGATACAGGCAGGGAAGGGGAGGCTGGGACAAATTGAGAGAGTAGCCTTTGTGCTTTTATAAATCTGTTACATAAGGTTTTTTTTTTTAATTTTTATAAGCCAAGGCAGCAGCGCACAGTATATTTCTCCTATCTGCCCAAAGTCAAATAGATGATACTCCAGCAACTCAGTCAGTCAATTCCTACCACACTCCTTTTTTTACTTTTTTTTTTTTTTCTTTTTGGCTGTATGCGGGCTTCTCACTGCTGTGGCCTCTCCCGTTGCAGAGCACAGGTTCCGGACTTGCAGGCTCAGCGGCCATGGCTCACGGGCCCAGCCACTCCGCGGCATGTGGGATCTGCCCGGATCGGGGCACGAACCCGCGTCCCCTGCATCGGCAGGTGGACTCTCAACCACTAGCGCCACCAGTGAAGCCCGCACTCCTTTCTGATCTTCTACACCTATGGCTAGCTTTCTTTGCCTCCAGATGTGGTCTACCAGTCCCCACCTCCCTCATCCGCTAAGCCACACCTTCCCAGTTCCCAGAATAACTGAGAAGACCCAAGCGTACCTCTGTGACTCTGGGCCCAGGGGGCTCCGGAGAAGGCAGGAGGTGATGGGAGAGGGGGGACAGCATTTGTATCGTGACCCTCATGCTACACCAGGTCTCCCCAATTTCACACCCAATTCTCATGGCTCCTCACGAATTGGACTTCCCAGCTCAGTTTACAGGACAAGGGCCGATGGATCTCCAAAAGTGATCCGATCTTGGGGCTATCAAGGTGAAACCAGGACAGATAGAAATCCTAAATCCTGAACCATGTACAGACTTTTACATAATCCCCGGAAGACCCCCATGTAGACAAAAGAGGTTCCAAGAGAGCTCTGCCTTGTTGAGGAAGGGAGATGCCAGGCTTCCAGGGCCCCTTGAGAGAGTAAAGGAGCATCTGGCTCCCACAATATAAAACTGCTACACTGTCTCATTTGTATCATTTACTTAGAAAAGTATGCATTGAGTTATATATATGTATATATATATATATATATATATATATATATATATAAAATAAATGTACAGCTTAACAAATTGTCACAAACTGAGTACATCCATGAACCTGATCCCAGATCAAGAGACAGATTCTTCTCATTTCATTTTCAAGGACTTAATTGTATTCTATTTGAGATCCAGAATTCTTATGAGTTTGGCATTGTGTAATAGTTAAATTTTGTTCTTTGGAAATATTTATGCGGTTTTTTGTATCATTAAGGGTAAGGTTAATCATATATTCTCAAATTATTCTGGACAGTTTTGCAGTAATGTAACACAAAAGAACTCTTGGAAGTCAAAATCGGCTCATGACTGACATGAGTTTACTGTAGAAATCTTTCACCTCTCCTACATATTTGACAATTTTCCTAACAAAATTCTTGATTGTTTACTGTGATAATACTTGAGTTTTAGTCTCTCTGTTGGAAGAAATGAATAAATAAAATCGGATAAAAGTTGATTTTAAGGATGTCATGGACAGCACGGTGACTACAGTTAATAATACTGTATTGCCAATTTGAAAGTTGCTACGAGAGTAGAACTTAAAAAGCCCTCATCACAAGGAAAAAACAAAAACAACAAAAAACCTTTTGATCTATGTATGGTGACAGGTGGTAACCAGACTTCTTGTAGTCATCATTTTGCAATGTACACAAATATTGAATCATTATGTTGTCCACCTGAAACTAATGTATTGGTATATGTCAATTAGACCTCAATTAAAAAACACCTCAATACAAAGAAACTCATTAAAGCACTTTTCAAATGTATAAAAATGCTTATTATAATAGAAATATAAATAATAAACCAATGATTTTTTAAAATCTGATTTTATAAGTCATCAGCTGGGTTTTAAACATGACCATTTTATAATAATATTGCATTTGAATACTTTTTAAATGTAAATAGTTTTCATTACTAACAAAATGCAGTGCTTATTGTGCATCTTTTCCAGATCATATCCCTTGTGCCAGCCTTTCACTGTCTCCTCCAAAGAACGTTGTAGTGAAGTCATCTACCTGAAGCATCAAAGGCTGACCTAGAAGATCACAGGACACATATCGGGCTGGTCCCATCCATTCGGGATCATCAAAAGAGCATCGGACGCCCGATCGCACTGACCCGCTTCAACCAGTGGTCAGAAGGTCACATTCCAGGGGCCGAGGAGTCTTGACCAAAAGATAATGTAACCAGTGGTGGCCAGAGCACCAGCCCTTAAGCTGGGACGTCAGCTGCCCCCACGGTGAGCACTTTCTGCCACAAAGGAAATCCAAACAAATGTGTCCAAGGGAAAGGCTCACCCAGCAGGCACGTGAAACACTCTCTGTTCTAGTGTGGTCCTCACACTGCACCTTTTTTTTTAATTGAAGTATAGTTGATTTACAATATTGTGTAAGTTTCAGGTGTACAGCAAAGTGGTTCAGTTGTACATATATATACACACATTCTTTTTTATATTCTTTTCCATTATGGTTTATCCCAGGATATTGAATAGAGTTCCCTGTGCTATACAGTAAATCCTAGTTGTTTATCTATTTTATATATAGTATGGTGTATCTGTTAATCCCAAACTCTCAATTTATCCCTTCCCCACCCTTTCCACTTTGGTAACCATAAGTTTGTTTTCTATGTCAGTGAGTCTGTTTCTGTTCTGTAAATAAGTTCATTTGTATTATTTTTTAGATTCTACATATAAGTGATATCATATATAACATTTGTCTTTCTCTGTCTGACTTACTTCACTTAGTATGAAAAATCTCTATGTCCATCAATGTTGCTGCAAATGGCGTTATTTCAGTCTTTTTTATGGCTGAATAATATTCTATTGTGTGTATATATATATATATATATATATATATATATATATATATACCACATCTTCTTTACCCATGCATCTGTTGATGGACATTTAGGTTGCTTCCATGTAAACAGTGCTGCTATGAACATTTGGGTGCATGTAGCTTTTCAAATTAGTTTTTGCCTTTCCTGGATATATGCCCAGATATGGATTGCTGGATGATATGGTAGTTCTATTTTTAGTTTTTTAAGGAAATTCCATACTGTTCTCCATAGTGGCTGCACCAAGTTACATTCCCGACAACGGTGCAGGAGGGTTCCCTTTTCTCCACGCCCTCTGCAACATTTATTATTTGTAGACTTATGGTGATGATGGCCATTCTGGCTGGAGTGAAGTGTAGTGTCTGCTACCTTCCTCCTGGACTGGTGGGGGACCATCTGCCCATCTCTAGGCTCACCTTAGCAAGGTCTACCCTACACACTGCTACATCCCATGAAGCCAGGGGACCAGGGCCTCCTGTAGTGCACTGCAGGAGGCCCAGGCCAATGAATGTTGTCAGTGAATGGATGAATGAATGAATGAAAACTACTGTGTTGATTCTGTCTAAAGCAACACTGTAAAGATGATAACTGTATTCATTATCTATTATGCATAACAAATTGCCCCAAAACTTAGTGGCTTAAAACAACAAACATTAATTATCTCACAGGGTTTCTGAGGGTCGGGAATCCAAGAGCAGCTTAACCGGGAGGTTCTGGCTCAGGGTGTCTCATGAAGTTGCTGTCAAGCTGTCATCTGAAGGCTCAGCTAAGGCTGGGGGATCTGCATCCAGGACGGCTCCTTGTGGGGCCTGCTGCTGGGGGACCTCAGTTCCTAGCTGACTGTCAGCAGGAAGACTCAGATTTTCCACACATGGGCCTCTCCATAGGGCAGCTGGAGTAGCCTCAGGGCAAGCCACCTGGTCTCCCCCAGAACTAGTGACCCAGGAGAGAGCAGAAAAGAATCCACGTTACCTTTACAACCTGGTCTTGAAAGTCACAAACCCCCCCCCCCACCTTCCTCTGTTCTTTAGAAGTGACTCACCAAGTCCAGTCCAGTCCACATCAAGGAACAAGGACTTCAGCTCCATCTTTTGAAAGAATGTCAAAGACTTTGTGGCTATACCTTAAACTCCCATAATGACCATGTTTTTCTTCCATCCCCTCTAAGCCTACCACACAAACACGTCATTCTCAGCCCACACTCAAATGTCCCAGCCCTGTCATCCCAACTGTATCCGCCAGCCCACTCTTTGATACTCCTTATTCTAACCCAAGCATCTGTTTGCAGGTCCTCACACACGCACAGGGCTGCTGCATCCGTAAGCCTTTCTTACGTTTGTTCTTTGAACAGGAATATTCTGCAGACATTTTGGCATCGTCATCTGCTACCCATCCATCAAACTGAGCTTGACCTTCACCTTCTCCGTGATGCCTTCCCAGTACCCCCACGGAAATCCTAAAGCATGTTGTACCCTCTATGGTTCTAGTCACTTTCTTATACTTTAAACATATTAGTGTTCATGCCTTCTCTTTCTCAATTAGACAGTAAGTTCCTTGAGGTGAGGCCCAGGCACATCACAGTACGTTCAAGAGTGTATCTCCTGATAATCTAATCTTTACCAGATGAACTAGACCAGGAGTCAGCAAATGCTTTCTGGAAAAGGCCAGATGGCAAATATTTTAGGCTTTTCAAGCCATGTGGTCTCTGTCACAGCTACTCAACTCTGCGGTGTATTTCCCAAGCAGCCAGAGACAGTCTGTAAACATATGGGTTCTGTTCCAATCAAACCTTACCTACAAACAGACGGCCGGCTGGATTTAGCCCACAGGCCATGGTTTGCCAACCCCTAAACTAAATATTGCTTATAGATTGTCAAGTTCTAGAATTCTAAGATTCAGATACAGGGATTTCTATAACTATTTTTAGATAATTTTTTTTTCTGTTGTGGAACTGTGCATATTTTTTACTGTTTCTAAATCTGGGTACATTTCCTTCATAAAAACAAAAAAAGATATTTTAACTTTACAAATCTTTCATAGTTTTAAAAATCATCTCAAGGGAATAGAGGCTAGATGAGGTATACATACAATTATATATTAACCTCTTTATTCCCATATTTTTAACACAGAAGTCTCTAATTATTGTATACTTTCCTATCTCATGTGAAAAGCAACTTGCTTTATTCCCAGTTTTAGCAAGACTACAATTCTTTAACGGTTAAACAATAATTTCTGTTTGAAGCTGAGTTTTAGATCCTTGTTCTAAAGGCAGATCTTAATTTCATCTTTGACTCATATATTAGCTTCCTTTATACAAAGAGAGTTGCATGAATAGTAATAGTTTAAGAATCAGTGACCCACAACCATATACAAGGATATAATATCATTACTTAAGGAGTGAAGTTGAGCTCAATAAGGGTATAATACAAAAATAAATAACTGTCAAGTTGTATTGAAACAGCCAGAGGATATGAAGGGATGTTAGTCTGAAAAGTGGAATTATGGGTTTTCACGAGGAAGTTACAGTGCTCAACAGAACCACTCCTAAAAAACTCAGCTCACCTTTACAACAGTGGATATGAAGCTTGAAAACTAACCTAGTGATAAAAAGAAACTTGCCATTTTCAGGGAAATGTCAGGATGCAAACTATATCCTTGTTTAAACAGAGCTAAAAGAGACGCCACTGTGTGTTTGACAGTGACAAACGGCTTCCAAAGTAAACGGCAGGGTCTGCCCACTCCTGCTGTCTGTAACCTGTTTTGCCGGCTGTCAAACCTTTGGCCTCCTTTCTACCTGTTGCAAGTGGTCATGGGAAACGATCATGAATTACCTACTGTCCTGAAATGTAGATAGACCCCTTCATTTCAAGTAGTTCACATCACCTCAAACTCTATATACAAGAGGAGAAGAACGTTGAAGTGTAATTCAAAAGCAAATGTAGAAGACATTCAAACCAGCTTTTGACTGACTTCTCTGCCTTTTCAGAGGGCAAGCCTTCCCTAGTTGTCCGTGGGACTTTGAGGATAGTATAATTAAGCCTCAGTATTTCAGAAAATACTTAGAAGAAAAAGAAGGAAAAAAAAAGATCCTGATCTCACAAGTGAGAAGGTACATATTTAGGTCAAATTCATTGACCGTTTATTTCAAAGGATAGTCCAAAGTTGATGAGCTAGATCTGGAAAATGATGGAAGAATCTAGAAAGTCTTTTCTTATACTGTGCAAAGACCTCTATTTTAATTATGGGACACTATTGGTAGGTAATTAGGTTTACTAAAACGTTATTCAAGAATATGCCTGTCCCAACTCCCTGGTGGTCCAGTGGTTAAGACGACGCACTTTGACTGCTAAGATCCCACAAGCCGCGCAGTACCGCCAAAAATAAATAAATAAATAAAAATAAAGAATATGCCTGTCCCATCAACAAGAGAATGGATAAATAAAATGTGGTTTACTTTTACAGTATAATACTACACAACAATAAAGAAGAACAAACTACTGGTACCCTTAAAACATGGGTGAATCTCACAATACTGGGCCAGACACAAGAGCACTAACAGTATGAATCTATTTACATGAAGTTGCAGGACAAGCAAACTAATATATGGTGATGGAAGTCGGGGTGGTGGTTAATTCCAGGTAGAGATGGAGATAGACTGGGAGAAGGAGTGAGAGAACCCCATGGGCTCCTGATCTTGGTGGTAGTTAACATGGGTCTCTACGTTTAGAAAAATTCACCAAAGTACATACGTAAGACTAATGTACAATACACACTTTACTGGTCTATGCTAATCCTCAATTTTAAAGCTCCCTAAAGCAAAAGTCAAGCAACTGTAAATAACTCTGAAATCAAAGAGAGTAACTGTAGGAAAGATCCAACAGGAAACAGGCACATCACTCATGGGGAAATAAAAACTTGGGAATATAAATGGAGAAAAGAGGAAGAGAGAAGGAAAACAGGAAAGAAGGAAAAGGAGCGGGAGCAGGAAATAAAACACTAATTTTGAGTGAAGGACAAGAAAGAAATTAACTATGTGCTTAACAACTCTACCGGAGCCTGTGTGATCTACAGTTTCTTCACACCTATCTTTTAATCCTTTATTTCCTCATCAAGAAGAATAAATTGGGAAGAAGAGCTAGAATTTTTGCAATGAAAAGAAGAAGGAGAAGGAGGAGGGGGGGAGGGGAGGGGGAAGAGGGGAGGCGGGGGGGACGAGGGGGAGGAGGAGGAGGAGGAGAGGTAGAAGAAGTGGCCCATTGATCATGTATCAAAACACACTAGAAAAGCACAAAAATCCAATCACTGTGGCAACAGTGCAAAATACATAGGCAAGCTAAGAGAGTGAAATAGACAACCCAGAAACTAGCACATTTA
This sequence comes from Globicephala melas, assembly GCF_963455315.2. Classification (NCBI taxonomy): domain Eukaryota; kingdom Metazoa; phylum Chordata; class Mammalia; order Artiodactyla; family Delphinidae; genus Globicephala; species Globicephala melas. The sequence continues at coordinate 41,955,878 of NC_083328.1, read as the reverse complement.
ATTTAATATATTATAAAGAAGTTAGCAAACGTGAATAAGGATGGGGGAAAATATTCGATATAATTGGTTAAATCCTGGATAACCTTCCCAATGTGAAACCAGATGCATTCCCTAAAGGGCCAAAAAGCCTGGAAGTCTTAGGAAATCTGATTACTAGGAAAGATAAGCATTTGCAGAAAAGGTAAAATAAATATAGGTCATGAACACAGAGTTATCCAGGAACATGTTAAAAGAAATACAAATTTGTGGTGTTGTCAGAAGCCCGTATTGAAATATCCACAGGTCTTCCTCTCCCATGGGTTCAGAGGCTACTCAAGGGAGGTGTATCTGTTACTGTCCCTTTTCTATTTTGTGATAAAATCATCCTCTTCTCAAACCCTCTTGCTGGAAGTGGAGTTCCCACAGGGTCCTACAGACTCACACACAACAGCATGGTCTCTTGCCCACTTTTCAGCATTTGATGATGGTACCTGGGGAGATAAAGATAAGAAGGAAGGAGGAGAAAAACTTGCTCACATACAGTACTTCATAAACTTTATATGAACAGTCCCGTTCAAGAAAATGTGTTGTAAAGTGATTTGTAGCAAAATTTGGAAACAAGCTACATGTCCACCTAAAGGAAACTGATTAAATAACTGTAATGTCCCTATGGTGGAACATTATACAACCGGTAACACTTGTGCATTTGAAGACTGCACGAAGCACCTGTCATGCATTATTCCATCTACTCCTCATCAAACCCTACGGGATGTGTACTATGCTCACTCACATTTTACAGAGAAGAAACCCCTCAGCATGGTTACTGGCAGGGGTCTCAGCTCCTCGCCATCCGGACCTCTCCATAGAACTGCTTGAGTGTCCTCAAGACACGGCAGCGGGCTTCCCCCAGGGCAGGTGATGTGAGAGCAGCAGGGCAGGAGCCGCAGTGTCTTTTGTGACCCAACCTCAGAAGTCACGTGCCATAATTTCCATCGTATCCTGTGGGTAACACAGGTCAGCCCTGTTCAGGGTGGGAAGGGCTACGGAAGAGATGGACACCACACCAGGAGCAGAGAGTCAGTGGAGCCCCTCCTGGGTCTTCAGGAAGTGCAAGCTGCCCAAGATGCTTCCTGGGGCTTCACTGGGGAACCAAAGACCAAGCCAGAGACTGTTGCTGAATGTCTTCTGTTGGATTTTTGGCTACCCATTGGAGAGTCATTCCTTCAGAGACTGAAGAACAAATTCTCCCCTTGCTTGAGGATGTTGGAGACCTGGTGGTGCTGTGGATCCAACAAACACATATATGTGTAAGGCCTGGAGATACCAAGTTGGCGGTGCCTCTACCCAGGGAAAAACACCCCTGTGGCCCACTGACCCTTTTCCCCTTCAGGCTGTAGATTCCTCTCCTATGTATCAGCCTAGGAGGCATCTGGCAAGTAAATTGCTCATGCCTTCATTCAGCGGGAGGAATCGAGTGTCTGCTACCTACTAGGTGCCGAGAACTTAACACTGAGACAGACACGTGTTCAGGAGAACAGGTAGCAGGTGTCATCTGTGGGCAGATCTTCAGAACTCTTAGCCTCATCAATGCAGAATCCACTTGACCATCTACAATTTAAATTAGAGGAATGCAGTCCAGTTTTCCAAGAGTAAGTCATCTCCATCACCATGGCTGCAGAGGCATGTTCTGGGATAAGGTAATGGTTCATGCCCCGAGTGAGGCCGTTTGACAAGGATGCAACCTGGCACGTCATCTTGAAGTTCCTCTTCCAAAAACCCAGAGTCCTCACTCCCCAAAGTCTCAGGCATTGGGCCTGATGGAAAAACAAGGTGGTCTTAGGAGGTACCAGTGGATCAGCCCAGAGTTCCCCCAGAGGAACTATTCTGAGGTCTCCCATAATATAATTTTGGTTGAACAGTAATATAAAGCGCTATATATTTTGTGACCAACACCGGAAAAAGGATATGAGGAATGTGGGGAAATTTTCTATTTTATTTCTATTTCAGGTAGACCCTTTCTCCAAGGAGCTCTGGGGGCTGCTTGAACACTAGTCAACATTATATATGGTGCTTCTGTTCACACATTTTCTTAGATTGTCCAGTCCGGCTTCTGCTGTGGTTACTTTTTTTCCTTTCTTTCTCTCATTGCCTCTCACAGTTGTAATGTTCTGGTTTATCCATTTACTTAAGTGCCCTGAGACTTCTGTTTTAGAAATCTAGAATACTGAAACGACATGCTTAAAAATAGAATAGTTTTTACGATCGCAACATGTCGATCCAGGCTTTTATATATTACATGGTGAATAAATGCATTGACACGCTAAGAAATATTAACAGTGTGTCCTGCTTTTGTCAAAGTGCCAGTAAATGCACATCCAGCCACGGGGAGCAAAGTGCCTGCAAAAGTAGGGACAGATGTTCTTCCTGTGAAGGATTAAGTTCAAGGTGATTCTCCCCAGAGGATGGCATGTGACCCACGGGGGATCAAAATAATAGCTTTAGTAGGAGATTTGGCAATAGTCAAATGGGAGGATGTAGCTTGGATGTGAGGCCATGGCGGGCTCCAGGCCTGCCCTAAAGTGGGGAAACCGACAAGTCCATGGCTCTGCCATCAGCTCCAGGTGGGGAGCTGTGTCCCCTGCACAGGGCTTCAGCAGAGTGGAAGGAGGAGAAGCACTTGTCCTGGGCTGCTCACGGCATGGGACCCTGGGGGTCCAGACACATTTTCCTGATTCGTGAGAGGCAGCACAAGAAAGGAGAAGGTGGGGACTGGGCCCTGTTTTCTTGTTGTTTTGTTTAGTTTTTGCCTTTGAGGCCCAGTCACCCCACCCTCGGACATGCAGACCTAAACTACCAGCAAGCTGTCACCAGTCATGTTAGCTCCTACCTTTGGGGCAAGGAAGCAAGAGAAAGGCTGAAAGTTTCTGTTCCATGTTACTCCCCCTGAAAAGTGGAGATAAAATGTACGAAAGGAAGTAAGTGCCCATCTCACGTGCATTGGCCAGAAGACAGGGTCGTTGAAGAGACTGTTCTGATTTTGGACGTTGCTAATCCTCCTTATTCTTGAGGCTGTAGAGGGAAAGGATTTGGGCAAGAGTCTCACCCTGACCTCCATTTTGACACCATGAGTCAACCTCCATGACTTTGGGGGAGAAATGAGGAAAATAACCATTACTGTGTCATCCCCAGCTGTTGGGGGGCCACTAAAAAGCAGTCTTACGGTTTGAGTTCCTCCACAGAATAGCAGATTGGCTTCCCCTTCGGCCCCCTCCCCGTCCATAACAGCCCTGGGCGGCATTCTCTACTTAGCCTCCAGTTAGGGTCAGACTTCAAGCCTCTTGGAGAAATGTGTTGGCTCTTTTCCTCCAGAAGGAGAAATGGTAACTGTGGAGGTCTGTGGCTAGAACTTCCTGGTGTTACGACTAAAGCTCTTATGTGCTCAGTTCCTTTGAGGCCAAACCAATTGTCCTTCAGGCCCAAGGTGTGATTGGCCTCACAGCATATGTGTCCTAAAAGCAATAAAGATCCTTGACCAGTTTCCTAAATCAACTGACCGCAGGTGGCCAATATTGCCTGAGAAGCCTTCTTACTGTAGGTGCCTCTTCGGATCCAGTGGGCCTGGTCACACGTATGGCTGCAAGTCTTACGTTGTGTCCATGAATGAGTGGTGAATGTGGCTTCATCAGAAGTGTGGCTTCAGCCAAGCTCAGAATGAGAACAGTGGCAAACAAGGTGAGCAGACAAGCTGGTTGACTCCTTCAGGCCGTCCCTCAGCTCACTCCTCCCCTCCTCTCTGTTGCCTGGGCTGAGGCATCAGCTCTTAGATGGGATTGCTATGGGGAGCGGTGGCATCTTGAGAGCAGACTGGACAAAGACCTGGTCCAGACTCTGGTTCTGCTCTGAACTAGACAGTTCACCTTGGGAAATCGTTCCATCCTCTTAGTCCTGGATTCATGACCTACAAGATGAGGATAAGTGAGAACTTTTTCTAAAAATTTTATATGTGATTCCAGCTATGGTAGACTAGCTCATGATAAACCAAACCTCCCATACGGAACAACTAAAAACGTTGGATAGAATATTTAAAATACCTGTTCGGAGTCATCAGAGTTGAGAAGGCAGCAAGAATTTGAGGGGCCATGATCCAAGACAGAAGAAGAACAGAAGTGAGCCTGCATTTGGTCCAGCCTTTCTCCTTGAGAGATTTCTGGTTTCCAAAGCAGCAGCCTTAAGGGCTTGGAAGCCTAGAAACTGGGGCGGGGGGGTGGGGGAACAGCAGAAAGTGACAGTCAGAAGTCATTGAGACATGCTAGGTGTAAGTTTAAGTGGTCTCACTGTCTCACGAAGCTGGGTGGGGGAAACAGATCCCAGCAAAGAGGAGAACCCCTGGACAAAGGCATGGGCTGTGGGATCGACCATGTCAGGGACACAGCCCGGAAGTAAAGGCAAGCCAGACACAGACCAGCCAGGACACAGCCTGGGCTCTGCTGCTGCCTGGACGTGGATGGTCTCCCCCTTCTTCAGCAGCCTGCAGGAAGCACAAGTAAAGTCTACAGAGAGGAAGATAAGACTGTCCAGAGCCTCAAAGTATCTCTGACGTTTATCAAACAATGTCTGGTATTTAAGAAAAATTACTTAGCATACCAAGAGACCAGACAACACGACAGGACACAAGTTTAAAAAAAACAGACCCAGAGAAAACAGGCAACAGAATTGCCAGCAAAGGATTTTAAAACAGCTGGGATAAATTTAATGTTCCAGAAAAATAGAAGAGGGAGAATTTCAGTAGATAATTAAAATAATTTAAGGAAGAATTAAATGCAGATTCTATACTGAAAAATAAACTGAAAAGAAATGCTAAATAGATAGGTTCAAAAGCAGGTAAGAACTGATGTATTGGAAGAAAGATTAGTAGAAATTAACTGAGACACAGAGAGGAAAAAGACGGAAAATACGGAAAAGAACATATAGGACATGGTGAAGAAGTGTAACATATCATATAATTGGAATCTCAGAAGTAGAGGCACGAGAGAATGCGGCAGAAACATTACTTTAAAAAAATAATGACCAAAAACTCTCCAAAAGTGATGCAAGACATCAAATCTTAGATTTAGGAAGGGCTATACACCCTAGGCAGAAAATCGTACAAAGAAAACCACATTTAGGCCCATCATAGTGCTGTTTAACAGAGCAAACAGGAAAAAGTATCAGAGGATATAGAAGTTTTAAATGAGAAAATTATCAAACTTGACGTATTCAGTATATACAGAACATTGCAGGATATACACTCTTTTTGAGCTCTTGTGGAAAGTAGAAAAGTAAATGTAAATATTAAAGTAAGTGTGGGGTCTTTAAAGTTTTAAGGAACTTCAGAGGTTTTAAATCAGAGAGGGGTATATTCTGAGAAGAGTGGAATTAAGCTAATAATCAGTGCAGAAAAGATAACTCACAAAATCCCCTAATGTTTGCAAATTAAGTAATACACTCCTAAATTCCTCATAGAGAAAAGAAGAGGTCACAGTGGAAATTAGAAATTATGTAGAACTGGATAGTCATAAAATATAACATATTGAAAGTTGTGGGATACAGCAAAAGTCATAGTCAGGGGAAAATGTACAGCCTCAAAAGAATATTTTAGGAAAAAAAAAAAGGATAAAATTAATGAGCAACTCCAGAAGGTGGGGAAAAAAAGAGCAAATTAAACCCAAAGCTGGGAATAATAAAGGTGATAACAGAAATTGGTGATACAGAAAACTAACATATAATACAAAAATCTAGAAATCCAGAAGTTGTTCCTAGAAAGGAAGAGGGAAGGAGGACACAGAGTACCAATATCAGGAATGAAAAGGAGAACATCACTGCAGATCTTAGAACTTCTTTTTAAATGAGAGGATAATATAAACAACTCATTTAAAAACAACTTGCCAACATCATACAAGAGGAAAATAAAAATCTGAATAGTTTTATAACAATTAAAGAAAATATTAAATAAACTGAATATGTAAAAACAAATTTCTTTTACATAAATAAACTGAATATGTAAAAACAAATTCCCTCAGGGAAAGTACAGCTTCACTGGTGAAATCTACCAAGTACTGAATAAAGAGATAATATCAATCTTACACAAACGTTTCCAGTATACAGATAAAGAGACATTGTTCCTAATAATTTTATGAGGCCAGCATAACCTTGATACCAAAATTTGAAAAATCCATTACAAAGAATGAAATTTGCAGGCCAATGTTACTTGTAAATGTTGGTGCAAATTTTTAAACAAAATTTTAGAAAACCAAATCAAGTTACATGTAAAAATACTAACATGACAAACTTGAATTTATTTCTGAAATGCAACATTGATTAACATTCAGAAATTAGTAAATAATTCATCACATTGTGAGAATAAAGATAGAATCATATGACTATACAATAGATGCAGAAAAAATTCAATACACTTGTGATAGAAAACAAAAATGGTTTGCACATTGGAAATATAATAAAACTTCCTTAATATAATATAAAAACCAGTATATGAGAAAATCTAGAACAAACATGATTCATAATGTTGAAATACTGAACATCTTCACTTGAGATCCAATGCCTATTCTAAAATGCAATAAAGCAGACAAAGAAATGTAAAGATAAAGGCTGAAAAGAAAGAACAGAAAGTCATTGTTCACAGAATACATGAATGCATACATATAAAATATGCAAAAATCTACTTATAAACTATTGAAATTAATAAGTGAATTTAGCCAAGTCAATGGGTGTGAAATTAATATACAGCAGTAAACATCTAGAAAATAAAAACTTTAAACAGATACTGCTGATACTACAGATGATAATTATAGAATCAAATTCTCAGAAATAAGCCTAACAAAAATGTTCAAGATCTCTACACATAAAACTATAGAACATCATTGAGAAAAATGACTGGACGGATATATCATGCTTGGGGATTAAAAAACTCAAGATTGTAATAACATCAATTATCACCAATTTACTCTCTAGATCCAACAAAATCCCAATTAACATTCCAGCAGGCTTTTGTGGAAAAATTTGAAATTATATGCAAATGCAAAGGGCCAAAATAGCCAAGATGATCTTAAGGAAAAAGCTGAAAGATTTACAACACCAGATATCAACTGCATCTGGACTTCCTTTTTCTGAAGACACTTCCAGAAAAGTTATCTAATTCAAAGAGCAGAAAACAAAAGTATTGAAGGAAAATGAATAGAGTCTCAGAGACCTGCAGGACACTATCAAACAGTCTAACGTGTGTGTAACTGGAGACTGAGAATGAGTCAGAAAAAAAAAATATGAAGACTAATGGCCAAAGTATTCCTAAATATGATTTTTTAACCAATTCTTAGATCCAAGAAATTCATCAAACCCAAAACAGAAGAAAATACAAAGAAAGCGTACCTAGATATATCATAAGCTTCTAAAAAACAAAGATAAAGAAAAAAAAATCTCAAAATCAGGAAAGGGGAGTGGGGAAAGACACATTACATGGAGGAAGAAAAAATACAAACAGCTGACTTCACCTTATAGACAATAGGGGCCAAAGACAATAGAACAATATACATCGTCCCCCAAGATTGGTTCCATGACCCCCCAAGGATACCAAAATCTGCAGATGCTCAAGTTCCTCATATAAAATGGTGTAGTGTTTGCATACAACCGATGCACATCCTCCCATATACTTTAAATCATCTCTAGGTTACTTATAATTCCTAATAAAATGTAAATGTATGTAAATAGTTTTAAGTACAACGTAAATGCTATGTAAACAGTTGCCAGCATGCAGCAAATTCGAGTTTTGCTTTTAGGAACTTTCTGGAACTTTTTTCCAAATGTTTCCAATCTGTGGTTGGTTGAATTTGCAGACATGGAACCCAGGGATGCAGAAGCCCGACAGTATTTAAGATGCTAGATGGAGGGGACGGAGGAAACTATCAACCCAGAATGCAACATCCAGCAAAAATACCCTTCAAAAATGAGGGTCAACTAAAGACATTTTCAGACAAAAGTAACACGGAGAAAACTCTATCTCTAACAGACCAGTGTGGCAAGAAATATTAAAGAATATTCTGCAAGCTGAAGGGAATTGGTAGCAGATAGAAACTTCGATCCACAGGAAGGAATGGTAAATGAGTAAGTATAAAATAGGGTGGAAGGTTTTTTCTTCTCAAAATTTCCTTAAAACACAACTGACTACACAAAATAAAATATAACATTGTAAGGTGAGGTTTATCATGTATGTAGAAGTAAAACTATTGCAACAATGGCACACATGACAGGGAAAGTCAGTCCTGGAGGCTGGAAGTCCAAGATCAAGGTGTCTGCAGGGTGGGTTCCTTCTGAAGCCTCCCTCCTTGGCTTGTAGATGGTCATCCTCTCCCTGTGTCCTCACATGATCTTCCTCTGTACGTGTCTGTGTCCAAATTTCCTCTTCTTATAAGAATGCCAGTCATATTGAATTAGGGACCACCCAAATGACCTCATTTTAACTTATTTCCTCTGTAAATTCCCTGTCTTCAAATATAGTCACATTATGAAATACTGAGGGTGAAGACTTTAACATGTAAATTTGAGAGGGAGACACAATTCAGCCTACAACAACATGTACCAATAATGGGACAATTAGACAGCTTGTGCCTCATGATACAATAAATTGTAATGAACACAGCATCACTTTTGTGACATTCTTGCCAAAAATCCATAACCTGAATATCACCATGACAAAACACCAGGAAAACCCAAATTGAAGGACATCCTACAAAATTACCAACATACATTCAGGAGTCTAAAGGTGATGAAAGATTAAAGGAGGCTAAACATATACACAACTAATGCAACCTCTGATGCCAGCTTGGTTCTTGGGCCAGAGAAAGGGAATAACTGGCCAAACTTGAATAATGTCCACCAGTTAGCTAATAGTATAATGCTAATTTCCTGGTTTCAATCATCGTACTGTGGGAGAAGAAGAAAATGCTCTTATTTTTTAGGAAATACACGTGGAAGTGTTTGGACAAAAATCAGAGGATCTGGGTGAAAAGTTTATAGAAATCCCTTATATTATTTTTGTAATTGTTTTGGAAGTCTAGAATTATTTCAAAATTTAAAAGTTAACAGAGAATTCCCTGGCAGTCCACTGATTAGGACTCTGCACTTTCACTGCCAAGGACCAGGGTTCAGTCCCTGGTCGGGGAACTAAGATCTCACAAGGCATGTGGTGTGGTCAAAGGAAGGAAGGGGGGAAGGAAGGGGGGGAGGGAGGGAGGAAGGAAGGAAGGAAGGGAGGGAGGAAAGGCAACAGAAGAAAACAAGCAAAAAAATTAAAACCCCACAATTGGAAAAATTACATCAGGATATGTGTGATGAGCACCAAGCACCCATCCAGGTGCCTAAGAAAACCAGTGACGTTCCACTGGCACATTCGTGCATTTTCAAATGAATGGGAATGAATGATGTAATAAGTTGAAACCAACAGCAAAGTGTGCCTGAACATGCACCTTCTGGGAATCAGATTAACTCACAGATTTAAATGGGGTGGGGGAAGGAGGAGGATTTCCCCAGAGATCTTCCTCTTGGGCTCCTCAACTATTAATATAGCTCAGCTCAAATTCTGCTTAAAAGTAAACTCTAGGGACTTCCCTGGCTGTCCAGTGGTTAAGACTTCACCTTCATCCTGATCCCTGGTCAGGGAGCTAAGATCCCACATGCCTCACAGCCAAAAAACCAAAACATAAAACAAGCAATATTGTAACAAATTCAATAAAGACTTTAAAATGGTCCATATCAAAAAAAATCTTAAAAAAAAAAAGTAAACTCTAAAGAGCATGAACCATTATTAGAACATCAGCGGTGTCACATAGATTTAACTTACATAAAACCAGGTGAAAACACAGGTGAGCTTCCTGTGCCCTGTTTCCCCAGGTGTCACCTCTGAAAACATTGCTACCATCACACAAGCCCCCAAATTTAGACAACTGACAGGAACGTCCCATTCCCAGATAATTATTTCAGCATAGATCCAAGTTATGACCCTCACCCAATTAGGACTCTACTCAGGAATCTTCCTCTTCGTTCACTCCTTATTTAGTCATCCAGCTATAATTGAGTGCCCAGTGTGCACCAGGCACAGTGTTACAAGTTGCATGAATGGAAAGATAAATAAGGCAGAGTAGTTGTCTTTGACAAGCTCACCTTTACTTAAGATGTGGCGAATAAGTGTTTTCCCTTCTTTTATTTAAAAAGTTTTATTGAAGTATAGTTGAAGTACAATATTATACAATACAATATTACAATATACAATATACAATATTGAAGTACAATATTACAATATTACAATATACAATATTGAAGTACAATATTATACTTCAACTATTATATAGTTGAAGTACAATATTATATGAGTTACAGGTATACAATATAGTGATTCATAATTTTTAAAGGTTATATTCCACTTATAATTATTATAAAATAATAATAATATAATTATCCATGGATAATATTTTATCCATAATAGTTTGTACCTATTCCTCCCCTGCCCCTATCTTGTCCCTCTCCTCTCCCCTCTCCCCACTGGTAACCACTAGCTTGTTCTCTAGATCTGTGAGTCTGCTTCTTTTTTGTTATATTCACTAGTTTGTTATATTTTTTTAGATTCCACATATAAGTGACATCATACAGTATTTGTCTTTCTCTGTCTGACTTATTTAACTTAGCGTAATGCCCCCCAAGTCCATCCATATTGCTGCATATGGCAAAATTTCATTCTTTTTATTGATCTATTCATCTGTTGATGGATACTTAGGTTGCCTGCATATCTTTTTTCCCGTCTTTTTTAAGATTATTATGAAAACTGGAATTATTTGGGATTAAAATCTTGAGTACTGTATTCATATCCTAGAGCTGTCCTAACAAACAGCCATGACCTGGGTGGCTTCAAACAACAGAAATTTATTTTCTCATAGTTCTGGAACCTAGAAGTTCAAAAGAAAGGTATCAGCACGGCTGGGCTCCCTCTGAGAGTTTGGGTAGAATCCCTCCTTGCCTCTTCCCAGCTCTGAGGGTGGATGTCATCCTGGGTACTCCCTGGCTTGTAGCTGCATCAATCCAATCTCTGCGTCTCTCATCATATAGCATCCTCCTTGTATGTCTTTGTCTTCATATGGCATTTTCCTCTCCTTATCAGAATGCCAGTCATGTTGGATTATGACCCACCTAAACGACCTCATCTTAACTTGATTATATCTGCAAAGACCCTGTCTGCAAATAGGATCATCTTCACAAGTACTGGGGCTAGAGATTTCAGCTTATCTCTTGGGATGACACAATTCAACCCATGACATGCAGGTTTCAGTAAACAACTTTGGTCATTTCCTCTGGGAACTTAAATCTTCCTAAAAGAAGACAACATTGGTGTGTTTTTAGGTTTGATTTCCATGATATAAATGAGACTTTTTATGATTTGAGGGGCATATTTCTGGGCCTGTGGAGGAAGTTTAAATGTAATACTTGCCCAATTATGTGGACTGAAAAAGGCCATTTGAGGGGGGTGCCACGTGGGGATCTCAAGGGCTTTCAGATCTGTTATCACAGAAGTACTAATATATATGCTTTAGGTTGGAAAGGGAGGCTGCTGGAAAGAGAGAAAAGGAGAAAGGATATTCTATAACTGATAGGGTGGATGGTCCAGTCTCCACCCCTGCCATCATTTCACTCTTACCTGCTCCACACAGTGGGCTTCTGCAGAAAGATTCCCTTTGGGGAAACACTAAAACAAAAACAGTTCTCCAACTTAAAACATTTGAAAACCAAAAGCTTAGATTGCTGGGAAATTTTTCAACATAGCTAAATTTGTAAATTTCATTCCTACTGGTAATGTTTTTCTTCCTTCTGTTTTCTTAATAAAATTAAGTGGATCAATTTATTTTCTAGTTTAAATTATATTTTCCATTCCATTGTTTTTCTGCTCCTGTATGAATAAAATGTTACTGTCCTAAGTCCCACTGATGGTAAAGTTGTTTGAATAGTAGAAGACTAGAACATTTTGCCTTGATTTTTCTTAAAAAGTTCTAAAATATTTTTCTTTAAAAAATCAATAATTCACTTTTAAAAATTCAAATTCCAGTTTTGATTTAAAATGTTATTACTACCATTGATGGATGAAATCTTTTGAATTCACTTTTTTTCTCATTCTGAATGTTTTCACAATAAACTTTAGCCTTCTAAGATAACTTCCTGCTTCACAGAAGAAACATTGCATTAATAAAGTTATTCTTCTACATTCTTCTTGACATGATTCTCTATGTACCTTCCTTTCTCACTTTTTTTTATATCCTCCCTATTTTATTCTTTTGCTGTTCTCTTCTATTATGGTTAAGTTTCTTGAATTTTTAATTCCTTTTTATTGTAAGCCTTCTTTATTCCTAATGTCATTAGCCCAAATTTTTAAATATCTTATACTTAAGTTATTTGATTTTGGCAGTTTTTCTTTATTCCCTCTTATACCACTTTTAGTAGAAATAAAAAATATACTTTGTCTTAGTAAATGAACATGATCTTTACTGGAAAATTTTCAAACTACGAGTAGATTGTTTTTTAAAACTCCTAGGCTATCGCTTCGGACAGCATTTTCAACGCTCTATGTTCTATCTACATCCAGCTCTTTGCTTAGCCCCTGTAAATACTTATTTTGTAAAAATGTAAGCATACTGTGAACTGATATTTGTGGGTAGGCCTAGAAAAGCTGCAAGAAATCCATCAGGGAAATCTCAACCGGGAGCAGCCAGCGTGGCCTCTGGGCAGGTGCAGGGGGACTTAGCTCCTGCCCAAAAACAGATGGACGTGTCGCACCCAGTTCTGCACTTGCTGGCACCGGCCCCCAGCTCGCGCTTGCCGCAGGCACTGAACCACAGACTTGCCCTCGAGAAGCTCAGAAGGCACCCCCAAGTGTCCTCGACCTCGTAGCTCCTCTGTTCTCCGCCCCTGATGGCGTGGAGTGTGCAGAGCGCAGGGCCCACCACGTCGGGCTGAGAGTGCCACAGGCACGAAGTCCGTGCAGCCTTTACGAGTGACTTAGCTGCAGAGAGCAGCCTGCCCCTTGTCCCAAGGTGATCCACTTCAGGGATGGAACATCCTGACTCTCTCCCACAGGCTGGGACAGCCCTGGAGGGCCATTCCATCCTCAGAGCTCTCACCCAGGCAGCTCTCCCGCAGCCTGTCCTGCATCCTTGCTTCCCTTCTGGGCCTGTGATGCCAACAGCCCTCCCAGATAGGCACCCCTCATGCTAATCTCCATCGGAGTCCACTTCTGAGGACCCCACCCTGAGAGACTGTCATCAGACTGGGCTCCACAAACAGCCCAGCAATCTCTCCTCCCTTGGCCCAGCAGCCCCCCTGCTCGCAGCCCCTCTGTGTTTTAAAAGAATCTTTGTATGTTCAGTGAACAAAGGCACAATGATAACCAGTTTTCTTTTGCCTTCCTTTGGTTCTACTGAAGTGTGATTTTGTCTCACTTGCTATTTGCACATTTGCTCTTATCCTTTGTGACTGCTGTCTAACTCCTGTTATTTTCAGTGGTCCATTTTCTAAGGCAGTGATCATCTTTCCCCTACTGATTGCTATTTTCCCAAAACTATCCTTTGTCTTTGAACTTGATTTACAATACTTTTAAATAAGCTGATGTTTTCATTTGTATGCAGTCAAATCTCTCAGGCTTTTCCTTTGTGACTTGTGTTTTTAATATCTTATATAGAAGGTCCTACCTCAGAGGGAAAGAGGTATTTGTAACTATCTCAAAGAGTACGAAATTGTCTTTACAGATTGGGAAAACTCTGTTAGAGTCTTATTTGTTCCATCAGTGTTTAAAAAAATTATTTTGTCAGGATAGAAAGTAAAAGCCAGCCACTCTGACACCCAGAAAAGTCTGTCCTCCCACAGGCTCTTAAGTCACAGTCATGTCCAGGGGCCAGTCAAGGTCTTGGTCAACCTTCTCCAGGACTAGCTCAGCCTTCACTGCCTTTTAAAATGTCTTTCCTAGGACTGGGACCAGTTCCATAATTTCAGGGTCCAGTACAAAAAGAAAATTGGGGCCCCTTGTTCAAAAATTATTAAGACTTTCAGAATGCCATTTGCAGCAACATGGATGGACCTAGAGATTGTCATACTGAGTGAAGTAAGTCAGACAGAGAAAGACAAATATCATATGATATTGCTTATATGTGGAATCTAAAAAAATGGTACAGATGAACCTATGTACAAAACAGAAATAGGGTCACAGACGTAGAAAACAAACTTACGGTTACCGAGGGGGAAAGGTGGGAGAGGGATAAATTGGGAGATTGGGACTGACATATACACACTACTATATATAAAATAGATAACTAATAAGAACCTACCGTATAGCACAGGGAACCCTATTCAATACTCTGTAATGACTTAAATGGGAATAGAATCTAAAAAAGAGTGGATATCTGTATATGTATAACTGATTCACTTTGCTGTAGAGCAGAAACTAACACAGCATTGCAAGTCATCTATACTTCAATACGAAATTAATTTTTAAAAATTAATGCATTCATCTACCTTGAAAAACATTATTAAGAATTTCAAGAGACCAACAACAGAGCACTGAACCAAGTATGGGGTCCTTCTAAGCATGGAACCCTGTGTGACTACACAGGTCAAAAGCCCATGAACACCCCACCCAGAACATAGAGCCCAGTTCTTCCAGATCAATACCTTTGACCAGTTAGGTCAATCAAGTCCATCCAAAAATGTTTCATGAGTTTTTCACTTGAGTTGCTAAATGGTCGTGACGGTGTTCTTTTTAACTAAATTTGCTGAATCTACTGGGATGGGGGGAGGGTCGCGGGTGGAAGGAGATTATCAGGCTGAAAGTTCTGCAAACAACTTGAGGGTGATATCTGAAGTCTGTTGTCTTTGAAGATCCCAAAGACATAGCTCCAAATTTAAATACTAATCGCCAACCACTAATGATGGCCATCCTCTTAAGATGCTGGGCTAAGGGCACTTACAGGGAAGGTTAGTTGTGGCTCTCATGGCAACCCCATGGGGCAGGCATTGGACAGACCCAACTTACAGATGAGGAACCAGAGTCCTGAGGGAGAGACGGAGTCAATTCTCAAGGTAACACAGTCTGTTAGCAGTGAATGAGGGCTAAAGTCAGGTCTGAATCCCCACCCCCCTGCTTGACCTCCACATTGTTCTAGCACCGCGATCCCAGGCCCCACCTTCTACAGATATTACGAGAGAAAATCTGGATTTGGGAAGGCCGTGCGGAGGCTCACATGGTGGTCTGACACTTCCCTCGCCCTTAAAATGGGCCTCCTGCTTGTAAAAGACCCAGAACTCCCAAGTATACCTGAACTTGCAAAAGCCCATACTTCAGGGCTGAGGGAAGTACAACTACTCTGTTTTCAGCTAAAGACAAGGATTTTTTTCCCTTCTCTGTATAAACAGCAGGTTGTTTTCCTAGTTCTTAGCTGAATGCCAGGCCTCAATAAAAAATAAAAGAAAAAAGAAATTCTTGCATAGAACATTAAGGATTCAGCAACATGAATCTCAAAAACATAGGTGTTCAGGCTCCGTGGACACAGCCAGCATTTCGGGTACGTACTTAAGCCCGGCCTCCTCCCGACAGTGTTTCAAGGCTGGAATTAAGAGCTTTGGCATTTAGTTAACCCTCTACTTTCGATCCTACTAGAAATAAAGCTAAAATGACCTGTTCATAGCACTGTGTGTTACTTATCTGCTTTCACAGCTGCCTCCAGGCCCAGGGCAAAGTCTGAAAGCAAGAATTTAACTGACTATGTGATTAAAGTCAAAATCGAGAGGTATATGTGTATATAGCCATATACATATATGACTTCCTCATCTCTCCAGTTCACTGTCTATGTATAGATACTAAAATAAAACACCGAACAACCATAACTTTTCATACTTCCCGTGTTCCCTTCAGGATACAGACAACTGGATAGAAGTTTAAAAAAAATTTATTCGTTCTTCTCACTCAGATCTAATGTGATAACAACCCAGGTGTGCCCCCGATTCCATATCTCATGTTTGTTTTAAACAATGATGGTCAATGCTCTTACTAAGAACCCTGAAACAAGATGCCAAGGTGAATTCCAAGTGACTAAAGATGACATTGTCAACACAATATTGTAAAACCTGTATTTTTTTATGATTACTTAGAAATATATTAACGCATGTATGTGAAAACTAGAAAATAGTACAGATGAACAGGTTTGCAAGGCAGAAATAGAGACACAGATGTAGAGAACAAACGTATGGACACCAAAGGGGGGAGGGGAGGTGGGATGAATTGGGAGATTGGGATTGACATATATACACTAATATGTATAAAGTAGATAACTAAAGAGAATCTGCTGTATAGCACGGGGAACTCTACTTTGCTGTACAGTAGATACTAACACAACATTGTAAAACAGCTACACCGTAATAAAAAAAAATGGAATTGGTAATCCTTTTAATATATTACATATATTAATATGCATAACATATATATTATACACATTATTTTAATATATATTACATGTATGTACTATTATATATAACATACAATAACATATACATTATATATAATATATACATTACATAAACATATATGTAATATATACTCTATGTGCAATATCTACATACATAAGTATATGTATATAAATGGTGTCTACTGTAGTAGGTTGCAAAAATTGATCATAAATTCCTCCCACCCAAGTATGCAGGCCCCTTTGCAATTGACTTTGCTGTTCTCAAATAAAGAGGTGGAGACTATTTGATCACCTCTAGTGTCTGAGTTGGCCTTGTGACTTGCTTTGACCAATAGAAGGCTGTGGACTTTCAAGGCTAGACTTTGAGAGACCTTGCAGTTTCCACTTTTGCCCTCTTGGGCTATGGCCCTGGGATTGCTAGGTTGGGAAGCTGGTCTAGCTCACTGCCTGAGAGGGGACCGTGCAGAGCAGACCTAAGGAGAGCCTGTCAACAGTCAGCACCAACTGTCAGTCATGGAAATGAAGCCACCTTGGACCTGCCAGCCCTGAATGTAGCTTTGGAAGTGAGCCCAGGGGAGACCAGCCAACCAACAGAATCATGAGAAATAATACATTGTTTTTGCTTTAAGCCACTATATTCTGGAATGGTTTGTTACACAGAAATAGATAGCTGATACACATATACTGTTATGCTGCAAATGTCAGGTACATATGATAAATCTGCCTTTCCTTGAAGCCAATCCCAAGGGTAGGGACTCTACAAGTGTAACATCATACAGACATCAGAAACAGGTAAGACATCAAGAGCAGAGACTCTCCACTTGGGCAGGGGAAGGAGGGGATTATCAGAATCTCCTGGTCTTGCAAGGATTAAGTGCAGGCTCTGAGGCCAACGTGTATGGACTCGAGTTCTGGACCTGCCATGATTAGTCGGGTACCCTCAGGCAAGTCATGTTACATCTCTGTTCTGTTCCTCAATTTCTTCATCTGCTGATGAGAACAGATGTAGTACCTCCCCCAAGTGAGGACTGAATTAGAACATATTCACAAAGTATTTTAAGGCATACATGGTACCTAGTAAGTGCATAATAAATATTAGCTTTTCCTATCGGGGGTGGAGGGAGTCACATCGATGTTGTATCTTTCTATCTCTGCTAGAACAGCTTGGGACAAACACGGGACTAACATTTCTACCTATACCAGGGTGTCCCATAAAAAAAAATGATGGCTCTTTCAAGACTAAAACTTTTTCTCCCAATACTACCTCTTTTTTTTCAGCCATAATACTTATTTTGAAACAAGAATACTTTATATGTGTGAGGGTCTGGGAATTTTATTTTTATCCAAGGAATCCTGAGTTTAAAGGCTCCACGGTGATAAAAACAGATGAAGTTAACTAGACCATTTATTGTTTTCATGTGTATTAAACTTTCAAAAGAAATCTCTTATGGGACCAATACTCACCACCGTTACAGCCACTGATAACATCACAACCAAAAGTGGAGCTCGCAAGAAAAAACCTATGCTAATTTGTTTTCATTGAACTCAATGGAATGAAATTCTTGCAGCCAAAATTTCTTCTGATGCTGAGCCTAGTACAACCTGAATAATTCTCAAAGGCGATGTTATCATGACAATTCAAAATAAACTGTTGGCTACATTCCTGACGGAACTGATAGATCTTTGATTCTAAGGTATAAGCATTATTTACATTCTTGAAAGAATCCATTCTGTGGGACCATAAGGACCCAAACATTGTTTTCCCTGCGCTTTTTTCCTCTCTCAGGCTTCTTCTGCCTCAGTGTAAATATTATCAAGATGCCTCAGGTGTTTGACTTGATGATGGTGTTATCCAAATTTAAAAGAGAGTGATAGTATGCTGGGCAGAGCAACCTGGAAGGAGGTACAAGAAGAAATGAGTCCAATGAATTCAAATGGCAAGTGTTACTCTGGAGCGTCGTTCAAAAAAGCATTCTTTGGCGGGGGGGCGTATTAATCATTATCCCATGGTTCAAATGACATCATAAGATGCAGGAGTCTGCTTGCTTTTGAATATTTTAGGCACCTCTGATTATTTTTCAAGTCTAAATGAGAACTAAAAACACATTGTAGCCAGCACATTTTCTTTTAATTTTTAAATTCATGCATATTATTTAAAAAATGGAATCCATATGCTTATAAAAATTCATTTACACTTTGCACTTCACAATGTGTGACAGAGTCTTTTTATAAATCTTTTAATGTCTTTGTTTGCTTTGGAAAACATCCGGTTTGTGAGAAAAAACTCCAAACAAATTCATGTCAAAACCCAACTGCCATATTCAGTTAACATGCACTTTTCACGACTGATAAGGCTGCAAACATTCGGAATAAATCCGAGGTCACCCTCTAGAGCAAAGAAGCGTTGTTAGGTAAGAAGATCTGGATGGATGGAGGTCATATCACTAAAATACTTGATCCTACAGCTACCTTTTAAATGTTATTTTGTCACATGGATTTGGTGTGTGTTTTCTTAAAGCTTTGAGCATTTGTGGATTTCCTCTAATTAAATTTCAGCAATAGATGAAGATTTCACCTACACTTCCAACTCCAAAATGGACACCTGAAGCGGATAGGTCTTCTCCCCTCCTAAAAGTCTGACACGGTCTTCCAAGGGAGGAGACCATCAGTGCAACTCTTCCTGAAGGTACCAAGTTGAAGGCTTTCAGAGCTACCTCTTCACGTCATAGCCAGAGGGACGGAGTCAGGAATGAGATGACTTTGACTCAAAATTCATTTACTCAGCAAAGAACAGGAAGACACAGCCGGAGCCCAAGCAGCTCCCATAATCAGCGCGCTAAGGTAAGCAGCAGAGGCAACAAGATGTTTAACCCCCTTGAGGGGAACAGAGTAGGTTGAGGTCTCTGTACATCAGTTTCCAGCCTCCTGACGTGACAGGAAACATGGTCACATAACATTGATGTAAGTGGACTAGCCACACAAAATCTACTTCAGTGCAGTCATGGTGGCTCCTGGGCCATCACTGATCCCCACAGGGCTAGCCATAGATTCATCAAGCACTCCTAAGGTCTTGGTGAACGTCTCAGGGCTATCAGATTTGATAAGTAGCTGACAGTGGCAGCTCCCTCTGATGCTGTGGAAAGTTCCAGTCAATTCAGAGACTAGCACTGGCAGTCTCGATGGCCTCTGTACCTTTCACAAATCTAACAGACAGCAAATATGGTCTGCAGGGTGGGACATGACTGAATTCACCCTAAAATGTTGATGTGCATGAAAAAAGGAAGAAAATGATAATAACGATACTAATAACATATGAGCAGAACCCAAACCGAGTCTCTGCTCTTTACATATTATCAAATTTAATCCTCACAACTGCCCAGGGAGGGAGCTGTTAGTCCCATTAAACAGACAAGAAAACCAAGGCTGTCAAGTTTTGTCAAAACTTGACCAAAGTGACACAGCTGCTAAACAGTAAAACCAAGATTTGAACCCAGCCAACTGTGCCACCTTTTAATCACCCCTTACCCATCTCTTCCCAGATTACGTCCCTCGGGTGGGGTGGGGGGCTGGGGGGTTCCACACCTGGTAGTCTGAGTCTAATACATGTAAAAGTGCAGGTGAAAGACAATCAGAGAGCTCCCCCGCTTTTTAAGCTAAGGAGGAAATTCTCTTTACCCCAACTGTAAGTGACCTTTAAGGATTTTATCCTAAAACAAATACAGAAGGGAAGAAATAGTCATTTTCTACCTCTCTACAAAAGATCGCCCCTTACTTTAAATGTGAATCATGATTTTAAATGATTAAGAACTTCAAAAAGATTGCTAAAAATGCTTAAAATGGGGAAGCGTCAAACCCAAATTAATCAAAATATCAGAATCGCACGAATACAGATAAAGTTCATTTCCTGAAGACATCAGTTTTGACAGGTTGCTCTTTAAAACTCGTATTTGTTCTAGATTCAAAGCATTGAATATATGTATCTCTTAGAGTCAAATTTAGAGGTGAAACCTATTTCTAAGGTGATCTTGATTCTCATCTAACTTATTTAATAATTCCCACGTGGATAAGCCTAGAAAATCTGTTTTTCACTATATGCCGAGCCTGTCCTCTTTGTTCCAGAATCAAAGCAACTGATTATCAATTACAATAATAATCACAACAGAAAGAGAACTCCTCTTGTAAACAGGTGTTGTTCACAACTGGACAGGTTACCACTTGAACAGAATGATGAATTTTTTGTATGTTTAGTGTTATCTTTGTATTCATCTTTATCTTGGTGGAACAATGTGTGCTCCCCCTGGTGGCCAGAATGATACCTTCGCTTCTCAGATCTAGTTGATCATATCACAGCTTGTTTGCCAAAGGAGAATTTGTTTGTTTTTTTGTTTTTGTTTTGTTTATGTTTCACAAGCTTCGAGTTCCAATTTCAACTCTTTTTAAAAGATCAATTCATTCAAATATCTTTCTCATTTTTTCATCCAAGAGGTTTGTTTTGAAATTAAAAACATCCAATTAAAGAATTTTTTTTGTTTGTTTGGGGTAAAATTAAATCTTATAAAGTTAAGACCACATCCACCAGTGACCGGAAGAATGTCCCCAAAGTGAAAGTTGTATGGTCAATATAAGACACTGGAGATAATCCATCCAGTCCATATATCTCACTAGAGTAAAAGGAAATAGAATGTTACAGGATGGAAATGTAATTTAATAGCTGAGTGAACACTTGATCAGCTTATTTCATCCTCAAGAAGAAAAAGGGTGAAGGCAACCCAGGTGGTTAAATTGTAATGCAGTTGAAATTCCATCACCCATGAAAACTGTAATTGGGATTCCACTTTTGGACTTGGCCAGCCCAGAAACAGATGTGTGTTCCAACGAGGATCGCAGACTGCTCTCCTGGAGAAGAGCTCTTTAGAGTGAAACAGGGGTTTCAACTGGTTTCAACTCCAAAGAAGAGACTAGACTAAATTGAGTATAATTGTTCCAAGTGTTTAGAATTCCCAAGTTGGATTGGTACTGAATGTGTGGTTTCCCTGTTACTGCCTTGAAAAAAGAAGACGGTGTGATTCCTTCTTACTCTGTTCTTTCTTAAGTTTGAGATCCAACAGTTTGGCTAGAAATATCTCAGCCACAGTGAGTGAGGCTATAGTTCAAACAGCAAGGTCAAGGTGAAGACCAAATACCATTTTGTGCGTAATTCCCGCCCATTAAAAGAATAGAATCAAATGTTTCTCATTACATAGCCTGCCTGGATGCACAATCCTTTGAGCTGAGTTCCTCGGGCACATTTTGGCAAGATTCTAAATTCATATTACCTGGCCTAACATGGAGCAGGTAGAGTTTCTTTTGAAAAGAAACCCTGGCCAATATAATTCTACCTAGAGAAACTGATGCCAGTGGGCTTTAACCCAGACCACCGCTCCATTAAATAAATCCCATCCTCCTTGACAGAAGTCAAGAAACAAGCAAACAGGGAAACACAGTTGTCAATGAGCGGGGTCCACCCAACAGGAGATTAACGCCACATGGTTTTCAAGTGAATTGGGGATAAGTAAAAAGAATGCTCGTGCCAGTGTTGGATGTTTACATTTTATTCCTATCCAGTATTTCTTCAAACGAGGGTCTTCCCCATCACTTTGCCTCCATCTCTCTTTCCTGACCTAGAGAGATGGTGTCCTTTCAAAGAAAGGAAAACTGCATTCTTCAGCCCCTGGCAGCTTTGAGCATCGTTGGGTGATCCGTAGGACAAGCCAGGATGTCTTCAGGAAGGACAAACCTCTGTGTCTCCTGTCCTTTGGTTTGCTTTCTTTCCTCCTTGTCCCAAAGCAGCCACCTTTCCTAGGGAAGTTCTTACAATCCATTCTAAGCCCTTTCTCCAATCATGAATGCCACAAAACCCAGTCTTTATTCATTTAAAGCACGAAGCTGGCCCTCTTTACAAATACTCTGTTTCTAATAAACCCTTGTTGATATGCATCCATTCAAGAGAATAAAGTGAATATGCTAGAGCTGGTGGTGTGCAAAGATCAGATCTCCAGACCCCATCTGTGTGCACCCAGCACAGTGCTGTATGTACCTTTAAAGCACAAACACAGAAACAGAGTTCTGCTGCCTGCATTTTTTCTCCTGGAAGGAATCATTAAAAAACTGTAACAGCGTTCACCTTTAAGGACAGAGATGAGGACAGGAAGAAACTTTCACTTTTCATTTCAATGTTTCTGTGCTGCTAGAATTTTCTAACGATGTACATATATTACTTTCATTCTTTTAACAAATCCAAGGGTTATTTGAGTGGTTACATGTCATTTTCTGTTTATTTTATTTTTGGTACTTTATTTTAAAAAATTTATTCTTAAATTAAAAAATAATAAAAGGCAGGTACTAGTGCAAATTTCCTCTAGAGAGTGATTCTTTCTCAAATTATTCTACCCAACATGGTACTTTGTAACCTTATCATGAGTCCCCAGAACAGATAGACCAACATGCAGGGAGAACAAAAAGGCAATCCTTAATGGGCTCTTTTGAAAAGTGTTTCAATGCTGAGTCCTTCCATCAACCATAAAAACGACTCCCCTGCCCTTTGTTAACAGCGAAAAAATAATCATCTCCAGACAGGTGAAGCAACACCAGGGCTGGGCTTCCAGCAGGCCAGTGCTGTTACCGCATGGGAGGGTGCATTTCACAGACAGGACACCGAGGCTTGGTGAAGTCACAGGCCTCCTCCCCACTGAATGGAACAGGGGTTTCACCTAAGCTCGCTGGGACTTTCCAGGGCTCACAGCCTCCAGGGAGGAGGGAGAGCCCTGCATATCCCTCAGGACGGGACAAAGCGTGCTGGCCCGCTGACCAGATGCTGTCCATCCTCCGTGAACGCGCCCTCAGCGCCAGCGACCCTGGAAGGCCCGCCTCCAGCCACAACACTCGGGGAGCTGCGGGGGACAGACTTGGAAAGTGCCTCCCTTTGCAGGTGGCAGCCTCCATCCTTCCTGGACTGCATTTTCCAGCTCTTCTCACCCCTGATCCCAGTCAGCCCATACACAGAGCACGACATGGCAGAGAAAAAAAGGATGACAGCAATGAGAGCTGGATTCTTCTCATTTCTTCTGAAAAGGTGAGGTGCTTTCTTCCTGGCCCAAGCCAGCCAGTCCTCCAGGCAGCAAGGATGGTTGTGTGAGATGCTGTGGACGACTGAGCACGTCAAGCTCATCTAAATACTTTATTCCTGTTATCATTATGGGCAGCCTCTCTGCAGGAAATGCTGGCACAGAAGGCTGAGGACCCCAGGCTCAAAGTTTGAGCCCCAATCCTGGCTCTCTAATGAGATGGTGTCACCCAGTTTCCATGTCCAAACCCTGTGATCCAAAGCTTGCTGTATGTGGTCCAGAGAAATAAACTAGGTCTCTAACCCTCAATATTCCTGTTTATAAAATGGAACTTTTTGTATAAGCAAGAGACTTTGAAGACCTGGGAAGAAAAGCCTCTATATGAAAAAAAGCAGATATTCTTTTCATTAGTTTTGATGAATACCTCCAGCAGGTACTATTGCAGTGAGATGCAATGAAAATAATTCCCCCACCGGTTCCCTCCAAGCAGACAGCTCCACTTACAAGCAAAACCTTCAATTCGAAAATCTCTGCTCTCAGTTTTAGAAAAGCAAACAGTGGGAGGAAAAACAAAACAAGTGGCCAGAGACTCCTCTGTAGTGAGAAATCCCTAGGTTATTTGGTAGCCTGTGATAGTTTTCTTTAGCTTTAGAATGTTAAAAAATGTTCTGGGAAAGTCCTCCATTGTTCCTCACTGCCTTCTGCCCATTTTTTCCCTCTAAGAATTAACTTCATTTTAGGATGGTTTCTGCATTCTGTCTCTCTACCTCGAGTTTCCAGGGACCATCCCTGAAAATGTTCCTCCCCTCTCATTTTCTCTTCCACCTCAACCTGGGTTACAAAGTGTTAAGGAGTAAACCAATAAAACAAATCCCTCTTTGCAGGATCTTAGTTCCCCCAACCAGGGATCGAACCCGTGCCCCCTGCGTTGGAAGCATGGAATCTTAACCACTGGCTCGCCAGGGAAGTCCCAGAACAATTCCCTCTCAATAGTGTTTATGCTGGAAACCCAGGGGCTAAGTCATTGAAACATACCTATACAACACTCCAGTCTGGACACAGACTTGCTTACCCTTACAAAGCACACATACAGATGCTTTCCTTTATTCAAAGGTAGCCATGGTTAACAGGTGATGTCAGACTCTCACCAGTGACATTTTTCTGACTACAGAGATTGAAGTTTTATGTCCAGGGTCCTGCCACCAGTGCTCCTGAACTTGGGAGCAGTGAACGGAGCTTGTGTCCTGCTCTAGAAGACACTTTCTGGATTTTTCTGACCCCCATCCCTTTGCAAGCCAGAAGCCAGATTGCACCTTTGTACCCGGAAGCAGTTTGTCGTTTAAATTAACAAATGTGCTGACCCCTGAATACCAAAAAACAGTGCTGATGCGTCTACCATATGCCAGATTCCCTCCTGTTGGGTGTGGAGGGGTAGGAGGGGGCACCCCCAGGGCACGCATGGTTTTCTAACTACAGAAAACACAGTGGCCCCAGTGCCCCTACTCCTACCCCGGTCTTCTTTGGGGTGACATCATCTCAGAGGAAGCAAAGAGAAGCCCAGCCACTGGGCACTGAGAAAACATCCAAAGAAGAATATTTCCTGATAATATCCTTGGGGTGGGGGGAGAAGAAGGGACAGTTCACCGAGGTTTTATCTGGGTTCATGGTTATAAAAATATGAAATAAAAACTGTGGCTTCTCCATTTCCCAGGTTGGAGCCCCTCGGTGAGGCCTGGGGCCCCCGGAGGGGTGGAGGCTAAAAAGAGGAGGGCCTGTCGTGGAGACTGGTCTGGTGCTCTCGGCAAGGGGGTGAGGGTCCGGGCAGTGCCAATAAGGAGAGGCAGAGTCGTGACTTGTAAAGGCCAAGGAGAGAAGACTGCGGACCCGGCTGGACCACAGGAAAGGGAGCCCACGTAGACGGGGAGACGGAGGGAGGAAAGGAAGCGAGATAGAGAGGAAAATGAAGAGGGCGAAGGTGGGGAAGGAAAGGAGGCTCAGGAGGAAGGAGGGAAGAAAGGGAGGAAGAAGGGAAGCGAGGCAGAGCGGGAAAGAGGGAGAGAGGGGAAGGGAGAGAAAGGGAGGGAGGGGCGGTGCCAAACAGCCCGGGGAGAAGTAGGAAAAGACGCTGGAGGCCCGCTGGACGAGGGAGGCCACGTCAGAGCAAAGGTCGCGGCGACGAAGATGCAACAGTCTGAAGCCAAAGTTCAGAGAAGCCGAAAACCCCGGCCGATGGAGGAAGCGCGGCTGCCGGGCGCGGGGCCGGGCGAGGCCGGGGCTGA
Source organism: Globicephala melas (assembly GCF_963455315.2). NCBI lineage: Eukaryota > Metazoa > Chordata > Mammalia > Artiodactyla > Delphinidae > Globicephala > Globicephala melas. The sequence continues at coordinate 41,929,976 of NC_083328.1, read as the reverse complement.
TGGGCACTTCGGCCGCGGCGAGTCCTCGGGTCCGCGCCCCACTGCGCCCGCCGCTCCGCCGCCGCCTCCGGGCTCGGGCTTGGGCTCGGCTCACGGACGCGCGGCCCTAGGAGGTCGAGGCCGGGACGGGCAGTCCGTGTAAGCTCCCGAGGCCGTCGGGGGTCTTGCCGCCGGGGCTGGGCGGCTTCCGGTCGGCCACTGCGGGAGGAAGCACACGGCGTGGGGTCACTGCAGGGAGCTGCGCCGAGCGGGAGACCCGGGGACCGCGATACCCGGGAACACGGCCGACAGCGCAGGGTCCCGGGGAGAAGGGGCGGCGCGCGCTCCACATCTCGGGGTTGCAAGGAGGCAGCGAGACCGCGCTCCCCGGAGCCCTCGGCACCCACCCTTCGCGGCCCCGCGGAAGCCTCTCGCCCTCCCAACCTGGGTCGCGGCTCTCCTCGCAGGGCCCGCCTGCAGACGCCCCGCGCCGCGGGCCCCGCGCCGCTCAGTAAAGCGGGCGCCGGGCGCAGGGAGGCACTGCAGAGCCAGGCGGCCACGGGCGGGGCGGTGGTCCGATCGCAGACCGGGGAGGGAGCGGGGAGCTGAGATCCGCGCACCCCGCCTCCCGAGCCCCCACCCACGCCAGACCCAGCTGGCGCACCGGCCCAAGAGGCTGCCAGCGCGTCAGGTCACGGTCCTCAAAGCAACTCAGGGCCCGCGATGGGCCGGGGGTGGGGGGGAATCGAGTGGGGGTGGGTCACCAAAATACCCCGCGGGGAGGGCCCAGGGTGGCCAGGATCACCCCCGACGTGGGAGGCGGTCGCGCGTTAGGCGGGCGGCAGACTTCGTTCTGCCCCCGCGGCCCGGGGATCCAGATGCGCTCATCACTGTGGGCACAGCACGTCCTGAGGCCTGTGGGCCTCCGGATTTAGTGACAGTGGACTTGCCATATTAGGCAGCATTCAGCGAGTTGCTCTATTATTTAGGGTTTTGGGAAGGGGCCCAAGTTTTGCTACTGGAAGCCAGAAAATTGACGCCACGATTGTGCAACCCCTGTTTTTCCCTTTCCCGACGCCCGGCCCCTCGGCTTCTCCTGCGCTGGAAAGCACAGGCTTATTTATACCTAAAAGCGCCTATTTTCAACTTTCTTTTCTCCTCCACACGTCCTCCTTTAAAGGGGGAGCTTGGGGGCGCCTCAAGTTGGGGTGAGGGGGAGCTCCCGGCTGTTTCCTCCTGCAGCTGCCCTCGCCCCGGCTCTGGCGCACCGCCCCGGGGCCGCGCGGAGCCGGACCCACACCTCTGCGCCAGGGGCGCGCGCGCGCACATCTGGTTTCGCAGAGGCGGCGAAGGGGTCTGGAGACCTTTCCAGGACCGACCCCTCGCTCTCCCTTGCCTCTCAGCTCTCTTTCCTAAACACAGTTGTGGCCGCTCAGCCGACGAGGTTTTCAGACCTTTTCATTCCACCCAGTACACACACTTGGAGGTGAGGCCCTGTTTAGAAAACAACTCCGGAGTTGGAGGTTTCTCAGCCAAGGGCCGGTTGCCTGAGAGACAAGCGAGAAAATGAACTCGTGAAAAATAAACACCCGGGAGACCAGAGACAGATTTCACTCCGCTCTATGGGGGCGAGCCTGCTGCTGCGTTTGTAGCTCTTCCCCCGCCCCAGTCCCTCCCCATAGGACCCCTCTGCCCCTCCTTTCCCACCTGCAGGAATCTGGGTGACGGAGTGGGTACGTCGCGGGGCCCCCACGAAGGCTCGAGCCGGCGTTAGGCACTCTGCAAGCTTATTTAAACTTAATGGGCAGGAATGGGGACAAGCTTTTTAAAAAATATTGGTACTTCCATTCCAGGGCCACTGGGACACTGGGGTGGGGCAGGGCGGGGATGGGGGAGATGTCAGCGGAGTCCTGGAAAGGGGTCCCCCAAGGCTGTGTCAAAGGAGACCGAGGTTGGCGGCGGCGGGCTCTCAGGCCAACGCTTGCGCCCTAGTGTTCCTGGCAAAGTTCGCTTTTAGGATCCTTCAAGAACTAATCCGGAGCAGGGGCGACTGGAACAAGCCGCGAGTTATCTCTAACAAATATAAAAGACACATATTCTTTGAGCCTATGCAATATCTTATAAATTTGATTTCCAAATCTTTAGTCTTTCCAAAAGCCGGCTGGGAGGGACCTCAGAGCCGGGAGGTTTTGAGGTTTCTGAAAACACTCTGTAAATACCATTTGTCTTGAGGGAATGCCTGATGGGGTCTGTCACCTGTCTGGAAGGGGAAGGGGAGGGAGATGGTCTTGTCTGGATAGGGGTCGGAATTCCTAGAACACGGGCCCCCCTCCACTTGTAGATGAAGTGGAACTTTCCTATGCTCTCAGGCCTTAAGAATTAAAGTTTCCTTTCACCGTCGGGAAATGTAAATCACACTGTCTTGCCTAAATAATAGGGAACCCAGACTCACAACCCTCTACCAAGATAAAGTTAATAAATTGTAATGAATAATTTGACATCTGAGTAAGCTTATCTTAGGATAATAATGTTCATTCGCACCTGATGTGGAGGACATATTGAAATATATGTATATACATATACAAAATATAATATATATTATTATGTGTATATTGTCCGTGTATGGACTAGGTGATCAGAAGTATTTGTTTTATACTGAGCCGTTGTGATATTAAACCGCCTTCAGTAAAGAAACTGTTTTCTTACTGAAGAAGTTCAATAGACACTATTCCTACTACTCTTATGAACAATTAATGATAGTAAATTGTCTTATGGGATAGGTTTCTTTGAAGATAATTTCTTAAGCAATGATTAGAAAATTAAAGGCAGTGATTCACATTACTTTGCTTTGTAATTTTTCAAAGACCACTTGTGAGTGGGGGCAATCTTTCAATTCCATTTCTCTGCCAATGAGAAGAGTGAAAATCCATAACCCAAGTAGATATGCAATTCTCATTATTTATATGTTCCTGTTCAAACACAAACATTTGTATGCCAGCTGGAGAAATCATTTTCAATGATCGACCTGATTTATTCGATGACCCTTTACTTGGATCTTTAAAGAACTGTCAGGATCAGAACATTGTTATTAATTTAACAATGAATGTAGCTAATTACTGCTGCAGATTTTGGAAATGGGTGGGATGTTTCATAATAGGAAGTGAAAATAATGGTGAAATGGACAGGAATGCCAGTGTCATTCAATGGCCCTGTATTTCTGAAAGGAAAGTATCTTCCAAAGGAAATTAACCACCAGTGAGTACCCCCTGCCCATCAAATTAACTAGAGTTAGCCTAGAACTCAGAACTGTGTGTTTCACCTTTGGATTATTACCTACATTTCATAATTTGTTTCGAAGGTAGCGCTTGAAATACCCTGGGACAGAATGGCTCTGTTAGGAAAGGACCGCATCACTCTGAAGATAGCGAGTCCTTTTTCTAAGTCTTCCTGCTACTTGGGGTCAGCCCAGGGGGAATCGTTTAAATTTGTGGATACACTTTTCTAAATCAAATTAACCTGCTTAGTTAAACGATTAGTCTAATGAGTATAATTTGGTAAATTCCATTTTAATTTCTAATTCAACAGATAACCTCAGGTGTCAAGAAAACGAGTAGGTCCAAGTCCCAGGACAAGGCTCTGAGCAAAACACTTCCCCTAAGACCCCTTATCTGTCCTTAAAGGGAAAGATCGAAGGAGCTCTGAGTCTCGACTTTTAAAATTCCCTTTACTTAGATTTTCCTGTAAATGAACAAGTGGAATTTTCCTATTATTTAAATTAAATTTAAAGATTGAAGGAGTTCTAAGTCTCAATATTTGTAAATTGATATCCCAGAATTTTCGTGCTCTAAAAAAGTGACAAAAAATTTTTTAACTTTTGTTCCTCCGCTTGACTGTTAATGATGGCATCTTAATCCTCTCTCTCTCTCACTTTCTTTCTGTCTCTCTCTCTTTCATAGATCACGCTATTATGTCTCAATGAAACTACTTGGAAATAAAGTTTTTGCCTGGGTATCACCAAAGAGGAAGCCCCTCCTTTCCTCTGCCTACCCAGTGCCACCTGCCCCCACTTCTGCCTGGGTGGGTATAAGGCAGATCAGCTGCAAAGACCCTTCGGGAATCTGGAACATCCTTGTGCCCCACGCAGCCCCCAGGTTCGTGCTCAGCCACCTTTGCTACTGAGGCCGAGAGGCCCCACCTCCACCCCGGAGTGACTCCTGCCTTTTCCTAGAGGAGTTGAAGTTGCAAATTCCTGGCGCTCAGAACCTAAAAGCAGGCAGGTGGGAAATTGGCAAAGCCAGTCATTCCTTTCACCGTGAGGAAAATGCAGAGTCAAGGGCAGGTGAGCTTTTCCCAAGTTACAGGAAAAACTAGAACCCAAAGGTCAGTGTAAGAAGATGTCCCTCTCACTGTGGACCGTGAATTAAATACCTCAAATCTGTTAGTTGGCTTATCAGAGAGCAGATTTATGGAGGAGGAGGGGAAGAAGAGTCTAGACTTAGACACACATGATTGAAATGCTGTCTCCTCTCCCAAAGGATGTGTTCAAGAAGAGGAATGCAAGGGGAGAACAGGGCCTGCTTGGGAAAAAAAAAAAAAACTCGGACATGGAAGAAAGAGATGGGCAGTACGTGGAAGGGGTCCAGGCCAGGGCAGGTCCAACCCCACCTGCGGGGTTCAGGTGCCACAGCAGGTCCTCCACAGAAGGTACAGCTCCACAGGCCACAGGAAGGTGCCCCTGGAGGGTGCCTTCTAGACCCTTCTACGGACAGAGAAATGAGACCCAGAGAGGAGGTCTTCTTAATCCATACAAGTTAGGGGACAGTCCTGGGGCCTCTCTCAATCTCTGCCTGCCTTTCTAGGGACACGGCTTATACCTATTAGAAATTAATCTGCTCTGGTTTAAAGTGTAACCCAGAGGAAGAATCTATGCCGGTACCCACTCCAGCCTCTCTGTCTCCTGTCTCTGTCTCTGTCTCTGTCTGTGTCTCTCCTTTGCTCCTTTGCACCCTTCCTAATCCTCCAGCATTCGTCTGAACCCCTCCCGCCGGCCCGCGCCCCTCACCTTCTCGGCTGGGATGCTTGAAGGTCACGGCTGCGGCAAGCTCCCCGCCGTGTACGGTGACGCCGGCCCCGGGGGGCGCCAGCGGGGGCCCCTGCGCCGGCGGCCACGGCGGGCCCGGGGCGAGGTAGCCGCCGGCCGGCGAGCTGTACACACCGTGCTGGTTGGAGGCCGGGTAGGCGCAGGCCGGGAGGAAGCCGCCCACCGCGGGGAGGCCGGAGGCCGACTGCGGGGAGAGAGAGCGACAGACCGTCGGCAGCGGGCAATCCCGCCGACTTCTCCAGCACCGGCAGTTACCGGGGTGGGGGGGGTCCCCATTCTCCCTGCTGTCCCCACAATGATTCCCCATGCGAAGTCTGGCCTCTAATTGTCCTGGCAAGGACTGTGGCAAAGCGATGTCCACTCAAATTGTTAGAAATAATAACAAAAGGTGAAGGGGGTCATCATATTCACCGTCCGGGACTTAGAGAAAGGGAGTCAGTCCTCAACCTTTTGTGTTAACGGGGCCCAGGTTTTTTAGCAAAAGTGTCTTGGCAAAAGGCAAGTCAATCCCCTCCTAGGAAAGGAGAGAAATATGCCCGCAGACCAGACATCAACCTTCAGCCCAACTCGCCTCCCCTGGGGGTGGAGGGGGCCTCTTCCCTTTCTCCCTACTCCCCTCCCTCTCCCTCTCCCCTGATTAAGGACACCTCCTTCCCCGCGCTCAGTTACCTGCGTGTATTTAATGTCTGCCTCCAAGGCAGGTTTCTCGAGCCCGTTCACGGCTGGGCTGGCGGGGAAGGCCGTGCGGTTCACGCCGGCCCAGTCTTCCATCTTCGGGGAGTAGGCGGCGCCTTCGCTCCCCCCCAGGGCCCCTGCGGGGACACAGGAGGATTAGAAGAGGTATCTGAGTCCGCGCTGGGCACACGGGCAGCCCTCCGGCCCGGACATCTAAACGCGTGCCTACAAGCGCCCAGCCCGGATCCGAAGGCACGACCCAGGCTCCTCTGAACACCCGGCGGCAGATGCTCAGGGCAGCGGGGACCCCAGATTTCGCTGTTGCTCCCAGCGGGGCAGAGAGAGGGTGCTGGGGACCTGCCCCTCGCTCCTCCCAGGTCTCCACCCGCTTCCCACGAAACAGGAAGTTTCCGACAGGGAGAGGCTGACGGCCAGATCTGGGCACCCTCTGCCCAGGCGGCTTTTCCACTTTGCAGAGACGGTGCCCCAAAAGGTCCAAGTTCAAATCCACAGCAGGCTCAAGAGAACTATATGGGCTTCTCAATGTCTCAATAAGCGTCTGGAGGGCTGGAAGCCGTTTCTACTCACAACTCCCTCCAGAGACATCCCGGGTCTCCAGAAAGAGGCATCAACCCAGCCACCCGTGAGCGTCCCCGGCTCAGGTCTGCTCCTCGCACACGTGTGTGTGCAGAAAACCGAGAGAAAGCTCCAGATCTGAGCTCAGGCATGGAGAGGTCACCTCCCCGCTAGCTCCCCACCGGACGCTCCATGGGAAGCTTTGGCCCAAGCCTGCGGCCCAGGCTGGGTTTGAGCCACAAGGAGAAATGAAGCCTGTGCACGGCCTGGAGGCACGGCTCACAGCCGCTGGAGCTAAGCCTTCAGTTTCTTTCTGGACGCCCCTCCTGTCTCTTGGGCTACAGTGAACTTTGCCTCTTATGCTCCTGCTGAGTCTGCGCACCTAAGAACACGCCACTCTCTGGCCGGCTGCTGGGGGCAGGGGACAGTGCAAAGAGACTACAGACCCGGTCCCGGCCCCCACCCATTCTTCTGAGCCCCTCACCAAAACTGCCCCTAACCTTCCCCCCTCTCCCCGTCCCCTCCCTCCACACCCAGAGATTGCAAGCAAAGGGCAAATCCGTGGGAGCTTTCACCCTGAGGATGGCTGCAGCCTGCAGGCGCCTGTCACCCGCCAGGCCACGGGGCCTGCTGGAGATTCAGGCCACACAGCAAGACCGGCCAGCCAGACCCTTCGCCTTTTACTCAAAGAGCCTTTTTTGGGGAATGGTGAGGGATCCCGAAAGATCGGGATCTTAAGAAAGGGTCGCAGAATTGACTTTGCGGTTTGTTTGGCTTAGATCTGGCGATAGGGGTTTGCATACTTTTTGCAAGAATGAAAAAGCGCAATTTCAAGCCTCCGAATTTGTGGTCGGTGATTGCTCTTCTATTTGGGAAATATTTTCCATATTTGTCATAAAAAGTTCAAGATGTCCGAGGACTCCCACAGAAGGCCCAGGACCCTCAGTCTCCCTGGCCAACCCGGAGCCCTCCCCTGAGCCAAAACCGGTTGGAGGAGGCCCGCGAGAGTGACCCCTCACCCGCATGCCTCCCCCCGCTCCACTTCTGCCCCTTCCAGGAAGGCTACAGAAGGCTGGCGCCACTGACCTGTTTGCTCCATAAACGTCCGGATGCCCAGGATATTGCTGACCGAGTGAGCCGAGGGCCATGAACGGGGGATGCTGACGTGGCCCGCTGTGCCCGGGACCCCGTGGTGGCTGCCCATCTTGGCACCCGTGGGCGACACGGGGCTGGGGTAGGGATACTGGTAGATGTGGTTATAGGGCAGCGCCGGCTGCGGCGGCGGCTGCTTGCTCGCCTCGTACGGGCCGGGCTGCGCCAGGCTGCCAATCTTATTCCGCAGGATGCGGCTGATGGAACTCACAGAGGGCACGTTGTACTTGTCGCAGACGCCGTCGGCTAGCAGCCGGTCGCGGATCTCCCAGGCAAAGATGCCGGGGTCGCCCTGCTTGTAGTCCCGGATGTGCTTGACCACGTTGGGGGTAGTGACGCGGGGTTTGCTGCCCCCAATGGCCCCGGGCAGGATGGAGCCCGTCTCGTTGTAGCGCGCCAGGATCTTGCTCACGCAGCCGTGGGATACGCGAAGCTGCCGGCTGATGTCACAGGGTCGGATGCCCAGCTGCGCCAGCTCCACGATGCGCAGGCGGATGGCGTTGGGCAGGGGGCGGCCGTTGACGAACACGCCGCCCAGCTGGTTCACCTCGCCGTACGTCTGCTCTGCGGACGCGCCCGACGAGAGTGAGGGGAGGGGAAAGAACACCGGCGGGTTAGCCGAGGGTGGCCGCGCAGGGACAGGGGCTGCACCCGGGGCACCTCCGAAGGTGACCGGCGGGTCCTCGGAATCCGAGCAAACGGACCCAGTCCGGTCCCGGGAGTTGGCACCCGCGCAGGGACCACGGCGGGGGGAGCCGCGCACTTCAGCCCTCCGTGCCCTTTCGCGACTTCCGACGCGTCTACTTGGGACATCCCCTCCCGCGACACGCCGAGCGCCCCCCACCCACGCCCGGGGCTGGGGGCGTGCGGAGAACGCGGCCAGTCTGGGACCCGGGACCTGGTCTCCCAGGGACCGCGGGCGCGAGGGAAGGGAGGCGCCGGGACACCCCCCGCCTCGTCCGCCCGCCCCTTACCCATGGCGCGCGGGCCGGCCGGCTGCCTGGCGCCGAGGCGGCCGGGGCTGGGCCCGGCGCGGTCCGGGAGAGCTGGGGCGCCGCCGCCGCGGGAGAGGCATAGAGGGAGGGCGCGCGCGAGCCGAGAGCCGCGGCGGCCGGGCCGCGGGCTGGAAGAGCGCCGTGAGCCGCTGCCGAGCGCGCCGCCGCCCGCCGCCGCCGCCGCCCGCTCCCAGGACACTCTCCACGCCCGCGACCCCAGGCCTAGGGTGAACTTCATCCGATTAGGAGAAATTCGTCTGACCGGGAGGCTGCGGAGTGCGGGGATCAATTTGACGTGTCCTCCACGTCAATCTAGGCAGTCACGCCGGAGACGCGCTAGTTGGCAGCTCATTGGTTCCCGTCACTGCGCCCCGACGCCCCCCTCCCCGCGCTGAAACTCTACCCCCTCCTTCTGTGCTCCCCCCTCAGCCCTCCTTCGGAACCCAGCCCCCTACACACACACACACACACACACACACACACACACACACACACACACACACACACACACACACACACACACACACAGTCCTAACCCCAGCCGGGCCTGGGACCTTCCACTTGCTCCGCTTCCCTCGAAGCCCCTCACCCCTCGGGTTTTGAGAATGATGGGCTAGTCATTTCAAATTGATGAGTACTTATTAGTACTAGTACTAGTTTGGGTTTTAGTTGTATCACTAACCTCCGCTGCCATTACTACTAAGATATCCGAGGATTAAAGTCGATTACGGCACGGTGGTCAGTGTGGGGCTGCCTCTCCCATCTCTCTCCCTGGGCAGGGTCAGGGGAAGAGCAGTGTCAGCGCCCCAACTCCGGGCGGGCGGGCAGCGTGCTGGTGTCGCAGTGAGAGCCCAGGGTAATGCAGGGCGCCTGGCCAGCCGGGTCCAAAGTGTTTGCGATGGAGTGACTCCAGAGTGCCCCACTTCTGGCTGACACCCCAATTTCGCTCTCAGAAGATCTTTACAATGTTTAACAGCTACCCACTCCTTGGGATAGTAGTGTGATTTCAGTGATGTTAGAGGGGGCACATTCTAGATTCTGTCTCCCTGTGGACAGGTCCACCCACTTGAACGCATTTCTCTCAGAGAGGTGACCCAGGACTCAGGTCAGAAAGGGATTCTGACCTGCTGCTCCCAGAACAGGGACCCCACACTGTCCGGACCCCAGGGGCGTCCTGGTGGCCTGCCAGAGGTCAAACGCTATAGCTCCTGCTCTAGGTCATTCCAGTTCCTTGTCTTCCAAGCTGGAAGCCTGCATCTGTCCATGCTGGGGGGAGGGGGGGGGCGTGGCCTCATCTTTCACCCAGCACCTGTGGCTTCCAAGGGGTCTTTGTTAAACCACTGAATGGTCCTTTCCCCTTCCTGTAAGTGGGGTTTGCACAGCCCTGAACTCTTTGGACTTAGCATTAACCATCAACACTTTTCTCTACTTCTATCCTGCATCAACATCGAGTTGTAGATTTCCCAGCCTGTGTCACTAACTGTGGTAGTCCCAAAGGGAGCCTTGAGGTGGGGTTCAGGAGAGAGCAGGTAAAGGGAGAAAGTTCCTGGTTTTGACAGGAGAAGACTGGGCCCTGGGAGTTCTGAGCTTGGGGCCAGTAATTGCCAAGGGCATTTAGCTGAATGCGTAGGAGCAGAAAGGGGGGCCTTGGAGGGAGCCTAGGAAAAGCCCTGGCTCCTGGGATTCCTGTATGCTCCCAGCTCTCCTCAGAAGGAAGGAAGTGTCCCCCGCCACCATCTCCCCAAAAGTCCAAGCGCTTGGGGGCTGGCAGAAAGCGGCACGCAGCTCCTGGACGGTGATGCTGCTGGAAGCACAGACAGACCCACCAACGCAGCAGGGAGCAGTGGAGACCAAGTCCCTGACTCCTTTCCCTCCTCTGCTCTCGGGAGGGAGTGCACAGGCCCCGGCAGATAATTCCAAGAATTATCCTTGGAAAAAGAAAAACCAGGTTCAAAAGAAGTGAGGACTCTCCCTTCCTGCAGCACAGAAAACATAGTGCAGACTCGGGCTCCAGAGACTTCAGGGAGGCCACAGGGACCGGTAGAGGTTAGTCAGTACACTGGCGAGAGTTGGGGGTGGGACTCTTTGGAAGATAAGGCCCGTCCACGACCGTGCAGCGTCGGGTTTCAGAGAGGGGAAAAGGTGATTTGGATTAAGGTGGGCAAAGCCAGGAACTCTGCAAAGGCCCCAAGCAGAGCACTGAGTGCCCGATGGACGTGGGGCCCTCCGAGGCTGCGGGCAGTGGGATACGCCCTGCTCAGTTCTCTCCAGGTGGTTTGCAACCTGTTAGCCCCTGATCTAGACTTTCGTTGTCTGAATTTCAAGTCGGGCGCCGGAGACCAAAAAGTTTTATTCCGGGAAACGCAGCGTCCATAACCCGGTGCGCCCTCAAAATAAGGTGAAGCAGCTAAAGCCGTTTCTACCCCCCCCCGCCCACCCCGTAGGCGCGCTCGGAGAAGAACAAATAGAGCTGGGGTGTCTGGGTGAGAGGTGGTTCGCCCCAATCTCCCTGTCAGGGGAGCATCACCCCACCTATGCCAGTAAACCGCGGGGCGCGGGAAAGGAGGTGAGCCCAGGTCCCAGGACGGCATCTTCTCCCCACTCCCCTTGGCGGAGATCTTCCAGGGCTGGGGGAGACGCTAGGAGGATTGCGCCGGCGGCTCCCTGGGGTGTCGGAGCCCGCCGGCCCTCATTTCACAGCCCACATCCCTCGCACCACCACCCCTCCAGCCGCCGGCTGCCCGCTGCTGGACCACACAGCGCTCGCGACAGCCTGCTCCCAGCCCGCCGCCAAAAAGCTTACAGTTTGTCGCCACCTGTCGGCCCGCGGCTCGGCTCCACTGGCTCCCGCGCGGCGGGCTGGTCTGGAAGCGAGGTGGCCCAAAAGTGGGCTTGCAGAAAGAAAGGAAAAGACTCTTCCACCTCCCCGGGATACAGCTTGGTCTCCTCCATGGCAGGGGGCGGCGACGTGGTCGGTGCTGAGCGCGCAGAGGTAAAAAGCTCGCGGGTTCCACGTCTCTGCTGGGCTGGGTTTGGCTCCGTTGTTTCGAGCGCCTCGGCGCAGCGTGGAACAAAGTGAAGAGCGGCTCCCGGGGACGCAGGGCAGAGGAGCTAAGGGCGCCCGCCGGGACCCGGGAGACAACGCGTCCCGCTAGGGCTGGAAGCCCGGAGGGCGAAAGACAGATTCGAGGGTCCCTGAGTGGCTTCGGAGACTGACGCGGGTTTCGCAGGACAGAAAAAGGAGTAGCAACTACGTGCCAAAAGCGAGCGGCAAAGAGGAGGCAGGAAGAGGGTGTCGGTCCTCCCGGGAGGCAGGATGGGCTACGGGTGAGTACTCCTGCGGTTTGCCGCCTGGGCAGAACCCGAAAGTTAAGGCTGTGAGATAAAGGTTCGGTGACAAGGTCATCCTTGGAGCGACAGTCACCCCACTTCACGTCTCCTGCGTCGCTTTGCTTTTTGGTGGGACTGTATCGGGGAGTTATTTGGGTGCAAACGAAATGTGCCAGCCGCGATAGACCGCGGTGTTCCCGGAGCCCGTGCATCGCAAAGGCTTCAGGAGAAACCTAAACCAGCAGAAGGAAGTCCCGCTCGGGTCCCGCGGGGCTGAAGGAGCAACCGTCGGGCCGGGCACCCTTCGCTTCGGCGACCTGGAAGGACCCGAGCGCAGAAAACAGAGGCAGCATCTCGGGAGGACCCTGGGCCGAGCCCGCTGACTAACGGCGAACGCCGGTACCCAGCCACCTCCCGCCGGGGACGCTGGACCAGCTCGGGCTCCGAGGGAGCGGGGACGGGATGCCGGGGCCTCCCTCCGGCCCGCGAGCCCCAGGCCTGCGGGCCTGCACGCGCTCCGGGGGAGTCCTGGCTCCGTGCACACCCCGCACTTTTTTTTTTTTTTTTTTGCGGTACGCGGGCCTCTCACTGCTGTGGCCCCTCCCGTTGCGGAGCACAGGCTCCGGACGCGCAGGCTCAGTGGCCCAGACGCTCCGCGGCATGTGGGATCTTCCCGGACCGGGGCACGAACCCGTGTCCCCTGCATCGGCAGGCGGACTCTCAACCACTGCGCCACCAGGGAAGCCCCACACCCCGTAATTTTGCTGTGATTTTAAGTGCACTGTGCCGTGAGTCGTGTGGTTGGAAAGCAAAGTCAAACCGAGTCTCTTCACTTTCTTTTTAAATTAGCTTTAAAAAAAAGATAGGGCAAGCTACGGAAAGCGCTTTGTGCACCAGGTTATGTTGTGCCCTCACCCACCGCACTCACACAGTTTTGCAAAGGCGATCCCGCGCAAACTCGTAAGAAGTAAGTAAGGAGTGGACAGCTGCTCAGACGTAAGGGAGGAAGAGCTGGCCCAGATCAGGGAATTGCAAACCCCACGGAATGCGCGAACCGAGAACTAGCTCGCCGGAAACGGGACTGTGAGATAAAGCAACGGAACCCCACCCGGAGTGACCGCGGCGTTGGGGGCCTGGGGGGAGGGGAGGAGGGAGGAGGACTCGCGGTTGAACTGGCCCTGTTGAAGGCGGCGGAGTGGACTCACAGGGAAGAGGGTGGGTGCGTCACGCCCTGCACCTGCCGCTCCAGATTGGGACACAGAGACTCCCCAGACCCCGAATGGAAGATGTTGAAGATGATGCCAGTTAGCATGAAAATAGAGTCCCAGGCACAAGAAATACCGTAGGCTTCTCAGACAGATTCCCGAGGCTTGTTTCCACTTGGCCTGCTGGTGGACACGCTGGCCTTGAAGTTGGTTGCCTAGCCTCGCCTTTTAGTTGCCAGCCTGGAAACGGGTCGAATAGGCAGTGATGGGAAGGAACACCGTTCCCCTGGGGGCTGTTCCCCTGGGGGCCGTTCCCCTGGGCGCTGACCCGGGCATGTCCTTGGAAATGCAAGGGGAGAGAAGCAAGGAAATGTTTTTTTTCATTTTCCTAAAATGAAACGGACAAACAAGAATAGATGAGTATTGTCCGTGTGAATAACAGTTTCCGGATTCCATTCAGAGGGATAGGGGGGGAAATCAGAAAACAGAAATCTGCCCTGAAACCCCCACTAGAAATAGAGGGAAATTGAACACAGCAAACGAATATCTGAGATACTTCCTACCCTGCAATGCAGGGATATGACTACTACATTTGTAACATTTCTTTTGGAGTAGAAACGTTTTAAATGTCGCATTTGGGTGATAAAAATTAACTACAGGAAACTGGTGCCATGTAGGAAGAAATGGTTTCTTTGAGTTTTTCTGAAGGACCAGCGGGCGTCCCTGCAATTCTTTTGTGGTTATTCTCATGGGGGCAAAATCCACAGTTTCCCTCCTCTCCCTGGCAATGGGCGTATCAGATAAGCTTCAATTTCCCCTTATATAAAATGACCTAGACCGTCTAATTAGATCTATTTCATTTCATTCCATCAACCAAAAGCCTCCAAAGGGCTCTCCAAGCACTGGTCAAAATTCCACCTCTGCAGTGAGCTCTCAGAAATGTTTATATGACAGTGCTAAGAGTCTAAACAGCAATATTAAAATGGAAATATTTGGGAAACTTAAAATGTCCATGGGGCATATCTCCTGTACATGGTCTGGGCACTTGGAAAAGGAAAGATCTAACAGGGGTACAGAGGACAGAAGGGACATTTTCAAAGGAGACCAAGAGAGTGATGGCATGTCTGCCTACAGGATGACTCGCACAGGCGGCAGTGGGCGAGGGTCTCCCACTGCCTAGTGGATGCCCCTGTGGATCAGACTTGCTCTGCTACAGATATTGACATGTGTGAGACATCCACACCGGCCAGCCTAATTGGAACCAGCTTGAAGTGTGCTGCCCTTGAATGCTTTGGAAATTTCTGATCCTCCATGGACATAGGACCTGGAGAATGGATGGAGGACATGGCAACTGAAGGACACATGTAGAGCCCTTTTCCTTGAACTAAAGAAATGCCCATCCAGTTGTGATTTACATGGATTTGTCAGATTTCTCATTAAAGATCAGTGCTCTCCAATCTCATAGTGCAAGCGCTAGAAACAGGGCAGTTAGGAGGTTTGAACTAAAGAACTCTGAAACCTGCTGGTAGAGGGTTTCCAACTTCCCCTCAGACCGACAGTGAAGCAGGCATCCTGCCCCCATTTTCTGTTATCCATTTCTTGCAAGCTTAAAATTATCATTCATAACTAGATGGTAATGATTTTACTTTTTGAATCCAGCATACTATTTGGAAACCTTGCTGTTTGGGAATAAAGTCTTTGTTCCAGGCTTGTGGGTTGGTTGGTTTAGTGTAAGCTCAGAAGTCTTAAAGGCCTCTGGAATTGTATGTTCTCATCAGAGTAGGATCTCCTCCATGTTCATTTAACTTTTCATATAGATCCCTATGTTATTTCTCCCTGCAATGCTGCTCAAATCATTTTCTTGTCAGAAATCAAGTGTCTTTTATGAAGAGCTTTCTTTCGGGCACAAATGGGATTTTTACTTGTGAGTAACTTTTTACTGCCGGGCTACTTGGTCACTTTTAAGCGGTTACCGCTTGATATCTTTTTCTCTGTAATTGCTGCAATATCTCAATGCCTGCTACATATACATATATATAACATGTTCGCAGCTCGGTGATGGTTTTAATTTTCTCCCCCCCCTCCCCACATGTATGGGCTATGGAGTTTTATTGAAGACCCGTAATGCCTCCGGTTTTGATTTAGTGTTTTGGAGTTTGTGATCTCACTGCCCGGTATGGAAAATATTAGACAGGGTCTGCAGATTGCATGCCGGAAAAGACCCACATCACCACTGTGGGCCGAGCGCTCGTCACCAGCTCCCCAATAAGCCGAATGTGTGGCCATTGGAATCAATGCTCAGTTTTTGTGCCTTGGATAGAGACCATCTCAGCCAGTCCTGCCAAAGCAAAGCTTCTTGAAGACACTGATTCTCCCAGCGGCTGCACTTTGGAATCATCGGAGGAGACTTCGAATGCCCGGGTCCCACCCACAGAAATTTTGGCTGAATTTTTCGGGGTGCAGCCTGGGGCTTTGAAGAGCTGCCCAGGTGATTCCAATGTGCAGTAAAAGTTGAGAATCTCTGCTTTAGGGAGGGGGTGATGTAACTTGATGCCTCCCGCTTTGCAGCGGTGTTGCAGGATGCCCGAGACCGGCTGGCGACTGACCTGCCTCATTCACCTCTGTGGGCACCTTAACATGACACATGAAAACATGTTTAACTCCATGGAGCAAACGTCCTTCCTGTGCGTTTTTACACTGTCACTTTGGCCCCTCTCGAATCAGCTGAAGAGGGAGAAGGCTGCCTTCTCAAGCTTGCTTGGCTGCCCTAGGTTTGCTGTCTTTAAAAGCAAGAAACTTGTATCCCTGCCCTCACACAGGTGATCACAGCCTCCCAGTTAAGTGAAGCCATCTTCAAAAGGAGCTGGGGTCTGAAGCGGGGGGGATCATGGAGACGGAGATTGGCTCAGCTATTGGTGCTGATGAAGATGGACTTGGGGAGAAGTGGCAACGAATCATAAACGCTGCCCATCGGGGAGTCAGAGTAACTGCATTGTCCAAGGAGGCGAGAAATGAACTGGCCTTTTTAACAGGGTTAAATAACCCTGCCCTCTTGCCATGTAAGGTAGCAGGGCGGGCATAACCCTCAAGCTTCTCATAGCATCTAAGAAAGACTGAATCTTCTTTAGGGCTAAGTGTAGCTTAGTATTTTTCTGACTGTTTCTGCTGTTAACATTATTTAATTGCCACGCACATTGGAAGGCGAAAACTTTATCACAGGGCTGCGGCAGTGTTGCATTTTAGATCTCAGAGTTGCTTGCCCCCCAGATCGCTGGTTTGCTGTGATAAGGACAGAAGTGTCAATTCATGGGGGGAGGGTAAGGGGGGGGCGGAAAGAGAAAGAAAGAAAAATGCTTGACTTATCCTCTTTAAAGTCTCAGAAGTCATTAAAAGGAAAACTCCTTTTCATTTTTAATTAGTCTCGCCTTGGTAATAAACGTGAAGATTTAGATTGCTCTATTTGATTTGGACTGTTTTCTAAGCTTAGGCGTATTCCAGAATATGAACTGCATTTCATTTTTAAACAAGTTCCAAGAAAATCTGAGGTTAACTCTGTTGCTGCAGTGCCTTTATGTCCTTGACTTCTAAGGTGCAGAGTTTTAAGATCCTGTCTAGCTATAACATTTTGTTTCTCCATCACTATAGGATCAAGAGAACAAATACACTAATTCTTGTGGGGCTTTTAGGTCTCGTTCATTTTTTAAAATCTTACATGAGCACCTCTTGAGGAGATCTTAAACTATCTATTTTAGGAACCACATCAATTTTTTAAAGTGTCTTATAAAAAATTCTTTGTGTTCACCTAATTTAATAAGATGATACTCTTTCTGTTATGTTCTAAGATAATGGTAAAATAATTTAAAGGTACAGGGAAATTAATCATAACAATAACAACAGTAAAAATTAAAATGCCCTTAGAATGGTTCGGCATTTCTCAGCAACAACTGGAAGCTTAAGATTTAGAAGGTTGTACCCAAGGCAATACCAGATTCAGAACTCAGTGGCAGGACACCGGCCTTCCAAATGGTGTGCTGAGAAAATGTGTTTTGACAGGGTTTCTAAGCATCGAGACGTGGGCAAAGGGGATACGTGAATTAACATCCATCCAACTGGGAAATACTCAGCGTTGGGAATACTCCTCTTGACAGACCATCCAGGGAAAGGTTGGCTCCCCCATGACGGGACAGCATAGAGGTGCTGTCCATTTCGCTTTCCGTAATAACACCTCAGGTTGAGCCAAGACTCTGCCGGGTCTAATCTCCTTCTGTAATTATGTCTCACAAAATACAAGCCAGGCCGTGATGCGAGGACCTGGTCTTTGCATGTGCGGGACATGTGTTTGTATTCTCGATGTCAGCCAACTGATGTGGGCAGAACGAATCTGGTACTTCCATCTTCATTTCTCTTTAAGCTGGGGTGTAGGTAACTGCAAGGGGGCCGGTGGGGTTGACTGGGGCTCAGCACACAGCAGAGGTTCAATCTAGACGAATGGCACTCCATGAGGTTTGATGGTGGTTTGCTTCCCCTTTGGGCCCCAGGTCCTCCTGTCTTTTTAGGCTGGATTCATGCTGCCCCTCATTACCGAGGGCATGCGAGTTCGGCTGAGGGCTTTCTGTTCTCATTACGCCTTTAGAGCTTCTCTTTGTGTCTCTAGTATTTAAGCCGCAGGGAGGTTGGAGGAATTTATGATCAGATGGGAGCCGAGCCGAGCTGCTACCCACAGTGAGAACACGTGTGTGAGCACCATCGTGGAGCTGGCACACAGAGGTCGACGCACCCTCTTTAAAGCGGACGCATCCATGGGTCCAAAATGTACGTGCATCTCAAACTCAGCAAAGGACCTGGCTACAGAAAAGCTTCGTATAGCTGAGTCGAGGCTTTTTATTCACTCTGAAGTCTCAGTTTGGAATCCAGGCTCTGCCACTTACTGAGACCTGTACTCTGAGCCTCGGTCCCTCTGGGACAGGGTCATAGTAAGGATTCGTGGCCTGGCTGTGGAAAATGCTTCACCACAGCAGGTGGTTAATCCGTGGCCCTTATCCTCTACATTGGTTTTCTATAGTTTTAAGAAACTCATGCATTTTAATTCTTTGTCTCTTGGATAGGACATCTGTTAGACATGCAGTGGGTGATTTGCTTATAGAAATGTTTATAAATCAAGCTGTCTTAAATCAGGTCTTGGGAAGGAAACAGCTTTAAGGTATTTTTCTGAGTTTCTGTTTGTTTGCCACATTCTTTCGTGGTTCCTTCTGGGGAAGGGCCACTCCTGGGGAGACAGGGTCCACAGTGAATAGGTGGTGAGTGGCAGCTGTGAACACTCGGGTCTGAGAAAGCTGAGGAAGAGGAAATCCATGCATGGCCCAGAGTTTTCCGATGTCCTGGGAGGACAGTGATTCTCACCAGGCCACTTCTTCCTGTGATGCGAGGCCCGCACTAACAGGACTCCCGGGCCTGTTCTGGCTTTACCCGCTGGAACACCAAACTCTTCCTTTGTCAGAAATAAGAAGATCTTATGTCTGTGTTTGCTTTCTTGCTTTTTTTGTCTTAAGTGGAGGTTTTTCCTTTCCTTGTTTGCCTTCTGAACATGTTCTTTCTGCTTGAGGAAGTGCTGGGCACTCCCTCAGGGAATGGGCCCCGTCCCTTGTGAACCAAGGCTTGGGCTTGGCTGTCAGGGGGCTGTCTCTCCGAGGCCTCCACAGTGACGGGTTGCCCCTGATGGAGCCAGAGTGAGGTTTGACTTCCGTGCCTACCACAAGTTACCATCCCCCTGCAAATTTGCATCTCTCTTGGGTTGCCCCCCATTTTAACTTTTCCCCATTCCCTGAAGTACCTCAACTCCAAGGATTTGGTGAAGTGGCAACTTTGATTCTGAAAAAGGTCACACCCTTGAGATAACCAGGCTGTTACCTGTACCTTATTCATTTGGGCAGAATGCTTTAGTGATCTGATAGCCTCTGTTTATTCTGGGGCCGGCGCCTTCCGTAGAGCAGTGGCCACTATGGGGCGCTGCCCCGACCCACCTCCACCCCAGGTCTGAGCCCCTCATCCCCGGCTGCTGGGAGTGTAGATGCTGACAGCTCCCAGCCGGCCCCTCCCCACTGCTTCAGCTGATGACAGCCATCACACTCAAGGATTCTCCCCTTCCTGGGGGCAGCTTACATCCCATGACTGCAGACGTGGGGACCCAGAAACCTCCACAGGGACAACTGTGAAAGGCCATCCCAGGGCCAGGGCTCGGTGTGGGGTCAGCAGAGGCCTTCCCAGCACTGCCGCTTCTCCTGCTCAGTCCTGACCCCTCGCCCCTCAAGATGTCGATCCAAGAACACCTCTCGGTAAACCTCCTGCCACAAATCCTGACTCAGCCCACTTCCCTGGGAGACCAGCCTGTGACAGACGTTCCCTCCTTTGCCAACCATGTGGGCTCGTTATAGCCATTTCCTTGCTCCACAGATGAAGGGAAGAGGCATGGAGATAAAATCACGGCCACCAAATCACACGGGGAGGGAAGCCAGGGTGGCTGCCCCGCCATCCTTCTGCCCAGCTGCGGGAGCTGCTCCGAGTGGGTGGGACTTCTCCCCGGAGAGAAGTGATTGGGCTCGGGTCCACCGGGGGCCAGGAGGGGGCTGTCTGGGCTGCAGCAGGACCATCTCAGATTAGCATCAGGGATTGAGAATCTGAAAAGCAAAAGAAGGCAACAAATATGAAGGTGGGAGTGCTCCTTCCCTCCCACCTTCAAATGCAGTGACTTTAAAACGTGGTCTGGACTTCCCTGGTGGCGCAGTGGTTAAGAATCCGCCTGCCAATACAGGGCACACGGGTTCGAGCCCTGGTCCAAGAAGATCCCACATGCCGCGGACCAACTAAGCCTGTGGGCCACAACTACTGAGCCTGAGCTCTAGAGCCCACAAACCACAACTACTGAGTCCACATGCCACAACTACTGAAGCCCGCGCACCTAGAGCCCGTGCTCCGCAACAAGAGAAGCCACCGCAATGAGAAACCGGCGCACCGCAACGAAGAGTAGCCCCTGCTCGTCGCAACTAGAGAAAGCCTGTGTGCAGCAATGAAGACCCAACACAGCCAAATAAATAAATAAATAAATTTATTAAAAAAAATAAAAAGAACATCCCACTAGTGTTCAAAAAAAACATAAAATAAAATAAAATGTGGTCTGGCTCTGTTTCCAACATATGTACATTTCTGGAATGGAAATACAACAGAACCTCCTAAGGACGCCACAAATTAGAACTTGGGAACATGAACCATGCTGGTGGGCTTATGCCAGCTCTAAAAAATAGCTTCATTCAGCAAATTAATCAAGTAGCTTCAATTACAAGGGAAACATATCTACTGAGAAAGGAATGATTTTCAGACTTTTAGGAGCTTATGTTAACATGTAATTCATTTGAGCAAATATAAAGTTCTTTCTACAATCAACACACGGGTGGTGATGCAGGGATTAGGAACAAGATGCAGTTTTCAGTCTTTATGGTCTTTATGTTCTGGTTACAATTTCTGAAATTTGGGTGTGCCTCCCCTGCTGGGGCTGGCAGTGAGAGAGAGGGAGCTCCCAGCCATGCAAAAGCACATCCTCCTGAAATGTTCATCTCACCTCATGATTTTGGAAAATAACATGATTTTGATAGCCAAACAAGCACACGTTGTTCATGGCATAGGAGACAAGTTTGTTACCCTTTTTAAGGGCAAGACAGATGTCAGAAACACCACCCTGGCTCCCTGGAGCCGGTGATCAGACGGGGCATTCACCTGGGCCATTAGAGGGTACTGTGGGGAAAACCTTGGAGCCCTGCTGAAGGCAGAGCAAGCAGAGGTAAAGCCACAGTTCCGAGGCAGAAGAGGTCACGAATGGCCGGGGGCCACTGGGCGTTTCAGGAAGGAGTCGGCATCTGAGAGGTACCTTGAAGAGTGGATTTTGACAGGTGGAGGCCCAGAGGGCGGAGGAGGGGCAGGAAGAGCCCTTCCAGCAAAGAGAAGGTGAGCAAAGGAAGGTCACAGGAAGGCAGGGGTGAAAAGTAAACAGTTTGGCTGGGAGGGAAGCAGGGCCCTGGGAGGAAAGTGGGGGCAGAGAAAGCAGGCAGGAGGGTTAAGGCCGTGCAGTGTCGAGCCTGGAAGTTAAAGGGCAGTTAAAGTGGAGGTGTCAGAGTGGGGAGGCTGGGGAGCTCAGGCCCCAGTTCTGGGGGAGAGCTTGGACTTCAGAACACAGGCTGTGCAGACTGAAGGCAACTCCTGCTCGACCACCATCGTACTGGGGCAAGTCATCAAACCTCAGTTTTTCCATCTGGAGAATGGGGTCACAAGAGAATGCATTTCTTGACATGAAGAGACTTAAGTGAGATCAGGAAGCTAAGGCATGCTCTTGGGACAGTGCAAGCCACATAGCAAGTGCTCGATAAATGATTGTTGTTAGAATAATAGTCATTAATGATTATAATCACATATAACAATTTTATTATAATATATACTTGTTATCGTGGGTCTCCAGACAAATTAGTGAAATAGTGAGAAATCAAGAAGAGGCCAGGTGAGCTGTGACCTGGCGATGCTGAAGGGGAAAGACGCCCAGACAGGCGTTTTGCTCTGCTAATCGTAAAATGATCTTAGTTATGCACAAAGGCAGAATTTCTGCAAGCCACAGCCTGCTGGCTTCCGATATATTTTTCCCTGGAGAACAACAGAACCTCATTCCTACAGACTCCTCGGAGTCAGGTGTGTTTTCCCAGAGTTCTCCTCCCCCACCCCCTCCCCCATTCCCACCCAATCATCTCAGTACTGGGAGCAGCCACTGGAAAACAGAGGGCAGCGTGTACATGTCAATCCCAGTCTCCCAGTTTATCCCTCCCCCCTTCCCCAATACTCTGTGATGACCTATATGGGAAAAGAATCTAAAAAGGAGTGGATATATGCATATGTATAACTGATTCACATTTTTGTACACCTGAAACTAACATAGCATTGTAAATCAACCATACTGCAATAAAAAAATTTTTTAAAACAAAGAAAAGAGCAGATTTGAGCTTCACCTCCTGGGGCCTGGGGCCAAGAGGGAAGGAAAAGCATACCATCCAGGACCTCCCTGGGATCCTGGGGTTGATGGAAAAGGTCTATGGGTCTTGACTGCCTGCCACACCTGCCAGTAACAGGCCTTCTCTTCCCAGAGGTGACCATGGACCTTTGACACCATGGACCACTCTTTTTATTTATTTTTTTAATTATTACTTTATTTTCATGAAATTGAAATTATACAATACTATTTTTATCACTCAACTGTATTAATAAGTAAAGCAAAAAAGAATCAGCCCTCTGAAGTTATTTGCATTTAACCTGGCTAGAAAAGTCAACCCGATTATTTAACCTTTCTAATTCTCTTCTGCCCCACATATGGCAGAACATCTTTCTTATTTTAACTTGTATATTTTGCACTTTATGTTGTCTCCTTTATTTCCTTCTTAACAATTTTTCCCTTTATTTTCTTCTTAACATTTTTTCTTTTTTTTTTTTTGCCGTCAGTTTGATTGGGTCATATCCAGTATGTCAACTAAAACTGATATAAAATGTATACAGTGCTTGTATCGGTCTGGGTCCAATCAAGAATAGGAACCACACAGTGGGTTAAGTTTTATATAAAGAATTATCAAGTTCTGATAAAAGAATGACTAGACGGAAACTGTGTACGGTATTCTAGGGCTAAGGGAGAATACCCAAAGAAGGACAAACTTAGAAGGGTCCCCCTCCCCAAGGCTGGTCCAGATCTTATTGGAGAAGGTGTAATTCAGCGCATTGGATAGCAGAGAAGCTTGCTGGTTTGCTCTGGCCACAACTGTTCTTCAGTCTCCTCTGGATTGCAGGTAATCAGGAACCAGTGGGGTGAGCTTGCAGAGGGAATGGGAGGCAAGGCACAAGTGTGCTGTGTCCAGGTCTGCAGTGGGAGGGGGGCAGGTATAGGGGAAGGGGGTGTCAGCTGCAAAGTGAGCAGTGACTCAGGCAGACCACCCTTTTTAAAATTTCATTCTATCTTTTTATCTATTGACAAAAATACAGTCACATGACTCGAGTTCCCAAAAGGTTTAAAGCGGTCCCCTTTAAGTACTCTTGTTCTCACTCACATCCTGCCCTGTTCCTCCCCTGAAATATACAGGGACCCACTTTTATCTGTTGTTTTTGTGTTCTTTTATGCAAATAAACGCAAACAAGAACACCTGGTCTTACCCCACTTTCTTACACAAAAGGCAGCGTGCCAGGCTCTCTGTTCTGCACTTCACTGTTTTCACTCACCCTGGAAAACTTTCCGTATCAGCACAGGGAGGGCCTCACGCCCTTCTTTTAACAGCCGAGTAGGTTTCCACCGTCTGAGTACAGTGCTTATTCAGCCTCTTAATTGTGTCCAGTCTTTTGCTATTTTGTGGGCACACAGATATGCATCTGTGGGATCAATTCCAGAAGTGGAATTTCTGTGCCAAAGGATACGTACATTTGTAACCCTGATAAATGGTGCCAAATTGTCCTCTACAGGAGTCCTACCATTTTGCACTCCCAAGGGCAACTTTTTCAGCCCATCTGTTAGGGGCTGGCTGGGGTATTATTACAGTTATTGTTGGCATTTCTCTTCGTAGGAATGAAATGGAACATCTTTTCATGTTTCAGGCCTTTAGTGGTTCTTTTTCTGTGAAAAGTCTTTTCTATTGGCTCTTTTCTCAGTTTCTAGGAAATCTTCACATATTGGGAAGATTCACACTTTATCTGTGCTATGTTTTTTTGTTTGTTTTTACTTAAAAATTTTTTAATTTTATTTTGGAGTAGAGTTGATTAACAATGTTGTGTTAGTTCCAGGTGTACAGCAAAATGATTCAGTTATACATATACATATATCTATTCTTTTTCAAATGCTTTTCCCATTTAGGTTGTTACAGAATATTGAGCAGAGGGACTTCCCTGGTGGTCCAGTGGTTAAGACTCCCCGCTTCCCATGCAGGGGGTGCAGGTTCGGGGAGCTAAGATCCCACACACCACATGGTATAATTTTTTTTTCCCAGATTCTCACTTGTCCTTTGACTTTGCTTATGGTGATTTTTTTTCATGTAGAAGTTCTTGACTCTTAGGAGTCAGATTACTCTGTTGTGTTTTGTTTTTTGTTTTTAATGTTCTGGATTTTGTTGCACCCTTAGAAAAGCTTTCCTTCCTCCCTGACACGAAGAACTCCCCCATGCTTCCATCTGCTACTTTCCTAGCTTCATTTTCTTCTATTTAAACTGTGATCCATGGGCATTAACCCAAGTGTATGGTGGAAGGTGTGGGTCTGTCTTTCTTCAGAGGGTCACCTGGTAAAGGAACCCCTCATAGGAACCCTGGCAATTCCTAGCCTGTCAATTACTGAAGCCTTTTACCTGCACTGTCGGCATCTTGTCACCCCCACCGTGGACAAGCGATTGCCCAGAGACTCATTCTAAAATACCTGTTTGGCCGTACTGTTCTCCAGCCCCTGAGCTCAACCTACCTGTCCCTTCCACAAATGGCCCTGCTCAGTGTCACCCTTTCACAATTCTGGCCACCCAGGTCATTCTGCACAGGGGGTGTCCTCCGGGTGGTCCTCCCTCTCCCTGGATCACCAGACCCTTTTAGGGAGACAGGGAGGGAGCAGAGTAAAGTGGTTCAAATGAACAACAGCAGTAATATCATTTATTATGCAACTTTGTTATGCCCAAGACACTGCTCTCAGCCCTTGCACGCATCCACAGCGTTCAGCACAGGGCCCGGGCTGTGTGTGTTCGAAAAACATCATCTACACGTCCGGCTCTCTCTTGTCTTTTATCCTTCTATGAGGTCTCTATTTTTGATACTAGTCTATTAGCTCTTTCTGGAACACATTAGAATTCAAAAATTGTCTTCAAATCTTCTATGGCTCTAATGAAAAATTGTCCATTAATAAGACTGGCAACATCTGAACCCAGTGATCAATCTTCACATCACAGAAGAGGAACAGCCAGACCTGTGTGCCTCCCTGGGGGGGCAGTCGAGGCCCAGGGCCCAAGCAGTGAACCGGAATCGGATCACCTCATCACCAGCTTACAGGGCATAAAAGATAAAGGTTGTTTAAATGACCTCACGGGGATGCAATTAACCCAGCCTAAAATGTGGGAAATTCTACAAAGCAGGGACTCCATTTATCCAATAAATAAATGGCAAGGGGGAAATAAGGGTATATAATAGATAAAAATAAAATTAAACTAAATAAAGGAGGCCTAAGAGATCTATCAACCAGGGGAAACGGTTGACTTTGTTGGAATCATGATTCAAACAAAACAACTGCAAAAACTCACTTATTGATCAACCACGGAAACGTGAACACTGGCAAAATATTAGAAGATGCTAAGAAATTATTGTTAGTTGTTTAGGTGTATAAATGGTGTTGTGTTTTTGTTTTTTAAAAGTATCCTCATCTCTTAACTCTACATACTGAAATATTTACTGATCAAATGGCATCTGGGATTGGCTTTAACATAATCCAGCAAATGTACTTGATGTGTTCCAGTACATTTCCTACCCTTGCCTGCTAGGTCCCGAGCTGCTCAAGGAAGCAGTCAGGGAGCAGGCTCTACACCTTGGTACTGGGCCTTAAAGCGTAGCATTTCCAGGAGGTATTTGCTGAATTTGCTGAATTTCCTGAGCACGGAATCACTTGAGTCCAGGAGCTTAGCTTGGTTTCCAAATGTCCCCCAGTTTGAAGGTTGCCTCGAGGTAACTTGGGTCATCACATGAATCTGATAAGACAACAGTAGTTTGGTGAGAGTTGGCATTCTTAGTTTTTCATTGCAGACACTGTCAAACCCATCTTCAACACCCGTCTCCTCCCACAAGCAGGAGCCCAGAAAATGGTGGTAGCCATAGCTCTCGACCCCCCTAAGGGTCTGGGGGACAGGAAAATCAATGAATATGCTCTGCTTCGAATGGTTCTTAAGCCTTTTATTGTTTCGTTCCCTGGCATGGTTGAACTCAGATGGCTCTCCAAAGAATAGCCAAAGCCACCTGTTCTGTTCTCTTCCTAAATGTCCACTTCCTGCTCACCTATCATGCACAGGTCTACAAGTCCTGCTTTTGTACAACATATATATCTCAATTGGAGGGCTAAGTACATGTAACATGAAGCACACTTTTCCAGTCTTGACTTTATTACCAAGTCACCATGGGGACCCCGAAAACCTTGTGATTCAGTTTTCTCTGTATGATATCCCTAGGGAGCATTTTTCCAGTACCCTCCCCTCCATTTGTCTTTCTTAAAGAACTGGTCTGTTTTCTCTTCAGATGCAAAACTGTTTAACCTGTCATGTTTTCCCCAAATGTTAGTGTTCAGCTGAGCTAATTACATTGTATATTATTGCTGGAGTATTTCTTTCACCATCCTTTTGTGACCTTCCCCTTTTATTGGTCTGATAGATAGGCAACCTTATCGACAGGATATGTTGATATAAAATGAAACAGATGTTTCAGATACAGCAACGACACCATGCACCACGCCCTTTGGTGTCCTGCTTTGCTTTCTTTTGTTTCATTTTGCTTTGTTTTGTTTTATTGAAGTATAGTTGCCTTATAATGTTGGGTTAATTTCTGCTGTACAGCAAAATGATTCAGTTAGACATATATATACATTTTTAAACATTCTTTTCCATTATGGTTTATCACAGGATATTGAATATAGTTCCCTGTGCTATACAGTAGGACCTTGTTGTTTATCCATTCTATATATAATAGCTTACATCTGCTGACCCCAACCTCCCGCTCTATCCCTCCCCCAACCCTCTCCCCCTTGGCAACCCCCATCTGTTCTATATACCCAGGTCTCCTTGATCTTGGCCTCACCTGCATGTGCCCCCACGGAGACATCTGCAGATGTCCGTCTTCCTGAGCCACCTGGAACAGCTGGCTCTTGGCAGTTCGAGCGATCTGAGTCCTCCCACCACCAGTCAGACCAGCTTGCACTTGACTTGTCCTGAGTCATCTCCACTTCCACACCAGAGCTGCCCCAGACAAGGCCTCCCCGCCGAGAAACAGCGGCCCAAGTCACGGTGTCGGCTGTACCCAATGACAAACGAGGCTCCAACAGTCTCTGGAGCAGTGAGAAAACAAAGTTATTTAATATTTCCAGCTAGGAATAACCTGCAATGCATTACACTCACGATTCAGGTCTTGAAAATAGAACTGGAACTCTGAATTTCGGAAGAGTTGAAAGACTTCCTGTGTTATATAGAAAATAACCAATAAAAAACGAAGATGAAGTGCTTTTAAGTCAAAAGAAAACTGCTCAGAGGGAACATTCCATCTATGCTTAGAAACAGAAGCTGCTTCGGGGGCTGAACTTCTGAGGTGAGGATAGTTATAACCAGGTGCCCAGCCCTTGGGGCAGGTGTGGCACTGAATACTGGGAGACAGACACAGTGCAAATAAACCGCTGCAGGGGGCTAAGAGAAGGTGATACCGAAGAAAACAGGCCCTTTTTGCTGAAATAGTCTTCACCTGAGCGGATTTGGGGGTACATATACCAAGTAACATGGAGGAATTGCCAACTTGGAGGTTTAGCCCACACAAGAACCACAACTGATGAGCAAAACCTTGAGGTCAGCCTCCCCCAGCTGCTGGAGCACCAAGGCAGCTGCCTCGCTGTGACAATGTCCCACTCCGGTACCACACGACCCAGAACCGACATGCTCCTCCTCCTTAGCCTTGGTAGCGAGAGCTGCAGCTTCCTGTGTGCCTTCCTCGGGCCAGGCATTGTTCAAAGCATTTGTACATATATCTTGCATGAGGCTAAACTGACATCACATCATCCCTGTTGTCCAGATGAGGAAACTGAAGCACAAAGAGGACAGCTCGTGCCTGGCCACACAAACCAGAAAGTGGCCAAGCCAGGATCTGAACCTGGCATCTGCCTTCAGAGTACACACCTACCCCTAGGCTGTGCGCACTGGGCACAGACACTGTCCTCAATTCAGGAGGCTTCATCCTTCCTCTGAGACCTAACACTTAGCCAACTCGGAATTCCCCAGAACTGACTTCTGGGCAGCAGGCTCTCCAGGCCCTGAAGGTCTCCTGGGCCCCTCTCACTTACCACCTAGGGAAGTGTTGACTGCTTGCCAGTGCCACCCCCACCCCGCCCTCCGAGGAGGTGGCTGGTGGGAGGAGAGGTGATGACAGGCAATTGGGAAATTTGGCTAAGCCTGGTTTCGGAACTATTTGGTAGAGGACACTCTTGGAGGTGATTTATAAAGTGAAGACTTGGGGTAACTTGAAGGCTTCCGTTGTCCATCCATTCCATTTTAACTGGAGGTCCCTTGTCCCAGGTCCCTGGCTGCATGTCCTCAAACTCCTAAAACGGATGGTGTCATTGTGTCTCTGTATATATATATTTTCCCAAGAGAGTATCCTTTGTTTTCATCATATTTTCAAAGAATTTAGCTAAAGAACTCAAATCATCACTGTCTTTCTTACTCAAACTTGTGGATAAATGAAAGTTTATTGTGAAATAGGCTACTTGGTGGCAAACAAAAAACCACTGAGGGCAGCACAAGAAATTTTACTGTTTACGACCAGGAGTCAACTTAGCATTTTATAAAACACAAGGTTAGTGGAACTTGGAATCAGAGGACCTGAGTTCTCCTGCCAGCTCGGCCATTGACCAGCTGTGTGCCCCAAGGGAAGTCTTGAATTTCTCAAAGTCTCAGCTGGCTCATCTGTAGAAGGAGCATAGCAAGGTGTGCCTTGCCCGCTAAACACAATGGTTCAGTTGTGGGTCTAAAAAATATTGAGCCTGGGCCTTGTACTTTAGCCCTGGAAAGTGTCTGCAGTATTTTCCTAAGCTTTGGAGAGTGACCTGGAGGACACGCCATCATCTTGTCTGGCCACGCCCACTCTAGACCTTCCCCCTCTGTGAGGGATGGGCGTGGAGATGAAGGGAAAGGCCCGCGCTAGTCTGTTCTTGGGTTGAAAGTGGGGAAATACTACAGAGACCCTGGTCTCCTGAGCGGCCACAGCGCCGTGGTTAGGGCTACACAGAGAGCGGTGCCCTGGGTTGCAGGAGGGCTGCCAGAGAAGGTGAAAGCCTCAGGGCCCCCTTCATCCTCATATGGGGTCGGCTTGCATGGCCGCAGCTCCGGCTCAAGCACTGGTCCACACTGACCTTGACCGACTGGGCTGGGATCGCAGCACCCCCAGATCAACTGTCTGTCTTCATTGATTCCAAAGGCCCTAAACTCCAGCCATCACTCAAGCCTCTGTTGCAGGACCTCTCTCAGACCCCAGAATGCTCGTTGGGGGCCTCTATCTGAAATGATTTATATTCTTTTGTCTCGTGGCTTTGTATTGCCGAGCCTAATGACTGTTTCTACTTCATTTTCAGATGCTTAATTACAGTGGAACACTTCAACACCATTAAATTAGAACAAGCTACCAGCTCACTTTTGATTGTGGCCTGGCACCCTTCCCAATGACGTTTGCAGCAATATCAGACATTTAATTCATACCACACATTTTGCTAACTTCGGAACAAAATGGGAAAATGCCTTCCGAAAAGGCGCTTGTGAGCCAGGGACGCGTCCACCAAAGAGAGAGCTTGGGCAGCACATCTCATTCTGCTAATGAGTGTTCAGTGTGTCGAGGAGACCAGAGTCCCTTGTCTTGGAATATAATGATTTTCCAATTTGGCTTAAATAAGGACTGCTTATATTACATTTTGTGAAAACTAATGAAATTACGTGTTTCTTGTAATCATGCTTTTATTTACACGGCCACGTGATAAGAAACCTATTATTTGGACTTGGCAAACGAGCAGACATGTCATTAATCCCCAGCCTTTTGGTGTGGGAAGTAAGCTTTTTAGGTGCCATGAAACCTAGTAATACAGGTACACAGGTTTGAAGGGAGCTGAAAGCAACCTAAGGCCCCTGTAAGATAATATTGTTCGGGAATGGATGTTAAGAGTTAGTTTGTGTCTTTACAACATCAGTCATATGAGTATTGTTTGCATCTGACAGTTTTTCTTTTAAGATTAATGTGCTTATGAAAACCTTGTGCGTTCCTCTACAAGGCAAGCTTGAAATCCATCAGCATTACCATCGGCATGACACAAAGCTGGGAGAGCAAACCAAATGACAAACAGAATCTGGTTTTCAGAGGCCAGTGTGTGTTGAAGAGAAATGATCTGAAGCCAAAGTTGGCCTCCTTCCAGAAATTCCTCCTGCTGCACTGTTAGCACAGCCCACCAAAGGGTGGGGGGTAGGGGTGGGCAGATGAACATGGAAGGGGGGACAGGACCTCAGGGAGAGGGGAGTCGGAGAGGAAGCATGATTGATCGAAAGACTTGGTCTCTACAGCAAACAACAGTCATATGTAAAACCAAGTCGTGGAGAAAAGCTTTGTGAAAAATGGGGCTTTTTCTGGATCATTAGGGAAAGTCATTGCTAACCTCAGCATTTGACATGCAGTTGGTGTTGTGCAGTTGAAATGCATGATGGGTGGATTTGAGAAGAACAGAGGAGGGGGACAGTGGCCTAAGGGGAGACCTCAACCGTGTAAAGAGCCTGTACATTCTGCAAAGGGACGCTTGAGCTCGTGGGAGGGGGAGGGGAAACGTGGCTTGGTCTCTAGGCTGAGAGGAGATCAAATCGGTGTCCCGGCTTGAGAAATCAGGGTGATGTCTGCGGAAGCAGGAGATGCATCCGGCACCTGCAGGGCTCAGGACGAATCATCATCAAGACGGAGGATAGATGCGGGGCCAGGCAGACAGAGCGGCAGGGAAGGGGAGCTAGCAGGGCTCCCCACAACTACCCCGTGTCCTGGTTGACAGCCCAGTGAGCTGAGAAGGATGGAGAGGTTTCTTACCCACCACTCCACCCTGTTAGCTACCACCTTTACTGACCTCAGAACGTTTCACTTCACCTCAGCTTGGCCGGATCCCACTTTCTCGGCTCAGAAAGTGGGTGGCCAGAAACAGAAGAGAACAACGATGCAGAGTTCCCTCGATCTGCAGCCTTTCTGAGTCCCAAATCACTTCCAAATGCGGCAGCCCAGTGGAGCGCCAAGAGATCGTGCTGCCTGCAGCGACGGCACATTGAGACGTGATGAATCGATGAACCGGTGGGACCCCGAGGCAGCTGTGCCAGCGGAGCGGGCCAAGAGGCTGTCACTGCTGGGGGGAGCTGGGATGCCTTCGGGGGAGGCCAGGTTTTCACACCCTCCCAGCCCAGGCCCGCACTCTTGGCAGGGGCGGCTTCCAATGGGCGGGTGTCTGGCTCTGGAGAAGCTGCAGAAGACCAAGTGTCTGAAACAGACATGGATCCAAGAGCGAGGAAGATGGAAGTGGCAGAGAGTGAGTCCCACCAGCTGCCTGGGACCCGTTCCTAGACATCACATCTGGGGAGACATCACATCTGGGGCAGCTGCCGGCCTCAGAGAAGCATGTGTGAGCAGAGATCAGCCCGGCTGCCCGAGAAGGCAGCCCTGCCCATCTCCACAGCTTTCAAGGAAGGGAGAGAGGCCTGGGGGCCGAGTCTGCAGCCACCAGTGCCCAAGGGCTGCAGCCCTCTCTCCCCACCCTCCATGACATCTCATCTGCAGGACAGATGAGGGTCATCCTGTGTGCATTCACTGGGTGGGCTATTTAGTGTGTCCAGGAGGGGTTTGAAAGCAGAAATTCTTATAATGCAAAATGTGTCTTCACCTTTGCTTCTCTGGAAGCTGCGTGGATTCCTCTCACCCGCCCCCCACGATGATTTCTTTCCCGTGGAGGTGGCCCTCTTCAAAGCCGGCACTGCAGGGAGAAGCAATGGTCTGGAACTGGCTGAAACCTCTGTCAGGCTCTTTTTATTTTAATCTCCACGTTCTGTGGAAGGAAGGCAGCCTTCCAGTCTCACTCCTGTCACTCACTCCTAAGCCAGCCCTGAACAGGTGATTAACAACCCAGCAAAATGGGAGTAACCCTCACCTGCGAGATGCAAGCAACAGTGACCACGGATGCAGGAAACACCAGCCATGAGGAATTTACAGGTCAGTGGGTTTTTAAATCGTCATCATAGACCTAGTCTATTGACAGAACACGGGATTTTTTTCAGAGTGAAGCTCAAAACTCTTGAAAGAGAAATAAATGGAAGGCATTGAAACGTGGTTAAAAGGAGCATCTTTCTCGTGATGGTGATACGGATATATCTATTCCATTCGAGTGACCTAAAGCTCTTGAAAATTCAATATTTCTTTCATTCTCAGTAAATAAATAGTGTTTCCTTTCTCTTCCCTGTAAGCGTGCACCATAAACCAGCTCATTCATTCCTCTGTTGTGCCATGAAGAGGTCCAGGGGGGACATGATTGTACATAGATTGAAAGAGCTTACCGCATCATTTTTCTCCCCTGTTCAATGGTGCATTTTGGAAACGTCTGCAATCCATGCACACAGAGTGCCCACCCATCCTTGAGGGTGCTTGGTGAGTCCCACGCCCACAGCAGGTGAGAAATCGTAGGTCCTCAAAGGCTCTCATAGACACAAACATAACTTGCACACGCTGTCATTTTTCTGAATGACTGAAGTGGACATTCATCATATTTTCTGATCTGACTCTTCTAAGAAGACTGAACATTCCTTGTCTCCTTTTGACTTACCAGTACGTATACTTATAGCCTCTCATTTAAAATTTTTAACCATTTTAACTTGTGGTAAAAGCCAATTTTCTCGGTATACGGTGGTATGAATTTTGATACATGCACAGTCACGTAACCACAACCTAATCAGGATTCCCCTTCTTTTCTTTCAGGGAACACTCATAAACATGGCAAGTCTCTGGATGTAGTGATTCTTTGGAATAGTCTCCTTCAGTTCATCTTGTACCTGGAGAAACAGAGGCTACACGAAGATCGTGGAACTTTTTTGCTCAAAAACAGCTTTTGAAGTACTGTCTTGTGGAATGTTTACTATCTTCACGAAACAAAGTAGATTCCAGGGAAAGAAGTTAAGTAAGGTGTGGAGTGGAGGAAAGGCTGTGTCAGCAAGCGAAATTGTCATTTTGCAACATGAGTTCAAAATTTAAATGTTGCACACAGCTGGGTGGTGATGTCGGGCTACACCGACGCTGACTAGAGCCTGGATGCTACAGCCAAACTCCCTGGGCTCAAGTTTTTCTTTTCTATTCTTTCCTTTTTTCAGCTTTACTGAACTACACCTGCTATAAAAAAAAAAAAAAAAACTGTATGTATTTAATGTATACAATTTGATGATTTATCTGGGTTCAAACTTAGTTGCCACTGTGTAACCTTGGACAAAATGCTTAACCTCCCTGTGCCTCAGTTTTCTCATCTGTAAAATAGGTTATAATTGCATCTGCCTCATAACGGCATTGTAAGGATTGAATAAGGACTAAGACACATGGTAGGCGGTCAATAAACGTTAGCTATTATCTTCATTAGTACAGTACTGTCAAGAAATCTTCTTTTCATGCATATGATTCCGTTTCAGACGCGTAAGCCTGGATCCAGTCGTGGTGAAAATAACACCAAAAGTCAGGAGAGGAGAGTTTGCCTCCGACTTCAGGCAGCTTTTTAATGTAAAGTCTATCATGTAAGAGGGCTGGTGGGGAAAATCGCAAAGCTTTAGCTCCAGGGTGGACAGGAAGCTGATCTTACCTGGCGTGGAGACAGAGCTGGCCAGGCAGGCGCTCAAGGATGTCACGGGAACAGTCCCACCTGGGGGGAACGATTCCTCCCACTCCAGCACTGGAATGGGGCGCCGAGGAGGGTGCCTCTGAGGCAGGGGTGCTCTGTGCTGCCTAAGATGCTGGCTTTGGACGGAAGGCAGGGCCCCTGGGCACGGACACGTCACAGCCCTATTCGGGACCTCAGACTTGCTGGCCAAAGTGTCCCACTGTTCTGCTATCTGTTGCAGTGTAACTGACCGTCCATACTTAGTGATATGAAGCAACGTGCATTTGGTCCTGCCCAGAGGTTCTGTGTGTCAGGAGCCTGGACGGGGCCGAGAGCAGGTGGCTGGTGTCTGCCCCTCCATGTCTAAGGAGTGACGCCAGCCTCAGGAGGCTGGGGTCCCCTGGAGGCGTCTTCACTCCGTCGTGTGTTGCTGGGCTGGGATGACTGTCCATGTGGCTTGGGCTTCCACACAGTGTGGAGGCCTCAGAATGTCTGTCTGTTCGACATGTGGCTCAAGGCTCTGTGCCCCCATGGACGAGTGGGAAGCTGTGTGGCCTGGGATGACCTCATCTCAGGAGTCCCGTGGCGCCAATCCCCCCACCTACTGTAGGTCACAGGTGAGATCAGATCAAAGGTCAACTCTGTGGGAGGAGGTTAAAAATCCGTGACCACATTTTAAAATATCTGTACCTGCCCTTATGAAGTTTACAGCACTCTAAACAGACATTAGTAAATAAGTTTTTTTTCCTCGTCCCCCTCCCCTTAGCCTCGAAGAGGCAGGGGTTCTCCCCTCATTGACTCAAGAACCCCGTGTCTCTTACAAGCACTACAGAGCAGCCCCGGCCCCGGCTCCTAGTTGGTCCTCAGCCTGGTTCCTTGCCCTGTGGTTCCCCTGGCATTTTCCCCTTGCTGTGCTGTAAATTCCCCACCACACTCTTAGCTGCATTCTTGTGACTGTTCTACAACAAAGCTGCAAATTCTTTAACACTCTGTCCATTGAGAGGTGGTGCCTCTAACCTTCTCTCTTGAATCCGGGCAGACTTGTGCCTCCTTTGATCCGTAGATTATGGCTGAAGTGAGGTTATGTGACTTCTGAGTCCAGGTTATAAAAGACCATGCGAGCTTCCGCCTAGTTTCACTGGAATGCTCCCTGTCATAACCACGCGCTGCCGTGTTAGAAGTCAAGTGCACCTGAGGCAGCGTGTTGTGAGGAAGTCCGAGCCACACGGAGAAACCACACGTGGTACTCCGGGCAGCAGACACGAGAGTGGAGACGCCTTTAGATGATTCCAGGTCCCAGAAATCTGAATCTTCCCAACCGAGACCTCAGACATCATAGAACAGAGACACGTCATGCTCCCGGTGCCCTTCTGAGCTCCTGACCCACAGAATCCTTGAGCATAATACAATGATTAGTGTTTTGGGCCACTAAGTTTTGGGATGGTTTGCAGGGCAGCAGCAGCTGATTTGAACAATTGTCACCCCCGCTCGGGCATGTGAGGACTGTGGCTCCTTCTGTGCCACACGGGAATATTGGGAGAGTGAACTCTCGGCCATCTTTTGGCCACCCGGGCGTTCCACGGCTGCACCTTTCATGCAGCCACCAAGCCACCCTACAGGGTGGTCTGCATCCAGCATACACGGCACTATGGGGAAAGGTTAGCTTTAACCCTTCCAAATATCCAAATATGCTTGCCGAATCTGGGTTCAGAAGTGGAAAGCCAGAACACGTGCCCATCTGATGACCTGTCTCTCCCCATCATTCCCGGGCTGACATATGTGCCATCTCTTTATCTTCTTTCCCTGTGGCATGGACTTCCCTTGTATCCAGTCTCGGGATTCCCTCTGCCCCCGATTTACAGTAAAACTTCACGATGTTGCCCACAGAGTTAGGATCCTGATGTGCTAACGCAGCTAAAGAAACTTAGAATCTACCTTTGTCTCTCCCCAAAGCCTGCTTCTCAGCATCAGAGTCGGGAACTCCAGAACGTCTTCCCTCACACATCAAAACACTGACTCTTGTCTCGCATCCTTGCTGTAACAAATTGAAGCCTCCCTCAGTCTAATGGACCCTTGCAGACCTGGGCGGAAGTCACAAAGACCAAAGCCGCTGATATATTCACAAATTTCAATATACATAGATACTCAGACTGCAATATCTCCAGTAATAATAATAATAACAATACCTTAGGATGTGAACTGTACAACTTGAAATGAGATTTCCCCTACAATGTCTCATTTCTGTTTCACAGCCCTCCTGTGAGCGAGTAAGGGTGATCCTCGTTACTGACCAAGAAACCAAGGCTCAGAGAGGTTCAAAAGCTTGCCTGTAGCCACACAGCAGACAAGTGAGCAAGGAAGAGCCAAGCCTTTTGCCCTTTATAATATATGATAAAAAAGTCACTGAAATGTGCAGTGTTTCGTGGTCTTTTTTATCTGGGGTTTCTGAGCGTATCAGAGATTAAAGGGGGTGAATTGCAGCAGGGTGGCATGATCCTTTAAACCCTCCAGCCCCCCTCATCAAAAAACATAGAGCAGGGCTTCCCTGGTGGCGCAGTGGTTGAGAGTCCGCCTGCCGATGCAGGGGACATGGGTTCGTGCCCTGGTCCGGGAAGATCCCACATGTCGCGGAGTGGCCGGGCCCGTGAGCCATGGCCGCTGAGCCTGCGCGTCCGGAGCCTGTGCTCCGCAACGGGAGAGGCCACAACAGTGAGAGGCCCACGTACCGCAAAAAAAAAAAAAAAAAAAAAAACATAGAGCAACTAAAATAGAGAAACCAAAATCCCACGAACCTCAAAACATCAGTGGATGGAGACAAACCGTCCAACAGGGTCTGAGAGGTGTCAGCTCCTGTGCGTGAGGACGAGCAGAAAGTGAGAGCACATCTGACGGCCCTGAGACAAAGTGACCCCTCAAACCAGCAGCTGAAACTGGAGGCGCGTGTGTTCGCCAAGGTGCTTAGTTGGTGTCCCAGGGGCTGGAGCCGGGGAGACCAACAGGTTCTCAAAACTGACCCCTAAGCTCAGGCTTATCCTGAGGGTAAGCTGCAGGGGTGGTGGTCCTGCCTGGACGGACAGTCGTGAGAGAGGAAGAAAGGGAGGCCCAGACCCTGCGATCTCTGAGATCAGTGGCCAGGCTGCTTACTCCTCACACCAATAGTGCAAGAGGCCGTCTGGGCCAGGAGACCATATAAACTACCCTAAGTCCCACCTACCTTCTAAAAGTTCCAGAAATCTAATTCAAAATGAAAATGAGAACCAAAAAATGCCCCAAGTCAAATCCTGTACAAAATTATTATAAGAAAACAGAGAAGACAGCGAAGGAAAGGGAGCACTTCCTCTGCAGCACATCTTTCTGGAGTACTTTTTACGCCAGCACAAGGAGAATTTCACAATAAATTATGATGATATTCAAGGGATAATGAATGCATTTTCAAAGCCTAAAGAAAGGATAAGTAAGAGTTAAAAATTCCTCAGGACTGTGAACTTTCTCCTGGAACTACAGGAAGGTAACTAACTTCTCAAAAGACACAATTTCCAAGAAGCATGTGTGACCAAGAACCAGGAGTATCCTCAGATCCATCTGACCTCAGCCACACTCAGAAACAGGAACCAGTCCCTTGGGCCACGTCCACACAATCAGGGGGAGGGGAGGTCTCTGTGTGTGCGTGTGTGTGTGCTGCGTGTGTGTGTGCATGTGTGTGTGTGTGCATACGTGTGTGTGAAGGAGGTTGCAAACCCAACATCAACAACACTCTCTGAAAGATGAAACAAAGACGATTCCCCGATTTCAACCCAGCCTGGGTGAACACTTGTACTTTGGACAGGGTGCCAGGTTGGGGATGAACGTGAACAGTCTGAACATGGACTTACCAGATCTCAGAGGTGACAGAAGCGGCCAGAACTGTCCATCCACCAGGCAACCTGAGCCTGGAACTGGAGGCGATAAGAAGGCCTCCTGCCTGGGACTGATGGCTCTGCGTTTGCTGTTTGAAACGCTTCCGATTTTTTCTGAATTTGGGTTCGTAAGTGAAGTCGTGTGGGAAGAGGGGCACGGACCAGGGACCGGGAGGCTCGTCCCACGCATGGTCCCCCAGCCCATGGCTCCCTGTCCCCGGATCCTACCATGGCCACCACCTCCTCCCCAGGGGGCGGTGACCTGGTCTCAACAGGGGCACTGGGACGGGGCGAGGTCAAGATCAGACACACCCCCTCAGGGTGTCTGGGCAGAGCGGCAGCCGTCCGCCCTGGCTGCAGCACCTTACACACTGGGTGAGTGACTTGGCGGGACCCGACCCACCGTGTCCCTGCATCAAGGATGTTGTAATACTCGGGCTTCACCCATCAGCTGTTGGCGGGGGGCCAGTGGGAAGGGGACATTAACTTCCCTGCCCTCAGGTGGGGCCCCACGTTTTTATCTTGCACCAGGTGCCACAAATTATGTCGCCAGCCTTGCACACACTCTGGTCCGTATCAGTTTGGAGGTTTGTCCCAAGTAGCCCATAGCTAATAGTTGTTAAAGTCCTGAGAAGGTTCTAATAAGACACTTCTTTCCATAAACTAGAGGAGATTTGAGGTGGTTCCTTTCACTCGCTTGCTTTCCTAGAGAAGGAGGGACAGGGGTGGAGGCATCCTGCCCGGTGACCTTGGAGAGCTGCAGCTGAGGTCAGAGAGGGCTGGGTGATCTGGGCTGGGCACACGTGATTTTGGTGACTTGGGGGAGTGGAAATAGAGTGGAAATCAGATAGGAAAGGGTTGGGAGGATGTCAAAGTAGAGGCATGCTTGGAAGCAGGAGGAGGGAAAGAGCAGGGGTCGAGCAGAGATTTCTTTGAGATGGAGCAAACCTGGAGGGAAGAGACCTAGGAGGCGGGTGTGGGTCAGAGAGCCGCACGCCCATGCCACACCCCTTCCCAGGCTGGTCCATGTCCAGTGGCTGGTTGCCGTGGAAGGATAAAGCCTGGTCGTCTTGACCAAGTCAGGACAACTTGGAAAGGCCACTCCACTGCAGAGCTCCCCGTGGGGCGGGCAGAGGCGGTCCTTGGACCTGAATCGTGGTTGCACGCCTCCCGTTGCCCTCTGCTGCTTCCTGCCCCTCCCATCCACAGGCATTGATCCCAAGGACACTCCTTAGTAAGCATCCTGCACGCTCCACTCTGTCCCAGAGAAACGCTCCTGAGGGTTGGTTTGACAGGTGCGGTCAAGGGGCCAAGGGGACCTCCAGGCATGGATGGGGGGGGCAGCCTTCTAAGAAAGGCCTGGGGCTCAAACACTGAGCCGTTGGCCCCACTCAGCCCACTGGCTCTGAGCAGCCACAGCTGCCTCAGCTCTGTGTCCCTAGAACCCGTTGCTAGTTCGCAGCCAGCCCTGTGAGCCGCTGGACCAGCCGGTCCCCAGGCCCCCAGGGTGGGTCATGCTGGCAGGTCACTTAGGAATGTAAGCTGTGTGTCATCAATTGTGTGATACTGAACTGTTCAAATTTGGTTCCACTGACATTTCATCTTGGAACTATAGCACTATAGAGGATAATGCCAACATCATGAAAAGGGAAAATAAGTATAAATAACTGCAAGACCAGTCCTCATTGGAGTCACATCCAGAGCTCACACACCAGGCCTGGACCCCCTTGACCCCCCAAAAGATGGAGGAGCGGGGCCCGCTCAAGCCGGCTTCTGATCTCTTGGCCCACCACTAAGCGAGTTTTGGTACCCTTCTCTGACATGTCCCCCTCCTCCGAGACGGAAGAGCAGGAAGAGGAGATGCGGGCTTCTTCTGGAGAAGGGGAATGCCCCCGAGTGACTTCTTGTTAAAATGGGCGTGCCTTCATCCTCGGGGCACACAAATCATTTCTTGTGGTTTATTGTCAATATTGAGGAAGAACAAGATGTAAGATGCTGTGCAAAACACAGGATATGTGTCCTTGTTTCTCTCTATTGGATTTACTTACTAAATTTATTAATTCCCAAAACGTGACATGTATAAAGAGTTCTACCATTTATTAAAAAAAAAGACAAGCCTCAGAGATCAAAGGGTGTTAGTAGGAAATACACCTGAGAGACATAGCAAACGAGCAGTGAAATGTTATAACTGGCAGTGTGTGTCAGGGCCATAGAAATGGACACAGGAAAGGAAGGCTTATCAACATGTCCTCGAGACAGGACCACCACCTACAACCTGTGAAGATTTGACCCCAAGGACGTCCACTGTAACACGGTCTGCTGTAGTGAAAGCTGAAACCAGCCAAAGTGTGCAACGTTATGGATTTGGTGGAATAAACCTTGGTACATCTACAACAGAATATGACACAATCACACAGAAAGGATGCAGTATATTTAGGGAGTAAACTAATAGTGATTAAAGTGAAGGTTCAGGAATTCCCTGGCAGTCCAGTGGTTAGGACTCCGAGCTTTCACGGCTGAGGGCCCAGGTTTGCTCCCTGGTTGGGGAACTAAGATCCCACAAGCTACACAGCATGGCCAAGAAAAAAAAAAGTGCAGGCTCCAGGATCACACAGCCTGGCTTCAAATTCTACCTCCTCTGCTCAATTGGGTGACCTTGGAGAGTTGGTTAATTGCTCTCTGCCTCAGTTTCCTCATCCGTAAGATGAAGACAGCCATGACATCTTCATGGGGTTTTGGCAAGGAGTCAAGGAGACAATGCTAGAGAAAGTTGGCAGAGGATTTGACATAGAATAAATGTCATGTGATAGTGCCACAGGTGTTTATCAACTTGGAAAAATGCTCCCTATAGCTCAGTGATTGAAAAGATATATAGCTTACTAACTATCTCCTACAGACCGAGAGCTTATTAGAGAGGAGAGAAAAGAGAAATGGAATATCCTGGAATCTTGCACTCCTAAGAACCTGTATGGAGAAAACTTGAGGCCATGGACAACATTCTGACACAAACAAAATTTCTCTTGTCTGAGTGATCTAAACTGGGGCTTCCTCCGTTTTTCTGGAAAAAAATATTCATTTTCTTATGCTTTGCCTGCATTGGGGTTTCCTTGTGGTCAGGAGTAGCTTACAGATTCTTAAAGGAAACTGATGGTGACTCAGGTGAGATTTTCTAGAAGAGGTGGTATCTTCAGCCCTGTATAAACAAACTTCAAGAAGCCTGTGACTGCTGGCCCACTGACCTTTGAACGGGTTAGAATTTGGGCCATTCCAGCAGTTTCATCCTCTGGAGGTGTCAGTAACCATACAGAGACAACCATTTGGAGAAAGAAAAAACAGCTTTGATCAAAAGAAGAGTAGAGGAAACTCAAGTTCTTCAAAGCTGCTGGCCTGGCTCAGAGGGTAAACACCCAGATCTGAATCAATGGCGATAAACAGGATCACAAAACAAATGACAGAAAGGGTCAGGCGTGGGCTTCCCTGGTGGCGCAGTGGTTGAGAGTCCACCTACCAACGCAGGGGACACGGGTTCGTGCCCCGATCCGGGAGGATCCCACATGCCGCAGAGCGGCTGGGCCCGTGAGCCATGGCCGCTGAGCCTGCGCATCCGGAGCCTGTGCTCCGCAATGGGAGAGGCCACGACAGTGAGAGGCCCGCGTACTGCAAAAAAAAAAAAAAAAAGAAAGAAAAGAAAGCGTCAGGCGTGAGCATGTGAGTTTGAAATGAGTCCCACTGTTTGTGGAGACCAGTGACATTATCTTGTATAAGAAGTAGAGCCAGGGCTTCCCTGGTGGCGCAGTGGTTGAGAGTCCGCCTGCCGATGCAGGAGACACGGGTTCGTGCCCTGGTCCGGGAAGATCCCACATGCCGCGGAGCGGCTGGGCCCGTGAGCCATGGCCGCTGAGTCTGCGCGTCCGGAGCCTGTGCTCCGCAACGGGAGAGGCCACGACAGTGAGAGGCCCGCGTACCGCAAAAAAAAAAAAAAAAAAAAGTAGAGCCAGACCCTAATCCCATCCTTTCTGGAGCTATTCTTGCATCACCCCAGATCCACACTTCGAAACCTGCCCCTTCTGCAGTCTCACCGTCCTGGAATCTGGCACCGCCATTCACCCAATGGCTCTGGCAAAAAGCCTAGGAGTCATTCTTGATTCCTCTCTTCTCCTCAGTCCGCATATACAATCCATCAACAAGCCCAAGCGGCTCTACCTTCGGAACATACCCTGAATGTGACCGTTCCTCATTACCTCCACGGCTGCCATCCTGGACCGGACCAACATCATCCCACACCTGGACCACAGCAACACTCCTAACTGGTCTTCCTAATACAGTGATCGGAGTCAGCTTTTTAAGCTATAAATCACATCACGTCACCGAACTCAAAACCCACCAGCGGTTTCTTATGCCACTTAGAATCACAGCCAAACCCACAGTAGGGCCCCAAGGCCTTTGGGGTCCAGTCCACACCTCCCTCCCCAACCCTGGCTCTCACCGCTCTCACTCTCACCATCCACCTTGCCAGCCTTGCCCCCTCATCTCCATGTGCTCCAGCCACACTGGCCTTCCTTCTTGCCATCCTGGACAAACCAACCTGTTCCTGCTGTTCTACCTGCTGAGAATCTGTCTCACTTCTTCACATCATTCAAATGTCACCTGTTCAGAGAGCCCTCCTCCAACACTCTATCTAAAATAAATAACTTCTTGTATTAGTTAGGTTACATTCAGCTGCAAGTAACAGCTTAAACAATACAGACATTAAATAACTCAATTAACAAGAAGACCAGAGGTAGGCAGTCCTAAGTCTGATTTGGTAGCTTCACAACACCCTCAAGAACCAGGCTCTTTTCAACTCTCTGTTCTGCCATCCCAATAGTTTGGCTTTTTATCCTCCTAAGTGGTGATGCATGATCCAAGATGGTTGCCATAGCTCCAGCCTTCACATCCTTTTACAACCAGGTTCAAGGCAGAAAGCAGGAATCATCAAGGCAGAAACTACTTCTCAGACCCTTTTCTTTAATCAGCGAAGGATAGGGGTGGGGGAAGCTTCCATAGAAGCTAGCACACGAGGCTTGCCTCTCACATCTCTTTGGCTAGATCTTAGTCAGCTACCCCTAAACCAATCACTACAAAGGAGAATGGAATTTTCATGCTTGTCTTAAACAAATCACATTTCTTTGGGGGAAGGAGGATTCACCTCCACTGAGCCATTTTGCCACCTTAACAAAATTCATTTGTATAAATTGAGAAAGAATGGATGTAGATTAGGCAACCATGATGTCTGAACCCACCCCAGGCCCCATTACTCTTTATCCCCATCCTCTGCTTTGTTTTTCTCACGGCTCTGATCATGACCTGAAACACCATCTGTATTTATCTGTTGCTCATTGTGTGTCCCCTCACTAAAATGGGACTTTGCCTAACTTTTCACTGCTGTATACCCAGAACCCCCGACAGTACCTGGGGATCAATACATCCTCACCAAATGAAAGAATGAGTGAATAAATGGGTAAAACTTAAGATCTTTATGTAACCTGTCTGAGCCTCATGTTCCTCATTTTTATTTATTTATTATTATTATTATTATTATTTTTTGCAATACGCGGGCCTCTCACTGTTGTGGCCTCTCCCGTTGCAGAGCACAGGCTCCAGACGTGCAGGCTCAGCGGCCCTGGCTCACGGGCCCAGCCGCTCCGTGGCATGTGGGATCTTCCCGGACCGGGGCACGAACCCATGTCCTCTGCATCGGCAGGCGGACTCTCAACCACTGCGCCACCAGGGAAGTCCCAGGTTCCTCATTTTTAAAATGAGGACGATTTACCTACTTCTTCCGTGAGGATGAAATGAGCTAATGCAGGTAAAACTCCTAATACCATGCCCGGCACGAGGAAAGTGTTCAATACACTGCATTGGGATGCAGCACCATCAGACAAGCACAGGAAAAGCATAAACAATAAATATTCATTTCATACACTTTTTCTGATTAGGAAATAATGCATTAAAGAATCAAGCATTGGAGAAATGCATGACTTGGAAAGTGAAAGATAATCACTCTTGGGTATATATCTTTTTCTAGATATTTTTTCCAAGAATACACTAGCATAATTTTTACGTAAGTGAGGTAATACTAGGCATGCTGCTTTGCAATCTGGTTTTTGCACTGAATATCTGTTGGATGTTTTCCCACAATTATTCATACAAATATATCTTTCGTATTTGATTATATTTGATAGAAGCTGGAGAGTTATTCTTGCTGGAGACCCTGATCGCTTGCCCAGAGCTCGCCTTCTCTTTGGTCCAATGCATCTTGGAAATCATGAGTGTCCATGCAGGCGCCATGGCCTTCCTTGGTAAGCTGGATCAGAAACTGCCCTTTGTTGCTGCGTCAGCATTTTTTACTCTAAGATGCTGCTGTTGAGAAAGTTCATTATTACAGTCTTCCCTTCAGGCAGAACCACGGGAGAAATAAGAAGAAAATTTACATCTCCTGTGATCACATACTGTAAATATTTATAAGAATTCTCTCCCATCCTATTTCCTATGCAAATATAGTTTATTTTAAATCTATTTGGGACCATCCCGGGAAACCAG
Organism: Globicephala melas; assembly: GCF_963455315.2. Classification (NCBI taxonomy): domain Eukaryota; kingdom Metazoa; phylum Chordata; class Mammalia; order Artiodactyla; family Delphinidae; genus Globicephala; species Globicephala melas. Next base: position 41,885,793 of record NC_083328.1, on the reverse strand, counting down.
GTTTATATCCTTGGCTTTCACTTAACATTAAATTATAAATGTTTTTCCAACTCTTATGCAAGCAAGATCATGAACACTCTGGGCTGTGAGAAACCTTAGAAATTATTCCGCTGTGGCCCATCATGCAAATTTTACAAGATGAGACGCCTGAGGGCTGAGTTGTCTGAGTTTCTCCAAAATGTCTTAATACCTTGGTGATCTGCAGTCTGATTAAGGCGATGCATGGCCAGAAAGGCTGGGCCCATTGGTTGCTTTGTGTACAAATCAAGTGAAGGCGTGTGTGTGTCTTCATGCCAAGGAAACTGGCTGCCAGCAAAGTCTCCTGGCCCCTGGCTGACTTTGCTGACAAGTACATTATCCCTCCACACCTTTCTGTCATCACCCCTCCCTCAGGAGGGTTCAAGACCTAGATAGGATCTGGGCACCAAAGAAACCTGTCAGACCAGCGTGCCTCTCGAGAAAAGCCTGCTTGGGGATCTAGGTGTTTTGTCAAGCTGGCATATTTGTACTACAGGGGTGGGAAGGGCATCAGGGTAAACATTCGCCCGGGAGAGAGCACGGCCACATCTGGGGCATAATCCACAGTCACAGAGTGGGGTATCTATTTTCCCCCATGGAACGCCATCCCTGGGTACTGCTTCGGAATCAGGGCTGCATGGTACTGTCTGAAAGACTCTTGGGTTGACCACCAAGTTCACTGCTCTGTACCTTTGGGACCTGGATCACATCCCTCTCTGGCCTTTAGTTACCTCCTTTGTACAAAGACAACCGTGTGCCCACTTGGTCGAGTTGTAACACCCCCAGCATGCATGTGAGCACTCAATAAGTAGGAGCTGCTATTAATAAACTTTCCCTTGTCCCTCTGTGAACAGCCCAAGACACACAGTATGGACTCAGTAAAGGTGGTATCCAATTTTATTTCCAGCTTTTTTCCTGAACAGGAGGACCTGGAGTTTTCCAAAAATATTCCCCTATTGTTCAATCTGTTACCCATTTTTCACCATTTTAAATAGTGCTGACATGGATATAATTGTTCATAAAACATTTTCTGCAGTTAGGAAAACATTTCTTAGGGTACATTCCTTGGAAGTGAAATTACGTTTTTAAAACTTATGGACATTCTTTGGTACACACCAATCAAACGGCATTCAAAAATTGTTGGAGAAACTGGCAAACTTTTACCAGTCCTGGATGTTCTCATGATAATTAGCAGGCAATCATCTCATTTATTATTTGTGTAAAATGTATAAAATGTTTATTAAATACTTTTGATTTCTCTTTAGTGAATTATCTTATTTTGCCCATGCATTTTGTGGGGTGTGGTGTGATTTTTATTAAATTATGTGACACTGTGGTTTAAGGATTAACACTTTGCCAAAGAGTTATAGAATTTTCAATGCCTTCCTATCAGCATTTCCATTTTGTTTGTATGTCCTTTGGGGGACTAAAGAAGTCTTCATTTATATTTAGACAACCTAAGATTGTTTCTCTTCACGAGTCTTTTATTGGATTTATCCTTTCAATGACCTTTCCTATTCAGAGATCAGACAAATATTCACTGTTATTTTTTTTCTAGATTTTTAATCATTTATTTTGTGCATGTAGAGAGGGTTGTTTTTTATTGTTTTACTTTTTACTCTTTTTTAATCCTAGTAAAATACATATAAAATAAAATTTTCCATTTTAACCATTTTTAGTGTATAATTCAGTGAGGTTAGTTATAGTTACAGTGTTGTACAATCATCACCACTATCCATTTCTAAAACTTTTTCATCATCCCCGACAGAAACTGTACCTGGTGAATAAGAATTGCTCATTCCTTCCTGCCCTCAGCCTCAATAACCTCTACTCTGCTTTCTGTCTCTAAGAATTTGCCTATTTTAAGTACCTCATGTCCTTGGATTCATACAATATTTGTCCCTCTATTGTCTGATTTATTTCACTTTGCATAACACTTTCAAGTTTCAACTGTGTTGTAACAAGTGTCAGGGCTTCACTCCTTTATGTGGCTGAATAATATTGCATCGCATGTATACACAATATCTTCCTTATCCATTCATCTATTGATAGACACTTGGATAAATGGGGTTTTTCCACCTTTTGGCTCTTGTGAATAATTCCTCTGTGAACATCGATATACAAGTAGCTGAGACCCTCTTTTCAATTCTTTAAACAATTCTTCTTTTTTTTTTTTTTTTAGATGTTGGGGGCAGGAGTTTATTAATTAATTAATTAATTTTTGCTGTGTTGGGTCTTCGTTTCTGTGCGAGGGCTTTCTCTAGCTGTGGCAAGCGGGGGCCACTTTTCATTGCGGTGTGCGGGCCTCTCACTATCGCGGTCTCTCTTGTTGCAGAGCACAGGCTCCAGACGCGCAGGCTCAGTGATTGTGGCTCACGGGCCTGGTTGCTCCGCGGCATGTGGGATCCTCCCAGACCAGGGCTCGAACCCGTGTCCCCTGCATTAGCAGGCAGATTCTCAACCGCTGCGCCACCAGGGAAACCCCTCTTTTCAATTCTTTTTCGTACGTTTCTTGGAGTGGGGTTGCTGGGTCAAATAGTAATTCTATGTTTAACATTTTGAGGAGCCACCAAACTGTTTCCAGCAATGTTTCGGAAGGATTGGTATTAATTCTTGAAATGTTTAGTGACGCCATCGAGATCAGGGATTTTCTTTGTCGGGAGACATTCGATTATTGATTCAACCCCCTTACTAGTTATGTATCTATTCAGGGTTTCTTTTTCTTCCTGATTCGGTGTTAGTAGTCTTTGTGTTTCTAGGAATTTGTCCATTTTGTCTAAGTTATCCAATTTGTTGGCATACAGTAGTTCATATCACTCTCTTATCATCCATTTTATTTCTGTAGAATCAATAGTAATGTCCCACTTTCATTTCGGATTTTAGTCATTTGAGACTTCCCTCCTTTTTTCTCAGCCAATCTAGCTGAAGTTTGCCAATTTTGTTTATCTTTCAAGGAGTCAACTTTTGGCTTTGTTGATTTTTTCTATTGGTTTTCTCTTCTCTATTTATCTCTGCTCTAAGCTTTATTATTTCCTTCCTTCTGCTAGCTTTTGGTTGAGGTTGGTCTTTCTCAGGGACGTTTTCTGAATGGGCCATATTTTCCCATTTCTCCGTATGCTTTGTGACTTTCTGTTTAGTGGACATTTGAATCTTATAATGGGATAGATGTGGAAGTCAGATCCCTCCTCTTCCCCAGAGTTTGTTGGGGTTTTTAAATTTTTGTTTTGGGGTTAGTTTGGTTTTATTCTGTTGCTTTGATTTCTGTGGCTTGGTCTGTGCCAAGAATCAGCCTGCAGCGCAACCTGAAGTTCCCCTTGGGTCTTTTCTGAGCCTGTGCACGTGCAGTGACATCTAAATTCCTGGGCACGTGCAGTGACGTCTAAATTCCCCTGTATATGTGGTTGCTTCTGATTGTCCAAATCCTTACATGTCTGCCTGCCAAAAAGGGAAGAAAGGAGTAAATAAAGGGGAAAAAAATAAACCACTTCAGCCAGAGAAGGTTGCAACAGTGGGGGTGAGGATTGCTGCAAAGGAGGCACCAGTCTCTGCGCCTACACTTGCACAATCAGAAGTGGCAATCAGTGACCAGAATACAGGTCCCTGATATTGGGAGGACAAAGTGCCCACCCTGGCTCCTGCAAGCCACAGTCAATCTGTTCCAGGAGCAACTGCACCGCTGTCTGCCATGGGGCTGAGTCAGGTAGCCACCAGCTCAGAGCTGAAATTAACCAAGGCTTACCATCCAAGCCTTTTCCTGGAAGCTGCAAGCCATCAAATAGACTCCAAAATTCCAAGGTAGTTACCCGACACTTTCTGCCACTACAATTGTCTAGGTGAAGAGATGGACTCCTGGGGCTTCCTTCTCTGCCGTCTTCCCTGGTGTCATTTGATAGCGTCTTATAATGCATACAAATTTTTCATTTTGATAAAGTCCAATTTTTCTATATTTTCTTTTGTTGTCTATGCTTTTGATGTTATCTTTTAAGAAACCATTGCTAAATCCAAGGTCAGGTTGGAAAGGTGATGCCGGAAATAGAGGTCTCAGAGACGAGATCATTGTCATAATCCAGGCAAGGAACAGTGTGGCCCCGGACTTGGTGTGAAAATGGGGCCAAGGGACAAGTTTTTGAGATACTTAGGAAGTGACGGATCACCTCTAGCAGGTATGAGAAAAAGGGAAGAAACTGTGATGCCTGGACATAGCCTGGCTCAGCTCCTAACACCCTAGAAATCTAGATATGACCACAGTTAACCCCAGGAAAACAATCCAAGTGGGCTTAAGCAGAGCATCTCACAAGAAGCAAATGATTCCTGCACCCCCAGGGAACACAGGTAGAGGCCCTACCCCAGGCACCTCGGGTATATGGGATGTGCATATACTGCGTGTGCCCTAATTCCAGGAGTCTTGGAAAGCAACACTGCATTCTTGGGGCCGTGTCAGGTCAAAAAAAGTCTCCTTTTCGGCTTTCCTCCTCCCATCCTCCCTTTAGTTCCACCTCTCATTGTGTTTTTAGGAGAACCGTGTCCTTCCTTCACCTCCTTCCCCTGATCCCGGCTGCCCTGGGCTGACTGACAGGGAGCCTCGGACGGTCATGCACAGAAATTTAAGTCCCCACACAGTGCTTGCCCAAGCTCCTCCAGAAGGCTTGTCTTCACACGCTCAAAACAGACAGGAGGCTGTGTGTTTAGTTAACACACACAGGAAAACGCTGATGCAACAAAACACGACAACACCATAGGACAGGTGTCAGGCCAAAAGTTGTAAGGATAGTACAGAGCCGGCCTGGAGAGGATGAGAAGAAAGGAAAAAATGGTGCTCTTACAACATTACGGGAGAGGACAGTTTTTGGTATTTTTACATGTCTGAGGTCCACATGGTCACCGTGCGGCAGTATTTAGGAGAGAAAAACGCCACATGCAGAGAAGTAAAATGCCTCCGTGTGTTTGATAGAGTTGCATGACATAGTAAAACTAACTTTTTCCATGTGATGTCCTCTGGGTAAAAACTACGTTGATTTTTTTTATATGCACGATTTTTTTCTTGTCCAGTCAATTTCTATGTAGTTCAAGACAATGATGACTGTTAGATAATAGTTTGGGATCTTACTGACACTATAGACTGACGAACCGATATTCTGTAAGGGTTCCATTAGGACATATGAACTAACATGTGTTAACCTGCATCTATGGTACTTTTCTATCCATTTAACTGACTCTGGATTGACTTTGCACATGTTGAGTTATTAAGAAGCAGAAATATTTTTAAATAGCGTGTTATAAGATCCCCAAAGTCAGTCTGTTGGTGAAAAACCCTGTCAGAATTTATGAAAAGGTTAGATTGTAGGTTCTTTTTAAAAAAAGAAATATGTTTTTATTAGCACTTCCAGCCTATTGCTGGACATAGGCTAATCAAAAGGTATTGTCAGGCAGGGAGGCTCGGGGAACCCTGTCAGGTACCAACAGGTGACACTTACCTGGCCCCGAACTGCACCTAATGAGTTATATCATCCCATCTAATCTTCTCAATAACCCTGTGAGGTAGGTACTGCTATTATTACCCCATGCACAGATGAGGAAACTGAGGCACAGACACTAATTTGTACAAGGTCACACAGCTAAGAAGCAGGAAGCTGGGATTCAGCCTCGGTGTTGGAAAGTTCCAGCTTTTGAACCATTTCGCTGGACGACACCAAGAGGGATCGCAGGACCTATTAGCTGCACATACCTCCAGAAGAGCTTGTGGTATATGTCCCACAAGGCTGCTTTACACCGTATGGCTTCTAAACCTCCAGCCTTCTAGAATGCAGTTGGGGGGAGAGAGGGCAAGACCTGCCAACAGGAAGCAAGCGAAGCAATTAATGCTAAGAAAATAGTCACATCGACTCCATGCGAGTAAATCGAATCAGTGCTTCTAAGTTCTTTGTCACTGGTTTTGTCTTAAATGCTTCCATTTGTTCTCTCAGTCTACTTAGCACTGCTCTTTCTTAGAGAGGCTGCAAAGATGCAGTTGCCCAGCCCCTGGTTAAATCATCACAAAAGGGAGGTTCACAGGTGTCCCTGAAGCAGTGAGAGCTTCTGATTTCAGAAAGCAACCCAGAGGCATCTTGGCTGGAGAGAAGGATGCGCAATGGAAGAAGGAAAGGTCGGTTCCAGTTCTGCTGGTGTTTTTCAAATTGCTGAGATCACCACGTCATTTGGGTGTGCCACTACCAGCATTTTTTTAAAAAAATAGGATATAATACAATGAAAATCGTTTCATGAATCTTTTATTTCAGTTATGAATTATAAGTATATGTGTATATGGGGCCACCTTGTAAAATGTATTTCTTGCATGAGTTGTGGTCAAAAATATTTGAAAGATGTTGTTCTTTAAAAAAAAAAAAGATCATTCCCGCCCCCCCCCCCACAAATCAGGACATCTCTGGTCCCTTCAGGCCCATCGAGGTTCTGCGTAAATCACACCAAAGAAAACATTTACCTACACATTAGAGCAATGGGGAGGCAAGTTAGAAGGGACCCCAAGAGACTATAATACAGTTTTTGGTTTTTTGGTTTTTAATTAATTTTTTAATGGGAGTATAGTTACAATGTTGTGTTAGTTTCTGCTGTACAGCAAAGTGAATCAGCCACACATATACATATATCCACTCTCTTCTAGACTCCTTTCCCATAGAGGTCATTACAGAGCACTGAATAGGGTTCCCTGTGCTATACAGTACGTTCTTATCAGTTATCTATTTTATATAGAGTAGTGTCTATATGTCAATCCCCATCTCCCAATTTATCCCTCCCCTGCTTTCCCCCTTGGTAACCATAAGTTTGTTTTCTACATCTGTGACTCAATTTCTGTTTTGTAAATAGGTTCATTTGTACCATTTTTCTAGATTTCACTTATAAGTGATATCATATGATATTTGTTAATTCAGTTTTTGTGGTACCACCTTTACCGAGAAAGACTTTAGAAAGTTCTGGAAGGCCATAAGTTTTTATTCAGGAACTGGATTGTGGGGTGGAACACAGCAGGCAAGTCAAGCCCTGTTAGAGCCTCCAAACCTGGTTCCTGATGACGTCGGATTATCAACGCTGAAACAGCCGCCTCTCCTGATGCACAGGGAACCACAGTGGGTATTTCTAGCCGTCAACTCCCTGTCGACATCTCCCATCAACTAGTCTCTTGGGCCTGAAACCTCTCCTCTCCTGCTGGACGGAATCAAAGTGCATCACGCTGGGCCTCCTGCCTTGTTCCCGACTCACAGCACCCCCTCCCACCAGATCAGCTTCCTTCTTCCAAATTGTCCCCAGACCCCAATCCTTGCCCGAGCAGCCAGCCTCAGCCAATCCCTGCCTCACTCCACGCCCCTCAATCATCCTTACAGGCACTGCTGTGGGGACTGCTTGTGTCTGTGGTCGTACCATTTAGCTCTTTGAGAACAAGGGCAGCCCCGAGCATGGACCTCATGCACGCGGAGAGCCAGCCCCCACCAGGGCAAGGACCTCCACCCCTGAAGTTTGCACATGGCACAGTGAGCGCTCTGATACAGCCTGACTGCTACGAATGTGTGGCCCACCTGGCAGACAGGTATTCTCGGTAAAGGGGAGCAGACATCCTTGGAAGATGGAATCTCTGCTAAGTAGGCTGTTCTGAGAAGCTAGTGTCTGCATCGCACCCATGAGGACTCAACGTGCTTCTCTAAAGGTCGTCCTTGGCTTAAATCACGGAGCTACTCCTGCTGCGTGGGTGATGGGAAGAGCCGCTTGCCTCAGCGCGCGCGCTGCCTCGCCTGCCCACTAACGCCACCTGCCGGCTCCTGGAGGGAATGAGCGTGAGCCGTGTGGCTGACACTGTGCTTCCTCCAGCGTCTCCCAGAGGCTCTCGGGGGCTGGGAAACGGTCACAGGAGAAGCCAACCTATAGGTTTCATTTTTATCCTGCAGACGGCTGAAAGCACACACTGCATAAGAAGGGGAAGGGGAGACATAAGAGATGAGAAAACAAAGCAAGTTCCAAGGACAGATCCTCCATCCTCACCTGGAAATCATGCTCCCTCCGCTTGACCTTCAGCTCTACATTGGACTTTTCTGATCAAACATTGGACGATGACTCTGATACTCAAGCATATCTGTTCTATTCCTCAGGTGAATGTCCCTGGCATGTCAGTCTGTGGTCGCCAGTCTGAAGCCACTGGGAGCAGTTCAGATTCCCCACGATGCTCCTTCCTCCTCACAGACCAATCTCATTTCAGGAGGACGACAGGGCCCGAAGAAAGGATGATGCAGAAAGCCCACCACCTTCAAAGCCAGTTCAGGGGGCAAAGTTGCTCAAAGCCCAAGGGCCCAGAGCAGCATTTCTGAAACAATTTTGTGCAAAGGACACCTTCGTTAAATCTGTTGAATCCCTTCTCAGAATGCCTTTAAGGACCGTAAGTAAAATAAACAAGAATTCAAAGGAAACGGAGTATGTCAAACTACAGTTAGTTATCAAACTACTTAAAAACAAATTTATCATGTATTAATATCTGTGATTATTATTTGCCCACTAAATAACATCTCTAGCTGCATATCTAATGATTACATGATTTTGCAGTCATGATGAGTATAAACAATACTTTGAGATACCCATACAAACTTGACTATAATATGAAAATATCTGTGATTTCTATTAATGACAAACATCACAGACACTGCTAATGTCACAGTGAGTTGTTGCCTACACAATTGAAGGAAATGTTATTTTGTAGGTAGCTTTCCATGAACATCAAGGTGCAAGTTTATTTCTTATTCAAGATTACAGATGCTCAGAACCCTTGGGGTCTCTCGGGGAACACCAGGCCAAGAACCAGAGTGTCTGGCTGTTAACAGCATCCCACATGTTTGTCTGAAGCCATCCTCCCAGCCTCCTACCGGCCATGTTCTGAACACCATCTTCTCCCCTTTTCAGCTAAGAAGGCCAAGGCTCAGGAAAGTTGAGCTTTCGAAGCTGAACGCCCCTCTGGAGCCCATGCTTTCTCGCCATCCTACCCTCCTAGGGAGCTCTCCTTCCGTCTAAGCAGCCCGTCGTGGTGAAGCCACTTTCTCACGCCTTGTCTCTAGCTAGAGAGGAGACGGAGTGGGGAGATCACTGCAGCCCCCCGCCGCAGCGGGGACACAGGAAACCCTGCAGTGCTTCCTGCCACTCCCACCTGCCCAGGACCCTTCTCAGAGATGGAGGGAAACTTGACATATGCTAGCCCTTCAGAAGGGAGAGAAGGGTGTGGAAAATTCCATTCTGCGTGAGAGGCCTGCAGTTAAACTGTGCCACCTAGTGTGGAGATCTGCAGCCCCTGGGAGGCCGAGGCTGAGGCCCAGTTAATAGCTGCATGGGGGCCCTGAAGACTTAGAGGTGGAAGTATGACCTCTCGCCCGGGCAGGGACGCGGGCTCCTGGAGGCCGGGCCTTGGAAATGCCTGTCCCAGCCTTTGAAACTGCCATCCTCAGGGCCAGCCCCAACTCAGGGAATTCCTTTTTGTCTATGGGGGGGCTCCACATGCCTTTTCACTTTGATGGCCTTTGTCCCAGCAGCTGATGAGACGAGCGTCTGCCAGGCATTGGGCCTGCGACCGGGCACCTGGGCCTCTCCAGGTAATTCCTTAGTCAGCCTGGAGCAGAGCAGAGCTTGAGTTGGGAAGGCCCAAGGAGAGGTGGACAGGAATAGAGCCTCAGCTAAGGCTGTCACAGCGATATCTGGGGCCCCTGACAACCGGATGGAAATGGTAAGTAACGTCTCAGCTACCGGCCTTACCCAGCTTAGCTCAAATCTCTTCCAGGGCGTGGGTTTGCCTTACAGGCTTGGATCCCCTGGGCAATAAAGTCCCGGGTGGAGAAGCAAATTGAGAGGAGCTTTCACTCAGTTTGAAGCTTTTAGGGGGGCCTTAAAAGGTGGATTTTTTTAATTAAACTATGCATGAGGAAACCATCAGACAAATCCAAACTGAGGGACATCCTGAAAACAGCTGGCCTGGACTTTTCAAAATTGTCAATGTCCCGGAGGGAAAGGCTGAGGAATTGTTCTAGAACTGAGGATGCTAAAGAGATAGGTCAACTAAATGCAGCTTGCAACCTGATCCTGGAGCAAACAAACAAGGAAACATTATTGGGACAACTGGGGAAATGTGAATTGAGACTGTCTACCGGATAATAGCATTGTCCCAACACTAAATGCTCTGATATCCGTAACCACACTATGGTCACATAGGCACGTGTCTTTGGTCTTAGGAGATGGACAAATTACTTAGAGATGAAAGGACCTATGTCTGTGACTACATCTCGAGTGGGTTCAGTATTTGCAGAGACGTGGGTGGACCTAGAGATTGTCATACAGACTGAAGTAAGTCAGAAAGAGAAAAACAAATATCGTTATAATATCGCTTATATGTGGAATCTAGAAAAAGGTACAGATGAACTTACTTGCAAAGCAGAAATAGAGTCACAGATGTAGAGAACAAACTTACAGTTACCAAGGGGGGAAAGGGGGATGGGATGAATGGGAGACTGGGATTAACATATATACCACCACTGTATATAAAATAGGTAACAAATGAGAATCTACTGCATAGCCAGGGAACTCTACTCAGTGCTCTGTGGTGACCTAAATGGGAAGGAAATCTAAAAAAGAGGGGATATATGTATACGTATAGCTGATTCACTTTTCTGTACAGCAGAAACTAACACAACATTGCAAAGCAACTATACTCTAATAAAGATTAATAAAAATGCATAAATAAAATAAAATGGGTTCAGAAAAAACAATTAGGTAGATAGTGACAAAGATCCTTTGCTTGACCAAACTTTAATCTGTCCTGACCTCATGAGAATTCCTCAATAAGAGAGCCATCATAAAGAACTGCTAATAAAATTCTGAATGAAAAGAAAAGCTTGGACTTTTACCGCAAACACAATCACCCAGTCATTCAAATCTACCCATTCAGCAATGCACCAGTTATCGAGCTATATCTCTAAGCTCCAACCCCACCTTCCGTCCTTGGCTTTGTGATGCTGTGGCTGGGACGCTGCATCCACGGTTCCGCTCGGCCAGCCTCCCCCATTGGAAGAGAGGCTGTGGGGCTGGAGAGGGAGGGGTTCTTCCTTCCTGTTCCTGGCACTTCCTGTTACTGTCTGTGCCCCATCAGCGATGCTTCTTTACCAGGTGATGGCAGCTGGTTCTCACAGCAGCAACTGGATCAAGTCTGCAGTTGTCCCAAGACTGGCAGGACCCATTTCCTTGTGCCCCCTGCTCAGATATCCGAGCTCCATGGGGCCCCTCCTCTGAGCTTCTAAGTTTGGATAATTTCCAACCTTCCTTTGTTCTCTCATCCCCAGGGGAAGTAGCTCTTTCCTTCAGATACCAACACCATAACACCTTAGACTTCTCTTTTTGCCTTTCAGTTACTCAGGTAACAATTCTTTCTGAAAATTCTCTGTGTTAAAAGAACTGTGCAGTTTTGTCTCCTGGCTGGTTGAAGCACCCACTGTGAACCACCATGAAAGCCCCACAGTAAGTATTAACCCGGAAGCAAAGGGTCCCCCACCAAAGGCTGACATATTTCCAAAGGATGAGAAGATGGCTTTCCAAGATAAATCAGCCTTTGTATTTATGCTGAATTGGACAAACATTTGGATCAGAGCAGTTTGTGGTTCCCATGGGGCAATATTCTTCAACTCCAAGGAAATGGCTTCAGATAGCAAGTCTTCCGTGGCTGCCTCTGACGTGCCAGGGGACAGCGGGAGACTTGGACGATGCAGCTACCCATGTCCTCCTGGTCAGCCAGGATGGCAGCCTCGCTCAGTAAATAGATCTCTATCTATCTGAACGCTTTCGCAAGCAGGTTTCATCCTTCCAGGAGTGGTGAGTATCTGTTTCTGAGCCGGGCAGGTTATCTTACAGCTACAGAGCCAACAGGACATTTCAGATCTTGGCAGAATTCCCTTGGCAGCTTTAAAATGCCTTCTTTAATTGTCCTCCAGACCCATGCATGAGACCAAAACTCTTTTTTCTGGATGGGAAAGCTGGGTCGGGAAAGGACGGGGCAGTTCCAGGCAGGCACCGTCACTCAGAGCTCAGCTCAACCTCTGAAAGCTTCCTCCTTTCCTTCCCGGGACAGACCTGTGAGCCACCTGGCTAAGACACACGGCCACACCAACCCAGTGGCTGATCTGGTCTGCATCTCCTTCCCAATCTGTCTCCATGATGCTGGAGCCTCCTTGAGAACCAGGATCTTACTGTTATCAGTGTCTCCGTGAACAGCGTGGTCCCTGACCCCTGCCAATGCTACTGGTGTTTTTCTTGAGCTGAACAAACTGAATTGAGTGTAATAATTCCTGGTGGGAGCTTTAAGGACTATGTAGAAACGTGACCCCATACTCTGATCTCCTACAGCCTCTATTGGTTTTGCCTTTTCAGTCACCTCTGCTTCCCCTTCCTTTAATCAGCAGAGAGAGAGGGAGAGAAAAAGAGAGAGAGAGAGAGAGAATGGGCCAGCCATTATTTCCCACTGAGGGCCTCCATGAAAACCCAGAGCAGAGGCACCCAATAATGCCAGATACAAGATGAGACAGCCACAAGACAAGACACCTTCAGGCAAGAAAACACTTGTCAACCCTCTTCTCTCTCAGTTTAAAAACCAAGCCATTTTATGCTAGAGAGGGTGTGGGAGAAATGAGAACCCTCCTACACTGTTGGTGAAAATGTAAACTGGTGTAGCCACTGTGGAAAACAGTAAGGAATTTCCTCAAAAAACTAAAAATAGAACTACCTAGGATCCAGCAATTCCACTTCTGGGTATACATCCAGAAAAAATGGAGACACTAATTTAAAAAGATACATGCACCACAGTGATCATAGCAGCACTATTTACAATAGCCAAAGCATGGAAACAACCTAAGTGTCCATCAACAGATGAATAGATAAAGAAGATGTGGTACATATATACACAATGAAATATTACTCAACCATAAAAAAGAATATAATGACACTTGCAGCAATATAGATGGACCTAGAGAATATCATTCTAAGTGAAGTAAGTCAAACAGAGAGAGACAAATATCATATGATATTACTTATATGTGGGATCTAAAAAATGATACAAAGGAACCTATTTACAAAACAGAACAGATTCACAGACATAGAAAACAAACTTATGGTTACCAAAGGGGAAAGGGAGGGAAGGGAGGAATAAATTAGGAGTGTGGTATTAACAGATATACATTACCATATATAAAATAGATAAGCAACAAAGATTTACTGTATAGCACAGGGAACAATATTCAATTTCTTGTAATAACATATAATGGAAAATAATCTGAAAAAATATATATATATAAAACTGAATCACTTTGCTGTACAACTGAAACTAACACAATATTGTAAATCAACTATATTTCAATTTAAAAATTAATTAAAGTAAAATATTTAAAAATTGATCCATTTTAATGTCCCTTGTAACAACAAAAGCAAAATTTTAAATATCATAATATATATAATTTTTTTTTTTTTTTTTTTTTTTTTTGCCGTACGCGGGCCTCTCACCATTGTGGCCTCTCCCGTTGCGGAGCACAGGCTCCGGACACTCAGGCTCAGCGGCCATGGCTCACAGGCTCAGCCGCTCCGTGGCATGTGGGATCTTTCCGGACAGGGGCACGAACCCGTGTCCCCTGCATCGGCAGGCAGACTCTCAACCACTGCGCCACCAGGGAAGCCCCATAAAATATATTTTTTATCTATAAGACTGGTTGTAATTATTGGCATTATAAATGTTAACCTAAAACAATTAAACAGTCAGTTATTTTTATCAGCAAAACAAGTTTATTCTGGAGCTGCAAAAAACGCAATCGGAGTCATGAAACTATGGTGAACCACATGCAAGTCTGGTAAAGCAAAGGAGAAGAAACTCTTTTATAGAAGAGAAGGGAAAGCTGGGAGGGGCTGTTATAAACAAAAAGCCCACTGGAGGAAACTGGGAGTTCAAGGTATAGTGGCTTTTCATTGGCTGAATAGTGATAGTCTCTCATTGGCTGAGCTGTTGCCAGGCAAGGAGAAAATCTATCTTCCTCCTGATGGCCATAGTAAAGTAGTGTCCTTTCCTGCTGCAGATACAAGGTAGTCTCCTCCTGTTGGGCTCTGTATTGACATTGAGTGGTAAGTGCATGAGACCTTCTCCTTGTGGCCTCCCGACTCTTTTTTGGTGAGGTTTCCCTTTATTCATTTTTATAATGGTAATACTGATTTGAGTATTATTAACAGTCAACATATACTGAGATTGGGCTTTTAAATTCACCTATAACATTGACAAAGATTGAAAAAGATGGATGACATTATACATGTACTAGAATGTTAAAAAAAAAAAACAACTAGTAATACCAAGTGATGGCAAGGGTGTATAGCAATTGGAACGCTCATACATTGCCAGTGGAAATGCAAAATGGCACAGGAAAAGGAAAAGTTTTGGCAGGATTTTTTTTTCAAATGAAACATAAACTTACTCTATGATTTAGTTTAGCAGTCTCACTCCTGGGTATCTATCCAAGGAGAAATGAAAATTATGCTCACACATCCACCAAAGAAAACCTATATAAGAATGTTTATATGAGCTCTATTCATTATCAACAACAACTGGAAATAACCCCAGATGTCCTTCAGTGGGTGAATGGATAAATAAATGTGGTGCGTCCGCACACTGGAATACTTAGTAGCCAGCACTAATGAGGAATAGCTATTGATGCCTGCAACTAGGTGGGTGGATCACAAAGGCATTGTGCTGAATGAAAGACACCAGATGCAAAAAGTTGCATGCTGCAGGATTCCATTTATGTAACATTCCAGGAAGGTAAAATTATAAAGATGTTGAAGAGTTCAGTGCTTTTCAGGGATGTGGGTAGTGTTTGACTACAGAGAGGCAGCCCAAGGGGTTTCTGGGGTGGTGAAACTCTTCTGTATCTTGATTGAAGTAGAAGTTTCATGATATACATGTGCTAAAAATCCTAAAACTGGGCACTAAAAAAGCCAATGGTACTGTATATAAATTTTTAAAATAACAATAGTAAGAGAGATTAAATAAACAGCCAAAGGTGGTTTGGAGAAATGGTTGATTCCAGGCTGGAGGCAAGAAAAGATCAAGGTGAGCCTGCAGCATCTTGTGCCACAAAATAAGGGCATACCCAGGGATGGGAGTCCCGTCGGAAGGGATGTCAGTTGCCAAATCTGGGATGATCTGGCTATCAAGACGGGTAACTACAGAAACACACTGAATACAAAAAGATCCCATGAGTCCCTACTAATACTGAAAATGGTGAGGGATAAGATGAAAAACTTTTCTTTACAAGGTATAGTGACCACTTAAAAAAAGAAAGTAGAAGAAAGAATAGAAAATGAAACATCGCTATACAGCCAGCAAAGCAATCATTGATTCAGGTGAGGATCATCAATGGATTCTAAAATCGCCGGGTGAGAGAATGTTGAGAAACAGAATATTCAGTCTCAAAGTATCACTGAGTCAGTCACTTATTAATCACAAAGGATCAGGGCATTTTTCCAATGAAGACATATAACCATGTGATCAAAAAGTTCACATCAACAATAATAGGCCCAATGGGCATCATGTTCCTCCAGACACAAGGCACTGAGAAGGAAGCAATGTCATCTGGGTAAGATGCCTGCCAACAATAATTATGCTAACTCTAATCCTGAAGAAGCCATCAGAGAAATCCAGATTGAGGAACATTCTATGAAACCCTTCAAAATGTCCGTGCCATGAAAGACTACAAAAGAGACTAGAGCAGTGTTCTGGATGAAAGCAGATAAAAGACACATGACTAGGAAACGCCATCTGTCATCCTGATTCCATTTGGGATCAAAACAAAAATCTACTAAGTATTCAATAATCTGATGTGGACTTTACATTAGAAAACTGTAAAATCAGTGTAAAATTTCCCAAGTGTGTTGATCACAGGATGCTTATGTAAGAACACGTCCTCATTCTTAAGAGATACACACTGAAGTATTTCAGGGCTGAGAGTCACGATGTCTATAACTTGAAGAGCTTGATGAAAACGAATACGTGTCAAAATGTTAACAGCTGGTGCATCTATATCAGGTGGAAATTTTACAAGGGCTCATATACTTATTATTGAGATTTTTTCAAAGACTATTTTTCAAAATAAAATAAAAAGCAGTGGGAAAAGAAAAATGTTTTTAAAGGATGAGGAAGACCTAGTATTGACAAGGACATGGCCCACTGGGAATTCTCCTGATGCAGCTGGTGGATGTGAGATGTCACATCCTGCCTGGAGGAGAGTGGGACTCATGCCAAAGTGTAAACTGAGAACAGTTTGACCAGCCACCCCACTTTTATGCTAACTTAAGGAGAGAACTCACTAATGTGCAAAGATGTACATGCCCTACAGTTTCATTACATCCTTAATTTTTATATCAAAAAACCCCCTAGAAACAATTTAAGGTCCATTATTGAAAAACTGGTAAATAAATTGTGGAGCATTTCCAGCCCAGTGGTCTGGAGCAGGGGCTCTGAAGTCAGATGCTGTGGTGGTGCTGTTTAATTTCCTCGTGCCTCAGTCTCATCTGTGAAATGGGCATAATAAAAAAAACCCTGCCTCACAGAGTTATGAGTTTATGTAAGATCACTTCGGTAAAGCATTTAGCACGGGCACAGAGCAGGTATCAAATCAATATTATGTAATCAGTAAAAATGATGATGCAGACCTATATTTATTGACCTGCAAAGAAGCCTAGGACAGAGTTGAATGAACAGCAGGTGACCGAATAGAATGCAAGGTCGAATTCCACTCTTGTAAAGGGCATTTTAAATTTCCATCTGGACAGAGTGAAAGCCAGCTGTCCCCAGGGATGGTCACCTAAGTGTGAACTGTGGTTAATGAGCAGGGTCTTCTAGTCCTGTCTTTTCTTCTTTGTACATTTCTATTTTCTTTTTTTTACAACACAAAAATGACACCTTCACCATCAGTTTTTTTTTTTTTTTTAATTTTGAAAAGATAAACAAATCAGAGCTCCCTGTACTTTGCCTGGCTTTGGCTGGGTGGCCAGACAACCTGCTAGTTGAGGACAGGCCATCTCTCACCACCTCTGCCCATCTACGCTCACATTCGATGACCTTGGACACAGGTTACCGGCTCCTTCCCCCCGCCCACCCCCCCACCCCCCACCCCCCACCCCCAGCCCCGGGATCCTTCACAGCTCCCTGTCAGCCCGGCAGGAGACATTTGGTTCTTGTGTCACCATGAGATTTTGCTTCTTTATTGTCACCATGAGATTGTGTCTTCCCCAATTTTGTACCTCATTGTCACGCAGCAGGTATTGTGCGCCTACTGGGGAACGACAGTGGATGTGCAGAAGGTTCACTGAAACCTAACAGCTATTGTCCGGGGGTTTTATAAAGACACCCTACTGTCCTGCAGAAACATAGCTTGCAGCCTCGATTCCCAAGCCCTGGCTTCCGGCAGCCAGGACGGAACTGAGGTGCCGAGTACCCCGCTGACCACGAGATGGCAGTCTTTCCCCGCCTCACGCCTCGCGGAAGCCCGCATCCCAGACTGGTGTTTTCTGAATCCAGCGTCTGTTTCGCCTGAAGCATCAGGAAAGAGATCCTTTACTAAAGAGACCTTCACTAAAGACAAGAACAGTAGGATTAAATATTCGGAAACAGAAGAACTCGAAGAAGAAAATACAATTTCCCAACACCACGTGCTCACCCAGCCTTCTCTGCAACAAAAGTTTCAACAGTTTTGTGCCCATTTGCAGTCTGGAGTCGAATTAGAATTGCCAAGCATCCCGGCGAGCTCTGAATCGACATTCCTTTATCCCTTTGTGCCACTCAAAGCCAGATATTGATGTCTGAAAACAAGATACATAAGCTTCATTATTTAAGTGCCTTTTCCTTAAACAAGAACGCTTTAATACTTAACAAGGTAGGGAAGCTACATAATTTAAAATCTATGCGAACAGAAATAAGAAATTATTTGTAGCGGTCTCCACTTTTACACCCACCAACAAAGAAAGACATTCACAATTTTTTGCCTTCCCAGGGCCCCAAAATACAACACAGGCCTGTTCTGCTGCTCCAGGCAGAAGCTGCAGCTGAAGCTGTTCTTTATCGGCTTTTCTTTCTCAATATTTACCAACCAATAAATCTTTTTTTCCCCTAAGACAACTGACATTCGAATCCCGTTCATGTGGAGGTCTGTGATCCAAATAATATTAAATAAACTGCTTCATTATCCACTGAAAAAGTATTAAGATGCTTCCCCGCCCCCCGCCGCGGGTCAATATTCAAGAAGAGAAGGGGGTGTTTCCATCCGAGGAGAGGGCAGCTGCCTGCCCATCGGGAGCTCATCTCAATCCAGGGACCTCCTGCTCTGGGGGCGGCCGGGGGCCTCCTCGCTGTCACGGGGGCATGTGCGCTCATCGGGGAAGCCTGTCTGTTTTGGCACAAAGGGCTTCCCACGGAAGCTGCTCCACCAGCAAGGGCCAGCCTGTCTGCAGCATTACCTGAGCTGCAACCCAGGAGTCCCCAGAACAGACTGCAGCTATTTTGCTCATTTCCAAAGTGGAAGAATTCCAATTCCATTGTCCCATAAGCCAGTGCCGCCTTCTCTTCCTTGAACGAAAGGCGTGTGTGGTGCCCAAGGCGCCAGCAGTGGGAGGCCTTGGGCCGAGCCTCTGCTAACTGCCTGGTGGGGCCAGCCCGGGACTCACCTCAGCTTCTCCACCTGTAGAATACGTCCCACTGGCCGCTCCTTCTAACCTTCCCATCACTCTACTTATCAGGGGTTGGAAAGGAAGGAAGGGGCTTTGGGACACTGAGAATGTCCAGCCATCAGAGACCGCAAACACTGGTTTGATCTTTTTTTTTATGTACTTTTTAAAATTTTATTTTAAATTTATTTTTGATTGAACTATGGTTGATTTACAATATTGTATTAGTTTCAGATATACATACAGCATAGTGGTTCCATATTTTTGCAGATTACATTCCATTATAGTTTATTACAAGATACAGGGTATAATTCCCTGTGCTGTACAGTAAATGTTTATTGCTCCTCTAGTTTATGCATAGTAGTCTGTAGCTGTTAATCCCATACCCCTAATTTGTCTCTCCCCCTTGCCCCTTCCCTTTGGTAACCACAACTTTGTTTTCTATGTCTGAGAGCTTGTTCCTATGTTGTATATACATTTATTTGTATTATATTTTAGATACCACAGGTAAGTGATATCATATAGTATTTGTCTTTCTCTGTCTGACTTATTTCACTAAGCATAATATTCTCTAGGTCCATCCATGTTGCTGCAAATGGAAGTATTTCCTTCTTTCTATGGCTGAGTAATATTCCATTAGTATATATGTACCACATCTTCTTAACCCAGTTGTCTGTGGATGGGCACTTCTGTTGCTTCTATAATACTGGCAAAATCTTAACGAAAATTAAGAAGCTCACCGCTGGAGAATCTTGTAGAATAAATTTTTTCCTATTAATAGTAATAACCAATATTTACATAGAGATTTTATTGTACCAGGCTTCATTCTAAAGTTCTGTCACACTAATTAATTTAACCCTCACAACACTCACATATTATTATGACTGTTTATACTCAAGGAAGCTAACACTGAGAGGTTAAATAATGTCCCCAAGGTCACGTAGCTGGTGATTGAAAGATCTGAAGCTGGGGGGCCTTGCTCTGAAGGCACTCTCTTAACTCCCTGCTCCATGGATGTGGCAAGTCCAGGAAAACTCTGGGGGCTGTCGTATCCTGAGCTGGGTACAGAGCAGGGCTGCACACCAGATGCCCTGTCCACTGCGTGAGTCGTGCCCCTAGCCTCGGGTATCGCCCTATAAGTCATCTTGTCTCCTTCCAGTCCTCCGACCCCATCTTTATTCTGCCTTTATTCTGACAGGCATGGCTAGGGGGTGGTACCCACACTTATCAGCATATCCAGGCTTCTGACATTATTTTATAACTACATAAATAAGACATGTGTAATTCTTCCTCACTTAAAAAAACTACAAGGATACAAAATCATGATTCAGAAGATAGTTGTGTTTCTGTACACTAACAACAAAACATCTGAAAAAGAAATAAAGGAAACAATCCCATTCACAATAGCATCAAAACTAATAAAATACTTAGAAATAAATATAACCACAGAGGTGAAAGGTCTGAAAACTACATAACTTTGCTGAAAGAAGTTGAAGGAAACACAGACAAATGGAAAGATATTCCATGCTCATGGATCAGAAGAATTAATATTGTTAAAATGTTCATATTCATCCATCTATAGATTCAAAGCCATCTATAGAGTCACTGCAACCCCTAACAAAATTCCAATGGCATTCTTCACCAAAATAGAAAAAACAATGCTAAATTTTGTCTGGAGCCACAGAAGAACCTGAATAATGAAAGCAATGATGAGAAAGAGGAACATCACACTTCCTGATTTCAAACTGTACTACAAAGCTACAGTAATCAGAACAGTATGGTGCTAAAAACAAAAACAAAAAAACCCCACATAGACCAATGGAATAGAATAGAGAACCCAGAAATGAACCCCTGCATATACAGTCCACAAATATTTGACAAAGGAGGAAAGAAGAACACTCAATGGGCAAAAGCCCACTATAATGGTGGATTGGTGGACACATGTCATTATACAATTGTCCAAACCCACAGAATGTACAACACGAAGAGGGACCCCTAGTGTAAAATGGACTTTGGGTGATGATGACACGTCAGTGTAAGTTCATCAATTGTAACACATGTACTACTCTGATGGGAGATGCTGATGGCCAGGAAGGGGATACATGTGTGGGGACAGGGAAATCTCTGTATCTTCTGCTCAATGTTGCTGTGAACCTAAAATCACTCTAAAAAAACAAAGTCTTAATAAAAATAAATAAATAAATGGATGATAGTTTAAAAAACAACTAACAAGCTTAATGGCTTAAACCAGCAGAGCCATTTTTTTGGTCACAAATGTGTGGTCTGGGTGGGACTCGACAGGAAGAGTGCATCTCCCTTCACTCTTTCCATGCAAACCCCATGGGCATTTCTGGAGTCAGAGCTTTGGTCTGTGGCTCCAAAACCAAGTCCAGCTAAATGATGGGTACCCTGCTCTACCCAAGCAAACCGAGAGCCACCCCCTCCATGCAGCCTTCCCTGATTCTCCTCTCTGGCAGAATGACCAGCCAATAAGCTCTCTCCCAGAGCTTGTTATCTCATTATGGCTCCTGGCCCGTGGCTTGTTGTGTTGCCCGAATCCACTGAACACCCCTTGAGGCAAGGGGCTGCACTTTCTGCTTTGCTGTCTGTCTCCCCAGCTGTGCTGGCCCAGGGAT
Source organism: Globicephala melas (assembly GCF_963455315.2). Taxonomy (NCBI): domain Eukaryota; kingdom Metazoa; phylum Chordata; class Mammalia; order Artiodactyla; family Delphinidae; genus Globicephala; species Globicephala melas. The sequence goes on along the minus strand of NC_083328.1, from coordinate 41,864,380 downwards.
GGGTACACACAGCCTGTTGATTGTTGACTGAGAGTGAGAGAAAAGAGTGGGGGAAACCCAGGGATGCAGCCATAATGCTATTTGAGTTCTCTTTATGAAGAGAAGTTCACATTTTGCTTATATTTCATTGGGAATCCCACCCATATACACACAGTAATGTGTGTCCTGCTTGTGTGACGAGCATGCATTTGTGTGAGTGTGTGCCTGTGTGCGAATGTGCATGTGCCTCTGTGTGTAAACATGTTTGTGTGACTGTGTGGATATTTACGTGTCTGAGTGCACGTTTGCATCTGTAAGTCTGTGTACACTTGTGTGAGCGTGTGCCTGTGTATTTGTGTGTGTCTATCAGCACATGTATACATGGGCATGAATGTGTGTACGCGCACGTGTGTGTGTGTTGCGCACACAGCCCCCATCCAACCGGCCTGCCGCGGGCTGCGGGGCTGGACCGTGATGCTCCTGCCCTCATTGGCGATTCCGCCGGCATCCTCAGGACGCCATCCTGACTTCCTCTCGAGGACGAGGAGCTGAGCAGAGGTCAAGTGACCTGCCCCAGACCCCACAGCAAGTCGGGGCGGCTCGGCGAGGCTCTAATCGCAGGGCTCTCACTCCCCCTTCGAGGCCGGGCCCCTCTCTGCGGCGTGTTGGCGCCTGGCCCAGGCCCGGCTGCCGCTCTGAGAGCCCCATTGTGGGCCTGAGTGGCTGCGTGCCATCCCCGCGATCCCACAGGTGACGGGTCTGTGCAGAGATGCTGAGGGGCTCCCGAGGGGACAGGAAAGGGGGCTCCTTCATTCTGTGTGGCTAAAGGGGGAAGGAGGGAGAGGGAAGCAAAGCCAAAGGGGAATAATGAAGGCCGAGAAGGACGCACAGGGAGAGCGGAGGGGGCCGGTGAGCAGAGGCGGAAACACACGCACACAGACAGCAGCAGGAAGCGGAGGGCTGGGGACAACGTTGGCTCAGGAAACTTTTTGTTTCTGGCTCTAATTGGTGACCCCACTCAGAGTGGCTGGAAACGGGCACAGATCAAGAGACTTGAGTGCCGGGTGGAAAGCAGGGCGGGCTGAGAGGTGGGGACCGCAGCCAAGAGCAGTTTCCAGTCCTGGCACCAGTGGCTCTGAGAGCTACTCCTCTGGCAGAGAGGGAGGGCTCGAAACCCTCCCAAACCGTGCTCCCAGCGGGGCTCCCCATGGAAAACCCACCTGCACAGAGGTGCCCCCGGGCTGAGACCCGTCACCCCAGTGTGCCAGCCGGATGCGCTGCGTAAGGGTGCTGGAACAGCCCTGGAAACGGAGCCACGTGGAAAAAACAGCATTCACCAGAGCTTTTCTCATAAAAACGACTAGAAGGAATGCTTCTTAATAAGCTAGTTGGGTGGGAAGTAAGACCTCCCAAGGATCGGGTTTAAGTAACAACAGGCACGCAGAGAACTTCCTTCCAGAGCGGAGGTTGCTGGTTAAGGGCAGGCTTTGGTCTTGTTTGTCAGGATGTGCTGGTTCGGGACCAGAGGACGATTACCTGGGACAACAGAAGGGCAAAGATGGCCACCAGTAGGCGTCCCTCACACCTTCCCCCACGCCTCTCCCCCGATCAACAAATATTTTAAGCACATCCGTCTAAAGAAGCACAAATTATTTTCCAGGAAAATTAACCCGAAGCACACATTTCAAAAATGAGCAAATTGTAGATAGGAACGGGGCCTCCACATTTGTCTTCCTCCTCTCTTAAGACTCCTTTAAGGGAAAGGAAAAAGGGATGACAATCTCTTAAGACCAAAAGTTAATGCAAGGAATCCAACAATCAAAGGATGAAGATTTCCAAAAACAAATCTCCACACCGAGTGGGTGGAAGCGCATTGAAGCGTCAGCCTGTGCAGGGAAACCGTGGCTCAGAATGCACCGGCTGGGACAGCAGTGAAAGGGGCTGAGCTGCTGGAAGACTCCAAAGGGCCATCAGGCTGAGTGTCGGCAGGCCCGGTGGTGGGCAAGAGAGAACATAGGGAGGAGTTCAAAATCGATTCCCGCAACCACGGATCTGTTCACTCCCTGAAGCTCTGCCCCACTCTGAGCACAAAGCGGGTACGCAGCACGTACCTCTGGCTTCTGGGGAAGGGAAGGACAGCAGGACAAAGTATTTCTCTCTAAATTGAGCAAATTTTCCGGGTGTTAGGAGCCAGGACTCCTAAAGTGGGTACTGGCACCAGAACCAAGCCCTCTCTGTCCTGGCATCTGAGGGCACCCAGCCCAAAGGCTCCGTGCCTGCCTCTTCCCTCTAAAGTGAAGCCTCTGATATAATCAGCCCTGCTCCCCTCAAAGGCTCCCCATCCAAACTACACTATTTTTTTTTTTTTTTTTTTTTGTGGTACGCGGGCCTCTCACCGCTGTGGCCCCTCCCGCTGCTGAGCACAGGCTCCGGACGTGCAGGCTCAGCGGCCATGGCTCACGGGCCCAGCCTCTCCACGGCATGTGGGATCCTCCCGGACTGGGACACGAACCCACGTCCCCTGCATCAGCAGGCGGACTCTCAACCACTGTGCCACCAGGGAAGCCCCAACCTACACTATTAACAGCTACAAAGTGCACACCAAGTACCTGTAAAATTAATGACTTTCCACCTTCTTCAAAATTAACAACAAAGGATCACTAGGTATACAGAGAATACAAACTACAAACTACTGGAACAGAAGGACCAAAACAAATGGAAAGAGATGACCCCAGAGAAAATGGACATAATTCAGGAAACTAAAGTAGTCTTTAAAAAAAACCCTCTCAAATTAGCAGCCTCAGAGGGATTTGAGGTTATATGCCATCCACAAACTAAGACTAGAAGGCCTTAAAAATAGAACAAAGAGGGCTTCCCTGATGGCGCAGTGGTTAAGAGTCCGCCTGCTGATGCAGGGGACATGGGTTCGTGCCCCGGTCCGGGAAGATCCCACATGCTGCGGAGCGGCTGGGCCCGTGAGCCATGGCCGCTGAGTCTGTGCGTCCGGAGCCTGTGCTCCGCAACGGGAGAGGCCACAGCAGTGAGAGGCCCATGTACAGCTAAAAAAAAAAAAAAAAAAAAAAAAAATTCATCTTTTTGGCAACTTTTTTTGCAGGAAGCAACCTGAGAGATGCTTTGCTAAAATGGGAGGAGAAGTAAATCAAGAAAGAATAAGATGCAGGATGCAGAAAACATGGGCTCCATCTCAAAAGAAAAGTAGAGAGAATCAGAGGATGGTTAAAGGAGCTCCCAGGATGACCGCTGTCAGCAGGCCTGGGTAGAGGCCATACCATCTTGGAACAGGAGAATGGGGACATCTAGGAGCAATGTCATCAATATGATAAACTGATGGGTTCCTGAACTGTTTGAATATCTTGAGAAGAAGCAGGTTTCTGGCAAACTTTTTAAAATGAGTTAGTGATTGGTAATTTTTTTTTAAATAACAAGCAAATGGTTTTTAAAAGAGACTAGTACCAACTCTGGAGGGAAACTCTGTACATGAGATGAAGAGTAGCTGTAGCACATGGCGTGTCCGGGCTACAAGTGATACTCACCTGTGATTGGACCACAGAGGGGTGGGGGGATGCTAGGCTCGTGTACAACCATTCTAAATCCTCATCGTTCATAGCCGGAAGTCAAGACGGAATATCTCAGATTGAACAACAATAAGAAATAGCAGTAAAAACATTTAGTTTGAAATGTAGTAATAAAGACCAAACAGCTGAAGAGTTCAAAGTCTTTACCTCCTAGCAATGATGAGGTGAGGGGAGAGATGGGGTCAAATGCTACTGTCTTATTACCAGTTTTATGCAACTATATGATTTTTTTAAAACGATATACCTGTGTACATTTGTACTTGTATAAAATGTGTATTTAAAGGAACTATTTATATGTGTAAAATAAAAATTAACTTTTAAGAAATTGAAGGAATACAAACATAAAATGAATGAGGAAGCTTTTCTGAAGCTCTCACTGCTAGAGATAACCACTAAGTCATATATATATATACATATACATATATATATTCCATCATCTTCTTTTCTGGACGCAATCAACCCAAAGCGGCACCATATTAAACCATAGTGTGAAAGCTCACTCTTCTCGAAGAGCAATATCTCTTGGCTGTCTCTGTCGATACATGTGGACAATCTCAAAAACATTATTATGAGGATAATATTAATGACTGCCAAGCAGAGCTCTTTTGAGGATTAAATGCTTATGAGACACTGAATGTGGAATCACTATGTAAATTATAAAGCAGGCTAAGTAGTGTTGGTTATAGCTATAATTATAGTTAAAAATACAGAAAATCTGATCTGAAGCCAAAGTGCTTGATTAAGTGCTGTACTCCATGATCAACAGATACTCTCGTTCATCACACCCAGATATCACAGAAATCACGGCGGAAGCTGCTGGTTTCTCAGGAGCACACCTGAATCAGAGCTCGCCGTGCATTATTTAAAACAAGGAGAAACAGCCTAGCAGGTGTTCTGGATAATGGCTGTTTGTCAGAGATATTATCTCCTTTGTCTGGGAACATGTACTCATGTTTATAGAAGCCTCTCTTGGGTTCCACATCCTGCACAATGATGGAAATGATGCCTTAAAATGCAGCTGCTGAGGCACATTTTTTCCACTGAGAATCGAGTGTGACCAAAGCACAGCGTTGAGCTGACAAGCCCGCTTGGTCACCCGGCTGTGGTGTCTAGCAGGGCGCGACCCAGCTCTGCTCTTTACTAGCTGTTACCAAACCTCTAAGAACCCCAGTTTCCTAATCCCTAAAATGGTACTAATAAGACTTTCCTCCCAAAATTTTTATGCAGATAAGATATAATATGCATAATGTGCCCAGCGTATCAGAGACGTTTACTAACGTGAACATGTTACTGCTTTGTGCGTACTTATGTGGAAGCAATACGAAGAGACAACTTCATTAGCTTTATTTTTCATACATTCTTTTTTTTTTTTTTTTTTTTTTTTGCGGTACGCGGGCCTCTCACTGTTACGGTCTCTCCCATTGCGGAGCACAGGCTCCAGACGCGCAGGTTCAGCGGCCATGGCTCACGGGCCCAGCCGCTCCGCGGCATGTGGGATCTTCCCAGACCGGGGCACGAACCCGTGTCGCCTGCATCGGCAGGCGGACTCTCAACCACTGCGCCACCAGGGAAGCCCTATTTTTCATACATTCTTAATCTAAGCTAACACAATGAAAAGAGTTCATTTGATCTAAAGCAGCAAAAAGAGTTAGTCCCTAGACCCTCCAAAGGGAATCTGAATTCATCTGATGTTAATTTCCCATGTGTACGCCTGATGGTACCCAAAGTATAAAGCACGAAGATCATACACTTTGGTATCCAACCTTGGTTTTAGTCCAGGCTCTGCAAACTTAAAAACAAGAGGCCTTGGGCGAGTTACTTAATGTTTTCACGTTCAGTTTCCTCACCTGTAAAATGGGGATAATAATATACACCTCTGTATAGACATCATGAAAGCATACTTTAAAAGGACCTAGCACGGTACCCGCTTCATTTTACGTGATCCATAAAACTTGCCTATTTTTATCATAGGACCCACACATCTTAATACCTCTCTCTAACAAGACGTGGGAACATACTCACAGACTAGTAGATGTAAGATTTAAATAGCTGACATGCTTTTATATTCAAAGAATAACACACGTTTCATGTCAGTATCAAGATGCTCATGCGTTATATTCCACCAGCACAAAAGACTATATGTAACTTTCTTTTAAGGTTTTTATAGGTCTAAAATCAAGAGTTCTGACAGCAAATTGTTTTTATGTTAACTAACCCAAAACAAAAGAAGTAAGAAAGAATAAAGGAAAGAGAAGTTCATAAACCTTAGAATCTAGCCTTGCCTCTGCTCTGATTCACTGAATGACCTTGGACAAGGACAAAGCTTTGTTTCTTTGCTTGTAAAATAAGTGTCCCTCCAACCCGGCTACTATTCAGCATTTTCCTGGAGGTCGCGGCCAATGCAGTAAGATGAGGGAAAGAAGTTAAAGGTGCAAGCATGCTAAAAGAGGGGTCAGCATTGTGGTTATTTGTAGACGATATGATTATCTCCATAGAACATTTGGGAAGATGTACAGACAGACTATGAGATTTAAAAGAGTTCAGCAAGATTCCCAGGTGCATGATGGACACACACACACACACACAAAATAAATGCTCCTTTCGACCAACAACGACCAGTTAGATATTAGAGTTGGAAAAGACATGATTTTTTAAAATAATAACAAACACAGTACATGTTGCCCAGGAATAAATCTAACAAAAGAGGTGCACAACCTTCATGGGGGAAATTAGAAAATATTGTTAAAGACATGAAATTAGATTGAGAAAAAATGTAGAGAGATGAAACACGTTCGTGTTTGAGAAAACTTGATATTATGACAGTGATTCTTCCCAAAAGTGATCTATAAACTTAACAGAATTTCAATCAATGCCCAAAATAACCAGAGGTGATTTTGCCCCCAAGTGGACAGTGGACAGTGTCTGAAGATATAGTGGGTGGAGACCAGGGATGCTGCTGGTCCTCCAAAGCACAGGACGTTCCCCCACAACAAAGAATAACCCGGCCCCAAACGTCCACAGAGCCAAAGAGGAGAAATCCTGGTATAAGAGGAAAGAGTCTGGAATATATAAGAGTAACCTGAGGGACTTCCCTGGTGGTGCAGCGGTGGGGAATCCGCCTGCCAATGCAGGGGACACGGGTTCGAGCCCTGGTCCAGGAGAATCCCGCGTGCAGTGGAGCAGCTAGGCCCATGAGCCACACCTGCTGAGCCTGAGCTCTGGAGCCCGCGAGCCACAGCTGCTGCGCCCACGTGCTAGCACTGCTGAGGCCCACGTGCCTAGAGCCCGTGCTCCGCAGCGGGAGCAGCCACCGCAATGAGAAGCCTGCGCACCTCAACGAAGAGTAGCCCCAGTTCACCGCAGCTGGGGAGAGCCCATGCGCAGCAGCGAAGGCCCAATGCAGCCAAAAATAAATAAATTAAATAAATAAAATTTTTTTAAAGAAGAGTAACTTGAAAAAGGAGAATGTGGCAGAAGTGTTGCCTGACGAAATAGCAGGACTTGACATAAAATTTTAGTAATTAAAACCATGTGGAAGTATACAGGAATAGGCACATTTTGAAATGCAGTCGAATAAAAAGCCAAACCCACACATGGATGTGATACGACAGAGATGGCAGGACAAGTTGATGGGGTGAGAAGGATGCACCCCTTAATAAACGTTAGGAAAACAAAATAAAATTTGATTCCTTATTCACACCAAACACAAAAACAAATTTTGGATGGGCATAAGGCCTTTAAAAATCTTAAACTCAGTGGGCTTCCCTGGTGGCGCAGTGGTTGAGAGTCCGCCTGCCAATGCAGGAGACACGGGTTTGTGCCCTGGTCCAGGAAGATCCCACATGCCGCGGAGTGGCTGGGCCCGTAAGCCATGGCCGCTGAGCCTGTGCGTCTTGAGCCTGTGCTCCGCAACGGGAGAGGCCACAACAGTGAGAGGCCCGCCTACCGCAAAAAAAAAAAATCTTAAACTCAGTATAAGATACTACAACCTTGGAGAGAATTTCTTTAAAAGTTTTTTTTTTAAAGGTAACTATGTGAACAGATGAATGTGTTACTTAATTTGATTGTGGTAAATATCTCAAATCATCATGTTGTACACTATAAATATATAGACTCTTATTTGTCAATTATACCTCAGTAAGGCTGATGGAAAAAGTTATTTTAAAACAAAATGCAGATTTAAGGTGAGGGCCTCGGCCATTTTGGTGAGTTACTCAGTTTTCCTGGGTCTCTCCCATGTACACGTTATTAAACTTTTGTATGATTTTCTCCTGTTCAAAAAAAAGATGCAAAGCAAAGGAGTCATAATTTGATCAATTCAAGGTTTTTAAATCAATGTGTGATAAAAAATAACATAAATATAAAAGACAAGCACAATACATGGAGAAAATACTAAACACACACACATAAAACTATCAGAATCTATAACGAACACGTATACACCTGTGAATAAATTTTTTAAAAAAAGAAAGAGGTTAAATTAGTGATCGCTAAAGTTCTCCCTGTCTTAATAGCCAAGAATGAGCATGGCAGGTGCTCTGTATCCACAGGTCCACATCTGCGAATTCAACCAACGGAGGATGGAAAACAAACCCTGAGGGCTGACTGTGCTCCACTATTTTATAAGGTATTTGAGTATCCGAGGATTTTGGTATCCGCGAGCGTCCTGGAATCAATCCCCCGCGGAAACAGAGGAACGACTGTACTTCCTAATTAGGGTTTAAATATGGATATATGCATTTTCTTGGATATCCTAGTATTCTTTTCATTCTAAGATGAAATTGCAGAGACTCTGATGGCCCCCAAAGGCCTCGCTGTTTTGCAGCCTAGGACCCCACAAAACGGTCACTTGTCACTGACTTATTCAGGCGTTCAGTGTTCATATCTTTTGTGTATTACCTGATAGTACTATATTCCACAAGCCTTAATAATTTGCCTTCAATCTATTTACATTGTAATTGCCCTCCAATTTTTTGGTACAGCATGCAGTGAATTCCAGCAAATAATATGGTGGAGGGAAAAGACTTTTAACATTAGAATTCTTGGTAACTTAGGCTGAGTTCTAACACATGGTTTGTGTAAATCCATGAGCTGTGACAACCCAGATGTCCTTCCTTTGGTATCAAAGGAGAAAGTAACAAACCTCCCAAAAGTCCCTTTCCCTCTCTGCCACCTGCATGCCTACTAATAAATGAGATGTAACACACACCAATGAAGAAAATAAGAAAATAACCCAAATCTCCACAGCTTCCTGAGCATGAGACAGAATGTCAAGTCAGGAATATTACTCAGCCATAAAAAAGATGAAATAATGCCATTTGCAGTGACGTGGATGGACCTAGAGATTGTCATACTGTGTGAAGTAAGTCAGACAGAGAAACACACATATATGATATCACTTATATGTGCAATCTAAAAAACAATGGTACAAATGAACTTATTTACAAAACAGAAATAGAGTCACAGATGTAGAAAACAAACAAAAGAAAGGGGGGAGGGATAAATTGGGAGATTGGGAGTGACATATACACACTATTATATATAAAATAGATAACTAATAAGGACCTACTGTATAGCACAGGGAACTCTACTCAATACTCTGTAATGACCTATATGGGAAAAGAATCTAAAAAAGAGTGGATATATGTATATGTATAACTGAGTCACTTTGCTGTAAACCTGAAACAAACACAACGTTATAAGTCACCTCCATTCCAATAAAAATTAATTAAAATATAAAAATTAAAAATTAATCACAAAAAAGTGAGTCTTAGCTGTAAGGAATTTAAAATTCCATTAAGCTACTTTAATCCTTGGTATCATAGAAATTTAGAGATAAGATGGGTGTCAGAATCTATCCAGTCTAATCCCTCACCACTGTAAGTATCCTCCTAACACACCCCACCCTAACCCCTTTCCAAAGACCTTGACAACATACGTACCATAGCGAACAACTTGAGAGTTTGTTATACTAGTAAGGAGCAGGGACTCTGGAGCCAGGTGTCCACTAGCTGTGGGGTCTTGGGCAGGTCACTTAACCTTTCTGTGCCTCCTTCCCTCAACTGCAAAATGAGGATAAAAGTGGTACCTCCTTCCTAACTGTTGGGAGGATTAGGTGAAGTGTGAGAACAGAGCCTAGTCACAGCCAGAACTCCACGGATGCTGGTTATTGTTGATATTATTCTCTTCTTAAGGAATGTTGCCTGTCCTACTCATCTAAAGAGTTACCCAGGTTGGAAAAAAATTAGTCAGTTCTCAATCACCCATTCTGATGAAAAAATGCGGTAATACAGAATATAAATACCACAGACTACAGACAGTCTCAAACCACACTGTCCAGTACTGTAGCCACTAGCCCCATGAAGTTATTTAAGCTTAAATTTAAATAAATTAGAATTAAATAAAATTTAGATCCTCAGTTGCACTGGTCACATTTCACATATGCAGTGGCTCCTGGCTGCCACAGAGGACAGGGCAGGTGATAAAACATTCCCACCATCACAGTCAGATCTATAGGACAACACTGATCTAAAAGCCATATGTGAACAATGTTCCTTCTTACTTCCATAGGACCAGAAGGAAAAATCTGCATTCTCCAGGAACAAGTAAGGAGGGTGATGGGGACTGTGACCTAGAGCATGCAGGATAGCAGGGGGCCTTCTTTGGGGTACCATTTCACATCCTGAACCATATATTCTAAGTAATCCACCTTGGCTTTTTCCTTCATTTAAAAAATATTTTATTTTGCCTTTTTCAAACTCCCTTCTGGAAGAAAAAAAGAAATCCAGCTGAAGACATTTTGATATCCCAGCATTACCAGTTAAGATACCATTATGGGTGGCAATCGTGACCCATTAGAAGGGGTCATGGTGCATGGCTATATGCACACGAATGTTCCAGTCTGAACTCATTACACATCCACTAAGTCTGTAGCTCAGTGAGATGTCCTTACTTGGTTTTTCTATTACTGTTATCATGGTAGATCAAAACAGACAGATGCATTTACTGGTTTCCCTCTAACGATAATAGAAAGAAGCAGTTTATAAAATCAGATTATATAAAAAAATTGCCTAATGATAATAATTTATAAGCTCATTGTGGAATAATGATGTATTCAAGAGTTGTCGTAGTATGATGAAAGAAAGGTAATATGAAAGATTTTCTCTGTGAAGAATGACTCCAGATGAATTGCACTGAGATACAATTCTCTGATAATACACAATAAGAACCTCTAGAACACTTAATAATAGATGACTCAGGGTGAATTGTGGATTGCAATAAAAGCCCATAAATTAAAAAGTTTCCATATGATTTCTGATAAAAGATGTGCCAAGGTGAAATAACGAATCATTGGAACTGACTGATAGCCTGCTATGGCCCAGTAGGTCGTGCAGAGGAAATTTCTAGGAAACTACATAAAATATAATTTCTTATGCCTAGGGATTTTAAAAGCCCAGGTTTCAACTACATCTACTTAGAATTCTTTTTCTGGTGAAAAGAAAATTTTACAAAAGAACAAGTACGGTTTCAGTGGAACTTATTCTGTGTCCCTTTGTGTGTCAAGCCCAAAGTAAAGGTGGTAGATGGCGTCCGCAAAGTAAAAACGTCTTGTTAATTTATTGGAAGTGCATGCCTTTAACAAGCTCACAATTTTTACAGACAAAAGAACCCAGGCACAAAGGAGAAGACCGGGGTGCAGGGAAGCTAAGCAAGGCTGTGCCTGTACCACGTGGTGAAGCCAAGTTTAAACCCAGGCAGGCTGTCTAGAGGTGGAGGGTTTGTGGTCACTACTCCACAGTTTCCTAAACGTGACACATCTGTACCATGCTACATGATGCAGCAGCCAACAGGAAGAGGTGATACCTGCAATCCCACCTGGAAAGGCCTTCAAGTAATATCAAGGTAAAAGAAAAAGGTGGAGAGAGGAGGGGAAGGAAGCTGCAGAATTATAAGTATGATCAAACACAAGAGTCCAATAACTCCTAGAGCATGACTATGCCCTTTGTTCCATGCCTATTTGTACAACCCAATGCATAGAAACCACATATACCCCACCTGTCTAAAATATACACCAACTCTAACAGTGGGTGCCTCTGGGGAGGACAGTGGGAATGGGAGTGGGATGGAGGGTTCAAGTGGGATTTTTTGCTTTTCTCCTCTTCATGCTTCTTTATTGTTTCACCACGTCGTCTTCCTCCTAAACATACCTCTCCTGTCATTCGGGTGGTGGTTTCGTCTCCAAACGTAACCTAATGTTTCCTGAGAGCTCACCATCTGCCGTGCTCTGTACTAAGTGCTTTAATTCATTACCTCATTTAATCATTTCAACGCCCCCAGGAGGTAGAAATCACCTCGTAGGCCAGACCCATACTGTGGACACGAGCAAGAGGTGAGGACGTGCGGGCAGAACATGGAGGAAAGTTCCACTCTGGTGAAATTCTTGAGCATTTTGCACTCACAAAATGTCAAGATAAACTACTTTACTTTCATCATATAAATGTTGGACCATTTTGAATTTTAACGGTGTTTTGTGTTATACACAGAGGATCACCACGTATAAATAAGCCTGCCAGTGCTCAGGAACTCTGAACTTAATCCTGGTCAGGAACAACATTAGCTCCATTGTACAGGAGATAAAATGAGATCAAGGGGAAGGGGATTCAGAGGTACAGGTTACTAAGTACAAAATAAATAAGATAAAAGGATGAATGTAGGGGCTTCCCTGGTGGCGCAGTGGTTGAGAGTCCGCCTGCCGATGCAGGGGATGCGGGTTCGTGCCCCGGTCCGGGAAGATCCCACATGCCGCGGAGCGGCTGGGCCCGTGAGCCATGGCCACTGAGCCTGCGCGTCCAGAGCCTGTGCTCCGCAACGGGAGAGGCCACAACAGTGAGAGGCCCGCGTACCGCAAAAAATAAATAAATAAAAGGATGGATGTACAGAACAGAGAATATAGCCAATATTTTACAATAACTTTTTTTTTTGGCCACACTGAGGCTTGCAGGATCTTAGTTCCCCAACCAGGGATCGGACCTGTGCCCCTTGCAGTGGAAGCCTGGAGTCTTAACTGCTGGACCACCAGGGAAGTCCCTTTTTTTTTCTATAACTTTAAATGGAGTATAAGCTCTAAAAATGACGTACGCCTGAAACTAATATAATATTGTAAATCAACTATACCTCAATTTTTTAAAAGTGAGGCCAAGGGAAGTTAAATCACTTTTCCGTTGTCACACCATTGAGACATCAGTCTGTGCTCCTGAACCATTGAGGAGACCTGGGTATCTTCCCTCTCAAAGGAAAGTAGTACAGATCTGGGTGACCTCAAGTTGACCCATCAGGTGCTATTACCCTGTGCCCACCTTAACAAAGCTGAACGACACGTGCAGCGTGTCTGAGAAGGATGTATTTTTAAATGCATTTTATTGCTACTGTACACCCAGTAGAATGACTCAAGTGAAAAAGACTGACAATGCCAAATGGTGGTGAGCATGGAAGCATCCGGGACCCTCATGCATTGCTGGTGGGGTTGCAATGGTACGGTCACTGCAGGAAATGCTTTGGTAGTTTCTTATGGAGTTAAACGTGTACTTTCCGTGGGATCCCCCAATCTTACTCTTAGGTTTTTATGCAAGAGAAAGGAAACGCTACGTTCACACAAAACGTACACACGAGTGCTTATAACAGCTTTATTCCTAAGAGTCCCAAACCGGAAACCACCCAAATGGCCATTAACAGGCGACATCCATACAATGGAATACTATTCAGTAAGAAAGAGGAACTGCTGATACATGCAACAAAATGGATGCACCTTAAAAGGATTACGCTAAGTGAAAGAAGCCAGACACATACTAAAAAAAAAAAAAAAAAAAACCTAAATATTATATGATTCCACGCATGTGAAATTCTAGGAAAGGCAAATCAGTAGTGACAGGAAGCAGATCAGTGGTTGACAGGGGCCAGACATGCAGGGAAAGGTTGACTATACAGCAGCATGGGGGAGCTTTGGGGATGACAGAAATGTCTTATATCTTGATTGTGAGAGTAGGTACATAATCATATTTATTTGCCAAGCTAATCAAATTATGCAGCAAAAATTCATACACGTTATTGTGTGTAAATTGTTCCTCACTAAAACGGATCAAAAATACATTTTACAATTTTTGAGGAACTGTTCAGTAATTGACTCAATGATGTATTTTTGTTTGTTGATGTCCAATGTATGTCACCTACTAAGAAGATAATCTGTAATTGATAATATTACTATAAATTAAAGATAAGTCCATTTTTATTAGGCATATTCTTTATTCTCTAGAAATTCTAAAAACTATCCAACTGGAAGTCTTCAGCTTCTAAGAGATTAAAAGAAGGCAATAAAGAACACTGGTTTTGGAAGCAAATAGATAGGGGTTCAAACATCATCTCTGTCGTTTTTCTAGCTGTAAGACTTTGGAAATTTTACTTCATCATTCTAAGCCTCAGTTTCCTCATCGATTACATGGGAACAATAATAGTTCTTCTCTCAATTAAATGAGATGGCAATGAGGACCTGAGGGTGGAGGATGGCTCCTTGTTCAGTGCACCTGTCAGGATTCAAGCAAAGTTTTCAGCACTTACTAAATCCTGATAAATGGAATCTACTGATCCTACAGACCCTGACAGATGGACGTTAATTTCTATAAAGTTCTTGCTTTTAAGCTGCTGGCATCCGGTAAATATACACCTTACCTTTGAGCCTCCAGAGAGGATAAAGCCTTAAAAAAAGATTTAGATATTATTAAAAGACTAGTGATACTTTTGGCAGATGAGAAAGCAGAGTGAGGGACCGAATCACCTTCCCATGGAGCATTGCTGCTCTGATACCTGGAACCATTCCCAATTCCCCGTGAGATTCAGGCCATGAAAGCAGACATGGGTTTAAACAGCATCTGGAAGGATTTAATTTTAGCTGTGAAATCCTAGTTACACACGGCAACAAATCTTGGAGGGGGCTGATGGCATTTGGAGACGTGGATTCACAGAATGGGTATTGATCGTCTAATGTGCCTGAAGTGGTTTAATTAAGAAGCCTTCTCCCGCACCTCCAAACGTGAGCACTCTTCGCTGATGTATTGCCAGAGTGGTGCCTGGCACGTAGTAGGTGCTTTGTCTCCTGCATCATTTCTGGGTCCGTCCACTTCCTTCCTTCTACACCGCCACCTCCCCATCCATGCCCCCACCGCCTCTCTCTGGGACCATGTCAGAGCCTGATCACATCTGTCCACAATGCCCCACTGTGTAAAGTTATCCAATGGGATCCATTCTTATTAGGATAAAAACCCATGAAGAGCCAACTTTACCTCTTTTCTCTTGTCCCCCACCTCCCACCCTATCTGCTCTCTGCCCTCCAGCCACACTGGCCTTCTGTCCGTTCCTCTAACTCCCTTGGTCTCTCGAACCACAGGACCTTTGCACAAGATATTCCTTCTGTCAGGATGCTCTTCTCCCATGCCCGCAACCCTCACCTGCTCACTCCTTCCCAGATGCATCCTGTGTCAGCCTGAGTCTTCTGAGAGGCTGACTCCAGGTCAGGATTAGACAGGCAAGAGTTTTATTGGGGGACATGCCTGTGAAGGGTAGAGATAGAGAG
This sequence comes from Globicephala melas, assembly GCF_963455315.2. Classification (NCBI taxonomy): domain Eukaryota; kingdom Metazoa; phylum Chordata; class Mammalia; order Artiodactyla; family Delphinidae; genus Globicephala; species Globicephala melas. Next base: position 41,849,182 of record NC_083328.1, on the reverse strand, counting down.
CACCGGATGGGGCAGGGAGAGCCTCAGGTCCTGATGCAGCTCTGCCACCCATGAATGGAGGGAGGGAGGGATGGGTGGGTTAGGAAGAGCATCCAGCTTCAGCCTGGTTCTGAGAAGGCTCAGGGAGTCCCCAGCAGAGTAGGAAGCCTCAGGAACTGGCCTCCTTCTACTCTGTAGCTTCACCAAGTATAATCTCCACTCTCCACCTCATGGTGCAACGTGGCTGCTCCAGCTCCAGCCAGTGTGTCCCCTGTCTCAGGCAGAAGGAAGGATAGAGAGGCAAAGGGAAAATATGCGAAGAGCACACACTAGCTGCCGTTTAAGGGAGTTCTCAGGAGCTGCCATCAGACACTTCTACACCCCAAAAGCCAAAACTTAGTCCCAGGGCCACATCTAGAGACTGGGGAGTATCACCTTTATTCTGTCCTATCATTTGTTCAGCTATAAATTCGGGTTCTGTTCCTGAAAAGGAAAACTGATGTGGGTTAGGGACACCCAGCCACCTCCACCACAGGGCGTATTTCCCTCAACACACGTTGGCCTTTGGAAATGACACCACGGAAAGCATAATTCCTTTTCTTTTCTTTTCTTTTTTTTTTGTGGCCTCTCCCATTGCGGAGCACAGGCTCCAGACGCGCAGGCTCAGCGGCCATGGCTCACGGACCCAGCCGCTCCGTGGCATGTGGGATCTTCCCGGACCAGGGCACGAACCCGCGTCCCCTGCATCGGCAGGTGGACTCTCAACCACTGCGCCACCAGGGAAGCCCCCTTTTCTTTTTTTTTTAAAGTACCTGCCCTTCTGCTTCATGACCCGCACCACACACACAGGACCCCATTGACCCTTGGGCATTGGAAAGCCCAATCTCTTTGATTCGACATGAGTAACCTTGGAGATACAGGCATTTCCCCCAAGCCACCAGACTGGGCTCTTCTACCCGTGTGGCAGCCGGGAAGAAGGTGGTGTCTTTCCCAGCCTCAAGGCTGCCATTCTGGAAGGTCTTCCCCTTAGTCCCATTTTGTTCCTCTCCTCACCAAGATGCAACAGAGCCCTTCTGTGCTCGGCTCAGATGCAACCACGATTACAGGCCACCGTTCCCAGCCCGAGTCCTTCGGAAACACAGTGAGTCTCAGTGGCACCTCTACTCGTGGAAGCAGGAAGCGAGACAAAGGAGAAGGGGAAGATGCTTTTGCAACGTGAAATAGCATCAGGGTGAGCCTTCTGTATCATCGACACAGACAGTGGCTTTAGAAGCAGGAGGGTAACTGCGTGATTCCAGCTCCTTGCCATTTTGAGGGGCTCCCTAGGGAAGACAGAAGTGCAGAAAGGGGTAACACAAGAGGCAAAGTATCAAATGCGAGGACCTGGCATCCGTTTGGCGTTGGCAATAGCCATGTGTGCTCACGGCTAACCAGTCAGAGAAGGAAGATGATTTATTATAAGCCGTTGCAGAATATATTATGCATGGTAGAGGCACGGAAAGGTCTTTGATATGTATCTGAAAGAGCTTCAAACCCATAAAAGAGATAAATTTTGTATGAAGAGTGTCACTGAGAGGCCGGGAAGAATCTCCGACACATCTTCATATCACAGGGAATAATGAAGGGCTCTCTCCTCACACAATCCGGGCATTAATTTCACTTAAAGAGGCCACCATTAGCATATCGACACACAGACTTCACTTTGCAGCCCCTGTGCTACTGGGAAACACAACGAGAGACCACGGTCAAGGCCTCCATCAGCCATCAAGGCCTGGGTATGTGTTTTGTCAATTGTTTCCCCTCGAAATGCTGATCTGATCTCTGCTACCTTCCTTCTAATCCTCCAAAAACCGCAATTGTAGGGCAGTGAGCTGGCTTCTTTGGCTTTTGTCTTAACTTGCAGCTTCTGGGTAATTCCCAAGGCTTTCTGGGACATAGCACCCCCATCCCGTGGGCACAGGACCCTTCTTTTAGCTTGGTCTTTGTCCCCTCTTATTGAAGGGCTTGTCCCCCTGAGGCAGCTGCCGGCATGGCCCTAGGACCTCACGGTCTGTCCCCTTCACCCTGCTTTCTCTCTCCAGCCAGGCTTTAGGGGCGCAGGTAAGAGTTCTCCGGAGCAGCTCACAGCACTCTGGCACACAACCAGTTACCAGGCAGGCAACATAATATGTGTCGAGAACGCCTCTTGTTCTTGAATTATGGCTTCCTGCTCCAGGCCGCTGCCACTGTTTGAATCGGGCTGCACCTAATTATGGTTTGATTTGCTTTAATAAAGACACATCCAAGTGTGCGGAGAGTTGCGCAAAACAATACCAACAATAATCATAGCAAAGTGTCTCTCTCCACATCTGCAATTAAGACATTCATTGTTAATTGCATTAATTAACCTCCCCCGTGAAGCAGCTGGTGAGGTTTCCACCACAAGGAGGCAAGTACGACAATTCCCAGAAGCGCCTGGTTAGCAGCTTGAGAGAACGCAGCCCGGGTTCCAGAGGACCATGCCTTAGGACGGAGGCACACTTCCGACGAGCTGCCTGCCACCCAGGTGGGACCAGGGACGAAGCCACCCTTCTGCAGGACAAGAGCACACAGCTGGTGGAACCGCAAGCCTCGGACGGCTGGAGGGATGGTAAAGCTTACTGAGAGGGAGCCACGGGAGCAACCATAACAATGGTGACACTTGGATTTAGTCCAGCTCTCGAGTCCCCAAAGCAGGAGGACCCACAGAGCAGCCCCTCCGCCAACATGCAAGGGGTGGTGTCTTGCCCTCTGCAAGGCAGAACGGAAGAGTTTGGTGGAATCCTGACCCTAAACATCATTGCCCTTTTCCTAGTAGGTTAATGTGATTTTAACGTTTTGCGGAGATGCACAAATACTATCTCATCCTCACAAGTCCTGGAGACTCCAGGGGCCGTTTGATGGTCCTGATTTGCCAGTAAGAAAAAGGAAGCATTCACCCTTTCCAAAGCCGCAGGAACTCAGAGCTGGTGCCAGGCTCCAGATCTCCAGCCCGTGCTCTGTAAGCCCCTGAGTGTACAGCCACCAACTCCAAACTGTTTTCAAAAAATGAGGTGACAAGGCTTCCCTGGTGGCGCAGTGGTTGAGAGTCCACTTGCCGATGCAGGGGACACGGGTTCGTGCCCCAGTCCGGGAAGATCCCACATGCCACGGAGCGGCTGGGTCCGTGAGCCATGGCCGCTGAGCCTGCGTGTCCAGAGCCTGTGCTCCGCAACGGGAGAGGCTGCGACAGGGAGAGGCCCGTGTACCGAAAAAAAAAAATGAGTGAGCCTTTGTTTACTACTCAAGGAACTAGATTCCTAGATTTATCAAAATATTTTCTTTAATCTGAACTCACAGCTGTTATACTAATCCTTCAATTTTGATATCTTGGTTAACACTAAGTGCCTTCCATTCTAAAAACCATTGAATAATATAAAGCATGAAATTTCATGTATTCGGTCCACAGATATTGGTTATGCCTCTAATATGTATCAGACATTGCACTAGGTGCTGGAGATAACACAGATGCAAAAAAAAAAAAAAAAACAGATACAGGCATGAAGCTTACGTGAGGAGGAGGAGGAGGTCTTCATCTCAAGGGAATATCGACGTGTGACCGTGTATCTGAAAGGAGGGGCCAGTGGGCTTATGAGACGGATCACACCAGGGAGGTGTTTACACGGGAAAGATGTGTGCTTGGAGGGTGGGGGTGCTGGGGGGGCAAAGAGAGGGGGCAAAGGATGACAGGAGAGAGAGGGCAGAGGGCAGTGGTGGGAGGGATTAGAGATGGCCAGCGAGGTTGGAGGGGTGTGAGGTGGGCGGAATGGGTGGGCAGGGGTCCAGCACAGCAGTCCCTTGCCATCCCCGCAGTGATGGAAAGCACTGCGTCACCGCTGGAGAGTCCAGGTAGGGGCGCCCCAGGACCAGGCGAGTGGCTGCTGGGTAAAGAAGGTGGCGAGAGGGTCTCCAAGGAAGCTCAGTCGAGTGTGAGCCTCACCTTGACGGTGGAGAGAGGCAGAGGCGCATCAGGAGGTCGCTGTTGAAGGCAGACCAACAGGTTGGGAGTAGATTAGATCTAACAGGTGATGCCGTTAGGTGATGCCTCTGTGTGCTGGAGACCCTGGAGGAGGCCCGGGGGAGGAGGACAGACCGTGGACTTGGTTTGGACGGGAAGGCTGTGGGTGCTTCCGCGTCCCCAAGAGGAGATGCTGAGCTGGGCACACGGGTCCAGAGCCACATGCCAACCAGGACCGGAATCTGAGAGCCACACCTGTGCAGGTGGAAAGTGAAGCCAGGAAGGTGGGTGAGATCCTCTCCAGAGAAAGTATCGAGTGAGAAGAAACATGGGCTCAGGGCTGAGCCCTAAGCAACTCCAAGGTTTAATGCTGGAGAAGATGGTGACCTCCCAGGAGAGAAAGGATGGGCAGCAGGGGCCCAGGAGGGAAACCCGAGAGAGTAGAGCGCCCTGCGGGCCACAGAGGACAGCGCGCCTGGGGGAGGAGAGGTCGGGGTTGAGGGGTCACAGAAGGTTTGAGGAAGTGACGGTTGGAAACCGTCCTTACGGTTTGGGGACCAGAGGCTGTTGGCAATGCCCATTAAGATGGAAGGAGGGGTCGGGAAGTAGCCCGATGGGAGCAAGGAGAGTGGGGAGAGAAGGAAGGGGACAGGGCATTCGGGGGATCTGGTTGAAAATGAGAAGGAGAAATGCGGCAGTGAAATGGGGCAGAAGGAGATTTTATGGGGTTGAAGGCGGGTGGTGTGATTTTTTTTATTGGACTAGAGTTGATTTACAATGTTGGGTTAGTTTCAGGTGTACAGCAAAGTGATTCAGTTATACATATACACGTATATATTCTTCTTCAGATTCTTTTCTCTTATAGGTTATTACAAGATATCGAGTAGAAGGACTTCCCTCGTGGTCCTGTGGTTAAGACTCCACGCTCCCAATACAGGGGGCACGGGTTCAATCCCTGGTCAGGGAACTAAAGTCCCACGTGCCGCATAATGCAGCCAAAAACAAACAAAGAAACAATAAATAAAAAATTCTACCAGTGGAAAAGCAGGAGTGGGCAAGGGAGGCGTTGGACAGGCATTATTAAAAGAAGATATTGAGTAGAGTTCCCTGTGCTATGCAGTAGGTCTTTGTTGTTTATCTACTTTATATATAGTAGTGGGTATCTGCTAATCCCAAACTTCTCATTAATCCCCCCCTTTCCCCTTTGGTAACCATAAGTTTATTTTCTATGTATGTGAGTCTGTTTCTGTTTTGTAAATAAGTTCGTTTGTATCATTTTTTTAGATTCCACATATAAGTGATCTCCTATGATATTTGTCTTTCTCTGTCTGACTTAGCATGAGAGGAGATTTGAGTGTGATAAAAGCAAATGGAAAAAACTCACCGAAAGGTATACATAAGAATTGTGCATGTCACCATAAGTGAATTTTTACTTGACAGAAAAGAAACCAAACATAAATATTTTTGAAATCTAGTCAATGAAATGCATGCTGAAGTGTATAATGTCTGCAACCTCCTTCGAAATGTATTTAAAGGGAAAAAAAAGGATTGGTGGGTGGCCAGAGAAATGCACAGGACGGCATGTGCCAAAGCAAATACAGTACATGTTCGCAGCAGCATCGAGATGGTGAACACATGTGTGTCCTCTATCCAGTTCTTTTACAAAATTGATGGAAAAGGCAACAGGAAGAATCCAGTTGACAGAAACAGACTATTCAAAGGCCAAAGAAAGCAAATTTCCCCAGGAGGTGTGAGGAGATGGGGTTGGTAAAGGGATCTGGCTGAAGAGCTTATAGAAACAAGAGAAAAAGGAAAATAAATCTCTCCACCCAGGCGTTATTAATCAAGTAATGAAGCCACGGGACGCCATGAATGAGCAGCTTTTTTTCTCACACTGGCCATAAATGTGCAACCATGCCCATGACTTAAGGCAAATCTTACAAGGTGGTCCGAACAGGTACTACACGGCTAAAGCCCTCTGAGCTTCCCAGCAGGTGCTCCGTCAGCCTGACCCCTCCCACTACCCGTCCCAAAAGAACAGGAAAGTGGACAGGGCTCAGGCCACGTCCACGCCACCCTTCCTCCACTGTCGACCCACCGTCTTTGGGCCCCTGCGAGCACAAGCTCGGGGGTCTACAGACTGGAGCTCCCGTCCCAGCTGCGCCCCAGGCTGACTTGGTGACTTCAGTCTCCTCCCTGCAAAATGAGAAGAATCACCCCCATCAGTCTGGTTCACTGAAAAGTTTGAATAAGTGAGGTCTCCCCCATGTAAAATGTCTAGGTCCACCCCTGGTCCATAGAAAGGGCAAAGCCCAGATTTCTCTCTCCTGAAAATGTGACGTCTAGGGACGATTCACGCACGAGTCTGCACTGTCTTCATTCAAAGTATACTTTATAATGTTCGAAAAAGCAGCGGTTGCTTATGTTTTGCAATTGCTTTTGCTCTCTGCTCACATCTCGAGCTGCATAAAAAGCATCATCTCTGGTGTCCCCGAGGCCTCGGGTCATGTTCCTCGTCCACATAAAAGCCCATTCGAGAATCATTATAACCCAAGCGGCTTTCAGATGGGCGGCTTGTCACTTGTGAAGGTCCCAAAGCGGTCACGGAGAAGCGCCCCGGAGCCTTGCTTTCTTCCTCGGGCCAAAGATCCACCTGCTGTAATTAGCAAGATTGGTCCCAGACCTGACTACGTCTGTAGCCACAAGACCAAATGAAGCCCTTTGACATTCCACACAGAAAAAGCATCTCTCTGATTTTCTGCTCCCATATCTGAAAAGCCACCTTCAACGAGGTCCGTGGAAAACTGCAATTCATTAACGATTTCAACAGAAAAAGAAAATCTCAAAAGGCTTGTTGACAGCCACGGTAGCCATGGTATAACCTCATCCTTATCTTTCATTAGGCTGCTTTTATTAGGAAAAGAAAAAAGGCGTTTGTTTTCATGGACATAACCTTACAGAATGCTTTCATACACAAGAAGCACAAGATGAAAAAAACACACTTATTGGAGGGACCCCAGCTATACTTGAAAATGCTAGGGAAATCTTCACTTTCCATGGAGAAGTCATGCTTTCCTCATTATTGGGACAAGCCAGTCTTCGGTAGCTATTGGCTAGGTTCATGTAGGGCCAGGGGTAAAAATGCCCTTAATTCAACGTATACAAACCTCTATAATAACCCACTCAAGGTAGAGGTTTAACCTCCAACGGCTCAACTGTGCTCCCAGTACAGACACAAATGCACACCCCGCTCCAATGTCAGTCCTTCCTTAAAGCAGAAACATTTGCAGATAATGTCGATGGATTCGAGCAACCACGGCAAACTGAACGGGCAGGGGATGAGCAGGTGTATGCTCTTGGCCTGCCAGCAGCTTCTCACCTATAGCCTGGGTGACAACGGCATCTGGGAACACAGCAGACTCATGCCCAGATGACTCTTGCCCCCTTCGGCCTGCACAATGTTTTATGTTTTGTTTGGTTTGGTTTTTAATGAACCACCTATATTTTAAAATCCTGATATTTCAGATAAATATCTGGATATCCAGCTTTCTCATGAAAAATCAGGAGCTCTGACAAAATAGAGTACCTAGGGCAGCACCAAGGGATGCCATGGGGAGCCCTAGCCCCCCAAAACCCACCCCCAAATAAACATGAAATCTCAGCCTCTAACCCCAGCCCCCCATCCCAAGCAGAAATGATGGGGCCCCAACGCAATCAGGCCTGAAGTCCCAGAGTAAGACCCAGCTGGAGTGGTAGCCAAGCCCCCTGCAGACGAGGCCACTTGAGTCTCACCAGACCTCACGTGGCCCGTCCGGCCCCTGGAGGCATTCACTTTTGAGACCCAGGATCCAGGTGAATGGACAGACTGGAAATTATGGCAAAATACCCTCAATTCTCATTACCTGCAAATTCAGCTACTTTCTCACATTTATGTGGAATCCCAGATCACGAGGAACAGCAGAAAACGGGAGTGTCTCAAAGCGCCCGTTCCCCGCTGAGAGTGCATGTGCCCCACTCTGCCCCTCCCCGTGCGTCACAATGAAACAAGCGTCCTCTCCGTGCTCTGTTTAGGGCCACCTTTTTTCGAATGTTGTGCTTTTGGTGGCTGATTTCACTATTTAAAAGGGCCCCCCAGGGGCTTCCCTGGTGGCGCAGTGGTTGAGAATCCACCTGCCAATGCAGGGGACACGGGTTCGAGCCCTGGTCTGGGAAGATCCCACATGCTGCGGAGCAACTAAGCCCGTGAGCCACAACTACTGAGCCTGCGCGTCTGGAGCCTGTGCTCCGCAACAAGAGAGGCCGCGACAGTGAGAGGCCCCCGCTCGCCGCAACTAGAGAAAGCCCACGCACAGAAACGAAGACCCAACACAGCCAATAAGTAAATAAATAAATAAATAAAATTTAAAAGGGCCCCCCCAGACATAGGGCTGAAGGGCCGCCTCGTGTCCTGAGCGCAGGAGGGCTGGGCCGTGACTTCTTGAGAAAACGCAGGTTAGGTGAGCTTCCTTCGGGCGTGAGTCGCACTGCTGCTGGCCGTGAGTTTAATGTTAATGAATTGACGTATATTAAATAAGGCATCTTTAAAAAGAAACACACACGAGGAGGTTGTGTGTTGGTCAGCTGACGAAACATTGTGACCGGAGGTTACCAGGAGCAAAGATTCAGTGCTCCTGCCCACCTTACAGAGTCTACTGTCCATCAGGGTGGCCACTAAGGGGCCTCCAGGGAAAAGTTTAGGATGGGAGTGATTTCTCCGTGTCCAGGGGGCCAGGTTGCAGCTGATTCAAGGAAAGACTATGAGATGTGACCTGGGGCCCAGGCGTGGAGGGGCCCCTGGTCCCAGCTTGGGAGTCAACTTTGAGGCTGCCCTGCCCTTCAAGGGCCCCCATCGCCCTGTGCTGTCCATGCTGGACGCATTTAGCTGTGTCTGGGTGCCTGTATGTGTTCCCTCCTTCCCACTGATGGAGTGCAAATAACTAGGTCTTTATCCACAGAGTGGTCCAGATAAGAACCCCTGGGAAGTATTCAATGTCTGGGGAAGGGAGAGGTGTGGGGTAAATGGGTTTTTATATCTTCAGGCTTTTTCAGCTTTCTCTTTTAATAAAAACACACCATTGTAAAGCAATTATACTCCAATAAAGATGTAAAAATTTTTTTTAAATTTAAAAAAATAAAAGGTACCAACTCTGCAAATAAAACCTTGGGCTACCTGGCTTTTAATCATTAACCAAGGGCTGAAATCAGCTGGATCCCCGATTTCATCCCTTAGTTTTCCTTCAAAATTTGGTGGGTCTCTTTCACTGGGGCCAGGGAGGAAGTTGGGGGAGGGAGAGGACAGCAGTACTCAGTGAAGATCTTAGAACTTTAGATGCTCGGTCTGGGCCCATAACAGTAATCTGCTTCCACGTTGTTCTAAAAATGGACACGGGATTTGCTTTAATCAGGTGTGTGTGGTAAAACACACAAACATGGAAATGACCGTCAGGAGAGAAGAAGTTTAAACTCACAGGTCCCTAGAAACAGGAGACACAGCACGCAGGGCCATGGAGGGAAGCACCAGGGCGGGTCCAGGGGCAGTGGGGTGAGAGGGCAGAGCAGGGCCCAGAGCCTTTAAAGGGGTTTTCACGGGAACGAATGGGTGAGGCAGGGTAGGTACCTGAGGAAGCTTAGGATTGCACAGTTTGAATCGTTTCAGGGAGCTCTGGGCTATAGACGTGGTGCCCAGTTTCCCAGGACCTGGCCTGGGGGTGATTTAGGGCAGAGGGAATACGGGCAGCGTATGTGTTTGATGAGGGAGTCAGTTGGGATGTGGGCTCTGGGCCAGTTGGCCTGTGCTCACGGGGTAGTGGTCTGCTCTTTCTAGGAATTCACTAGCCCTGGAGGGGCAGTCTCTCCAGCATCAAGGCCCCAAATGCCATAGAGAAAATACGAAAATATAGGGGGGAATTCCCTGGTGGTCCCGTGGTGAGGACTCCGCACTTCCACTGCAGGGGGAACATGTTCCATCCTGGTCAGGGAACTAAGATCCTGCATGCTGTGCAGTGCAGCCAAAAATAGAAATAAAAGAATAAAAAATAAAATAAATAAGAAAATATAGTCAATACACGTGTTATTTTTCTCATTAACCATTTAAGATCTGCTGAGATTTGAGGATGGAATTTTTAAGAGAAAAGAGAGGCTGGGAAATGTTTCCTGGTGTGGCCACCGGCTGTAAGAACATACGTTTATTGTACATCAGGCACTGAGCTACATCCTGGGGTTACAAAGATAGACAAGGGTCCTTCCCCGCCCCACAGCTGTGGGAGGGGGAGAGAGAAAAGAGCTGGGTTACAAGCAAAAGCAGCAGGTGCCACAAGACAGGTAGGGAGCACATGTAGAGGAGCTCAAGGGCTGACACACCCATGCTGGGCTTGCCGAGGGCACCGCAGGAAGGGGACAGAGGGGGCCGAGGATATGAAGCCTGGCGAGTGCGGGGTGTGCACGGAGCACGTGACTCCTGTTAGCTGTCCGAGACGCACTAGTGCCATCAGATGAATAGGCCGTGCCCACGGAACATGAGAGCATCACGTGGCGGAGACCAGAAGACAGGGCCAGAGCCACGGGAGGAGGCCTCCTCCACGCTCATTCCCAAGAGCTAAAATCCCTCCAGAATGGCTCACCAGCTGGCTTGTGAGGCCGGATCCGGATGGTATGGCACAGGATGGAGCTGGGCGGGGGAGAGCAAAGGAGAATGGGAAGATGGCAACACCCGGAGACCAGCGCCGGAGAGAGAGCAGGATGGATGCTTAAAGGGGAAAGATCCACTTTCTTCTCCAAAATCTAAGTAACGCCCCAAGGCTCATAATGACGGGGTTGCACATTGAGGAAGATGCAATACTCTCCCATTGCCAGAAGAGGCAGCAGAGCTCACAGATGAGCACGCAAATTTCATCTAAAAATGGGGGAGAAAAACCTGGGGCCCCTTGTCAGTGTTTGAAAAGATGTTTGGCCACAGTTCATACTTTTAAAACTCTCATGAGAATGCACATTGAGATGCAATGTTTCACTTATCTGATTGGCAAATAACACAAGGCTATTTTGGTGGAGGTGAAACAGACACAAATGGAGGATGGGTACAGATTGGCTAAGCCTCTGCAGAGAGCAAATTGTATTCTTCTCAGCCAGTAATTTCACTACCAGGAATGAATCCTGTGTGTGTCCTCACACGTGTGCACGATGACAATTGTACAAGGCTGTTCATTGTAGCATCGATTGTGATAGCAAAGATTGGAACCAACCGAGGTGTCCATCAGGAGGGGACAGAGGAAGTAAATTACAGCACATCCACACAATGGAAGCCACGAAAAGAAACCTGTGTTTCTGCATAATAGCATAATCTCCCACTGGATCAGGAAAAACAGATGCAGAACTATGTGTATCATGTACAGTTGTTGATGGTTTTTGCAGACACATGTTTTGGCTTCTGCAGAAACGATCTCTGGAGGGATGCAGGAGGTATAGTGACCTGGGCTGGCTCCGTGGAGAATGGTGTGACCGGAAGACAGAGGGAAGAGGGAGATTGCACTGTAGACTCTTTTGGCATTTTTTTGAATTTTGAACCAAAGTATAATCTTTTTTAATTAAAAATAAAACAGAAACTCCAGGGCCAAGAATGCAGTTATAGGTCCAGACAACACCCTACTTCCCACCACTGACCCTTGTCCTGCCTCTTCCTTCCATTCAAAGTTTATAACCCTCCCCCTCTCAGTGCTCCCCCAATGGGCTGATTTCTAACACTCCTCATTTTTACAAGCTTTTGCAGTTCAGATTCGAGTTTCTGACTCGAACACGATGTTGGAAGCATCTGGGTAACTCTCCTGCAGGAAACCTCACATATGTGTACAAAGTTGCATGTACAAGGGATTCCCATAAAAGGGACACAAATGACAACAACATAAATGTGCATCAGTGGGGGGGGGGAGTCAAACAAATCACGTTACATCCACACCCCCAAATACTAGGGGGCAGTATTTATATTTTAAAACTTATCTAGGGGCTTCCCTGGTGGCGCAGTGGTTGAGAGTCCACCTGCCGATGCAGGGGACACGGGTTCGTGCCCCGGTCCAGGAAGATCCCACATGCCGCAGAGCGGCTGGGCCCGTGAGCCACAGCCACTGGGCCTGCGCGTCCGGAGGCTGTGCTCCACAACGGGAGGGGCCACTGCAGTGAGAGGCCCGCGAACCCAAAAACAAAACAAAACAAAAACTTACCTAAAGTTTTTATATCCAAAACACACGTGTATATATGTAATATCTGTATATATAAACTTTTAAAAATACATAAATATAAAATTTACATAGAAACACAAGTGAAGTATCTATTTTTATAAATACATGTACACACATGTCACATGTACACATATATAGTATATAGTTCTATATGTCTACATTTCTAGATACAAATAAACAAGTACACATAATATACACATACGTAACTTTTAAATGGATAGAATTAGTGTGGAAATGTCCCCTGAGGTGTAGCAGAATTGGAACTAGGGACAAAAATGCAGGGCAGCATAGACTTTTTACTCTATAAATATGCACAGGCTGAAATTTTACTTGTGTGTCGGGGTGCGTATGTGTGAAAATATACATAAAATAAAATTCACCACTTTTAAGTGTACAGTTCAGTGGCATTAAGGACACTCATACTGTTGTGCAACCGTTACCCCCAACCACCTCCAGAACTTTTTCTTCTTCTCAAACTGAAACGCATCAAAGAATGACTCCCCATTTCCCCTTCCCTCAGCCCCTGGCAACCACCCTTCTACCCTCTGTCTCTGACTCAGTACTCGAGGTGTCTCCTGTAAGAGGAATCCTACAGCATTTGTGTGTGCGGCAGCCTGATTTCACTTGCGGAGGTTTGTAAACAATAAGAATCAACCTCTGGGTACCTGACATGATGCATCTCGGCCACTAGAGGACACTAGAGATCGCGAAATGTGTCCCAGGTTTATTCGGGGAGGGGGAAGCGGCTCCTTCACCTCTTTCTCTAGTGGGGCATTTGCACGTTCTGGGAGGGGGAACTAAACCTGAGCTCTTAGGGAGGGCTGGGCTTGGCGGGCAGCCTGAGGCCTCCTCCCCCCGCGCTTCCCCGACTGCAGGGGGTTTGGGGAGGATGGGAGGCATTTTTTTCCAGCCAGGACCACAGCTTCACCCCGCTGGGTTCCACGCGGTGCTGCCCCAGCGCAGAGAGCAGAGCTGGCAACTGAGCACATTTCCATGAGCGAATCCTCCTTCCTTCATTCAAGGGGGACCCTGAGAAATCTGGGGGGGCATTTGTGGCTGTTCAATGCTAGTAGAGAGAACACCTGGCCTTTGGGTGGGGGGAGGCCAGAGACTAGAAGTGACCAAGATTCAGCCTGAAATGCATGTGTGTGAACAACCGATTTCTAATTCCCCACCCTAGACCCTAACTCTGTCTGACACAGGCGCATAAGGGGTTATCACCAGGTTAATATGTGCTGAGTTAGGCAGAACCCAGCTACAAGGTGAGTCCGAAATTTTACCAAGAGTTTTGCACCGGGTTGGAAAACCATGGCCGGATGACCAGGCAGCTGGTGGAGTCTGAGTGACCCACAGCACACTCCAGGCTTGGTCTGGATTTGGGGCTGTGACAGTCACAGCCTGACAAGACAAACACCTGACCACTTCATTGTGTCAAATATATACATATATATAAATTTATCAAAAGTTACTTTTTTACTTCCTTTTATTTCTCCTCTATATTACAGAAAGAATATTATTTTTTAATGATATGTGTGAATAGATTATACTATCTATGAATTTCATTTCAAGACAGTAAAGACACTTTTTAAAATATTTGTGGTCCCCTACCCTGGCTTTACATCAGAATCATCTGAGGAGCTTTTTAAAAGTGACATCAATGGGAATTCCCCAGCGCTCCAGTGGTTAGGACTCTGCGCTTCCACTGCAGGGTCACGGGTTCGATCCCTGGTCGGGGAAGTAAGATCCCGTAAGCAGTGAGGCATGGCCCAAAAAAATGTTTTAATAAAATAAAATATAAATTTAAATGACATCAATGACGCGGTCCCACCCCAGACCAACTGAATCAGAGTTCGCCTGGGTGGGATCCAGCACCAATATTTTTTTAAAAGCTCCCCAAGGTGATTCTGATGCACCATGAGGGTTGAGAACGCTTCCATTCCCCAGTGGTCTCCCCTGGACCAGTGACTCTCCACCTAGGTTCTCACCAAATCGTCAGGGAAGCTTTAAAAATGCTGATGCTGGGACCCCACAGCAGAGGTTCTGCTGTAATTGGTCTGGGATGCAGCCAGAGTATCGGGATTTTTTTTTTTTAAGGTCCCCAGCTGATTGACATGCAGCCAATTTGAGAGCCATTGAAGGTGTACATTCACCTTCAAGCACCAAAAATTAACACCCCCTCACTCAGTGCTCCACGCAGAATGCTGGGCAGACCAGCCACTTCAGCTTGGCCGTGTTAGAAATTTTAAATCTGGGACCCCACCCCAGACAACGGAATCTGAATCTCTGGGCTGCGGTCCAGGTATCCGTATCTTAAAACCTCCTCCATGTAGTACTTTTGCCTGCTAAAGTTTGAGAACCACTGTCCTAATTCTTACACAAACACAAATTCATCTGAATCATGGCCTGAATTTTTAAACTTTCTGCAGAATTCTTGCTAGTTGAAGATTTGTTTGCTAGCCACTGCTTTTCATTCCCATACCAAACCCCATTTCCCATAAAACCATCTGCACAACATGTACCAAAGAATCAGAGCCACAGAAGGCAGAAGAATGAGGCATTGGTGCAAAGATATCCAGGAGGACCGGAGAAATCCATGGGCCCCCTGAGACACTGCACAAACTCAGCTGTGAGTGGGAGAAATTACCTGATGTGGGGAAGGGTTTGACCTCAGGTCACCTTCATTCAGCTTCCAGTTTGCCAGGGTCTTCAGCAGGTCCTTCACTTTCCTGCCCCTGCTTCCTGGTAACCCCAGCAGCAGCAGGAAACTTTGTGAAAGACAGGAGTAATGGCAACAGATCTTTGTGTGCAGCCTTTGGCCCTTGTAAAGAAATGCAACCAAGGATCCTGTGTTAAGAGAAGCAAGCCATATTCATTCATTCCCTAAAGGAAGTGGTCCTTACTTATGACTGCCCCTTTGTCCCCAAAGAGCTCAATATTAGGGTCCAACTGCCCCCGAGCAGACATAGCTGCTTCCGTTTACTCTTGCCCAACTGGCACCAAGGGATGCTCAGTGGTGGTTCCAGAAACATCAGTCTCGGTTTCACTTCAGCAGGGGCAGGTCAGCCATCTGCGGGAACAGCTCTGAATCCTCGCTCCAGATGCATGCAATGCCATCCCGAATCTTGCCTCCCATTCTATCCCCAGGACCCAGGATCATGTTTGGCCCACAAGGTGCTCAATAAATGCTTGAGTGGATAATTGATTTATTAACATATGATCATAAAAATCATTACCATTTATTGGACTCCTAGTGTGTACCCAGCTGAGGGCTCACTGCTTCACATATGGTTGTTTCATTTAACCCTCCTGACATCTTCAGGAGGTAGAGGGACTGTCAGCAAATATGACATATAAGGACTTTGAGAGCTCAGAGAAGTCAAGAGAGTAGCACAGGGTTGCACAGCCTGTCAGCAGGGCCACGACTCACACTGAAGACAGTCAGACTCCAAAGTCTGTTTTGGCAAAGGGTTTGTAATGTAATTTTGTAGTTTATTATGTACTTTTTGTGAAACTGGTCACTTATGTGATTTTTATCTGATTGTAATTTTGTAATTGTAAATTTTTGTAATTATGTAATTATAATTAAATTTTTTAATTTGAATTTTTGTAATTATGTAATTTACAAAATTATAATTTTGTAAAATTTAATGTAATTTGGAGGGTGACCTTTTTTATGCAATGAGGCTGCACATGTATACTTTCTATATAGCACTAAGTGAGAAATAACCCCAATCTTTTAGAATCTCTTCTGGAAAATGGAAGAGGGTGTATTCTTTCACTCATCTTATGAGGCTGACACAGACTTGATACCAAAATTCATAGTAGAAGGAAGAAAAATCACACATCAATGTTATGCATGAATGTAGGTGCAGAACTCCAAAGCAAAAAAAAAAAAACTATCTGAATCCAGTGATATAAAATAGGAAGATTTCTCATTACTGAATTTAGTGTATCTCAAGAATGCTAAGTTGGTTTAACGTTAGAAAATCAATGTAATTCATCACATAAAGAAGATAAAGCAAAAAAAAACCATGTGATTATTTCATAGATGCAAAAAAGTTGCTTGATAAAGTGTAACGTTCATTTATCATTTAAAATAAACACTATCAACAAACTCAAAGAAAATAAGGTGATTTATTAATGTGATAAACTGTACCTACAATAAACCTTCAGCAAACATCAAACTTAGTAATGAAACATTAAACGCTTTTCTTAAGAACTCAGGATGAAACCCAAAGTGCCCACAATAACTATTTCCCTTCAACATTTGCCATAGAGGTTTTAGCCAACAAGTGAGACAAGAAAAATATATACAAGGCATAAGGATTTAAAAGAAAGGAGCAAAATTATGGTTATTTTGCAGATAATGTGATTGTGTACATAGAAAACTGAAAGAATCTGTGAGATTAAAAGTGATAAGAGTTTCACAACGTTGCTCATTGCAAAATCAATATACAAAATCAATTACAGGGCTTCCCTCGTGGCGCAGTGGTTGAGAGTCTGCCTGCCGATGCAGGGGACATGGGTTCGTGCCCCGGTCCGGGAAGATCCCACATGCGCAGAGCGGCTGGGCCCATGAGCCGTGGCCGCTGAGCCTGAGCATCCGGAGCCTGTGCTCCACAACGGGAGAGGCCACAACAGTGAGAGGTCCACGAACCGCAAAAAAAAAAAAAAAAAAAAATTGCATTTCTCTACCAGTATGAACAGCTAGATTACGAAATTAAGAGAAAAAGATACCATTTACATCTGCATCCAAAAAAAATTTAAAAAATCAAGTACCTTGAAATAAATCTAACACAAGGTCTCAAGACCTCCTCTAGGCAGAAAACTGTAGAAGTTTATTGACAGAAATTAAAGAATACCTAAATAAATGGAGAGCAACACCATATTCATGGATTGCAAGACTCAATAGCATGAAAATACCAATCCTACCCTAAACTGGTGTTTTAAAATCCCAACAAGCAGATTCTAAAATTGATACAAAAATAAAAGGACCAACAAGAGACAAAAAGAAGAGGAAAAAGGAGAGTGGATTTGCTCTACCCAATATCGACTTAAATAGTACTATAGTAATTAAACCAGGAATACAGAACGGTACCTCACTGTCATCTAAAAGATGTCATTTCATTGCATCTCACTGATCACAAATGACCTGGAGAATCTTTACTTGTATTTTTCACCTTTTATTTATTCAATCTTTTCTCATGTAGGTGGGACTATTTTGGGGTTGTATAAGAGAGTCTTTCCTACCCTGAGGTTAGACATCCTATAATTTCTTTGAAAAGTGTTTTTTTTTTACTGTTCTCATTTTTATCTCATCTATCTAGAATTAAGTTCAAGTAGGTTATGGAATAGGGATCTAATTTCTTTTTTTTTTCTATATGGACAAACAATTGGTACAGCACCATTTGTTGAATAACCCATACTTGCCCCAGGGATCTGTCATATGTCAAGTTTCTATATAATGGTGGGTCTGTTTCTGGACCCTGTTCTCTTCCGTTGGTCTATTTGCCTGTCCTTGTGCCAATTATCACCCTGATTAATTACTGTGGTTTTGTGATAACTCCTGCTATCTGGTAGATCAAGTTCCCCAATACTATTCTTTTCTAGGAGCATCTACCTTCTTTTTTTTTTTTTTTTTTTTCTTTTTTTGGCATGTGGGATCTTCGTTCCCCGACCAGGGATGGAACCCGCGGCCCCTGCAGTGGAAGCACGGAGTCTTAATCACTGGACCTCCAGGGAAGTCCCTTTGTGGCTCATGGGCAGCCATTGCGGAAATGCCTCTGGATTCTTTTAGATGGGGGATCTGAGTCTTCTAGAAGAACAAATTATAGCTATCTTGAAGCCCCTCATAGGTGATTTGATCCTCACACTTGAAGCCCTGTGGGTCAGTGATACACCAAGGGCAGGGCAGGGGGGCCTTATCTGTGGAAAACTGATGGAAAGTCCTCTCCTTTTCATATCACCGTGGCCCAGCAGCTCTAAACAACATCCAGAATAAATTACTCCTCTCTGAAAACAAAAAGTCTCTGTTGATCAAAGTCCTCAACAATGACTGTGATTACTGATGAGTTTTAATTACCTATGTGTCTGTAAGCTTCTAATTGGCCCATTTTTATTACTTAGCCTCTAATAAACATTACGTTCTCCATGGAAGTTGAGCCAGAGAATTCTCAGTTACACCGTTGGCTCCTGGCCCACGTGGGCTCAGCTGCAGGCTGTTTCTGACTCAGGAGTTCTCCAGCTCAGGGTGGCTGGAGCTCACTATGCCTGAAGGTGCAATCCAGTCTCCAGTGCCTAGGGTACCATGTATTCAAACGTCAGCAGTAGATTCCAGATCAACCATCACCATCTCGGCGCAGTGCTTAGAAAAGCAAAGAAGCAAAGCTCGAGTTATTTCAGCTGCTCATCCATGTGACCACTTGGAGCTTTTATTTGTGTTTAAAAGTCAAAACAATGAACAGAAGGCAAACTATGATGAGGACTTATTTTGGTTTGGAAAGTGCACAACTGAGTTCAAATCTGAAAAATCATACTAACGTGAATAATAGCTTTAAAGTTGAAATTTGTTCTTATGCTTTAACTATTTGTTTTAGAACTAAAGAAAAAAGTCAAGAAATATCAATGACTACTAGTTCTGCCTATTCCCTGATGATCACTGAGAGCAATTTTGTCTTTTAGAAGAACACGTGTCACAACCTGATACAACAGATACATCCAGAGGCAGATGGTAGCTCTAAGGTAATCGTTCCTCCCATTTCCACAGGAGCACTCTGATGGGGAGAGTTGAAGACTTGGGGACCCCACAGTCCAGGCCAGACCTGCACGCTTTCCCAGGACCCTCCAGGGTCCATACAGTGCTTCCCACTGCCTTGACAGACAGCCGGACTGGTCCCCACACTGTGGGCGTGTCCAGTCCAGACCGGGCGCACGGGCAGTGCTTGTCTTCCAGTACAGTGTTTTGCTCCAGTGAACTCAGGGGGAAGTAACTTATATAAACACTGACCTCGGCTAAAAGGCCTCGGAGTACGGACAGGAGGTCAGAGTCCAACAGGATGCAAGGTGAGATGCAGTCAGCTGGAAACCACAGCAGAGCCTGGGTGTCTGTGCTGTGTCTGGTCCTCAGACCCTGAAAGACCCTGTCTTTCCTCCACAGCATTGTCCCCTATCTGTAGCGGTCATGGTCGCGCCCTGCCCACATCCTCTGGGCTCTCACATCCACACGGCAAGGCTGTTCCCTGTAAATGCCTGCGGCTCTCCTCCCCCAAGAGATGCTCCTCCATGGGACCCCCCTCTCCCTGCCCACAGGCAGAGTCCTGCCCAGAATCAGTCATCAACCCAGAATGTTGAGACTGGTGGTTAGACGCCGAGCTCTCGCTGTTCTCCCCCGTCGCTGTCCCCCAGCAGAGCCCCTCCATCACGCACCCTCAGCGCTGCCCTCCCTCGGCGCCATCCTCCTGTTCCTTGCCTAGCATCACCTCCGAACAAAGCCACCTGTGCTCTGTCTCAGGACCTGCTTCTGTGCATTTCCACATGAAGACGGTATTAACACATCTTTGTTCACTCAGTGGCTAGAGCCCCCTGCCTAGCAGTTACTCAGTAGAGTTCACACCAGACCGAGCAGCAGCTGCGTGAGACGGTTCTCATCCAATCCTTGTCTGTGGCTCTGTATTGCTTAAAGCAGCACGGAGTGGAAGCCCTCCCTTGGGCTGGATTTCTCACTGAACCTTTAACCTGGGGAAGCACTGACCTAATTTGGGGGGGCGGGCGCTGTAGAGATGGCCATACTTCACCTTTGACCCCCGAATCCTTGCCTTGGGAAGTAGAAAGTCCAGGGTGTAGACGTCTCTACGAACCTGAGCTATGGGGTGGGAAAAAAAATCACATCTTATCTCCAGTTGATCCCACACGGTCCCTGGGAACATTCGTCCTCAAGGCGTTTGTGGGTATTTGAAAAGCATTACCTTACAATCACTTCCTTTTACCACAGACCTTCTCAGAGCCTTTAATGCGCTGCTGCGCTGTTCCCTGCGAGGAGCATCATTAATGCAGCACTTTTACAAAGCAATCAACAGCTTCCCCACACACACACTGCTTTTAAAATTCAAAACACTTGTTACTACTGTGCAGGTTCCTGTTCTGTGGACGGTAGGTGGGGAAAGGTTACACAAGACGTTTACATCAGGGTGTCTCTTTGGCACCTGAAATTGAGCACAGCATCGTTCCTGGGGCCCCTGCACCCCACATCAGCATGTCAAAGTCTCCCACACCCCACCCAAAACTTCAACGCTGGTCAGTGACCACCTCCAGGTTCAAATGGCTGCTCCCTCCAGAGCCTTTTAAGTCTTTTCTTCCTTTTTGAGAAAACACACCCTGAAGAGTCCTCCTGTGGCTCCAATCTGGGCTGCCCCAGCCCCTGCCTGGTTTCCTGACCTCCAGTCTCTGTCCCAAACCAATGCCTGCACATCACAGCTTGTCACACTCCTGCTTCTGGAGCCGACTTTCCGCCTGAATTAAGCCAAATCTAAGCCTCCTTTTTCTGGATGCCATCGACTCATCCCCTGTCCTTCCTGCACCTCAGTCCCAGCCAGCTCACAACATCATTTCCTCCTTTCTTCCACAAGAAACCCCTCTTCCAAATATACTTTTGCAATGTTCCACAAAGTTAGGCCCTCCAGAAACAACAGAGGGTCTGCAATCTGACACTAAACCATCATATGACCCGTTTGGTTTGGATGTTTTAATGATTGTCTCCACCCCCATTCACTAGTCCCCTTGCAGCCATGATCCATCTCTCTGTTTGGGGTTTGAAGGTGATAGGTCTGAGATCTTTCCCTTTGCACAAATAAGGAAACTAAAGCTTAGAGAGAGTAGTGCGTCTCCAAGGTACCCTAGTACTGGGTCTTCCATTGCAAGTGTTCTGAATCCAATCCAGTGTCCTTGCTTCGACACCAGGGACACCCCGTGGCACATAAGGTCATTTTAGCTGACACCCAGAAGAACTTTTTCTGGTAGCTCTATTCTTATTTTAATGTGTATTAGAAAAGCAACAAGGGAATTACCTGGTGGTCCAGTGGTTAGGACTCCACGCTTCCACTGCAGTGGGCACGGGTTCCATCCCTGGTCTAGGAAATAAGATCCCACAGGCCGAGCAGTGGCCAAAAAGAGAAAAAGAAAAGAAAAGCAACAAAATTGCTAAAAATCCAATCTGTGACTTCCAGGATCCTATCGTTCAGAATAGTTCTCTAAATGTAGCACCCCACACACACCAGTAGCCTCAACATAACCTGGGAAATCGTTAGAAATGCAAATTCTAGACCCCTCCTCAGACCTGTGGAACCCTGGGGGCAGGGCACAGAAATCTGTGTTTCCACAAGACCTCTAGTTGATTCTGATGTGCAGGGTGAGAACCACCAGCTATAGCAAAGTCAATAAAATGTTAAAGTCTATTAGTGAAAAATACAAAGCAAATGTAGGTGATTTGTGAAAATAGCAAAAATGTCATCGGTTGTACAGGAGGGATTGAATTTGAGGAACTGCCATCCTATAGCGAGAGCCTCCAGGAGTTTAAAGGTAGAAAGGCCTATCCTACCCCAAGAAGATTAATCTCACCCCAAACCTTGCAAAAGTCCCCCAGTGCCAGCAAGATGGAGGGGGGGCGTAGAGGGCCTTTATCACTTTGTTTGTTTGTTTGGCTTAGAGTTTAAATGTTTGGACTCTGGTCACTTCCCACTCCTTATTAGGAAAACTACAGAAAGTTCCTCTCTTTTAAGATGGTCCATCCTTATCATATGATATCACTTATATGCAGAATCTAAAAACAAATGATACAAATGAACTTATTCACAAAACAGAAAGAAACTCACAGACTTAGAAAACGAACTTATGGTTACCAGTGGGGAAGGGTGAGGGGAAGGGATAGTGAGGCAGTTTGCGACTGAGATGCACACACTGCTGTATTTAAAACGGATGACCAACAAGGACCTACTGTAGAGCACAGGGAACTCTGCTCAGTACTATGCAACAACCTAAATGGGAAAAGAATTTGAAAAAGAATAGATACATGTATATGTATACCTGAATCACTTTGCTGTACACCTGAAACTATCACAGCATTGTTAATCAGCTCTACTCCAATATAAAATGAAAAGTTAAAAAAAAGGTGGTCCATCCAGACGACTTGCGACTCCCCCCTCATTATACACAAAGAAACAGGTTTCAGCCCCAAAGATATGAACATATGGTTTTGCTCCTTGTACTATGACTGTATAAAATGTCAACATCGGGCGTAAGATGGATAGGGGAAAAACAGAACTCCCCATCCTGTCTGTGCAGCACCTCTGTAAGCCTAAAAGTATTTCAAAACAATGAATTTTTTTTAAAGAACTATTGCTGCATCTCATGTCATAATTACTAGTGAAATTTAATGCTCATTAACGGCTTATAATCTATCAGGAAAAATAGCACATGTGAGGGGACCTCCACCCCAGTCCTGTTGAACCACATTCCCTGGACATCAAGCTTGGGAATCTTCCTTTTCCCAGTTTCTCCAGGTCCGTGGTGGTGTCCTTGGGATGTGTGTGCAGCCTCCTCTGACTGCCATACATACAGAACAGAAGTCAAGGCGAAGTACACTTCTGTGGCAGGTCTACTTTACATGGTTAAAGGATCTCTCTCGGGCTTCCCTGGTGGCACAGTGGTTGAGAGTCCACCTGCCGATGCAGCGGATGCGGGTTCGTGCCCCAGTCCGGGAAGATCCCACATGCCACGGAGCGGCTGGGCCCGTGAGCCATGGCCGCTGGGCCTGCGCATCCAGAGCCTGTGCTCCGCAACGGGAGAGGCCGCAACGGGAGAGGCCACAACAGTGAGAGGCCCGCATACTTCAAAAAAAAAAAAAAAAGGATCTCTCTCTCTTTCACACACACACACACACACACACACACACACACACACACACACACCAGTGTTTCCTGCTGCCTCTTACCGCTTCTCTCTCCCAGTCACCTAAGCCAGTCTGGGACCATTGCCTCAGCAAAGAACAGAAGCAAAGAAAGTGACATTTTCCTAGCTTTTGGGTATCGAAAGTTTGGGCCTCCAGGGAACAGAAAATGCCCTGGCAGTGGCAGTAGATTTTGGACCATCCATAAGGAAGAGCTGACATAAGGATCCCTTGGATGGGGATGGGAGGAAGATGAGTGAGAAGAGCTTGACCTCCCAGGTGGGCCCCTGAGAAGGGCCCCTGAGCCCTGCCCTGGTCGGGGAGAGACCTGGGGGGCCTAGAGCAGAAGGAGGATGTGCTCCCTGGCCCAGGCGGACCCCCAGGAGGCAATGGTGCCTGTTGTTAGGTGAGTCCAATGGACAGGCCTGAAGCAAGGCCGTCAGCATGAGCCCAGGATGGCTGCAAAGAGCCTGACAACCACGCACCGTGGGGGGACAGCAAAGGGGACCCAGGTCCCCACGTGGGGCTTGGATCAGGAGTGAGGAATGGCTGAGCATCACCCCCATGAACGATAACCGACAGGAAACAGTGACCAGGCAGGGATCGCAGCGGGCAGAAGTCTACCCACGCAGCGGCACCAGCCCCATCCCACCGGCCTCAGCACGGTGCAAACCCTGACCTTAGGAGCAAGCCTTGGGAAAGTGGGAATTCCTCAGGACTCCGAAGTTAAGCCACTGCCCCCCAACAGAGTGAGGGCCCAGAATACAAAATAAATTCAGTTGTAAGGAAGACCTTCTGTTTCTTGCACACCTCACCTTGTGAATGGACTTCTTGCCTGCTGTCAGCCTTGTGTGTTTTCAGAAACACAGCTGGCCCGTGGGCTGCCTTGCTTCAGTGAGGGAGTCGAAAACTTGTTGAGAAAGGGCGTCGGGCTATGACATCGAGGGGCTGGCTAACTTCCAGGCGGCCCGTAACTCAGTTCGACAACTCCAGACGGTGGGCCCGGGGCCCTCAGGCCTGAGAGGCACGGGCTTGGCAGGTAAAAAGGTGAGGACAGAGAGCTTATGCATCCTCGAGGCAGGAAGAACATCCCTAATGCCTGAGGTGGGGCCCTCAGCTGAGGGGGCGGGAAGACATTACGTTTCCCCGGGGGAAGGACAGGCCCCTGGGGGAGGTGGTACTTCAGATGGACTTTGGTGGATGGAGAAGCTTCTCAGGTCAAGGTTGCAGGTGACAGGACAAGCCAAGTTCTGGCAGAAAAGAAGCTGAGAGGGTTCCTGTCAGATCTGGGAGGCAGTGGAAGACGAACCCAGATGGGGGAGCAGGGCCGGGCCCTGGGGTCTTGCTTTTGGGATGAAGAGCTTGTCACTGTCATTGGGAGAGCAGGAAGGGCTCTGGGAAGCAAGACTGGGCTTCTAGAAGAGCATCCTCCGTGCTTTCTGAGAATCCCCTGCCTCCGTGTCCCCCTTTCCTTCACCCCTCCCCCGAGTCCAGCCAGTTTCCAGGCCTCTCCCCCTCCCTCCCTCTGCGCCCTTCCTGCTGGGATAGACTCTGAACTGACTGGGCCTCCAGCCTTAGCCCATGTTACTCCCTCGACTTTGAGACCTGAGGACATCCGTGGGCGCCCTGTTCCCAGAGAGAAAGGAGCGAGGGCGGAAGCAGCCCTGGAGGCCGTGTATTGAATGAGTCAAGAGTAAGAAGGACCAGCCTTTTCTTAAAAAGAAAAGGCTACAAGGGTAAGAAACAGGGACACGGTCTGAACTGACAGTGACCGTTTTTCTTTTGGGTTGAAGCATGCAGTTTTGTGTAGATCTATGTACGGGTCAGCCCAAACGTCTGATTCTTCGAGGCAGATAGAGGACCTTTGTGTGGCCTCGTACTGTGTCTAAGGCCAGAAGCCATCTAGCCTGTGCCAGCTTTGGTCTCCGGGGGCCAGAGATGAGTGAACTAGAGAAGAGGAGGCTTTCGCGTGATTTTTTCCATCCCGGATTGGCCGTCATTTCCAACGAGGGGCAGGAAGTAACATGACCAAAGTTTCCCCAAAACTCAGATGTCCTCTCCTTTCACTCCTGTCTCCTGCCGCTACCCCTGTGACCCTGGGGAGAGCTGACACTCCACACGCCATCCTTGCAGCAGGCTCTGAAAAGCTCTGCTCAAGTTCAAAATCACTTGAGTACTAAGGGGCTCCATCCCGAAATCCCTTCCTCCAAAAGCGGGAGCCCCAGGAGACAGAAAAGACCACCCAGCCTCCCTCCAAGTGCACGGTGCGCTCCTGATGGCCTTGCAAGTAGGTCCCAGGCTCAGGAGGGAGCAGGGACACTTGTCTGCCCTGTGCTGGACCAATACAGGAGCATCTGAGCAAGTGCCCTGACGAAAGAGAGCCCGGCAGGACCACTGCTGGGACCCCTGCCTCCACTTCCTGTGAAAATTATTAGGATGTTCGCATCAAAGTCAGACAGCACTTGGCCTGAGACAAGAGGCAAGAAAAACAAATACAATGGTTCAGTTTTATTTTATTCCATGTTCCTTGCATTTTAGAAACCGAGAAACCAGAAGGGAGAAAAGAAGCCGTTCTGGGTGCAGCTTAAACTTTAAAGATTGTCCTAGTCAAGAAACAGCCTTATTGGGGAAAATAAATAAGGGTAAAACCAAGCCAGATGAACTTAATGCGAGTGAGATGCTTTTATGGAATCAGGGGCGCTTTCATTGTTTGGCCTGAATTGCCCATATTTTTGTATTCATTGCAGACAATGAGTTCTTGTGACATTCTAGCATACATTATAGTGGGGGGGAAGAAAACCCAACCTGCTTTATTTGTTCCACGTTCTGCTTTTAGACATAATGGAAATGTTAACATGCTTAACATCCGTGACCTCTCTTACAGCCTTGCTTCACTTTTCGTAGTCAGCCCGAGCCGTGGTTGAGGGCAGACCGCGCTTCCAGACGCGAGATGCTGCCTGTTAATTCAGGCTCTAAAGCTGGCCTGGTACATATCCTTCACCGCGCTAACTCTTTCTGTTCATTCTTTTAAAGACTTTCACGACATATAGTCTCCATTATGATTAAAATGATCTCCACTGTCCTTCAGAAAAGAATGCAAGGCTTTTGACTACATGAACCAGTTCAAGGAAAAATCTCCCCGGAGTCCAGGACATGAAGATCACGTTGTTGAACCCTTTTATCTGCATTCAGTTCCACGGGGTTTAGAGCGGGCTCACTGCCCTGGCTGGATGGTTTTCTCTTACATTAATTGATAACGCTCTAAGTGTTTAATTTAAAGTTCACACCTAAGGTGAGAGTCGTATAAATAAACTCTTTCAGCTTCATAGGAAGCGGAGGTGGCAAAAATACTCATTTTTTAAAACCCTTTACAGGACTAGAATTTGCGACAGAATGGCCATTCCATCTCAGGGGCTTGCTTATCTAAAGATGTGTATGTGAATTAAAAAAAAAGAAAAAGAAAAAAGTACTCAATCTCTACATTTAAAAAAGAAAAGGAATTTCCACTTCATAATAGGTATTCTCCTTTATGGTTGCCCTTTTCACCTATTTTTTTTTATCTCTGTACTGTAACAAACACTCCCACCACCCCCCCCACAAAAGACGAAGGCCCTATTAACAGAGAAAGCATACATGTTTGGCTTCTGAGAAGACTCAGAGGATGTCCAAGGGCACCTCTCACCCCACCAAGCCCTTCACGATGACTCGAGAGAGGACCCCCAGTCTCCCTTGGGGACTCAGGAGGCACAGGTGTAGAGAAGATTGAGGAAAGACCAAGCAGAGAATGATGCTGTTGTGTGACAGGTCCAGACCCTCACACCGTGGGAGTTCCCATAGGTCCTGTCTGGGGTTGGGTGCCCGGCACACCCCAGTCACCTCCACAAACTTAGAAAGCCTCATAAGGCCCAGAAGCGGGCCTGAAGAGCAAAGAGGAATATTATTCAGCCTTCAAAAAGAAGGAAATCCTGGGCTTCCCTGGTGGCGCAGTGGTTGAGAGTCCGCCTGCCGATGCAGGGACACGGGTTCGTGCCCCGGTCCGGGAGGATCCCACATGCCGCAGAGCAGCTGGGCCCGTGAGCCCTGGCCGCTAAGCCTGCGCGTCCGGAGCCTGGGCTCCACAACGGGAGAGGCCACAGCGGTGAGGGACCCGTGTACCGCAAAAAAAAAAAAAAAAAGAAGGAAATCCCATCACATGCTACAACAGGGATGAATCTTGAGGACACTATGCAGTGAAACAAGCCAGTCACAAAAGGACAAATACTGTATGAGTCCATTACATGAGGTATCTTGAGTAGGCAAACTCATAGAGACAGAAAGTAGAATGATGGTTGATGGAGATTGTGGCCACAGGGTGGGAGCAGGGGGAGAAATGGGATTTATGTGGATTTATTGTTTAACAAGTACAGAGTCTCAGTTTAGAATGAGGAAAAGGGTCTGGAGGTGGGTAGGGGTGATAGGTGCACGACAGTGTGAATGTAAAATTAAAAATGTTAAGATGGTGAATTTTATGTTACGTGCATTTTACCACAATTAAAAATAATTTTTTAAAGAGTAAACAGGAGTGGTAGCCAGCCACTAAAAGTTCTTTTTAACAGTACTTATCATGGCAGCTGAATTCCAAGTATGAATCTGTTCCTTTGGGATGACATAGAGCTCCAGCCTCAGAGGGCATCCCAGGCCTTGAAAACCAGCCAGAGTCCAGCAAATACCACCTGTAGGAATGAGGCTGGATCCTGCTGCCCCACCACCATCTCTGCCTTGTTCAGCCCCAGGGGCCCTCAGCCCTTCACCTCCCGAGGGCTTCTCCGCTACGGACCCACCAAAGCCCAAGGCTTCTATCTCATCAGCTCACTAGAATTATTATCCATGGAGCAGACAGACGAGATGAGAAAATATTCTTTTCTGTTTGTTTTTCGCTGTATGAGCTCTTTACAAAAAAACTAATTTTATATAGGAATAGTAAATATATTAAGCACGTGTGAAAGATTCAGTCTCATTAACAATAAAACAAATTAAAATGAAAAATAACATACCACGGACTTCCCCGGTGGTCCAGTGGTAAAGAATCCGCCTTCCAATGCAGGGGACACAGGTTGGATCCCTGGTCGGGGAACTAAGATGCCACATGCCATGGGGCTACTAAGCCCACGCGCCTCAACTAGAGAGCCTGCATGCTGCAAACTACAGAGCCCACGCGCTCTGGAACCCACACAACACAACTACAGAGCCCATGCACCCTGGAGCCCACACGCCACAACTAGAGAAGAGAAAACCCACACACCACAACTAGAGAGAAGCCCACGCACCACAACAAAAGATCCCGACTACCACAAGTAAGACCTGAAGCGGCCAAAAACAAATAAACTAACTAAATAAATAATAAATAAATCTTTTAAAACAATTAATACACCAGGCTGGCACAAACATTTTAAATGCTACCCCATGCCGTCAAAAGTGCAAAAACACCAGCACTGCTCAGAAATCATGGTGGATTTCTGTCATGGATTAAGCCTTTCTGGAGGGCAATTTGGGGGCAAAAAAAAAAAAAAAAACCCTTAAAAAACTGCATACACTTTGATCCAACAACTTTTTAGAAATAACGTGTAGGCATTGATAGTGAGAAAATCATCAGAGATTTTTGCAAGATTTATATACAGGGGTGATCTTTCAAGTGCTATTTATAACGGGTGAAACAGAAACAAGTCAAAGATGCAAAACAAGTAGTTCGCTAACTGAATTAGAACAGGTCCAATGACTGTGTTGCAAGCACTCTATAATATGATTATTTACCAGATTAATCCCTAAGTTAGCACCATTACCATCAGAGTCTGAAAGGAAAAGGAGAACTTCATGATGGATCTGGAACACTTGATGTGCCAGAGGAACCGTGATTTCTCCTAAGGAACGGGGTCGAAGGCATATCCTACTGGGTATCAAACCACACGACAAAGTTACTGCAATTGGAAGTGTGTGCTGCCGTGGGAACACATACATTGTTCAATGAAACAGAACTCAGAAGAGGCCCTTCTGGGCAGGAGCCCATCATGTGACAAAATGGGTGGTGACCCTCGCTGAAATATTAGCCAAGCACAGTTCTGGCCCATGGGGTGGAACTGGGAGTTGGCCAGGGGTGGCTGGGGAAATGCTGCTTTCCTGATGCAAACACAGCCCCTGACCTTTCCGTGCTCCTGATGTGAAACAATGTGAAGCTGGTAGCCGTGCAGCCTTCTTGTCCCAAGAGGCCACAACATCAGGACCAAAGATGCACTCTGAAGGATGGAGGATGGAGAACAGATGGTACCCTGGAGCCTGAGCTTCAGCCCCAGCAGCTCCCCTGTGGGGCATGAAATTACTTTCGAGTGACATGATGGACCAGCCTACCAAGCCACATTTTATTCTGCCATTCAACTGTTGAACATGTAGATTGTATCCAATTTTTATATTATAATTGTTGTTCGCACGTCTCTGAGCATAAAGTATTGGGCATATCGCTCATTAAAATAAGCTCCTAGAAATTGAAATCACTGAATGAAAAGAATTTTTTTAAATTTAAAACAAGTGTCAAGATACCAATTTTTATACACAGCAGTTTATGAGAATGCTGATCTCACTGCTTCCTTGCCAACACTAGCTATTAACACTTTTTTCTTTCATCATTACCATTTTTATATGCACATTGGTTCCTGGTTTTTCTATGTATTCGATTAAGGTTATTTCTTTTATTCATTGGTCAAATGTATTTCTCCTTTTGTGAATTGCAAATTAGCGTCCTTTCCCATTTTCCTATTGGAAATATAAATTTTTTCAATTTTCTTTTTTCTGTTGAAAATTCTTACAAACATCTTTTACTTGTAAAGTATGTTTATACATTAAAGCTCTTAACCCATTGTCTATCATCCATTCATATATTTATATGTTACAAATGTTTTCCTCATGTGACCAGATGTCTTATAATCTAGCACGTGATTGTTTTATGTATCAGGCCTTTTATTAAAACTTTCTTCAGTAAGGAAATCTGTCCTACTGAAGATTGGACGGTTTTGGTCCATTCAGAGAGGAATATAGCCGTGATTTCAGAACCCCACCTCTAGAGTTGGAAAATCCAGGCTCAAATCCTAGCTCAGTCATTTTCTGTGACCTTCAACAACATAGTTCACTTTCATGGACTTTAGTTCCTCATCTCTAAAGATAACAGTATCTGCCTCTAGAATAAATGAGTGAAGTTAAATGAAGTAATGCTCTGAACATGCTTATTTCACTGCTTGAAACATTGTGGACGCTCAAAAAACGTTAGTGTGTGAATTAGGATGCTTTCAAGTCCAAGTCACAGAAAATCTAACTCAAAATGGCTCCAACAATAAAGAAAATATATGATCTCACATAACAAAAGGTAGATCCATTCCAATTTTTGTACCTTCAATAATAAATGGGACAGCTTCTTTTTTCTAGGAGAGAGGAAAATCTCCCGCAAAGGGGCCCTGCCCACATCTCACTGGCCTGAGCGAGGTCACATGCTCAATTCTAACCAATTCTCTGGCAAATGGGATCAGCTTACCATAATCAGGGTTTACCTCTGATCTATGTTAGAGAATTTTTTTTTTTTTTGCGGTACACGTGCCTCTCACTGTCGCGGCCTCTCCCGTTGCGGAGCACAGGCTCAAGACGCACAGGCTCAGTGGCCATGGCTCACGGGCCCAGCCGCTCCACGGCATGTGGGATCCTCCCAGACTGGGGCACGAACCTGTGTCCCCTGCATCGGCAGGCAGACTCTCAACCACTGCGCCACCAGGGAAGTCCTATGTTAGAGATTTTTATACTCAAAATCCACCGAAAATTTTGCAGTTGCATTTTCGTGTCCAAGCATAACTGGAGTGTTTCAATTTTATCAGCAGGTGAGTACAAATATTGTCAATTTAGCTGAAAAGCCAGATTTACAAGGTGCCCAGCCAGCCCCATCTTCATGACTGCAGAGCTCCCCTTCCCAAACATGCTTGGAACGCACACACTCACACACACAGGTAAACCTCGTCCCTTCCCGGTCATTTCCATGTGTTCGCACATCTGTTCTCCAAAATCAACGTCTTGCACTCAAATCCTCGTCTTAGGATCTGCTTCTTGGATGCCTAAGAATGCCCTGTGAATTCAAGAAAAGACTGTCCGTCTTCCTTTACCACTTGAACGTTGAGTCCCATGTGCATGAAATACTGCACATGAGACTAGCAGACAGCAAGAAAATGAATACTTTGTATAGTTTGCATAACGTATAACAATACAATTAATTCTTTGTATTTAAAAACATCCACAATTCTTAACATTATTTACGAACAGTAACAGACAATATAGGTAGTGATGTTATGACAAAGCATTACGTGGACTTCGCCTCACTGGTTTTCATTGCCTGCACCAAGCACAGTGCCCGGCACATAGTAGGTGCTCAGTAAATGTGTGTACAATGACAATTATTTAAAATAATGTATATATCATGTATCTGTTATAGATATTTTGTATATATATATAATTTACAACTTCTAACAGCTTGAAAATGGTTTACAAAGGAGACACATCGGGCTTCCCTGGTGGTGCAGTGGTTGAGAGTCTACCTGCCGATGCAGGGGACGCGGCTTCGTGCCCCGGTCTGGGAAGATCCCACATGCCGCGAAGCGGCTGGGCCCGTGAGCCATGGCTGCTGAGCCTGCACGTCCGGAGCCTGTGCTCTGCAACGGGAGAGGTCACAGCAGTGAGAGGCCTGTGTACCACAAAAAAAAGGAGGCACATCTACCATCTTTATTGTTATAGCAGATGGTACTTATCCAAAGAAAAGCATCACGGTTTTTGAAGCAGTTTCATGTACACACCTCCATCACTCCTCGACGAAGATGTTACCATCCCATTTTACAGATGGGGAAACTAAGGTCTCAGAGAGACTAAGGAAATGCCTTTGAAACTGAAGGGTTCTCAAAATGACTTATTCGTGCAGCCAAGCCGCCCCGCTCCCCTGACAGCCAGGGTGCTGGATCTCCACCCCTTCTTAAGCGGCTCCAGCTCTTTCTAGATTAAACCAGCCAGCGCCTGGTTTCCACTTTGGCCACCCCAGTTGTCTGTCCCTACACGATTTGGCTCACGGGAGCACTGTAGTGGTAGCTGTGTTCGTTTGAATTCCCTCCCTTTCTGCAGCACGAGTTACTTGGCCTTACTATTCTCTGTACTTAATTTGAGAATATTTGTTCAATTTGAGTATGTTTTTGACCTGCCAGGTATCTGTGAAACAAAATAGCTCCTACTGATAGCTTCTTATCAGGAGTAATTTAAAACATCCATCATCTACCGCTGAACGTCAAAATAAAGGTTGAGAGAAATTCCTGTTTCCCTAAATATGTTTTCTTTTCACTTTTGTCAGCATCATTGTCAATCCTGAAATTATAGTGTGCCATGGAAGACCTTGGAAATTGAGGCTTCAGAAATGATTCAGTGAGAACCGTACAAGTCGGTCTGTGGTGCAAAACCACCCCAGCAGAGTGGCCCGGGGCCTGCCAACGCCAGGCAGCTCCTAGGGCTGCCGAGGGCTCATTAGGACCCAGAACAAAATGAGTGTCCTGGAGAAGCAGCCGTCCCTCCTCGCAATCCCGGTTAGAAGTTTAGCACTAAGTTAGTCATTCCAGGCTTTTGTCAACATCCAGACCATTCTCTGACCCTCCTGACAATGATTAAGCAGAATGAGGGAGAAAGGGACAAATACACATTAATAACCCCTGCTATTTAAACAGCCCTGTGATTGTCATCAGGTGAAAGCAGAGCTTCTGTTTTTTTTTTACTTCATTCTGTCACCAAGTCAGCTACTGAGTATATATGGGCACACCTGCTGACGGAGACCCAGCAAGAGACGGAGAGAGAGGCATGAGCACAAAGCAGCAGCCACAGGAAGGAACCTACGTCAAGGTGATGTTACTGCATCCGCCACCTTGAAGAAAAGGCACGTGTGCCTATGTTCCAGTAACTGTTGTCCCGTTGTCCCTTCCCAATGACCAGCCCTGGAATAGTCTGGAATTATCTTCAGACAAGAGAGGAAAGAAATCCAATTATTTCAAAAAATCAACAAATATATATTAAGCACAAACTAAATGCAAGGCCGTGCTGTGCCTGCAGGTAAGAATAGATAGCAAAGTGTCTTCTGTCTTTAAGGGATTTATCAGGATGAGAATGAATGTCGGAAGCAGGACCTGGGACGTGGATGTTAGACGCTGGCTGGCTTGGAGTGGCACGACGAGCTTCCCTGTCATCCAGGCGGAGCTCCATCTCTGGTTGTGATTGTGGGAGATAGTGGTGCCCAGAGGGTGCCCGTTAGATGGACGTGGACCACATTGAGTAGGTGACTGACTGCGGGAGACGTGCCAACCATGGGCCAGCCCACCCCAGAACCCTCTCCTCCCAGCCACTTTGCAGCTGGAGGGGGTCAGAGGACTTGGCTCTAGTGCTGGCCAGTGAGAGGTCTGCCAGGTGGAGCTTCCAGGAAAGTTGTACATTCCTGATAAATATGCTTTCTTTGCCCTTTGGCAAGTCCCCCTTTCTCCCTGCCTGGAAAGCAAACGTGAGGCCTGAAGAGGGGAGCAGCAGCCACTTTGCAACCATGAGGCAACATGAATGAGCTCACAATCCAAGGGGTTAAAATATGGAAGAGGCCTCGACTACCAACACACTTCAGTTATGCAACAACAGAAAAGGAGGCCACTGAAGAAACATCCATTGTTTTAGTTGTGAGGTGACCCCCATAAGAAAATTTCTTGTCTTCAGCTATGGAACTGTGGGCCAAAGGAAGAGACTTTGCAAATGCTCAGGGCAAAAACTGACAAAATGGTTGCCAACTGTAAGGTTTTGATTTCATGACCAGCAGCTGGCATTGAAGGCTCTGAGCTCAGTGGACACCTACGCTGTAATGAGCTTGAACCAAAGCGAGTCCTCCAAACGTGGAGTGGTTCCTAACTGGATGGCCCACCCAACCCCACAGGCTGCATCTGGACACCCTAAGATGGGAACCCTGCCCTTTCCTGATATTGCCAGCTTTCCTCCAAAGGGTCTCCTGAAGCCAATCTCACCGAGCAACAAGGCTCCCAGACCTGAGGGCACTGAAGGAGACCATGGTGTGAGCTGGGCTCTGCAGAAGAGCTCTGAACTACAGTTTTTAAAACTTGATCCAACTGTATATAAAATAATCAACAAGGACCTACTGTATAGCACAGGAACTCTACTCAATACTCTGTAATAACCTATATGGGAAAAGAATCTGAAAAAGAATAGATATATGAATATGTATAACTAAATCACTTTGCTGAACACCTGAAACTAATACAACATTGTAAATCAACTATACTCCAATATAAAGTAAAAAAAAATTTTTTTTAAACGTGATCCAGTTTTTTTCATCGTGGCCAAAAACAACATGAAATGTACCATGTAGACCATTTTAACTGTATACTTCAGTAATATTAAATATATTCACATCGTTGTGCAACAAATCTCCAAAAACTTTCTCATCTTCAAAACTGATCTCTGTACTTACCAAACAACAATTCCCCATCCCCCTCCTGACATCCCCCCTCTACTTTCTGTCTCATTGAGTTTGACTACTCTGGGACCTCATATAAGTGAAATCATATAGCACCTGTCTTTTTGTGACTAGCTTATTTCACTCAGTATGTCCTCAAGGTTCACCCAGAACCTTGTCAGAATTTCCTTATTTTTTAAGGCTGAATGCTATCCCGTTGTACATATACATCATATATACATCATATTTCTTCATCCATTCATGCATTGGTGGACATTCGGATTGCTCGCTTGATCAAGTTTTCCCTTCTTTTATCTTTCAGACCATCAATCCTTCTGAAAATATCATTCAGAGGTCCTTCCCTTGGATGAACACTACTGGTTTCCATTTATGATTTCCACTTGAGCATAATCACTTAGAAGTAAAATGCCTGGACATTTGAGTGTGTTTGAGATTCTATTTTAGCCATCGCAGACCCAAACTGGGATGTATGAAGAGGATGCATGGCAGCTGTGATCATTCTAAATAAATCACCCACAGACCACAAGGACATTAATCCAACGTTCCAATATGGTACTTGAGACAATCCACAGACCATTATCTGCCCCTCTTCCATGAGGGTAGATGCATGTTTCTCTACAGATGATAGATTTTAAAACATGGCTGTAATATTTTGCCGATTCTCCCATCAAGAAGTGAAGTCTATTTCCCCATCCCTTGAATCCAGGCTGGCTCTTAACAACAGAATGCAGCCAAAGCGATGATGATGTGGCATGTTCCAAAGCATAGGCCTCAAGAGAACTTGCAGCTTCCACCCTCGTCCTCTTGGAAGGCTACAGGGAAACCACGAGGAAGCAGGTGAAAGCCTTACTGGGGGAGAGCCATGCAGAGGAGTCACCACCACCTGCCAGCCACACGAGTGAGGGCACGCTGGACCTGCCAGCCCAGCCAACCTCCGGCTAAAGTCAGCTGCGTAAGTGAGCCCAGGGGAGACCAGCTAAGGAACCACCCGGCCAACCCACAGCAGCATGAGAAATAATAACTCATTGTTTTTTTAAGCCGCCATGTTTCGAGTGGTTTGTAATCCAGCCACAGTTAATCGGAACTCTATGTGGTCACTAAATTCTCTTAGTGTCCATCTGATATTTTTAAGTAAACTTTGTTTTGTTGAGTAAACAGCAGTGTATGTTGTGTTTTTTTTAAAAGGAAAAATGAACTCTAATCCTACCAAGAACTATTTTTTTAACTTTTTATTTTATATTGGAGTAATAAGAACTATTAACCACTATATTAATATATTGTCACATTTTGTCATGAATATTCTGTCACAATATTTCTTTCTCCTATACATGATTGATTTTTACTTGGTTGGGATCATATTACATAAGTCACACAAGAATATTGTTTGTTTGTTTTTGTTTTTCAGAAACTAATATATTTGCTTGGTGCAGTTTGTTCAATCAAGCATTATTTAGTGAGCATCTGCTAGTTTCAAGATTAAAGCATACCAGTTAAGAGCTTTGGAATCAGACCCCAGAAAATCCATTGAGCCATTGCACTTCCCAGAACTTGGTCAACGTACCTGGCTGATTCTGTTTCCTCATCTGTAAAAAGGAGATAATATTACCTGACTTGCAGAACTGTTGAAATGATGAATGTGACCTTGTAAGGAAAGCATGGCGCTTAGCAGCTAGAACAGAAAAGGCATTTGATAAAGAATACCTTTCACAACACAGAGAATCCTTCAGAGAAAAAAAAAGACAACCAAAGCAATTCTCCCAGAGTTGAATTCCCCCAGTTACAGAGGACTCACTGCCTTCAAGCCATCTCTGACCCGCTGTTACTGTTCAGAAGGTTTCCCTAATACAAAGCTAAATCTATCCTCCTCAAATTCTCAGCTATTTATCATCATTATTTCAACCCTCAAATCTAAACAAAATGAGGATGTGGGGGCTCATCTTCCATGCGGGGCCCTTCTGGGACCGCCCAACAGAATGCCCTGTGTTGATGGCAGTGTCCTGCATCTGTGCTGATATGACAGCCCAGTAGGCACTTATGGCCGCTGACCATTGCAATGTGACTAGTACAACAAGAAACGGAATTTTTTATTTTACTCAGTTGTAATTAATTTTATTTTAAATAGCCCCATGTGGTGGCTTGCGTATCGGTCGTCACAGTTTGGGACATTTTAAAAATGGCAGCAAGCATCCCCTCTCATTTTGTCACCAGGTCAAACAGCCTCAGCTCCTTTAAACCTCACCCGTATGTGATCATCTGAGTCTTTCCGCCTTCCGGTTATGTCCTGAGGATTCACTCTAGTTTTCCACCTCCCCGTGAATGTGTGGCTTCAGAACAGAGCCCTTTGCAGTTATCCCAAGTACGAATACCATGTTCCGAGTAACAGGAAAATCAACAGCAGCTTCTCCGTGGCTGGCCCCGTTCCTTATTCATTTGTATATTCCTAGAGTTCAGCCCAGGTGATGGAGCATTAACAACTGATGAGTGGGTGAGTACATCTTCTCAGCAGGGCAGAACACAGTGGAACTCTCCTGCCTTTGTACCAGATATGAATTTCCATGAATGGAATCTAGACACATTCTTTTTTTTTTAATTTAATTTAATTTAAGGCTTATGTTTTGGGCATGTTGGCTTCGATTGACCTTACTTAAGGTCACCTACAGACCCTTTTCTCACATGTCATCTCTGCTCTGAACTTGTGTGGCTGGGTTGTGACTACCCAAATGTAAGCCTTTGCATTTAATTCTAAATATCTTTTTCTTTGGTGTCCTGATGCTGAAGACCTAGGGGGCTCTGATTCACGCCATCAGGAGTCTCTGGGGGTCTAAGCTGGAAATGACTCCCCTTCTGGCTGAGCTCGTAGACAGCTATCCCTCTGGGAGGGAAACAGTGGGCCCTCTGGGAGGAAGCTACCCTGTAGGTTTGCCCATGAGTTTCACGTCTGGGAGAAGAAAAAGTTATTCCTTCACTGTATGGACACCAGGATTCCAAGGTTCCGAAGAGCTCAGCTTGGCGATGGACGCAGAGGCTGGATCCCAGCCGCACATCCAGGGCTGTTGCCTGCAAGTCCACCCAGTTATATCGTGTACGACCCCAAGAACCCAGTCTCCTGAAATAGCTCTGCTCAAACTATCTGAGGGGGAAGACCAGGGTTTTTTTAACTTCCAATCAGCCTCAGACAAATAGTTTTGTTAAATCTAATAACAATGAATTATCAGAAAAATAAAATTAAAAAAACAAACAAAATACAAGCCCAAATTTTATTTTTAGACTAATCGGACAGAAAATGGCATTTCAATAAATACAATCAAGACAACACAATGGGAAGAATAAAAGCATTATAAAAACTAGACCTGTTCTTTTGAAGACTGTGTAAGCAATTATTATAGAAAATTGCAATTACACTCATGGGGCTTTTGCTGCTCAGCAGTTGGAATCGGGGGCCATTTCATCTAGGCCACACGTTCTTCGGCACCCCGCCCCTGCAAGGGGGGACTGTGTCCCTTCCCCAGAGGCTTGAGTAGGCTCTGTGGCCACAGTGACCAACAGAATGTGGTCGTAATGTGGAAATAACACTGCACCAGTTTCAAGGCCTGAACCTTAAGAGAGGGGAAAATTCTACTTCCTGCTTCTTGGAACACTCACTCTTGGAAGCCTAAGCCACCATGTAGGAAGTTCAGCTGCTTGTTGGAAAGACCACGGGGAGAGTTCCTGAGTCACCGAGGGTCAGTGCAGCGTTCTGGCCACGCCCTCTAAGTAACTGGGCATGTGAGTGAAGAGTCTTGGACTGTCCAGATCAGAACAGCCGCCGGTTAAATAGTTCCCAGAAATCCCAGTTGATGTCCAGGTAAAGCAGAGGTGCCCCGCTGAGCCAGGCCTGACTCCTTATCATAAAAAATCATGAGATACGATAAAATGGTTGTTGTATTTAAGCCACTCAGTTGTGGGGGCAGCTCATGATGCAGCAATAGGTAACTCAAACAGGAACTGAACAAAATAGTTAAAGCTTTTAACGTGACAAATGAGCCTTCTCCTCTCTTGTTAACATGTCTGACCCAGATTGGACTGACAACTCACTCACAGTGCATACTGTATGGTTAAACTGTTCCTAGTTTGGCTTTAATGACACGATAGGAGAGAAATCAGTCCACAAAGGACATTTTCTAGGAGTGGAAGAAAAGATCTTCCAACAATTTCAAGAAACTCATAATATTTGTGTTTAATTTCTATCCCAAATGAAGCAAATGAGTTCAGGATGAACTCGTGGTTTTTAACATAAATAGATAGATGGAGAGAAAGAGAGAGAGAGAAGTAAAAGGAGGGATGGAGGAAGGAAGAAAAGAAATTTCTTAGCTCAGAAGGGCCTAGAAGCCATGAGCACCTCTACTGCTCAGATCTTGGTTTCTAAATACCATTCCCCACAAAAAGGAACAAGGGTTCCCTGTATGAATGGTCAATTCCAGGGAACGTACAAGATGAATCTGTAATACCTTGTTGTGCCAGAACACACAGAGAAGTGCTCAAAAAATGATAGGATGGGTCAAAAGGACATAGGAGCCAGCTTGAAGGAGCACCTCCAGGAAAACCTGTGACAATCTGAGCATCAAAATGATTCATAGTGGGCTTCCCTGGTAGTGCAGTGGTTGAGAGTCCGCCTGCCGATGCAGGGGACGCGGGTTCGTGCCCCGGTCCGGGAGGATCCCACATGCCGCGGAGCGGCTGGGCCCGTGAGCCATGGCCACTGAGCCTGTGCATCCGGAGCCTGTGCTCCGCAACGGGAGAGGCCACAACAGTAAGAGGCCCGCGTAACGCAAAAAAAAAAAAAAAAGATTCATAGTAACAGCTTATAATCCTTTGAATAAAATAAGAATCCATGGGCTCAAACCAGTAGTCATTAATTATTTATATCTTAGGAAAAGTCACTTAAATAATTTAAAACTGCTAGACTAACTAAAATCTCTTTAAAAGGCCTGTAGGGAGATGGCCTACATTCTGGCACCAAGAGAGCAAATCTGGGTTCTTCTTCTCCAGAGAAGTCTTCCTGAAGGGCAGGACTATTGACTGAGGTGCCCAACTGTGGTCTCCAGGAAGAAGTCCATGGCCATGAGCTCAGACTGGCCCACCACATCTCTGTAAACTGTGGATACTTGAGGAGGCTTCATGTCCCCAGGTGTGACAGCCACAAGAAAAATCCAGAACACAATGGCAGCACCCTGCCTCTATTCACTGAGATACTAGTATTTTATTCTGTGTAATAATGTACCACAAACTTAGCTACTTAAACAAGACAAATTTAACCCAAGTACGGGCTGGCTGGGTTTGATCCTGGGGGTCTCACCAGACTGAAATCAAGGTGCCAGCCTGGGGCTGCAATTCTCATTTGAGGCTCAGGGTCTTCTTCCAAATTCACTGGAAGAATTCAGTTCCTTGTGGCTGTAGGACTGCATTCTCTGCCAGGGACCCAACTGAACTCCCAGAGGCCACTCAAGGTTCCTGGCCATTTGGTCCCTGGGCAGTTCCCAACATGGCTGTTGGCTTCCTTCCTGACCAACAGGAGGTACTCACCTGATTAAGTCAAGCCCACCCATAATCTCCCCCCAATGAACTCAAAATCAATTGATTAGTAACACAGCCCAGGAGAGATGTCCCATGATAGTCATCGTCTGCCTCACACTCAATGGCAGGAATCATACAGAGGCATACAGCAGTGGGGCTGGAATCTTGGGGGCCACCTTAGAATTCTGCCTACGCAACCACTGGTGACGGAAGAAATCCAGCCAGGAATTCAGCCCCACCATGTGGATAATCAAAACAAATTTAAAGTTTATACCAGAAAACCTAAATATTTTGCTTAAAATATTTTAGAAAAAAAA
The DNA here is from genome assembly GCF_963455315.2 of Globicephala melas. Lineage (NCBI taxonomy): Eukaryota > Metazoa > Chordata > Mammalia > Artiodactyla > Delphinidae > Globicephala > Globicephala melas. Next base: position 41,808,552 of record NC_083328.1, on the reverse strand, counting down.
AAAAGACAGCAATAGCACCCATGGCAATTTATCCTAAGAACATAATTGAAAATATATACACTAATGTAGATACAAAATAATGGCTTAAATGTTGGTTATAAAAGAAAATTGGAACCAACTAAATATCTGTCAGCAGGGGACTAGTGCAATAAACGATGGAACATCTTTTTAATGCCTGATCAGTATTTACTGACATGGAAAGGCATCCTAGAGATCCAGTCAAATGGAAAAGCAGTTTACAGAGCAGTAGATACTGAATAACCGCATTTATTTTATTTATACATATTTACTTATATCTATGCATTTAAAAATTGAGAAATATATGTATCAAATTGTTAATCGTTGTCATCTCTGTGGGGTAGAGGTGCTTTCACCTTTTACTTTTTGGGTTATTCAAACTACTTTCAACAAGTATTTAGTTTTCTTATTTTAGCAGCAAAAAAATTTAAGCTATTTTCACTTTGAGAAAAGGAGTAGGAAATCTTAGGACAGGATATTATTTTCTCTTTCATTCACTAAAAAAGCTAACCTTCTTTCCTCCATCTTCAACTTTTCATACTACCCTGTTGAGCAATACTAAATTGAGTGTCTTTTAAGAAAAAAACCTCTGATTTTCTTGTTGATGAGTGACACGTTCCTAAAGTACAGCAAATGTATGCAACTCTAGGACATGTGGATTAATTCTAACACAAAGCAAAAGAGCCTGACCTATATTTCTAGAACAATACGGTGATAATCACGAGCTAAACCAAAATCATTTATGTGCTACAAATGTATTCCTTGCTTATCAGTTTCTGATTCATTTACTTTTGAAATTTGCTGATTCCTTCTGTTAAAACCTTGCTCAAACCATCAGCCAGTTCATCTTTAAGAAAATGCACACTGGCTCTCGTGTCATATTGATTTCTCAAAGTGTCATTACGGTTAAGTTATTCTACACCAAACAGTGCTAATACTCTGAAATAATAATAGATTTCAGACTTGCTAGAGTATTAGCTTCCAACGCGTGGCTGTCTTTGCATGTTAAGAATGAATGCAACCGTCCAGGAACTTCTCAACACCTCGCCTCCGAAGTTCTCACACACTGGCTTGTGGGCTTGTCCATCAGACCTGTTTCATCCAAATAATTTTGCAGAGCGGTCATGTTTTGGAAGTGACAAATTAAGTATATACACACACACATCAATACATTAAGTATATACATATGTATGTATATATACATATGCTCTTCTTCTTTTTTTTTTTTTTTTTTTGCCGCACCATGCAGCTTGTGGGATTTTATTTTATTTTATTTTATTTATTTATTTATTTTGCGGTATGTGGGCCTCTCACTGTTGTGGCCTCTCCCGTTGCGGAGCACAGGCTCCAGACGCGCAGGCTCAGCGGCCATGGCTCACGGGCCCAGCCGGTCCGCGGCATGTGGGATCTTCCCAGACCGCGGCATGAACCCGCGTCCCCTGCATCAGCGGCGGACTCTCAACCACTGTGCCACCAGGGAAGCCCTACATATGATCTTCATGCATGCAGATGGCAACTTTGGCTGCTGTAAGCAACAGAAACTTAAGATCCCCGCAAGCAGTGACTGTCGTCCTCCAGGAAGCTGCTAACAGGAAGCATGAACAATACCACCGGGCAATGCCCTGGGTATCACACCTGGGTATCACTAAGGGTCGTTATCTAAATCACTGCTTCTGAAAAAACTCAGCAGTCCTCACTTCCTCTGAAGGTGGTGGAGCCCTTTCCGAGCGTACATCGTCCCCTGTTTAACTGCAGTAGTCTCCATGCTGTCGCTGCCAGCTCACCTTGCCATGCAGCTGGACTGACAAAGAACAATAGGACCAGGGCACCATCTGCTGCACCCAGGCGTGTGTGCTCTGTGGCTCTGCTCAGCTCTTTGGGTACGATGGGGGAGGGGAGGTTAGTGTCTCAGCTTCTGTTTGGTTTCCATCGTCCAAAGTGCCTTCTGAGTGGTTGGGAAGTGCGGTTTGGTGCCAGGCACTCTGGGTCATTACGCGCCATTCTGGGCTATGGCGAGCCGCCTATGTGTGTCTGTACCTGGAACAAACACAGCGTTTCCACCTGAAGTGATTCAGTCCAGGTGAGTTCAGACCTTTCCAAGGGCTGTGTTTGCTCCTGGTGAAGGGAGCTTCATGCCCAGGAAGTCAGAGACTCACGCAAAATACCCTTTTCTTCAGGAAAGGGCGCCTTCATGGACATCCCCACCTTAGCAACAAGCAGGGATGAGAGTGAATACCTGGCCAACTGTAGAAACAACTCGAGAGTCAGCAGGTTTCCAAAGTTCTCAGGCTGGCTGTCTTCTCCTGATTTTCTTTACAGAAACTCAGGGAAAGGACTTCTCCAGTGGCACAGTGGTTAAGAATCCGCCTGCCAATGCAGGGGACACGGGTTCGATCCCTGGTCCAGGAAGATCCCACATGCCACGGAGCAACTAAGCCCCTGTGCCACAACTACTGAGCCCACGTGCCACAACTACTGAAGCCTGCGTGCATAGAGCCCATGCTCCGCAACGAGAAACCACCTCAAGGAGAAGCCCACACACTGCAATGAGGAGTAGCCCCTGCTCGCCCCAAGTAGAGAATGCCCGCACGCAGCAACGAAGACCCTATGCAGCCAAAAATAAATAAATTCATTCGTTAATTTTTTTTAAAAAAAAAGAAATGCATCTGAGCCAGCAGATGCCATGCAGCATGTATGAAATTCCATAAAACATGCGTAGATCCTTGTTTCTAAATGGCAAAGATAGGCATTTCAATGATTGTGTCATTTTTGAAGAAAGGTAGCCTAGATTCCCCACCAAACATTCCAGTTGGAAAATATGATGAAAATCAGAGTTTAAAGTACATGAAAATAAACTTTTTGGTTTGTTTGGCTAGTATAGTTTGAGGCAACCCGCAGCAGGTTCGAAATTTCCCAGACAGCTTATGTTTTATCATAAAAGTCACATGAATTTTGCCCTGTACTCCACAATAGATCTGTATTTTTCGTATCAAAAAAATAATGTTACCCTCATTTCAACATAAGGGGAAAGAGGAGCTTCCCTTACCTGTTTTGTTGTGTGACTGGCACGATGCTCTATTTATGCACATCTTTGGACTCTGGAAAGCTAGCCCCTGGTGCAGACAGCCGGCGCTGCACCTCGGAGTTGGCATTCAGGCAATTTCTCTTCTCTGTTTGGGCATTGCTGTGTTTTGAGAATCCAGACTTACTCGCAAATCTTGCATTAAAACAATCCTCCAGGAAAATGCATGTATGTGCAAGGGCGCATGCACACACACACACACACACACACACACATACACACCATGCTGCACGCTACAAATGATATTTGTGCCCAGGTAAAAAGCCTGCCAATAAATGACACTAGACCAGCTTTTGAGTTAAGGATAAGGGAACTCACACCAAACAGACCGTATTGATCTCAGATCACACCTAATTATGGAATTGCCATCGTCCTGTCTCCTGGTATTGTCACTGCCTTTACCTCTTGTCATTTTTTTCTGGTGCCTCCTATTCAGTGTGACTGTTCCTACAATAACATTCTATAAGTTCCCTGCTTTCCCATAAACACCTCTTCCTTGGGTTTCTCCTCACTGCTCCCAGCATCTCATATGCGAACCTGGTCCCGTCTTCTTAGTCCCCTTCTGGTGCTCTAGTCTCACCTTCACTCGGTTCCCCAGTGTCACGTCCCGCCTGTGTTCAAGAGGATTCCCCATGATTGGAGAACTCTCTCCTCACCTGAGCTTAAGCCTGGTGGATTCCTTGCCCACCACCGCCATCCTGAGATCCTCTTCCTATGGGGAGCACCTAAGAAATGACTTTGAAGGGGCAGTGAAAAGTCTTACCGACTTTTATTCAACCAGCAAAATACGGTAGGATTGGCTGTCACAGGACAAATGCCAGGAGGTGTAGAAAGCAGATAGCAGCTAACTTCTCCTGCAAATGCACCCAGCCCGTTGTCTGTGGTTAATAAATGCTGGTCCAGGCACTGAAGAGAGTGAAAGTGTTATAAGAAGGAGGAAGAGAGTTCTTTTCAAATGCTGCGAAGAGATGTTCGGACACTTGAAGATTCGGTTATTCATCTCTCTTAAGATGCACGTTCTCCAGGAGCTACATTATTAACTGGCAGCTGGATGCACAGACAAATGCCTTAGATTCGCAGTAGGTTTCAGAACGTTCAAGTGAGCCTTTTAACCCAGAAATTATTCTTCTAGGACAATATTTTAAACAAATACTCTCCTGTTCACTCAAAGATTGGTACACTCGGGGATTTTTTGGTGCAGTATTTAATATAGTGGAAATTTAGAAGCAAGTTAATGTCCCTCATTAGGAAATAAGTTAAATAAATTATGATGCATTGATATATGGAATATTATGCAGTCACTAAGAAGAATGAAGGAGAGATATGCAAAACTCTTCAAGATACACTGGTAAGTAAAAAAGGCAGAGAAGTGCATATTGTATTACACAATACATGAAATATTCTACAGATATACTATGTGTGAATATGTGTACATTATATGTGTGTAAACATAGGTCCAGTGCTATCCATATGGGGCTTAGAAAAGTCATCCTTCTTCAAAGTACTTCACTTCTATTTGTTGGAGAAAACGTCATAATAAATTCTAAAATCTAAATAGAAAAATGCATTTTCCGTCTAAGATCCTCTGGGAAGTGATATCCTCAATGAGAGTCATGGCTCCAGCAGAACTTTAATTGACTGCAGCTGAACTAACCAGGATCCCAGGCAATGATTTGGCCACCCCCTCTCAGAGAAAGGTGACCGTCCATCAGAGGGGTGGCCTGCTCAGCTCGGGGATGAAGAATCCACTTCTCTGTTTCCAAGGACAGGGTCCGGGTTGCTCCCTAGGTCAGAACACAGTCTAACCACCCACTCTTTTTGTCTCTAAAACTGCACAGTAACTCCAGAAATTGCAAGATCCTAGACTACGTTACAATGTTCAATTATCTCTAGTATACCAGAATCACTTTGGAAGAATTTGGACAAATACATTCTAGAAAGACTTCCAACTACATTGAAACCAAAAAAATTATATTAGCTCTAAATTAAATTGTAGGTGTTGTAACCATAAACACCTCATTCCTCAAGCATTTATTGTGATTTAAACGTTTACTCTTAAAGTGATTAAGTTAGAAAAGAATAAAACGAACATTTGGTCCCAAATCCCACTAATTGCTTCTAGTTTGAGTTAAAAAAAGAAAAAAGAAGACTTCTTTTAAAGCTTTGAACATTTCAAAAAGTAGTTCACGTTGGTGAACTTCACACCATCTTCCCTCAGGAAAATCAACAAGTAGGTTTTAAAGACTCATAATTCATAAACCATCACACAGGGTGTTCATTTGTCCCCCTCGTTGCCTCACACTTATGGCCTCTGAGATTCTTGTTCCAAATCAGTTCATTAACTGCCCTGGAGGAAAAGGCCATGGCACACGTTTCAATATTTATCAGCCTTTGCTGTTGGAACATCTAGTCACCCCACATCTTTCCTGCTGGCCCCAAACGAATGTCCTCTCCTTCTGGCCTCACTGGCGGTGGAGAGCAGGAATCCCTCTCTTCCTGCTGGTGGTCTTTTATATACTGCTTGAAAATCATTACTAAGTTCCCATCGCTCCCCCAGGAAAGGAAACCCTCCCTTACGAAGAGAACATGGATCCAGTTTAAGCTTTCTGAGTATCCTCAAAATCCAAACATGGAAAGAGTAACCCACCTCCACCCACCATAACACAGGTAAGAAGCATCTGTCGTGTCCGGCTGGATGAACAGTACTGCATGTTCTACTGGACAAAGAGTCCCTGCAAATCCCAAGAGACGACATTCTGCATATGCATCCTATGATGTCTATCAATATTGATGCTGTGTTTATGAAACGAGTCATCATCAGCTAAAGACTCGCTCTTCCCCCTAGTCTGCCTGACATAAGTGTTTCTGTGATTCTAAGTGTGGAGTTTCCAGAAAGCAGTGTGTCTAATTTTCTCCTTGCATGAGGCAAGCATCCATTCCTGCCATGAAGCGGCCAGCAGGAGGTAACAGAAGACTGTCATCAGACCTTTTCCACATGAAAACCTTGGCCCCCACCTAAACAACCTTCCGCTTCTGCAGACGTGAGCCAAGAGAAAGGCGTGTTCAACATCTGGGTACAAACAACCCCACTGCTTGGACAATGAAGTGGTATTTCCCCCAGGATGGAAGCACGTGCTCAGGAGAATAAACAAACCTCTGAATGCTATCTGTAACAGCTCCATCTGCTGGTTCCCAGATAATGTTACAGATCTGACAGTTGGACATCGATCATATTGATCCAATAATAAACAGTGCATTATAATAGAAGTCTTGTCGTTTTTCTTCTCAGTTCATCCAGAACTGCTCCAGCCCCAGACGCCAGCCAGTGTACACAGGGGATGCTAAAATAGAGCATAAGGATTGCTTTGGAAGACAATCTAGCTCAACAGAGAACTCTCCAGAATAATGGATATGACAAAGGGACAGGGCAGCACTGGCTGCCGTCTTTGTGGTGTCAAGCAACAGATCCTCCTGTTCCGTTCCTTGGATTTTCCTCTCCCAAGGTGGAAATAGTGAGACTTGCAACTCAGGTCCAAGTGATCGTAAGAGGATTACAGTAACGAGGCTGTGCTTGGTAAGCTGTGAGCACCTAAAAGTCATAAGTCAGATAAAGATCAAGGTATTATAATTGCATCTTAATATTCACTGGCATTATTAGAAAGGCCTAAAATCTCCCATTAATTCAGTGAGAATTAGATGTCTATCAGAGACATATAGTTAGATGCTGTGATATTTTTAAAAAAAATTAGTAGGGATGAGAAAAAAGAATGTGATCGAGTGGAATTAGACAGCACTCAAACATACAAAGTCCACCAGCAGGCAGAAGAGTCCCAGGTAACTTCCTAAGCTATTGAACACATACATGCCCATTTTCCCAATGGGATTGTTATTCCAAATATTTACTTTCATCCATTTCAACGTCATATGCCTTAAATGCCCACCATCAACTTCACACCCAATCCCGAGCTGCTTATACTCAGAGGCAGGTAGTAGACTCGGACTAAACTGTGGCATCACCTGGGCATGGCTTGGGGCTTTGGGAATTCCGTGAGCCTCAGCACTCCCACCCTAAACCCATCCCAAGTATTAACCAGTTGAATCTTGTCTTCTCCAAAAACAATGTGTTGAAATCCTAGCCCCCAGTACTTCAGAATGTGACCATGTTTGGAGTAGGGTCTCTACAGAGGTAATCAAGTTAAAATGAGGTCATCAGGGTGGGTCCTAATCCAATGTGACTGGTGTCCTTATAAAAGGGGGAAATTTGGAAACATGGACACACACACACACACACACACACACACACACAACACAATGAGAAGAGACACAGGGAGAAGACTGCCAGTCACAATCCAAGGAGAGAGGTCGGGGGCAGGTCCTTCCCTCTTAGCCCTCACCTGGAACCAATCCTGCTGACACCTTGATTTTGGTCTTCTGGTCTCCAGACAGTGAGACAATACATTTTTATTGTTTAAGTCTCCCAGTTTTGTGTTATTTGTTGCTGGAGCCCTAGCAAACTAATGCACGAAGTAATCATACAGGCTAAGTTAAAACAATGAGCTTGTTAATTGATGGATCGATTGGATAAATTTAGAAGAAATGAAAGTCATCCCACTCCCTGTGAAGGGCAGCATGGTCACGCCATTTCTTCTGAAGTGAAATCCTCACGATATAAAAAGTTCATAAGCAAACAGTTTTAAACCTTAAGCCCAAAAAGATTTATAAATTCTCAGATGATCTTTAAGTTGATAAGAGAAAAAAGGAAAACTTTTTCCTCATTGCCAAGTCCTTTAACAAATTTGCTTCCATGACGCCTCCCATTGAAATGGAAAACTGTCAAAGAATCACAGATTTATGATTTATTTATGATGAGTTGTTTCTTTCCCTGACAGCAACATCAGCACCAGTTAAAATTTGACAACCATAATCTAGATGACAACTTTGTGATTGGGTCTGAATGTAATTTGTTCTCCCTCCACTGCTGTAATTGCCCAGACCTTATCACTTACTTTATTGTGATATCAGCCATGATACCTTTTTTTCCAAAAGATCACCCAAAGAGCTAAACTCACCAGGATCAGATAAACATTAACATCTCCAAGAAAACCCTAGAGAGCTCAAAAGCAAACTTGTAATTCAGCTGATGGATTGCCCCCATCACCTATGGAAAGCTGCTCAGGATGGGGAAGGTGTCACCCAGCATAATTTCCCATCTTCATTCTCCTTTTCCTACCATATTAACACGTCGGGGAGCTGGTGACCATGAATCCAGAATAATTCGTGGCAATGCCAATTCACTCACTCTGTGTGTCTTGCTCTAGGTGGTTTGCTTCCAATATTGCAGTGAGGCCAGGTGCCTTCTAGGGAAACCGAAGCCAGTTGGTTTTTCTCTCTGTTGTACAAGTCCAAGCAATATGCCCATCCTTGACCTTCCCTTACATAGTAGGGACCTCAGAACCCCCAGGAGGGATACAGTAGAAAGGAGATATTGCAGGCATCATAAGGGAGATGACAAGTTAACCCACAGAGCACCCACTGTGATGAGGGTCAACTACCCCACCCACCAGGCTGCCCCGAGCCTGGCCCCTCCTAACCACAGGACTCACCTCAACCCAGTTCTGCTCCTGTCCAGTGACTTCCTGTCCATAAGAGAAAGATCCCAGGGAGACAAACTCTCCGACCAGAAACCAAAGAATTAGACTTAATTCACATTTAAAATGCAATACCTCCCTAAACCAATGTTATTTGAAAGTGACATGATTTTCCAAGTTAAACTTCCAGAGTCTTTGTTACAACTTTTACTGGAAAGCAGTAGAACCCCTGAATCCATTGTCTATTTAGTCTTGAATGCCACCAATAGAGTGGGCCAAGAATCAAAGAGAAAGAAAACATTGCAAGAGGAAAAAAATTAAACGAAAAGGGAATGAGGGGCTTCCCTGGTGGCGCAGTGGTTGAGAGTCCGCCTGCCGATGCAGGGGACACGGGTTCGAGCCCTGGTCTGGGAAGATCCCACATGCCACGGAGCAGCTAAGCCCATGCGCCACAACTACTGAGCCTGCGCTCTAGAGCCCATGAGCCACAAGTACTGAGCCCACATGCCACACTACTGAAGTCCGTGCGCCTAGAGCCCCTGCTCTGCAACAGGAGAAGCCACCACAATGAGAAGCCTGTGTACCTCAGCGAAGAGTAGACCCCGCTCGCCACAACTAGAGAAAGCCCGTATGCAGCAATGAAGACCCAACACAGCCAAAAATAAATAAATAAAATAAATAAATGTATTTAAATAAAAAGAATTGCCTGTGAAGATCTGGCCCTGAGTTTAAAAAATAAAATAAAATAAAATAATAAAATAAAAAACGCTGTTAGGATCCAATCCCCTACACTGGCTAGACGTTAAATGGTAACTACTCAAAATGGCCCAAAATTATAGTAGATTCCCATTTCATAGTTCCCATCATTCTCTTCTAAATATTAGCCCAATATTAAGCATGGCTTTCCCTAAATTTGCATGGTTCTTGGAATCCAATATCCCTATTTGGAAAGAAGGCAATCACACAGCCTTAAAAATGTCACCAGGTCTCCTAATTCCATCAGAGGATCAATACAGAGACTAACATTGTTCCAAAGTACACTGCAGGCTAGGTTTACTCTAGGATGATGATAGAATTGGAGATCTGTGTGGTCAGCCTCCACAGGGCTCAATTGGCCTTCCAAACTCAAACCAAGTTCCTGGATCTACCTCCCTCCTACAAACAACTGGATAATTTTATGCGCTGCATATGGCGCTATCCTGGCCACATGTATTTGTCTTATAGGAAGTGCATCTGATGTCTGATTCAAAAGTCCAAGTTCTAACGAACAGTATTTACCAGGAATGTCACAGTGAGAGGCCAGGTCGTTGCTAGGAAACAGGAAGGGCAAGATTTGGAGCAGATGACACAGCACTGTGTGGCATCGTGTGGCTGCAGCCGCTCAGAAACTTAGCTCAAGACTTTTCACAAACACTCCTGGGTTCTGGGGAGCAACTGTCAACATCAGTTAATCAGAGGGTGTGATGGGTGATTCTTAAGTGTCATCTTGGCTGGGCCACGGTACTCAGACAGGTGGTCAAACATTATTCTGGACGTTTCTGGGAGGGTGCTTTTGAATGAGATGAACATTTAAATCAGTGGACTCTGAGTAAAATAGATTGCCTTCCATAACGTGGGTGGGCCTCGTCTAATCAGTTGAAGGTCTGCCCAGAACCCTCACCAAAACAGGAAGGAATTCTGCAGTCTGACGGTCTTCAGACTTGAACTGCAGCATCAGCTCTTCCTGGGTTTCCACCTGCCGGCCCACCCTGCCAGCCTATATAATCACACGAGGAATCCTTAAAATCAATCTCTTTTCTTTTGTCTTGTTTTAATGGTGATACATTTAACTGAGATACATTCAATATATTAGTTGCTTTTAGTCTATAACACATTTGGACTCCCTGGAAAAGTGGAATAATAGCTTTTTTGTGGGTGATGAACCATCCATTGTTAGTTGGAAATACGCACAAATGTCCTCCATGATAACTTGGGTTGCCAAGAACTGCCAAAACCACTAATTCTGCAGGTTCATGATCTCCCCCAAGTTTCTCATCGTTTTCTTTGTCTGACTTTTCCCTCAGCACACTCTAGTGTGTTGCTGTGCACTGTACAGTCTGGATAACTTGAATGTCAAAAGAATAGTGTTAATTGCTTATAACATATTAAAAAGTTTAACTCCATGAGTCCATGCGGGGGGCTGAGGGAAAGGAAGCTCTTCTTCAACAAGTACGTGTAGAAGGAACAATAGAATTCAGGCAATGGGTGCTAAAAACCACTGGATGAAAAGTTATTTGGGAATATGGGGAATGTTTACACAGTGACAAAGAGTATTGAAACAGTGCCAAAGTATCACTCGCCCCTAAGATTACTTACTAATCACTTACTAATTCACATGGGACAATATGGCAATCACCCCCATAAGCAAGTAATCAAACAATCTCACTAATAGAGGGACATGATTTGCTTCCTAATGAGATGCAATGTGACATACCATCTACATGGCATCCCCGTCACAAATGTGAAGCATGGACCTAATCCAGATTCTAGATCTAACATCCATTTTGTGGCTGTTCAGGGGATAGAAGAACAAGGGAAATGACACCAGGAGAAAACAGTCTGGCAAATCTAGAATGGGTGTATTCTACAAATGATCTGGGTTCTCAAAATTCAATACTAGAAAGGAGAGAAAGAAGGAAGACTGTTGTAAATTAAGAGGCTGAGGACATAAAAAACTAAAATTTTAAAAACCAAATGCAGCAATGCAGCATATGAACCTTAAATAGGTCCTGGCTCTGGAAAAAAAAAAATGAACTGGCTATAAAAATACATTTTGTTTTGGGTAAAATTTGAGAAATTTGAATAATGAATTATTGCTAATTTTCTAAAGCATGGTTACGTTATTGTGATTATGTTGAAGAATGTCTTTTCTTAGGAGATGCGTACTGAAATATTCAGTGGGAAAGTATCGTGGTGTCTACAACCTTAATTCCAAATAGTTCAACAAAAAGAAAATGCGTTTATAGAGAGTGATAAGCATAAGTGGCAAAATGTAAACAATTGTTGAATCCAGGTAGAGGGTACACAAATGTTTGCTCTGTTATGCTTTCAACTTTTGTGTGTGTTTTTGAAAACGGTCAGAATAAAAGTTGGGGAAATAAAAAACAACTTTGAGGATCACCTGTCTTCCCCAAACTCCATCCTCTCCTACCTTCTAGCCCAGCACCTTCTAGCCGAAATGAAAAAAGAAATGCACTTCATTTTTTGAACAGCTTTATTGAGATATAGTTCACATACCACACAATTCACCCAATTTAATGTCCACGATTCAATGGCTTTTAGTATATTCATAGAGTTGTATGACGATCACCACCATCATTTTTAGAACATTTTCATTACCCCCAAAAGAACCCACCCCTTAGCCATCACTCCCCAGCCTCCCCATGCCCCCCGCCCCAGTCCTAGGCAACCACTAGTCTAGTTTCTATCTCTAGATGAATTTGATTTTTACTTCTTGAAGATCTTACATGTGGCACCAAATTTCTCAGCTGCTGCCAATGCTTTAACAAAATTCTTTGTGTCCCGCTGTGTTTGCTCATCCCCAGTTCCGTGCAGGACATTAGAGAGAGCTGGTATCATTCTCAGCCTCTGGGGGCCCAAGAGCCTCATTAGACTATGTCATCTGCCTTCTGGCTCTGTTGAGGGATGCACTGGAGGAAAAGAAGCAGATCTGCTTTCAGATAAAGTAGACCAGGAATTCATGTCGGATGAGCTCAACTGACGCTTTCTCTGGCTGAGGACACTGGAAGGGGCATCAACCATCTGCAGAGTCTCCTCCATACCCCATTTTGCATTATGATGATCTCTGCAGATGGTCCAAGCTTCCTGACAGCCCCTCATTGTCGGGGGTGGTGGGCACTGACTTTCCTCCAAGTCCATCTCAGCTCTCACCTCGGTGGAGCTACTCTGGCCACCATGCATGATGCCCAAGTAAAGCACAAACAAGGCACCTGCCTTCCTTGACTGACTGGACTTCACAGCAGCCCAAGCAGCTGTAAGGAGCAAGGAACTCTCTCCACAGGAACGACTGTGTAGCTCTTCTCAAGACAATGCAATTATATCCTTCCTAGCTGGGTTCAACGCAGTATAAAGTTTTTGTTTGGGTTGATTTTTACTTGTAAGTACCGGGAACTACTCACTCTCAGAGCATCACCTTGCAGCTGATACCTTTGGAGAACTTTGCAGAAGAAGGTTTTTCCCATAGAAAAGTCCATGAGTTTTGAGTCCATGGGTAGGATAGGAATGTCTCTGAAGTAATAATGGCATAAAACACAATGGAACTAAGAAAAGACACTGCATGACATCTGTTTAGGTCTGAGGACAATTATGTGTACCAAATTCAGTACTGGATTGCTAGTTAAGCTCAAAGAGAGGACGTGTGAGTTTACCTAAGCAGTTATATTTTATTTAAATCTTGCTCCCCACTGCATTTCCTTTGTGATGGATTTTTATTATCAATTACCTAGTTGATGCCCTGGTACATTTGCTATTTTTAACTAGTTTTTCCCCAAAAGGGAATTATATAACGACGGACTTGATGTGCTCTTTGTTTCAGGTCTCTCAGTTTTCCACCTGAGAACACCAAGCACTGGCTTTCTAAGCTCATTGTCTGTATCCCCATTCACTACATAGCAGTCATCAGTAAGAAGGGCAGGGAAAAAAGATGAGCCTCTCTATGGGACACTTGTTAGACAAAGATGCCCCTCCCTGTGAGGACTACAAATATGAAGGTCTGTCTTCAAATACCTTTGTCCAATTTTGGGCATGAAGCAACATTTTCACCCAGAGAAGTGATTTATCAGTGATTACAGAGTTTACACTTGGAGGTGATGTAAACCCAAAACTACACTCTAGATTTTGTTTTGAACCATAAGTAGAGATTTAAAATCCAAGAAAAAAGAGTGAAATGCAGTAGTCATTTTCCAAGATTAACAACTCCAGCAGGCTTGAGTGAAGTCCCAGATTTCTCTGCAGTAAAGATTTCTGGGAGTTCACTGTAAGGTCCAGGAGAGCAAATCTGGAGAGGCACTGTTTGTGCTCTACACTTCAGGTTAAGAGGTTCATTTTATAGCTCTTTTTTGCACCTGTTGAATGGGTTTCTCCCCCACCCCCACCCCATATCCCTTCTCCCCTTCTCTCCCACCCCTTTCAACAGCATCATTTTTCTACCCTTAAGTGCCACTAAGGACAGTTATCCAGTGAACACAGACCCAGGGTAACTTGTAATAGTGAAGTCAAATGCTTATGTTTTTCCCTGCAGTCGGGCAACATTTTTCATCTCTGATTTTCCTTGGCCAGATGGAAGATGTCATTCAGGGAACCCCAGGCGTTCTGAAGATGAAAAGGAAGGTAGGGGGCCCGGCTCAGTGCTTATTAACCATAGAGGGAATTTGGTTCACTTCAAGAAGTAGTAAAATAATGGCACAGGAGAGACAATGACTCTTAATGAATTCGTGTGAGTAAAGTGTGAGGTGACCAGTTTGGGGACATGCAGCCCCAAGGCCACCCTCTGGAGGAGAAAAATGGAACAATTGTTTTCTGTTACTACACAGTATTGACCTCCCTTTCCGGAATCACACAGGGCCACTCGGATATCACGTCCAACGTAGGATTACCTCTGTCTGAGTGCCTTGGCTGCCTTTTAAATAAGGTGGGTGACATGTGACACTGGAGTCCACAGTCAGGCTTGAGGTAGGAATAATCTCAGGTGCTCCTTCAGCCAGGTGAACTGTTCCACTTCCATCTCTGCCTCCCCTCCAAAAAAATCCTTCCCTAGAGGTCAGGAGGCTCCGGCCCTCAAATCCCACCAACCTGCAGGGTTGAACATCTTCAGCTTTCACATACCACCTTTCCTATTCACACCAAAGTCTCACGGGACGTATCAACTGCCTGGAAAATAAAACAGCCTCCCAGGCTCTATGAAAAAAAAAAAAGGAACAGAAAAGCTACAGAAATAAATCCCAGAGTCTGCTTCTAATCCTGGACAGGTGGCACCTTGGCACAAGTGCATTGAAATCACTTTCTTCCTGGGCCGCAGAGCTGAATCCCTCTCCCAGAAAGACCAACACCCCTCAATCTGGAGGTGGGGAGTGTGCTGGGGGAGGAGCCAGGAGCCTGGGGCTAGAGGTCTGTGACCTCCCGCCGAGCCGTGCTATCGGCCTTGGATCGACTATCTAGTGTAAACGCAGTTTCACACATAAATAACGTGCCACATCTGGCCCTTCGGTTTTATGGCGTCTTAGCGACCGAGCAATTTATAGATGGCGACCTTGTTAGGCAGCAGCCGGGCTCGCTGGGAGCTGCGAGGTCCGAGGTACCGCTGGGGACGCAGGAGGGGCGAGGGAGAGGAGAGCCCCGGGGTCCCAGATCTCCAGCTCCGAGGGGCGCTCAGGAGAGGGACCCACCCGCCTGGTTGGGGATGGGGCCGCAGCAAGGTGGCAGCGCCCCCTCCTTCCAAGCCGGCCATGTGGCAGCTGAAAGAGCCATCGAAGCCGAAGTGTGTTTGCGCTCATACCCAATTTATTACCGCTGAACATATGGCCAATATTTTGACTCACGTCAGTCGGGCAAGGAAAACAAACAGAGCGCGAGGCGCGGGGGAGCGGCCCCCTCCGCTGGGGCTGCGCTACGGCCGCGGGGCCGGAGCCGGGAGGGTGGGGCCGCCGGGCACGGAGCCGGAGCCAGGAGGGGGAGGGCTCGCCGCGCCAGTGCCCCTGCGCCCGCGGCTCTGCAGCCGCCGGTGGCTCAGGATAAAGAGCGGCCGGCCGGGGATCTGCGCGCTCGCGGGCCGGGGCTCCAGGCGCAGCCGCGCTCCAGGTGAGCCTCCCGCTCGAGCGCGCGGCCGGGGGTGGTCGGGGGGCGCGGGGCGCGCGGCTGCGCGGGGAGACGTACAGGAGCCCAGCGTCGCCCCCGGCTGTCGGGCGAGCACCGTAGCTCCCCCGGCCCCAGACCCCGCGCGGGCATCCTTAGCTGCGGGGGACCGGAACGCGCTCCGGGCCGGCGTCCTGCCGCGGGCCAGGGGAGAGGGGTCTCGGTGTCCCCCGCGCGCCCGCCTGTGCGGCCCCCTCTCGCGGCTCTCGCCTTGGCTCGGTCGCCCATCCGCGGGGGTCCGGAAGCAGCAGGTGGGCAAGTGCCGGGTGTCTCAGGTCCGCCGCCGGCTCCGCTGGTCACGAGGGGGGCGCTCGGGTTGGGACCGGGCCCCGCCCGCCGCGCCCGCGGCCCGGAAAAGTTTTACCTGCCTCCGAAGCCAGGTGCTCCCGCCGCCGCGCACTTTCCCGCCCGCCGGGGAGCGGGACCGCCGGGACCGGCAGGTGCGGCTGGAGGGGATGGCGAGGAGGAGAGGCGCGGCGAGGTTCGGAGCCCCGCCCGGGAGGGCGCGGCGGAGGAGGGGCGCCGGGGAGGTGGGGGACTAGATAAAGGCGCGCCTGGAGATTCGGCGAGGCTGTCGCCGCAGCGTCGGGAGTGGGAGGCGGAGCGGGCGCGCCGCGCGCCTCGGGCCCCTCCCCACCGTCGGCTCCGTAGGCTCCTGGGCCGCCGGGGCCGCTGCCGGGAAGGGAGCGCCTCCGCCCCGCCTCCGCCGGGTAAGTCTCCCCGGTGTGCGCAAGGGTCGGCATGGGGCTGCAGGACGAGGCGATGTCCCCAAGGTAATTTGGAGATGGCGCCTAGAGGAGAAAGAGGTGCTCCTCGGGCGGAACTGGGCCACGGGGTGGGGGGTGAGGAGGAGGAGGAAGGCGAGGGGCGGGAGTCGCCGGCAGGAAGGACCAGGGCTGGGGGCCGAGCAGGGGTCGGGGGGTCTTTGAGGCGGCTCAAGCTTGGACTTTGAGGGGACCGCGCCAGGCGCCAGACAGTTCTCATTTGTGTCAGTAGAGATCGCCAGAGGATCGGAAATGAGCCTCAGTGGGCTCTGCTGAGGCCCTGGTCTCCGAGGGGCGCCCCCTCTGCCCCCCCATACACACACTCTGCAAGGAGGCCCTTTGGCGCGCCTCTCGCGCCTTCTCGATCTTGGTGGCGCTTGGGGGTGGGAAGGGGGCGTTGCGTCTGGAGGAGGGCTGTGGACCTCGGGTGCTCAGATTGGAGAAGTGAGAGGGAGAGTCCCAGGAACCCCCTCCCGCTGGTGCCCGAGGGCCTCGTGGGTCGGTTCCTCGCTCTCCAGGCACAGCTGCCAGGTTCCGCGCAGGCTGGGAGCGCGGCCTCCCCGCGCCGACGAGCGCTACATGGCACAGAGCCCTCCTGGCCCAGCTCTAAGTGCTGAGTACTGACCCGTTGGGAGAGGCCGCTGGATTTTCGAAGTCTTGTAATGATTTTGTCACGTGTTAAGAAGTAAATTCAGATAAGAACGTGCTTTCGGCGCCCTGTTTCCTTGAGAAACCCAGATCTCCTGCATTGAAATCACCCTTATCGGGGGAAGGTCGAACTTGGCTGGACAAACGTTCCTGAAGGCAACATTGACGATGCGTAATCTCATTGTAACATATTTAATCATTAGAGAAGCGCGAACGAATAAAGCAAAGGGGTGAGCCCGGGGGGACGTGCCGTTTGGTTCCCCAATAAACCGGTGACAATGGATTGGCTGGGACGGGCTCATTTGGCCTAAGGGGGGCTTAGAGCTACGTTTTTAAAGAAAATATTGGAGGAAGGCCCTTTCCATTTTGCAGCGCGCCCCGAGCCACATTTCGTGTTCAGTTTAACATCCATGAAAGTTAAACGGCTTTTCTCGCCTTTTATTTTATTGGATGCGTTTTCAAAGATCTCATTAAAGCGCATTTATCAAAGTCCTACCATATGTCCGCGGGGTCTTACGCCCACACAATGAGGCTGATTAATAAAAAGAGAAATCCTAATTTCTATTACAATTTATGTCCTCAGGAAATGTCTGCCTTTTTTTTTTTAAGCCAGATAATTGGTAAAGTGTTGTGTATTTCACCTTGAAGAAGAGTAGGGGGAGATAGCTCAGAAGGATGCCTGCGCCCTGCGCCCACAATTGCAGGGAGACTCCAGGCTCTAGGTCCCTAGGTCAGTTCTCTCCATGGCTTTATAGAGTTCCTGGTGCTCCTGAGGAAGCGGGGAAGGGGGAAAAGGGGGGTCAGATACAGAATCTGAGCTCTGTCTCTGGGCCTGGAAAACTTCTCTGCCCAACATCTTCTTGGTGACTTGGGAGGACTGTCCTTCTGGGAGGTGCCCTCACTCTTACCTCCTGTGGTAAGAGTTAACACAATATGAATCAAAGAAAGAGAAAACTCACCTTTGACTTGAACCCAAAGTGGACTGAGATTTCCTTTCCCTTCACACTAGTCCCTACTTTCTGGTCCATCTGTCCGCTGGCTGTGGGTCTCTTCTGCCAGAGATTTGCACCTGTTCTGATCTGGCCTCACTGATAGGGCTGTAGGCCTCCCCCATCCAGCCGCTCCATTCTGCTTCCCGCCCCCACAGCCTGCAGGGACTTCCAGGGACCTCAGCTTCCTTCGGGGGCAGAAGGTGATGCCAGTTGGTGCCAGGATCCACCAGAGATGAGCCTGCCTTTCAGTTTTCTGGTTGGGAAAGGTCCTGCTTCAGGTGGTACCCTGGGCCACACTCCTCGACATCTTTCAACCGGCGGCCAGAGCTGACACTCTTGCTTCCAGCAGCCCCCGTTCCCCCACCTGGAGTTGAAGCTGCCATGGGATACCTTGGAGGAGTGCATCTTAAAGGTGGGCGTCTTTATCGCCAAGCTCGGGGACCAGATGGGGAGACATTTTCTGTCCCCGTTGATTTCGAGTGCATGCCACGCTCCGAGTCTCCAACCCGAGATAAAATAAACCTTTCCCCTCCAACAAAACCTTTGTGTCCAGCGCGGCTAATCCTCGCGGAGAAGGAAGGTGCAATGCGCTTTGTTTCTAGAGTGAATGAAGACAAACGCTTGCACCTTGGCGCTAACCAGACAATAAACTAATCCACTTGAAGGCTGTTATCTGAGATGGGATGTGCAGGGGACCCGCTCGGCCATGTACTGTACCAGGAAAGGAGTTTCTTTTCAACCTCTTTTCATTCCAAAAAAGAAAGAAAAGAAATGAAGTCAAATTAGTATTTCCAAATAATGGGAAAGACCTTGTATTTTTAATGACTGGTCGCACTTTTGTGGATGGGGAGGGTGAGGCGTGCTGCCTGGGGCTGCGAGGCTTTGGGCTCCTCGAGGCCACCCCCGTTTTACAGTGGTCCTCAAGGTACTCCCCCCGGACTTTTTCTGCCCTAAATTCCTCTAGAGGAGGCGCCTACCCAGCAAGCTCTCACCAGCCTGAAAGGGGAAAGATGTGAGCAGAGCGCCTCCCAAGAGGCCTTCAAGCCAAGAAGCCTTCTGAGATTGAGAGAGGAACGGGGATTGGGGGCGCTGGGGGCGCCCCACCAGCCCGCCTCACCCACAGGCACACCGAGCCAGGCTCCCACGCGTGGGGTGTGCCCAGGCCTCTCCTCATTTTCCCAAAGGGCCTTCCTTTCCTGCCTTGTTTGCTGCTGTTCAGAGCTCACCCCTCCCCCAACAGGGGGCGTCAAACTGCGGTGCGCGGGCGCAAGGAGCTGGGGACCCGGGCGCACCAGGGCCGCCCCCGTGCTCCGGAGCTCAGAAAAGGCGCTCGTGTTTGAGCTACCTGCGAAAGTAAACAGGTAAACACTGGGCCGACTTGGAGGGCCACTTGTCCTGGAGTGGGGCCACTTACCCTGTGTACATTCGCCTCCCGCCCGGGCCTCCGGCGGTGGTTCACCTCCCCCGCGCCCTCACCAGCGCCTGCGCTCCCATCCCTCCAGAACCCCGAGCCGCAGAGAGGAGCTGAGCGGCCTGGGAAGCCTCCTAAGAGGGATTCTTCCAGCCTGCGAGGAGGAAGATTCTCTTCCTCCTCTCCCCCACCTCCCCTCGGGGCCTGCGACGCCCTCTGAGCTCGTCCCAAACGTGGGAAAAAGGGAGGTAGAGCTCGAGATTTGTAAGGAAGCTGGAGCCCCAGCGCCGAGCATAAATATCCGGGGCAGGGGACCTCTGGCTGCTCGGGTGACCCTGGCAGGGGTACTCGGTGGTTGTCGCACACCAAAGAGGGCAAAACATGTCTCCCTCCGGCCCAGACCAGCTGCCATCAAACTTTCAGCACCGTCTCAACTTCTCCCCAAGTTCGCAGCAGAAGGCCCAAGGCTGAGCGCTCAGGAGCTCCCGCAACGCCGGCGGCAGAGCCCAGAGCCCAAACCCAAACACGATGGAACCCAGGACATTGTCCTCTCCTGGCTGCAAGATGGAACCCGGAAAGAAGCTACTGAAGAATCCGGACCTGGGGAGCCGAGCACATCCAAGCAGAGCTGAACTGGTGCCAGAGGACACGGATATGTTCAGAGCCGATAGGGTGGGGATAGCGGGGACACTAATAAGGACTCTGGAGGGGCCAGGGGCGTGGGGCTTGGTACTCTCGACCAAGTGTGCGGGATCTCGCTGAGCAGGAGACCCCTGGCTCGAAAAGACCAGGCTGTGGTGCTCCCAGCGAGACCTCTTGGGGAGCCCTCCGGATGCAATCACCTGTTTAATTTGTGTGTAAAAGTTCATTTGGTGCCTGGCCCTGCTCCTCGGGTCACATGAGGTCCGGGAGACCCTGGAGCGTGCTTTGGGCACCGGACCTGCCCCCAGCTGCCAGCTGGTCCCCCGCCGGCCTCC
Organism: Globicephala melas; assembly: GCF_963455315.2. NCBI lineage: Eukaryota > Metazoa > Chordata > Mammalia > Artiodactyla > Delphinidae > Globicephala > Globicephala melas. The sequence goes on along the minus strand of NC_083328.1, from coordinate 41,788,163 downwards.
CGGCGTCCGCAGACCACTCCTGGGGGACTTGCATTTTATGATCTTCCTCTAACAAGCCGAGTTTCTCCCCTTCAATTACGGGCCTCCCGGCGGTCTCCCTGCGCCTTTTCAATTGCAAATGTCAGCGCTTTGGAAGCGGACGCGGGAACGGCACCGGCGACGGAGCGCTGGGCAAAATGGATTCGCGAGGTCCCAGGAGGGAGACACTGAGCACAGCGCATCGGGCTCCGCAGGGCGCTGAGCGTGGCTTCGCGAGGCCAGGCTGAGGCTCCCTCGGGTTCCCTCCCTGCTCCGCAGCCCCAAGGTCAGGGGCAGGAAAAACTAGCAGGGGTGAGGATGGAGGAGGGAGCAGAGACCCAGAACACGGTCTGTGCGGGCGGGGGAGTGTGGTCCCGCAAGTGCTCCAGCAAGGAAGGGGGCCCTACGACCTGTGGTGTGGGAGAGCTCAGGCCCGTCGAGGCCAAGGGGCCGGCGCTGTGCGGAGCCCCGCCTCAGTGAACTGGGCCGGGAGCCTTCTCAGGGCGCGGTTGTCAGCGCTCCCGCTTCAGTTTCCAGGAGGCTGGATCCCCCTGTAGGAAAACAGTTGTCTCCAAGGTGCTCTGCCCGAAGTGCAGGCTCTCAGGGGCCGGGGGGGGGACATGACCCACTGCGGCAGTGCTGATGAGATCCTGGGAGAAAGGCCACTATGGGGGAAGGGAGAAGTTGGGAGCGAAGTGGAACTAGGTGGTTCCCAGACGAGGAACTGCGCAGGCTCCGTGGAGGGGTCTGGGGGCACCCCTCCCAAAGATGGATACGCAGAAGAGTCACTTCTTGCCAAAGGGGACATTTCTCACCCAACCCAAGAATTGGCGTGGCCCAACCAGACTCCTTTCTGGCCCTTCCTAGAGCCTACCCTGGTCCCCAAGAGACACCCCTCGCTTGGGACAGAGGAATAAGAGGAGTGACCAGGATGATTTTTTCTGCAAAGCTTGGGTTGAGGAACTTTTCCTCGCTAGTTATTTATTTAGCAGCTGAGTAACAATGGCTGGGGTAGGCCCGACAGCCCCTGTTTCCAAACTCTGGGCCTCTGTGATGCCTGGAAACCCAACTTCCCTCCTCCGACTGGACGGGGCAGAGAGCTCCCGAGTGAGAGGGGGGAGGGAGAGGCAAGGAGGATGGAGGCTGGGAAAGGCAGACTGGAAAGAGAAAGAGGGGAAAAAAGCACGAAAAGTAATGGGTTCAAGGAACACGATTCAAACCAGTTTCTAATTCTTGCAGGGGGGGAAGGGGGGAAGGAAAGGGGCAAGGAAAGGGGGAAGGAAAGGGGAAAGGGCGGAAGGAGGGGGAGAAAGGAGAAAAGGAAAAGTAGGAGAAAGAGGAATGGGGAGCGTCGACATGAAGGGGTTTCCTTAATATCGTGGACGGATTCAGAAATGAATGAAGAGATAGTCCACTGAAAAGGGTTGAATGCCATGACAACTAGGAACAACCTTAGATTTATTCCAAACAGTTAGGACACATTGAAAGAGAGCGTCAATCATGTATTATTTCTCCACTGAAATAAATGCAAAAACCGAGCCGGGACAAAGGCTTCCAACGGGAGCGGGACATTTGTCTACATTTCGCTCATTGTCCGCAGCTTAGCAATCGGTTTGTATTTGTGTTTGCCCGGGTCCGACCACCCAGGACGCGCCGACGAGGGGCTCCCTCTAACCTGGGCCATTGTCACCCGCGTCACATACTGGGGGCGAGGCAGCGAGGGCTGCAGAAAGCCGCCGAGCGGCTCGGGGAGAGGCGCCCTCGCCGGACGCTGGTAACTCGGGGGCGGCCGGGGCGCGGCGGCCGCAGCTGCGAGCGGGGAGTACGGGCGCCGGCGCTGTGCTCGCCGGCGTGGAGGCGGCCCCGGCGGAGGGCTTGGGGGTGGGCAGACCCCGACCCCCGCCGCGGCCTTCTCCGTCCCTCCCCGCCCCCAGGCCAAGCACCGTCCAGACGCTCCTCTGGGGCGGATGAGCATCAGGTAGCAAACCTACCTCGCGCAAAAAAAAAAAAAAAAAACTGGAAGGAGGGGCGGGAAGTGCGGCCTGGATTTTTCCTCACCGGCGCCGAGGAGGTGGTGCTGTCCCGGGAAAGTGCATTTCCCAGGCCGGCCCGGAGCTGGGACCCGCACACAAACCTCACGCAAGCTGGGAGCCTGGAGCGTGTCCTCTGAACTCGCCCCTGGTGCGTCCGAAAGGACTCCCTGGGGAGAAGAAAACTCCGGAGAGAACTCAGCAGCACCTCCCGCCCTGCGACCCCCTTCCCCGCGGTTTTCGGGGTCCTCACCCCGGCTGGAGACAGCGCACCCGCCCCTCCCCCCTCCCCTCTACCCTTGCCCCCCCCCACCCCGCTCTGCCACCGCTGGAGGCTGGAAAGGGAGGCATAATAGGGGGCAGGAAGGGCGCGGAGCCGCCTGCCCTTCCCTCCACCCTGAGATCGCGGCCCGCGGGGCCGGAGGCGGTGGGGCCGGGCTGATCGCGGCCCGAGGGAGACTTCCCCACCCCCACCACCCCACCCCGGGCGCCCGCAAAGCAGAAAGTGAACTGCGCGGTCCTGCTCAGCAGCACAGAGCTGGGGGGAGGGGGAGAGGGGAGGGAGGCGGGGAGAAGGAAATAAATGTCTTTAGCAAATAAAGGGTGTCGGGGCGGGGGAGGTGGTGTCGCTTGGTGGTGGCTCCGGCCGGCCCCGAGCCGATTCCTCTCCTGGGTTTCGGGCTCTTTCGGCGTTTAACTAGAATCAATTACTTGCCTTGTCATTTCTAGTACTCATCCTTAAGCCTCAACCAAAATATTGACCTAGGAGGCTTACAGAAGTTGGGCTCTTGCCATTTGAACCGGATCTTGTTTAGGGAACGGCCAGCGATGGGAAGGAGAGATTTCCGCGGCTCAGCCTGCGCCCCCTCCCCCTTTTCCAAAGGCGCCACAAATCGCCAATTTTCCGGCTTGCTGGGGGCAGGCGCGCGTGGGCGGGGAGGTAGGAACCGGTGAACGTTAAGGAGGATTCTGTTTTTCTCTCCTCCTCCGGGTTTCTGTTTTGTTTTCTTTCCTCCTCCCCCGCTTTTTTAAAAAAGATGCAATTTGTTAAAACTGCCCTTTCAAGTGTGTGGACTCGCGAGCGACGCGGCGGTCCTTTGTATGTAAATACTGGGTAAGAAAGGCTCGCCCCGTCTTTGCAATTAATTGACACGTTACACCTCTCATCTTGCTCTAGAGGGCCGTTGGCTGGGAGCGCGGAGCTCCCCAAAACCCACAATTTCACATCTGCAAATACAGTCTTCATCCACTTGACTTCCAAGACCCGCCCACACGTGTCCAACCTTTGCGTTTTAATGTCTCCCTCCCCCTTTTTTCCACCCTTCTCTCGCTCTCCCTCCCTCCCTCCCTCCCTCTCTTTCCCTCCCCCCTTTCCTCCCCCCTTTCCCTCCCCCTCCCTCTATCTTTCCCTCCCTCTCTTTCTCCCCCTCTTCCCCCCCTCTCCCCAGGTTCGTGAGTGGAGCCCAGCCTTATATGGACTGATCGCTCGGGCAATGGCCCATTTTTTCCTCGCCACCAGCCGCCACCGCGCGCTGAGCGGCCGCCGGAGCCGGAGCTGACGCCGCCTTGGCACCCCTCCTGGAGTTACAAACTCGGGCCCGGCCCGCAGCGCTGGCGCGCAGGCCGCCCGGCTCCCCGCGTCCATTTCCGCGTGCTTGCAGAGAAGACACAGGCAACGCCTTGGGCTTTTTCTTTCTTTCTTTCTTTCTTTTTCTCCCCTTTCCCAGAGTTTCTTTCTTTTTCTTAAACATAATAATCTCAATAATTAAAGCCCATCCCCCCTCCCCTCCCCCAACCCCTCTCCCCATACCCCCTCCCCCGCCCCTACTGAGAGCGCAAGGAATTGACCAAGTGAAGCTACAACTTTGCGGCATAAATTGCGGGGTCCCGGCCATGTCGCTGACCAACACAAAGACGGGGTTTTCGGTCAAGGACATCTTGGACCTACCGGACACCAACGATGAGGAGGGCTCGGTGGCCGAAGGGCCAGAGGAGGAGAGCGAGGGGCCGGAGCCCGCCAAGAGGGCCGGGCCGCTGGGGCAGGGCGCCCTGGACACGGTGCAGAGCCTGCCCCTAAAGAACCCCTTCTACGACAGCAGCGACAACCCGTACACGCGCTGGCTGGCCAGCACCGAGGGCCTCCAGTACTCCCGTAAGTAGCGAAACTTGGCCGCCGCGGCTGTGACCGCCTCTGCTACTGTGGCCGCAGCCTGGGCCGCACGCCCGCGGGGAGAAAAGGGATGGAGCCTTGTAAGCCGGATCCCTCACCCTGCGCCCCCAGAAAGATGCCTAACGTTTGTTTGGGATGCCCTACCTCTTCCCTCTTCGTCAGACCCCCCCCCCCTAGTCCGGGAAGGAGACTTGGTCTCAGATATTTCTTCCAAAGAGAGAAATTAGGAGGAAGAAGGGGAGGGGAATACCTCCCAAGGGCTGGTTACAGACGCCAACCAGAACTGACGGCTCCGGCCGGAGCCCCCCTCCCCCATTCCGACAGCCGGGAAGGACTGGCCTGGAGCAGTGGAGCGAGCCAGCCTGCCTCGGGATACGGGGAGAGGGTGGCCCGGGTATAAATAGCTCACCCTGCCCCCTGCACTTCATAGAGGACGCTTTGTGCGGTGCGGAGGGTGTCCAGAAAGTCGGAAAGCAGAAACGAAAGCCCCCAAAACCTGCCTTAAATGGCCGAGCCGATCAATGCCGGGATTGTGGGTTTTTTCTTTTAAAAATCTGCCCACGTCTCTCCAGAGAGGAAACTGCTTAAGGGGGCCGGAGCCCTTAACCCGCGATGATCTCCGCGCGCCACTCCACCCCCCCCAAAAATACGCACCCACACTGGTCAAACCCCTAGAAACTGGAGCACCGAGCCCCTACTCCTGCCGCTTCTTCTCTTTCCCCGGGGCGGACACCGACGATTTTGTCAGGCGTGGAGCAGGGCGGGGGTCAGGGCGAAGGCAGTGGGGCCTGGCTGCGGGGCGCACAGGCCCGAGGGCGCACGGAGGATCCAAGGCGCGCGGGGTCGGGCCCGGCCGCGCGCGGCCTCCAGGCTCCTGATGGGCTTCTCTTTCCCCCAGTGCATGGGCTGGCAGCCGGCGCGGCGCCCCAGGACTCGAGTTCCAAGTCTCCGGAGCCCTCGGCCGACGAGTCACCGGACAATGACAAGGAGACCCCCGGCGGCGGAGGGGACGCCGGCAAGAAGCGGAAGCGGCGGGTGCTCTTCTCCAAGGCGCAGACCTACGAGCTGGAGCGGCGCTTCCGGCAGCAGCGGTACCTGTCGGCGCCAGAGCGCGAACACCTGGCCAGCCTCATCCGCCTCACGCCCACGCAGGTCAAGATCTGGTTCCAGAACCACCGCTACAAGATGAAGCGCGCCCGGGCAGAGAAAGGTATGGAGGTGACGCCCCTGCCCTCGCCGCGCCGGGTGGCCGTGCCCGTTTTGGTCAGGGACGGCAAACCGTGCCACGCGCTCAAAGCCCAGGACCTGGCAGCTGCCACCTTCCAGGCGGGCATCCCCTTTTCGGCCTACAGCGCGCAGTCTCTGCAACACATGCAGTACAACGCCCAGTACAGCTCGGCCGGCACCCCCCAGTACCCGACAGCACACCCCCTGGTCCAGGCCCAGCAGTGGACTTGGTGAGCGTCGCCCCTCCGAGACTCTCGGCCCCAGGCCCAGGCCCCACCCCAGCGGCGGAGGCGAGGAGGACTCGGCCCTTACAGTGGTTATTATATTATAATTATTATTCTGGAGTCGAGTTGACTCTTGGCTCCGTTGGGGAGGCGCCAGGAGGTTGCTGCACCTCCTTGGAGAGGCAGATTCCACCCCCCAGCTCCGCCCCATCCCTCTCTCCGTTTGAACCTTTGGAGACGGCTGAACCATAAGCCGAGTTTACAGAATGTTTGCGCAGCTTCGCTTCTCTGCCTCTCCCCGGGGACCGAATGGTCCCAGCGTTAACGTCCTCACCTGAGAAGGAGTAAAAGACCCCCCCCGCCCCGCTTTTGTGAATTTTGTAAAATATGTTTGTGTGAGTAGCGATATTGTCAGCCGTCTTCTTCTGAAGCAAGTGGAGAACACTTTAAAAATATAGAGGATTTTTTTCTCCATTTTTTTTAAAGTAAGAAAATGCTAAATATTTATGGCCATGTAAACGTTCTGACAACTGGTGGCAGATTTCGCTTTTCGTTGTAAATATCGGTGGTGATTGTTGCCAAAATGACCTTCAGGAAGGGCCTGTACCCCTCAGGGCCCAACTCCTTTCTTCGTGGTTTGTTTTGGTTTGCTTATATTTGGTTACCCCTGCTTTCTTCTCTTCTTTTTTTATTTTGTTCAGTGCAAACATTTCTCAAATATGAAAAAGGAAAAATGTGTAGGCGAGCGAGAAGCCCCCTGCCCCATCCTCCGGGTCCTGAGCCCCGGAACTTGGAGCTCAGCGGTTCCGTGCGGTTCCCCAAGAGCGCCGGGCGCTGAAAGCTTTCAATTTTTTTAAATAAGAATTTTAATAAAAATCCTGTGTTTAAAAAAACCAAGCCCGGCCCTCCCGTTTGTCTTACTTTGTCGCCCTGCGCCGGGCAAGGAGGTCTCGGGCAAGGAGCCGGGCCAGGCCGCTGGCCGCGCTCTCCCCAGCGCATCCCTTGGGAGCCGGAGCACCCGAGGCGCTGGGGAGGCTTCGGAACAGGCCTCTCCCGGGCGTGCGGGCCAGGCCCCGCGCCTCGGACTCCGGGCGCGCGCGGGAGCGCTGGCCTCGGGCCTGCGAGCGGCTGACCCGCCGCCCGGGGTCGCTCGGCCTCTCCCAGCCTGTCTCTCGGCCTCACGCGCGGTCTGCATTCGGGCGGCAGCGCCCTGGCGCAGGAGGAAGAGTGACTTTGGAAAACGCAAAGGCGAGAAGAGCAAGCCCCCCTCGCTCGCCCAAATCTACGAGTGGCTCCTTCAGCCTAAGGAGCTGTTGAAGCCACTACACTCGATGACTTTCATTTTGTTGCATTTGATTTACCTCGTGCTAAGGAGGGGAGGGGATGCTGAGGTTGAGACTGGTCGGCTTCTCTCCCCACCCCCTTGCAAATCCGCGGCCGGGAGGCGGCCTAGACCTGGGCGCGGGGGCCGGGGGCGCGTTTCGGGGCGCTCCAAGCTTTGGCTACAAGGAGGGACGCGGGGACCCGGGCGCGGAAGACTACGGGGTGGGTGGAGGTGCTGCGGCCTCCCTGGGCTCCTCAGCCGGGGAGAGCCAGGAAGCGGGAGTCAGAGGCGATCCCTGATAACCAGCCTTCCTTCCATCCCCACTCTTTCCGAGTTTCCCGCCTCTGTCCCTGGACTGGATGCCGCGCCTCGTTCCCTCCTAGCATCTGGCTGTGCGCGGTCCCCCAGGCCAGCTCTCTGGCGTGAAGCTGGGCGAATTGCTCGCTAGAAAGTAGGGGTCTGGGGGTGGGGTGGTGCGTCGCGGCCTCCTGGGCTGCGGTAAGGGGAGCGAGAAGTGAGCAAACCGCCCTCGTTCGCCCGGGGGAGGCGGACGGTCCTTCCCTGCTAGAGATCTGATCCCATCCCACCTTTGCCTCAGGGAGAGCTCCCTGGAGGACCCTGGCGCATACTTGCCCGCGCCGGGGAGCGTCTCAGAGGGCCCCGCGGACTTGGGGGGAGGGGCGCCTGTCTCCTCTATCTTGCGGATTTCCGAAAATACCCGGGGCTCTGCAGCTCGGACCGCGCTCCGAGACGCCTCGGGATTGAAAGTCGGCCCCATTCGGAAACTGTATCTCTGGTTTTCTCTCGAGCTCCACCTTCATGGCTGGGGGCGGGGGCGAGGAGGCCGAGCAAAGGGAGCGGTCCCAGCTGACGTTCTCGCTACCTCTAGTTGATGATCAGATTTAATTCAATATCTAAAGCAAACATGATTATCCGTGTGACCAAATCTGCGCGTCAATAGCACTCAGCACCACACGCCCGGGGACGTGATTACACGTTATTCCCGCGTTGCGCAGCTGCCCCTGGATAATTGAGGGCGCTGGAGTCTTTCTAATATCCTCCTAAATGTCCTTTCATATCTCCAGGTTCGACTGGGTTTTTCCAGGTTTTCCTAAATGCGGGAAAGTCTACCTTTGTTCCCCACACCAGCTTGGAAACGTTTGGGGTTTTATTTCTTGCTCTTTGCAAAGGCCAGGAGAATTCTCCCCAAATCGTGTGTCTGCAATAGCCAAATGCCCAACTTGCCCTGATACCAATCACTCAACATTCCTCTTGTAACTGCCCTCTACCCCCATCCGTCAGCAGGGGAGGTGAGAGTTCCAGCCTCTTGGAGTGGGGTTGTCACGAGGCCTGAGGCACAGCCCCAAGACTTGGTTGATTTTGACTGCTGCAGGACCCAGAACTTCCGGGGGCCAAAAATGATCGTAGGAGCTTCCCCCCCGGCCTCCAGAGGGGAAGGAGGCAGCGTGGAAGGGCCAAATTCTCGCAGGCATCCACGTGTGCTCGTAGAGGGCGCATTTGGGGCAGTGGTTAGGCCTACCAGCCTGCAGTCTGGATGTGCGCGCCGGCGGCTGGGAGCCGGGGAGGTGGGCCCGACGCCCGCCTCTCACTGTCCTCGGGTCCCCATGGAGTCAATAAAAGCGCCCGCGGAGCCTGTGTGGCCCTAACCCCAGCGCCCTGGGAGCGCACCCGGCGCGGGGTCCGCTTCGGCAGTCTATCTTCGCCCAATCTACAGCGGGCCGCACAAAACGGCACAATGGGAGAGCTGGGAGCCAGGGATGTTAGAGGCGTGCATATTAAAAAGGGACAGAGAAAGGATCGCAGGGGACAGCGAGAGGGGAAGAGGGAGAAGGGGCCCACCCTCCGCCCCCTTCGCCCCCCTCCGCCCCGCACCATTCAGCGCGCTTATCGCGGGCAGTGAATCCCGGAGTCAGGCAGAAGTCTCCTTGGGGTTTTGTTGGGCCTGTCACTGGGTCCCTTTGTCATCCGCGGGCTCCATGCTGGATTCCATATGGCCAGCTGGGCCGAGGGAGCGCGAGGAGGGAACCGCACAAAACCCAAATTGTGTCCGGCTTTCAAACCCTGTATTGTTGTCTGTGAAAGGAAGACGCATTAAAAATTCGTGCTATATCTATTGGGGAGGAGGCTGGAGGAGGGGAAAACAGCCACCCCTGTCTTTGATGGCTTCAGAGGGCGCTTGCTCCGCCTAGGCCCCGTGACACTCTGAGAGCTGGAGATCTCTCCCTTTCTGTCTCTGTCTCTTTACCAAATACTGGCTCTAAGCTGGGGCTCGGGTCTGTGAACGTCGGCGTTCAGGGTCGGGGTCCTTGCGCGCACTTCGCTGCTCCTGCGCGCGCAGCTGGCGGCTAGGCCTCTCCTGTCTGGGAGCCCGGAGTAGAGGCCATCGGACCGTGCCGGGCCCAGGAGGACACCGAGGTGCCCAGGGCCTGGGGGAAGCTCAGAGGCCGCGGGCTTCGCGGCTCCAGGGTAGATGAAAATCCAGGTCCCTTGTTCCCGCACCGGACGCGTCTTGACGCCCGGGCGCGCGAAGCCAGCCCTCTCCGCACTGCAGGAGCGGCTCAGGGACGCCGCGAGACCGCTCAGTCCGATGCCCAGCTCGATTTCCGCCGCAGTGGGTTCTGAGGCCGCTTTCATCCAGCCGGACCCCTCGGTTACCAACACCCTGTCATTCGAAATAGGCGCGGGATCCCTCTGGCGCCTCGGTGCCACGACGGGAAACCGGCTCAGAAACTTCTTTCACCACCAGCACCCCTGTGTTGGAGGAGAGAAGGACTTCCTCTTTAATTCTCAATGTCTCCTGCATCGTTTCGTTTGCAAAACAGGGAGACAGAGCGGAACTTCCAAGGAATCTGCCCGGTTTTGTCTCACCTAAGCAAAGTTAGGGGGGCGGCCAGAGATCCTCTGGGTCATCCTCTCTTCCAAGAGCCGGGTCAGAAGCTCCCATAAGCATCCCTCAAACAAACAAACAAAAACTACGTGTTAGACAAAAAGAGTTCTTGTTGAGGCTGGGCACCGTGGACATAGAAATAGAACCCGTCAAGGGCCAGGTGGAAATTCCAGCTCATCCAAAACTTGGGCACCCCCTTTTTTCTATTTTCTACAACTGCTGTCATGTTCAGTAGAATCAGCTAACTTGATAAGGGTAGGAGCCCCCCATCTCCACGCCCCCCACCCCAGCCAAGGAAATAGCGTCTTTTCCTTACCTATTGACTGTTGGGCTTAGTTGAGACCTGGTGTGGATTTCTCCAGCCTTTTCAAGAGCCTGGTCATTGAAAAGCTAATCCAATATTTACCGAGCATAAGGACAGTTCTCAGACGTATTTATTAAGGCCCAACAGTAAGTGATTACTTGGCCTGAAGACAAAGGCTACGGGAGGGGTGTCGGGGCCACGAGATCCAGACCGGGTGGGGTCTCCCGGCCCAGAACTCAGAAACCAGGCGCCAGCTTGTGAGATGCCGAGGTTCCCCTCCCGTTCTTAGGTGGCGTGTGGATTAGATATTGTATTGGCCGGTATTTCAGGAAATATGTACTTGTGGCTTCCTGAGAGGCCGGGCGCAATGACACTCTAAACTGTGTCGATATATCATCTTTTATCCAGGATCTGCAAATAAACCCCTGATCCCCCAGCGCATTATAGCCGCCGCTATCTCTCCAAGGAAGCGATCTGAGTTTTATTGCCTTCACCAACGCCCCAATTCCTCTCTCTCTCTCTCTCTCTCTCTCTCTCTCTCTCTCTCTCTCTCTCTCTCACACACACACACACACACACACACACACACACAAACACACACTTTCCTCTCCCATCCATCCTGTCTGGTTTTTAAAGACTTTTTTTTTCTTCCTCCCGGGGCATCATTATTAATGAAGAGGCGAATAGGCCTCGGCGCCGCCACCCGAGCAAATCGAGAAATGCAGGCTCGCGGGCCGCCCGCCCGCGCAGGGAACCCGCAGACACTCGCGTGGCCCGCGCGCTGTCGCCGCCAGGAGGCGCCCCAGCCCCGCGCCCCAGCTCCGCGGCGCGCCCAGTCTCAGCCCCCTGGGAGAGCGCAGGGAGGCAGCTGCGCTCGCTAGGTCCCCGACCGCATTTCCACCGACGCGCGGCCCGGCCCGGTGAGGAGTCGACGGCTCCGAACCAGGATTAGTGTGTGCAAGTCAGACGGCGGCAGGCACGGCAGGTGCACGGGTAGCTTGGAAAGCGCGCGTCGATTGGGCCACCTGCATTAGCGGACACTCATTTCCTCTATTGTAATTTCCCCTCCAGCCTTCACTCTCCAAGTACGTGCCACCTCCCTCCCGTCCCCGCCCCAGCTTTATCACATTTGGGCACAAACAACAGCAAACTGGCCCTGCTGTCCAGGCGCGCGCTGGCCACTGGGAGGGCTCCGCGACGGGCCCCAAGATGCGGTGTCCGCCACCCTGACCGGTCCTTGCGCACGTGTCGGCCCCTGTGGACAGTTCTGTAAGGGCGGGTGAGTGGGGGCCCAGGTGGTTCAGGGAATAAGAGAATGATGCCGAAGAGGGATTCCGATTTGGGTGTGTGGGGGGGTGGCTTACTAGGAAGGAGAGACCCTCACCTGTCGCCCACCACCGAGTCGGGGCTCCAGCTACTGCCGCTGGCCCTCGGTCCCCATCAGGTGCAGGTGCGGCCGCCCGCAACGGGAGGCTCTCTGTGAAGGGTGAGCCCTCCACCCCGCGCGACTCCCGGGCCGCGGGCGAGCGGTGCAGTAGCGCCATCCGGCCACCAGGAGGAGCCGCCGCGCCGATGCCGGGCTTTGGGGTCCGAGCGAGGGAGGCAGGAAGACGGCCCACCCCAATTCAGAGCTTCCTGCGCCGAGGCCTCGGCGGGGGCGCAGGTGTATCCGAGGGAGGAAAGGACGCCGTACTATGGATGCCTCGATCTCCACCCGCACCCTAGTGCCTTTCTGAAGGCTGGGTCTGGGGCAGCGGACTAGGGGCCGAACGGGTTAAATTCGTCAATGTCCGACCGTCGAAAATAGGGCCCGTAATTCCAGCTCGTTTCGTTGATTGTCCCGGGGAAGCCCGAGGTGAAACTTCCTCCTCCTGGCAGAGGCGTTCGCGGCTCCACACGTGGATCCGTTTACTTTCTTACGCCCCCGCCTTCAACACCAGCTGGTGGGTGTCAGGTTGGGGAGTCTGCAGTGTCCAGATTGTCCGCAGGGTGGCGCGATTGGATAAGAAAAGACCGCCGGCGGGCGTGGTCCTGAGCGACAGTCCAGGGAGGCTCGGACACCTGCGGGATTTGAGATGTCTGGGTGAGGAATCCTTTACACCAGGGCTGAGGGGTGTGTGTGTCTGTCTACTTATGTGGGAGAAGGCAGGACAGGTTGCTAAATCTTAATTCCAGAAAAATTAAAACTTTCTGCCCTTGAACTTGGCACCTGGAGGGTGATGGAAGAGTCTAAGGTATCCACCCAGCCCAAGTCCTTTCTCCCTCTCCTTTGAGGGCTGGTGATGCTGCGCCGGTGTCACTGCCACCCCACAATCAAGACACAGAACATTTCCATCACCTCAAAATGTTCCCGCCTGCCCAAATGTTTATTGAAAGACCTCGGTGAGAAAAGCCCCATCCCTTCCCTTGCTGCTTGTTTCACTGTGGTGTTCTTGCCTTCCTTCATAGCATGGTAGAAAGCCCGCCCCGGTTCCCTGCCCCCAGCCTCATACCTGGAGGCCATGATAACCACCACCATTTACTGAGTATCTTCTGTGGCCAGGCAGCTGCCCGGCGCCCTTCCTACATCATCTTATCTTACCATCATGCCCAACCTGTCCTCCTGCAGATGAGGAAACGGTCTCTGAGAAGTTAAGCACCTACGCATATGAACAAGGCAGTGTTCTTGTGAAGAAGGGGTCCGTAGCGTGGAGGTGGGGTTTACCAGGGCGTCCTATCCTACTTCAGGAGAGGAGGACGCAGGGTGAGGGAGCACGGAGGCTCCCTCCTGTTCTGCAGAAGACAGCTGGGTGGCGGGCTTCTCCACGGAGCAGAGCTCTGCCAGTGCTGGCTGGCAGCCAGCGCTCAGGTCCCAGCCCGCTGGGTGAGGTCAGTGCGCTGCCAGCCTCTTGACTCCTTCCAAGAAGCCTGCACACCAGCTCCCTCCCTGGGTACCGTGGGGCCGTCCTGGGCCAGCAAGTGCTCCCCAAGAACTGAGGGGGGACAGGCCAGGGGTCCACCTGAGGGCACACTCTGAATTGTTCTCAGCCCTGGGCCTACCATCTCCTCGGTTTTGGTGATGTAAGCAACTCCCCTCCCCCGCAGAATGATAAAGGGTACAAGAAAAATAGATTTTCAATTGCCAATTGATCTTATATCTTTAAAGACTGCCCATCTTTTACGTGATTTGGGGGAAACGGAAAATAAGTTAACATGTTCTGTTGGGTCTGGCGCTGGTCTCCTTAACCTGAGACATTTACGAGAACTATTAAAAGGTGTTTTACTTAGGTGTTTGCTTCCAAACCTCTGTGTTTCTTTAGCTCTACTAGCTGCAACATAAAAAAATTGCCTCAGCATAGACTGATGGAAAAGGTTGGGGGGCGGGTAGATGTACGAGGTCAAGCCCAAGGAGTCGGATTTTTGTGTCTATGATAGAGGGTCAGACAGCTATAGTCTGACCGGGAAGGCACCTTTCAGAAACGGCCGGTCCTTCTCCGTCAGTTCACGGCTCCTCTGAGCCTGAAATGATGTGGCCCAAGGTCCTGCCCTGGTGGCTCTGGATGGGAGGCCATGAGCGCCGCAGACCGCAGCATGGTGCCCCAGCCCCCCTGCCCGACATGTGCAGCGGTTGCCAGCACCACAGGTTGAGGGGCAGGAGGGCACTAGAGCCCGGGACGCTGGCCAGGCCTGGGAGGTCCATGGCCTCCACCAGTTTCAGGTGGAGGCTGATGATAAGCAGGGAGGCAGTGGGACACATGTTTCACGTCTCCAGGGGTCCCCAGCGGCCCAACCCCAGCTGCCCTCAGTGGCGGTCTGCTGGTTAGCACAGCCTGGCTGGCTTCTTCCCTTCCGTCCCACCGCCTCACTTCCTGGTGGTCCTCCCCAGGCCTGTCCCTTATCGACTGCTTGCAGGTGAACCCTTGTCTAGGGGTCTGTGTCTGGGGGACCCCACACAGAGACACATACACTCAAGCTCTCATGTTGCCTTCATCCTGGACCTGGCGTTGGCTTCTCAGGCATCACCTATGACCCAGTGGCCCATCCCATGGTCTCTTCCCCATGGTGTCCACTGCTCATACATCTTTCCATCCTAACTGGAGTTTGGGGTGGTGAGGAAACAGTGCACCAGGCGACTGTGTAGCGAGGGCTAGGAGACTAACCAGCAGCTGCCCAGTTCCTCTGGCTCCTCAAGGCCACACCCAGGATGCTCAGCTGCCCTCATGCAGACCTTGAATGATGGCGCTCGGCCCTCCCAGGACCCATCCTCCAGGCCAGTGACTTGGTCTTTCTCATCGAAAAGGGGCTCCCAGTCTCTCTGAGCACAGCTCAAATTCCTGCTTCCCGAGAGGGAGAACCCGATGGGTCAGAGAGGAACCCTGCATTATACTGGGTCCCCACTGGTCAGGTTCTGGGGCCAAAAAACCTGAGGGCCAGTTGGCTTCCAGCCTTCACAGTGACTCTTGGGCTGGGAGCACAGTACACAGGGGCACATAGCACAGGACAGAGTGTGATGTCCACACGCAGAAAAAGCCACTCTCATGATGCACAAGAGGCCGTGGAGATGGCGTGCCATGGACCGAATTGTGTCCCCCGGATTCACGTGTCGTGGTCCCAACCCCCAGGACCTTAGAGTGTGCCTATTTGGAGACAGGGTCTTTAAACAGGTCTTTTAAAAAATGAGATCATTAGGGCAGGCCCTCATTCAATATGACCACTGTCCTTATAAGAAGAGGAAATTAGGACATAGACACGTAAAGAGGGATGACCATATGAGGACAGAGAGAGAGGGTGGCCGTCTGCAAGCAGGGACAGAGGTCTCAGAAGTAACCAACCCTGTGGACACGTTGATCTCAAAGCTTTAGCCTCCAGAACTGTGAGAAAATACACTTCTGTTGGGTTTTTGTTTTTTTGTTTTTGTTTTTTTGGCTGTGCTCGGCGGCTTGTGGGATCTTATCTTTGTTCCCTGACCAGGGATCGAACCCAGGCTCCCTGTGGTGGAAACATGGAGTCCTAACCACTGGACCACCAGGGAATTCCCTAAACTTTTGTTGTTTAATACGTCTGTGGTACATTGTCATGGAGCCTAAGCAGCACAAACAAAGAGACTCAGAGTCTCAGCGTTGTCATCTGCCACCTTGAACTTCACCCCGCCTTCCACAGACTTTCGTATCCTGAATCCCACCTGGTCCTCTCTTCTAGGTTGAAATAGCCATTTCCTAAAGTTCTAATCTGATGGAATCCTGTTCTTTCTTCCCACATGGTGGGAGACAGTGTGTTTCTCTAGGCCTCCTGCAGACCCCAGAGACAGCAAGCCAGCCTCCCCTCGGGCCATTCAGTGATTCGCAGCCGCATTGCCCAGCGACCACCTGACTCCTGTGTATCCCACAGACCCAATTTCTGTTCCCAACTTTATGGGCCTTGCATAGCCATGGGGAGTCCGTGGGAAGGCTGCCCTGGCCAGAGAGCTTCCGTTGGAGCGTTAATGAGATGGAAGAACGAAGCTGTGAGAGCATATGATGGACCCTTGAGTAAGGGACCCCAGAGGCCAAGATGCTCTCCACACATGCGCTCCCGTTTCTGGGGCAGCCGTAGGAGAGCATAGATCCCTGCGCAGGGAAAGGCTCAGACCCCGCTGGAACCCCCGCCCCCAGAGCGGAGCTGGGAGGGTTTGGCGCAGTGACAAGCTCTCTGTGTCTGCTTGGTCCCCTGCAGGCAGGTTTCTACATAGGTGAGAACCATTTATCCTTGTCCCAGGGCTCGGATCAGAGTTACTCAAACTTTGGGACAAATGAATCACCTGAGATTTTGGTGAAATGCAGATTCCAACTGGGCAGGCCTGCAATCCTGCGTTTCGAACAAGCTTCCCGGAGACGCTGATGCCGCTGGTGCAGGACCTCCTTGGAGTAGTGGGGCCTAGCTGACAACCCCAAAAGTCTCCCTAAAGCCCCTATTACATTATCAATAGGATGCCTGCCAGAGTGAGTGCCACCCCAAATACAAGGGCAGGGAAACTGTTAAAATGGTCTTCAAATCATGTGAGAAATAATTGAGCCATTATGAGTAAAGAGTAATCCAAAATTTATGTGGACTGTTAGAGTGCAAGAAATCTTAGCATCATTTTGTAGCAGCTCCCTCCTGGATCTTCCAGACGAGGAAGCTGAGGCCACAAGAGGGAAGCGATCGGCCTGGGTCATGTGGCCAGGTGGGGACGCCCACGCACTTTCCACCATGATCGACATGGCGCTTGGGGAGCTCACCGGTCTTGAAAATCAAGACTGTGTGACTGTGACACACGGTTACAAAGCACAAACTATGAGAAGAAGCCTGTACCAGAAATCAGGACCCATTACTTACTCTCTCTGGGCCTGTTTCCCCACGGGTTAAAACAAATTTTTTTGAAAGACCTGTCCTTCCAAATTCAAAGGGCATCACAGGAGGCAGTGATTGTGTCGCATCATTTGAAAATGGTGGAGCTGAGCGCCCAGTGGGAATCCATCACACACAGCTCTTCTTGCAAAGGACTTCAGTGAGGTGCAGGAGGTGGGGGTCAAACACAGGAGGCTGGAGGAGTTTGGGGAGAAAAGGAAAAAGCTAGAGGGACAGGCCTGTGCTAGGCTCTGGGTGAGCCATGAGCAGGGAAGCGTCAGGCCCTCTGCCCTGGGGGCTACTTCTGCAGTGAGGGAAATGTCCCACGTCTGTGCTCTCCAGTGTGGTCACCACCAGCCACATGTGGCTGTCAAATCCTGGAAATGTAGCTAGTGTGTCTGCGGAACTGAGTTTTACATTTTATTTAACTTTTACTAATTTAAGTTTAAATAACCACATGTGGCCAGTGGCTCCTGTATTGGACAGGGAAGATCTAGACCACACCCAACATTTGTTGGGAGCTGTAAAAGGAAAAATATGTTAGCTCTTCTTACCTCCGGATAAAATGCTAATTAACACCACTGCAATGAACCACCATTCACAGCTCTTCAACTGCTCCTGTGAAACCTTCACCTTGCTCTGAAATGAATGGCATGGTGGCAATGGGTACGGAAGGGGTGGGAGTGAGAATGTATGTTTATCCTTTCACACACTCTTTCTGCCCTCAATCACAAATGCTACAGGCTGGGTAAAATTCCATTAAAAAATAAAGAGGTTTTAAAAAAAAAACAAACATTAGGAATCTTGGTTGATTCCTGACTACATATCTGGCTGGAATGGGACAGGCGGGCACTCAGAAGCACCGATACTTGCTAGGCTGGAGGGAGGGATGCAGCCACGGCCCACAGGTTCCTGGCCTTGTGTGGAACAAAGACCCCTTGGACAGGCTGTAGAACCCTTCTCAGAAGAATGAATTTAGGCTGTAAAGGAAATTAGGTTGAGATATAATTCTACCCTAGGGGACAAGGAACTGCAGATTAAGAGCGTCTTGATTTAAGCAGAGTGACTGAGCCTTTGCTTAGCCACCTGTCCCCTTTCTTCCCCACTGCCCCCTTTGCCACCTCAGGGGCAATCAGGATGAGAAGACCAGTCAAGACTTGTCTTCTTCCCTGGAAAGTAGGTGTGCCATTGGAAGGCAGGGGACCGCCTCCTGTGACACAGAGAGGGACAACATTGCCCCAGGCAGAAGGAGCGTGTGGGCAGGCAAGGGGCTCCAAGATGGCTGCAGAGGCTGGCCCCTTATTAGCCCTCCCCGACCCCCGTGTCACTCCCCCAGTGGACATAATGCCATGTGCTGAAATGAGGCATGGTTTCAGCGACAGGAGAACATAACAAGGCAAATTGAAATAGCACTCTTGGGCTTCCCTGGTGGCGCAGTGGTTGGGAGTCCGCCTGCCGATGCAGGGGACACGGGTTCGTGCCCCGGTCTGGGAAGATCCCACGTGCCGCGGAGCGGCTGGGCGCGTGAGCCATGGCCGCTGAGCCTGCGCGTCCGGAGCCTGTGCTCCGCAACGGGAGAGGCCACAACAGTGAGAGGCCCGCGTACCGCAAAAAAAAAAAAAAAGAAATAGCACTCTTGATGCAAACACCCTTTTAAAGTTTACCACCCTGATCCTACACCATTAGACAAAGCAATTATGAACGCTGTTGTCAAGCACCGCCCCCCCCCCAGCCCCCGCCGGCCACATACCCACCAGTTGCAGTGAAAGCCTCTAATGGAGACTTGGGCTATGTGACTGGAGAGGCTGCATGTGCCTGGTGGGGCGGGGGGCAGGGGCAGGGGAAGGGCTGAAACGATGGCCACAGCTGGGTTAATTAATCCAATGAGGAAATGGGATAAAAACTCATCTTGCAATAGTAACTCAAAGTGTTCAAATGCAAAGGGTGCAAAGTAAACAAGGCAACCCTCTCTTATCAGAAACGCTTGGTGACTGTGAGTGGGAGGACAAGACTGACAGACTGACGGAACTCAGCCTGCGGTTGAGAAGTGAGAGGGGCCGTGCTAATGAATGCTTTTATGATGATCCCAAATAATAAACTGGTAACATTACATCTGACAGGAATTTTTCCATTCTTTTTTTTTTTTCTTTTTGTTCCCCAGCATTTATAGTATGCACGTTCATGCCACAATATAACCTTCATGGATTCTGATAAAGCTGGTCTTAAAAGCAAATTTATTTCTTTAAACATTCTAACGCCAAATCAATTTAAAAGGTTCTTCAGATTTTACAAGGCATGAAAGTTATTCAAATAGAATTGACATGAATATTTTAATGTCTGTTTAGTAACGGTTACAATGAAGCTGTTCGTGGTTGTGTCAGGTACTAAAAACATACTTTTCCATTAAATATCACCATTGTAGAGCTTTCTGCTGAAAATTTTAATAAAGTCTGTTTCTAAAAGTTATGATGGGTCGGTTCTGCTTAGTAAATGCAGCACAATATGCCATAGCATTTTGTACACAATTCAAGTTTTTATTAAGCTTCAAAATACATGCCTTTTCTGAGTAAACAGTTTAGATGCAGAACCAAAACCAGACACGGTCAGGCATGGCATCTCTGAGGAGTAGGACCAGGATATTTTAGCTTTTCCCTTTGTACCTTCTCCACTGTTGGAATGTACATTTCTACATGCATAATAACTAACAATAACGATCCAACAATGATAGCTAAAGGTTTGTCTTTTCAAATATAGAGTTGAGCAGAAAAATAGAATACAGTAGTTTGACGTATAAAATTCTCAAATTATTCCAAATGATTTTTATGTGAATGAAAAGTCTTCCCTTCAGAAAATTAAGGCTAATGCTGACTAAAATATACCCATCTTTTAAAAATTGGATTATTGGTTCTTAATGATTTCAAACTCACTAAAAACCATCCTATACTTTAATAAACCCTCCAAAAATTACAGCTAATGCTATTTAGATTTAAGGAAATTCACCCTTTTCTTCTTTTAATGAGTACCATTCCTTTTTTCCCCCAAGACCAGGAAGTGGTCTCCAGCTTACTAAAAGTGAAACAATGCCCCCTCCTCCCTCTTCCCCGGCTGCCCCCCCCCCCACTCCTTGGTTCCCCTGGCCACTCAGGCCTGTGAAACATTTCCCTCCTCCTTCCTTCCAAAGGAGCCCCACGTTCAGAGCACCAACCCCACTCTTTCCCTGGCCCACTCCTACCCTGAGTCCAGGCCTCGACCATCTATCAGAGTTTGTATTCTTGACGATAAGAAGCCCACCTGACAACCCCATTCCCAGAAATGAATATATGCAAAGCACCTAGAACAGGGCTCACCTGCCAGGGGTGTATAACACTCGGTCCCTTCCTTTGGGATCGTCCTCATTGTCACCATCAGTATTACTATCTGAACGCTGAGTACCAGTTTAAGGTCCCACCTCTGCCGTCAACTACAGTAATCGGAGCTTAAGTCGGACTCATGTACTCTTCGAAAAACCTCTCCTTCTCCCTCTCTTGATCTGTCAAGAGGGGGTAACATTTATCTGGCCTGGGACACTGGATGGAGTAAGTGTGATGCTGCCCCGAGCCCTGGTGAACTGAGCTCTCAACCACTCAGACCACTGGATTGTCTTCTCTGTGGTCTTCCTGTCTGCGTCTTTGTCCCCAGTTCTGATTGGCCGTATATATTGTTTCAAATAGATCTTCATAAATATAACTTTATACATTCTTGCTTTAAAAAGCTGAACAGCTCCTCACTATCCATACAATAAAATACCAAGTTCTGCATCTTGCCCTGGGAGGTTGTCCCACTTGGATGTCCCCCCACTTTCCCTCCATCCCCACTGCTGGCTGCCGCAGCCTTCAGCCTTAGCCCCCAAAGGTTCTTCATCCACCTGAAAATCCAGCACCTCTTAGCTGCCCTGGCGCCCACTTTTCAGGTTTTCCTTTGGCTGATGGGGGCTGTGCTCCTTTGCTTTCATCCCACTCCTGAGCCAGGCTGGTGATGACTTGGGACGGGATCAGGGCGCCGTGGGCCTCCATCAATGTTTGCTGTTGCTGCTGAAATAAAACGAGAAAATGCTGTCAAACCCACAAAGCAGGGTGGAAATTGAAGGTGTTAACTAAAATGCCACTTTTACATAGATCATTAGCCATCGCTGTGAGGAAAGAACTCTGAGGCACATCCACAAGGAATCCAGGGTTCTTGCAGGTTACCCGTCCTTCTTCCTGCACTTTGTCACCTGATGAATCTTAAATGTTTGACTGTGAGAGCTCTAGTTTACTATGAATCCAAGGAGGAGGCTAGCTCAGCTCTCCTGCAGGAATCACTAGGGGTGAAAAGTGCAATCTTTAAAAATCTCTGGACCAACTTTGTAAAAAGCAAAAAAGTTTCTCAAATAAAAATGCACATTAAAAAATAATTGACTAGTGATACAGCAACAACGTGGGCGAACCCTGAAAACATGCTCGGTGAGAGAAGCCAGATACAAAATATCACATATTGTATGATTCCATTTATATAAAATTTTAGAGAATGCAAACAATAGTGACAGAAAGCTGCCCAGCGTTGCCTGGCATGGGGCGGTGGAGAGGTACAGGAGAGAGGGGTCACCAAGGGGCTTGTGGCTATATCACTGCCTTGAGTGTGGTGAGGGCATCACGGGGGTACACGTACGTCAAGTGTATCCATCTGTACACTTTAAATGTGTGCACTTTCTCGTATGTCGGTTTCTCTCTCAGTAGAGCTGTTAAAACCAAACACCTTGTATTCAATCAACAAGAAGAAGAATAAAGCCACACAATCCCGTGCCTTCAGCATGATTAGAAGACAAAAAAAAAAGCACACACTTCCCAATCTCCCCCAGTGTCAGCACCCCGGTGAGTGTTCAAGCCTGGTAACCAGGTTGGATGAGCCTTTGTTTATCTTGCTTTCAGCTTTAACTGAAGAAAACACTACTGGGTTTCCCCACCAGGCTTTCCAAAGTCAAGATTTGGGATATTCTTGACAAGACGTCATTCAGACAAATATAACTCTTTTCCATGCTGCTATAATACATTTGGCAGTACACTAGTGTGTGACACTTTCACCAATCAACAATGACACATCTTGTCATCGGGAACTGCTTTACTTTTTTGGTATTTCAATTGTTCTCTTCAGGTAGGAAGAACCTGTTTTGAATAGTTCTAGAATTTTTGAAGCAATTTTATGGCTGTACAACTGCAGGCCAACCAAACGTGCCAAAGCAACAATCTATATTTGGAGACTTCCTGTTCAAAAGGGCACTTTTGAATTATTTTTTAAAATTTAACTTTGTGTTTTAAAGTTATTTTAAGCTTTCAGAAAGTTACAAAAATAGTTCAGAGAACTCTTCATCTGCTCCTGACCCAGACTCCCCCAAGGTGAGCCTATTACATAACCATAGAACGATCAGCACCATCAGGAAATGAACCAGACTCCCAACTACAGACTTTGTTTGGATATCACCACTTTTCCACTGACATCCTTTTTCTGGCCCCAGACCTACTCCAGGATCCCGCTTTCCATGTAGGTATCACGTCTCCAATCAGGGCAGGTCCTCAGTCTTTGTCTTTCCTGACTTTGAAACTTTTAAAGTGTACTGGTCACTTACCTTATGAGTGTCTTTCAGTTTGGGTTTGTCTGATGCTTTCTCATGAGATTGAAATTGTGCCTTTCGGGAAATGCACGGAGAGGAAGTGTTGGATTCCTCTCAGTTCATGACGTCAGGGGTACATGGAGTTGATGGGTCTCATCACTGGTGATGTTAACCCTCATTGTTTGGATGAAGTGGTGTCTGCCTGGTGTCTCCAGTGCAAGGTTACCATCTTTCCATTTGTAATTAACAAGTATCTTAGGGGGAGGGGAATATTTAAATATTCTGTTCCTCCTCAAAATTTGCCCTGATTTTGGCATCCAGTGAAGGATCTTACCTATGGCAATTTTTACTGTGATGTTGGCTTAGTGATGATTTTGTATTTCTCTCATTCACAAGGACACTTCTGCACAGATGTGTAGGTATTTCAGAATAGAGTTCACGTACTTGAAGATTTTGTACAATGATCTCAAAAACTACCTCCAGGGTCAGCTCTGGGTATCTATTCCCCTCCTCTCACCCTGCCTATGATTTCTCACGGTGGAAGTGGAAGTGGAAGTTTGGTCTTAATAAATCAAACATTAAAGGTAACCCCAAAGATGAAAGGCTATGAGAGTAACACAATGACAGTGAGAGATGGGGGGAAGGAAGCAGAAAGGTGGATGCTGTGCACCAACCCCAGGATGCTCTCCCCCCAGTTTTTATACACTTTTGGGAAGCAGGCATGATTTTTAAAATGAGGTAAATTTAAAATGTGCTATTTGTATCTCTATTTGTGGGTATTTATTTTTGTGTTTATTAACTGGAAATTTATTTCAAAGAATATAGCGGCTTCTCCTCAAAACAACTAAGAATGTACCAAAGGTGGCCACAGACTTCTGCTCTGCCCTGTTTCCAGGATAGCTCTGAATACTCACGTTCAAGGAGAAGAACTTAGTCTCTGGTTTCCCAAGAGTGTGGCCAAGGGGCGAGGGTTGTTTCTCGGGAGACGGGGGATAAACAAGCTTCCAGCCGGAAATACAAAACTTTGTAAGAAAGAATTTGTTTTGAGTTACTCAAAACCCACAGGGAAAGTAAAGGTGGTTTCGATCTTCATAAGCAGATATTTGGAAACTAAGCAGATTGAGAAAAGGACTGTTCAAAACATGATTTGCCCAGCTCAGTTGAAATCCAAAGCCTTGATTTTGAAGTATCCTCTTGCTTCAGAGTGATCCTTACCTGGCAAGGTGAGTTCTTGGTACTGAAGAAGGGAAGTGATGTGGGTGCTGGTTTAAGCTCCAGCATTGTGCAGGGGGCTGTGTCTTTTACAGTCTTTGTAACGAAGGGTAGTGAGGTCACGAGTCAATTTTACGTGACAACTGCTCATCTAAAGAAAATGTATTTTTATAACCATACTGCACATTTGTTTAGTATTTACTATGTTTGGGCACTGTTCCAAGTGGTTTATATGTATTAGTTCATTTACTACTTATAACACCCCTGTATGGTAGGTACCACTTAGTGCACCCACTTTACAGATGGGAAAACCACATCATGGGAACATTTAAGTTACTTGCCTGAAATTGCACAGTAAATGGCAGACGTGGGATTCAAACCCATGCCATCTGGAGTCAGAGCTGGTTCCTTAGCCTTCCTGCTCTACTAGCCACAAAAGAAGTGACTCATCAGGTAGTATCAAATAAAAGGCAAATGTTATCTTTTATAATGTAAAGTGTCAGAGGGATGTTTAGAAAAAGCACCATCAGCACCATCTATCAATCAAAAGTCCAATCTTAACTGTTACAACTGTATCGCATAAGCATCACGCATGCCTACTGGGGGTGGACAGCTCCTCTGGGCCATACTGAAGGCATGAAGCAAAGGTGCATTTTCACACCTTAGTGCAGCCTTACCTAAAACACAACTCCCTTCCCCCTTGCATTCCATCAAGGAGGGAGCATGGGGATCAGAAAGGATCCATTTGTCATCAGCACTCAATGTCCTGACAGGCTCCAGACAAAACCAATCTCAGCTAACATGAGGGCTCTTTCAAGGAAAATAAGCCTCAAAGCAGGCAAAAAGGTCTTTTAATATAATTATCCTGGATAGTTGTGGACATGGGTAGGTTAAAGTAATGCCACTAGAAGGAACATGCATTCTTTCCGTGAGACTGGAGTCTTTGGAAGGAAATGAACAGGCCCTGGCTGTGGCTAGGTGTGCTCTCCTGCAGGTGAATTCCAGAAGAGAGGAGCAGCAGCATCACCGTCAGGAGCGGAAACAGGAGGGCCGTGTCCACAGCATGCTCCTGGCCCCCAGGGACCACAGCCTGAAGGGCCCTCACTCTCTGGATCAGCAGAGCCCTGAGCAAGGAAAACCCCAAGCTACTGGAGTTTTCAAGAAAGAAGGAGGAATTGAAGTCTGGGACTCCTTTCCTTATTCCAAGAAGGAGGCAAGTGTGCTAGAGGAGAAGGCTGGGAAGCAGCGACAAAAGAGAGACAGTTAGAGGAGGAAAGAGGGTGGGGGAGAGGTACCCTGCCATGTCCTTCACAGGGTCCACATAAACATCACCTAGACTTCCACTCATTTTTCTTTCAAATTTTTTATTTCCCCCAGAGTAGCAGCTCTGAATGTCAGGAGGAAAGAAGTATCATTGAATTAATTCATATCGCATACAGAACACCCACCACTGAGAGACCCTGGTTCTATCAAGAACCTACCCTGGGCTGGCGCTCCAGACCCCGAGTTCTTACTGGTGTTCTTGGGCTTCTTCGCACCATCCACATCAACCCGGATTTCGCTCTATGTGGACTATAAACAAACAAGCAGAAAAACAAAATAACAGAACAAACCAAGCAAAACAAACATGCAGGTACAGAGTATAGAATAGTGGTTACCAGGGGGGAAGATGTAGGGGAGGGTGAAATAGATAAAGAAAGGGGTCAACTGTATGGTGATGGATTGAAACTAAATTTTTGATGGTGAGTATGCTGCAGTGTATACAAAAGTACAAATATAATGCTGTACACATGAAACATATAATGGTATAAACCAATGTTACCTTAAAAATAAAAGACACATATGGTAAGTGTATGACTTGATGAACTTCTACAAAGTGAACACATCAGTGAAACCAGCATCCAAATCAACAAAGAGAACGCTCCCAGCATCCCTACAACCTCCTGCTCCCTCTCGGTCACTCCCACCCAAGGGTAACCACTATCTTGACCTCTAACAGCAAAGATTAGTCTTGCCCAGCTTTGTAGTTTATATAAATGTAATTCTACAGTATGTATTTTCTTGTGCCTGGCTTCTTCTACTCAAGATTATAACTGTGAACTTCATCTGTATATCTGCGTGTAGTTGTGGTTCGTGCATTCTCATTGTTGCATTTGTTATGTGAGTATGTATAGCACGATTTACTTATGCATTTACTATAGATGGTCATTTGGGTAGATTCCAGTTTGGGGGCTATTATGAATACTGTTTTTACGGACATTCTAGTCTATGTATTTTGTTGAAAAGATGTATACATCTCAGTTGGATATATACCTAGGAGTGGAATTGCTAGATTCTTTTTAAAAATATCACCTGTTTCCAAGAGAAATTTATGATGGATTTTTAAAAAGTCACAGATAGACTAAAGTTCAAAACTATTTTATCAAAATGAAAGGTCCTGAAGTAAAGAAGGGAGCATAGTTTTATACACACCAACAAAAAATCAACTCCTGTTCACAAACATGGTTCATGGTGCTCACCTTCTTTTCTTTAAAGAACTGAAACAAACTCTTTTTTTTTTTTTTTTTGCGGTACACGGGTCTCTCACTATTGTGGCCTCTCCCATTGCGGAGCACAGGGTCCAGACGCACAGGCTCAGTGGCCATGGCTCACGGGCCCAGCTGCTCCACGGCATATGGGATCTTCCCGGACCGGGGCACGAACCCGTGTCCCCTGCATAGGCAGGCAGACTCTCAACCACTGCGCCACCAGGGAAGCCCACAAACCCTACCTTTTAATGATGAATTAAAATTTACTTCTGAATTACCAGGCTACTTTATGTGCAATTTTCACTCCTAATTACTTGAGGGGTGGGGATAGTTTATTATGTATTATATAGTATATATTATAAAGTGGTTTATATTTATCCCAAATTATCACACACTAAACATAGACCAACTTCGATCATATTTTATTATAAAAATAGTAGAGTAATAGGTCTATATTTGCCTTAATAGTATTGTACAATGTCAGTTTCCTGGTTTTGACAGCGTACTGTGGTTCTGTGAGATGACTATTTTTGCAACTTATGTCTTAAGTTATTTCAAAATAAAGGGTTTTAAATGAAAAAGTAATAATAAAATGTTTAATTAGCCATAATTCTTTGCCTACCAGAACCATCTTAGTATAGCATATTTCCTTCTACTTTTGTCCCTGTGAAATAAGTGCAATTTTCTAGTCTACTCTTTTCCACCACCTAATATATATTGAAAAACATTTCCCCAAGTTTTCTCACCAATCTTCTCTAACAGCTTAGAGAAGTTTAATCATCCAAGTTTAATCATCCTGACTACTGAATGTTTAAGTTGATTTCCATTTGCAGGCCGAGGTAAACAAGAGCTATCCTGCAGTTATCACAGTCTCGCTGGGGAGAAGCCAGAATGAGCCTGAGGCCCCCAGGTGTCTCTGCAGGAGTCCCCTCACCAGCGTTTTCTCCCCACAGAGCAGAGGGTACACTGGCCAAGCCACCTGCTTTGCAAAACAGATGTCAGGTTCTTGCCAGGCAAATCCACTGCAAATTTTAATGCAACAATTTTTAAAATTTGTATTCTGAGAACTATTCTGTGTGCAACAAGCTCCCCAGTCCACTAAAGACAGAGAACCTAATATTTCACAGAGACAGTACTGAATGGCAGTCCAGGATGGCAGAGCTGCTCCGCACAGTACTCAGGAACTCAGGCTCTCTGGAGTTCTCTGTTCTACTACCCCTATAATTATCCTTGTCCTCATGATCCAAGACGGCTGCTGGAGGCCCACCCATCACATCCATGTTCCAGGCCAGCTGCTAAAGTAAAGAACAAAGAAAGATGTGCCTCGTCTCTTGAAGGAACATACAACACTTCTACTTTCAACTCATTGGCCCAAACCTAGTCATATGGCCACACCCATCCGGGAAGTTAGGAAATGCCACTTTTCAGTGGATCACGTTTATCCTAAATAAAATTGAGCTTCTATTATAAAGGGAGAAGGAAAGAAGAGGTTAGTGGTACGCAAACAGCAGCCTTCTGCAGGAGCCAATGTATATGAAGAGTTTACAATAATTTTATCCTTAACACATATTTTTATCTACTAATAGAGTTAGTTATATTTTTTAAAAAACTCTTTATGGCAGTCCATATTTGGAAAAGATGCTCATAATTGTTTTGCACTTAAATTGAGTCTGTAGAGTTGAAGCTAGGGAATTATCTTCATAACAGTATTGATAACAGTGAAGCTCGGGACCTCCCTGGTGGTACAGTGGTTAAGAATCCGCCTGCCAATGCAGGGGACATGGGTTCGATCCCTGGTCTGTAAAGATCCCCCATGCCACAGAGCAACTAGGCCAGTGTGCCACAACTACTGAAACCCATGCGCCTAGAGCCCATGGTCCGCAACAAGAGAAGCCACCACACTGAGAAGCCCGCGCACCGCAACGAAGAGTAGTACCCACTCACGCCAACTAGAGAAAGCCCGCGTGCAGCAATGAAGGCCCAATGTAGCCAAAATAAATTAATTAATTAATTAAAAAAAACTGTGAAGCTCAGTGAAGAATTAGCAAAATTCTTAGGTCCCTCCACTTTCGAAGGCTCATGAAAGGAAATGTAGTTTTGATATTAAGGTAATGTTGCTTTGGTCATAACTATGACCTTAAACAGAACCCACTGTTCTCCTCGTGACTCACACTGTAGTTTAATAAAAGCCTAAATCAAGAGATTCTGATGCTCCCTCTTTTTTCTAGGTGGCAGTCCTTGGTTAGACAAAGAACAGGCTTAGATTTAGCTGTAGTTTACTTTTCGGTAGCAGTTATTTATGAATCTGCTGTTATGCCTATTCTAAACTCTACTATTTAAGCAAATTTACTTTCAACTCTCAACTGAGTTCACCAAAGACAAGTAATCCTTCTGCAACTGGCAGGGCTGAAGATTAAGCCACCCTAGGCAATTAAGCGTATCCCAAGGTTCAGCTGGTATGCTGCAGTTTACATTAATTACAGACGTTTAGCAAGGTTCTACAGCTTACACCCCTGCTTTGAAGGAGGATTTGTAGCCTTCATTAGCATCCTGTATCAGGCTAGGATGCTGTGGCATACGCCACCGTCAGGCTGTGTCACAATATTATGAGATTAGGGCTGCAAACTTCATCCTTCTGCCACTAGTGGAACCCTCTAGTACTTGGCCTCCGGGAGCAGCTGCGCCAGTTTTTGAAGGCAAAGCCTGAGAGGGTGCCAGTAAGGAAGTGCAAACAACCAGGGTTAACATGGTTATGAAATTTGAAATTGGGGATTCAGTTTTGAATCAAAGCCCCAAATGGGTACAAATGAACATAACTTTCAGGATGTCCAATTTGGTGTTTTTAAAAGGAGACTACAAGTATGGCAGCAATATCAGTTAACTATTGCAGTGTTATGAACGTTTCCAAAAGTGTCTCAGCAGCATACAATAATAAGCACTCATTTAGCTCCCAAATCTGTGTGTCTGGGCATCGACCAATTTAGCCTGGGCCTGGCTCGGGTGACTCAGCTGCCCCCAGGATTCTCACTCCCCTCCTGGGACTGGCAGGTTAGCATAGGCAGGTCCTTCTCATGATGGTGGCAGGAGCAAAACAGCGAGAATTCACAAGTGCTGTCCAAGAGTTTGCTTGTGTCACGTCTGCTGCCATCCCATCGGCCAAAGCAGGTCATTTGGCCAGAGCCAAGGTGTATGGAAGTATGCCCTGCCCTACAAAGTTACATGGTGAAGAGCACAGATGTAGAAAGGGATAAAGAATGTAATGCAATCTACCAGGTGGGACAAAGAGACTTGAAAATATACACCTGATTAATGATGAAGAAAGGAAATAAGTCAACGAAAAATGAAGTCCCACATTTAAAAAAAATTATTAATGGAAGACTGCCAGCTATGTTTAGGACCTAGAGGATCACGTTCTATATGGCTGGAACTCTATTAATTTATGGTCATCTAGACCAGTGGTTCTTAGCATTCCTGAGGTCTGGATTCTTCTTACACACATTCATAAACATATAACATTTTATAAGCCTCGTGTGGACTGTCTGAAAACCATCTATGAGCCCTGGTTAAAATTGCATTTTAAGGCAAACTTCTCATTGTGACAGGTGGGGAAACTGAGTTACATTTTGGTTTCTTTATGCTTCAAAGAGGTCTTTCAGCTGGTGTAAAATGTATGTGTTTGGTTGGATTTGCTTTAAAACCTCCTGAGGTGTTCCTTCACACAGTGTAAAACCCCTGACCCTTCCTGTGGCCTTCAGGGCCCTCCAAGAACTGACCTCTGCCTCTACCTTCACAGCCTTGCCTTCATCTCCCATCCTCCCTACATCCAGCCACACAGCCTTCCATTCTGTTTCCTGCACCTGCCAAGTTTGAGGCCTGTGCAGCTGCTGTTCCCTCTGCCTGGAATGTGTGTTTCCTGCATATTTACACTACTCGCTCCCCTGCTTCATTTAAAATTCTGTATAGAGTCTGTCTACGAACACCTCATTTAAAGTGCCACCACTCAATCGCTCTTGCCTTATTTACAATTTTAGTCATTTGTTGTTTCTCTCTCCATCTGGGGGTAAGACCAGAGGGCAAAGACTTTATCTTGTTCTCCAGTTCATCCTTGGCAACCAGCAACAAGCCTGAAAGAGCAGGCACTCAGTAGGCATTAAATGAGTAATTTGACATGTTACACTGTAAGTTATACATCCACAGAGAAACCATCTCCACAGAGGAGATGAAAACATACTGGAATACATTCCACAACCAAATAAGAGAGAGAATTTATACAGCTCATTCTTGCAAAGAAAGTGTAACCCTTCTACAAGTCTTTTGGGTGGCTTTCCTTTAAGAAACTTAATGTTTAATATCAAAGTAAATAAGGACAATTCATTAAATCAAACTATTAACCGTAGCTAACTAGCCCTCTCAAGGATTTTGTAGGGTTTTTATTATTGAGTGATAGCTCTGTTGGTACAAATGGAAATGTTGTCTGAATAAAGCTTTGGGGTAAGAACTTGTAACTGACAGACCAAGGGGCATGTTGGTCCCTTTACAGGTGGGTGCCAAATGGCTCCATTTCTTGGTGTGTGGCTTTCTTCTGTATTACCAATTTGAAATTTGGAGCATCTTATAAAACACCAAATGGAAATGGTGAGTTGGCTGTGAGGAAGTTATAAGCTATTCTTAGCAGTGATTTATGGAAGTTCTGATTTCAGAGGTTAACAAAGATTTGCTTTGGGTTTATGTGCCATTTTCCAAAGTCATTCTGAACTGAAAGATAAATATGTAGCCCTCTTTGCTGACGCCTTTTATGGGTAGGTGCAGCTGGATGAAAATCAGCCACAAAGGAGATCCCGGTGTTATCATTAATGGTGACTTTGTGTAACAGATGTTGTCTACGTATTAGAGGAGGCTGCTTAATTTGTCTCTTGCAAACATGAAGCCTCTTAAAACTATTATGTACTAAACATTGTCTGGAAAATTCCATTCTTTTGTAACACAGTCCTCCTTCAGGAAGAGCAGCAGTTGAGAATTAAAAGAATAAAAGCAGGACTCAAATGAAGGAATACTACGCCCATTACATTTGTGTTCATCATGATTACAGCAAAGAGAGACCAACGGGGGGAAAAAGACATTATGGTATTGCCAAAGGAGAATACATGTATTAAAAACAAAAGTCTAAATGAATTCTGGGCAAATGATGACAAATTAGGGCGGAAATGGGGTTTTGCCTCCTGCCATTTGCAAGGAGGCATCCCCATTGACTTTACTAGCTAAGGACAGAGTGAAGACAAAGACCTAGAAATCTTGCACACAATGTTAGGAAAGTGACTTCATCCCACTCACCATATGGTCAGCTCAGCCTATTTTTCAGGCAAAAGAGTAATCTCTTGTTAGGCACATTAAGCTCCAATTCTCCACACTGCCTACCGTGCACACACACACACTGTTGTGATAGTCCTATACCACACTTCTCCACCTTTTCTTCTCTCTACAAATATGTGCGAATTCCATTTTTATTTTGGGGCATCTCTGGGGAAGGTATCATGCATATCATCAAACAAGTTGTTTTCACCTTTTTCTCAGTAAATAAAAGGAGACTTTCACGAGACCATAAAAAGAAGGTTGTAGATGGTAGAGTTATACATTGATATAACCACTTTGGAAAGAAATTCGGTAATTTTATCAAGAACCAAAAAGACTTCAATTTATAAAAATATTGAACCACTGTTGCACACCTGAAACTAATATAATATTGTAAGCCACTATATTTCAGTAAAAAAAAGAACCAAAAAGACTTCAAACATTGTGCCCCAAAACTTCACTTCTGAGAATCTACTCTAATTCAAAATAATAAAAAGACATGTCACAGAAATACATTTTTATAATAGCAAAAATGGAATTTTTGTAATAATAAAATTGGAAGCAAGCCCAAATTCTTACATTAGGTTATATTTAATAAATTATTATAAATTACCTAACAAAATATTTTTCAGCAATTAGAATTATGGTCATCAAAACTAGTAACGTGAAAACATTTATGCTAGATGTTAAATGAATTAAAAAATTAAAAATTGTATATATATGATTATTTATATCCTTGTACAATATGAATATGAAAAAGACTCTAGGGAAATATACCATAAAAATAAATATTTTTGTAAAACCAAGGAAGATATAGAAAGGAGGCATGTTGCAATCTTAGGAGTAATTATTTTCCTCTGTAAGCACCAGCTAGTATATATCAGAAACAGTTTTCTGCATATTAAACTATTTCATTATACATTTATCGTTCCTGGCAACCCTCCTCCCTGTGGCCATATTTTCCGACTGTTCATTAGATCATGAGTATATATGAAAGAGTAAATGTTTGTATCAGCACTCATTTCAACACTAAAAACAGCACACTTGTTTCTCCTCTTGACTTAGAGGAGGGGTGTAGAAGCCCCTCCATCAAGTTCCCGAGGAAACTCCAAGAGTCTCAGAACAAAGGTCGATACAAGAGAGTTGAGGCAATAAACTGTCCTGCAATGTTTCATCTAATTAATTCCTCAGCACAATGATTTCAAGGTGTGTAATTGCAATATATACTCAATAATAAGGACCTTTCCACCTTGGAATCCCTTTCAGCATTCTAAATACAGAGAGGTTGGTTGACTTAAGACATTAATAAAGACCTCCAAGACTGCTCACACTTTGAGGATCAATATAGAAACACCTGATACTCACAGGCCCTAAGTGTTATCACTGGCTGCCAAGGAGCACCAAGGGCTGGCGACAGAGACTATCTGTGGGCTCATAGATGACCAGTCTCAGAGTCAAACATAACCTTCTAAAAGTGTAAAGTAGCTTACTTTTTGTTGTTGTTGCCAGTGCCATATTGCTCAGGTACTGCAAATAACTTAGCTCAGAGATGTATTTATTTTATAATAACCTCCCCCACTCCAGAGATGAGAAGTCCCTAGTTTAAAACAAACAAACAAACAACTGCGCCACCAACAGACTAAGCAGAAAGTAAATACTACCCAGGAAATCAGGCAGAAGCCAGGTGGAGAATTCCTCCTCAAGCATCACATGTCCTGAAGGTCCTACTCTATGCCCAGCACAGAGCTGGCCTCTGGTTGCTTCAAAAGCATTAGGATCATTCCCTGCCCTTAAGGACCTTAAAACCTGGTGGAAGGGCATGATACATGAGTAATTGATGGTTAAGCAGTCCCTACTAGTAGGCCATGGACAGAAATTGTTTTCTTTTTCTCCAGCCTCTGCTTCCAACTGGGCTGCATCAGATGCCCCTATTCTGGTCCTTAACATCTTCAGTGCGTCACAAACTTCCCTAGTCCAGCCACTATGGAAAACAGTATGAAGGTTCCTCAAAAAATTAAAAGTAGAACTACCATATGATCCGAAGTCCCACTCTGGGTATATATCCAAAGGAAATGATAACAGGATATCGAAAAGATATCTGCACTCCCAAGCTTATTGCAGCATTATTCACAATAGCCAAGATATGGAAACGACTGAAGTGTCTGTCAACAGATGAATGAACAAAGATGTGATACATATATACACAAAGGAATATTATTCAAACATGAGAAAGAATAGGCTGCCATTTGCAGAAACATGGATGGACCTTGAGGGCATTATGTTAAGTGAGTTAAGTCAGACACAGAAAAACAAATACTGTTTGATCTCACTTTTATGTGGAATCTAAAAAAGCCAAACTTGTAGAAACAGAGTAGAATGGTGGTTACCAGGAGCTGGAAGTGATGGGGGAATTGAGAAGATGTGGTTCAAAGGGCCCAAACTTCCATTTAGAAGATGAATAAGTTCTGGAGACCTAATACACAGCATTATACACAGCATTATTATAGTCAACAATATCGTATTATATTCTTCAAAGCAGCTAACAAACTAGACCTTAAATGTTCTCATCAAAAAAGAAAATTATGTGATGTACGGAGGTGTTTAGCTGAAGCTACAGTGGCAATCATGTCACACTATATAAATATATGAAATCAACACTTTGTGCACCTTAAATTTATACAGTGTTCTATGTCAATTATATCTCAATTTAAAAAAACTTCCCCAATTGCTTCTGGTTATTAAATTAAGTACATATAATTCTACTGAAATTTCATTTTCCTTATGATAATTTCAATTTTTTGATATTTGGTAAAACACAAATATAGTATGTTGTATTTCTAATGAACCAAATAATGACAATAATAATGATAATACTGCAGTGAACAACTCTGTATTTCTCACTGCATTTTGGATGATTTCTCAGTAATCCTGCTCTTGGTACACAGTGCCAAGTCCTTTTCCAGGTTAGTTGTACCAATTCACACTCCCACCAGCCATTATGAAAGCCTCTGTCTTAACACAGCCTCAGTAGCATCATATATTTTTAATCTTTTGTAATTTCATCAGTAAAATGGTATCTCATAGCTGTTTTGATTGACATTTCTTTCTTTACAGATGAGTCTGAATTTTTCACAAATTTATTTTTCATTTATATTTATTTTGCAATATTACTATCCTTGTTCTTTACCCATGTATCTATAGGGATTCTAATATATGAACTTTTTATAATTTAAAGCCATTATATTTGAAAGTCATATTTTTTCATAAATTGTTTACTTTTAGTATTTTGTCATTTCTTAAGCATAGAGATAAAAGTTTATGAACTCAAAAATATTGATATTCTCCTTTGTGATTTTTCACTATGTTTAGAAAATGGTCTTTTCTTCTAGAGATCAGTTATATATTCATCAAATTTTTTTCAAATACTATTACTTAATTTTCTTATATTTAATTCTAAATTTATCTGAAATTTATACATAAGGTTTGGGCAGAGAAGGAGAATCTATATTTTTCCCGCAAATAGCCTGCCAACTTTTTGGAAACATTTATTGAATTATCCACCTTTTACCTATTGATTTGTGATGCTTCTCTTATCAAATGTTGTTTTCATGTACAATTACAATCATGTAGCTAGCTATTCTGCTGCACTTATCTATTTTTAAGCCTTAGCCACTGTGTTTTAAATAGCATACCTTTAAAGCATGCTTTTATAGGGGATCTCTCAACACTGGCTTGACAATATCTGTCTTTTTATCTCTTGCAGATTAACTTTAATTTTCTCAAAGCCCTCAAAAACAGACCTTAAATTGTCTTAAATAAATTATCTAATTTGAGAAGAATTAGGTCTCATTACTCATGGCCACTAGCCATCCCTCCCAGAAACACAAGTGTCTTCATTTATTTGAAGCTTCTTTTATATTTCTCTTTCATTACTGAGGTTTCTTGTTAAGAATAGAGATTTATTTTTTAAATTAAGTATACTAGTCCCATTATCTGCAATATTTTCAAATTAGATGTAATGTAAATAGTCTTGAAGCTTCAAAGAGTGAACTGATTTTTTTCCTGGTTGGCTTGTGTGTGTGTGCTTCCATATTAATTTCAATAATGTAAACCTCTAATTGTCTCTTTTGGGTTCTATCTATACAGGCAAAATATAATAAAGAAACAAATTGAAGACCAAAAGAAAATTTACATGGGTATTTCAGATAAAAGGGAAAGAAAGGAAAGTGCTGCTTATTTCAACTGGATCATTGGTACAGGTCTTAACTTTCGGTAAGTAGACATAGCTTATTAAAAGATATACTACTGGAATTTCCTGGTGCTCCAGTGGTTAGGACTCAGCACCTTCACTGCCGTGGCCCGGGTTCAAGCCCTGGTGGGGGAACTAAGATCCCGCAAGCCCATGTGGTCAAAAAAAAAAAAAGATATACTACTTAATTTTGTAATGATTATTCTAGCTTAATATCTATGCATCTGTGTAGCATGTACAAAGTTAAATGCTCAAAGTGCTTGTTGAACATAGCTAAAGCACTGGGTTTGAGTTAACCTGACTCTCTAACATTAAAGCCACTGAAGAATACATTTCCTCCAAAATGCAGGGGTCTATATAGAAATATAACATTGCATTATGTTTGTTATTACTATACTGTATTCATAATCCCCCCAAATAGTTTTGTTTCAGGGTGATTCATTTTCCCTGGGATTTGGACTTCATACTGGTGATTTCGTCATCTCGTTCTTAGAGAACTGCAGGCACACATACTTGTTAATACTGAATACATGAGTGTCACCACTGGCTTCTATATAGAACAGGTGCATTAATTACATCCTAAAATGAAAAAACTTGTCTTCTCAAACATTTTTTAACTCTAGAAAATATGATAATGGTTTTTTATATCAGAGAGTTTTCATTCTTCACTTAGAAGAAACTATGTCTTCCAAATGCAGAACACTTTGCTAAAGATGATGGCACATAAGAGAAAGTGTTTTATAGATAACACTAGTCTTTCATTCCAAATGTTTATAAGTTTACGTAACGGTATATATGGAGCTTAACTGCCACAGAAACATTTTCCTGCATGCCTCTTACTCTGCACTTGAATTTTCTACCTAGAGTCTCAGCAATTGCAACACTTTTAAGTACTTGATTGTGGTGAGTGATTTTTGAAATTTTTTGACAGTTTGCTTAAGTTCCACTTCAGACACACCTCGATAGACGTCTGTATCAACTCTCCCCGCTTCTCTGCAACAAATGTTTTCTGCAGGATGTTCACAAGTCTTGATCACATCTCTGCTTCACACAGGGTTGAACATCAAGGTCATCTGACCTAAGTTCAGGAGAGCTGGACGCTGCTTGATAGGGACAAGTCCAATGATGTATTTTTTATCCAGAAGCCTAAGCAATTCTTTTGAAGAATTTTTAAAGAGGCCAAGACACGTGGGCCTTCTTCTGAAGGCAGCTCTCCAATCAGACTGAAATTCCAAACTATCTTACAACATTGGTCATACTGTCAATACCATTTTGAATATCTGTGACTAGTTTTCTGAATTTCACCTTGATAAAAGTCTATTGGTGAGCAGTTCTTTTTCTTCCGCTGCACCTTCAACCTACAGCCTACAGCAACCACTCCCTCTAGAAAGCTTTCTTTCCAGTTAATAGCAGTGTTTTGGTGAGTTACTGAGTTTTAAAAGTACACATAATAGACAGAGGTATAGAGTATGTATGTTATCTTAAGGCCAGGAAACACCTCTCTATTATCATACACTAAAGAATGTTAACAGGTTTTTGTTTTACTCCGCATAAATTTTTTGAAGAAACTAGGAATATTAAATAGTCAAAGAGGTAAAAATCAGAAACTTTCCTCTAATGACCTTATAACTACAAGTCAATCTATATACAATTCCAGAATTACAACATCTTTTGGGATCTCTCTCTCAATGTCACCATCATCAAAATCACCAACAATATTCACAAACATCTGTGGTATATTTTCTATGTGTCAGGCCCTGTGATTAGTATTTACTTATATGGAGTAACTCATTTAAGCCACACTATTATCCTTTCAGGAAGATGCTATTACTATTTCCATTTGCAGATGAGAAGATTAAGCTCTCGGCTGTACTTCCCACAGGTAGGAAGTTGCAGCTGGGGCATGAGCCCAACTGGGTGGATACCTGAGCCCTCAATCTTCATTACTCATATACTGTCTTGCTTTCTGTCCTTGAGGTTCAGCCAGGAGCCAATCTTTGAATCTCTCTTTCCTCCACACCCTTTATTCAATTACTCAGGTCCCATGGAGTCTAACTTGGCTTTCAAATCTCTATCTTCCCCTTGGCTGCGCTCACACCAGCTCTTAACAAATCTCCCCTCCATGACTGCAACTGCCTCCTGCCTCACTGTCCCCTGACTCCAGTCAATCCTCTGCACCGGCACAAAGCGAGAATCCAATCAGCCCAGGTTCCACTTAACAAAAGCAGAGATGTGACCATGTCACTCCCCAGTGATGACAGAATAAAGTTTCAAACCTTGAGGATGGTATTCAGAGTTCTTGCGTTCAGGTTCCAAGCCACCTTTCCCGCTGGATGGTCTGACACTCCCTCCTGCCAGCCTAAGATCCAGTAACCCGAAATTACCAATAATCACCCAGACAAGCCAGGGACTTTCCTCACTCTGTGACTTTTCTCAAATTCTTCCCTCTATTTGGAATGTCCTTTCCTCTATCCTACCTCTAATCCCCAGTTTCTGCTAATCAAAAGCCTAGACCTTCTTCAAGACCCTGCTCAGGTGCAAAGCCTTCCTTGACTCCTTGATTTGGGAGTACTTGCTCTCAGAGGACTGTTTACATAAGTCCACACTCCTTTATTCACAGTTCAGAAATGTAAAATGCTGTGAAAACCAAAACTTCTTTTTATAACTTTGATGCAAACTTTTTTGGTGGCCTCACCTAATCCAAACTGACATGAGACTGTCATTTACAGTGTGAAAATTTGCCTTTCACTTTAGAAATGTTGGCTTCACTTTAGAAATAAAAACTGCGTGTGATTACCACATACTGCCCCAGATTCTGCTGGGGGTGTTACATAAAATATGGTATATGTACCATATTACCATACATTCTGAATTCCATAGTGCCTCTGGTTTCAGTAATTTTGGATGATGGATTGTAGACCTATACTTAGTGCTCTCCACAGTATTTGATATAAAAGGTAGTTTTTGTTTGTTTGTTTGTTTGTTTTTTGCTGTACGCGGGCCTCTCACTGTTGTGGCCTCTCCCGTTGCGGAGCACAGGCTCTGGACGCGCAGGCTCCGCGGCATATGGGATCTTCCCGGACCAGGGCACGAACCCACGTCCCCTGCATCGGCAGGCGGACTCTCAACCACTGCGCCACTAGGGAAGCCCTAAAAGGTAGTTTTATCAGTCATCTCACCAGCCACTTAAGGTTCGTCTTAATAGAACCAGGCACATGTGTGGCTGACGTCACCACATACTTCATGTAAGCAATGAGGGGCATCAGGAATGAGTCCCCTAACCTTCCTGCTGCAGTCCCCTGCCTTTTCTTCCATTCTAGTTTCACTTTGCTTAGTTCCCACACCTGTGCAGGACCAACTCCTTCAATTTGCACTCTTAATCCCACCCCTTCTTCAGACTTGACTGCTTTAATTATCCCCTATATTCCTTACATTACCCATTGGGTCTTTTCATTCCATCTATAAGAAAATTCAAGTCTTCCCACATTCTTTTTTTTTTTTCTTCCCACATTCTTTTAACAAACATTTATCCACACTGACATAAATAAATAAATAAATAGTTGCTCATCTTTATAGTAATAAACCGACTAATAAATGCAGAAGGAACACATATTTTTAGAAAAAAATCACATTTTATAACCATCATAGTAATAATTGATTTAGGCAAAAATCATCAATGAATACTAAATATTAATAGTAGGTGACTGTCTAATGAGGAGCAGGATATTTACATAGTCTCAAAGTATCTTTCCATAAATTACTAATTATAGAAGGAAAACAGCTACTTTACAATGGAGAAATATGGCAGACTCCACATCAACAAGTAATCTAAGATCATATCCCCAATAAGGGAACAAAACAACATCATATGCCTCCTGATACAATGCCTTGAGAAAAACAATCACTTCTGGGGCAGTCCTGGAAAATTAGAAACCTTAATCAAATTTGGAGAAAGCATCATCAAATCCACAGTGAAGGACATTCTATAAAATAACTAGTCTGTACTCCTCAAAAAATGTTAATGTCATGAAAGATAAAGAAGGACTTAAGAACTGTTCCATTTCAAGGAAACCAAAGAGACATGACAACTAAATGAAATACACAATCCTGGCTTGCATCCAGAATGGAGAAAAAATAGCTATAAAGGACTTCTTAGACACGATTACTGAATGTAGATTAGATAATGGCATTATATCCATGTGAAAGTCTTATTCTGGTAACTGTACTGTTGTAATGGAAGGTAATGTCCTTATTCATTGGAAATCTGCACTGAAATATCTGCATGTAAAAGGGGCATGACGTCTGCAACTGACATAATTCAAGAAAAGAGAGTAAGAGACAGAATGATAAAACAATGAGGCAAAATGTTAACAAATGGTGAATGGTGAATTTGGGCACATGGGAGCTCTTTGTACTATTTTTGCAACTTTTCTGCAAGTTTGAAATAACAAATGAACCAAACATTCCTTAGAATCTAGCTTCACCTAAAGCCAACAACTTTTTTGTCTCCTCTCTTATGGTCTCATTCTTCTTATACTCACTGACTTCACTTCCTCATTTTGTGTTGACTTAAGTTCCAATTCCATTACCTCTTTTTCTCATCCACCTTGACCTCCATTGAGCTTTTTAAAAAATTCCCGACTCTTCTGTAAAATCTTAACCTCCTTTGGGTTCCACAGTACAACTCCCTCTTGTCTTTACCCTACTTTCCTCATCTTTCCTGGTATGTTCACTGACTCATCAGGTGGTTTTTCCCCCAAGACATCTTCACTTTCTTTTCTTTCTGTTCACCATTCTCTCCTGAGGCATCTCATCCACTCCCACTGCTTTCTCCTGAGCAGTTAATCCAGCCCTGGCTCTCTCCCAAATTCCAGAACTACATAATCAATGGCCTAATGATGAGCTTCTCATGGATGTTGCCAATTTTACCAAATTAAATTTATCATCTCTCCCTTCAAACTTTCTTCTGTAGCCCATGTCTCAATCAGTAAAGTTCCTAACCACTCAGTCTAGCTTGGAACCGCAAGGCTGCTGTTAACTCCTCTTTCCCTTCCTCTCTCTGCCCCTCCTTCTCTCCTCTCCTCTTGGACACTTACAGCGTCTGGGCTTGGCTGCCTAGACACCTGTGGGAGTGGCTGGTTGAATGACGCCATCCAGCCTCTCACTGGGTTGTGGCCCAGACTGCTTAGCATGAGAGTCAAAGCACCTCCCAGTCCTGGGGCAGCCTCTCTTCTGGCTCCACCTGCTCCCCCGTCTGCGGCCCTCCTCCTGCTCCAGCTACACTTGGCCTCTCACTGGAACCAGGTACATCACGTCATCTCATTCCTTCACCCCTCTTCACCTGCTGTTTTATCTACTCTTCCCTAATCCTCCACCTGCTGATCCTACCCACCTCCCAAGGAAGGTCCAGTTTATTACAAAGCCTTCCCTTATCCTTCCCAGTTTAGTTGAACCAGATTTAATTTTCTGAACTCCCACAGCACTTGATTTAGACTCTTGTTTTAGAGCCGTCTGCAAAGTAAAGTATAGCCAGTTAGTGGTGTACACACCTGTCTCTCCAAATTTTAAACTCCTAGGAGGCAGGGCTACATGTGATTCACTTTTGATTTCCAGCAACTCCCAAGCACATGGTAGGCTCCCAGCAAGTGTTTACATGGACTTTCATGTCTGCTTGCTGCGATGATGGTAGTTGCCCTGAGACAGTTCTAACAACATCTTTGGCTCTTATTTTGAAGTGCCTTTGCTGGGAGCCCATTGGCCAATTACCATTCCTTATTCCTTTCTCTGCTGCTCAGTCTTGGCTCCATGCATAAGCCTTGGCTTCCACTTTGGCTCCTACCTCTGCCCTGAATATCAGTCAGGCTGACGTCCTGCACTGTCCTGATGTCCCATTTTCCTCTTTCCTGCCCTCTTCTCTGGAACCTGAGCTTCTGGAAGAGGTGGGGTTATACCTTGACTTGGAAGGATGGGTAGAAGTAACCATTCAATTCTCTTCAAAGACTTCCATTCTATTCTTTTGTCCCCATAACCCAGCCCCCGTCAGGTGAGCTGTGCTCTACCTCGGGTCACTCTGGGTTAAACAGACATTGACTTTAAGCTCCTAGTGAGACCTCATGGAGCATCTGGTGGAAACCCTTCAACACACAGATAAGGGAATTGAGACTCAGAGAGATAAACAGACTCGTCTAAGGTCATCTGGCAGTTGGCAGTAGTCTTTTGAGTGCACTTTTTCCACTTTGCCTCTATGAAGAGAGGTTTACATATCACTCATGATTATGAAACAGACTCCCCTTATCTTATTTAGTACCAGACAGTCATGTTCCAATATTTGATAGCTGAATATATTATATTTCTCTATGTTTGCTAAGTAGGTTTTCATGTATTGTAAATAACGCAGACGGACAATGTCTCACAGATGGGAACTGACTAAATATTGGTCCTTATTTTGCCAGATAATTGTAAAATAATAACCACCTGGGGAAAAAATCAGATATAGTTTTCTATGCCATACTGTCTTCAATAACATTGGATCTGATTAACATGGAAAAAAAAACAAAGCTGAAATGAGAAAAATAAAGAGGGTTATTTACATCCTGCTCTGTTTGTGTGTCCTCAAAAAAGCTGTAATGCAGCATAATTTCAATGACTGTCACAAAATTGGTAGTTCTCAGCAGCACCTAAGATTCTCCATTGACCTGACTGTTCCTGGAATTCATTATAAAAGAAAGATAAGGATAATTTTCCTGGGATTATTATCAAGCGTCTGATTGTATAAGCAACTACAATTTTCAGGTGTTTTCTGAGCATAAAAATACAGCAAACAGAAAGCAGTGATTAAGAAGAAATCCACAAAACATGTTATATTCAAACCTCCTTGTGTATTTTTGTCTTCTTTAGAATTCAAAAATCAAAGAAAGCAGAAACTATTTATTTTGATTCACTTTTACTTAATACTACCCTTCCTGTAGCTTATGTAAATGCCTTTTCTACTTCTTATATTTGTCATGTGTTAAGTGCTTTTACCAAAAAAAAAAAAAAATTCTTCTAAACAATGCATGAGCCATTTCCAAAATAAAATGTCTTCCCTAGCACTTAAACTACATTCAGTTACAAACAGGAGTTTAATGATGCCCAGTATGAATTTAATTACACAACCGTTCGTGTGATGATTTGTCTCCCTCACTCTACAGTAAGTGCTGTAAGTATTAACAAATGTTTTGGTTTGGGTTCCTCCATAAACAGGTCCTGAGCTGAGGATTTTAGTGCAAGTGGTTTATTGGGAGGTGAACGCTAGAAGCACCTCTGGGAGTGAGGAAGTGAGACAGAAAAGAAGGAAGTAAAAAGAGGGTGTATTACTGAGCAGGTCACCACTATGGGCCATTGGGCTCAATGCTGCTGGAGACCTCTGGGATGCTATGTGGAACGTGCCTCAGACTTGTTCCCCCCTTGGGAATACCGACCCACCCCCATCTGGCATAGTGTAAGGGCAGCTGGGGTGGGGAGGCATTAATTTTGCAGGTTTTTTTGGCCTGAGGCTAAATAAAACCTTCAGCAAAGAAGTCAAGGTGCTGATGGTTGGAAGCCGTAGTGTCAACATATACAGGAATGATGAGTGCAAAGGACATCTGGGCAGGGCACCCACAGTTGTGCTATAATAGTTTATGCCTATTTAGGGACTTCCCTGGTGGCACAGTGGTTAAGAATTTGCCTGCCGATGCAGGGGACATGGGTTCGATCCCTGGTCCAGGAAGATCCCACATGCCACAGAACTAAGCCCATGCACCACAACTACTGAGCCTGCGTTCTAGAGCCCGCACCCACAACTACTGAGCCTGCGTGCTGCAACTACTGAAGCCCGCATGCCTAGAGCCCATGCTCCGCAACAAGAGAAGCCACCACAGTGAGAAGCCCACGCACTGCAATGGAGAGTAGCCCCCACTCGCCACAACTAGAGAAAGCCCGCGCGCAGCAACAAAGACCAAACGCAGCCAAAAAAAAAGTTTATGCCCATTTTAAAAAATAATGTATGTGTTTATTATTGAATAGGTAACACACACATGGTTAAACTTTTTTACCTTCTTAACCATTTGTTTTTAT
Organism: Globicephala melas; assembly: GCF_963455315.2. NCBI lineage: Eukaryota > Metazoa > Chordata > Mammalia > Artiodactyla > Delphinidae > Globicephala > Globicephala melas. Next base: position 41,744,552 of record NC_083328.1, on the reverse strand, counting down.
TGAAGTATAGTTGATTTACAATTTTGTGTTAGTTTTAGGTGTATAGCATAGTGATTCGCTTTTGGTTTTGTTTTGCTGATTATATTCCATTATAGGTTATTACAAGATACTGGGTATAATTCCCTGTGCTATATAGTAAATCTTTATTGCCCATTTTTGATCATCACTGCATCACACAGCAGAGAGTGTGCCATGTGGTAGATGCTCAATGTGGAAGGAAGGAAGGGAGGGAGGGAGGGAGGGAGGAAGGAAGGAAGGAAGGAAGGGAGGAATTGCCCTTCTAGATCCATAACCAATCTAAGTATCACAATGAAACTGAATCATTGATGGATAAGCTGGTTCTTAATGTGTCCCTCTATTCTATTTTATGTATCAATATTTTCTACTGTACATTTGCAGCCTCCCAAAAGCCTTTGTGGAGGTAAGAAATGCAAACAGCATAAGGAAGGGCAAAAAGTTCACTTTTCAGATGATCAGGAAAAATGGGCAAGACTGTATTTAGAGAGAGGTGAGGTTGTCATCGTGACCAGCAGAGCCTGAAAGGATTTAAATCAGCTCTTGGAACTAATGCATCTGTAATGGAAGGGGATCCTGAGGAGGGGGATTAAGACCTGCCCAGGCAAAACTCTTCAATTTGAGTTGAGATATTACTCTAAGATATCACTCCTCAGTTTGTACATTTCTTCCCTTCTATTCCTAATTCCCATACCCTCATCCTGACCAAGGCATCTGCCTTCACACACAGACTCAATATCAATCTCTTTCCCACCATAAATACTACTCCCATGTCCTAGTCAGCCCTAATTCCTCCTCATCAAAACGTACATGTTCTACATCCTATGGAACCCTGCCCCCTCCTGTTCCAAGTTCAGCCATGCCAAATAGCGCTGAATACGAACAGGTGAAAGAACATGTGCATGATCTCTCTCAACCGCACACGTGCATTTTTTTATTGGGGTACAGTTGCTTTACAATGTTATATTAGTTTCTGCTGTATGTAAATCAGCTCTATGCATACATATATCCCCTCCCTCTTAGACCCCCCTCCCACCCCCTCCATCCTTATTCCAAACTGGTGACTTCTAAATACCACAAGCTTATAAGGAAAATTCTGTAAAATAAGATACAACCCTTTTATTTGGGAATCATTTAAAACTTACAAAAAGCAGCAAAAATAAAAATAGCACAAGGCAACCCTGTACCCAGATTGTCTTCCCTCTCTCTCTCTTTTCCCTGCATACTTTTTGCTGAACCATGAGGGTAACATACATCATGGCCCTTTATCCCTAAATACTACAGTATGTATTTCCTATGAATACGAATCCTCTTTTTCTTTAACTTTTTATTTTATATTGGAGTATAGCCGATTAACTATGTTGTGATAGTTTCAGGTGCACAGCAAAGTGACTCAGCCATACATATACATGTATCCAATTCTCCCCCAAACTCCCCTCTCATCCAGGCTGCCACATAACATTTAGCAGAGTTCCCTGTTCTATACAGTAGGTCCTTGTTGGTTAATAGGAATATTCTTTGGGTTTTTTGTTTTTTTTTTTTGCGGTACGCGGGCCTCTCACTGTTGTGGCCTCTCCCGTTGCGGAGCACAGGCTCCGGATGCACAGGCTCAGCGGCCATCGCTCATGGGCCCAGCCGCTCTGCGGCATGTGGGATCTTCCTGGACCGGGGCACGAACCCGTGTCCCCTGCATCGGCAGGCGGACTCTCAACCACTGCGCCACCAGGGAAGCCCAAGAGGAATATTCTTTTACATTACCACAGAACTGTTGCCCACTTTGTAAATTTACACTAGCATAATACTTTTATCTACCCCATCATCTATATTCTAGGCTTGGAAATTAATCTAATCATGTCCTTTATAGACTTTTTCCACTTCCAGTAGAGAATGCAATCTAGGGTTTGGTATTGCATTTAGTCATCATGTCTCTTAACCTCCTTCTACCTGATCATTTCCACACCCCTTCTTTGTGCTCTATGATGCCGGCATTTTTGAAGAACACAGTGCCCCCACCTTTAAATAGAACTCTCATTTTTGTGTTTGTCTGATGTTTGTGTGTGATTAGAATGAGACTACTCAGCTGGAATGCTGCATGGATGAGGTCACGTCCTTCTCAGGGTATCACACTGAAGGCAAACAATGTCTATCTGCCCCTCATTGGGGCTGTTAATTTTGGTCACCTGGCTAAGGCACTGCCCGATTTCTCCATTTTTCTCCACTGAAATAAACTGGGGTTTATTTTTCTTCTAATTAATAAACAATCGGTGAGTATGTTTGTATGATTAAGATCATACAAACATACTCCTCCTCATCAAAATTCTCCCTAGAGTTAGCAACCTGTGGTGATTCTTTCCTGACCCCATCTTTACTGTAACAGTTGAAAAATGATGCTTTTCCAACTCTAGCACTCCCTCCCCATTTCCCAGTCAGCCTTCTCCAAGCAAGAGAGCTGCAATCTCCTCCATTTATTAACTCATCTTTTATCAGCAAGGACTTACGAATTCCTATTTAACAGATGCTTTATATCAGAATCTTCATTTATTATGAGGCAGATGGAGTAAACCTTAGAAAAAATCCACCCAAGCTCCACCTAAGAAAGATAATATCTAAAAAGGAATAGGAAGGTACCTTTTAAAAGCCTATGCCTGGTGGCGCAGTGGTTAGGAGTCTCCTGCCAATGAAGGGGACATGGGTTAGAGCCCAGGTCTGGGAAGATCTCACATGCTGTGAAGCAACTACGCCCATTCGTCACAACTACTGAAGCCCGCGCACCTAGAGCCCGTGCTCCACAACAAGAGAAGCCACCGCAATGAGAAGTCTGCGCACCGCAACGAAGAGTAGCCCCAGCTCGCCACAACTAGAGAGAGCCCGCGTACAACAATGGGGACCCAACGTAGCCAAAAATAAATAAATAAATTTTAAAAATAGTATCTGCAGGTAATTTGTTAAAAAAAATAAAAATAAATAAAAGCCTATGCCAATACCAAAAACTACTGAATTATAAACTTTGGGTGAGTCATGGTGTGTGAATTATATCTCAATACAGCTGTTTTTTTAAAAACCTATACCAGTCAGAAAGTTGATGAATTTTCTGAAGATGCTGAAGTGTGGAGCTCCCAGAATATTATTTCTTTCTTCACTTTTTAACCTTTACTATCTTTCCACATAGAAGGCAATTTTTAGAAAACATCTTCAAAAAGTGTGGCTGGAGGAAAGGGGTAATGGGGGAGGCTGGCAGTGGTGGGTGGCAACCAGAGGGTGAACTCCCCTAACGTGTCAGGTGGGAATGCAGGTAGAGTCTCAATAACAGGACTTCCAGGAGTCAGGGGTTTCTTTTCTTGTACATATACATCCGTTCGGAGTCACAGAGGACCAAGAACTGCAGGATGAAGGCGATGCTACGTCACTGGAGCACTGGAGGAAGCTGCTGCAGCTCAGACACAGTTTGAGAGCTGTGCATGCCCATCAGCCACTTTTCCTGCACTGGGTCTCAGGAGGAGAACAGAGGCCAAGCTAAGGCAAGCTTCACACACTGTCTGCTTCAGAACATCAAATTGGAACATAGTTTACCTTGTCCAAACATAAGTAAAAGATATACAAACCCACATAGAGCTTATGAAGAAATATCATTAAGAAAGGGAAAGAAAACTATTTCAATATGACCCAGAGGAAGATTCTTTCTCTGGAAATGACATAATTCAGTATACAGGTTAAAAAGTTTTTAGTAATATTTTGTTACTCTGCAAGAAGATATTACCTGTAGTTATGGTAGCAGAAGTCTGTAAGGAAATAACAGGCTGAAATAAAAAGGCAACAGAAAGAGATAAAAAGACAGTGGAATAAAGTTTTATTAATAGCTATCATTTATTGAGTATTTACTATATGCCAGGCACAGTGTATATATTATTTGTTTACTCCTAAAAATCATCTCTATTATAAAATAGACAGATGAGAGTTCGAAGAGTGAAATAACTTGTTCAAGGTCAAGCAGCTGTAAATGTCAGAGTAGTGATCTGAATCCAGATTTGCCTGTCTGACTCTAATGCCACGATATACAGGTTAACCAAAGGATAATTATAAGGAAACTAAAAAGGCAATCGTTAAAATTCACAAGCATAGAGTACAGACGTTGAACTGATGATGTGGAAAATAAAACTGGATAGATAGACAAATTGAAGAAACTCTCCTGTTACACAAAGTGAAAGGATAAGAAAGAGTGAAATGAAGGAGAAAAAGGTAACACAAACGGAAGCAAGAGACTGGAAGTCAGCATGTGGGAAACTGGTGCCTCTGAGAGATGAGACCATATTAAACTAAAAAGGCCAAAGATACTGAAAAACAAATTCCTAAAGCTGAAAAAAGATCAAGGCAATATAGATAAAAAATAATCAATGAAAAGAAAACCACAATTAGACAAAAAATTTCTAAGAGCAATTTTAAACTGTAAATATAAAGACAAAAAAATATCCTAGATTTCATTCCTAAAAAATGGTTATCTACAAAGTACCAAAAATCAGCCTGGCCTCAGATTTCTCTGCACTGCTAATACCAGAGTCTAGATATCCATAGACACTAAGGGCAAAAGGCTGTGAACCAAGAACTTTGTAGCAAGTGAAGATGTATGAAGGCAACACAGTTATCATATAGAGGCCCAAAATGTACCATTCACATACCCTTCTGCAAAAGGACATAAATAAAAACACAAATATAGAGCCAAATGCACACTGAAATTTAGTATATGATAAAGACAGCATCTTAGCTGCTTCAGTAGAAAAGAGAAGGTGTTAGATGGTAGGACAACTAGATAATCATATGGAAAAAGTTAAAATTGGATCTATTCCTCACATCATGCATCAGAATAAATTCTATATGGATCAAAGGGGAGTTCCCTCATGGCGCAGAGGTTAAGAGTCCACCTGCCAATGCAGGGGACATGGGTTCAAGCCCTGGTCCAGGAGGATCCCACATGCTGCGGAGCAACTAAGCCCATGCATCACAACTATTGAGCCCGCGTGCTGCAACTACTGAGGCCCGCGCGCCTAGAGCCTGTGCTCTGCAACACGAAGCCACCACAATGAGAAGGCTGCACACCACAGTGAAGAGTGGCCCCTGCTCACCGCAGCTGGAGGAAGCCCACGTACAGCAACGAAGACCCAACACAGCCAAAAATAAATAAATAAATTTCTTTTAAAAATAATAAATGGATCAAAGATTTCAACGTAAAAATATTAAACATGCAAATACTAGAAAAAACAAGATGAATTTCTTACTTATTTAGTTAGTTAGTTGTGCTGGGTCTTAGTTGCGGCTTGCAGGCTCCTTAGTTGCAGCACACGGGTTCCTTAGTTGTGGCATGTGAACTCTTAGTTGCAGCATGCATGTGGGACCTAGTTCCCTGACCAGGGATCGAACCCAGGCCCCCTGCATTGGGAGTGCAGAGTCATCCACTGCGCCACCAGGGAAGTCCCAAGATGAATTTCTCTGTAACCTGGGAGTAAGGTTATGACTTAAAAATCCACAAAGAAAAAGGGAAAGGTATTAATTACCAAAAAATAAAAATTAAGAAGTTTTGCATGTCAAAATTTCTATTAGCAAAGTAAAAAGACAAATGACAAACTGGGAAGACACATTTGCTATTACCATCACAGGCACAGGGTTCACATCCTTCATATGTAGCACTTCTGGACATAGAAAAGAAAAACCCAAAACCCTTATAGAAAAATAGACCAGGAATATGTACAGACAATTCCACAAAAAGAAATTCAAATGATTCTTAACGATATGAAAAGATGCTCAACCTCACTCACAAGAGAAATACAAATTAAAACAATACTGAAATACCATTTCACACATCAGACTGGCAATATTACCAACTGTTTGGCACACTCTGTTGGCAAGTCTGTCAACAAACAGGTACTTTCATACATTACTAGTGGAAATACAAAGTGGCACAACCCCTTTGGAGGGGAATTTGGTAACATGTAGCAAATTACATAAGCAGTTACCGTTTGACCCAGCAATCACACTTCTAGGAATCTACCCCAAAGATATACTGGCAAAACCACAAAATGATACATGCTATTCACTGAAGCACCATTTGTAATAGCAAAAGACTAGAAACAACCTAAATTTCCTTCAGTAGGGGACTAGGTGAATAAATTATGGTACATCCATACCATGGAGTATCATGCAGTTGTAAAAAAGAATGGGAAATACATCTATATCTCTATAGAGTGACCTCCAGGATACACTATTAGGTGAAAAAAGTGAAGTAAAAATAAATGTGTATAGTATACTCCCATTTATATATAGAATATATATATACCTTCATATATGAACACTGGCTGGATATTTTTATATTATGGAAGTATTGCTTACTTTTATGTCTGATAATAGTATTATGGTTATTTTTTAAAATAGATCTTAAAAAAGAAGCATTAAAAGGAATACTTCAGTCAACCAAGAGATGGGGGAAAAAACTCAGAGCTCAAAAGTAGAGAATTGGAACACACATGCAAAATCCACAAAAATTTATGAAATCCATCATTTTATAAAAAGGATACTATATTATAATTAAGTGAGGTTTATCCCAGTAAGGCAAGGTTGGCATAATATTTTTTAAAAATAATCAGTGTAATTCAACCACATTAACAGAATAATGCCCTCAAGGTCCATTCATACTGTCACAAATGGGCAAGATTTCCTTCTTTTTTATAGTTGAATATTAATAATTTTCTTTATCCATTCATCCATCGATGGACAATTAGGGGTTGCTTCCATATCTTGGCTACTGTAAATAATACTGCAATGAACATGGGTGTCCAGATGTCTTTTTAAGATAGCGATTTTATTTCCTTTGGTTAAGTACCCAGAAGTGGAAATGTTGCGTCATATGCCTTTTAGATTTTTAAAGGACTCTCCACATTGTCTCCCATAGTGACTGCACCAAGTTACATTCCCACCAACAGTGCAAAAGGGTTCCCTTTCCTGCACATCCTTGCCAACATTTATTGCTTGTCTTTTTGGTAACAGCTGTCCTAACATGTGTGAGGTGATATCTCATGGTTTTGATTTCCATTTCCCCGATGATTAGTGATGCTGAGCACTTTTCCATGTACCTGTTAATCATTTGTATGTCTTCTTTGGAAAAATACCTATTCCAATCCTCTTCCCATTTTTTAATCAGACTTTTTTTTGGTATTAAGTTGTGTGAGTTCTTTATATATTTTGGATATTAATCCCTCATCATATATATTATTTTTCCCCTTCCATAGGTTTCTGGGAGCTTTTTCTAAAAGACACTTTGAGATTTCCTACATAGACAATTATGTCACGTTCAAATAAAGGCAGTTTCCTATATCCCTTTGTGAGACATATGCATATTTCTTTTTCTTGCCTTAATGCACTGGCTAGGATCTCCAGTAGAAAGTTGAATAGGACTAGTGAGAGTGGACTTCCTTGCCTCGTTCCCAGTATTAGAGGGGAAAGCACAAGATCTTACCAAGTTTGATGTTAGCTGTAGGTTTTTTGAATATACCCTTTATCAGGTTGTGGGAGTTCCCTATTATTACCAATTTTGGGAGAGTTTCTATCATGAATGGATATTGAATTTTGTCAAATGGTCTTTCTGCATATATTGAAGTGATCACACTCTTTTTCTTCTCTTATATGTTGATATGATGAGTTAATTACACTGACTGATTTTTTAATACTGAACTGGACTGCTTTGTAAATGAGGTACTATCCTTCAATAAGGATTGAAAAGGAAAAATTAAAACTGTCCTTATTCACAAAGTGTGTGATTGGGTATGTAAAAGTTCAAAATAATCTACAAATAAATTATTAGAATTAATGTATTTAGCAAATTTGCTGGATTTAAAGTATTTCTATACAACTGTATTTCTATAATGAACAATCACTAGAAAATAAGAATTTTTGAATACTCCTTAAACAATACACTTAAAAAATCACTTTCCTGGAAATAAACCTAACAAAATATGTGCAATATCTTTACAAAGTAAACTATAAAACATTGAGAAACCTAAACAAATGGAGAGACATACCATGTTTATGAATTGGAAAACTTAACATCATAAATAAGTGAAGTTTTCTCTGCACTTAATAGGTTTGTCTTTTCTTTTTGTTGATGATATCCTTTGCTGTGCAAAAGTGTTTTATTTTGATATAGTTCCATTTGTTTATTTTTCATGTTGTTGCCTTTGCTTTTGGAGTCAGATCCAAAATATTATCACCAAGACCAATGTCAAGGAGCTTACCGCCTATGTTTTCTTCTAGGGGTCTTTTATATTTCAGATTATTCATTTTTAATTTACCAGTTGTATCAGTTAGGGTTCTCCAGAGGAAGAGAACCATTATGATATATATATCATATATATCATGTATATATATATATATATATATAGAGAGAGAGAGAGAGAGAGAGAGAGAGAGGGAGAGAGAGAGGGAGAGAGAGAGAGGTTTATTCTAAGTAATGGCTCACAAGACTGTGGGGGCTGGCAAGTCTGAAATCTGTAGAGCAGGCGGCAGGCTAGAGACCCAGGGAAGAGTTGATGTTGCAGCCTTGAGCCTGAATGCAAAATGGAGGCAGAATTTTTCTTCTCCTGGGGACCTCAGTCTTTTCTCCTAAGGCCTTCAATTGATTGAAAGAGTCTCATCCACATTACGGATAGTAAAACGCTTAATTAAAAGTCTACTGATTTAAATGCTAATCACATCTAAAATAATACCTTCTCTGAAGATATTTGACGGGGGTTTGACCAAACAATTGAGCACCATGGCCTAGGCAAGTTGACACATAAAATTAACCATCACACCAGTGGAGTTTTAGAAATTTAGAATAGAAGAAAATAGAATTAGTATGGATTCTACATACTAGAAACATACAAACATCATGGTACTCCTAATTCCAGCCTCTCCAAATGCTTTAACATGCCATTCAATCACAAATTGGAATCTGATTCACTGACCAAGAAAAATATTTAATTATTTACTAATATAGCAGTCTCTAAAACAAGGCTCCGTGATTTATTAAGACATCTTAAAAGGCAATAGAAACATTCTAATGGTGAACGAGATAATATCTGATGTTGCCATAGCACCTTATGAGTTTAGGCATAAACTAGAACATTAAATAGTAATATTGGAGGATCATCATATTGTATTAAAGTTTAACACTTTAGACACCTTTTCTTGGAAGCTATTTCTGATTACACCTTTCATCATCATATTAGTGGTATGTTTATTTTCATAGGGAACAAGATACAGTTGCCTTTCAATAATTGATGTGTAGGTATGTTGAATATAATTTTCATGGAAGACCATAATGATTACATTGGTCATGGTGTAGTATAGATTCTGTCAGGATTGTATTGTACTTGCTGAAATTTTTCTGAGTTCAGAGCTTAGTGATTTAATTCCGTTTGACTAAAGAAATAAATCTAATCCATGTTAATGCTGATAGCACAATCCCTTTGTATTTTACTATCAAGTTTCTGGTTTACAGGCGGCCAACGTTACTCTTTTGACTGGAAGATGATTGTCCCTTTTTTTTTTTTTTTTTTGCGGTACGCAGGCCTCTCACTGTTGTGGTCTCTCCCATTGCAGAGCACAGGCTCCGGACGCACAGGCTCAGTGGCCATGGCTCACGGGCCCAGCCACTCCATGGCATGTGGGATCTTCCCAGATCGGGGCACGTACCCGTGTCCCCTGCATTGGCAGGCGGACTCTCAACCACTGCGCCACCAGGGAAGCACTACTGTCCCATTTTAAGTGAAAATTTACTCAACATTTTCCAGGAAAACTGGACCAAGAGCCATTACTTTCCTATTTTTAATTTTTGAGGTTTCTATATTAACGCTTTCTATATTTGCCAAATATGTCTAGTAAAAAAATCTCTCACCTCGATGAACTTGATCTGTGAAATTCCTGTCGATCTCTCAGAAATCTCCAGAATTCCAAGCAGAAACAAGGAATAAAAAGGATTTATGCAGTGAAAGGCACTTGAGTAATACCTCAAAAAAGAAAGCAAACTATTTGTATGTACAATAAAAACCTATGTTGGGGGCATGGATCAAAGGATTAAAGAAGATGTAGTAGTATACAAACAAAAAGAGAGGATACTAACTCTTTAAAAACAAATAACTGCAAATGGATTTTTTTTTTTTCTTTGCAGTAAGCGGGCCTCTCACTGCTGTGGCCTCTCCCGCTGCGGAGCACAGGCTCCGGACGCACAGGCTCAGCGGCCATGGCTCACTGGCGTAGCCGCTCCACGGCATGTGGGATCTTCCCGGACCAGGGCATGAACCCGCGTCCCCTGCATCGGCAGGCGGACTCACAACCACTGCGCCACCAGGGAAGCCCCGCAAATGGAATTTTGACTCAAGAACCTGGTATATGACAAGCTTTTACAAAAGGCAAAAATTAATTACATAACATAGCATTAAGTGGTGAAAAAATGAGTAATATTTGATTCTTCAGTTTTCCCAACTAATCATTCAGGCATTGAAAATTAGTATTGGACATGAAGCCCAATATATCTCAGAACTACATATGTTCACAAAGATATATGTAACTAATCTAAGTCAAAGAACCCCCTGAAATCAAATGGGCATTTACACTCTCAACAAAAGCAAAAATATCTAAGAAATAAATACTCCATTACGTCAGTTTGTATTGTTGAAAGTGCTTACTGAGAAAGCAGAAAATCTAAAAAGCAAGCAGTCAAGGGCAGTAACTGCTGTCTAAAGAGAGAGAATGAAATTACTGACAATGATGAAGTGATTTCAGGAGGAAATGAGAAAATCACATATCAACAAATAGAATTTTTACAAAAAAAATAGTTTATCCAAGCCTTGATACTCAGCATTCTGGAAATAAATGCATTGCTGACATCTGATTCATATGACATTAGTAACTAAATCACCAAGTAATGGAAAAACTCAGGACTGAGGCATTATCGTTAGAGGAGTATAAGGTCATGTACATCAGTGTGGCTGAGGAAGTCATTTAAAATCTGTTTCAACATAAATGTCTAGGCTATCAAGGAACCTGAGGTTAGGTGTGATGAATACCTACAACATTAGTATCTGGAGTTCCTGACACATATATTTTTAGCTTTTTAAAGGTGTTTGGGGACTTCCCTGGTGGTGCAGTGGTTAAGAATCCATCTGCCAATGCAGGGGACACGGGTTGGATCCCTGGTCTGGGAAGATCCCACATGCCGCGGGGCAACTAAGCCTGTGCGCCACAGCTACTGAGCCTGCACTCTAGAGCCCGCGAGCCACAACTACTGAGGCTGCGCACCACAACTACTGAAGCCTGCACACCCCAGAGCCTGCATGCCACAACTGAAGCCTACGCGCCGCAACTGAAGCCCGCGCGCTCTAGGGCCCATGTGCCGCAACTACTAAGCCTGTGTGCTGCAACTACTGAAGCCCACAGGCCTAGAGCCCGTGCTCCCCAAGAAGAGAAGCCACCGCACTGAGAAGCCTGTGCACCGCAACGAAGAGTAGCCCCCCACTCACTGCAACTAGAGAAAGCCCGCATGCAGTGACAAAGACCCAATGCAGCCAATAAATAAATAAAATCAATAAAAATTTAAAAAATTAAAAACATAATAAATAAAGGTGTTTGGTTTGTTGGTTGTCTCCAGCTATTAGCAACTACAGAAACACCTTTGAGCATGAACTAGCATTTTGTGGGGGATGGACTCTTCAATATGCAAAGGTGCTCCTACCTTTCAGCTCTTCTGGGAACCTAAGGATATGTAAATGTAACTGTTCAGGGATTGGTGGTTACAATAAGAAATCTGACTGCTATCAGCTTTTAAGCCACACCCTTCCCTCTGCCCCTCTGCCCCACATTTGGGCAAGTGGATGGGAAAACCTTAGTGCTCCCTCTGCTGACGTCAGAGGAAGATTCAAACCAGGCAAGGCCCTGCCCACATGCAGGAACCCTGTTCCCAGCCCCACCTCAACCACAGGAAACAGGCGTATCTCCTTTCCTTACTCTCTCACCCATTCTGGACCTCCTTGGCTGCCTGCCCTGCTCTCCCTAGAGACTTCCTATTATGGACATAATTACACTTTTCATACCCTCTTGGTGTGTGTGTGGCACCATCAGTGCTACAACTGAAACAAATTTTGAGAGGGTGTCCATTCTGTTTCTCAGAGTGGCTGCAACAGTAATTAATAACATATTGCTTAGTGAGGTTTCTTTCCCCTTATACAGAAAACTCTAGGCCAACTGGTTAGTAGCTTAAAAATTATAAAGCTAGTATATATTTGGTCAAAGCTGGAAACAAAAGATTTGTTCAACTTAATAACAAGAGAATCATATGTTCTACCTTTCATTTACTTATAAAACATCTGGGACAATTGTATTAACAACTCTGTAGACACAACCAATGTCATCAAACTGGGCTCTTGGTTATACTCAACTTCTGTGGTGCTCATGAGAGTCTATTTCACCCGACCTGTCAAGGAGTAACTTCATACTACCCTCCTCCATTGAGCCTGGAAGAAGATTTTTTAAAAATCATCAGTAGCAATAAATACACTTAAATATTTTATAATCTTTGCGTGGGAAAAGAGTGAAAAACTAGAAGCCACAAAGGAAAATAACACATTTGACTGTATAAAAATTTAAAGTCCTTTTGGCAAAAGACACTAGAATCAAAATTAAAAGACAAACAACAAACTGGGGGAAATATCTGCAATGTATACACAAGACAAAGAGTTAACATCTTTACCACATAAAAACTCTTACAAATCAAAACAGAAAAAATGTTACCCAGTTTGGGATTGACATTTACACAACGTTATATTTTAAATGGATAACCAACAAGGACCTACTGCATAGCACAAGGAACTCTGCTCAATATTATGTAACAACCTAAATGGGAAAAGAATTTGAAAAAGAATAGATATATGTATAACTGAATCACTTTGCTGTATACCTGAAACTATCACAACATTGTTCATCAACTATACTCCAATATAAAATTAAAAGTTTAAAAAAATAATTTAAAAAAACAGAAAAGATGAATATTACAGTAGAAAAAATATATGAACAGACAATTGACCATTAAGTATATGAAATGATGCTCAACCCTATTAATAATCAAAGAGATACAAACTGAAACAATAAAATACTCTGTTTGCCCTAGTATGGGTATAGTCTGAGATAGATGAAAAAGAATGATAAAGCTCAGTGCTGACCACAGCATAGGGAAAAAGTGAACCTTATGTACTGCTAGTGAGAGCATAAATGGTGCTGTCTTTCTAAAGGGTAGTGTGTATCAAAATATAAATTTTATCTGTTCCGCCTCTAAGGATACATCTTCAGTCAATCATTGTTCAGGTGCACTAAGATGTACCTACAGGGATGTTTGTGGGAGTATTGTTCACAATATCTGAAAACCGGAGCAACGTGAACATCAGTCAGTGAGGCACTGGTGAAGTAACCCATGCTATAACTAACTACACAATGGAATTTCACACAGCTTATAACATGAAAAATGCCATCAATACAGGAGTGCATAAAGAAGACTACAGTCTGTGTAGTATCACCCCATGTATGTTTTTCTTAATGCATAAAAGAATCTAGAAGACTACATACTAAATTTTTAAATGGCTGACTCTGAAGTCATGTCTTGGAAAAGGGCAAGAGGCAGCATGACTGAAGGCCCTGGGATCATTTGCACACAGGTGCCTTCCTAGAAGACTGAAATTTGGAAAGCGAAATGGACTGATGAAGACTGCAGGTAAAATCAGCTTCTTCTCTGGCCCCAGATGGCTGCTGCTCCAAGTACTGGGCCATTAGGGTAGAGGGAGATGTCTTCCACTGACAGCAGCCCTACAAATAAGGAACCGTGAGCTCAATAAGGATGGGTGGCTGAATCAGGTAGCTGAGATGCATTTTCATTTAACACCACCCAGCCAGTTATTCCTGGGTATACTGCCCTCAAGAGAAGGGAGACGAAAGCGCCTGTTGTAACACTGTGGGATGGGGATGGGGGCTGGGGGTGCTACAAAGTTCTGAGGAACTCTGTAAACAGCCCAAGGCTGACTTCGTGAGTTGGCTCTGACCTAAGCAGAGGGGACGGTAAGGACGACTACTCACTATATCAGGGAGGGAGGGAAATGACATCAAGAAAAGGGCAATGGCTTGCCTTCTGGGAACTGTTGGAGCACACTGAGGCACAGTCCCTTCAGAGGCATACTCTGCAAGCTGTCGATGGGAAGAGAGAGAGACAAGCAATTTGTCAAGCAGGAAACACCACGGTATAGTGGAGGCAACCTAGTGCCACCCTTAGCAGGTGCAGTGAATGTCCCTATCTGTAAGCCTAGCTGCAACATTCTGGAATCTGGTGCTCAGCCATGTGCATGGAACAGAGTGGGAGGTCCCCACAGTCTGTGAGTGACCGTGCTCATCCAGTGTCAAGGCAGAGGTGAACGTTTCCAAGACTACACAAAGCCCACCCAATGGCAGTTAGAGAACAAGAGTCACTGAGGAAGAGAATATAGTAGATCAGGGTTCTCTGGTTAAAGCAAAAAACTTCCCCTCTCATTCCTGTCTCTTCCATAGCCATGGGATCCCCAGGAGCGAGTGACTAATTTAGAAGCTCAGACCCTGGAGGTGTATGGAGCATAGTTTTTTAGTGGTTGGTGCCCTTGCTCCCTTCACCCCCACCACCCCCCAAATAGAGACAAAATCCACCTACAGCTAAATATGGACTCAGAGAGACAGTACTTTAGAAACAAAATCTCTGATGAAATACAGCTCTTGTCAAAGAAACCAGAGATGTCTTGCTTTGAATGTAGGCGGGGGAGAAGCTCCATCCTCCATCTTGATGCACACTCTGCCATTCAAACTCAGGCCAGAAAAGATGAAGTTAGACAAAAACAAAGAGACCCTTACTAGGAGTTAAGAGAAAAAAAAATATTTCTACTTTCTTTGTAATGTTTTACTCTTGAATACTTTTAATATCAAAACAGATTTTCTAGAAACTAGAAATTATGGGACCAAAGACATTTATAACTTAACCACACTAATGAATTTAAAATTTTTGAGATTTATACTCATAGAGATCAGTGAAACAGAAGTGAGAGCTCAGAAACTTTAGATATACCCATATATGGTGAATTAATTTTCAACAAAAATAGAAAGGCTATTCAACAAATGGTCCTTGAATGACTGGATATCCATTTGTGAAAGAAAGGAAGAGAGAAAGGAAGGAGGGAGGGAGGGGGACAGAAGAAAGAGAGGAAGGAAGGAGGGATGGAAGGAAGGAAGGAAATAACTAGATCCACACTTCCTCACAGTCTCAAAAAAGTTGACACAAAATGTATCACAGACCTTAAAGTAAAATCTAAACCTTTAAAAGGGCAGAGTTGATTTTTTGTTAGTGGAAATATTTTAATTGTAGTGGTGATTACATGACTGTATGCATTTGTCAAAACTCACAGAATTGAACACTAAAAAGTGTGAATTTTAATGTACGTAAATTATACCTTAATTTAAAATTTTTTTAAATTATGAGTGTTAAGAAAGGATCACTTTACATAAAACCTATCAACTCTGCCACTAACCATCAAAAGTGACCGGCAAAACCCTAAACTTTCTGGGCTCAACTCTTTAGTAAGTATATTGAAGTCAACGTAAGTGGTTCCTGAAACACATAAATATGTTTATAAATATATCTGGGGTTGACTAGAGGAGAAAAGAACATGAATTGTACAGAATTTAGAGACTATGAATTATATAAAATTCAGAAACATCATTACTTCAAAATATTTCCCAGCCCTTGAAAACAACATTTAAAAGATTTGGTTTATTTTTTAACATTTGGGAACATGTTTGTTTCTTCAAAATAAAACAGTAAGATGTAAAACAACCAACCAAGGTCTTTCTTTCTTTTGTCACTAACAAAGCTTTTAGTCAAAAGCAATACAAAGTAGCTATATTGACCATAAGCTTTGTATTTTCAGCAAGGTTGCTTACACACAGCAGTTTCCCAGCAATGGAGATAAATTTTAAGACATTTGAGCCTGTCTCTTCCCTGCACATAACCTCCTGCAAAAGGAGAAATTCACTTCACAGGAGCTTGGGCACAACGCATATCCTCTGTCCTCTGCCTCACAGGCATATTGTAAGCAATGTCACCACAGCCCAGCACTACACACATATGCAAGCTTGCCCACTGGGGTCTCATTTAGATGCATGGCTCCAGGCTGGGCTGGTACTCATAACAATCTCCTGCTGCACAGAAGCTCCATGCCTAACGCTTAGCTCCAAAGCTGGAATGGGATTTAGGACACTGAACATCAGTTTCCTCTAGGCCATCCCATTAAAAGTGTATAAATGGATTTAAACTCTACTTAGAAAAATTTGGAAGAGAAGTGGACTTTTCCACTTTGGGAGGTTGAAAGGGCACAGTGTCAGAGAATCAAAGAATCTCTACGTTGGAAGTTATATAGTGCCCCCTCTCATCCAAGATAGTTACTCTTTATTGTAAGTACCCGAAGAGTTGTCACTTAGCTTCTGCTTTTACATACTTACCTAGGGGAATAGGAAAAACTTAGTGGCATTCCCAAATCAATTCACAATTAGGAAAGGATTTTCAAATACATAAACTACCACCTATATGCCCAACATTGTTGAATAATTTTCCCAGAAGCTTCTTATGTTGAATTAAGATCAGCCTACATATACAAAATTTCCACCGATAGATCTTTCAAAAAAATTTTAACTGAAGTATAGTTGATTTACAATATTGTGTTAACCAACAGATCTTTTGATGCTACTGATAACAAATCGAATCTCCCTTTTATAACTCTAAGTATTTTGAGACAGCTTTAATTTTGCATTAAAAAATGTTTAATGTAAGCTGGCAATTCCCAGAACAGCAAAAAAAATAAAGTTCTTAAACAAATACATAAAATTCCACTGTCTAATAAACTGCTTATTTAGTGGCTACTAAGTGCTTATTAGCATATTTCACTTCCAAAAGTAAAGAGCTTAGAAGTCATCATTCTCTTCTTTACAGCGAGCAAAAACCTGAACAAACTGAAATATCAGTGGCTTTTCTTGGACCCGTTAGAGAACTGAGGATGCAAGGCTATCTGCCACCTTGAAATCTGGCAAGATGGGAGAACTCTCAGACTCACAGCTGAGATGTGCTTAACTGGAGCAGAAGTGCTAGAGCCATAAACTGGTAGGGGCACATAAATGGTAAATGTGATGAATCGCTGGAGGCTGAGGGTAAACTAACACAAGAGTGAGAATCTCTTGGGGGGTTCAGCCTTAGGGGGGTCCACACTTCTGTGGGTTTTACCTCCAAGAACCCCACCAGGTTCTTGTGATAAAAAGCCAAGAAAGATCCCCTCAGGGCTGTGGCAGGGGGAGGGGAAAAGTAATCACTGTGAAATATACCCAGAGCATTGCCCTGCAAATGCCCATTCTTCAAGGGCAAGGACTTTGCTGAAGATGTATCTGATCTGGGGGAAGGGCATTTCTCTAACCCCAGCCCTCTCTAGTTTTTCTGCCTCACTGAAGGCTGGCGAGAGCTAAAATACACTTGTGAAAGTCACATCCAGGGACACAGGCCCACTAAAAGACTGAGATTTAATCATAAGATTATAGAACACTTCCCCTCCCCTATGTTTTACCCCTATATCATTAGTATTACAGTATAGTAACAGTGGGATTGCAGCTGAAAGAGCTTTGAGATACAGACTGTATTTAAGGAAGTCCTTAGTGCAGCCCTAAAACAACAAGAGAGACAAAAGCAAGGACTTCACTAGAAAAATGTGAAGGCCTCTGGCACCTACAACTACAGAAAACATTAAACACAGCACAACTCCTAAGCAGATTAATATTAAAATGGAAATCCAAAAAAAAGCTGGGGTAGCAATACTTGTATCAGAAAAAATAGACTTTAAGACAAAGACCATTCAAGAGACAAAGACATTACCTAATGATCAAGGGATCAATCTAAGAAGAAGATATAACAATTGTCAATATATATGCACCCAACATAGGAGCACCTAAATACATAAAGCAAATATTAACAGACATAAAGGAAGAAACTGACAGTAACACAATATTAGTACA
The DNA here is from genome assembly GCF_963455315.2 of Globicephala melas. Taxonomy (NCBI): domain Eukaryota; kingdom Metazoa; phylum Chordata; class Mammalia; order Artiodactyla; family Delphinidae; genus Globicephala; species Globicephala melas. The sequence goes on along the minus strand of NC_083328.1, from coordinate 41,726,402 downwards.
GGGCTTTAACATCCCACTTACATCAATGGACAGATCAACCAAACAGAAAATCAATAAGGAAACACTGGCCTTAAATGACACATTAGACCACATGGACTTAATAGATATATACAGAAAATTCCATCCAAAAGCAGCAGAATACGAATTCTTTTCAAGTGCACATGGAACATTCTCTAGGATAGATCACATGCTAAACCATGAAACAAGCCTTGGTAAATTTAAGAAAACTGAAATCATATGAAGAATATTTTCTGAACCACAACACTATGAGACCAGAAATCAAATACAAGAAAAAAAATGTAAAAAACACAAACACGTGGAGGCTAAACAATAGGCTATTAAACAACCAATGGATCACCAAAAAAAATCAAAGATGAAATTAAAAAAAATACCTGAGACAAATGAAAATGAAAACACAATGATCCAAAATCTATGGTACAGAGAACTTCCCTGGTGGTCCAGCAGTTAAAAATCCACCTTCCAATGCAGGGGACACAGGTTCGATCCCAGGTTGGGGAACTGAAATCCCATATGCCATGGGGCAACTAAGTCCACATGACACAACTACTGAGCCCATGTGCCACAACTAGAGAGCTCACATGCCACAACTACAGAGCCCATACGCTCTGGAGCCCAGGTGCCACAACTACAGAGCCCATGTGCTCTGGAGCCACAAGCCACAACTAGAAAGCCCACACACCACAACTAGAGAGAAACCTGCATGCCACAGCGAAGATCCTGTGCATCGCAATGAAGCCCCCACATGCCACAACTAAGACCCAACGTAGCCAAATAAATAAAAAAGAAATAAGAATTTTTTTAAATTATAAATATTGGGCTTCCCTGGTGGCGCAGTGGTTGAGAGTCTGCCTGCCGATGCAGGGGACACGGGTTTGTGCCCCGGTCTGGGAAGATCCCATGTGCCGCGGAGCGGCTGGGTCCGTGAGCCATGGCCGCTGAGCCTGCGCGTCCGGAGCCTGTGCTCCGCAATGGGAGAGGCCACAACAGTGAGAGGCCCGCGTACCGCAAAAAAAAAAATATATATATATATAAATATTTATTTATTTATTTATTCTTGGCTGCACTGGGTCTTAGTTGCAGCACATGGGATCTTTCATTGCAGCATGTGGGCTCTTCGTTGCAGCACACGGGCTTCTCTCTAATTGTGGCGCCTGGGTTCCAGAGCATGTGGGCTCAGTAGTTGCGAAGCGCAGGCTCTCTAGTTGTGGTGCACGGGCTCCAGAGCGTGCAGGCTCAGTAGTTGCAGAGCGTGGGCTCTCTAGTTGTGGTGTGTGGGCACTAGAGCACATGGGCTCAGTAGTTGCAGCATGTGGGCTTAGTTGCCCCATGTCATGTGGGATCTTAGTTCCTCGACCAGGGATCGAACCCACGTCCCCTGCATTGGAGGTCGGATTCTTAACCGCTGGACCACCAGGGAAGTCCCAATAAATATTTAAAAAAAAAAAAAATCTATGGTACAACCAAAAGAGGTTCTAAGAAATAAGTTTATAGTGACATAAGCCTCCCTCAGGAAATAAGAAAAATCTCAAATAAACAACCAAACTTTTCACCTAAAGGAACTAGAAAAAGAAGAACAAACAAAATCCAAAGTTAGTAGAAGGAAAGAACTCATAAAGATCAAAGCAGGAATAAATGAAATAGAGACCAAAAAAAATAGAAAAGATCAGTAAAACAAAGCTGGGTCTTTGAAAAGATAAACAAAATTGATAAATCTTTAGCCAGATGCATCAAGAGAAAAGAAAGGGGGCTCAGATCAATAAAAAAAGAAATGAAAAAGAAGTTACAACCGACACCACAGAAATACAAAGGATCATCAGAGATTACTAAAAACAACATATGCCAATCAAATGGACAACCTAGAAGAAGTAGACAAATTCCTAGAAATGTACAATCTCCCAAGACTGAACCAGGGAGAAACAGAAAATAAGAACAGACTAATTACCAGTAATGAAATTGAATCAGTAATAAAAAAAAAAAAGCAAAACAAAACAAAAACCTCCCAACAAACAAAAGTCCAGGATATGATGGCTTCACAGTTGAATTCTACCAAACATTTAGAGAAGAGTTAGCACCTATCCTTCTCAAACTATTCCCAAAAATTGCAGAGGAAAGAATGCTTCTGAACTAATCCTGTGAGACCAGCATGACCCTGACACCAAAACCAGACAAAGATATAACAAAAAAAGAAATTTACAGGCCAATACCACTGATGAACACAGCTGCAGAAATCTTCAACAAAATTTAACAAACTGAATCCAACAATATATTAAAAAGATAATAAACTATGATTAAGTGGAATTTGTCCCAGGGATGCCAGGATGGTTCAATATATGCAATTCAATCAATGTGATACATCACCTTAACAATTTGAAGACTAAAAACCATATAATCCCCTCAATAGATGCTGAAAAAGCTTTTGACAAAATTCAACATTGGTTTATGATTAAAAGCTCTCCAGAAACTGGGTACAGAGGGAACATACCTAAACATAATAAAGGTGATATATAACAAGCCCACATCTAACATCATACTCAACAGTGAAAAGCTGAAAGCATTTCCTCTATGATCAGGAATGAGAAAGGATGCACACTCTCATCTTTATTCAACATAGTATTGGAAGTCCCAGCCACAGCAATCAGACAAGAAAAAGAAGAGGAATCCATATTGGAAAGAAAGAAGTAAAACTGTCACTGTTTGTAGACAACATAATACTATACATAGAAAATCCTACCAAAAAAAAAACAACTACTAGAGCTCATCAATGAATTCAGTAAAGTTGCAGGATACAAAATTAATATACAGAAATCTGTTTCATTTCTATACACTAAAAATGAACTATCAGAAAAAGAAATTAAGGAAACAATCCCATTTACAATCACATAAAAATAATATACCTAGGAATAAACTTACCTAAGGAGGTAAAAAAAAAAACCCTGTACTTGGAAAACTATAAGACACTGATGAAAGAAACTGAAGACAACACAAACAGATAGAAAGATATACACCATGTCCATAGACTGGAAGAATTAATATTGTTAAAATGTCCTTACTACCTGAAGCAATCTACAGATTCAATGCAATCCCTATCAAAATACCAATGGTATTTTTCACAGAACTAGAACAAATAATTTAAGAATTTGTATGGAAACACAAAAGACACCAAGTAGGCAAAACCACCTTGAGAAAGAATAACAGAGCTGAGGTATCACGCTCCCTGACTTCAGACTATGCTACAAAGCTACAGTAATCAAAACAGGATGGTACTGGCACAAAAATAGACACATAGGTCAATGGAACAGAATAGAGAGCCCATAAGTAAACCCACACACTTATGGTCAATTCATCTATGACAGAGGAAGCAAGAAAATACAATGGAGAAAAGAAAGTCTCTTCAATAAGTGGTGCTGGGAAAATTGGACAGCTACATGTAAAAGAATGAAATTAGAACATTTTCTCACACCACACACAAAAATAAACTCAAAATGGATTAAAGACCTAAACATAAGACCAGATACTATACAACTTCTAGAGGAAAACATAGGCAGAACACTCTTTGACATAAATTGCAGCAATATCTTTATGGATCCATCTGCTAGAATAATGGAAATAAAACAAAAATAAACAAATGGGACCTAATTAAACTTAAAAGCTTTTGCACAGCAAAGGAAACCATGAACAAAACGAAAAGACAACATAGAGAACGGGAGAAAGTATTTGCAAATGCTGCAACTGACAAAGGGTTAATCTCCAAAATATACAAACAGCTCATACAGCTCAATATCAATAAAACAAACCACCGAATCAAAAATGGGCAGAAGACCTTAACAGACATTTCTCCAAAGAAGACATACAGAAGACATACAGATGGCCAGTAGGCACATGAAAAGATGCTCAACATTGCTAATTATTAGAGAAATGCAAATCAAAACTACAATAAGGTATCACCTCACACTGGTCAGAATGGCCATCACCAAAAATTCTACAAATAATAAATGCTGGAGAGGGTGTGGAGCAAAAGGAACCCTCCTACACTGCTGATGGGAATGTAAATTGGTACAGCCACTATGGGTATGGGAAACAGTATGGAGGTTCCTTAGAAAACAGTATGGAGCTCTTAGAAAACAGAGCTGCCATATGATCCTGCAATCCCACTCCTGGGCATGTATCTGGAATAAACATAATTCAAATAGATATGTGCACCCCAATGTTCATTGCAGCAGTACTGACAAGAGCCAAGACATGGAAGCAACCTAAATTTCCATTGACAGATGAATGGATAAAGAGGATGTGGTATATTTATACAATTGAATATTACTCAGCCATAAAAATGAATGAAATAATGCCATTAGCAGCAACATGGATAGACCTAGAGATTACCATGCTAAGTGAAGTAAGCCAGACAGAGAAAGACAAACATCATATGATATCACTTATATGCAGAATCTTAAAAAAAAATGATACAAATGAATTTATATACAAAACAGAAATAGACCCACCAGCATAGAAAACAAATTTATGGTTACCAAAGGGGAAAGGTGGGGGAGTTCGGGATTAACATACACACTACTATATTTAACACAGATAACCAACAATGACCTACTGTATAGCACAGGGAACTGTACTCAATATTCTGTAATAACCTATAAGGGAAAAGAATCTGAAAAAAAAGATATTTATGTATGTATAACTGAATCACTTTGCTGTACTCCTGAAACTAACACGACATTATAAATCAAGTATACTTCAATAAAAAAAAATGTTAAGGTACTTCCTTTATGCCTGAAGAGTCATGCTTTCCCCAAAGGGAGGATAATGTTATTCAACATTTTGGCTGTAGAGGGGCCTACCTGGTGGCGCAGTGGTTAAGAATCCGCCTGCCAATGCAGGAGACAGGTTTGAGCCTAGTCCAGGAAGATCCCACGTGCTGCGGAGCAACTAAGCCCGCGTACCAAAACTACTGAGCCTGCCTGCCGCAACTACTGAAGTCCGTGCGCTTACAGCCCATGCTCCACAAGAGAGAAGCCACCTCAATGAGAAGCCCATGCACCACAACAAAGAGTAGCCACCCCTCGCAGCAACTAGAGAAAGCCCACGTGCAGTCATGAAGACCCAACGCAGCCAAAAATAAATAAATTAAAAAAAAATTTTTTAAAGTGGAAGGAATCACTACTCAATATTGAGGTTTAAAAACAAACAAACAAAAATTTTGGCTGTAGAATGTCATGGGACAAGAGGGGATGACCTGAAGGGGCGATGTCAGGAGATGGTGAGAAGACTCAGTCCTCAAAGGAATAAATCTTTCTCTCCACAAGTCCATATCCATTACTATACTAACGTTACTTCTCAGCTATCTCCTTTGACGTATCATGGGTTGCCAACCTCTGCAATAAAACATGGTATTTTAGGAAACGTGTATTTTTGTTGTTCTCAGAAAGAAAGCAGTGAGAGAAAAAGAAAGGAAGCAATAAATAAAGCAAACACTATGCAACAGCTATGATCGGTGACTTCATCTATTATTTAAACCTATTTAATCTAACCTTCACATTTTTACAGATGGGAAAACTGAGTTCAGAAAGATAAAGTAAAATTTGCCATCAAATTTTACAGTTTGATAGAGTAGGAGTCAACTGAAGTCTAATTCTAAAGCATGATTGCTTTTTACTATGCCATATTCCTCTCAAAGAAAACTAATCAGGATGAAAATACAAATATATCAGAGTCCTAAGCTAAATCTTCTAGCTTGAATTCTTATTTAAGAGTGGTTATTTCTGAATGTTATTTCAGAGGACTTGCCCCTCGCACTTTATATAATTCTTGGTTAATTTTCTTTTCTTTCTTGATTTTTTTAAATGAGCAACAGTACTTTAGCAAATAGAAGACTATTAAGGAAATACTAAGTTATGTATGTAAAGCTGAACTAGACTGGTAAAAACAATTTTTTTTTAATGATTATCCAGTGTTGGTGAGAGATGTAGGGAGAAAAGGTTACATCACACACCACTGACACATAAACTGATGCTGGTTTTTTTGGAGGCTAATTTGGCAACTCCTACCAAAATGTATAATAAACTTACCCTTTGATCCAATTTTACTTCTAGAAATCTATCCTGCAGAAATATTTGTACCAGTACACAAAGATCTGCATGAATGTTCACTGCAGTACTGTTTGTAATAGAAAGAGAGAGGGAAAGGGAGAGAGAGAGAGAAAGACAGGAGGGGAAGAAGGAGAGGAAAGAGCCTAAACTCATTAACATGGGACTGAAAAAATAACATATAGTAAACCTGAATCATGGGATATAAATAAGTAGATTCTAGAATGAGAACATCTACGTGCACTGCCATGAAAGCACATATTTGTACTAACAAGGAACATATGTATAAGTACTAATTTGGAGGGACTTCCCCGGCGGTCCAGTGGTTAAGATTCCATGCTCCCAATGCAGGGGGCACAGGTTCGATCCCTGGTGGATGAACTCAGATCCCATATGCCACACAACGTGGCCAAAAAAAAAAAGTACTCATTTTGAAACTGATATAAAATATCATTAAGTGAAGAAATCAGAATATATATGAAATGATGCCATTATATTTTTTAAGTGTGAATATAAGTTCTAGATACATAAAGAAACAGAACTACAGAATATGTGTAGTCATACAGATCTAGAAAAACTCACACAGAAAACCCTTCATATCTTCATAGTGATTACTTCCAGAGATTGGCGTGGGATTGGGTATTTGTAAAGGTGACTTTCACTTTCACTTTTACCTTGGCTGAGTTTGACCAACATTTTCTGTAAAAGCACCAGCAAGCAAATATTTTAGGCTTGTGGGCCATATATGGTCTCTGTTACAACTACTCAACTTTGCCACTGATAAAGGTGTGTGGGTATATTCAATAAAATGTTATTTATGAGCACTGAACTTTAAATTGCATATAACTTTTACATGTCACAAAATATTATTATTCATTTTTCAACCATTTCAATGTAGAAACCATTCTTAGCTCCTGGGCTGTAGAAGAACAGGTGCCTGGTTGAATTTGGCCTGGGGGCTATAGTTTTGGAGCTACAGATAAAATTTTAATATATTGGGTTAAATAAAATACATTTTTATTTAATCTCACCTGTTTCTTTTTACTTTGTTTAATGTAGCTACCAGAAATTTTTAAATTACGTATGTGATTCACATTGTATTTGTACTGGACACAACTGTTCTACAATAATATACTTCAACAGTATTTTGAATTGTTTTTCAACAAGATTCTATTACTTCAGTAACTGTAATAATATTGAGCAGATATCAATAATGCCTATAATCTACAAATCAAATATTTACATAATTTTGAGAAATTATGTTGTAAATATTTTTAAGGAGATTGTTTTATTACTGCAGTAACTACAGAAAAAACTCTTTTTATCACTGCTCTATTAACTCTGCTTATAGTCACTAGAAACTTCCAAACTCTCTGCTGTCCTTATAAAGAAAATGTACAGAAAACAAATATCCAGTTGAATAGTAAGTTTTTAAATTTTATCTAGATAGCCATCAGAATAGTCTGACAATGTAAGAATAGTTTCATTAACAATAGCTACTCAAATATCACATAAATCCTAATCTATCACCCTTGTAGAGATGCAGGAAAGAAGTATCTTTGAGATCTCTTTCCCACTCCTTTCCAGAATATTTTTCATTAGAAAAGATATATACATCCTATGTTCACTGCAGCATTACTTACAATAGCCAAGATACGAAAGCAACCTAGATGTTCATCGATAGATGAATGGATAAAGAAGATGTGATGTATTTATACAGTGGAATATTACTCAGCCATAAAAAAGAATGAAATCTCAGCATTTGTGATAACATGGATGGACCTATTATGCTAAGTGAAACAAGTCATACAAAGAAAGACAAATGCTGTATGAGTTCATTTACATGTGGAATCTAAAAAAAATGAACCAACATAACAAAACATAAACAGAATTATAGATACAAAGAACAAACAGGTGTTTGCCAGGGTGAAGGGGAGTAATGGGACAAAAATAAATAGGTGAGGAAGATTAAGAGGTACAAACTTCCAGTTGCAAAATAAATGAGTCATGGGTATGAAATGTACAGTGTAGAGAATATAGTCAATAACTATGTAATGTCTTTGTATGGTAACATATCAAAACTAGACTTATCGCGGTGATCAGTTTGAAATGCACAGAAATATCAAATCACTATTTTGTGTAACAGGAACTAACATAGTGTTGTAGGTCAATTATACTTCAAAACCAACCAACCAACCAACCAAAGTCCTAGAAAAAGAGATCAGATTTTTGGTTACCAGAGGTGGGGGGTGAGGGGAGGGAGAATTGGATGAAGGTGGTCAAAAGGTACAAACTTCCAGTTATAAGATAAATTAACACTAGGGATGTAATGTACAACATGATAAATACAATTAACACTGATATATGTTATATATGAAAGTTGTTAAGATAGTAAATCCTAAGAGTTCCCATCACAAGAAAAACAGTTATTTCTATTTCTTTATTTCTCATATTTTGTACCTATATGAGATAATGGAAATTCACTAAACTTAGAATCACTTCATGATGTATGTAAATAAAATTATTATGCTGTATACCTCAAACTTATACAGTGCTGTATGCCAACTATATCTCAATACACCTGGAAGAAAAAAAAGAATATTTTTTCACTTGAATCACTGTCAATGTCAGTCACACTTTAAGTTCTCTTCTATTGTAACTATCAAATGAGATAAACACCTAAAGTTCATGAACGTACCTAGCACATTAGTAAAGATTACTGTTAGTGGGTTTCAGGATTTTAGCCTTATCTCCACCTTATAAATGGGATATGTTCTAAAAAGTTCATTAGTAAGTCAATTGCTTAGAACCTGGCATGTATATATATATATACATACACACACATATATATGTACACACAAGCATACATTCATATGTACATATAATTTAAAATAATAAAGTAATACACACATAGGTACATACAATTTAAAAGTACCATTTCAAGATCAGAATATGGATGCCAAGAATAAGTTTCCTCTTTCTCGTACCAGAAGGGCTCCCTTCCCAATTTTCTAAAGCACTCAGGACACTCCTGATAATCACCTGATAAATAGTAATCACTTGATAAATTCTTGGTTAATAATTGTGTATGTTCACTACAGACTTTTTTTTGTTTTGGGGCACTTTTTATATGAAAAGGAGAAAACATAATATGATTAATATAGTATCTTCTTATATTTAGAGGGCTTTATGGGAGACCAGACTTATAATTTGGCATCAAAAGGTTGAATTGGGACTGACATCTGCAAATGAGAGGGACATAGTTAGCCTCAGTATAAGAACTTTCTAATAACCAAAGCGTAACAATGTTGTGGTTTTTATGACATCTTCTTTGAAAAGTGTGGAGTTCAGTCCTGGAACATCAGAAGGCTACCCATCTGGACCATATCACTTACTTTGCTCCCACCCCTCAGTTACCTTAATTGAGCTGATTTGGTGTTGAGGTCTCAAATTTTTGAGGAATGGCCGCTAAAACAAGCTAACTTTATGAAATAACTCTGCAAGAAAACTATTAAGAATGTTACAGTATTCAGTGTTTCCTATATGAAGCCCCCTGTGAGGAATTTCTTTTAGAGTGCTTCTTTTCCTGAAGAATCGAGGCAGGGGTGGGGGTGGTGTTTGTTTTTGGTTTTGTTTTGTTTTTTCCCCTAAAAATAAGGAAAGTGTAACTGGCTTTTCCAGATGACCACTAGGACGCTTACAGCCAAGGTTGGGGTTCAACTACAGGAACTTGGTAGGCTTTATGGCCCATAGATTTGATGTTTTTTTCAGACATATGTTAACTTCTTACTATTACAAGATCCTTATCTACGAGGTCATGATTCTTTTTTTTTTTTTTTTTTGCAGTACACGGGCCTCTCTCTATTGGGGCCTCTCCCGTCGCGGACCACAGGCTCCGGATGCGCAGGCTCAGCGGCCATGGCTCATGGGCCCAGCCGCTCCGCGGCATGTGGGACCTTCCCGGACCGGGGCACAAACCTGTGTCCCCTGCATCGGCAGGCGGACTCTCAACCACTGCGCCACCAGGGAAGCCCAGAGGTCATGATTCTTACTAAATGTTTGAAGTACACAAACCTACTTATTTAAAAGCTGCCTCATATCCTTTATGAATCAAGGTAGAAGAAGTATATAATTAAGCTTTTCTTTTTTGCATCATATAACTAATTCTCCGAGTCTATGTCAAAACATTTACATGAGAGATACAACTTTCTGCTTGAATATATGGAAATGTGGCAATCTATGTATATAGATAGCTAAGGACAATTGTGGTTAGCCTTTCTGCGGTATGAAAAGTGTTTGATTTTCATGAGTATTTACCTATATTCATTTATTGCCTACGTAGTTAAATGCAGGCACATATGGAATACTGAATAGACAGAACATTCTGCATTTCTCCTTTTGAAACGGGTATAGAATAGACACTCTGATTTGATCATTTAAGATCCATGACCAAATCATCTCTTTATGCCACATAATTTTTTTTTTTCAAGAGCAGAGCACTTAAACAACACTTGTACCTACTAAACCTGGGTTTTATGTGAAAATGATTTCAGAGGGCACTGGAAACCCCAGGTTTCTTTTCGATCCTCTCGTGTCTTTAGAAAGCAATTCCTAAACCACCATTTCCATCACCCTTTTAATCTCTGCAAATTGTTCATAAGAGCTGCAGCAAGGCAGTCTGTCATCAATTATGTTCATAATGACGGTTCAATCATATATGCACTACCACTGATTATTCTAAAGAAACACTGCATTTAAAAGAATTAACTCTAGAAGAAATCATCACACATACCAGACTATTTATAGAAAACTAAAACTTCGCACGTGAAATAGTTTTCTTTCAGATCTTTCAGAGTATTTTATATGTTTATAACAGTAAGCATACAAAACACAAATCAAAACAATGACTTTGTATTCCATCATCTAACTCCTAGAACAACTTATGCACAACATCCAACCGTAATACACCCTTCACAGTTCAAGATTTATTTATCCTATTAAAAAGTGAACTTTAAACAATTATAAACTCTATTTTAAATTTCTTTTATACTGTGTAATTTTTTAAAAATCTCTCACCCACTGAAGTTTGCCATTTATTCTTACAGTTAAGTTAGTTTTGTTAGCTTTTTAAACTATTTTGCATATACATATATGCTTTTTATTTTAGAATAGATGACCTATTCCAAATTTACCTATTTCTTCTGTGAGATAATATTTATTTCTAAAGACATGCTGTATACCAATGATAAACTGCTTTCATTCAAGCTGGTACTGATTTTCTCAAGTAATTCTTACTTGGCATTTTTGGCCAAATTCCAATAGCTAGTAGCTTGTGACACTTGTGAAATTTCCACTAATTCTAAAAGCAAAAAACCGTTTGAGGGCTTCCTTGGTGGCACAGTGGTTGAGAGTCCGCCCGCCGATGCAGGGGACACAGGTTCGTGCCCCGGCCCGGGAAGATCCCACATGCCACGTAACAGCTGGGCCCGTGAGCTATGGCCACTGAGCCTGCGTGTCCGGAGCCTGTGCTCCGCAACAGGAGAGGCCACGACAGTGAGAGGCCCGCATACCGCAAAAAAAAAAAAAAAAAAAGTTTGAATCATCTTTTCAGTATTACCTCATGTAATTCCCTACAGAGTTACAAGATCAAATTTAGTACCTAATTTTCAAATACTTAATAAACACTAGGTTTACTGAAGAGTCATCTCATTGTTAGTTCACTTAACTGGGTATTTTGAGGCAATATTCAGTAAACTTCAAGTCCATCTGACAGATATGTTGTGATTTAAGACTCATTTTACTAGGTTTTTATTTTTTGTTTTTTTAAAGGAAACCTTATGAGGAAACTTTCATCAATCAGTTCTCCTCACTGCACTCAGTGTCTGTATAAAGTAGATTAATAAAATGATTTCATATCAAGCTTTGTAAAGCGAATTATTGAACCAAAAATTAAATTATTTAAAATCTACCAAAACTGACATTGATTTATGAGGTGAACACTAGCCTACTGCATCAAGCACAATTCTCAATGAAGAATGCAGATAGAGACATAACAAATAGCTCCACAACATTCATAGTACACAGAACAAAAAGGGAAACATTGAGCAACATTCTCTAATTATGTTAATTTCATAGTTCTTTCTTCTAAAATGTGTATAGTAAAACTTTATTAATAAATGCAACAAATAATTTATCAAAAATGCCCCAAACTGAAGTTTCTCCTTCAAGTAAATGATAGCAGGTGTAAAGACTGATACTTGATAATCACAAATTAATTTGTAAACGTAAGGTGATACATCTTTAATGTGACGTGTAGGAGAGAAAGAGACTTTAAATTCAATGAAACTTAGATTTGGAAAAATTGAGTGCACTTGAGAAAAAAAGTTATAAAAGTATATATTTTAAAAAGCTATATGTATTCACGCAGGTATGTGTAGAGATATGGTACAACCTTTAGAATGACAAGCTCCTCACACAAAATAATAAATAGAAATACCATTTTGCTTAAAATTCAAAGCATTCTTTTTTTCCTATAAAAGAACCATTTAATTACATTCCAAGACATGTAAAAAATGTCAGATATTGTTCAATGGAAATGCTATTATATTCTAAAAAGTTTAAACTTTCTGTGTAAGCAAGATATACAAGTAAACTTGTTATCACAATAAAGAATATATTTTAATATTGCCCTTGTTTCCCATATCATGTATTTATTTTAATATTTACTCTAAAAATAATTTTTATGGACTTCCCTGGTGGCACAGTGGTTAAGAATCTGCCTGCCAATGCAGGGGACACGGGTTCGAGCCCTGGTCTGGGAAGATCCCACATGCCACGGAGCAACTAAGCCCACGTGCCACAACTACTGCGCCTGCACTCTAGAGCCTGCGAGCCACAACTACTGAGCCCGTGAACCACAACTACTGAAGCCCGCGCACCTAGAGCTCGGGCTCCGCAACAAGAGAAGCCACCGCAATGAGAAACCGGCACACCGCAACAAAGAGTAGCCCCTGCTTGCCGCAACCAGAGAAAGCCTGCCAGCAGCAATGAAGACCCAACACAACCAAAAAATAAATAATTAATTAATTTAAAAAATAAATACATAAAAATAATTTTTAAAACATAGAAAAATTTAAATTTCTAGCTTAAGTTCATAATCCTAGGGTGAGAGAGTTGTGCCATACTGGTCAATTTTCATATTTTTACCCCTTTGGTGTAGCCTAACGTTATTATCCCCTAGAAGGGGAGGTTTCTAGTTTTTCTTTTTGTTTTTTAAGAACCATTTAATTGGCCCTTATTATTATGATGATTCCAACAACAATCATGTCTTAACACCCTCTACTCATTCTCACATTGTACTAAAAATCATTTAAATTTAAAATGTATTCATTGGTCAGAAAACTATTTTCAATCTAAAAATCTGAGTATCAGGAAAGAGTGACTCAAGATTTTTTTAATAGGAGTTAAACTGCAAGGAATTTGCATTTGTGAAGAAATTATGAAAGGATGAGGTGGGGGGTTGTCCAGTTCTCTAGTCTCTTCCTCCTGTCCTCCCAAGGAGAGAGAGTCCCACTCCCCTCGGCCCTAGCTGCATTTCAGCACACCAGGGAAAGAGCTGAGGGTTAAGAGACGGAGGCTTGGCGGGGAGGCATGTGGGTATTGTGGAAACCCTCCTCTCTGCCATCCCCCGTTGCAGGAGGAGGAGGGAGAAATAAAAAGTCATATAAATACAAGTGTAAAATTATCATAAGAGACTCATAATAATTGAAATGAACATTCAAAAACACAGAGTCTTTTAGAAGGACTAAAAAGAAACCAAATTTCAGAAATTGGCAAACATTTTAAAAATAATTTTTTTAAAACTTTGTGTTTCATCTTTGTAACAGTTTTGCTTCCTCTTTATAATCATAAATTTTGCTACAAAATACTAGTATCCTGACCTGCTTCATTTTATTCCTTCCCAACTGCAAAGACAATATTTTAAAGCTACTTCCCAAAAGTGAGAATTTTACTAATCAAATTATTTCACAACTATTTTAAACTAATCACAAATGTAGCAAGTGTCTCATTTCTAAAAGGCACTTATCTTCTTGAGTGTCAAGCAGAAAGTTATATTTTCAAACACCGTTTTTCTTTATAAGGAAATTCAGGATACATTAGAAATCTACTTGCCACCTTAGAAAAACAACATTTCCCTTTAAGTAACTGACTGGTTTCTCAAAGTCTCTCCGGCCCCTTTCTCTGAGCTCCTGTCTGACAACAGCAAATCCTCTATCTGGGGAAGGCTCCTACTTCAGAGTTGTTTTTGCCAAATAATTTTGGCCCTAAGGTTAACAAACACATGAGAAATTTTCATTAACTACCACATTTTTGTCAGAAAGCTGAGATTCTACTGAATCTTTTTATCTAGGAAATGTTTCTATATGTCTGCCACAGCCCATTTATTAAGTTTTCAGTGGTGTGATATATAAAATTACAAAAACCTAAACTGTGAAAAGAGCAAGGTATCAAACTATATGCTACCCCCTGTGTGTAAAATGGTAGTATGCTTCAAGATGTACAGACTATGCCAGAAGAAACAGGTAATAGTGCCTCTGAGGAGGGAAAATGGGAGGCTTGAGGGAAAGTGGGAGGATGGGAAGGGGAGGAACATCTCTTTTCACTTTGTTCTCTTTGGTAGTATTTGGTTTTGGGGTTTTTTTCCTGAGTGCCGGCATTGTTTTTAAGGAAAGAAAAAAACCAACAAGAAAACATTTCTCAGAAACGTATTTCCTATGAAATCCAATTTCACAAGTCAATAGTATTCAAGAATCTACTGAGTATAAATTTCCATACATAATTTAGGCAGACAACAATATGATGAAATGAATTTGATAAAGAGCTTTAATGGAGCATCAATTGGATTATTCTAATTTGTATCTGTATATAAATGTAGATACACATCCTCCAGACTACACCTATTTCCAGAATCATCTGCACTCATCCAAACAGTGTTACCAGCATGAAGTTATGTAATTTCTGGAATGAAACACAAACAAATGATAGGGAAAAATGTTGAAGATTGTGGATTTTTTTTCCAGAACTGTTCACCTCCAGTAAAGGAGAACTAATTAGGGTATCAAGTTCCCAAGCAGCCACAAAGTGACTATCTGCAGAGAGCCCCGAGATATGATAAAGTGCTTTTTTATTTAAAGGTGGGAACTTTCCAGATGTAAATGAACTTGTAGCAGGACCCACTACAGCTGAAAAACAAAATAAGCAACAAATTGTAGTTTAACCACTCAATGTGAACTGCTACCCTAAAGTTCTATAAAAATATTACACAAGATGAAATGTATAGCCTGAAAACAGAATAAATAATAATTGTCTAAAAAAAACTATAATTGTAAACACTTTTGCACTTTGGGTAACTCAACAACACGAATGAAGACTGTGATAATAGGTTTCACTTCTAAAACATGTTTCGACTTGAAAACTAAAATATAACGGTTCACAAATGACTTTTATATCCATAGACGTTATAAAAACTACTTTTACTTACTCTCTTGTCTCTGAGGAAAGTTTGAAAGGAAAGACTTCTTATTATTTTTAAGAGAATCAAGTAAACAATACAATTTGAATGAAACCAGAACTTAAAAACCAAACTGCAGTTTTTAAGATTCTAGCAACTACTTAAATACATACGATACATGAATACTTCATTGTATTAAATCACTAATGTAAAAAAATTAAGTAGGCAATTCCAGTGCAGGTGAGGATGAAGACCTAGCCCAAGTGTTTCAAGCTGAGGAAAGACCTGTAGAAGTAGTGTGGTGCAAAAACTGTAGCAATACTAATCTTACTAAGTCAGCAACTGACATCTGGAAACAATCATGATACCTTGTCTTTTGGATCTTTCAGTATTTTAAAATACTAATACTCTACACACTTGCCTGGTTGACACTTTCTTCCCATAGGTGAATACTGGTCCCTCCCCCCCAACACCCACCCCCAGATTCTTTGCAAAACTCACTAAAATAAACAAAACAATGATTAAAATAATAAGAGCAAAACCATGGAAGACATTTCAACCAAAGCACTGAAACCAAACAAGGAAATGGTAACTGTTCTTCCCTTCAAGACTGTGTACTATTAGGTTTTATGTTCTATCAGGTTAAACTGGAATTGTTTTCATACATCCTGTTCTTCTTTTTCTAAACAATAAAATCTTGCTTAAGAAAGCACTCTCCTTGTTTTTCTTTCTCCTGCCCCAGTCTCCAGGAAAACTTAAAAACTGCATCTTCATTTCCCTGGTTGTTTCACTTTTTTAACTGCAGGGCTGTTTTAAAAATTTAGTCAGTATGCTTCTCACACTTCGTCTTATTCTTTGTGGTGTTCAGCATTCAGAGGAAAGTTCACAATGTCTAAGTTCTTTGCTATGCAGGTAAATATGCAAATCAAAGGATGACAAAGTTTTTTTTAGAATCAGTTTATCTACAGTATTTTTCAAGAGAAACTACCATTTTCACCTGATCTGTGCATCCATTTCATAATCCTTGAGCAGGTTATATTTTTCATAAAACAATAAAAAGACCCATTTCGAATAGCTAGAAATATTTGGATTTTCGCGGTGTTTCCTTTCTCTTCTTTTTGATCATTGTAGTGATAGGCCAGTAATCCCTAAGTTGGATATTTGTACTCGGGCGGATGCGGGGAAAAAAAAAGTGGGGGGGGGGGAAGAAACCTGTAAAGAACTTTGCAGGTGCAAGCTGAACAGGAAACATTCGAAAGATAAAAATGTACCCTCTTTCCCTTACCCGACCTCCATCCCCACAGAGAAGAAACAGAATACTTACAAGTTAGCATCTGTGTATTTGTATCTCTATGTGTTTTCTCTCTTCTTTGGATTTGGATACTTTGAGCTAATTTGGAAGTGCCCGTTTGGTTGTCCACAAAATGATGCTTGAGAATCTAAGGATGCATAAATTAGAAGCCCTACAAAGGCACAGAACGATCACTGTACCTCACTCTTTATGCGCTCTTATGGTGGGACCCAAGAGCCTTTCCTTTTCTCTTTCTTTCTCTCTCTTTTTTTTTTTTAACACTTTAGATGATGGAGCGAGTGAGAGGCTGGTAGCTAGAGACGAATAGGCGAGCCCTGCACCATCCCCCCCTCAACTTAACACCACATACCCCCTCCCCAATTACACTGGACTTTGCTACGAAGTCAGTAGTTTTAGGAAAACTGGAGTCTGGATCGGCAGAGGCGCGGAATCCTTCACTTCAAGCCTGGACGCCGGCCTCGGAGTTTCTATTTCTGGTGCTCCAGGGTTGGGATAACGGCCGGGATGGAGGCGGGAAGCATGGAGAAAGCAAAGGGGAGTGATCTTTTCAAGAAACACCCAACTGCCCCCTTTACCTTTTTTGTCTCCACTATGGGGAGGTGGGGGGCCGAGAGAAAAAGATGTCAATGACCATTGTTTGCTCGTGTGCGATGTTGCTCCGCCCCCCGAGTCTGTCGTAAACCTGGCGCGGGACTAAAATAAACCCCAGATCCCGCAGCTCCGGGGGCTCGCCGCGCCGCCGACTCCTGGTCACAGGCGCTGCCGCCCCGGCCCAGGTGGCGGCGACCCACGGCCGCCGCGTCCCGCCCGCCCCGGCCCCCCCCTACCTGGCCGTCCGCCGAGCCATGTCGTTGAGCCCCAAGCACACGACGCCCTTCTCCGTGTCCGACATCCTGAGCCCCATCGAGGAGACCTACAAGAAGTTCGGCGGCGCCATGGACGGTGCGCCGCACGGCCTGGGGGCGCCTCTGGGGGCCGCGGCCGCCGCCTACCGCGCGCCGCCGACCGGGCCCTCCTCGCAAGCGGCGGCCGTGGCGGGCATGCAGCCCCCGCACGCCATGGCGGGCCACAACGCGGCGGCGGCGGCAGCGGCGGCGGCGGCGGCGGCGGCGGCCGCCACCTACCACATGCCGCCCGGCGTCCCGCAGTTCCCGCACGGCGCCATGGGTGGCTACTGCAACGGCGGCCTGGGCAACATGGGCGAGCTGCCCGCCTACACGGACGGCATGCGGAGCGGCGCGGCCGCCGCGGCCACCGGCTGGTATGGCGCCAACCCGGACCCGCGCTTCTCGTCAAGTGAGCGGGGCCGGGAACGCGGGACGGAGGGCAGCGGACCGCGCGGGCTTTTCCCGCCACAGTCCGAGGCGCGGGGGGCGCTGGGACCGGGCTCGGAGCGCGCAGGGTGTCCTGGGACCCTGAGCGCGCGGGGGGCGCTGGGACCCGGCCGGGGTCGCGCGGGGCGTCCTGGGCCGCTGCGCGCGCGGGGGGTGCTGGGCCCCTGGGCGCGCGGGGCGTCCTGGGACCCGCCGGGGCCACGCCGGCGTCGCGGCTGCAGCGGTGTGAAGCGAGCTGGGTGGCAGCTGACTGGCATTCCCTTTGGGCCCCTCCCCAGTCTCCAGGTTCATGGGGCCGTCAGCGGGAGTGAACGTGACCGGCATGGGGTCGCTACCGGGCATCGCGGACGCCGCCAAGTCGCTGGCGCCCCTGCATACGGCGGCGGCGCCGCCGCCGCGGAGGAAGCGCCGCGTGCTGTTCTCGCAGGCGCAGGTCTACGAGCTGGAGCGGCGCTTCAAGCAGCAGAAGTACTTATCGGCTCCCGAGCGCGAGCACCTGGCCAGCATGATCCACTTGACGCCTACGCAGGTCAAGATCTGGTTCCAGAACCACCGGTACAAGATGAAGCGGCAGGCCAAGGACAAGGCGGCGCAGCAGCTGCAGCAGGAGGTCGGCCTGGGCCCCCCGCCGCCGCCGTCCCCGCGCCGCGTGGCCGTGCCCGTGCTGGTCAAGGACGGCAAGCCCTGCCAGAACGGCGCGGCCACGCCGACGCCCGGCCAGGCCGGCCCGCAACCGCCCGCGCCGACGCCCGCGCCCGAGCTGGAGGAGCTGTCGCCCAGCCCGCCCGCGCTGCACGGCCCGGGGGGAGGCCTGGCGGCCCTGGACGCGGCGGCTGGGGACTACGGCGGCGGCGCGCTGGGCGCCAACCTGCTCTATGGCAGGACGTGGTGACGGCGCGGGCCGGGCGGGGTCCCTCGTGACGCCTGAGGGTCGGCTTGGACCGACGGCGGACGCGGAGCTCGCAAACGGACGGACGGGTCGTGGAGGCGGGCGGGCGCGGAACCTTACTACTGGGTGTGGGGACGCGACAGCCCCAGGATCGAATCACGAGCATCGCGCCAGGGGGCTTTGAGGTGGTTGAGGTGGTTATTTCCTCCTTCCAGAGGTTCCTAAATTATGTGAAAAGCCGGCCGAATCCAGATCCACCACGTTCCTAACCAAAGCTCTCAGAGTTTTAAACGTTGGAGACTTCGTTGGTGTTTGTTGCTCTAAAAACCAACCCAGCTTTAGCAATGAATTCTTCTTGGAGTGGAACTTACCTTGGGAGATTAGTTTTCGAATCCCCCTCCCCTTAAGTGCAATTTCATTAATGTTTGATGGAAAGTGAATTTAATTGTAGCTCAAGGTGGATCATGCACATAGCAACATTATTGCAGAGGAGTTATTGCCATTTACAGAAATGGAATAAACTTAATCAAAATATCGCTTATTATAGCTTTTTAAATATAATGCTGTTTTTTAAATGTTTTGATCATTATTTGGCAATGAGTGTTTGTATATTACCCTAAAAGAGGATTTTCCCCCTAATATGCAGTTCATCAAAAGAAAGAAGGGTTGTAAGCTACTTTTTATATGGAAACTGGTCTCCCCAATGAATGGATAAAATAAATGACACCCTGTCTTTCTGTAGACATGTTATTTACTCTTTCTAAGGTATTTGCTTATCTTGATTTGAATACCGTGATAAAACATTAGAACAAGTAAGCAAAATTGCTAAGATAGACATCAATTAATTAACCTGTTTGAAAGCATGTCAAGAAGAGAATAAGGTGATTTACTGAATTGTAATCAGTATGTAAAGAATAAGTAACTAAAATATTTATAATTTTTTCATATTTAGAACTTAATAGGGGTTACACACCGATTTTGTTGGTGTTTTCTTGTACAAATAATGTATTTACTCTTTAATATGATGATTTATATTTCCTGTGTTTCAAAAGGATATTTAAATATAACTTAAAAGAACCTTAAGTACTTTTTTTTTGGTAAGAGTCAAATGGTCATTTATTTTACACTAAGTTGTATAGGTTTTTTTTTTTTTTTTAACACTACTTGGCATGATGTGACAACACAGCTCAGTTGACTCATGATTTAAAGAACTGGTAGCGGAGTAAAAATACTAAAAAGCTGAAGAACGTGAGCTTATGAAATGAAGAAAAATTAAAGACGTTAACATGGATAAAACGTGATTTATAAATGACCAAAACATCTACCAGAGACCTTAAAGCTCTTCTACATTTGAAATTTTAGAATTATAGTTTGAAGCAAAACATTTTATTTAACTTCACTGTTTGGGTGTTTTTCTTAATGTGCAAAGTGCATTCTTTAAGAAGGTGTTTTAAAAGTTGCACTTTCTCTAAATGTATTTTATATAGTAAATAATAATAATAGTAATTAAAAACTCCAGTTCCTTCCACAAAAAGAAAAAAAAACCCCGAAACACTAAAGAAGCAAGTGGATCAGCCTTTATCAAGGGGCTGTGAATGCATTTTTGTAAAATGATAACTGATTTTTAAAACATTTTACATAAAAAAAATAAGCAGAAAAAATAGTATGACAATGGTGCAATACACCTGAAGGAAATTTTCCCAGTTTGGGTTTTTGCATACTAATAAAATTGACTTTCAAAATATTAGCCAAGCTAGCATAACTATTACTGATGTGCCACATTTCAAAATGCTTGTTTATATTGATCGGATTCCTTCAAATTCTGAAATTTTACTTCTAGAAAACATGTTCTAAAAGTTCACATGGTTTGTAATTTTTTTTTTTTTTTTTTTTTTTACAGCCCAATACTCAACAAAAGCAAGAATAGCTTATGGGACTAAGGGGTCCAAGTAACATATTTAAAGAAAATAAATCTTCGTGGACAGTTTTTTCCTTGCTAATTTCTGGAACAAAAAATCCCTTAGACTAAGGGAACTCTCTATCAAAAAGACCATTAAGAAGAAACAGCCTTCTTTATACAATATTTTCTGAAAGTGTATTTGGTACAGGCATATCTTTTTCCTTTCAATGTTCCTTTAAATAGTAAAGGACCCAAGCCAGAAGTAATTGCTGCAGAGGGCTTAACATTCTATACCCAGAAACTTACTGAGTTTATGTGTGCACATCCTGAAATTAGGACAAGGTTTGATTTTGAAACATTAAAATAGCAAATGTTTTTATTATAGAATTCCACATTCTGATTAATGCAAAACAAGAGCTTTTTTCTTCTTTTGCAATTAATGCTTTGCAGATCTTTTATAAAAACACAAACGGCCAGACTAGGTGAAACTCATTAACTGAAGAGGAGGATAAGTGTCTTCACGACCAAGAGGGAGGGCTGACGCAGGGTCTAAGTGGGACAAAGCCCCTCCAAAGTTTCGCAGAGGCCACAGTAAAATGCGGTTTCAGAAATGCTAACTGCAGATGTGACACTTTCCTAAATGTTTTGGAGTTTTACAGCATTCTAACGTATCTTTTCCAATTGAGGCACAGAAACCAAGATCCAGAATCAAAGTTGCAGAGAGGAACGGCAGGGATTGCAGGTACTTTTCTGAAATCTGTGTTGGGATGTAAATTAAAGCGGGGTGTGTGTGTGTATGTGTGTGTGAGCGCAATGTTGAAGGATACAGGAAGGGTGTTTTGTATATGGAAGGGGGGATGGTGTGTGAAACCCAGTTGTCTTCTATTTAAGGCTTTGCTTAGAACTAAAACCTAATGGTCAGAACAAGTAAGTCAATCAGACTTCTATCAACACAGATGTTGTGTTCAAACTCCATTCTGCTATCGACTGTTTACTTTCAATTTAAAGCAAATCAGAGACTCAATCCTGTTCACTAAATGCGAGCAACTTCCAAAGACTTGCTTTGTTAGCTGCATTGAATACTGATGATTTATAAACTTTTAGAATAAATTGGTGAACCATAGTCACATAAAGACCCATTGATTGGATTTTTAGCTATGAATTTGTGCATCAGATAGTGCACTGTGTAGTGGCAGTATAAATTTCAGATGTAGTTCAAAGCATGAATGATACTGCCCAACTGTTTAATATAACACTAACGTGTGGATAAAACCCTGTATATTAATTACTAGTCCAGTTTTTAAAAATAACTGCTACTTGCCATGCCCAAATACAATGAGACAGGGCAGTAGGATACATTTTATTAAAACTGAATTAAATAAATAGACTTTTGCTAGTGAGAATTGGTGAGCATCTGGACAAGATTCAAAGAAGACTTGAAGTCAGGAATTCACTCTCTCCAGTAAGTATTAAGATAACTTTGTGATTTTAAGATCACTTTTATGTCATTATTTTTAAGCCTGGAGGTAAGCTTAAATGGAAGCTTCTGAAAGAGGTGTTTTGGTTTCATTTGTCTTTGCTTTAGAATGTTTACCTGCAGTTGAATGAAATGCCTTTTATTTCAGTTTCTAAATTCCATGTAACCTCTTATTTCAGTAGTTGCTTAAATGATTTCTAATAAAAGTTTAACCACAAATTTGCCCAAGTCTAAGTTGTGCAAGCTATTTTGGAGTAGTGAATAGCTCCATTCCCATTTCACACACACAAATTAAAGCATGTTCCTCTTTGGCCCTCGTGCATGTATACGGTGTCAGACAACAAGCAACGCAGGCATTCACTTCACCCCGAGTGGGGCGTTTGCTACTTCATTAGTTTTACTTTTTTCCCGGTTAGAAGTAGCAGAGCCGTCGCTCGCGGGCACGCGTCCGGTGGGTCGGCTCCAGGCCGCCCTGGGGGCGGGAAGCGGCGCCGACGAGCGGGATGCAGCCGGGGCCGCAAGCCGCCTGTGAACCGGGCGTCCAGGTGACTTCGGAGAACGTCTACATTCTAATTTCGAAGCAAAGCGAAATTCGCTTACGTTCAGGCTTGGAACTTAAATCAGCAGCCTCGGGAGAGGACCCTTTCCGCTCTTTCCGTCCAGGTCCCGGTATTCGAACGCGTGCGGAGCTGAGACGACGCTGGGCTGGCGGAGAAGCTGCGGCGCGGGGTCCGGCCGGGGATCCGGGCTAGGATGCCGGGTTCCCCGAGCCTCGGGGCCGCGGGCGTCCCCGCCCCCGCCGGGCGTCCCCGCCCCCGCCGGGCGCCCCCCGAGCCCGCCCGCCCGGCCCTGGCTCGGGCTCTGCCTGCCGGTCATCTCCCCGCCTGCCTCCCCGACGCTGCACGGCGGCCGGACAGAGCTTCCGATGGATGGCCGTGGGCTCTAAGGCTTTGCCTCACTGGACCCTACGGGGAAGACAGCTGCTCACCATGGGCTCTTAGCGCCGCGATGAAGTCGGGCTGTTTCCAGGTTCTAAGATTCTTACAAATCTTTAATGAGACCCTGAAAAAACTTGGCCCTACGTAAACATACTACAGTGGAGTTAATTACATAAAATTGACCCGTTGACTTTACACCCGAACATGGAGGGGATAGTTATAGCTTTAAACATGCCATTTAAAGTTCTAAAAAGCGTGTACTTGTTGAAATAACAGGGCATTTTTCTGGGAGATTCAAACGTGGGGACAAGTTAGAAAGAGATGCAGAGTACGGAGAGGGAAGGAAGCGAGGTCTCACCACCGGCTAGTGGGACTCTAGCCGGCTTAATTTTTCCATCAGGCTTTTTGCTTAGGTGTCTTCAGAACACTTTAAACATTAATTTTCAAACTTGTTTTGATCCGTTACATGTAATGGTGAAAGAGCCAAATCAGAAAGTTATTTTAGACACACTCATGATAGCTTAAAACAAAAACTAGACCAAAATTAAAGATCTGAGAAAATATAGGTTCTGCAGAAGTGTGGGTATGGTGTACTTAGGAAGCTCTGTACACTAAGTAAGACATGTATGTGGGCTCCTTTGGAGTATGCAATACTGATTTAGGCGCTATACATTTTCAGTATTTGGAAGATAGAGAAATCTAACAGAAGGTATTATTCCCACTTTAATGTATTGTGAAGTAATATATAATGGTGTGTTAATTCCCAGCAGAGAGACTCTTTACCTCAACAATAAAGGACCCTGCTCTATTCACCCATCATCAGCAATGAACTCAATAGCTTCAAAATACCTTCCTATCCAAGGTTTAAGGTGGGACTTTTTCTGAATAGATTTAAGATTAACAAGTGTGCCTTTGTAGAATACTAAAGCAAAAATGTCCGAGGTCAGAAAGTCAGAGAGAAACCTTACTTTACAATCTGAGGCTACAATGGAAAGGTGGAAACAAGGCAGCAAGTCTTCATACGTGTGTCTGGGTTGGTTGTGGCAAGGAAAATGCATATGGAAGTGCTGCACGTGAACTGCAAGCGTAAATGTAAGGAATTATAGTGTGCTTAGTAGCAAGAAAAAGATAAGTACAAATTGGAATCTATTGTGAAATAATGCAAAAACCTGCCAAGGAACATCGGCAATTTAGCTAGGAATTAAACTTTTTAAGTTTTCTTTCTTCTTTCTTTCTTTCTGCCCTCCCATTGGGTTCTGTGTAGTGTTTTTTCAACTTAAGTACAACTGACCTACACCACTGTGTTACTTCCAGGTGCATATAATGATTCGATATTTCTATACAGTACGAAATGATCACCACAATAAGTCGTTACCATCTGTCACCACACAAAAATAATATTATTGAATATATTCCCCATGTTGTACATTCCATCCCATGACTCATTTATTTTGTAACTGGAAGTTTGTACCTCAATCCCTCTCACCTATTTCACTCATAACCACTCCCCGGAATTTTTCAACTTTTCTTAGAGATTTAAAACCAGTCCTTAAAACTGCAGTATAAATCTAAATGAAATTTGTAAAATGTAAATAATTTATTCTCATGAAGATTTTATAATTTGCCAAATCAGTAGCAGACACATACATGGGTCGGTTGGGTTGTCTTGCTGACCATATCCTCTTCAAATCTACTTCTTCACTGATTTTCTTTTGACATCTAATTGTAGAAATAAATTGTTTTCTGATATACTGATTAAAAAACAACAAAAAGGGCTTCCCTGGTGGCGCAGTGGTTGAGAGTCCGCCTGCCGATGCAGGGTTCGTACCCCGGTCCGGGAAGATCCCACATGCCGCGGAGCAACTGGGCCCGTGAGCCGTGGCCGCTGAGCCTGCGCGTCCAGAGCCTGTGCTCCACAACGGGAGAGGCCACAACAGTGAGAGGCCCGTGTACCGCAAAAAAAAAATAAAAAATTAAAAAAAAAAAAAAACCCACATGCTTGGCCAAGATTTTCAAAGTTTAAATACTGTAAAAGAAAAACAAGAGGCCAGGGTTTTAAGTTTGTTTTTTTTACTAAAGTCCAGAAATTTCCATATGACAAGTACATTAATGAAATGTTCCCAAAGAAATACTGAACAATATACACTCTAGTTAGCTGAGAGTTCCAGCTCAATAGTTCATACCCAATTGTGCATTAAAAATCAGCATGGATCTTAGATGATCTAGAATACCACTGTGTTTTGAAATCCACAGCTGGTTTGATTTTTGAACATAATGAAAAACCAGTATTCCTGTTCCATCAAATGTGTTTTACAAGCAATAATAAATTCAGATCCACTGTATTATGCAACACACATCTTTGGAAAGCAACATAAAACAGTGAGATCGGATCAGTAGAAATATACACAGTTAAAAGAAATACACAAAGTACTGTAGTTTTATTAAAAACTACTACTTGAGAAAGAAATCTTTCCACAAATAGCATAAAACTGTAGAATGATGAAAGGATTTGGGAAAGCTTTACAAAAGCCTAATTCCAACTGTATCTTCCTGAAGGTGGTGGCAAAGGGTATTTCCTTCCTTCTCTGGGATATCCCTGAAAAAAGAGCAAAAGAGAGAGTTTATCTTCTGGATTAACACTCCTGCAAAGAAACTAATCTTACTTCTCTGTGGAAAAACACACTATAAAGAAGGTGAATATGTCTCACAGGTATATCACATGGAAGGTCTCCTTGAACGGGTGCTTTTGGTTTGGTCTGCAGCTTCATAGAAAGCTGCATGCAAAGTGGGACATCAGCATAAATGCTATCACTGATAACTAACCAAACAAGCCTTAACAAGTGCTTGAGAAATTCCTTAAAATGCACACAAATGAAGGATCGTTAAGTGTCCTGTGTAAAACACTTGTCATTCTCAATTCTCCCTACCACCCCCTCCCCAGCTAGTAATTCAAGCCACACTGTGGTAAGGTGCCCACATCATCTTCACACACACATATTATATACCAGGAAAGTCGTTTTGCTTAACAAAGGCAGGAGCTTGCTGCATCAGTTGAGGCCTAATGAACTATTAATTTTAGGGTTTTTTGTTTGTTTAGCTATAAGTAATAGTGTACCACATTAGGTTATTACATAATCAATTACTGGCAATATTCATAACAGTTCCTAATATGCTTGCAAATAACATTTCTGTACAACCTGAAGGTAAATGTGATGTGTCTCCCATCACAATTCCCTTTCTACGGAGGATTCTGAAATGGACCCCCTTCCCCATGTTGCCACTCAGAGCGCTTCACTAGTTTAAATTATAACATGAATATGTGTAGTCCTTCAAGGTCATAATGTAGGCTAAGGACTTGTTTAGTCATATAAACTCCACTAAATATATAATGAAGTCATAATTTTACTGCTTTTAACAATAAACTTCTACAATTTAACAGCGCTTCAAAATTCTGATTTAATTTTTTAAAAAAATCTCCACAGAAAAGAGACTTAAGAAAGAAATGTATTTCCAAAAGGTCCTAAAAGAATTATAATGTACAACCAGTTTGCATCTCCTAAGTGAGTAAGAATTTTACCTCGTGTAACAGCAGAAGGCTCCTTTAAAGGGACGTGCTCCCCTAAAGGAGGCAGGGGAGGCGCTGAACTAGGGTCCGAAGTCACAGGCGTCCCCAGCTCTGCTGCCCAACCCAGAGGCAGGAGGGTTAAGCTTTCGACTCCTGACTTGGAAAAATGAGGTGACTGGACTGAACTTCCTCCAGAACTTCTTCTAGTTGCAAGTGTGCCTTCCTTTCAAAAATATTCATCATTTAGTTGGCCCAGTGTCCCCTTCACACTAGCAGCATAAATAGTCTCAATCTACTGAACCTACCAATAGCATCTGTAGAGATCTCGGGCTGAGAGTATGCAAAGTCATATTCTACAAATTGATTCTAAAGAACTGTAACAAAATTCTCTCAAAAGACAAGATGATTACTTTCTTGTAAAGTGAACTGAGACTTGTAAGAATACACCAAAAAAGCGTGGAAAAAAAAGATTTTTCTTAGCTGGCAGAAGATTTTTCTCAGCTGGCAGAACAAAGGGACACATGGCAAGAACCTGAGCTAGAAAATTAATATTCGAAGCACTGCAAAAGGCTGTAGGCGACACCAGGTAAGCAATTTAAAAACCACTTCACATCACCACAGGTGCCAACTCCAGGAATAGCACACATTCTGAATCACGGCATTCAGATCCTGTTCTCTGGCAAGCGTTCGATTAAAGAGCATGTAAATACTGGCCAGGGTGTCAAATGGCTGGGGGACAAACAGACTGAGGCAAACAGACCTCAGGCTTAAATGCTGCTAAAAGTAGATGCTATAAAGAGAAGGAAATAAAGCTTACATTTACTGAATTTGTCTAGGAATTATTATACTCACTCAATGTATAGCTGTTTAAATTTAGTTTAAAAAAAAAGTGGGAAATTAGATAGGAAAGATTTCTTTCCATGAAGATAGAGAACAGATGAATCAAGACAGAAAACTCCCAAGAGGAATAAAGATAACAGCTGAAAAGGTGAAATATTACTTTCAGCTTCTAGAACATTACCATTTATTTTGAGAGATCTAGTTTCTATGAAACTAAAAAGCAATACCCTAAGGATAAACATGTTTTGGTGACAGACCATATTTGTGCTAAATATCAGATTGCTGTGATTAAAGGGGCTTTTGGTCTGAAAATTCTTCAGCATCATCAAAGGATAACCTATTTAGTGAGGCAGATACTCACCCCGTATACATTTTTAATGAGGGATCCAAGTTCGACTGAGCTACTCTATCAGTAACTTATCCACAGATGTTTAAGGAAACCAAAACCAAAACCAAACCAAACCATGGAGTCCCAAGAGGCACGGTTCCATTCAAAGTGAGCAGTAAGCTTTCCATGCCACAGTCCCCGCTGCATCACCTGTCTCCCGCCGCGATCATCACGTCTGGGTGCATACCCGCCCGGCCCGGCGAGCATCTGGTACTGGTTTGGCTGGAAGGCTGCGTTTGGGGTTTGGAGCATCCGGTTCCATGGCAGCAGAGGTTCGGCCCCAACGCCTCTGTGGAAAAGCATCATGTTTGCATTAAAAGTCAGAAGCCTAAAATCTGGCAGGTATCATCATCTCCAAATCTGAGGACAATCCAATCTGCCTGGATTTGTCGTAGGAGATATGTAGTATCAGAGTGGCCTTTATGTCCCTCGCAGTGAGTGTTGTTTAACATGTTTCAGGAAGTATCAGCATTTATTTAAAAGGATGTTTAAACTCAGTTGAATCAGAAAGGTCTGACTTAAAAAAAATTTTGTTCACCTTCAACTGTCAAGTTTTCTTTTTAGTCACTTAAAGTTTTGGACCCAAGATCACCAAGTTGGCTACATTTTAAGATGCTATCCAGGGCTTCCCTGGTGGCGCAGTGGTTGAGAGTCCGCCTGCCGATGCAGGGGACACGGGTTCATGCCCCGGTCCGGGAAGATCCCACATGCCGCGGAGCGGCTGGGCCCGTGAGCCATAGCCGCTGAGCCTGCGCGTCTGGAGCCTGTGCTCCGCAACGGGAGAGGCCACAACAGTGAGAGGCCCGCGTACCGCAAAAAAAAAAAAAATAATAATAATAAGATGCTATCCAAAGAGTAAACATGTACAAGACAGGAGAATGAGGCTTTATTTTAAAAAATGTCCAGGCTGGTTCTTGGAGTCCATTCTTTCTAGTTAATTGCACACTGCAAATGAATTCTTACTGCTGAGTATTTTGAATCTAGGGTAGGGGACTTGGCTGTTTTTTCCCATCCATTATTCTGCTCAATATGTCAGAAGGTCTGATCAGGAGGAAACCTTTTCAAGTTCTATTGATGCAGCTTTCAATTGACCACGGTGACCTAGCAACATGAGCACTAATTGGCATGGGCTGACTGGCATTTGGTGTACAGTTTACATGGGAACACAGATTCAACAGCTATTATAACCCAGTTTGCTGGCCCAGATTATGGTCAAAAGAAATGTTTTAATTGTCTTCAAGTGCCTATTTTAACTTTGCAGATACAAAGCAACAGGTATGATGTATTAAATCATAACAATTTAAAACTGTCACATAAACAATGCAGCAAAGATTACCCTCTAAAAGCAATCACCATGTATGACATAACTTTCTTGAGGCATTTTCCTCAACTTCCACTTTATAGAACAGTCACTACAAAGAATAAACAGTAGCAAAATTCTCCAGTATATTTTAGCATTAGAAGCTTTGGGGCCATTACAGATGTTGGGAGGAATTATAAGCGAACTTTAAATTTGCTAAAGCACTGACTAGCTGGTATTAGCTATAACTGATCAGCTTATGAATTGCACTTCCTAGGTCTTAGGGGGAAAAGCCCAAAGCTGGGCTCACTGTGTAATGCATTCTTCTCACAGCTATTCAAGCTTGAATCCATCCTCTCTACCCCCCACTCTCCTCCCTTCACTTGGAGCTTGCCTGTTTTGTTTTGTTTTGTTTTTCAAACACCAAAGATAATTATTTTTGTGTGATGGCTCTAAGAACAGCTCTTTTAAGAACTCTAGAAAGGCCAATGCTATTCTTCACAGTTCGTGGTGAAATCAGGACTCTAATAATATAATTTTCTGTGAGTCAAAATAAAATGAAAAATCTGTACCTCAGAAAGAATATGCATATATTCAGGGCTTTTAATTATTTTTTGGATTCATTAATACAACTATATTTTAGTGAGAAGGCCTCATCTATTTAGGAAGAACAGCTCCATATGTAGAGAACATATGGTCTCTTCCACTCTCTGCAGGACTGAGGGGTTGAGGTTTGTGCTGTGACCAAGGAGGCTCATCAAAACTGAGCATGCAAAACCCACTTGCATTAAGTGCAACTCACACATTGTATTAACTGTGATCATTTTTTCTTTACAGTTTTATAATGCTAAAACTCACTCAACTGAGTTTCAGGAAAATCTGCTGGTATGGATAAAATACATTATAAATGCAATTTTACATTATTTTATGATTTAAAAATAGGTTAGGAACAAAGCCATAATTTAAAAGCACAAAGTTCTCCTTTTTATTTGAAATGATTACTTGAAATGTTTTTGACAAAAATAATATTTATAAAAATAATTTAATTAAAATTAAATGGAAAGAGCAAGTAAGAGGGACATGTACTACTCTCTTTTGCTTGTTAGTGGCAGAAAGGCCTTTATTTTACACAAGTTTATCATTTTTCTACACTGTACTAATTATATTAGTTTGCAAATACTTACAAACTGAAATTTACCCTGGAAAATACATTTTAAATCTGGTATGGAAGCACTGAGGCTGACACATTTTAACTTTTTAAAATCAGTAGCCATCGATTGAGGCAACTTAACTGAGGCATTTGGCATCATGAATAGCAACAATATTCTTAAGTTTCTAAATTACTGCTCTGGAAAGTAGCTGGTAATGTGACATAACTACATACTACCACTGGGGTATCTTTATGTGTATGTGTCTCTGTGTGTGTGTGTGTCTGTGTGTGTGTGTGTGTGTGTGTTTGTGTGTGTCTGTGTGTGTGTATGTGGCAAATCAGCTTTGAGCTTAGCACGCATTTAAGTTAAAAACTAAATGGATAAAAAAACCTTGCATACGGCCAGAAAAGAGAATGCTCCACTGGCAAAGACACAGACAACAGGGCAGAAACTCAGGTGAGGAGGAGGCACATGCTGGACCTCACTCACCATCAACACAATGATCGCTAGGTTGTCTCTGTGTGGGGAGAAGAAGGTGGGGGCAGGGATGCGCCCAGTGTATTTTTAAGTGAAATGAATATATGAATTATATATACTATTTCAAAGTAGGAATTAATTCAAGAAACAGTGTAGTTTATTAAAAAAAAAAGTACACTCAAAATTTTCTTCTCTAATAGGGTTTTCAACCAAACACTCAAAACTGTGCAATGGAAAAGTACTAAACTAATCATCAGTAAAACCTGGTTCTAGGAAAAATTCTACTTACCAGTTGTGACATCTCAGCAAAGTCAAAGTGACTATGAGTTTGTATTTTCTCCTCTATGTCTTGTAAGGTCAGAAAGGTTAGACTGACACGTGCTATAGAAACGAGTGATGTACTGTATTTGCTAAGAGGCTGGCTAATAGTGAAGTTTAGGAGGCTGAATTCAAACTTTGTTTTCTTTATGAATAAATGGTGTGTGTCTTAAATGACCATGATTTAAGACATAAGAAAGAATTATATTGCGCTCACACGTAACTTCTGCTCTACAGCATGATTTTAGTTTCTGACTAAAACTAAACCAAAAACATCCACAAAATATGTCCCAGATCTGTTGGGTTCACAGAGTCAGTCCAGAAGATACCAACTTGGCTAGGGCAGAACAAAAAAAAATGGATGGATGTCAGGACACAAGGTGATAATCTTAGGGAAACAATGTGTAGAGGGAAGGAAAGCTTTAGGACTGAAGAAAGGGTGCCTTCAAAGTGGAAGGGGCTCCTTTTCTTCTGTGAAGTCCCTGTGGCATTATGGAATATGATGCTTAGAGTCAGTTTTCTGATGAGTTTCGCTTGAGTGAAAAGTTTCTTAGTAAAGGATGGTGAGGAAGAGAGACCTCAGATAAGCTACTGAATTGTGTGCCTCAGTTTCCTCATCTGTAAAAATAACATCCACTTCAAAGGGTCGCTAAGAGGAATAAGCGAATTTGCGTTTCTAAAAGCATGTTAGCACAGTGCTGGCACTTCCCAAGCACATGATAATACCGGTGATTATTAATAATATGGGAAAAAGGCAAGCAACAAAGTGGAGAAACCAAATCTTAGGATCAAACTTGACGAACGTAATGGAGAAAGACAGTTATTGAAATGAGATCGGTGTGAATGTGGTAATATGTAATTTAGAAAAAATTTACCCCTCACTCATTTAATCTGTTTGACAATGGTGCTACTCTGAGGATGCTGAAGTGGTACATACCATGTGCCTTGAGCACTTATACTGAAAACAAAACATAAACACAGGCAGTAGCAGTTATTTTAAATTAAAATGCAGCTTGCACTAAGTAGCTGATACTATTAATAAACAATTGAATAACATAATTTCTTTTATCTTCTTGAAGAAAATAATGAAATGAGGTTTTGGAGTCTCTAAAGAAAGACCTTTCTTAAAGGGGGTAGAGGTTATAACCCTGTTCAAATAACAACACTTCATTCATTTCAGATGTGAACAGCTCAGACTGCTAAAACGGCAGAAGAGAGGCAAACAAAACAGATCAGAACTGGGAAGGCAAAGAAGGAAGCCGTACTATGTGGGGGCTTAAACTCGTCTTAGCATTTACTGGTGCTGGCAAGACCAGCATGAGACGACAGACTTTAAAGCTGCCCTTAAAAAATTATTCTTCAGATGTTAATATAATTATTCATAACACGCCCGGCTGCCTTGTCGTGCAGAGACCACCTGACTTCGGAGAGCACAACTTATCAATGAAAGAACACATGTCAAACATCCCTTGTTATTAAACCATGTCACATTCCTCCTCGTCCGTGGTACTTATTAGACTGCAGATCCCATAATCCTCTTCTGAGTCCCTTCTGCATTTAATTCAGTTCAGTCTTAAGTAGTTAAAGAAACTGTTTTCAGTGGCAACTAATAACTACTGACCTACAGTGACACTGCACTACAATAGGCCTGTCAGCCCTGAAAAAGTTGTACCAAAGAAGCTGATTAGGACTTCAAGAGGTTTGCAGCAAGAATCAATGGTTGGTCTGTACTGATGCTGCGCTGCCGGCACAGAAATGATAAAAGTGGAACTCCATTAGTTATGCCTCATTAAGCTGCACAACACTTCTAAAAAGAAATTTGTTTAGCCTGACCAAAACCTAATACAACTTTAAGCTCTCTGTGTTGCATTTTTCAGGGCACCTCAAAAGCATCAATAAAATAAAGGCCAAGAACCAAGAAAAGCAGGAAAGTATACAGGCATGAATCTTTTACTTCAACATGTTAACCATCTATTTTCCTAAAGAAAGGGCACAAGAGAAACTATTTAGAGGGAAGAAAGTATATTTCATACCACAGAGAAAGCCCAAACTTCAAATGCTGATGTGAAAAGTTACTGAAAAGTCATATTTGCTTTAATATTACCTGTCAAATCTTTGCTGCTGGAAAAGGGGAGGAGGACCTCGCCAGGAATCCTGGGGCCTCATATCTGGAAGATAAACAGGAAAGGGTTGAACAGGAGATTTTTTATTTTTTGAAAAGTAGTCACTATTCAGCTACCCACATATATTATAATTAAAAATTCTTGAAAAAAGTTGAGACTGAATATAAATTAAATAACTAGCATAATTACACACCCTGGAAATGTAAAAAGATATGAAACCAACAGGGTCAGTAAATCTGTTAAATTATTTCTCCTTTGATAACAAAACATAGTTTTGTTATTGGTCATTAAACTCACGTTTCTCTCTCCCTCACTATCTGTGTATATAAAGCTATACATGTGTTTTACATTTCTATTTTAAACGCTGTGCAAAACGATGGTATTTTGGTTTCATCCGTAAATACAAACTGAACGAATAGTAACTTTAATAGAAATCCTAAAATTTGCCCCCGAAATGTGTAAACTGGAAAGAACGCTGACTTACCTAGCTGTGCTAACATGAAGCAGACAGTACACAATCTCTCGAACACAGGTCAGAAGACATGTTCATAAAGGGACTGCCCACTTCCCTATTGTTTTCTGAGAGTCAAACCTCTTCCCCTAACAGAAGCTAAGCTGGGAACATCGAACGAATTACAAGGAATAGTTAAGTGGCTGCTGGTCCTCTGTGTAAATGGGATGAAGGGCACCCCCAGCACAGTCGGCAGGTTGGTATCAACCAACCACCATTCCAGTCCCCAGTCTCAGTCATCTCAGCCACCTTCCGGCAGGGTCTGAGTGTGACCTAATTAAAACAGCTGTTCCAGGAGTTGTCTAATGAGGTCTCCGCATGAGGACAGTAACCTCCTCCAGACTCCCAAGGCCCAAGGACAACAAGGCTTACCATAATGTATTCAGGCTCACATTTTAATGGAAACACAAGCTAGAAACATGCTTTTCGAAATTACTTCCTTAAAGGAAAGAAGAAATGAAAGCTTATCTCTGGTTACCAACCAAAAAAATGCAATCTGGGTTTACTTGGGGGCGGGGGGGGGGCGGAGAAAAGAAGAAAGAAAAGTAGAATTGTGCTTTAAAACCCCCTGCAAAGGAGAATCTGGAACAAGTAAAGCACCTGGCTGCTCACAAAGGTTCCAGCATGAAACACCCAGCTGTTGCTGCTCTGGAAGCAACACAGTCGAGGTACTGGCCCCAAGAAAGCCTCCTAGATGGACAAACCACCCCAGGGGAGCCACCCCAGCCCCTGGCCTAGAGATCAGTGCACGCGCGAGGCCTTCACCACCATCACTTCCAAGCAGAATTCCATTCTGAACTGAAAGAAAGGTGGCATCCCTAGTCAATCTGCATTAAGTCCCCCTTTTATCTCTTAAAAACCAAATTAGTAGCGGTCAAACTGAGAACAATGCTGAGGAGGTTTCCCGTTGGTCATTAGATATTCAGAACCTGAATGGAAACTCAGGAAGCTCATTGCCACACAATCCACAGGAAACAGGGCCAGGATCCCTAGTCTGGGCGCAGAATAACTTCTGAATCACTATGCAGACTGTACACCACCAGAAAATCTAAATCGGAGGAGGGAAAACCAGAAATTCTTACAAGACAGCAAACCCCCTGTGCAGTTTACTTCTATAGTTTACTATACGATTTTCAATGAGTTACGAGAAAGCAATCTACCGAAAGTAAAACCAACATTTTGGCCACTTTTCCTGATGATTACTTTGTTAAACTTGTAGTCCGTAACTATTCAGATACTGCACAAAACTTAGGTCAGTGAAAATTGGTTAAAATGTTCCCAGAAGTATTATATTTTAGTGTCTTATTATAAAAAACTAGCTAATATAGCAAAGGTCAAAAGAAATACAGTAAATTTCATTTGGACGCCTGTCTAGCTCTGTACTTCACATGTCCCAGAATCACTGTGGTCACCCTGGAAACATGCCTCTTTTTAACATAAAAACTTAATTCCATGATTCTGGTTGCATGGTGTCTCTTTATATATGATGTCATCACAGAACACACTCTCCATGGTACTAATAAAAGCTTCCACACAGGATTCCTAATAAATATCAAATTGAATGAAGATAATAAAAAAACACATTTACATTAAGAAAAGCCTTCAGAAATGTTTATCCTAATGTTTTATGAAAAATAAAGTCAGGGAAAAAGCTGGTATATTTCCTCCCAGGAACAGTATTAAGTGGAGGGAAAGTCCTCACCATCAGGAAATACATGTTCACTAGATCCAAACACGCTGCGTGTTAGATTAAGCACACCAGTATTTCTAAGTAGAATTGGAATGTAATGTCCACTAGGTGTAAATGCTTTTTTTGGAGAGGGGGAGCCCTTCTCAGTAGTCTAATTGTATACCTGTAAATGTCTAGAAAAACAGCCAGAGCTCCTATCCCACCAATTCTGGTATGCCAGGTGCTGCCCACTCTGTTTTGCTTTCACTATTTCTCACCTCCAGGACAACTTTTTTTTTCCCATACAACAAACTCAGCACATGCAAAAACTATAGTTTTTTGTTAAAAACCTAAACAAATTGTGTTAAGACTTTAAAATATCTCTTGCTTTCAACCCAAGAAGAAAAATAAAAAGGACTGAAGACAAATTTCAAGGCTACCTTTAAACAAATCTCTTCATGTGGCTCTGAGCAATATATATGGCCCTTAAGTGTTCATAAAGCAGAAATTATTTCCTGGCTGAGAAGTAGAATGTAAAACAAACTTATTACCATTCATTTGTATGGCTCTAAAAGAAGATCCATTTGAGAGGGAGAAAAAAAAAATCTGAGATAGTGAATTGCACTTCACAAAGGTACAAGCAAGAGAGAGAGAAAAAAAATGACAGCTATTTTTTTCCTGTGGTCTTTAAAAACATATCCCTTTTCTAGAGCTCTACAGCCACAGAAACCAAGGCTTCACCAATAGCTCCTCAAGTGACAATTTACCTAATCAGCGTAGCAATCATGGAAAAGATTCCATGTTTACTGATTGCACTAATCAAAAATCACTTTTCAAATGCAGCTAATTGACAAGTTTACCGACTGAAATGAAGAGAAGTGACATGTCACGTTCTCCAGGTTGCAGAAGCGAACGCTTTATTCATGCTGAGCACTTGGGGCTGCACTTGACTCTGACAAGTTCCCAGTACCCGGACAATCACCCGTCAGCCAAAAACTGACACATCAAAGACTGACAGTGAGAAATGCCTGCAGCAGACACTCAACAGAGCTGGAAGTATGACCAATGGCTCTCCTTGATTTAACTCTGCCCCACATGAAAAACCAGCTATGATATTGATACTACAAATATTTTAAAAGACTGACTAAACAGTTTAGATCTCAATTTTACTAAAACTATTTCCAAACAAATTTTTTTTTTTTTTTGCGGTACGCGGGCCTCTCCCGTTGCGGAGCACAGGCTCCGGACGCGCAAGCTCAGCGGCCATGGCTCCCGGGCCCAGCCGCTCCGCGGCATGTGGGATCTTCCCGGACCGGGGCACGAACCCGTGTCCCCTGCATCGGCAGGCGGACTCCCAACCACTGCGCCACTAGGGAAGCCCTCTAAACAAATTTTGAAGTTCAAAATTCTATAAAGAGGAATGCTGATCTTTTATCATTGAATACTTTCACAGTATCTACTATGTGCCAGGTACTGTTTCAAGTACTTAATAACTTAAACTCACTTACTGTGAATATTTTGTGAGATGGGTGTTCTCTGTATCATTTTAGACATGAGGAAAGGGAGTATTGACAAAAGCCTGCCTGAGGTCACAAGGCTAATAAGGGTGGAGGGAAAGCCAGGACCACCCCCCCCAACACACTATGCTGCTCCATGGTTCACGTGCACTTGTGCTGTCAGCTGAGGTGACTCTTCATGTTATTTTATGTCAGAAGGACCAGGAGAGCTGCCTCCTCAACCAGGAGGCTCAGAAGCTCAGGGTCTCAAGAAGGCAAGACTGGGTATCTCTGCAAACTACTTTCAATATTTCCAAAGTTTAGAATTCACATGACTACACCCACCCAATTAAGACAGGAAGGAAAAATAAACATACTTTATTAACACATGCACTTCAGGAGTAAGCATCTTGACAAACACAGATTCATGGGGAGAAAATAAAAGATCTTGGGTAAAACATCTGGAATCACTGCTTTTTTTTAATACAATTTTTACATTCACTTTATTAGTAATTTAATGTGGAAACAGTTAAACATTAGAAAATAATGCTTTTTGACATCTGACATTTTTTTTTGAAAATCCATAATTACTTTTTTTCTGTTTTGTTAGTTCATTTGTATCCATTTTTATTTTTTAAATTTTTTTGAATTTCATTTTATTTTTTTTAATACAACAGGTTCTTATTAGTTATCTATTTTATACATATTAGTGTATATATGTCAATCCCAATCTCCCAATTCATCCCACCACAACCCCCCGCCCCGGAATCACTGCTCTTCTTAAAAGGGTAATACTACCTTAAAACACTTTGTATTCAAAAAAGATATGTAAATATAAATGTAAACGTAAGGGATCAGATACAAATTAGAAGAGAAAATACACAGAGAGAGATGAATGGATAGATGGATCAACGGATGGATGGATGGACTGGTTGGCATATATGTAAGGATTAGGTCTGTCTGCATAAATATGAAATCTAGAGGTCACAAGAGACCATGAAATAAATATGCCAGAAAAATATTAATGACAGTAAACTAAAAAAAAAAAGAAAGAAATGAAAAGAAAAACCAAATCTTCTGTTGAGTCACATGTAAAGAGTATTGGGGAAAACATCCCAGAACATGGAATTTCCTTTCTTGACAGTTGGCAGCATTTGTCTGTGCTTATCATACAACTGTGACCAGTTTACTACCATGCAACAACTATTCCAGATTAGGCCGATTATTTCTCCAACACATCTCTTACAAAGGTATCAGGGAATACTGTGTCAAATGACATGGCTGCCTTCTAGGAAATCCAATCTCACAACCCCAGGCTTTTCTACGTTCTCGTATAACCAAGGGCAATTAGAAATCTTTAACCTATCGCAATCCTGCTTAAACTTTTACACTTCTGGCTTATACGGATATGATTCCCAATTTCCTCTCTCCTGAGCAGGTATCAGATCCTTATCGCTACCTCCAGGCAGATGGCATCAATGTCTTCAGGCATTTCAACTTCCACACAAATCAGAACTATCATGTTCTTCCATCTTCCTCCATCCTCCTGTGCTTCCAAACTCTCTAGTCCCCCAGGTGCCCTCAGTGCACAAGGAGCCTCATCTGGAATCTTCTCTCTCCTGCACTTCGCACGTTCAACTATGCAGTCCTTTAGTGCCTCCATTCCCACCTTCTCCACTTGGAATCCACTTCGCCACAGATCAGTCCAGACTTTCACCATCTCTCCCTAAACAGAACCACCACCAAGTCTTTCCACAAGCAAGTTGTGGTTCTAGAAACGAGATGTAACTGCACATTTTTTTGCTTTAAAAAGTTTTTAAAAACTCTTGCCAAAAAAGAGATAGAAGAATTCAGTGGTTTGTGTGAGTCTAAGGATTAAGACATGACAACAAGCTCACAGTAACCCTTATTAGAGAACAAAAATGTAGGAAACACTTTCTAACTTGTTTTATGAGGCCAGACATGTGAAGAAAGCTATAAACTAATCTTTCATAACATAGAGATGAAAAAATAACCCACACTATACTGACACACGCACACAAAATTGATATATCACAAACAATTAGGCTTATTCCAGTAATGCCAGGTTAGCTTAACAGTCAAAAATCAATCTGTGTACATTCACCATGTAACAGAAGGAAAAGAACAAACAAACATTACCATCTCAAGAAATGGAGGAAAAGCATTTGATAAAATTCAATACCCACTAGAAACAAGGAATAGAAGGAAACTCCTTCTATAAATGAAAAAACTATAGCAAATATCATATTTAATGGTGAAATATTACAAGTTTTCCCCTTAAGACTGGGAATGAAACAAGTATGCCCACCATCACCACTTACACTGACTCACACTGGAGGTCCCAGGCAGTGCAATAAAACAAAAAGACCAAAAGACATCGAGATTAGAAAATGAATATATAGAACTGTCACAACTCACAGAGGACATGACTGAGTAGGGAAAAAATCCAAAAGAACACACAAACTTTTGGAATACACGAATTTTAGTGAAGTTGTCGGATAAAGTCAATATTTAAAAATCAACTCTTTATATATACAAGCAACAGGAAAATGACATTTAAAAGATATTACTTACAAAAACATCAAAATACATGAAATATCTACTAATTTTTTTCGTCCTCGGTTTTTTATTGTGATGATTCAAGACCCAGAGAAAAGCTACAAGGGCACAAGGAGTTCCCACATACGCCTCACCCACTTTCCCCAAATGCTGGCTCATCAGATGACACTAAAAGGAAAAGGCAAGTTTTCAAGTGGAAAAAGATACTTCCAATACAAAAAACCCACACACAAACTCATAACCAGACTATAAAAGAACTCCTACAAAGTAAAAAGAAAAAGGTAGACAACCCTGTAGAAAAATGGACAAAAGACCCAAACAAGCACATCACCAAAAAAGATAATCCAAGCAGTCAATAAACATGAAAAATTGCTCCAAGTCACCAAGAAGAGGCTAATTCAACGTGAGTGAGCTTCCACTACCCGTCCAACAGAGTGGCTAAAAGCGAACAGGCTGACAACACCAGGGGCTGGTTAGAGCAGGGAGCAGCTGGACCTCCCCCCGACTGCTGCGGGGATGTAAACCGGGCCGTGTCTGGCACTTCTCACGAAAGGTGACCGTGCACATAGCCCTGACCCTGCAGTTCTGGGAATGGACCGACCAGAAGCGTTTACAACACGCACCAGGATGTGAGAGCTTCACAGCGGTCCATTCCAAGCACCCCCAAGCTGGGGACCAACTCCACACTATCCCAACTGGACAGATAAATGACGGTCAGTCACATAATGGGACACAGGAAGCAATGAGAACAAATGAACTCGCGCTACAGCGACAGGCAGATAAATCTCAGAAGCAAAACATACAACTTTTTAGGACAAATTTAAAAAGGGTAACGGTGTTAAGAGACTGTTAGATACTACGTTAAAAAAAAAAAAGACAAAACTAATCTATGGAAGTCAGGTTGCCTTTAATGGGCAGGGGCAGTGGCTGGGGGAGGACACAATGGGGGGCTTCTTGGGCACCAGTAACTTTTTAATTAATTAATTTATTTGGTTGCGTTGGGTCTTAGTTGCGGCAGGCAGGCTCCCTAGTTGAGGCAAAGCGGGCTCCTTAGTTGCGGTTCGCCCGCTCCCCGGTTGTGGCATGCAAACTCTTAGTTGAGGCACGCATGTGGGATCTAGTTCCCGGACCACGGATCGAACCCAGGCCCCCTGCATTGGGAGCACGGAGTCTTAAGCATTGCACCACCAGGGAAGTCCCAACTTTCTGTTTCTTGATCTGAGTGGTGGTTACATGACTGTAATCATTTCATAAAAATTAAACTGTAGGGCTTCCCTGGTGGCGCAGTGGTTGAGAGTCCGCCTGCCGATGAGGGGGACACGGGTTCGTGCCCCGGTCCGGGAAGATCCCACATGCCGCGGAGCGGCTGGGCCCGTGAGCCATGGCTGCTGAGCCTGCGCTCCGCAACGGGAGAGGCCACAACAGTGAGAGGCCCGCGTACCGCAAAAAAAAAAAAAAAAAAAAAAATTAAACTGTACATTTATGATTTGGCACTTTATGTATGTTACATTTTAATAAAAAGTATATGTGAAAACATGTATAATAACCTAATTTTCAAAAATTGCATATATGAAGAATTAACAGAGAAACTGCTTATTTCACGATCATGGATCTATTGGTTTTTAAAATGTTTTACTATTATACACCATATTTTATTTAACTAATGTGTATTACAGTTAACATACATTTAAAACATCAGTTAAAAAAAAAAATCAGCCTCCCTACCTTCATAATCAGTTCCAATGCATACTCTGTGACTAATTTTATATTCTAAGCTTAATACCACCTGACTACTTGCAGTGTACTTCAAGCTCATTATTTTCTCTCAGCCTGGAGTATTCCAAATTCCCCCTTGTTGGCTCAATTTAAATATCGCATCCTGGCTGATTTTTTTCCATAAACTTTTTCACTCCTCCCATCCCCACCCCCTTTGAAAAGATATGTTAAATACAATGAGAGTCCCAGCACTGATCCTCAGGTGACTCAATGTTTACAAGTCACCAGGCAGAGAGGGCCACTTGTTTCTTGCTCAAAGTGAATCCCTACTTCACAAAGCATATTTCCTATTTTTTAATGATGTAATTAAAGAGATTCTAAGTGGAACAGATTCTAATCAAAGTTTCTAATCAAAGCTTCTTTGTAAGTATAAACAAATTTTATCTAATTAAGTGCTATAAAACAGCAAATGACGAGTTAGTCAAAGTAATAAAAGGGAAGAGGGGACCCCACTATTTTAAATAAAATGCCCAGATGCTGACAAGAGTTGTCTGTTTCCACAAAAGGCAAACTAAGAACTCTAGAATTGCAGGCCCTGAAAGGTATGAAATTCTTTACCTCTGGTATGACCTTGATAAATAAAAGAACTTTCTGACTTCTTTCTCTTACTGTTGGGACAGGATCCTGCAGGGTGGAAGGGGACCTCGGATGCAGTACTTGGATTTATATGAATCCCACACTGAGTGATTTTCTGGGAAGGGACTCCATGACTTTTACAGATTCTCATATGGCCTATGATTCCCTGATTAAGCACCACTGATCTAGGCAATATTTCCCCAAGTGTGATACATGTCACAGGTGGTAGAGAAGATGATTTTCTGGGGGTCCATGAACAAGCTTGTTCTCTTCGTGGTTGTATTCATTTTGATGTATATTTGAAAACATACAGCAAGCACATCAAAACCATAATGTATTGATACACTTTACAAATTAAAAATAAGTCAATTTAAGTTAGTGGGAAAAAAAAGACTTCAAAGTTTTAAGTAAGATGTCCAGGTGCCATCTGGATAAACTATGGTTTATCCTGCTGGCAGCAGGCCAGCAACTGGGCCTTAGGAAACAGGAGGTGGAAGGAAGCCACTTAACACAGAGCACGTGTGCTTTCACCTCTGCTACTCAAACCTCTTGCCACACCTCGGAAAGTCTACTCAATGCAACAACCTCAGAAATTCCCCACAACCATGGGCTTGCGGAGTACTGGCTAAACTAATCCACAGAGATTATACCTGGTTCTAGCACTTGCATCTCATTTTGTCCCCGTATTTGGAAGCTGTGATACCAGTAGAGATAGAAGTAAATGGCAAAGAGCCACAAGGAAAAAGGAACTGATAAAGAACGTCTGAGTAAACAGCTGGCTTTAACAATTAGCTGGAGATGCTCTCACCGCTCACTGGTGAGATCTCAGGGCACAGATAACTCCTACAAAGTGATTAGACTTTTCTGTTGTATGTGGTACATGTTGATACATATTCCGCATGCATTACAAATGGAAATACTCAGAAATGCTATTTGCTAAATTTTCGGGGGAAAGCAGCTGAGGGAACTACTGTAACCAAGCAGATCTCCAAGAAGCCCATTAAACCCTGTGCCCCTTCTGTGCTTCCTTCA
This sequence comes from Globicephala melas, assembly GCF_963455315.2. Lineage (NCBI taxonomy): Eukaryota > Metazoa > Chordata > Mammalia > Artiodactyla > Delphinidae > Globicephala > Globicephala melas. The sequence continues at coordinate 41,683,126 of NC_083328.1, read as the reverse complement.
CTAAATAGAATAAAACCGCTGAAGTCCACAGATTTCATGGTGGAGTCTAACAATGCGCCATTCAGTGTCATTAAGCCACACAGAGAGACACACAGACAGACAGACAGACAGAACACGGTGAAAACAGGACCCTGAGAGAAGGAGACCATCAGAACTCCTTTCTTACAGGGCTTCAGGTTAAAAATGGTTTTGTAACTAAATCAGCATGCAAACAATACTAAGTACAAAGCATAAGTATTTCCCAACAATCCTCACTTTAATCTGGTTCTTTCTTTGACAGGTGTAACTGGTTTAAAAGGAGTTCTAAGGGTTCTCTGCAATAGAGTAGTCCTTCCTGTTTTTTCTAAATTTAATTTTTATCAACTATTTGAAACATTCAGAAAAAAACTTAAATGCTACAACAATTGGATTTAACAAATGTTAGCATCTTGCCACATTGTCTCCCTCCTCCCCACGCAGGGGCTGACTGGTGGGGCAGCAACCAGACAACCCGGAACGCAGAAGCACAGGCTTCACAAAGGAAGGGCTCTGAGAACTTGGCACGTGACCTACACTTCCCTGAAAATGAGCCCGGCCACAGAGCTCAGACACAACAGTTAATGGGGATACAGTTTAAAATTAATACAAAGTCCGAAGCCCAACACTCAACTATTTTCTCCCATTTCCACTGCAATCCAAATGCCATATAATCACTTTCACAGTTAACATTTCTGATTCACTTCTGCCCACAAAACAAGTTATAAGCGGTCAAGGAAAGGCCACAGTCTTCACAGAACCACAAGGTTAAAGGCATATTTCTACCTAAGGCAACGCCTGTCTTTATGTTAGGCAGTTACTAAGATACGATTTGAATTAAGAAACAGATACTGTTGCCTTTCAAGTAATTCCAATTCCATGTCTACTGCCCCATTACCTGTATTAATGGATAAACAGGAGCTTGTTTGGCATACCTTTTTCTGCATATGTTCACCCAGAAGCAGATTTAGAAATGAAAATAAGAAATCCAATTCATATTATTCAATTAACTATATACAGATAAGATAAAAATATCTGAAAGTCTGTATGAAGTATTCTCTTATAATTCTTCTAAACATTACGTTTTTAAGTCCACTATGTCTGCACTGACATAATAAATCTTTTTAGCAATGAAGATCAGAAGCCACCCTTTGTTGCAGTACTTAATTTAGCAGGTAAAATAATCCATTACTGAAAACTTACTTGACATAAGCTTTGGAATCTGGGCTTGTCCTCTCAACAGTGGCCGGTACAAGTTTCCCTGGTAAGTCGCAGGTGGTGGTGCAGCATTGCTGTAAACTCCAGTTCCAGAGCCTCTGGGCATAACATGGCTATAAAAGGACCCCCCAGCCAGCAAAACAATTATATAGACATATATCCAACACGTAATAAATAAATGTTGGCAGCCGTCTTTGTACTATTAGATCTGATTAAGACAATGCAAATTTAAAAGATTTATAATGGACAAAGTTCAAAACAGTACCCGATAATGGTGACAGCAAATATTCACTTATCACACCAAAGATTTTTAATAATCATGTAAATATTAATTACTTTATGCAAAAAATAATCTGAGTCTATTTCTCTTTTTTTGCATTATATTTTGTTTTGTCCTCAAAGACCCATGCTGTTGCTATCGCTACGCAGTTGACCCTTGAACAACGTGCGTTTGAACTGCGCAGGTCGACTTATAGGTGGATTGTTTTCAATAGTAAATACTAGAGTCCTATACAATCCACGGTTGAGGATTTTCGACTGCTCAGAGGGTCAGTGCCCCTAACCCCAGAGATGTTCAAGGGTCAACTGTATATACTACTACTCTATATCTTACTATTTTCAGTTTACTACTGATATATCAAACATTTCCCTATATCTTTCATAGTCTTCCTAGGTGTTAACATCTATACCTATAGAATATTTACATGTTGATATCTCATATTTTACTAAACTAGTCCACCATTTAGTACCAGTAGTATAGACAACAATGCCTAGAGAGATCTGGGCATATAACCAGGCTCCTCTAAAATATCTTCTCAGGATAAATTCCAATAAGCAGGAATCTGGATCAAAAGTTCAGAGTACCTTCAGAACTTAAAACTCTATTTAGAGGTATTTCTATGTTGCTTTCCAAAATGGCTGAAATAATGCAAAAAAGAAATCTTTTAAGAATATTTTAGATTTGCATTTCTTTTACTATTAAGAATGAAGACGACCAACCAACCACAATAGAAACTATCCTAAGCAGTTAATCCCCACAACAACTTCATGAGTTAAGTAGGTGTGATTATGATTCCCATTTTACACACAGGAAATGGAGGCACAGGGCGGTTCAGTAACGTGAACAAACATATCAAGTGGTAGACAAGGCATCTGATCCAGACGTTTAGGATCCAAAACCCATGACCCCACTGTCCCTTACTAGCCACTGTATAAAGTACACGCTGCTGATGGTAACCTACTGCCTAAATCCCATTTTGAATCTTAAGGTTTTCCTATGAATTGGAAATATCTATTTTTGAGTTATCATCATTAATTCATAGATGATAACTCATTAATATTTACCCCAGCACATTGCTCTTTTTATCCCAGCTTTATGTGTTACCGTTTCAAAGCTCCCTCTTTTATATACGGTTGTCTCCATAACTAGGAAAAAGACAATTTGATAGCTAATAAGGGCAAAGGATAAAAATCAGAAATTCACAGCAGAGGAGATACAAATGGCCAGCAGACATCTTAAAAGAGACTCAACCTGACTAACAGGCCAGAAAACACATTAAGGCAGCACGGAGACATCAGTGCTTAGGTACAAGCCCCGGAGGTGATGGCTCTGCTCAGAGGTACTGGGGACACCCGGACATGAACTCGGCCAGAACTTTCTTGAGGGTAAAGAGCATGTTTTATTCTTTTGAAATAACAGTCTTCTAGACAGCAAAATCTCTTAAGAGAAAATAACGGAATTCTCAAGCAACACATAAAGCAACATACAGACCAAAGAAACGGAAGTGAATTTTAAAAAATGAAGAAAAGCAGAAAAGTATCAAAGTCATTAAAATATCTGCAAAATAGTTGTATTTAATTAAATATTAAATATTTGTGGCATAAATGCTGACTTAATGCTTTGTGGAAGACCCAGAAAAAGCAAAATACACACACAGAGAAACCTACCACTCACCCCAAAGCCCTGAAGGCCGCTGGATCCAGGTGGACGGGCCGCCGGTCCCGGTTAAAGCCGAGCTGGGGCTTCCACTGCCGCCCATTGCTGGATTTCTCCCAGTCGCCAGGTTTCAGTACCGGTGCAGGTTTTCTAACCATTTGAAAATACAAAATTTAGTTATAGGGATGAACTTCGTTTACACAAAATAAACCTGGAGAGTTTTATAGATGCACTGTTGTTTACCTTGCTCCCGGAAGCATTATGGCTTTAAAAACGTAATCTTCAGCAAACTGTGGGTCTTTAAAATTAATACTAGAAGAGAACAATACACATTTTAGTGATTACACTGGATTAGCCTCACTTAACTATCATGTAAACTCAGGTACTTTTCACCGTTATTTTATTTATTTTTTTTTGGCCTCACTGCGTGGCTTGCAGGATCTCAGTTCCCCCACCAGGGACTGACTCTGGGCCCCGGCAGTGGAAGCCTGGAATCATAACCACTAGGCCACCAAGGAACTAGGCACTTTTGACCTTTACACAGAATAACTAAAATTCAAATGTTCTCCAAAAATGATCTTAGGGGCTTCCCTGGTGACGCAGTGGTTGAGAATCCGCCTGCCAATGCAGGGGACATGGGTTCGAGCCCTGGTCTGAGAAAATCCCACATGCCGAGGAGCAACTAGGCTCGTGAGCCACAATTACTGAGCCTGCGCATCTGGAGCTTGTGCTCTGCAACAAGAGAGGCCGCGATAGTGAGAGGCCCGCGCACCGTAATGAAGAGCGGACCCCGCTCGCTGCAACTAGAGAAAGCCACGCACAGAAACGAAGACCCAACACAGCAAACATAAATAAATAAATAAATAAATAAATAAGCTTTCATAAAAAAAAAAAGAAAGAAAGAAAAGAAAAGAAAAAAAAATGATCTTAGTCACTGGATTTTGCCAAATTGCCAAATGGCTAAACATCTTCCTCACCAAACCGCCACTAATTTCCAGGATGGCCCTCGTGTAACTTTCTGTGCAACAGTCATGTTCAAGCTAATTGTGAGTGATCACAGAGAAATAACAGACACTGCCTGCCCAACTCTTGAGAAATTCCAGTATAATATCAGAGACAGGTCCAAGAGGTTTCCAACAACAAAAAACAAAAAACACCTTTCATTTTGTTCAGGCCATGGCAAAGACCCTCCCTCTGGCATCTTAGAGAAGATCAGCTCTTGTTACAAGAAAGATGCAAACAACAACAGAAACATTTGCAAAATCAAAAAAGAACACAAATAATCCACAGGGGAAAAAACACAAAACATCCCAGTTGGAAGCCTGTATCCTGCTCTACTAATGTGTGTTTCTGTGATAATGTAACAGTCACCATTTGAACACTACACAAAGGCTGTACATTCAGACTAACAAGCTGGGCCAAACTCCTTTCTGGTGAGGGGTGTGTGTGTGTGTGCAGGCGCCTCCCAAAGCACACAAGTCTTCCTTCTGACACAGCAACGTCTCTTCTAGGACTCTGGATACGCGCCTGGTTTATACTTAAGGATGCTCATAACATCAGTATTCATAATGTTGAAAAACTGTAAAACCTAAGTGTATGGACAATAGTGGACTGGTTAAAGAAACTATGGTTCTTTCTAAAAACGGTATGCTCAATTGATATTTTTTAAAATGTAACAAAATACTTAATGACGTGGGAAAAGTACACATGCAACAGACTAGACACACATTCACCAAAAGGTTACTTGCACATTCAACCATTTCCTTTCCTTCTTTTTGCTTTTTTATATTCTCCAAAGATCCTCCAAAGATTACAGATTACAGTTGCAATCAGTGAAAAAAGGTTTTATTGAACTGGTTGACATTTTAGATAGCTAACTTTTTTTTCCTCTTCAAATACTGCCACTTAAAATAATTAGGGCCCATCTGCTATAGAGAAATTTTCGTTGCAGTAGGATTTAACTGTATATTTTAAGTACACAAAAATAGTTTCATTTATAATAAAGATGCTATAAGCTCAAGAACAGCTGAACAACACTTCATTTATTCAATCTGTTCCTCTTACAAACTCACTCTTCACCGCAACTGTCTTTATCTCAGATGTTCTCTATTCCAGATGGCTTAGGGCAGGGCCAGGCACGACAGGCAGTATGAAAGGTTTAAGAGGGTGAAAGAGAAAGAGATAGGTATCTGGGTCTGTTAGGGCTTTGCAGATACATAGTAAAGAGAGAAAACTGGGGACTTCACTGGCAGTCCAGTGGTTAGGACTCCGAGCTTCTACTGCAGGGGACACAGGTTCGATCCCTGGTCGGGGAACTAAGATCTCACAAGCCACGTGGAGTGGCCAAAAAAAAAGAGAGAGAGAGAGAGAGAGAAATCTGGTGATAAAGCAAGACTTGCAACTAAAGTATCTCAAAATACTTCTCTTAGTGTCAGCAGGCCTTTTCGGCAGTTTACCAAACAAATTTTCAGAGTGCCCACTGCATACACGGTCTCACGGTGGGATCAGGGGCACAAACGCTGACCAAGCACGGAGCCTGCCTCCCCTTCTAATAGGGGAAATAGACAGAAAAGGTTTAATAACAGTTTAATAAGGGAGAAAGTGGAAAAGGCAACAACAGGCACAGGAAAGATGCTGAATCAAAGCATGTGAGTGCACATGCCTTCCACACACACGCCCTTGTGAGTGTGGGCTAAATGCATGTATGTATGGGGGAGGGGGGTCTTTCACCTGGGACCAAGGAAGACAGCACCTAACAGGCTATGGTTGAAGGTGGGACAGGACTGGCTGCAGGATGGAACAGACATGGAAAGGGGTAGCTCCGTTTAATTGGAGCAGCCTTCTCAATGGGGATCTGGGAGAGAAGTAACAAGCCCTACAAAAAATGATTTGAGTGACTACATACATTCTCAGTTCTCCCAAGGAAGATACATAACCAGTGCCATTCTAAAGGCACAGGATACAAACTGGTTCATTACATGCAGTAGATGCTTTAAGTTCTCAAGACTTAATTCTCAGGTGGGACCCCGGTTGAGAAGGGCTGAACTGGAATGAAAAAGTATGTGAACAGAAGTGGGCAGTAAGACGGCCTGGTTGAACTGGAATGTTGTCATGAAGGGCTTGTTCTGACCACAACGTAAGGCCACTTCAAGTTGTCAGAGAGTAAAAGCAATCCAAGATGCAATTCAGAAAGAACCACCCGGCCACACTGCATTAGAAAGATGGGGCGAGAACCAAAAGGAGGTCACAGTCCTAGCCTAGGGAATGCTGGGCGAGCTAAAGAAATGGCAGGGCTGGAGCTGGAAGGAAGATCATGCTTAGGTGAGGGCTCTAGGGGAACACCTGCAAGGCGCGCATAGAAAGAGCTGAAACTAAGAAGTGAAAGAAACAGCCAAGTAACAAGCTCCCAGGGAGAAGAGAGAATCCCAGGTCATAGGGATAATCTCTCTCGAAAGACAACGGTTACAAGAGGTTTAATGAGAGCTGAAGGTAATGTTTGAGAAAACAAATCCATTTATTCATCAAATATGTGCAGTTTATTATACGTCAATTATTCCTCAATAAAACTGTTTTTAAAATTCCACTATTCATGTTCATGCTCTGAAAGGGAAAACATTTCCAAGCTAATAAGAAAACAATCTCCAATATCTCTCCCACTTCCCCTCAGAACTACACTTAACAGTGTGATCTTATACTTAATATGGTTCAAGCCATTGGGAGACAGAAAAGGAGTATTTAAAAATAAGTTTGGAGGTCCCCCACTGAAGGGACAAGGGACACAACTTATGATCTGAAAGATTAAAGCATTCATTCCCCTTGGATCTTTGAGAACAATTTGAAGACTTATTCTCTCCTAGAAAGAGTTAAGCTTTGACTGGTTGTGATATTTTTTGTATTTTAATTTGTTCCCCAAAATATATACTAAGAACTATTATGTTTCTAGAAACTAAAGTAACAACAGAAGCTAAAGCACAACTCTACTGTACTTTTTTCCAATGTGATAACATCAGCCACAACTTAAACTTCCTAAAAGTAAAACAGACTTAGGCAGGAACCCATTAGGCAAAGGTCCAAAGGGTAACTTTTTATTTGGATCCAAACTTTCAAAGTGCTTTTGGTTTTTTTCAGGTTAACGTAATTCAAATTTTTATAGGTAGAGCATTAAAAATAATGGAAATAATTCCATTATACTAAAATATATAAATAAAAATAACGGGGAAAAAATATAGATTCCTCTGAGAAATTCCCACCATTAGAAACAAGAGGCATTAATTGTGGAGAGTTTACTGGGGAGGGAAAGCAGTAATATGGAGATAAAGTCAGAAGCACCCTCAGGGAGGAGACGAGTTAACAGAAGAACCTCTGGACCCAACAGGCTGCCCGGCTAAGGTCAGAGAACGGTGCGTAGATTCATATTGTTTCATCTAACTGGTGAACAGCGGAGGGGGTTTAACCACTCCCTCGAGGTGGAACAGCGCCGAGTCAGCCAGCATAAGCTTCTACCCTCCAGACCAGCTCCGACGAGGGCTTGTACAGTAGATCCCCTCCTTGGTTAGGTAACCTCCCTATTATTTTAATCACTTAATTGTCTTCATAAACACACTAAGGACAATATAAATTAAAAATTTTAAACCTAAGCATAGTTGTAAAGTAAGGAAACTGAACAGTGCTTTTATTTTTATCACAAGTAGCACTTTAGACACTTTGCAGCAAAGTCTCAATAGAAAAAAACCAGAATGCACAACACCTTTTCCAATTCCATTCACTTTAAGAATTATCCTTATAAACGCTATTTAAGTACTACTATTGTTTGAGAGTGCTAGGACACATCACAAAGAAAGCAGAAAACTCCAGAAATCTTTTCATTTTTACCTTTCCCTGATACATTCCATAATTAATGCTCAATCAGCAAACCACTGCAAACTGTTCACGATTCATATACTTGACATTTTAAAGCACTTAAAGAGTTTATAGGACTTAACAATGTCTTTTCTGACATCCTATCAGAGGAGGTTAACCAGCTGTGTCCTATGAAGTATTACAGGCAGTGAAAGTTAAACCCTCCCAAGTGTTCCCAACCATCAACTCTGTTACTGATTCCGTGTGTCCTCCACTTCTTCAGGTTTTGGATCTCAAGTTACCTGCTTGCCAACCATGAGTCTTACAAACATGGCAGTAATGGTCATTACATTAAAAATCTATCTTCACGTACATCCACATTTTAAAAACATCTCCTTGAAGACAGAAAACATTCTATCCCTTGCCTGATCCATCCAAAAGTGAACACAGAACGTTTGAGAAGCAGTCCTCTGAAGAAGTAAGTCTGGGCTCTTAGAAGAATCTGGCAAACACAGGTTCCAACACTATGAAAGCCAAGCTTTTACATGGGTTTAGAAGGATGCCAGGTGCCATGAGAGAAAAAGAGAAATCTGACAATGCTACTAATGAAAACATCTCTAAAGATTACATAAACCCAGATTACCTTTGAGAAGAGAAGAAAAGCAATGAAGGGTAGGCAAAGGGAAGAGCATTCCAAGCACTGGGAGGAAGGCACAGAGATGAGTGGGACACGGAAGGGACCAGCCTAGAGAGCAAGGAGGAGGTGTCCCTGAGGAGCTGTGGGCACTCAGGCACAGAGCACGGCTCCACCAAATTAGGGCAGGAACCAAAGATCGCCGAGGGGTGGCAGTGTTTAAGAAAGATGAGACAACAGATTCAGTGGGAAGGAAGGTGGCATTAAAAAAAAAAATCAGCTGGGAGAGCACTACGGTAATCCAGGAGGAGCGAGTACAGAACAGGCTCACTGGGAAAAGCCAGATATGAAAAATAATTGGGAAGAAAAAAATATTCCAGAGCAGTAGTGTAGGTACATGGAGTCCTGTAAAGTGAGAAGCCAAAGCTCCTAAGTCTGGGCATCTGGGGGAACAGGAGGTCGAGGGACAGAACGGAGAGATGGGCAAGGAGGCGTGTGAGGGGCGCAGAACAAAGCAGCCAGTGTGGACACAGAGTCCGAGGTGAGACCAAGGGGGTGTGTGTGCATCTACTCCCCCAGATGGATAGAAAATTGTGCTGCTACACCAGGAAGATAACTTTTTTGTAATTTAAAAATCATATACAGGTTTTATATGTTTAAATTTGACAAAGAATTATTCTAAAATACTATGCTAAGCAAATTACAATGGTGGAGGAAGAGCAGACTGAGGAAAATTCAGGGAGATAGCTCAGCTCTGTTCAAAGTTAAACTACTACTATGTTGAACGACTTATGGAATCAGAATTGGAAAAAAAAATCCTAGGTAACTGCTGATTGTATTCTTTAAGAATCCTTCTATGAATTTAAGACACTTCAATAACTTCTAAAATATACTTTCTCAATACTATAGATAAGACCTAACACGATGGGAAGAATCTACCTAAAGTCAATGTGAGGAAACAACTTCTCAAACATGGAATGCAATACCAGATGCATGCAAACAGAGAAGGGGGAAAATATCAAGAGTCAAAACAGAACTGGCAGCTGACTATGGAAGCTACCTTTTCAGATTTTTTGTTTATAAAGCAAAAAAAAAAAAACACTGGGCTACACAAGAAACCCTGAAACAAACACACGCAAAACTACAGTAAACTGCATCTCAGCCTCAACATGACCCCTCAGAGAAAACACTGAAAATCACCTCATACGGTAAGAGTTAACACTTTGGTCTTTCACGAAATCTCTAGGAAATCAACTCAATTAAGTCAATTTTATTATGAAGTTATATTCAATATATACTTGAATATACAGCTGAATCTCAGATTTCTTTTATAAATTAATAAATCTTGTAAAAACAGTGGATACCAAACAACACCAAAGGCCATTTCAGGCTCAGAAATCACCACCACCATATCATCATACAAACAAAAACTCCAGGATCTGTCAAGTTTGTAACTCTTCCCTTGCGCAAGCCTCTATCCTAATTAGATAGTTAAGATGAATTAACTATTTCTAGAGGGCTGTGAAGGAAGACCCTTGAGAACATGCTGAGAAATTGAGGAGCACAGCAAACAGAGAGGACAGGTGGGAGTTAACTGGCCTGAAGCTCGGCTGGGAGCCAAAGACCCCAGGGGTTAATACACAGAGTCCACACTGGCTCTGCCGCAGCCAGACTGTTTTGTGGTGGGCACAGCAGCTTGGCTTACGGTTCTGAATCCCACCCTTAACAAAAGAGCCCACAGACAAAGAGCCAGGACGAATTATGTGCAAAGATAAACTAAAATTGTGGGTAGAGATAAATAAAGGCAACTGGTTTAGGAAGATTTTCCAAATTCACAATGGTTTTCTTTACGTAAAAGCCTTTCTAGAATGGCAGTTGCTCTCTAAAGCCATGAAAGACAGGAAAATAAACATGCTTATACGTCACAATGAGAAATCTAAGTAAAATCCAAAATATTCCCTGAGAATGAGAGAAATAAAGGAGTATTCAGGAACAGCTTTTACAAAATCCTTGAATTACTAGAATATTTGCCCTACTCTCATCTAAAGACTGAAGAAAACAAAAACATAAACCCTGCCATCAAGATTAGTACTTACATACAACAGTTACATAAATGAGTAGTAAGTTTGATTTTTATCTAAATAGCCATATTATATTTTACATACTCAGTAGAAAATGCTGTCACCATTGAAGAAATGAAGTATAAGTTTTCCAGATAGCAGAAATTAGCCCCTTAAGTTTAAAATTGTTGATAAAAAAATTCCACAAATTCGTCTATCTCATCTTAACCAAAATAAAGTATATTAACAGTTTTGTTTTTAAACTCAGCAGGGCCACGACCATAAATGTAATAAATAGTCTTACAATACGGTGAAGCTGTGTGGGCCTCTGGGGTGAAGAGGTCTGTTTGCACATACACAGCAAACTACTCCTGGAAACTCCTACTTTCTGCCTCCCACTTTTCTAATCCAGGAAGAATTAGAGGTTGTTAGGGGAAACCAGAAAGCAGAGAAGCAAGCTTGTTAAATCAGTAACCTTAACAATATACATAATTTAAAGTCAAGAGGCTCTACTAGGAGGTCTGCAACACAGGGACTCTCCAATCTCAAAGCACTGCTGGAATAACAGCTACCATTTCCCGGTGAACCAGTCTTCTTAAACTTATCTGCAAGTTCAGAGCTGCATTCTGGGCAAATGTCAGCAGTTTGGGGAAACTTACCTGATCGCAGCGTTCTGTGTCAGATCCCTTAACATGGGAACAGGAGAACATACTATTCTAAAAAGAAACAAGAGAAGAACCATCTATTTGTGAATCGTAACCTTTTGGATAAGTGGAAGCAAGATGTTGCTATGTTTCTGAGGAAATCATTAAAATGCACCAGCAAAACAATATAATCGTATATATCTTTAAAAAAGGGCCTTGTCTTCCTTGCTTGTAATCTCACTAACAGAAAACAATTATGGGCAAAGGGCTTTTATCAGAATTTGTAAAGAATACCTACAAACCAAAAAGGGGGAGGTGGGGGGACAGATAACTTAACAGGAAAACAGAACAGGTATTTCATAAATGAGGAAAACCAAATAGTTAAGAGATATACCATACAGCATTCAATTTCATTAGTCATCAGAGAAATACAACTGTCAACCCCAAGATCCCAACAAGCATCCACCAAATTGACAAAACGTAAGGTCGTGACAATCCCAAGAGTTTACGAGAACAGAGCAACAGGATCTCTCACAAACTGACACAGATTATAAAACAGTGTAATCACTTTGGAAACCCCCCCGATATTATCTAGAAAAGATGAAGATACACATATTTTATGACCCGCAATTCTATTCCTGGATCTATATACCCTTGAGCAGCAGTTCTCAAACTCTGATCTCAGAGCCCCTTTACACTCTTATCAATTGAGGACCCCAAAGAACTTCTGTTCATGTTGGTTATATCTGTCAATATTTACCTATTAAAAATTAAAACTAAGACATTTTTTAAACACTAATTTAAAGATAATACTAATAAACCTACTATTGAAAACCTAATAAGACAATTTAGTAATAAACCTACCATTAATTTATATAACATTTTTATGAAAAAAACACTATATTTTACAAAGCAAAACAAAAACAAATGAGAAGAATGTTACTGTTTTAACTTTCTTTAATACATGGCTTAGTATCTATCTTAATAGCTGGATTCTGTTATCCACTTCTGATTCAATCTCTTGAGGTATCACACTACATTTAGCCTCTGGAAAACTCCACCATACACTCAAGGGAGGAAAAGAGAAAGGCAAACAGCATCATAACATCTTAGTATTATTATGAAAATAGTTTTGACCTTGCGGATTGCCCCAAGAGCTGGGCTTTGACCCCAAGTCTTTTTTTAGTCCAGGGGTATTCTGTTGTTGTTTTGTTTTCTCACTACTTTCTCATTATTACTAGAAAATGAAACATTTAGGCAACAAAGTAAAAATGCTAACTATACATCCTCCCAATCGCTTCAATTATATACAATGAATACTTACTGATCTGGAAGAATGGCTTCTTCATCCAAAGAAAACTTTCCTTGAATCCCATGGCATAGTTCAGGTGGTACATCCACTGACTGTGGAAAAACACAGCCCTGATTATACACCCAAAAGACTGGAAAGCAGGGACTAAAACATATGCTTGTTCGTCAACGTTCACAGGAGTAACATTCCTAACAGCTAAAAGGTGGAAACCACTGAAGTTCCCATCAACAGATGAGTGGATAAACAAAATGTAGCGTATACACACAATGGAATATTATTCAACCATAAAAGGAAGGAAATTCTAACACAAGATGGCTGAACCTTGAAAAATTATGCTAAGCCAAGTGAGCCAGACACAAGAGGACAAATACTACTGTATGATGCGACTTGCGTGAGGTATCAAGATTAGACAAATTCATAGAGTCAGAAAGAAGAAGAGAGGTTACCAGAGGCTGGGAGGAGGGGAGGATGGAGAGGCAGTGTTTAATGTTGTTTAATGGGTACAGAGCTTCTGATGGGGAAGATGAAGTTCTGGAAACGGACAGTTGGTGGTAGTTGCACAACTTTGTACATGGTCTTAATGCCACAGAATTATACACTTAAAAATGCTTGAAATGGTAAATCATGTTTATATTTTACCAAATTTAAAAAGGGTATTCCTGATTAATTAACTAGGTATTCCTGATTAATTAACCAAATAAATATACTGTTTAAAAACACTTCATGTTGGAAGGGAGACTGTACCTCTGTGGAACCTGTCTTGTACAGCTCTAAAAGGAAGTCGTGCAGTGGGTGATGCTTCCCCACAAATAAGACATCACCTCCAAGACTGTTTCTTCTAGCTGGGGGGAAAGTAGGAAAAGAATAAAGATCAAACCATTGTATCTGCAAGAGCAATTTTTATGACAACAAAATTAAAAGATGCATCTAAATTTTAAAAACTTAAAGTCTGTGAAAAATAATTTAACAATAGGTCTAAATAGGTGATATGTCTCTGCAGAAGAAAAAAAAACTTTGATGATAAGGTTTCAAAAATCAATGACTATCAAAAAAATTACTAAAATATACCTGAATCATTATGGGATTGCAAGATAAGGGTCAAAGTTTTCTTATTTATACAGAACTCAATTTCTTATTATAAGAAACAAACATTCCCTGAGAAAACACTAATTTTATCATCTGAGAACAAAAATTATCCTAAGGATGGTTAATGGAGATATTATTTCTATAGGTTTGTTACACTGGTATTAAATAAATTTTCCAATTGAGCCCAGCCTTGCAATTTTCCCAATATTTTAACTGTCAGTATTAATGACAAAATCCTACTTTTTGTGAAAAATAACATTTCAAGTTAACACTCTGAGAGCAAATGCTTTTGACTCAACCTTCAAGCAAAGTTATTGTTATTTGGGGGGTAGGGGAGGAGGAAGGGAAGAAGGGAGATGGAGGAAATCTAATACTTATAACTTAAAAGTTTCATTTAATTACTATTCAATTTACAGGTAATAAATTTTAAGAAACAAATTTAACTTTTGTTACAAAGAAGTAAAATCAGTGATTTTGCCCCCTTTGTGAAAAATTCACAAATGAAAAAAAAAGGTCTAATATTTTCTTTTTTTTTTGCGGTACACGGGCCTCTCACTGCCGTGGCCTCTCCTGCTGCGGAGCACAGGCTCCGGACGCGCAGGCTCAGCAGCCATGGCTCACCGGCCCAGCCACTCCGCTGCATGTGGGATCTTCCCAGACTGGGCACGAACCCGTGTCCCCTGCATCGGCAGGCGGACTCTCAACAACTGCGCCACCAGGGAAGCCCAAAAGGTCTAATTTTATAAGGAAACGTGAAGTCTGTGTCCCACAGACTCACTGCTGACTGAGTGGGGCGTCGGCCTTACTCTCTTCGGGGGTGAGGTCCGGGTACACCTCTTCCAGGGCAGCTCGCAGTCTTCGCTCATCCACGAACGGCAACAGAGCCACACCTGGGGACATAAAGGCACACCAACCGCCCAGCTATTAGGGTCACCTAAATTCCAACTGGTCCAAATGAACATTTCTAGTAGAATATCCCTGCTAATATAAAAACATTTGGGAACTGAACTCTAATCTTTAGCCAAAATTCAAATGTAGAAGAAAAAATTCCAAATTCCCCACCCTTAAAGTGGCTCATATGGAAAACCATGTTTGATCTTAACTCTGTGATAATAAAATTTTTTAATTAAATGAACAAGTGGCCACCTAGACACCAGCCTCTCTCTGTTCTCGCCCTCCTTACTAGATGCCCTCGGGCAAACCAGTCAATCTCCCAAAGGCTTGGGTTCATCCTTTCATCTTTTTAGGACCTTGGTTTCTTCTTTTGTACAGAGATCATTCAACAAAAATACTCAGAAGTTCTGTTTAACTAGAATACTTGAAATGACTCCTGCAGCTCTAAAATTGCATAATATTCTGTTATATTTTAAGACCTAATAATTAACTTACACACACAAAAATTTTAGACACTTGTTTGCTTAAATTTTAGGGGCGGGTAGAACAGATGATTATTTTCAGGTTGAAAATTGTCCCCTGGAGTGTGCTAGAATTGAAATCATTGCTTTATCTGGACCCATGTGCATAATCTTCAAAGAAGCACACCAGTAATACGATATCTATTACTAGAAAAATATACGAAGTTATTGAAGCATAATAAGTGCTGCTGTATACAGTAAAAATAGTATTTTGGCCAAATAAAAATTTTAAGATAAATAGCAAAGAGAAATGTTAAATAAAGCTAAATAATTTTGAAACTACTCCCACTCAAAACTGCTGTATTTGTGATATTTTCCCTTTAAAATGATGAGAAATGAAAGGTTTCCAAAGTTGTCATTAATTATTTAGCTACCATATTTTCAAAGTTAGGAAACGTCTTCAATTGTACTACAAGTAAGGAGAATACCTAGTTGAGAATACTAACTTCTAGTGTGAATTTTATGGGGCCTAAAAAACTGGTAAACACTTAGATGGAAAAAACCTAGAAAGTTGTTCAAGTGGTAATTAGTCATTCACTTAACAAAAGTTATAACATGAAAAACTACAACATTATCTAGCTTTCATTTTCTACCTACTAGATTTAGGATCTAAACAAATTATCAGAAAGACTTTCCTACAATATCAACTCCAGAAGCTAATTCCAAACAGTAAGCAACTTGCAGTGCTAATGACAGCCATATGGTTAACAAGTAACAAATGAGCCCTACTGGCCAAGGGAGGAAGGAACGCCTTACACCCAGGTGTGACAGTGGTAGTGCTTGAGAATGAGTTGATAGTAAAAATGAGAGTAGCAGCAGCTATTTTTTTCTGAGCACCTATTTCCTATGTTACATGCTTTGGTTCATTTAAACCTCTCAACAGCCCAGAGGCAGCCCAAATAGTGGTAATATTTAGTTAAACACAGTGGTCACTCTCTGGGTTCAGATCTTAGTTCTGACACTGTGTGACTCTGATCAAATTACTTAAATTCTCTGTTCATATATAAAATACACAGCATTCGAAATATCTATGCTATATTATTATTTTTTTAAAAAAAGATGTTGGGGGTAGGAATTTATTAATTAATTAATTTATTTTTGCTGTGTTGGGTCTTCGTTTCTGTGCGAGGGCTTTCTCTAGTTGTGGCAAGCAGGGGCCACTCTTCATCGCGGTGCGCGGGCCTCTCACTATCGCGGCCTCTCTTGCTGCGGAGCACAGGCTCCAGACGCGCAGGCTCAGTAGTTGTGGCTCACGGGCCTAGTTGCTCCGCAGCATGTGGGATCCTCCCAGACCAGGGCTCAAACCCATGTCCCCTGCATTAGCAGGCAGATTCTCAACCGCTGCGGAATCAGGGAAGCCCTACGCTATATTATTATATATAATAATTGTAAGTACACATGGTCAATAAATGTTGGAAAAATACCCAGATACATTTTATCATCTATCACTTTAAGATGTACTCAACTTAGGCAAGAACTTAACTAAGTATTATCATTACTTTCCATACGATTTAAAGATATGTATGGAGAAAAAACTACATCTCCTAACAGTAGTAAATTTTACCTCAAGAAAGGTATGTTCTTGCTACAGAGTCTAATAAATGAAAATATTTATATAAAATATAAAAATATTAAAGGTCTGAGTTTAAACCCATGCTAAAATTCATCTGGAATCTTAAGGGACCCCAGACAGCCAAAAGAATCTTTAAAAAGAAAAATAAAGTTGGAGGACTCACATCTCCTGATTTCAAAACTGACTACAAAGCTACAGTAATTAAAACAGTATGGTGCTGGCATAAGACAGACATTCTGACCAATGGAATAAACAGCCCAGAAATAAACCAGCATATGCACTCAAATGATTTTCAACAAGGGTGCCAAGACCACTCAGAGGGGAAAGGGCAGTCTCTCCAACAACCGGTGGTGGGAAAATGGATATCCACATGCAAAACAATGAAGTTGGACCCTTACATTACACCACATACAAAAATTAACTCAAAATGGCTGAATGTCCTAAATGTAAGAGCCAGAACTATAAAACTCTTAGAAGAAAATGTAGGGAGCAAGCTTCGTGACACTGGATTTGGCAGTGATTTCTTAGACACCAAAAGCAAAGGCAACAACAACAAAATAGTCCAACAAAAATTGGACTTCATCAAAATCAATAATATATAAAGTACACCTATAATAAAACAACAAAAACCCAATTCAAAAACGGGCAAAGGACCTGAAAAGACAATTTTCCAAAACAAGATACATAAATAGCTAATAAGCACATGCAAAAAGAAATGATCAACATAATTAATCATTAGGGAAATGAAAAATCAAAACCACAGTGAGATACCACTTCACACCCATCCAGATGGCTACTATCAAAAAACCAAATAAATATTGGCAAGGGTGTGGAGAAACTAACTGATGTGCACTGCCTTACTTTTCCTCTAGACAATTTATACTACAATGATAGTCAGCAAGTCATCTGCATGTTTATATACTTACTTATTCATTTAACGAACACTTACATAAATAACTTTACTTATTTTTACTTTACTACTTCCTGTTCTCCTATGCCTCCTCTCCCTCTATGTGACTCCTCTACAAAGCATCTTCAAAAACAACCTAAGTCCCCAATCTTTTTACCTATAACACAATATGCCCACAGAGTACAACACTTGCACAGCCCCAATCAACGGGTTGCATTTCCCACTATCATTCTGTTAAAGTAATATGAAATTCCTGTTACTACATAAATCAAAAGTCAACCCTAAAATCTCATAATTATTTCAATTGGTAAATTATTATTTATTCCCCTTTTCCTCCACAGTTCTCTTTGAGTTATTTTACTGGTCTCTGTACCCCCAGAGAATAATCAGGGAAAAAGAATGAAAGCATGGTATTACCAAACATGCTTCTCATTCTAGAAAAATATATGGTGGAAGAAGAGGTTAAAATGATTTGCTGAAAGGGACTTTGGTGTGAAACAACAATTGGCTTACTGTGTGAGAGGCATTCTTGTGTTTTACTGTCATCACACATTTTTTGAGTGGGAAATATCACCTTACATTTAGTACTAATTTTTACTGCCATCCTTTCTACAAAGTCTGTGAAAAGAATGGAATGAGAAAATAATATACACATAAATAAGAAATAAACTAAGTATGATTAATGTTAAGTATGTAAACTAAATTTCTAATACATTTTTCAAAAGTTTCCACAGAGTGTAAGTAAATCTCCACATGGACACTCTCATGTTTCTACATTGCTCAGCAACCTCACAAGGCGTCAGTGACTGAAAGGAGCAAGTCCCAAGTCCCGTTAATTAATCACAAAGGAGATAAAAAATATGATTAATGTATTTCAACCCATTTATTGTTTACCACAGTGTGACTATTAAAATATCAATCATTGCTAATCCCAGTTTGGATGGCAAAATATAGAAATTCTTTCATCCCATAAATCACGTTTGTGCACAGCTTTACCAAGAGAAAATTATTTTAACGAAAAGGAATAATGTCTAAATTTTACCTTGCCATGCATACTTCTTCCCATTCAAATCAACAGCAAAATCTTCTGGGTAGAAGTCAATTATACTAGAATCCTATACCAGGAAGACAAGTAAAGATTCAAAAAGTGAAGTCACATATTTCTGTTACAAAGAATTGGACATAACATTTGATCACGTTATCATGCCTGATAAGGAAATGAGCATCCTTTCCTTTTAAAAATGGTATGCCTTGGGCTTTCCTGGTGGCGCAGTGGTTGAGAGTCCGCCTGCCGATGCAGGGGACACGGGTTCGTGCCCTGGTCCGGGAAGATCCCACATGCTGCGGAGCGGCTGGGCCCGTGAGCCATGGCTGCTGAGCCTGCGCGTCCGGAGCCTGTGCTCCGCAACGGGAGAGGCCACAACAGTGAGAGGCCCGCGTACCACAAAAAAAAAAAAAAAAGTATTCTTTAAATTGCAGGTCTAGTGAAACAGAATTAACTAATAAATTTATTTATTTTTGGCTGTGTTGGGTCTTCGTTGCTGCACACGGGCTTTCTCTAGTTGCGGCGAGCAGAGGCTACTCTTCTTTGCAGTGTACGGGCTTCTCACTGCGGTGGCTCCTCTTGTTGCGGAGCACGGGCTCTAGAGCACAGGCTCGGTAGTTGTGGCACACGGGCTTTGTTGCTCCATGGCATGTGGGATCTTCCTGGACCAGGGCTCGAACCCATGTACCCTGCATTGGCAGGCAGATTCTTAACCACTGCGCCAGCAGGGAAGCCCCAACAATTATATTTTAAAAGAGGGGAAAAAAGGCATAATTATAGAGGAATTTTAAAGCAGACAGCTGTGGACCCAGTGTAGAGTGAAGAGCTTACTTACCCCACCTCCCAGCTGGGTCTCACTACTCGCCCACAAAACCAGCTGGGAGGGGATTTCAAGCGGGCCAGCCTTAGCTCTAGCAGCCACCACACAGGCTGGAACAACCAAAAATAATAGCTTACAGGTAGGCTGAGAATAAAAAAACTGTTCTAAGAATTTCTCCCAAACACAAATGATTTTTTTTTTTACTAAGTTGGGTCCTGATGGCCAAGGAAAGCAGAAAAAGAATAAAGTGGTGAAAAATATACGGAACTCAAATACTATTACTTTTTTTCCTGCACTTCGCTCTCTTAACTATGAGATGCAAGACGAATTGTGGCTAATGTTGGTAAAATGTACGACAAAAATCCAGTTACCAACACACTCAAAATACTAAAAGACTCACGGGATCACTCATGAGCTTCCGCCATGATGGAGGTAGAAAGTTACCACTTGCAGCTGGAAAAACCCCCATAAGTTGTTCCAGTGGTTTAAACTGTAAAAAAGAAAAAAAAAAAACTTTAGCATACAACACACAATTTTTATCTAAGCCAAAATTCTATAAATTTTATGGCTCTAAATAGTTAAGCTTACCGGTTTGGTACCCTTCTCAAAATCAGAAGCCATATCTGCAATACCTTCAAAGTCTGAAGCGAATGGTGCATAATGGAATGGATAATACCACTTCCAGGACGCACAACCCTGCAATCATTAAAAACAGCAAACCCAAAAATCTATGTTAATGATATACACAGAAAAAAACAAATAAAAATTAGACTGTTAACCTATATATTCTATTTATAAAGCACGACTTCTAGTATATATTCCATGCATTAAGTTTTTCCATGAGTCCTAAGTTATTTTGATTAAATCTGAACTTTTTACTTCGTATCAATGGCCCCTTGATTTAAAAAATACTGCAAAACACCTTTAATAATCAGTAGTTAATACCAAACTTTATATTCACAAACACAATTTGGTGAAGATTTTTATCCTTATAATGTGTTTGGTGGCATTTCTTTCAACTCTAGAGCTGCCATCATCAAATAAAATGAAGAGCAGCTGCAGCTGACACTTACTGAGCCTACAGGTGAAGAAGGGACATCACTGTGATTGAGAGTAAAACAGGCAAAAGCTTCATCTTACTATTCCCTATATTTTCAGGGAAAACTTTATCTTCATTATAAAAATATTTAAGTAAGCCCATCAAAACGGAAACAAGTTATACTCATAGAAAAAAGAAGTCTCCCTGATATATGTTTTCACTCTGTGCCTGGTGAATTAAAATCCTGGTAGGAGTAAAACATGAAATTAAAATATTTTATAGTTGATACTCAGCACATTAAATTACTTTCTACTTACTAATTTCAGATCACACCAAACTGAACTTGCTTCACCTCCGAGCACAAAACCAGATATTAACTATCTGTGTTACAATCCCCATGTCTACCTAACCTCTCATCAATCTGACATCCCAATTATCAAAGGCTTTAAGTCAGATACAGATGACTCCAATTAGAAAGCACTTCAAGTAACATCACTACCTTATACAGAGGAAACGGTATCATTCAAATTCCTTTCTAATTCTTAATAGTATTTTCCAGGCTTTGTCCTTTGTTCAGTCATTTAGTGACTATCTATTAGTTCCTCACTTATTTTTTTATTCCAATTAAAAAAACACTACACTTTAGTCATTTGAAAGACAAAGTATACTCAACCATACTCCCTGGTGTTGAAATCTTTTGACACAGCAAAAAAATAGCTTTGTTTATATATTAACACCTAAGGAGCTTTAGAAACAAATATTATTCAAAGTAATGAATTTCTAAATAGGAAGCTTAAAAAGAAGTCTAGGTTTAATCTCAGAATACAGCTCAATAATACACATTATTATAGAAATTATGTTCCTAAAATGACTAACTAGAGGTTTAGAGGAAAATATTCTCTTTGTACCTGGTAATAATATCGAAGAACCCAGCAGAGTCCTTCAACGTAAGACTGCACAACTTTACGTCGGAATTTCTCATCAGCTGCATCAACATCAAATTTGTTTTTGTAGTACCGCTGTTTCCAACCAGCTTCCCATAACCTACAAACCAGGCAAAGCCAGTGTATGCTGAATTAATATGGTAACTGTCTACCTGTTTATCACCAAATCAATTTATATTTAATGTCCAGGTGAAATGTAAATGAGTTAAACAGTAATGCTAACAAACACGGTTTCATTTAACTATTTCTAAAAAGTCCGCTTTCACAGGATTTATTACCAACTTAAAGAGAGTTAAACATCAAAAACTCAAACACTGATTCCAGTAAGAGCATTATAAAACTACATTTAAAAAAAGAATAATCACTTATGCTAAAGTAGATACAGAACACTTGTTTGCTCGAATTTTCATACTGTTTTACATGCTTTTTGACTGTGGAATAATTCTAAAACTACATTTTTTTTTTTAAATTAACTTTTTGGCTGCATTGGGTCTTCGGTGCTGCGCGCGAACTTTCTCTAGTTGCGACGCGTGAGCTTCTCATTGCGGTGGCTTCTCTTGTTGCGGAGCACAGGCTCTAGAGCTCGCAGGCTTCAGTAGTTGCGGCATGTGGGCTCAGTTGTTGTGGCTCTTGGGCTCTAGAGCGCAGGCTCAGTAGTTGTGCACAGACTTAGCTGCTCCGCGGCATATGGGATCTTCCCAAGCCAGGGATCGAACCCATGTCCCCTGCACTGGCAGGCGGATTCTTAACCACTGCGCCACCAGGGAAGTCCCTAAAGCTACACTTTAAAATTTGCTGAAGATATTTTTATATAGTTCAAGTTCCTCAGTTTGTTAAAATATATTTAAACTATACAGAGAAAGTCAATTAAATTACTTAAAAAAAAAAGACTTGCATGGGTAATTCTTTTAAAGGTAAAAAGTGATTTATAAAAGAATAATCTAGAAACCAGGCAGAAATTATATGTATAACTAACCTACTCTCCCTATGCTTGGGCCTCTTTGAGCTAAGAGTTGAAGGGAAGGACACGCATGCACATGTACACACGTATGTATGTATGTATGTATATTCCGGTAAAACTTAGAAGCAGGTCAATTAATTCACTAAGTTATCATTAATCACTGGAAAATACAACGTGAAGAACCACAAAGTACTCATTTCTCATTCTCCAAGAGATGAAAACATCTTCTTAAAGGAACACAAAGAAGCCAAAAAAAAATTTTTTTAATTAGCACAGATCAAGAACACCAAGATGATTCTACAGTAAGGCCATTTTCTACCATGTGCCAGAGCTTACAAATTAACTGCAGTCATGTTTCAGAATACAGGTATGCCCTGCTTTTCAAAAGTTCACTTTACACCACTTTGCTTTTACAAAAGACTCTCATTAATACCTGTTTTCTCTAATAGAAAGAAATGCAGAGATTTCGCTTAAAAAAAAAAAAAAGGCAGAAAATGGGAATCTCGTTTAGCACATTTGTTTTCAGCGTGCACCCCAGAAGGAGTGGCCCCGCCAGCCCCTTCCCCAGGAATCACACTCAGCGTCTTAGCATCTGCCGCCAGAGCTGTGAGCTGTGTCTGTGAGCATCTGGGCTTTATCTCCATTTATTTTGTGCAGCAAGACGTGACCTAAGGTAACTCCTTCTTTACGCCGTTTCGGCTCTGAAAGATTTCATAGGCCCCATCCACTTTCGGATACTGGGGGAAACCCGCACATATTACCAATTTTAATTTCCCGCATACACAAAGGATTCACAGAACATCAATCAGGAGAACTATCCTCTATCCATGATGTGGATTATCACCATTTTACAGAAAATATGAACAAAATAAATGCTAAGAATCCCAAGCATTTCTTGAGAAGCATTTCTACCTTGATTATCCCCAGCACCTGAATTAAATAATAAAGTACTAAATAAATCAAGTTTACTATTAAGCTAGTATTGATCATGATGACCTCAGAGTAAAACAAAAGATACTCTAAGAGGAAATCCACTGTTATAGAAGCAGAGGATAAAAACTCAGGTCAGGTAAATGTTCGATGACCAGTCATCACAGATATTAGAATCTAACATCAAAGAACATTTCTAATTATAAACACACCACCCACATCCTATATAAGAAGCACGAGATATGGACCACCATTGTTTACTTAACTCTGAACTATATCATTTTTGCTAAATTCTTAATGAGTTACATTTATTAAGACTGTTGGCCTTTTGCACTTGGAGCCCAGGATTGAAACCTAGATTTAATTACAGGAGAGGCTGTTAATCTTATTATATGATGATCTCCAACTTCTGGACAAATTAAAGAATCAAAGTTTCCCATTACAAATGTTAAGTATGGGACTTCCCTGGTGGCACAGTGGTTAAGAATCCGCCTGCCAATGCAGGGGACTCGGGTTCGAGCCCTGGTCCGGGAAGATCCCACATGCCATGGAGCAACTAAGCCCATGTGCCCCAACTGCTGAGCCTGAGCTCTAGAGCCCACGAGCCAAAACTACTGAAGCCTGTGTGCCACAACTACTGAAGCCCATGGGCCTAGAGCCCGTGCTCTGCAACAAAGAGAAGCCACCTCAGTGAGAAGCCTGCACACCGCAACGAAGAGTAGTCCCCACTCACCACAACTAGAGAAAGCCCACGTGCAGCAACGAAGACCCAACGCAGCCAAAAATAAATAAATTTTTTAAAAAATAAAATAAATGTTAAGTATACAGCTACAGGGAAACTTCTCTGTCATGAAATATAACTATGCATATACAAGTCTGTGTTTTTTTAAAAATATACATATTTATTTCTTAACCAAATAAGTTCTACATATTTCATCTTGAGGAAGAAACTTTTCAACTAAGAAGATTAAAGCAAACCATATCAAGTATCCAAGTGTAACTGAACTTTCTGGGTTAAGCAGCTTGAAAATGCAATCTCCACGCAGTGACCTTCAGATCACACAGTCAGAGCTAAACACCTCATGCCCAGTCCATCTAGCGCCCGCTCTCAGAGGGAAAAGTGGCTTGGAGGACGAAAACCTGCATACTAATCTAGATACTTAGGTTTAACAGCTATAGCTTACACATCTCACTGGAATTTACTGACTATTCTAACCC
Organism: Globicephala melas; assembly: GCF_963455315.2. Lineage (NCBI taxonomy): Eukaryota > Metazoa > Chordata > Mammalia > Artiodactyla > Delphinidae > Globicephala > Globicephala melas. The sequence goes on along the minus strand of NC_083328.1, from coordinate 41,658,527 downwards.
TCCACATTAATTACTTGTGGATAAAAAGATCACAGGCAAGCATCTGAAGGCACTGCTGCTCTGAGCTAATAGCATTAATTAGACCGCCTCTATTTCAGCAATTTGCTAACAAAGTGCTACCAAAAAATGGCTTCACCTGACGTTATCCTCTGGCTCAGGTTCACTGTCACTGTCTTCCACTTTTCGCTTAATTCCTCCTCTCGGAGATGGGGAGCCATCAGAAGTGAAACTCGCATTAGGAGACACTGAAGGACTCTGCAGGCAATTATGACATTAGAGAGGAAGGACTTAATTATTCATTTCACATAAGAAGTTACATCCAACTGCTACTACCACCATGCTTCACGGTAATACATTTTTTAAGGCTGTTAAATAGATATTAGTAAACGTATTTAGAAAGCACAAAGACTGATCTTGGCCTATTGCACTTCCCCAAAAAAGAGTAATATGGTACCAAGCTTCCTATGCTTAAACTCAAAAGAATCTGAACATTCTTAGGGTAAAAACTGCTTCAGAAGAAAAAAGAAAAATTTAATTTTATAAATTTAAAAAATTAATACTTAAATATTTATTTTCTTTGGTGATTCGCTGATCTTATGAATTCACGATCACTTTCCACCAATCAAACAGCAAAACGGTAAAGGGGGAAAAAGATAAATAAATAAATTAGTAATACATAAAATAGTCAAGCGGGTGAAAATAAAGTTAAATGGTATGTGTTCAACCTAGTATAACCACTCTGGAAAGCAACAGTTTAGTAATAAGGCTCTGCCAGATAACTGTTAAATTATTTTACATACACTATTTTAAAATTCAATGTACAAATAAAAATCTATTGGTCATCTTAGAAAAATGCACATCTTATTAGTATTTCAAAGACTTGGATACCACTTTAAATTCAGTATTATCTCTTCCCTTTGTACTTAACTCAACGAAGATAGGCACACCCTACAGTATTTTAATTTTAACTAAAAAATTAAAGTCTTCTGCAACTTTAGTTTTATGTTAAATGACCAAAAACACAAGTGGCAAAAAAGGTTTTCATAGTAAAGGTTTTGTTCTATTATTCACAATATATTAGATAGTTTGAGTAAATTGAATTTTTTAAATTGAGAGCTCAGGAGGCTATTTTGTTGATACTATAATTAGCATAAAGGCAGTTCATACCACAGGCTAAGAAAGTTTGTTACAACAAAGCAAAATTATATTTCACATAGAGCTTATAACACTTTCCTTTTAAAAACGTATAGTATCAATTTTACTCATGATATCGTATGGCCAATACTGTCCAAAACCCCTCACAAAACCCAGTAAAAAAATAAATCCAGGAAGGCACTGTTGCACTGGGAAAATGAGATGGGTATTTTCAGTCAGACAGACCTGGGTTTGAAATACCAAACCAGCCTTTCTCCGTGTATGGCCTTGGGCAATTTATTTAACCTGTCAGCCTCAACTTGAAATGGAGATGCTACTGTTCTCTATCTTAACAGATTACTGCAGGGATTAAACGAAACACCACATGTGGAAGATCAATAGCACACCTGACTCACTAAGTCATCACTTTTATTTTTAAACCCCACACTGATCCATTTGGATTAAATTATGAAGGGAAGTTGGGTAAAAAGCAAACTTTCCCAAATTGACAAAATATAAATTCCATCTTTAGATAACAAAAATAATATACCTTCAAGGAAAACACGAAAGGCGGGTGTCTGCTCTTTAATGCTAACCCCCCCCCACTGCTCTTTTCTCCTCTCCCTCTACCAACAAAAGGATTCCTTCCTAAACATACCAGATTCATAACAAGTCATAAAAATTTTTTTAAAATGCTGTTTTGTAATCATATTCTGTTAATTGAGAATGGCTGCAGATATAATGAAACCATACTTCAGAATGCAAAAATTAAAAACACATATTTATGAAGAAACAGAAGCCATCTGATAAAACACTGTCAGTGTTCACCGTCAGCAGAGATTGGTCAAGTACTGCAGACTAACACGCCCAAACAGCTCAAAAAAATCAATAAACAAAAATAAACAAAAACACACCAAAAGAGCAAAACTCCATAACTTTAAAGGCCCTCTTTAACTGAACTGGTAATATGCCTTCATGATTACTTTAAATTCAGAACATTCTAGATGAAAATCCCTCTTTGCAAAGACTCCAAAAGAAATACACTGTCAAGAGGAATTAATACAGGATCAAATAAGCAACGTAAACACCAACCTCCCCACTCTCACTCCCCTGGGAGACGTTACTAATCAACAGTGGATCTGGTTCTGTGGAGCCGGACTGTAATACTGCAATCCTTCTCAGGGCAATCACAGGTGACAAAGTTTAAACCTACTGCCTCCCTGACATTAAGAAAAAAGCATTCTATCATATCATCAATATGGTGTTTGAGAATGCCAGTCACTTTCAGTTCCACTCTGTGGGGACTGTAGTCACTATGATCTTAAATGATGGACATCAGCTTTTTCTGTTCTACTCAAGTGTCTCACTGCAATCCCTTTCACTGACCTTCCACATCTCACTCTGTATAAGAAAAAAAAATCAAAAATAGATACATGTACATGTATACGTCTGGCCAAAACGTTTGTTGGTCTTTTTCCATTAAGATGGCTCTAGTAGCGCTCAGTTGTCTTTAACTTCATTTGAAACAATTTTCTTTTCTTTTTTATGGCTACGTTGGGTCTTTGTTGCTGCACGCAGCTTTCTCTAGTTGAGGTGAGCGGGGGAGGCGGGGGGCTACTCTTCTTTGCGGTGCGTGGGCTTCTCATTGCAGTGGCTTCTCTTGTTGCGGAGCACAGGCTCCAGGCGCGCGGGCTTCAGTAGTTGCAGCATGCGGGCCCCAGAGCGTGTGGTCTTCAACGGTTGTGGCACATGAGCTCAGTAGTTGCACCTTGTGGGCTCTAGAGCATGGGATCAGTAGTTGTGGCGCACAGGCTTAGCTGCCCCGCAGCATGTGGGATCTTCCTGGACCAGGGATCGAACCCGTGTCCCCTGCACTGGCAAGCAGATTCTTAACCACTGGACCACCAGGGAAGTCCAAAACAATTTTCTTAGATTGTATTGTGACAGCTGTCACATCAGTGTGCATTTTAAAAAAAAACATCAAGATTGGTGAATTTTTGTGTAGCCATTTTAATATTGAAGATGGAAGAAAAAAGCAACATTTTTGGCATATTATGCTTTATTATTTCAAGAAAGGTAAAAACACAACTGAAACGCAAAAAAAGATTAGTGCAGCGTATGGAGAAGGTGCCGTGACTGATCGAATGTGTCAAAAGTGGTTTGCGAAGTTTCATGCTGGAGATTTCTCGCTGGACGATGCTCCACAGTCGGGTAGACCAGTTGAAGTTGACAGAGATCAAATCGAGACATTAACTGAGAACAGTCAATGTTATACCACACGGGAGATAGCTGACATACTCAAAATATCCAAATCAAGCGTTGAAAATCATTTGCACCAGCTTGGTTATGTGAATCGCTTTGATGTTTGGGTTCCACATAAATTAAGTGAAAAAAACCTTCTTGACTGTATTTCCACATGTGATTCTCTACTGAAACGTGAGGAAAACGTTCCGTTTTTAAAACAAACCGTGATGGGTGATGAAAAGTGGACACTGTACAATAATGTGGAACGGAAGAGATTGTGGCACAAGTGAAATGAACCACCACCAACCACACCAAAGGCCAGTCTTCCTCCAAAGAAGGTGATGTTGTGTATGTGGTGGGATTGGAAGGGAGTCCTCTATTATGAGCTCCTTCCGGAAAATCAAACGATTAATTCCAACATATACTGCTCCCAATTAGATCAAATGAAAGCAGCACTCGACGAAAAGCATCCGGAAAAGACAGGAAACGCATAATCTTCCATCAGGATAACGCAAGACCGCATGTTTCTTTGATGACCAGGCAAAAACTATTACAACTTGGCTGGGAAGTTCTGAGTCATCTGCTCTCTTCAGACATTGCACCTGTGGATTTCCATTTATTTTGGTCTTTACAAAATTCTCTTAATGGAAAAAATTTCAATTCCCTGGAAGGCTGTAAAAGGCACCTGGAACAGTTCTTTGCTCAAAAAGATAAAAAGTTTTGGGAAGATGGAATTATAAAGTTGCCTGAAAAATGGCAGAAGGTAGTGGAACAAAACCGTGAATACGTTGCTCAATAAAGTTCATGGTGGAAATTAAAAATGTGCTTTTATTTTTACTTAAAAACCAAAGGAACTTTTTGGCCAACTATATATAAGTGAATCATTTTGCTGTACACCTGAAACTAACAGAACATTGTTTTTTTTGTTTTGTTTTGTTTTTTAACTAATTTATTTTGGCTGCATTGGGTATTCATTGCTGCATGCGGGTTTTCTCTGGTTGCGTCGAGCAGGGGCCACTCTTTGTTGCAGTGAGCGGGCTTCTCATTGCGGTGGCTTCTCTTGTTGTGGAGCACGGGCTCTAGGTACATGGGCTTCAGTAGTTGTAGCACATGGGCTCCATAGTTGTGGCTCAGGGGCTCTAGAGCACAGGCTCAGCCATTGTGGCGCACGGGCTTAGTTGCTCCGCGGCATATGGGATCTTCCCGGACCAGGGCTCGAACCCGTGTCCCCTGCATTGGTAGGTGGATTCTTAACCACTGCGCCACCAGGGAAGTCCCAGAACACTGTTAATCAACTATACTCCAGTATAAAATAAAAATTAAAAAAAGAAAACAAAACTCAAACAGAACAAAAAAAACACAACAAAAAGGCAGGCTTCTTCTCTTGGGAGATGCAAAACCTCATTTCTCAAATTCCAAATCTAAGGTCCTAAAACTTCTAATTGTGAATTTATGGGAATATAAATTCAATCAGTCTCTTGATATGGCAAAAATTCCACATACAGGATTGCCCTATAAAAAGGGATTTTATCATCAATAGGATAACTAATAGAAAAATAAAACTTAAATATCCAAACTTATGCAATTTCCTTGCATCTATCATAGTAAAAGTTTACATAGTATCTTTTCTCCCTTTACAAAACTCTCTCTCTCTCATGCCTACTAGCCTGAAATAAGCAATAGCTTTATCTGCTGTATGTGTGTGTTAGTTCATGGTCTATTCCCTCACCCCTGCTTGCTGTCTTGCCGTGTGCTCTGAGCTCTTGGTCTTCTGTCAATACAACAGGAAGCTAATGGACAGAGTAAAGCCTTGCTGGCTGAAATGATCTGCTCACGCAGCTTGGATTACAAAGTTCAAATAAGGAGGGATACCATGAGGCAAATCCATTCTGAGTTCGGTAGTGAGAACTACCTTAAAACACATGCTCGGATCTATCCTATGACTGAGTTGGAGAGGGAAGCTTAGGCAGTAAGGAGTATCTGTATTTAACAGACTGAGGAATACCATTCTGCAAAATGCCCATAACTGATCCCTGGAAGGAAAGGGGAAATTAGGCAGCAAAACCCTCCCTTGTCTCTCACGCCAGAGACGTGAGACATTTGGATGTCCCCTCATGCTTCTAGCACCATCACCACTGTACCTTTGGGGGAAGAGGGAAGCACTGTGGCCCATGTGCATTACAGAGACACTGCAGCCACTTAGCCAACTGTATTTACATGCATTTTCTTTCTTTTCACATCATTTAGATATTTTCATATTGATAAAGAATTTAATAGAATTAAAAATATCTCTCAAGGCAAAAGAAATTGAGAAAAACTATAAAACAAAACAACCCCAGGCTAAATGATCAAATTCACACACAACTACAGGGGCATCTGATAAGTCACCACCCTTCAAAGCTACATAAAAGTGAGTCACTTACAGAGTTATTCTGCATCCTCATTTCATAGGCTGCTTGTCTCGGATTATGGGCTACTTGAGATCCTGGTGAGTTTCTTGAACCAAGGGCATGAGGGGTTAATATTCCACCAGGAGAGAAAGATGGTTGATCTCTCTAACATACATGGAAATAAATGAATGTAGAAATTAAAATTACATCACAACACAGTTAGATGACAGGAAGAAAAGAGGGCAATAGAAAGAGTCCCCACTGTAAGCACTTAAAAGACGAAATGGATTTCTGTTAACATGACAGGGTTGTCTACACTTTGATATAATGGTAACTTACCCTGTAAACAACCGTTTGTAATAGTAACTCTGCTCTAAAAGTACATATAATTCACTGTTCTGGTATATACACGTGGAGTTTGAGAATGCCCGTCACTTGCAGTTCCACCCTGTGGAACTGTTCAAGTCTCATTAGGCTGTTCTACTACGTTTACTTACAATTTCTGAACACATTCAAGACATAATTTTAGGCAAATAAAAATAACAAATAATAAATAACTATAACATTTACCTTAATGGTAAAAAAAAATAAGTCAAGAGTTTAACTTCTACTCAGGAAATACAGCTTTTATTTACCCTTCACCTTGCTAGAATTTAACTCTTTATTGCCAATTAATTACAGCTATACTATAGCTATAGCTATACTAGGTGACGGTTGTGGCTGACTGATAAACAGATGTTTTAAAAACAGACATTGACTGAAAGGAAATAATAATATATGGTACAAACTATTATATATAAAATAAATAAGCTACAAGGATATAATGTACAACACAGGGAATATGGCCAATATTTTATAATAACTGTAAATAGAATATAACCTTTAAAAAGTGTGAATCACTATTATATATACTATACTGTACATAATATACTCTAATCACCTGATTATATAATATTATACATCAAATATACCTCAATTTTTTAAAATTAATTAAAAAAAGGAAAAAAAATAAAGTAGAAACCAAATATGCTCCTCCCAATCTAAGTGGTTTGCAACTACCTGCAACAATAAATTACTCTTCTCCCTTCTAGGTTCCTGAAATTGCTCAAATCCAATAAAATATGATAATAAGAGGCAGTCCCTCAACTCCATGAATTTAAAATCCAGGAAGGAAGACAACATTCACCAGAGATAAAGGAAAGGACTGCTCAACCTGGACCACAAGCAGAGGCAGCAAGGGAGGCCGTGGAGAAGACAGGTGTGCGGGGCTTGGAGTAGGAATCTTCTGGAGCAGCCAAAGGGGGGCAAGGCTCTAGGTCAGGAGCAACATGGTGTATTTAGAGGACAGCAGGGGAAGGGCTGGAGGCCAGAATTCAACCAGGCCACGGTGCACTCTGCAAGGCAGACTGAGAGAGAACTGGATTCTGAGGGGACTAAGGAGTCACTGGTGATTTCCGAGCAGAGAAACAACAAAGCTATGGGTATCTTGTTCTAGGAAGATTAACCTGACAAAGATATAGACAGAGTATAGTGACTTGTAAGGGGAAACAAAGGGTTGACTGCTTTTATTACAAAAACAGTATCTGATTATCGTAAAAAAAACCTCTTCAACAGCTAAATGCAACCTGCCCCCTCCTGCCCATCAAGTGTTTCCCTTCAGACTCCAGAGAGCTTAGAAAGGACTTCTTTAAAATCAATACCAGGCAGGAAGGCAGCTGGGTGGGCGCCAGGTCCCTAACCAACTCCCAGCCCGTAAGGAATAAAGAGCTATTGTAATGAACATCTTCCTCCCAAATCGTAAACTGATACCATTGCCAGTCTTATGATATTAGCTAAAACTCACCTTCATTCTCTTTCTTTTTTCTTTCTGTCGTCTTCTAAAACTGTCCTAAAAGTATAAAATCCACATATTCTGTCAAATAATTACACAAAAATGTAAGAGTTAAACATTACCAGGAATGATTCGGGAGACAATTAAAGTTTTAAAGGAAGACCCCAGAAACCTAGGTACATAATTAAACCAGGCAATGGACTGTATGTTCAAAGTGCTGCTTATCAGAACTGCAGATGGACAGAGAGCATTCTAAATTGAGTTTAGATACAATTTAAAATGTTCCTCAAATTTTTTTTCAGGTAGTTTTTAACATCATTTCAGGAAAGAATGCAAGAGTCATGACAAGGACCCTTGGTTCTTCCCTGGAGTGAACAGGCTGCCAATAATGGAGAAGATACACATAAGTAAGAAAACAATTCTTTAAGTTGTAGCTGAAGATAGTTAATAATGAAGATGACAATTTTTAAAAATCAACACGACAATTTAATAATGGGCCTCTATTACCTAAAAAGGGCTGGACAGTTTCTAGCGCTGTCACATGTGTGGCACAAGTGGGTAAAGAGAGCAGTGGGGCTCTATGCAAACACTACCCACCAAGATTGCAACAAGTCAACCTAATGAAAGAAGGAAGAAAATTCAGATGTCTATACTGTTTATTCTGGGCCAGTTAAATTCACAGGAAAGCGTCCAGTCTGCCTTGATTCTTCCCTCCACTCATTTTCAAAATGTAGCCATAGTTTCAACTAGACAGGATTTAGGGTTGACCTTGCTCTCCCCCAGGTGAGCCACTCAAAGGCCCCCTTTCCCCAGAAAGCACTCCTCCCACGCCTGCATTTCTGTTGAGTGTCCAGGCACTGAAACGACAGCTAAGGTGACCACGGCAGGTACTATACTGACTGTCACCCTACTCGCAGCACTTCCACCCACAACAGGACACCTAACGAGATGTGAGCTTTGTGCTTTCTGCAGGAGGGGCTGAATGCTGGATACATGGCGACCTACTCCTGAAAACCTCCTAAGACGTGAACACCACCCACTTCTCTGATGAAGCTTTGCCCCTGTTGTTAAGGAAATGTCTCTTATCTGACCACGACGACTCCTTCTGGAATGGTGCCCTCTGCACTGGGCTGCCAGGACACCACACTCACCTGGTTCTTTCACTCCTGCTGCTGCCTTCACTCAACAGCCTCCCAGCCCCCATGCTGTCCCTGTAACGCTGGCGCCCCTCCGGGCCCGATACTTGGACCTCCCCACTTCCCTGCGCTCACAGAAGGAATCCTCTCGTCTCATGACTCTCCAGCCAGAGCCTCTCCCAACTCAACACCCCCACCCTCACGTCTCAAGCTTGACGTGTCCAAAACAGAACCCCACCCCCAGCCCTGCACCTCCCAGTCTTCTCATCACAGCTGCTCAGACCAGACCGTCTTTCATCTGCTCAGGAAAAATGCCTTAGAGTCATTCTTGACACCTTTCCTTCTCTCACACCTAGGATTTCATCCCCCATTGGTTCCTGCTTCAACACGTTCAGAATCCAGCCACCTATTCTCACCTTCACTGCCACCGTGCTGGCTCCCCTGGATTATTGCAAAGGAGCCTCTTAACTGGGCTCACTGCTTCTGCCTTTACCTCCATACAGCAGCCACAGTGATGGCTTTACAGTACGTGTCAGATCTGTCACTTTTATGCTTCAATGATGCAGACTGAAAGCTGAAGTCCTGTCAGTGACCTAGAGGGCTCTACCAGACCCATCGTCTTTCTGACCTCTTCTCCTACTCGCTTCCCTTTGCTTCCTCTGCTCCCACCACAGTGGCTCCCGGCTCCTCGCTGTTCTCAACATCCTGCGTATGCTCCTGCCCTAGAGCCTTTGCACGGACTGTTCCCTGTCTGAAATGCTCTTTCCGCACACATCTGCCTGGCTCACTCCCTCACATCCTTCAGGTCTTTTCTCAAAGCCATCCGTCAGTGAGGCCTTCTCCAGCCACCTTTTCTAGGGTTGCAACCTCCCCAGACACTTCCTGCCCTGCTTTAGTTTCCTTCATGGCACTCAGCACTCTCTAACACCCTGCACACTACACTTCGTTTTTGTGTTGATTGTCCATTTCCCCCGGAAGAATGTTAGCTCCATGAGGTCAGAAATTTCGTCTGCTTTTTTGCTTCATTTTTTGTTGTATCAGTAACGCTCAGAATACTACCTGACACACGGTAAACAAGAAATATTTGCTGAGTAAATGAACATTTGCAAGATGAAAGGCAAACATCAAAACTCATTAAATAAAAACTATACATTTCTGACCTAACTGTTCAATTTTAATAACAAATATTGATGTATTCCTATTCTACTATCTACTTTGCTATTTTTAAGGGAGGTGGCTGCGTAAGCAGAACAAGTCCACCTGGACGGACCTTACTGATCTTTAATCTTTTTGTGTGCTATGAATTCCTCTCGAAATCTGTCAAAAGCCGTGGACACACTTCCCTAGATACTTTTATATTGAATTCCCCAGACACTTCCCCACCAAGTGAGCCAGATACTTTTATATTGAATTTCCGAGGGTTCATTAATTTCCCCAATGCCCAACCATGCTAACAGACATCATATGATGTCAAGGACACCAAAAAAGATCCAAAGCTGTAAAACGCCCTCTCTGCCAGGCCAGCTGGAAACCACATGACATACTTAAATCTGAAGCACTTTGGAGTCTATCAAATCCTATACATCCAATTCTAATGCCAAATACCATCAATATTTAATAGTACAGAATCTGCTAAAGCCACCTCAAAGGACTTGTCTAACATGAGATTTTTACACCAAGTAGTACACAGTATATATAGTTTATTCCTTAAGCAAAATGGCAGCAGTTCGAGTGGAGCCACTGTAATTGTTGAAGACTTAGTTAAAAACGGCTGTTCTGGTAGACATTTGATATCCCAAAGTTAGTTATTTGAATTTTACATGTGAAGATTATCAAATACCAAAGGCTTTGAAAGAATGCCTACAGTCCACTCACTGTTACACAAAATGGTACCCAAAGTTCTAAAGAAGAGGCCCCTAACTACAGTACACAAAACTGAAGAGAACATAAAATCTTGTCAGAGACAATGACATGTTTTAATCTGTTAGGAAATCGTGACACAAGGTAGTGATATTATGTTGCTATTTGCTCACAAGAGCCATGTGACTTGTAGAAAATCAGTTTCTAAGCGCTCTCCTCCACTTGCTCTCTGCTCATTTTACCCACTGCTGGTCTCCCTGGCGACTCCCCATGGTCATCCTCCAGCCCACTCTGCCTCCAGGCTGCTGCCCCTCCAGCCCTCAGCTCCCGAGGGCATCTCGAGCCCTGGCTGAAGACTAGGGGCCTGTCCGTCCTGCTCTGACACCTCAGGCAGCACGGAAGGCTTCTCCTCTCTCTAGGGACGTCCTCCCCCGGCCCCGCCTTCTCCTTAAACGTCCACACTCCTCAAGGCTCCTCACGGAGGCACTTTCACGCTATGTGAGCTTCCAGGGACATCAAGTTCACACTCATGATGGGAGGCATCTCCCACATGCCAATGGTTCTCAAATCTCCTTTCAAAAGACTTATGACCTGCGCTCTACATATATCCATCTAATTGGTTCATGGACTTTTCTCCTCTCAGGTGTCCTGTGACCCCTCAAACTCAGTACCTCCAAAACGAAACTCACTTCTACCTTATCCCCACCCCATCCTGCTCTATCCCTGGGGCTTGCTACCTTGGTGAATGGCACCAGCAAACTCCCAACTACCCCAGCCAGAAACCTGGACTTCTCACCTAAGCACTCACCCTATCACAGGTAACTAATTCCCGGGTGCTTTGTGACTTTATTTCCTTTTTTTATGTCTACATTTCTTACACAGAGCTGAAACCACCTGCCTTGACTGATGTAATCCCACCCAGACCCCCTATACTCTGCCACCAGAGTACAGAGTTCCTAGGTTCAGAGCATAAACAGTGCCTATAAAACACACTAGTCCAATTCCAGCATTCTTCTAGCTTTGGAACCCTCATTTCATGTCCTATTGATTAGACAGGTGTTTGGATTTATACCTTAATTAAGATTGAGAGAAGAAATTACAATGCAACTCACACAGGGTGCAGTACATAGTTCCACACAGCAAGCATCACAGCCTTTATAAAATCATCAAAGCACTGACCACTCGTGATTACATTGGTGTTTGATACACTACAGTGATTTAACAGCGCACTCAAAGAGGTTAAAAGGACAATCACAGGATCATCACAGCCTATTAGAGACAGGAGCAATTTAGCTACTGCAATAGAAACACTTTACCTCATCATCCTTTCTCTTTTTAAAAATGCTATCCTCAACTTCACCAACTGCTAACATGATCATCTGTACTCTCTGCAGATTGACATAACCACTTTCTGTAAGGTAACCCTGTAAGTGATAAAATACATGTAAAATGATCTTCTTATAAAAGCAAATACTTCTGTTTTGAAATTATTCAAGAGTGAACTTACCCCAGTTTTGTGTACCACATTTTTGTATATGTTAACCAAACGGTCAATTGCACCTTCCCTGCCACCAGGAAACAAACATTATGTATTAGGACCAGCGTGCACTGTAAAGGCAAGAAGGCTAAAACAACAGTTTGAAGACCGACACAAACATACATACCTAATCTCTAAGGACGGCAGGTGAGGAAGGAAGTCATTTCCCACAAAGAAGCACATGAAGACCCAGTCATCAATGCTCCTCTCAACATCAAATGTGAATGGCAGGCTGGCCATGGTGAGCTCTCTTTCCAAATACTGCAACCAAGAAGGAACGTTGCCATTAAAGCCATGAAAAGGCACCCTCGTTTAGTGGCCCGATGCCAAGAGTCACTGCTACATACCTCACGAAGGACACTGAGACGAAGGAAGATAAACTCTCCTTCTGCACAAGGAAGACTGTCTGCCAGTTCATCGTGCTGCAAGAAAGGGGATGAAGACTCAACACATCTACTCTGAACCCTGGAATTTTCTCCACCCACACAAACATTATGGCTTTTTCTAAAGCAAGACTCACTTTAATATTACAAGTATTAAATAAAAAAGAACTCACCAAACCATTTTAAAAATAAAAATTACCCATAACCTCAATCAGACCTAGACCAGGGATTGGCCAACGTTTTTTGTGAAGGGCCAGACACTAAATATTTTAGCCTAGGGAGCGGGACGTATATGGTCTCTGCTGCATATTCTTTCATGTTTTGTTTTGTTTTGTTTTTACAAGTCTTGAAAAAACGAAAAAAAACCCTCTTAGTTCACACGCCAAATCTGGAGAGCTGCAGTTTGCCAAACCCTGACCTTCACCCAACCAATATTAACATTTTAATGTATATGCCTCATCCTTCTCTGTGAATACGTATACTTCTTACCTGCTTTTTTCACTCAACATGTCTTTTAAAGAGGTACCATATTCTTAAAACAGAAACCCCTTTAAAGGAGAACGGATATAATCAAGGGAACGCAGAATATGTAGAAACTAGGAGTAACTTAAAAGTACCAAGGGGACTTCCCTGGTGGTCCAGTGGTAAAGAATCTGCCTCCCAATGCGGGGGACGCGGGTTCAATCCCTGGGCGGGAAACTAAGATCCCACGTGCCGCAGAGAAACTGAGCCTGCGCGCCTCAACTAGAGAGCCTGCATGCTGCAAACCACAGAGCCCACATGCCACAACTACAGAGAAGCCCAAGTGCTGCAACGAAGAGCCCGCGCCGCAACAGAAAAATCCCGTGTGCCGCAACTAAGACCCGACACAGCCAAAAAATAAATAAATAAAATAATTTTTTTAACTAAATAAAATAAAATACATATGCCGTTAAAAAATACCAAGAAGTTTAACATACCTGATTTATAGTTCCTTTTAAGAAGAATAACCATTTGAGACAAATAACTTCTACAAACAAATCAAGTGCAATGGGCATTATTACCTATATGACCTCAGCCTCATGTAGATTATAAGCTGTGTTAGGAAAGTGGGGAGTAGAAAGGATGAGTTCATGCGTGGTTGTTAATTTGTGTTTACTTTAAAGAGCTTTGGAAGATACATCTCTATGAGGGGTAACGGAGCAAGTAGGTAAAAATCTAATCAACCACTGTCTTCTCTTTATCCATTTTTAAAATGAGGCAACCTAAATATACTTAATGCCATCGCACTGTACATTTAAACGTGGTTAAAAAGGTGTATTCTCTGTTGTATTGATATATATCAATATTTTATCACAATAAAAAATAAAATTAAGAAATTTTAAATGAGGCTACTACCACCTCGAAGTTCTTACCTTTCCCTTCTTTTCTCTCGGCAAACCTTCACAGTCTTTGACCTCATGTCCGAACTGATTACAAAGACCACAGGGTTTGGGTTTGTTTGGTTTGAATTCTTCTCTGATAATGGTAAAGTTGGGCTCATGTGTAGCAAGGCCGAGCATAATGAGATCAGCTATCAATCAACAACAACGAAACAGCAAACAGTGAGCACCCTAGAAGACCCTTACCCCGTAACCAAAGGCAAGACATTATCATGACACAAGACACCAACGCAAAGAAAAGCCCAAATGAGCACACAGAGGCAGCAAAGCCAAAAAGCCTAAAACTTCCTAGAGGCCAACAAGATCTCCTACAGAAATGTGGGCCTAGAATCTAACTACCACTCAGGAGTCAACACTTGGAAACATTCCATTTTAAAGATATGTGCGGCCATATTAAAAAGTTGAAAAAATGTAACAACAACAAAAAAAATTCTAGATAGGTGAATGTTAATCACAGATTGAACAACAACTCTATACTAGTTCCCCCTCACACATAAAATAAGCAAGGCATTTTAGAATTTCCAGGCAACCACAAATAATCCATTACTACACACCAACCCATCGACTTGCTATGGTTTAATCCAAGAGACTCAGATCCCAAAGAAGAAACTTACCATCTGCTCCACATAAGCAATGATGAGTGTTTGGGTCGTGGTTAGGCTGGGCTAGAGAGAAGGGAAATATATATTAAAGTAAATATATTTTATACTATAGGAATATCACATTTTGCCAAATATTTTCTATACAATGGCTTGTCTTTTTTAAAATGGAACATATAATCAAATATTTATAGGTGAATTTTACCTCTTTGTCTTCTAATGTAATCCATGATTTTATGTTCCCCTTCACCAGGAGCACTAGCATCAGATAAAATAACCTATAAAAAACAGTTTTTAACATTTGTAGCTCACCCCCAGTTTTCTAGCACAAAAATCAACAGAACTGAATGTCTTAAAATAAACTGGGATAATTCTATTAAGACAGTGTTATTAATTAGAAATTTTTCTTAATTAGGTGTGCATGTGTTAAACATCAAAATTATTTCATTGGTTAACTTACTACTTGGAATAGAAAAAAATGAAATGTTTGTGTCAAACTTAGCCATTAGAAAAACAGATTCAGTTCACAAGTTTCTACTCTTCTCACTGCTACTCAAGTATACAGCATCGAACGATATAAGCCCTGAGAGTAATCAGTAAGAGATATCCATTAAATATAATGTACCATATCTAATTAATAGGGAAACAAGCTTATTATAATTTCTATTATATAAAAGTTTTGCTTAAATTTTCAGGAGAATTTTCTTTAGAGGCAGTCCCATGACTTTAATCTTGCTGTATTTTGATTTCTAATAACAGAAATGACTTTCATATATATGTATTTTAAATCATGAGTCCCACCTTATGGCTTCGCAGTGATGGTAAGAGTACAAAATTGGCACTAAGAGAAAATCAGCTGTCTCTAACTGGACCATACAAGGCACCCCATTTCTAATAACCCTGGAAGCTTCTCCTTCCTCTAACAGCCAACCAGTATTTTATGGGGGGAAAAGGACAAATAATATCAGTCGTATCAAAGCACAGCCTCAAATCGTCACCCTAATCTTTTTTTTTTTTTTTGCAGTACACGGGCCTCTCACTGTTGTGGCCTCTCCCGTTGCGGAGCACAGGCTCTGGACGCCGCAGGCTCAGCGGTCATGGCTCACGGGCCCAGCCGCTCCGCGGCATGTGGGATCTTCCCGGACCAGGACACAAACCCGTGTCCCCTGCATCGCAGGCGGACTCTCAACCACTGCGCCACCAGGGAAGCCCCACCCTAATCTTTTTGAAGTACGAAAATATGAAACTTACTGTCAAATTTTTCCACCCTGGGTCATTATTTAAACGATCAGCTATGTAATAGCGAAGGCATTTAGCAAGATTGTCCATGAACTCAGTTCCCTAAAATGATAGAAGGAAATAAATTAACCTATCATTTAAGAGTTAGCAATAACTAGCAAAGTATGAGACTACTTACTGGTGTAATGCAGTTGCTGTCAAATCTTTCCTTTATTTCTTCTGGAGGAAGAAAGCCACCTAGAGAAAAAGGGGCAATGCTTTGTTCTCCCCATAAACAGTGAGGTAACTATTCGATATTAGGCCAGAACAACAAAAACAATAAGTTGAAATACAAAAGAAGGAGAAGTATTGTCACCTGAGGAGCAATGATCCACCTTTCCGAAGAAAATAAGATTCCTCTCCTCAAATTTAAAGTAAGCTTTAACATGACTGTCAAACAATACATGGTACACAAAAGATACTATATTGTTACATAAAAATACAAAAATTATGACATTCTTCCTAATGCCCCTGGCAGAACACACACACACACACACACACACACACACACACACAGAGGTTAGGGGCTCTGATCCTACTAACAGTTCTTAAGTTGAAGGGGCCTTAGAAAAACAAAGTTAAAATACTGAATTTATCACAGCTTTATATCACCTAGAGGGATTTAGAAATCCTATTTTTTCCTCTATATCACTGATTAGCTTTTTCTCAAGACACAAATATATTTTATAACATCTTCAAGAAAGAAGACATCTCTAAAAGCAAAGACAGCCTGTTATAAATATAAACAGGTTTTAGAGTATTAATTACAAGCTGCAGCTAAAACACTCACATACTTGCACACTTCCAGCAAATTAAAATAACATTAAAGGCAGTATAATTATAAGCCTCAGCCAACTACACTATGTCTCTTTTTCCACTTGCCAAATGCAACATCCTGAACCAATAATCGTGGCTTTCCTGGTCTATCATTTTGCCTCATGGAACAAAACACCAAACAAGCCACCCTGCCAGCACCGCCCTGCACTGCACCACACCCACAGGCATCTTGGAAGAAGCGGTCCCGGGGCGTCAGGGCCCTGGTCGTCCTCCTCTATGACACTCAGCCAACTCCCACCTCTGGACCCATCAGGGCTTTGAGGAACTGCCAAGATGACCACATTCCACCCCACAACCCCCTCCCTGAACTGAGGGAGGCCTGGGCACCTCACTACCTCGGTGCCTGCTGCCTCAACCCAAAGTGAGAGTGTGCATGGTCCCATCATCCCAGGCCTCCTCATCCAGACCTGAGTTCTAGGGAGAAGCAGCAAGCATGCCACCAAGACTGACTTGAGGAAAATGCTTACACAACTGTAGCTTCCTAGCAGCCCCCAGAGAAAAAGGAAGGAAGAAGCACTCTTCATGTGTTTCTAGTTTACAGATCTATAAAGTGAGCTGAAGGGCTACACTCGCCCTGACTAAAGTGGACAATTTGCTCTCCCTACCAGAATTCCCTCCTTTTATTCCCAAGTTTCCCGTTTACTATAGAGTTTGGAAATGAACAAGCTTATTAATGGAATAAATGATTCTATTAACTACTTTTCCTCAACAGTGAACGTCAATTTCCCTTGGCTATCCTGGGGTCCTGATTAAATTAAAACCGTACCTATTTGTAAGGAGAAGTCTCCACCCCTACACCCCCGTCTGCATACATCTGATAAGTCCAACCTCAAGGTGCATGTTCTTTACCTTTTGCCAGTATTTCTTCCTTGACTCGCTGCTTCTCTACTGCTGCTTCCATTCCTTCTTTGGATGCTCGGAACCTCCTTGAACGCTGCTGGTTCATTTTAGCGCGTGGCGCCTGAAAACAGGTATTTCATAGTGACATAATACTGTTCCAAACATTCGTAAGTAAATCTGTACATTATTTTGAATCAGTTAGTCTTACAAAAATAGTATGCTAAAATGGAAAAGTTAGGCAATATGTCCAAACAATCCTTTCATGACAGACAGTAGATCCTGGGAGCTTATATTTGGACCAAGAACCTTGAACGCTGAACTTAGGTGAGTGAGGGACATGTCAAAAAGACAAACATCCTATGAGGCCACAGCACTTAATACTGCAGGGTCCATGCCCCAAGGCCAGTTCCACTGGGTTACGACGCTTTCAGGCACCCCAGACGGAAAACTCACTTTACTCAAAAGACTCAGCACACAGCAAGTGAGTGGTTTCTACAGAACCAGGATCAGGAAGACCTTCCTTTTGTCCACGACTAAAAGGAAGGATGGTCTCCAAATGGGATTCACAAGACCTTAAAAGCCTTTTTGTATTTCCCACAATAAGGTTCATAATTATCACTCTGTGTCTATAATAAGGCACAGCAGGTAGAAAAGGAGCAAGGTTTTAATCAAAAGTACTCTTAAATCACTCGAACCAAATGTAACTTACAATCACTGGGTAAGCCTGAATGAAGTGAAGTGAACTGCAAGGTTTTGCAGTTACTGAACTGGGTTTGGGGCTGGAAGGGACCCTCAAGTATCCTGCCTACATGAAATAAGTTATTTCATATCCTCTTTAAACAGTTCCCTTTCCTGTAAAAGGAGACCACCTAATCTAACTCTTTTAGGTTCTATGATCTACATTTATATTTTAACAAAACATGAGTTATAGAGAAGAGTGTGTACATACACATACGAATGTGCATATAACTTAGACCTGATTCAGCAGAAGCGCACAACGGAGTACAGTGAAAGAGCTTCTTCAAGAAACTTAGCTAATGTGAACTGCAATCTGCTCCAAATAGGACATATTCCTGTTCCCTTTATTCCTCACTACACTTTAACTGCAACCTAAGTTTTCAGGTAGCTAAGATTTTTCTTTGAGTAAATAGTATCTCACAGAAAAGTTAAGCTTCTTGGACCCAAGTTTTCCAGATTTTCAAAATTATTTCATTAGCCACCAAAATTATTAAATCTAAAAGAAAGGGAATCGATGTGCATATGGCTAAATAAATTTAGGGTTATGATTTACCCTAATTTTCCTTGAACCCTGATATACAGTTTGCTGGTCATTTATAACTGAAACCACTTGGTATTATTATAAGCTAGTCCCCTCTGAAGTTATTGTGATGACTACTCACTGCCTATAGGATAAAAGCCAAACTGAGTGTCACAAGAAAGGCCTTCTTAAGCCCCTCTCTCTACTTCTCTTTCCAATCTAAACACCTGCAGTTGCCCCAGCATGTCAGTGTGGCCAGAGACACAGAAAGTGTGTGACCTGGCACATCTGAGACATCTGGAAGGTCCTCCTTCCCCACATCTGTCACATCCACCTCCCTCCTCTGCCCCTGCCCTCCCAATCTCCAATTATTCTTAACTCTTCAAAAAATGGGACAAACGCCCCCTCCTATTTCCTCACTCCCTTGTAGCACTGACTCCCCCTCCTTCAAGGCCCCGCAAGTGCCGTCTAAGGCCCGAGGAAGGCCCTGGGTAACTAACCTTGCACGTCTACCTCTGCCTCTGTCCCTTAAGTGGCGAGCCCTTCAAAGCAAGGGCAGTCACTGACATCCCCAGCCCCTCACGGGATGCGGCACAAAACAGGCACATACACAAAATACATTTGAATGAATAACTGAAAGATGAGGCTTTCTTTCTCAAATTCACTATAGTCAACATTTTTCACGATTTAGCTTACTTTCATTCTAGACACTGGGAACACAGCAAAAACAAAAATGGGGGATTTAGCACTTACCACTCCGTCTATTGCCATGTACAGAAGCCGTCTTGGTCTTACAATATTGAAAAGCCTGTCAATGTACTCAAAGATTGCAACCATCATTTCATCCTCGTTTTTCGGTGCTGGTCTACAATGACAAGCAAACGATGTAATATCAAATAGTACTCCTCTGTAATTTGTGACATCAGTAACAAAAATGGGTTACGTACTTGTCTTCAGGATGAGTACAGGGATGGATGATTCCATTCATATCCAAATACAGATTATCAAACTCCACATCATTTGGATTAGGTTTACTGGCATCCACAGGGATCTTTACACCACTGCATTCTTTTGGCTATAAGGAAGTGATAATTAATAGTAGTTTGAACTTTCAAGTCTGAAACTGACACATCATAGGCTCAGTATGAACCTGCTTCATTTCTGAATTGGAAATAAAATACTTTTAGTAATCTTTAAATTATAAGATAGGCTATTTTAGTCCTTAAAGATTCCATCGCAACAAGTTACTCTTGACTACGTGGGGGATAGTTACCAAATTCCCAAATCATGGGAGTCATCTTAGAATTCTCTCCCTTATCGCCCGTTACCAGTAAGTCCTGTCAATTTAACCTGAAAAACGCCTCTCCACACCATCTCCTCTCATTCCCACTACCAACATCAGGCATCACCTCTCACCAAGAGATTGGAATAGGCTTCATATGGGTTGCCCCACCTCCAGACTCTACTGTCTCCAGCCCACACTCTATGCTGTCAGTTTTCTTTCTTAAATACAAATGTGGCTGTGTCTTCATCTTCCCTAATTTTTCCAATGATACCACAGCAGGTGCAGACCAATGAGTCCAGCCCTTACCCACCCTGTCCTGCCAAACACTGCTCAGGCCGCCAGATCTCCCCAGTTCCTGGAAGACGCCCTTCCATCTCTCAACACCTCTGCTCCTCCTTCTTCCGCCCAACCAACACCCACTTCCGGAAACCTTATTAATTTTTCAAGGTCTAGACTCACATCAAATGCCATTCACTTTATAACACTTTGTACACATCTCTCAAAAAATTAACTGCTCCGCTTGCATTTCCTCCCAATTTTGCTTATTCACTTGTAGCACTTTTATGGTCTTATAATTAGTTTGTCATTCTAACCCCCAGCTACACTGTGAGTTCTTCCAAAGGCAAGGACCACGCCATACTCACTCCTGGAGGCACTCAGTTGTATTTCTGTGGTAAGCATTATCTTTCTCTTTTTCTACCAGAGCTTCAGCAAATGATAACAATAAGACTGGTTTTTACTCTTACTAATAGCAAAGTCACTTAAAAAATAACATAAAAAGTATCATTTGTAATAATAAAAAATTGTGAACAACTTAAAAGCCCATCAGGCACATGCTACGTCATGGATGAACCTCAAAAACATTCTGCTAGGGCTTCCCTGGTGGGGCAGTGGTTGAGAGTCCGCCTGCCGATGCAGGGGACACAGGTTTGTGCCCCGGTCCGGGAGGATCCCACATGCCACGGAGCGGCTGGGCCCGTGAGCCATGGCCGCTGGGCCTGCGCGTCCGGAGCCTGTGCTCCACAACGGGAGAGGCCCGCGTACCGCAAAAAAAAAAAAAAAAAAAACATTCTGCTAAGTAAAAGCCAGTTACAAAAGACCACAAAAGATCCCATTTACAAGATCCAGAGCAGACAAATCTTTAGACAGAAACAGACTACCTTCAATCTGCGGTTGGGGAAAGGGTGAGGGAAATAGGAAGTGACTAAAAATGGTTACAACATTTCTTTGGGGAATGACGAAAATGTTCTAAATTAGATAACAGTGATTGCTGTACCACTGCATATATACTAAAAACCACTGAACTGTATAGTTTTAACAGGTGATTTTTATGGTATATCTCAATAAAGCTATTTAAAAAAGAAATAAAAACAAAAGGTCAACTTAACTAGGAAAAAAAAGAGCCTGTAGAAAGGACTGATGAACTGTAGTACATCCATACACCGGAACGCCAGACAAAAGTAAGATTCAAAGAAATAGGGCTGGAAGGTCATAAATATCTTAAGTCAAAAAAGCAAGGTGAAGAAGAAAAAACACAGTATACCACTTACAGGAAGTTATAAAATACACAAAACAGTATTAGGCATTGTTCAGGGATGAATACGGATGCAATGAAAGCACAGGAAAGAGCAGGGGAATGATGAACACCAATTTCAGGACAAGTGGTGATCTTCGAGAGAGGGAAGGAATGAGACTGGGCTTCAGTTTGTATGTATAATGGGGAGAAACGGATATCAAAACAGGGAAGAAGCTATCAGTGATCTGTGCAGACACCCTGTAAATCAGGAAAGAGGGGCTTGATCAGAAGCAGTGAATGGGATAAGTGGGGAGGAAAGCAGGAGGTCAATTTAGGAGGTCTATCAAACAAGATAATCTGATGAGTCCAAAACAAAAACAAGCTCAATGAAGGCAGGAGGCTCTGTGCCTCTCCACCTCACCTCTACATTCAAAGTCCACATTTTCCTTTCTCCTGAGCCAAGCAGACACCACACTCAGGAGAATCCAAACCCACTTTCTTTATGCTCTCCAAGAAGCCAGACGGTAAGTATTTTAGACTTGCTGACTGAATGATCTCAGTTGCAATGACTCATATCTGCCTTTATAAAGTAAAAGCAGCCCTAAACAAGATGGACATGAATGAGTATGGTTGCATTCCAATAAAACTTTACAAAAACAGGAAACCACTGGTTTGCTATATAGCAGCTCTTCAATGAATGCTGAATGCAGCTGCATGAGAATTTCCACTTCCACTACCTAGAAAGTATAGCCTGGGGAAGGAGGTATAGGTGGGTCCTAATTTTGAGAAAAGAGCTACAAGCATTCCCAATAAGAAAATGGAACATATTTTTCTCTCCAGAGTTCTGAGGATATCTTCAACACATTAATTATATAAATTTAGAGTTTCTTTCTTCAAGGGAAGATTCTGATACTCAACAAAGGTATTCACTCTTCAAGAGCCTTGCCATTAAATACAATGCCAGTTATCTCCTGCTAGGTTCAAGAGAGATTCTTAATCAATCAAAGAGTAGCTAAAAGGAGAGCTACTCTGAACCCTAAAACCAATTCATTTCAAATAGCTTTTCATTATCTTTCGGGTTTTCCAGATGATAAACTGAGCACACATTGCAGCCTTCCCTTTCTATCCCCAGACCACATAAAAGACTAAAAACAGGGACTTCCCTGGTGGTCCAGTGATTAAGACTCCACGCTCCCAATGCAGGGGGCCTGGGTTCGATCCCTGGTCAGGGAACTAACTGCATCCTGCAACTAAGAGCCCGTTTGCCGCAACTAAAGATCCCGCACGCGGCAACAAAGACCCCACGTGCTGCAACTGAGACCCAGCACAACCAAATAAATAAATAATTTTTTTTAAAAAAAGACTAAAAACAAACAAATAACCACAATTGCATAACTGTGCTGAAAAACCAAAAGGAGATCCGTCTGTGACTGATAAATCACAGGGGATGCCCAAAATGTGGAAAACTAGTAGATCTGATCAGATGGAACACACAGCCTCAAACATGCAGAAGTGGGAGAACACAAGAGGGCTCTGGGCCCAGAGGGGGCTCACAGGACAGCATCTGGATGATCCCGCAGCAGCAGCAGGAACAGCCCAGTGGGTCAAGCCCTGCACTCTCCTCTCCCCTGGCCCTCTCAGGCCCCATGTGGACCAGTCAACTTGAGACAGTTATTCCCATAAAACACGAGTGCTTGCGAAGGAAGGGCAGTCAGTACCCTGGCTGAGCAGCAGTTCCCCGCAGGGGCAGGGAGCACACCCACCCAAAGGCTGGCCGTCAAGGCAGTTCTGCCCTGCAGGAAGCCCACTGCATGGAAAGAGGAAGGGATATATGTATCCCAAACAAGCAGTTGAGAAATTACCCTGGTTGTGCACAAATATGCCAAGGAATCAAAATAAAGAAGGTATTTGAAGAAGTAAAGATGGTACACATACACAAACAGTGAATCTGTATAAAAATACACTCCACAGGTTTTGAAGTAAACCCCCAGAATGAGCTTCACATCAACCTACTGTTCCAGTCAACCTTATACGGCTTTCTGGCTCTTCAAATGTAAGGCGGAAACCACTACTATCAGTAATACCTAACTAAATGCATTTCTGTGTAAGTCTGCACAATATTTAACAGCAGCACTAGGAATATCAGGACTCATGCCTGAGGTTCCACTGTAACGAGAGCTCCCACTGTTGGATAGTAGATAACATACTGTAGAACTTGGTTTTCGACTTCCCTTAAAGCAGCTCAGAACTCCAAAAATGAACTGCAAAACACAGGTGACATTTTGGGGAGAAAGGGTCAAAAGGCTACTGAAAATTTTAGATTACAGTATTTGCATTAAAAATTCGGGCCATAAATTTTGATGTAGCTGTCAAACAAAAAAAACTTAGTATTTTTAGTGATTAGTGTTTTTTCAAGTTGCATGTATATCAGCTCTCCATTTTTATGCAGTGTTAGTCAACAAGGACTACTAATGATCACTAACGTTTACAGAACACTTAAAATGGGACAGATACTGTTCTAAGCGCTTTTACTCATGGATTATTTCCCTCTCTCCTCACAACAGCCCTGTGAGGTACAGAGTATCCCACTTACAGATGAGAACACAAATGCTTAGTGGCTTTCCAAAGTCACACTTCTGCCAAGTTCAGAGACCAGGATTGAACCCAGTCATCTGAATTCAGAGCTGGTATCTTAAGCGGTATGTCAGACTGATTAATTGCAATTTCACTAGATTCAGCATAAACTTATTGAATACCTATAATGTGTGTCAAGGACTACAGCCAGAACTATGGGGGACACATAATATGCAAGATGTGTGAATCTGATCTTCACTCTCCAAGACAGAGATCATATTGGAGAGCTCGGCTACCAGCATGACTGCATGAGGACTTCTGCCTACCTGCTCCCCAGCTGAACTAGAGAAAACCTTTTAAAAAACCAAAACATTTAAAGCCTTTGGAAACAGTCCAAGGAGCAAACAGCAATCTAGTCAAGAAAAGCTTTGAAAATTCAGAAATGACTTCATTTGCAACAGAGCATGGAGAAGTTTACACCCAAGGGCATTCATTCTCAAGAACGGCATAAGGTGTGGTGAAAAGAACTGAGTAGAGAATCAGGGATCTAATGAAGATACAGCCTAGACCACAGACCAGGTGGTCTGCAGGAGAGAACTGGGGAATAAGACAGCTGGGAGGAACCCTTCTGGGGTTAGAACAGATACCAAACATTAATCTCAGAAGCTAATCCTTGGAAGGTGCCACAATTTCACTGCATTAGTCTGTAGAGGAATTTATTCCCTGAGCGCTGTTGAAAACAATGGCGCAATGGACAAAAATCCATGGAATTTAACTGCTGGGTGATCACACGCAGCAGTTAAGTGGGTGAGAGTAGGAGACAGCCCTATGTGTGCCACTGTCATCGCAGGGTGACTGTGGGCACATCAAAACTGCACCTCCCTGAGGATCAATATTAGAGGCACAACAACACATTGAGAAAGAAACTCACCTCCTTAAAATAATCCAGCCAGTAGCAACATAAATAACAATAACACATCTGGGAAGGGCTTGGGGGGACCAGCACCTAAAATATCCTGTGCGCAGGAAAAAAAAAAAATTCCAGGCATGCAGAAAAACAGAGAAGTATGACCCACATGCTGGAAAAAAGTCAGGCAAAAGAAACTACCTGTGATAGTGTCCAGATGTCAGATTTAACAGAATAGAGTTTAAAGCAGCTATTATAAATATGTTCATAGAATTCAAGAGACATATGGTTAAAGAATTAAAGAAAGGTATGATGACAACTTTTATCAAATAGAGATAGTAACAAAAACAAGAATTATAAAAAACAAACAAATGGATACTCTGGAGTTGAAAAATACAATAACTGAGATCAAAAATTCACTACAGGGGCTCAACAACAGATTTGAACTGGCAAAAGAAAGAAGTCTTGGGACTTCCCAGGTGGCGCAGTGCTTAAGATCTGCCTGCCAATGCAGGAGACACGGGTTCGAGCCCTGGTCCCAGAAGATCCCACATGCTGTGGAGCAACTAAGCCCGTGCACCACAACTACTGAAGCCTACACTCTAAAGCCCGCGAGCCACAACTACTGAGCCCGTGTGCCACAACTACTGAAGCCCATGCACCTAGAGCCCGTGCTCCACAACGTGAGAAGCCACCTCAGTGAGAAGCCTGCACACAGCAGAGAAGAGTAGCCCCCGCTCGCCACAACTAGATAAAGCCCGCGTGCAGCAACAAAGACTCAACACAGCCAAAAAAAAAAACACCAAAAAATAAAAAAAGAATCCTTGGAACTTCCCTGATGGCTGAATGGTTAAGAATCTGCCTGCCAATGCAGGGGACATGGGTTTGATCCCTGGTCTGGGAAGATTCCACATGCTGTGGAGCAACTAAGCCCACGTGCCACAACCACTGAGCCTGCGTGCTGCAACTACTGAAGCCCTTGCTCCTAGAGCCTGTGCTCCGCAGCAAGAGAAGCCACCACAACGAAAAGCCTGTGCAGCGGAACGAAGAGTAGCCCCCACTCACCACAACTAGAGAAAGCCTGCGTGCAGCAAAAAAAAAAAAAAAAAAAAAAGAATTCTTAAACTTAGATTAATAGATTATGCAAGCTGAGGAGTAGAGAGAAAAAAGGATGAAGAAAAACGAACAGAGCCTGAGAGAAATATGTGACAGAAATAAATACATGAACATACAACTGGAGTACTGGAAGGAAAGGGGAGCAAGGAGCAGAAAAAATATTCAAGGAAATAATAACAAAAAAGTTCCCAAATGTATTGAAAAACAATAACCTACACGTGCAGGCAGCTCTAACAACTCCAAGTAAGATAAGCACAATGAGACCCACAGACAGATACATCAGAGTTAAAATGACGAAGGTATAAGACAAGGAGAAAACCTTCAAAGAACCAATAGGAAAAATGACGAGTCACTTACAAGGGAACCCCAATAAATTTAACAGCTGGCTTCTAGCAGAAATAATGGAGGCCAGGGACTTCCCTGGTGGTGCAGCAGTTAAGAATCCGCCTGCCAGGGCTTCCCTGGTGGCACAGTGGTTGAGGGTCCGCCTGCCGATGCAGGGGACGTGGGTTCGTGCCCCGGTCGGGGAGGATCCCACATGCCGCGGAACGGCTGGGCCTGTGAGCCATGGCCACTGAGCCTGCGTGAACGGAGCGTGTGCTCTGCAACGGAAGAGACCACAGCAGTGAGAGGGGCCCGTGTACCACAAAAAAAAAAAAAAAAAAATCCGCCTTCCAACGCAGGGGACACGTGTTCAAGCCTTGGTCCGGGAAGATTCCCACATGCTACGGAGCAACTAAGCCCGTGTGCCACATCTGCTGAGCCTGCGCTCTAGAGCCTGTGCACAACTACTGAGCCCACGTACTGCAACTACTGAAGCCCACGCACCTAGAGCCCATGCTCTGCAACAAGAGAAGCCACCACAATAAGAAGCCCGTGCACCACAACAAAGAGTAGCCCCTTAAACTGTATTGCAAAATTGTCAGCCTTCCCTCAAGTAATCTATAAATTTGATATGATTTCAATAAAATCTCCACAGGAAATTAAAAAAAAAAAAAGAAGAAATAATGGAGGCCAGAAAGCAGTGGGATTACATATATAAAGGGCCGAAACAGAAAAAAAAAAAAAATGTTAACCAAGAATCATATATCCGGGAAGGCCACTGTTCAAAAATGAAGGTGATGGCTTCCCTGGCGGTGCAGTGGTTGAGAGTCCGCCTGCCGATGCAGGGGACACAGGTTCGTGCCCCGGTCTGGGAAGATCCCACATGCCGCAGAGCGGCTGGGCCCGTGAGCCATGGCCGCTGAGCCTGCGCGTCCGGAGCCTGTGCTCCGCAATGGGAGAGGCCACAACAGTGAGAGGCCCACGTACCGCAAAAAAATAAAAAGAAGGTGAAATAAAGACTTTGCCAGATAAACAAAAATTGCATTTGTTGCTAGCTGACTGGACTTACAAGAAATACTAAAGGAAGTTCTTCAGGCTGAAAGTTAAGTGACCCCACTAAAGATAATATAATACATTTTTTTAATCCTTTCTTTTCTTAACTGCTATTGCAAAAAAACAGTTGGATGAAATGATATTTTGTAAAATACTATGGCTTACAACACACACCTTAATATAAATGTAATATATTTCCTAGTAACAGCCCAAAAAGAGGTGGGTAGAAGCAAAATAGCAATATGCTATGGAAGTAACCACAGATGGTAAAGTAATAATTATAGCAATGCACTGTAGGGTTTGTAACATTAACAGATATAATACATATAATGACAATACCATGTAAAAAAAGGAAAATGGGGGGACTTCCCTGGTGGTCCAGTGGTAAAGAATCCATCCTGCAATGCAGGGGACGTGGGTTCAAAACCCTGGTTGGAGACCTAAGATCCCACATGCTGCGGGGCAACTAAGACCGCATGCCACGACTACTGAGCCCTCGTGCTTCAACTAGAGAGCCCCGTGTGCCACAAACTACAGAGCCCATGTGCCACAACTAGAGAGAAGCCCGCACGCCGCAACAAAAGATCCTGCATGCTGTAACTAAAGACCCAACGCAGCCAAAAATAAAATTAAAAACAAAAGGAAAATGGTAATCAAGCCATACAGCAGTAAAGGTTCTATATATTACTGGAATTCAGCTAGTATAAATCTAAAGCTAACTCTGGGCTTTCTCTGCCAGGGGCCTGGGTTCAATCCCTGGTCAGGGAACTAAGATCTGTAAGCGTGGTGCAGCCAAAAGACAAAAAAAAAAAAATCTAAAGCTGATTAAGATGTGTATAGTAAGCCCTTAAGATATATTTTTTAAAAAGATCACTAATGAAATCTAAACGCTACATTAAAAATACATATAGAAAACAGAAAGTAAAAGGGCAAATGTAAATTCAGTGATATCAATAACATTAAATGTGAATGGATTAAACAATCCAATCAAAAGACAAAAGTTGTCAGACTGGATTTAAAAAAATATCCAATTATACGCTGTCTACAGGAGATACACTTGAGATTCAAAGATACAGAGTGAAAGTAAATGGATGGGGAAAGAGACTCAAACAACAACCACAAGAAAACTGGAGTGGCTGTACTAGTATCAGACAAAATACCTAGACATTAAAAAAGACTTACTGGAAATAATGACATTTGATAATGATAAAAAAGGTCAATCCATCAAGAAGACATAACAACTAGAAACACATGCACTTAGTAACAGCATCAAAATACATGCAACTTTTAATAAATGACAAAAATGAAAGAAACAGACAATTGAACAATAATAGTTGGGAGACTTCAATACTCCACTTTCAAAAATGGACAGAATTGAACAGAAGATCAACAAGGAAACAGATAACTGCAACAACACTATAAACCAACCAGACCTAACAGACTTTTACAGAACACTCCACTCAACAGAATATACATTCTCAACTGCATATGGAACATTCTCTGGGAAAGACCAATCGCTGGGCCATAAAACAAACCTCAATAAAAGCATAAAAGTGATGCCAAGTATGTTCTTCAACCACAACAAAGTAATGAACTCAATAATGGGAGAAAAGTTGGCAAATTCATAAACATGTGGAAATTTAACAACACACTAATGAATAACCAATAAATTGAAGAAGATATCAAAAGCGAATCAGAAAATAATTTGAGTCGAATAAAAATGAAGACACAACATATGAAAACCTACAGTGTAGAACCCAAAAGCAGTGTTCAGAGGGAAATTTATAGCTGTAAGTGTCTATAATAAGAAAGATCTCAAATCAACAACCTAACCTTCACTGGAATCATGTTGATTATAACTGATTTGAAGAAGGCCAAGTGAACTGAATAAGATCACTTGAACAGCATGTTTCTTGTAACTATCCTTATATTCTTCTCACAAAAGGTCTATAAAACATTTGTTTAAAATTTTTTTGTATCAAAATATTTGGAAAATTAGAAGCTTCTTTTTAACATGTATTGATATGACTTGAATTATTATTTTATGAAATTAAGAGCCCTATATACCCGTAAATCTTTTCACATACCGTTTAAGATTTAAAAAAAAAGAAAAAAAAACCTAACCTTCCACTTTAAGACACTAGAAGAGCAAACTAAACCCAAAGCAAGCAGAAAGAAGAAAACAACAAGTATTAGAGAAAAATTTAATGACAGAGAATAAAAAGAACGATTTTTTAAAATCCATGAAACCAAAGAAGATCAACAAAATTGACAAACCTCTGGCAAGTCTGACCAAGAAAGAAAAAAAGCAAGGTGGGAAACCTAGATTTCACTACATGCAAACAGCACAATTCTGTATTACGCAACGTTACCAAGAGTTAGACATGAAAATATCCCCACTTTTACTTGGACATATAAACTACCAAAAATTAACTTACCAAATAAAATTCTGAAATATCAGTGCAAGGCACTGTTTCATGCACTTAACTTGGATTAACCGACTTAATCCACACAACCACCTTATGTGGCACATATACAGCTGATCTTCTTTATTCACAAATTCCATATTTGCTAATTCACCCGCTCACTAAAATTTTTTGTAACCCCCCAAATCAATTTTTGCACTCTCAAGGTCATTCACAGACACAAGAAGTATGAAAAATTTGAGTCCACTGACACACACATTCCCAACTGATGTTAAACAAGGCAACATTCTGCCCTATTTCAGCTCTCATACAGAGATGACCAGAGCATAGAGACTGTAGGAACAGGGTGGTGAAATGCAAGAAACTCCAGTTCTTCATCGTTTAGGAGAGTTTAAGTCATTTTCCCAAGACCAGAAAGCTAATGAGTGGAGGACTGTATAAGCCAAGAACACAAGTAAAGAAACTGATGGTTGAATGAATTAAGAGTAGTTAAAAAGCCAAGAAGAAATAAAATGGAATCATAAAAAAGAAGGAGAACAATTGTAAAATGGAAACAAAGCACAGATGAGACAGACAGCAAACAGATAGTAAGATTACAAATTTAAATCTAACCATATCAATAATCATATTAAATGTAAGTGTTCTAAATGCCCAATTTACAAGGCAGAGATTGGGAAAACAGTTTGGCAATTCCTCAAAAAGGTAAACATGGAATTACCATAAGACCCAGCAATTCCACTCATAGGTATATATACCCAAAAGAATCAAAAGCAGGGACCACTCATAGGTATATACCCAAAGTATTGATCTATTGTACAAATACCTGTGCACCAATGTTCACAGCAGCATTATTCACAATAGTCAAAAGGTAAAAATAACTCGTGTCGGGATATCATTATACAGACTTAAAAATTAACAGTTATAGAATATATGTATCTTCAGGTTTTACAGATGCTCCCAAACTGTTTTCCAATAAAATTAATTGCATTTTCATACAATGGGCTCCACAGTGAAATACTACATAGTAACAAAACAAACTTAGATAAATCAAAGAAACATGAAATCTCATAAACACAGATACAAGAGAAAGTAGAGGTTACGGTACCATTTTTAACAAGATAAGCATTACCAAAACTACTCTTTGCTATCAGAAGACAGGATTGTGGGGTGGCCACTGTCTAGAAGGGAGCAAAGGGGAACTTCTGGGGTATGAATACTATGATAATATTCTGTTTCATAATCTGGATGCAAGTCATACATTTTTATTTTGTGAAAATTAACAAGCTATACACAGTTATATAACTTCAATATATGAAGAGTTTAAACATTTAAGTGACTATACATGCATATATGTATTTGTGTATATATACTTCAATTAAAAGGTTTCCAAAATCCGAAAAAAAAGAGAAAGAAAGAAATCGATACATGCTAAACATGGATGAATCTTGAAAACACTATGCGAAATGAAAAAGTGAAATAAACCAGACAAAAAATGACAAATATTATATAATTCCACTTATATTAGCTCCTAGAATAGACAAATTCATACGATAGAAAGTAGGGGAATAGACCATGTTAACACTAGTCAAAAGATCTGGTTATATTAATACTGGACAAAACAGATTTCAGAGCAAAGAATATTACCAAGGATAAAGGTCATTTTATAATGATAAAGGAGCACATTCAGGTATTTCCCTGGTGGCGCAATGGTTAGGAATCCGCCTGCCAATGCAGGGGACACGGGTTCGACCACTCGTCTGGGAGGATCCCACATGCTGCAGATCAACTAAGCCCACGAGCCACAACTACTGAGCCTGCATGCCACAGCTGTTCAGCCCGCATGTCACAACTACTGAAGCCCACGCGCCTAGAGCACGTGCTCCACAACGAGAAGCCACCACGATGAGAAGCCTGCACACTGCAATGAAGAGTAGCCCCCGCTCGCCGCAACTGAAGAAAGCCCGTGCACAGCAACGAAGACCCAATGCAGCCAAAAATAAATAAATTTTTTAAAAAAGAAAAGTATCAAATCTTCAAAAAATAAGAAACACATTCATCAAGATGACCTAACAATCTTAAGCATTTATGCACTAATAAAAGAGTTTTAAAATGCAAGGAGCAAAAACCAACAAAGCTGAAAGAAGAAACAGACAAATCCAAAAAAATTATAGAAGATTTCCATATATACTGATAGAACAGGAGACAGAAAATCAATGTGCTGTTCAAGTCTTCCATATCCTATCAACCAGCATGATAATATTTACAGAACACTCTACCCAACAACAGCAGAACTTGTGTGTTTTTCAAGTCAAAATGAAACATTTACCAAGACCATATTCTGGGTCATAAAACAAATCAGTTAAGCTTTAAAATACGTAATTCAAATTATGGAAAGTTATGTTCTCTGACAAGGGAACTAAATTAGAAGTCAATAACAGAAAAAGAATGCCTGGAAAATCCCCCAAATATCTGAAAATTAAGGAACACTCTTCTGAATAACCAATGGGCCATAGAAGTCAAGGGGATATGAGAAAGTATTTTTTACTGAATGAAAATGAAAAGACAACATGTCAATGTTTGTGATGTGCCACTGGAACAGCACCTAGCAGGCAGCTTATGGCACTCAACAGAAGCAACTCAAAGAAGCAGCATCAATACAATGACCTCAGCTTCTACCTTAAGAGGACAAGAAACACAAGCTAAACTCAAAATGAGCATAAGAAATAATAAAAAAGAACAGAAGTCGATGAAGTAGAAAAGAGAAAAAATAATATAGAAAAATCAATGAAACCAAAAGCTAGTTCTCTGAGATCAGTCTAGCCAGACTGATAATGGAATAAAAGAGAAAGGACAAAATTAGTAGCAGGAATGAGAGAAGTGACATCACTACATTTTCTATTGATATTAAAAAGATAATAAGCAATCCTATGAACAACCTTATAGCAACAAATTGGACAACTTAGACGAACAAAATCTGTGTAAGATACAAACTACAAAAGCTCATTAAAAAAACAGATAGGGCTTCCCTGGTGGCGCAGTGGTTGAGAATCCGCCTGCTGATGCAGGGGACACGGGTTCGTGCCGCGGTCCGGGAAGATCCCACATGCCGTGGAGCAGCTGGGCCCGTGAGCCATGGCCGCTGAGCCTGCGTGTCCGGAGCCTGTGCTCCGCAACAGGAGAGGCCACAACAGTGAGAGGCCTGTGTACCGCAAAAAAAAAAAAAAAAAAAAAAAAAAAGATAATCTGAATACCCCTATGTCTACTAAAAAAATTATATTTTTAGCTTAAACCTTCCCAAAAAACTTCAGGTCCGGATGGCTTCAATGATGAATTCTACCAAATACTGAAGGAAGAAATAATACCAATTCTACACAGACGCTTCCACAAAACTAAAGAGGGTATGTACCTCGCAACTCAATATGAGGCCAAGATTACTCTGATACCAAAACTGGACAAAAACATTATAGGGGCTTCCCTGGTGGTGCAGTGGTTGAGAGTCCGCCTGCCGATGCAGGGGACACGGGTTCGTGCCTCGGTCCGGGAAGATCCCACATTCCGCGGAGCGGCTGGGCCCGTGAGCCATGGCCGCTAAGCCTGCGCGTCCGGAGCCTGTGCTCCGCAACGGGAGAGGCCACAACAGTGAGAGGCCTGCGTAATGCAAAAAAAAAAAAAAATTATAAAAACACTATAGACAAACATCGTTTTTGAACATAAATGTAAAAATTCTCAAGAAAATGTTAGCAGACTGACTCCAACAGTATATAAAAATAATACACCATGACCAGGTGGGATTTATCCACCTGAAATGCAAGGTGTGTTTAACATTTAAAAATCAATGTAATTCACCATGAAAAAACCCCTAAAAAACAGAAAGCATAGTATGAACTAAAAGCATAATAAGACATCTCTAAGAAAACACAAGAAAAAATCTTGGTGACCTTGGCAAAGATTTCTTAAATATAACACAAAAAGCAGGAATACTGAGGAAAAAGAAAGAAAGCAGACTACTAAAATTAAAAACTTTTGCTCTTCTTTGCACTAAGTAAGAAGACAAGCCACAGATTAAGGGAAAATATTTGCAAAAAAAAATCAATATGTAAGAAACTCTACAATTCAGTAAGACAAACAACTTAACTTAAAAATGGGCAAAAGATATGAATAGACACCTCACTCAAGAAGACATATGGAAAGCAAATAAGCACCCAAAGATGCTCAACATCATTTCTCATCAGGGAAATGCAAATTAAAACCACACTGAGATAACACTACACTAGAATGGCTAAAACTAGGAAAACTAACCATACTAAGTGTTGACAAGGAAGCAAACAACCAGACCTCTCATACACCGCTGGTGGCAATGAAATGGTACAACCTCTTTGGAAAACAGTCTGGCAAGTTTTTCTTTTTAAATAATCAAACACCTACCATACAATGCAACCAATTCACTCCTAGGTATTTTCTCTAAAGAAATGAAAGCATACATTCACACAAAGATTTGTATACCAATGTTCATAGACTTTTTTTAATAGTCGAATACTGGAAACAATCCAAACGTTCACCAATCAGGTGAATGAATAAACGTGATATATGCACAACACTGAATACTATTCAAAAATAATAAGAAATAAACTACTGATGTAAGTACCAACATGGATGACGTTCAAAATAATTGTTCTGAATGAAAGTAACCAAGTCAGGTTAAAAAAAAAAAGAGTACATATTGTATAATTCTATTTATATAAAATTGTAGGATATGAAAACTTATCTATAGAGTCAGAAATAAATCAGTGGTTGACTAAAGATGGGCAGTGGGGAGGGGTTATGGGGAGGAACCACAAAGGGGCAGAAGGAATGTTTCAGAGATGATGTTCATTATCTTGATTGTGGTGATGGGTTCATGAACATACACATATGTCAAAATGTATTAAATTGTACACTTTAAATGCGTGCAGTTTGTTCTAGGTCAATTATACCTCAGTGGAGGAGGGAGGAGAGAACAGAGAAAAGAAAAATAAATCAATCTAGGAGGACCAGTATTCAGAGCTCAGAGAAGGCAGAGTAAAAGGAAAACAAGAAAAAAATCAAAGAGCATTCCCTAGAACTAAAGAACACAAGCCTCCAGACTCAGAGTCAGCCAAGCACTGATCAAAATGAATTGAAATTTAAAAAAAAATCTGTACCTAAGTACATAATTACAAAAGCTTATACCACCAAGGATAAAGATCTTTTAAAAATTCAGAAAGAAAAACGGATCAACTACAAAAGAATGAAAGCAAAAGAACACAGAAACCAAGAGCATGGGCTTCCTGGTTTTGACACTGGCTCTGACATGTTATTAGCCACAAGACCTTGAGTACCTTACTTAACCCCTGTGTGCTTCATTTTCTCATCTGTAATAAGAAGGAGAAGGGGGGGAGGAGAAGGAGAAATAGTTATGTAGCTGTTATGAGGATTTAATAAATTCATCTGTGAAGTGCCTAGTACATGTTAAACACTAAATAAGTGTTAGCTAAATAAATAAATCACATTAACATTCAACTTCTCATCAACAATTCTGGATGACAGAAGTCAAAAGAACAATGCCTTCAAAGTTTTGAGGGAAAGTAATTTTCAAACTCTGCTTAGCTAATGATTATGCACGTATACAAGGGTAGAATGGACTTAGAAAACTCACATACCACACACCACTTCTTAAGAACTCAAGTAAGAACAAAAACCAAGGAAGGGTTTAAGCCAAGAGAGATAATGGTTAAAAAACAGTACCTCCAACTGAAGAAATTTTTAAAAATCTCAGGAAGCGGCTTTCTAGCAAGTCTAAATAACCAGGTGTGACAGCAACAGAAATAAAGACTTCAAGCAGTCTCCAACTAGAAAGAGGACTCGACAGAATAACTGATGCAGGAGAGTCTAGATGGGGAACGATGTATAATGGAAAACAGGCAACACACAGAAAAAGACAAAAGTAGCACAAGAGAAGAAACAGTCACAGTACATAATCTGAATCTACACAGTGGCAATCATCACCAATACTATTTGATTTTTCATGTTTTGAAACAAACCTGTATAGCCAAAGCCCTGACAATTTAATTCTGGATGCCAACGAAGCAAGAGCACAGCTGAGAAGCTTGGGATGAAGAGTAAGGAAACAGCAGTAGAAAAGCTAATACCTAACCTCAGAATGTGAAGAATCACGGGATACTTTGTAAAGGAGATGGAATAAAACAATAAAGGAATATTACTTAAATTTATCAAGTTTACCAATAGAAGAAATAAAAATAATGATTAGGAGGATGGGGGGGGCATGTGGGGAAGGGCACTGTATAAGTGACTACATCCTCTTCTATCATAGCTAAAATTCAACAGATACACTCAAAATCAATAAATCAGATGTCAGCAAGACATTTAGAGATAGAACCAAACATAGTTTAAAGCAGTTATCACTGGAGAGTAGAAATGGGATAAGATGTAAGTAAACTTTAAATAAAGTTTGATAAAAGTTTTAAAAGCAAAGGACATGAGCATTCAGTTTAACAGTTTCTCTTTGAGAAAAGCACACAGAGTACTGGAAATTCATCAGAACAAGAGTTTCGGTTCCTCCTAGGATAGAAACTAAGCAAAATCAAGATCTCACATCGAATGAACCCTGGAGATCCATCTACCTGTCCAAAAAACAAACAAACGAACAAACAAATCTCACTAGCCTAAGCAAAAAGTTCCCAGTGTCGACTGGGCACTTCCTTCAAAAACGAAGGGGTGGGGAGCATAATGTGCCCCTGAACTTCCCAATCCGGAAATTCTCATTAAGAGTACAAAATCGAACTGGGACGGAAACAAGGAAACGACAAATACAAAACTCAAGAACGACCAACAGTCTACGTAACACTAACAAACCAACAGCAAAAAGTGTATTGTCCAAGTGCATCCAGGAATTCTGAAAATGTCAAAGGCATGCCCAGCAGTCGGGCACCTAGACAAGGGGGCACTTAAGGGACTTCTGTCCTATCCTAGACATTTCCGAGGTGCTGCTCTCTCCGTAGGACCTGACAACAGCAACAAATGGCCTCTCCCCTAGCAGAAAACCTTTCAGGCTAGGACAGGAAACGACAAAAAGCTGCCTCCCCTCCCCCCCAGCATTACTTCACAAAGTGGTTAGAGGCTGGCAGGAGCACCCGCGCATCCCTAACCAGCTAACTCAGCTGACCAGCCGCGCGCTGCCCGACGGCCGGGGAGCCGCTTTCGAAACCCAAACCGGGCGAGCAGGGAAGAAACAAAGCCGTGGGCGGGGCCTTCCGCCGGGGAATCTGCGGACCGGGGAGGAGCATCCCTCCGCGAGCTCCGCCGCTCGACCCTCGCCCCGCCCATGCCACCCCCGGAGCCCGAGTCCGAGCGCCCGGGCCCGGCGCCCGGCGGGCCGCGGCTGCCGGGGGCGAACGCAGCGCGGGCCCCCGCACGACGCCCCCCGGGCGAGCGGCGGGCCCCAAGGACCGCGGCCTGGACGCGCCGGGGCTCCTGGCGCTGGCGTGGCGGCCTCCGGGCGCCTCCTCACCTTCTCTTCCACGCAGTTGACAATGATGGACGGGTACTTGCGGCTGAGCCAGCGAAAGAAAGCCGGGACTCCCATAGCGGCGGCGCAGCTGTAGGCGGCTGCCCGGCCCGCGGACGGACGTAACCAGAGAGACAGGCAGCAGCGGGCCACAGGCACTGGCACTTCCTCCCACGTGCACCCGGCGACAGGAAGTGAGGTGATGGCGCTGCCGCCTGGGAAGCCGGGAAGGAAGCTCCGGCCCGGCTGGGCAGAGCGGGCCTGGTCGGGGGCGGGGCTGGCCAGTGGAGCGGGTGGCGAGGGCAGCAGCCGGCGCGGCTCGGCGCGCGTTCTCGGCGGTACGTGTCCCGGAGCCTCTTCTGCAGCGGGCGCCCCTCGGGCGGGATCCCTGCGCCTCGCAGGCCGCCAGGGAGCCTTGGCCGGTCTGGTCTCCTCCTCTTTCCCACCTATCTTGATTCACGTAGAATCTAAGCATCTACACGCACTCGTTATTTCTGCTTCCTGCTTTCTCCCGGTTTTATGCCACAGTACGTATCTGGACTAGCAACCGTATTTTTAAAAAGTATTTTGCACTAATGATGGCTGGTTTGCATAAGTAACTCACTTTAAATAGTTGTAAAATGGAATGTACCGTTCAGCATCTAATTCAAGCATCCAGCTACATTTATGCGTATAAAATAATTACTGGTATCACTCTCCAGCATTTAATTGAGCGTTTACAATGTGCTAAAGCATTGGCTAAGGGATTCTCAAATTTGATCGTCACTTGGGCGTTCTGAGGGTGCTTTTATCATCTTCACGTAACAGATGAGAAGGCCAGGTTGTAGAGGGGTTAAGTCATTTGCTTATTCACACAGCTTGTGTTTCAGTCCAGGTAAAGATCATTTAATCCTCTGTCCTTGCACTAACAGAATACTTTTGTCCTTTGTTTTCTGATGGCTTCAAATACATTTTTTTTCAACATATAAAAAGGAAGGTGTGGAAGGGGAGTTATTTATGTCCGTTTGCTCAAGCCTGGAAGTCTGTCTCCCTGGAATCCCCTCTTGGCTTGATAAATCACACTGAATCCTAAAGGCTCACCTCAGGAGGCCTCTGTGAAAGCATTTCCCCCTACGACCTGGCATGCAGTATCCATGCCCCCTCCTCTGTGGTCTTTGTTTAAACTGCTGGTGTGGAAATTAGAGAGATGATGAACCCATATTTTACCTAAGGACAGCCAAAACTATTACCGGGAATTCTATCTGTGGTGAAGTCCTTCATTTCTCCTAGAAACAGCCCCTCCTCAATACCTGGCTTCCCTGCAGAAGTATCTTATAGGAACACACGCCGCAAGCATTTTGGTACGGGGATGGGTAGCTGGGCAAGCTTGGCCATTGAGAGCCCTTGCCCAGCATTTTTGAACTTCAAGCCATAAGGATGGTGAGGCAATCCCTCCCAGATGGTTGAAAGCCAAAAGATAAGAATGGGACTTACTGCCAGTCTGCAATGAGAGGAGCAGATTTAGTCCCTGGTTTCAGTGGGTTTTGAGTACAGCTAAATCCCTCTTCCTACAGTTTGGTTGGTAAACCTGTCCTTTAATTCCATGAACCAACAAATGATCCTTTTGCCCTAAGATGTTTTGGGCTAAGTTCCTATCCTTCGCAAAGGAAAGAGTCTTCTGCCAATTCATATCCTATGTATTCCCTCTTCCCCCTCTTCTCCAGAAATCTCTCCCAGCACATGAGCCCAGACTGGCTCCTGCCTGCCCTCACCTTCCATAGCACTCCTTGACTTATAACACATGGTGTTGTGTCTTACATTGTTTCCTATCTCGTCTGTGAACATCCTCTTTCCTCTAACATATCCGGATAAGCTAGGCTTTGCTGTGGTAATAAGTAATGCCTGAAATCTCATCAGCTGACCATATGTGCAGTTGAGCTACGCTACAGGGCTGTCCTCCACGGGGTGACTCAGGGATCCAGCTGCTTTCATCCTGTGGTTCTGCCAGCTCAACACATGACCACCACAGCCACTACCAAAGGAAGACAGGGCAGGAGGGCTGCCCTGGATGTTCTGAAGGGCCAGGCTTGATGGGGGCTTACATAATTTTTACTTGCATCCGTTTGACCAAATCCCAGTCACATGGTCCCAACCCAACTGAAGACAAGATTGGGAAATACAGTCTTTTGGAGTGCTCAAGAATAGGAACAGGAAACTGGATTGGTGAACACGCCTTATCTCTGCCACACTTTTTAATTAAGCTGCAAATCAAATTATTAAATATGTATTTAAGGTCCACAGTCCCTGCTGCCTGCCTGTGTTGGGCACGATTAACAAAATAAATCATTGCTTTCAAAGAGCCTACCATCAGTAGCAAGGACAAGATACAACCACAGCATAATAAAGCCGCGTTTTGACCTACGGTAAACAAGTCTCATACCACAGTGTATGATTAAAAATCCCAGATGAATTGCACAGACAATAACTGCTACAGACATTTTAAAAAGATAGAGATCTAGTCATCTAATGGGGAAATCAGAGATGATAAGTAGGAAGTTGAATGACAATGAGTCTTGAAATCTCAGTGAGATTCAATAGGAAAAAAAGGAGGTGTGTGTGGAAGGAGACACTGTGAGTTCCCTGGAAGTAGGGACATGTCTTTATTAATCTTGTTGTGGGCATCCAGTAGATTGTCAATATTTTTATTGAATTGAATTCTTAGAGCAGTAGTTCTCAAAATGTGATCCAGGGACCCCTAAGATCCCAGAGACCTGTTCAGGGGGTCCATGAGGTTAAAACTATTTTCATAGTAATATTAAGATGTGATTTTGGGGACTTCCCTGGTGGTCCAGTGGTTAGGACTCCGTGCTTCCACTGCAGGGGCCATGGGTTCGATCCCTGGTCCGGGAACTAAGATCCTGCATGCCGAGCAGCAAGGCCAAAAAAAACATGTGATTTTCCCTCTTCACTCTCATTCTCTGAGTGTATTGTTCAGAGGCTATGTGATGTGATAGCTCAACAGATTGAATATCAGAAGCAGCTGTGGCAACCCAGTTGTCTTCTATTAAGCCAGACACTGAAGAATTTCAAAAAATATAAAACAATGCCAATCTTCTCACTAATTTTGGGAAAAATAGTTGTTTTATTAAAATATGTTACTTATGTTAGCATGTTATGGGTTTTTTGTTAAAGTGAATTAATAATTTTCTTTCTTTTTTGCCTGCATCGGGTCTTAGTTGCGGCATATGGGATCTTTCCTTGCAGCGCACAGGCTTCTTTCTAGTTATGGCATGTGGGTTTTCTCTCTCTAGTTGTGGCACGTGGACTCTGTAGTTTGTGGCACGTGGGCTCTCTCCTTGAGGCTGCAAGCTCAGTAGCTGCGGCACCTGGGCTTAGTTGCCCCGCAGCATATGGGATCTTAGTTCCCTGACCAGGGATCGAACCAGCGTCCTCTGCGTTGGAAGGCGGACTCTACCACTGACCACCAGGGAAGTCCCAATTAATAATTATTTATTTTAGTATTCTAAGCATTTTTAAATTTTCTCAGGTTTGATTTCTAACATGGTAAATATTGACAGATATTATTACCTGAACAAAAGCTCTTTGGGGTGCTCAATAAGTTTGAAGAGTATAAAGGAGTCCCAAGGCCAGAAACTTTGAGAACCTCTGTCTTAGGACACAGAAACAGAAATGGAATCGCCAAGTTTCTGCTCTTAGAACCCATCCAAAGCTACTTTTTCAAATTTCTAGGATTTTGATATATTCAGATCTTGTCTTAAATGCTCTTTGTAGCACAAAACAATGTGCAATCATTATCACCAGGTGTAATTCACAGGTACAAATGAACATGACGTTGGTGAAAACATGTTTGTTCCTGTGCAGTCCTGTCCTCACTGAACTTAAGAATGCAGCTCAGAAAAAAAAAAAAAAAAAAAGAATGCAGCTCAGAAATGTAGGTACAGAAAGGTAATGCAGAACTGGAAATAACTGAAAGATGCATTTGTTAAGGCCTCGGTCTGTACACACTGCTAAATGTATTCAGAAAGCTTATTTCCCTGTAAACTTTCTCAGTCTGTCCTCACACCTTAAGTTGACCAAAGACATAAAACAATGAGCATCGTACCCCCAAAGCATGTGAGAAAGGGGATCTGTAGTCACATGACTTTAGGGGCTCTGGGTTGAACTGAGTTAAGCAGACTACATTTCTGTGGCCACGTTAGAGCCTTTTGGCATGCCCCATCTCGCAATTTCTCTAACCACAAAAATCCTTTTTTTTTTTTTTTTTTTTGCAAGGCCTTGTATCCCTCAGATACTTTTGGAGTGTGTACAGTGTATACAGGCTGCGACTGATGTTTTTGCAAACTTTGGCTGTATGTAGTTCGGTTTCAAAGAACAGGATTTGACCAAAGCCACAAGTCCAAATCCATACTTGTTATTACATGGATTTCAATGACAGATCCCATGCTCTGAAATGTAACCCCGAACAGTCAAAGCCCACCAGAATGTGATTCGCTTGTAAAGCGGGTATAAGACGTCCTAGGTTAGCACTATGAAAGCGTCCTGCTCCATTTCATTCCATAACATGACATTTGAGAAGATTCTGGCAGATTTCTGTTTAAGGCCACAGGTTGTATTGTCTCCTGAAGCAAAAGACAGGAAGTTGACAGAAGGCATATGTTTCAAGGAGTTGAACAGTCATAATTCCCTTTGGGGGTATAAATGGAGAAACTGGATGGAAAAGGCCTCCTTTAAAGGATAATAAAGTGTGAAGCACTAAGAAGTGTAGAAGGTATGACCTCAACCCTACAAGCTGATAAGCAGGCCCAGACTTTTATTTATAGTGACATGAGTGACATTTATCTGCCTTTCACTAGAACATCTAATCCGCTTGTCAAGGTGTGTCTTAAGCGGACACCTGATTTCTGGTCAGAGTTGGCAGGCTTCGAATACAAATGTGACTGCCCTGGCTGAAATTCATGACTGAAAAAAAATCATGGAGATATGAAATCATCGGGGAAATATATCAACTAGATTTCAGTTTGCCACAGAGAGGACATCACCTGAAGAGGGTATTGGCTTTGTGGTAGAAATTATGGTCTGTCAGTTAAAGTAGAAATGGGTCCAACAGGGAGGGGATATCTGTACGTGCATGGCTGATTCATTTTGTTGTGCAGTGGAGGCTAACACAACGTTGTAAAGCAACCATACTCCAATAAAAATTAATAAAAATAAATTAATAAAGTAGAAATGGAGATGAATTACTGGGGGGTTCACAAACCTCATTATCTCCCTACATAGTCCTTAAGTTCAGTTATGATAGAGTTGTAGCTGTCTCTTCCTTATGCCAAATTGTTAACAGAGTCCAGTTTTAGGAACTGAAAATCAACATGAATCAAGAACATCCACAGAAACTGCCCGACTTCTCTGTAGGAACTAAGGGGATCCAGGCTGTGGTTCTCTCTTCAGGGACTCGCAGTAGCAGACGATATAAGGTGTAATCACATTGAAAATTAAGTAGCAATAAGCAATTTCAATAGCAGTACAAGAAAAGGAAAACAAAGGCCATGGTTACTTCCAAACAAGTTAAACAGAACTTACTCTAAGAGTTCAGAGGAGAGAAAGAAGAAAAGGCTGTTATGGGCAGGGAGTCAAGCAAGACTTCATGGAGAAAGTGGAACTGGGAACAAGTCTTGAAGGAAGAGCCAGATAGGTAAGATTTTCACTAGAATGACGTGCATTAATTAACTCCAGGCCACAGGGATCCCATCCCCCCCGCACGCACACACGAACGCACACACACGCACTCTCCTCTCTGTTCTGTCCACATGCTTCCCGGGCCATGGCACCCACGCTGCTGTCCATGGTGCTGCAGTGTGGGGCCTCTATGTCACAGGCTGCAACTCACCTTCAGTCAAGAGGACAAGCACCTTAGGAAGGTCTGTCTTGTTTCCTCTGCCTTGTATGGCATTTTGCCCAAATACAGTTCTTT
This sequence comes from Globicephala melas, assembly GCF_963455315.2. Taxonomy (NCBI): domain Eukaryota; kingdom Metazoa; phylum Chordata; class Mammalia; order Artiodactyla; family Delphinidae; genus Globicephala; species Globicephala melas. Next base: position 41,615,067 of record NC_083328.1, on the reverse strand, counting down.
TTTTTTTAAACCAGCTTCGTGTAGATATAATTTACATACATTAAAATACTTCCATTTAAGTTCAATGAATTTTGACAAATGGACGTACTTGGGAAACCAACACTACAACAAGGATATAGAACAATTCCATCACCCCCAAAAGTTCCCTGTGCTCCTGTGCGTGCGGTGGCAACTCCCTCCTCACCCCTGGCCTCAGGCAACTCTTAATCTGCACTTTGCCCCTACAGATTAGATTAGTTTTTTCGAGAGTTTCCTATAAATGAAATCTACTGTTTATAGTCTTTTGTCTGACTTCTTTTCCTCAGTATAATGTTTTTGAAATTCATCCATGTTGTGTGAATCAGTCCTTTGTTTATCACTATGTAGATGTACCACAATTTGTTGGTCCATTCCCCTGTTGATGGACATTTGGGTTGTCTCCAGTGTTTGGGGATAAAGCTTCTGTGAACATCCATGTACAAGTTTTTTTGTGTGTGTTTGCAAATACACTTTCATTTCTTTGGAGCAAGCAAATACCGGGAATAAGGGCTGCTGGTAGGTATATGTTTAATGTTGTAAGACACTGCCGAACTGTTTTACAAATAGTTGTACCATCTTACCTAAACATACATTTGATGATTATAAGAATGGCCTCCATGAGCATTCTTGTCATTGTCAAAAACCTTGGGAGGATCTCTGATTGCTATAGAATGGAATTGATACTCCTTAGACTAGCATCTTTGGCCCTCTGCCATCTGCCCTTATTTTGCTTCTCCACCACCCTAGCATATGCTTACTTCACTCACTCACACACCATTGAACTACTTGCTCGTCCACAACTGAGCAAAACATAAGTGACAGTACTTCCAGCACATGGATTTGCACTAGTCCAGCTCCCCTTTTTGCCTCGTTGTCTATGTGACCCACATACCTACCAGCCAAATGGTCAGGGTAAGGCACCAACCTATATGCGTGACATCACATTCTTAAGGCAAATTTCACAGACATCATTAATCTCGAAATTTTGTCTGTCTCTAAACGTTCCGAACATGTTTCTAGGATTTCAGAAATCCTCTTTTTGAAGGGAAGGGAGTACAGAGAGCATTCTCTTGACAGATTCAGTCTGCAGACATTTAGTGAGCATCTACTAGGAGCAAAGCATAGTGGGAGCTACCATTTGTAGAGTCTCTATAGGATGGATGTGAGTCACTGCAGCAGTCTAAAAGGGGGAAGTAGCAGACGGCTCTAAGGGAGCCTGAAGTAACCACATGGGCTGATGCAATTTTACCTGAAGCACAAATGGGAAAACTGGAATGTACAGTTCATGACAATTACGAAGAGGAAGAAAACACGAGCAGCTCACCCTGTCTCATTCCTCATTCATTGTTTAAGCAAATAAACCTCAAGTGTCCATTTGGTGCTGCTGAATTGCAATGATGTCTGTCGCTATTAGAAACATCCTCATGGGGACTTCCCTGGTGGCGCAGTGGTTAAGAATCCGCCTGCCAATGCAGCAGACATAGGTTCGATCCCTGGTCTGGGAAGATCCCACATGCCGCGGAGCAACTAAGCCCAGGCACCACAACTGCTGAGCCTGTGCTCTAGAGCCTGCATCCACAACTGCTGAAGCCCACGCACCTAGAGCCCATGCTCCACAACAAGAGAAGCCACCACAATGAGCAGCCCGCGCACCACACGAAGAGTAGCCCCCACTCGCTGCAACTAGAGAAAGCCTGCGTGCAGCAACAAAGACCCAACACGGCCAAAATTAATTAATTAATTATTTTAAAAAAGAAGCATCATCATGAAAAGGATTTATAATGTCTTCTGGGCTCAGATGCAGTCTCTTCCAGGTAAAGCCAGGTAAACGGGATGGAGGGGAGAAGAATCGTGCATTTACAAAATCTCCAGCGGCCCGTTGTGCTTGTTAAGACAATGTCAATTTGAAGGAGAAAATACATTGGTATAGCAAGTGTGCACGTGCCATTTTTTCTTCTGTTTTTTTAAACCGGATTCCCACTGTTCTGCAAATCCTCATGTTCTTTTCTGAAATGAATCTTCCACCTGGACTAGTGCGTTTCTTTGTCCTAACACGTTACTCAAATAGAGTCACTCAAGAAACCTGAATAAGAACTAAGACATAGAATTGGGTGCTGTGTGGTGCAGAGATGAGGCGTGATTTGACTTCTGGCTGCACGATGTGGGAGTTAGTCCAGCACCATGGGAGAGCGCCTTAAATTAGTGCTCTCAGAAAGATGACAGAGGTAAGAATCCAAAAGCTTTTCTGTGCGTGAATGGCAGTCACGTGTTTCTATCTTTCTATCATGGGATCACTTGCTTAAGGAGAACTGGCTTAGAAACTTCTATCTTTTACAGAGAGCACTTTAGCCAATGGCCGGGAAAAACAGAGGCTTTTATGATACGAAAGACCAGTAGTATTTTTCATGCAGCTGATCCCACGACCCAAGGTGAATGAAATAAAACTCCAAAGAATGCATTTCCCTCGGTCTAGTACCCAGAGATCCCGCAGCATGTGAGCCTGACTTTTACTGTCCAATTCATAATCTCCTTCTAAAATCTCATTCATTTTTGCCCAGCCAGCCAGCACTGTCAGGCTAGGGATGCTACGATCCTAAAAGATGCTGCATTGGAGAGAGGGATAGACACCTGGAGCTTTAACTTTACCTAGTGACCCAAGTCACAGACCTGGCTCTAGACCTACTGTTATGTGGCCTTGAACGATCCTCTGGCCTTCTTTGGACCTCACTGCCCTCAGCTGTAAAGCGAGTTGCTAAACCAGTCACCTCTGAGGATTCTTCCGGCTCTGTCCGTCAGCATTAGACGCCACTTTCCTTGTCTGAATGCCTGTGTCATCTGTGGTCAGTATTTAATACGTTGACATACACAGCTTGTTGCCACTTGTTTTCAGCTGTGTGGGGCTTCCCTCCCTGGAGTCATTTGAATGCTTTCAGTAAATGTGACAAATCTTGACTGTGCATCTGTGTGCCAGCCTCTGTTGCAGGTGCGAGGTGTTCATCAAAAATTGCCTGTCCTCCTAGATTCTACCGTCTTGCTTAGCATGGGGAGTGGGGTGGGAGAGAGACGGCAAATAGTGAAGAAACAACGTATCATACTGTGTTGGGTTGTGATAAGTGCTCTGGAGTAAAATACAACAGGGTGCAGGGGTGGGGAGTGACAGTGGGGTGGGGCCTCTATTTTAGGGTCAAGGAAAGCCAACTTTCCATTTTTTAAATTGGAGTATAATTGACATATACGCTTCTGACACCAATTTCAAAGTGTAATTGCAGTTCTCCATCAAGCAATGCTCTGACACCAGCTGGGTGTCCCACAATTCAACTCAATTCTGACACTGTCTACCCGGAGATGGTGTCAGATCCCACAGGCTCAGGGCTTAGTCCCCCAAGACTGCCCCTCCCCCCACTTCAGATGCCCCTCGCAAGTCTGATCATCACCTGTGCTTCTGACCCACTGGCTGGAGGTCAGGGGTTCCCATGACCTCCTCAGGTTAGACTAATTTGCTAGGGTGGCTCATAGAACACAGAGAAGCATTTTACTTGCTAGCTTACTGGTTTGTCGTAAAAGAACACAACTCAGGAAACGGCCAGATGGAAGAGATGCACAGGGTGGGGAAAGGGCGTGGAGCTCTGGGTGCTACCACCCTCCCCGATTTCAACATATTCATCAACTCGGATGTTCTCTGAACTTGTACTTTTGGGTCTTCTGCAGGCTTCATCTAGTGGGCATGACGGATCACTGACTGCATTTCCAGACCTTATCTCCTCCCCTGAAATCAGAGGGTGGGACTGAAAGTTCCAATCCTCTAATCAAGGTTGGTTCTCCATCCTCATTAACATCACAAAAGACACCTCTATCAGCTCTGGGAAATTCCCGGGGTTTCAGGAGCTCTGTGCCAGGAACTGGGATGAAGACCAAATATATGTTTCTTACAGTAAGTCATAATACCACAACCTACCATAAGATGAACGGTTCTCAAATGTTCAGCCAGTGAGTTTCGGCAATTGTGCAGATGTGTGGTAAAGTTAAAACGTGTCTGAACATTCCAGAGCACTCTTCTCATCACTTCCTTCCTTTGAATTTGGACTGGCCTTAGTGACTTGATTCCAAGGCATGGAATGTGGCAGAAGGGACAGGATGTGACTTCTGAGGCAATACAGCTTCAACCTGGAGCCCTGTCTCCCCCCGCCTCTCTCTCAACCCATCCACCAGGCTGTGAGGAAGCCAAGCAGCCACATGGACAGGCCAGGCGTAGCCGTTCTGGCCGACGGCCCCGGCTGAGGTCCCCGCCAGGGGATATTGGTTTTCTTCTTATCACACCTGACGGGTGAGGAGGTGGGGAATCTGAGCACAGAGCTCAGGGAACCCCAGGCAGACAGCCTCATGAGGGAAGGGTCGGCAGAGGCCAGGGGCAGAGAGCTGGTGGCTGGGGACAAAGGTACGGGGGCTTCTCCCCGACCTGTGGTCTGCCTCTCTCGGGCCGGGGAGCCTCCCCTCCCCCCACCCCCATGATGGGAATATGGCCACCCCAGAGCCCCTGTTTGTAACTACCAGGGTGGGGAAAGATGGCCATGACCCCAAACTGCAGCTATTATAATACTTGACATTATTAAAAATCTCAGAATAAAGCTGTCTGCTGCCCTAAAAAAGGAGCCGGTTGTGTTCGGCAAATGGATGCAGAGTTAGGATGGAGGGGTCAGGAAAGGTCACGGACCAGCTTTGCAACTAAGCCATGCGAATGGGGACCCAGTGTGCTATTCTGTACTCACGGGGGGCCAACGTCATGTCGTCATCTCCCGCTTTCCGACAAGAGAGGCTTGGAGTGACATGAACTTTAGGCTTCTGAAGGAAATGATTGAGCAAGGCGCTGTGATGAATGCTTTTCTGGCCAGGGCAGTAGGGGCAGCATAAAGATTAAAACGCTCCGCGGGCTTCCCTGGTGGTGCAGTGGTTCAGAATCTGCCTGCCACTGCAGGGGACACGTGTTCGAGTCCTGGTCCGGGAAGATCCCACATGCTGCGCGCGTGCAGCAACGAAGACCCAACGCAGCCAAAAATAATAAAATAAATAAATCTAAAAAAAAAAAAAAAAAAAACCGCTCCGCATTTGATGATGAGCTCGGGCCAGGATGGGCCTCCAAGGGGAAAGCTGAGCCTCTTTCTGCTCACTCTGAGCAGGGCTCGAGTGTCCGCTGGGCTGAGAGGCTCTTCAAAGATCTCAAGTTTGCCCAGTAGGGGTGATATTGACCTTCCGGTTTGTTTTTTTTGGTTTTTTTTTTTTTGCGGTACGCGGGCCTCTCACTGTTGTGGCCTCTCCCGTTGCGGAGCGCAGGCTCCAGACGCGCAGGCTCAGCGGCCATGGCTCACGGGCCCAGCCGCTCCGCGGCATGTGGGATCTTCCCAGACCGGGGCACGAACCCGTGTCCCCTGCATCGGCAGGCGGACTCTCAACCACTGCGCCACCAGGGAAGCCCTGACCTTCCGTTTTTAATCAGTTGTTCTTCCCCTGAGGCCACGCAGAAGATGGGAAGCAATCTCTCCTTTCCCAGTTCTTGCAGAGCTGCTTCCGTAGGAAGAAACAGGAAGACATCTGACTTCCCAGGTCCTGGTATAGCCTGTGGGGGTCCTGCAGCATTCTTTTTTCTGGAGGTTTCCTGGGGAAAGAGGGTCGCAGGCAGGAACTGGCTAAAACAGGGTCATGGTCCCTTTCCCTCTGGGCAGGAAGGGACTCCACCTTAAAGGACTGAGATCACAATAAACCTTTGAAAGTCCTTGTAAAACATTTTTTAAATGTTTAAACATTTATTAGAATGAAATATTGACTCCCCCACGTGGTGTGAGGGCAGTGTAAGTGCCCCAGGAAACTTCAGAATCCTTCCTCACAATATCAAGAAGAAACTTGTGAATTTATTTGGCTTTCGGCAAGATAATGTGCAAACCGAGAATTATCACTATGGATATACCTGTTTCTTTACACAAAAAATCTTGCTTAATGCCAGGACTAGGGTTGGTAGCTCCCCTATATCCTGGACTCCCCTCTGTCTCTGGAGATGTCCTACTGCCTTGTCCGCCAACAGAGGCAGGAAAGCCCTGGGTTTGCTTACTTTCACCCTCTTAACACCATTGCTGCAAAAAAATGTTATCTTCCTCTCTCTTCCCATGCCCAGGTCTCACTCTTTCTAAGCACCCCCTCCAGAATGATTCATCTCTACCCAAAAAAGATGCAGTGAAGACAGCATGATGGAGGCAGAGGTTCCCACAAGGGAAATGCACAGCTTGGAATTACTATCCAGAGAAATCAATGAGCCACCAAGAAATAAAGTAAGAACTGAGAGAAGACCCACGAAGAAGCCAATATACCAAGTAGTGAGCACGCTGGGTGTTTATGTGCGAGCAGAAATGAAAATGTTATATGTGGAAGCTCTTACTCACCTGGACTAGTTTAGAATAGTGGTCACCACAAATTAGCAACGGCTCTCATTGAAACCTACAACGTGTGAAGGAGGTGGACCAGGAGAGGAGCAAAGAGTGGCCCAGGTAATAACCACAGCAGGACTTCTAGTCACCATCTTCTTCTCCAGTGAAATGCCTTTTGAGAATTCTTCATGTCTATGAAAACCAGGAGCCTTGGTGGCTCCTGGAGTTAAAAAAACCATTATAGGAGAAATTTTGGGGGCACAAATGGTGAAATTAGAATAGGGACTATATATTGGAGGGCATTACAGAATTAATGCTAGTTGTCTTAAATATGATAATAGTACTGTGATTAGGTAGGATATGGCCTTATTGTTCAGAGATGCAGGCTGGAGGATTAGATCATCAGGGAAGAAGAGGGGACCACAGGGGAAGGGAGAATGGAGGTAATGAGAAGCCCCAGCTGGGCTGCTCACGACCTCACTCAGCCAGACAGGAAACATGCGGTTTGGAGTATCTATCGCTGCACAAATCCACCAGCCCCAAACATAGAGGCTTAAAACAATTGCTTATTTGCTCCCAACGTGGACTTTGGGCAGGCAGCTCATCTTGGCTTCACTCAGACTCACCAGCTCTGGTGCTCACAAGGCTGGAGGCTGAACAGAACAACTTGCTGTTGGCTGGGTTCCTCAGTTCTCGTCCACGTGTCCTGCCCACAAGGCCAGCGTGGGCTCCCTCACAGCTCAGTGTGGGCTCAGAGCAGCCAGACTTCTGACACGGGCCCTGGCTTCCCTCAAAGTGCCAAAGTGGAAGCTGCCAGACCTTCCTAGGCTTGGGGCCTGGAACTGGCACCATGTGGATTCCGCCTCAGGTCACAGGGCCAGGCCAGATTCAAAAGACTTAACTACCAGGGGGAGAGGGTCACTGGGGGCCACTAGATGGACAGTTCACCACACACAGGGATGTGGGCCTGTGGCCAGCGGCAATTTCCTACAGGCCAGCCAGCAACCACAGGAACAGGGCACGTGAGAGATGGCTGTGTTTCAAACACCTTCGGCTCCTTGATTACACCAGGGCTGTTGAAGCGCAGAGATCAAACTGCTCCATGAAAAAAAGGGTAAACAAGGGTTTCCTCATGCAGCACCTCCCCAAGAATTTCAGAAGCTCATATGCGTGGGAGGTTTAACATAAAGTGTTCCCTGAACCTATCTGACCATGGTGCACACTTAAAAAAAAAAAAGACTATCATTTGGTACATTAGGACTGTAATGACTCCAATTTAGTTGTTTTTTTCTTTTAATTTAATAACACTTTAAAAAATTGTGGTAAAATACACATAACAGAAAATGTACCATCTTCACCATTTTTAGGGGTGTTAAGTACATTCATATTGCAGTGTAACCATCACCACTGTCCCATCTCCAGAACTCTTCATCTTGCAAAACTAAAACATTAAACACTAACTTCCCTTTTCCCTCTCCTCCCAACCTCCCAGGAGCCACCATTCTACTTTCCATCTCTATGAAGTTGACTACTCTAGGGAACTCATATGAGTGAAATCATACAGCATCTGTCTTTTTGTGACCAGCTTATGTATAGCTGCCCCTGCTCTCTTTTGATTGCTCTCTGCGTGGAGTATCTTTTTCCATCCTATCACTTTCAACCCATTTGTGTCTTTAAATCTAAATTGAGTCTCTTGTACACAGCATATAGTTGGATCATGTTTCTTAAAATCCATCCTGCTGATCTCTGTCTTTTGATTGTAGAGTTAAATTTGTTTACATTTAAAATAATTACTGATAAGGAGAGACTTACTTGTATCATTTTAACTTTTTTTTTCTAGATGCCTTATAGCTTTTTTGGTGCCTCATTTCTTGCATTACTGGTTTCTTTTGTGTTGAGTTGATTTTTTGCAGTGAAATGTTTTAATTCCCTTCTCATTTCCTTTTGTGTATATTCTGTAGCTATTTTCTTTGTGGTTACCACAGGGATTACATTTAACATCCTAACATTATAGCACCAGTTGGAATTTATGCCAACTTAACTTCAATAATATAAAAAAAAAAAACTCTGCTCCTAAACAATTCTGTCCCCACCCCTTTCAGTTACTGATGTTACAAAAATGTCTTTACACGTTGTGTGTCCAAAACATAAACTAGTAATAATTTTTTATGCATTAATTTCTTACATTGTATATAAGACAAAATTATAAACAAAAGTTATAATAATAGCTTTTAAGCTAATATTTTTAAAAATGTATTAGTCTCTTCAATCAAGTAGAATATAAAAAATTGAGTTATAAACCAAGGTTAAAATAATACTAGTGTTTACAATTGCCCACATCTTTATCTTTACTGAGATCTTGATTTCTTCAAATGGCTTCAAGTTACTGTCTAATGTCCTTTCATTTCAATCTGCAGGATTCCTTTTAGCATTCCTTGCAGGAAAGGTCTAGCGGCAACCAACTTTCTCAGCTTTTGTTTATCTGGGAATGTCTTCATTTCTCCATCACTTTTGAGGGACAGTTTTGCTGGGTATAAGATCCTCGGTTGACAGTTTTTCTTTCAGTACTTTGAATATAACAGCCCCACTGCCTTCTGGGCAAAAGTTTCTGGTGAGAAATCTGCTGATAATCTTACTGAGGATCCCTTGTATGTGATGCATTACTCTTCTCTTGCCGCTTTTAAGATTCTCCTTTTGTCTTGGCTGTTCTATAGCTTGATTATAATGGGTCTTGGTGTGGGTCTCTTTGAGTTCATCCTATTGGAGTTTGCTGAGCTTCTTAAATGTTTATAATCATGTCATTCATCAAATTTGGGAAAATTTCGGCCACTATTTCTTCAAATAATCTCTCTGTCCCTTTCTCTCTCTCTCTCTCTCTCTCCTCTTTCTGGGATGCCCACAATGTTGGTCCAGTTTATGGTGTCCCACAGGTCCCTTAGGCTCTGTTCACTTTTCTTCAATTTTTTTTTCTGTTCTTCAGTCTCAATAATTTCAAATTGTCCTATTTTTGAGTTCACTGATTTTTTTTTCTTCTGGTTGCTCAAATATGCCTTTGAATCCCTCTAGTGAATTTTTAATTTCAGTTATTGCACTTTTCAGCTCCAGAATTTCTTTTTCTTTTTTTTTTTTTTTTTTTGCGGTACACGGGGCTCTCACTGCTGTGGCCTCTCCCGTTGCGGAGCACAGGCTCCAGATGCGCAGGCTCAGCGGCCATGGCTCATGGGCCCAACCTCTCCGCGGCATGTGGGATCTTCCCGGACTGGGGCACGAACCCGTGTCCCCTGCATCGGCAGACGGACTCTCAACCACTGTGCCACCAGGGAAGCCCCAGAATTTCTTTTTAGTTTCTTTTTTGATATTTCCATTTTGCTCATACATTGTTTTCTTGACTTTCTCCATGTCTTCCATTAGTTCTTTGAGCATCTTTAAGACAGTTGTCTTTGTCATCTAGCAATTCTGCCATCTGGTCTTTCTCAGTGATGGTTTCCGTCAGGTTCTTTCTTCCTTTGAACAGGCTGTTCTTTCCTGTACACCTTGTGAATTTTTGTTGAAAACTGGACATTTGAATCTAGTAATGTAGTAACTCTGGAAATCAGATTCTCCCCCTTCCTCAGGATTTGCTGCATTTTGGTTTTGTTTTGTTGCTTGTTGTAAGCTGTGTCTCTGGTGGGGATAAGCCTGAGGTATAAACATCGATCTTCTCAGGTCTTTTTTTAAACCTGCATATTTCCTTGGGCATGTACCTTTCTCTGGTCTTATGTGTTGACTTTATAAATTCCCCTGTATTTGTGGTTTCTTTTCAAAATCCTAGACTTTAAATGTCTGGCTCCCAAAAGGGAAAAGCAGAAAAATGAATGGAAGTGGAAAAAAGGGGTGCTGGCCCTTTAATTCCCTTGGACGTTGCTTCAGCTGGAGCGGGAGGGGCTTGCAACACCGAGGAGGGGTTCCACATGGGCCACCTACCTATGTTTCTGCACCTCCAAGATCAGAAGCAGCAATCAGAACACAGAGCCCCAGTTTTTGGAGGTCAAGGTCCCTATTGCCCACGCTGGCTCCCCAAAGCTGCCCATAAGCTGCTCCAGGAGCTCTTGCACAGCTGCCTGCCATGTGGCTAAGGGTCGGGGGTGGGTATCAGCCACTATGCTGGGAGCTGAAATTGGCTGGACTTAACTGCAGTTTACCATCCAAACCCTCCCCTGGAAGTTGCAAGCCTTTGGATAGGCTCCAGAATTCAAAGGCAGTTACAACAGCCACATCCTGCCAGTGCAGTTGTAATCTGGGCGAGGAGACAGAGTCCTGGGGCTTCCTACCCCACCACCTTCCCAGCAACCTCTCTCCTCCTGTTTGGACTCTTGTCCTCCAGGCGTGGAGGATGAGTTTCTCATTGGATCATAATCTTGGCTTTTCTGCTGCCTGTCCTCAGTGCCAACATGGCACCTGTCCCCTGATTCTTATGATGTACATTAATAGCCTTCCTTCTCCCACATCCTCCCAAGGGGATTTGCTGAGGTTCAAGGTCACCTTGGCTCAGAATGTGAGACATGAGAGCCTAACATGAGCTCTCTTGTTATAAGAACATTCTAATTTCTCACAGGTAAAAATGATCACCTGGTCATGAACCTCCCTTGGCACACGCATGCCTGGAACTACTGAGCTCCCAGCGTCCGCTTGCCAAACTCCTATTGGTTCTCTGAGACTCACCCCAAAGGTAATGTCCTGATTGAATCCATGCACAGACAGTCTATCCAATCCTTTAGGTGTGTTTCCACAGAACAGCAAATAATACCATTAGATATTTTCTGCGTGCCTTTGTTAAGTGAGTGATTGAATAAATCGTTACTTCTTATATTATTGCCAAAACATCTATGAGAAATGTTTGAGCTGGAGACCGGATGCAGGCACCTCTGAAAAGGGAGAAAGAACTAGTCCTTGGCAAACATTGGGACAAGGATGCAAGACTGACAGCATTCCCATGGCTCTGGAGGGAGTGATGTGGTCTGCTTTCGGTTGATTTCATACCGTTGGCCTAAGTACACTCACAAGTGCTAGGAAGGCCTGGCAACGGGACCCTGCGAACGCCACTTAGTAAGCTACTACGGTGATTAAACTGCAGGATGCTGCAGAGTGCCTTCTTAGCTCTTTTCTCTAGCACGTCCCCTCAGCTGGGAAGCATCCGGCTTTTAATTTGGGAAAGCAGGAGATGGCAGGCGTCCTGTCCATCAGCGTCATCTGTCACCATCTTTGAGCTGCCAGCACGACAGCTGGGGAAGAGCGGGTTCAAGTTGACGGGCAGAACGTTTTACATCGAATGAGTTTGTGTGGAATAACAGTATAATAAATAAGGCTCTAGAGGAACCCGGTTATCACTTGCATTCCAAAAGTGAGATATGGCCTCACCAGGAGCTCACAGAGCCATCTGTCGTCAAATAGTCTTTGTGTCAAAGGCTGGACTGGCCTGAGGAAATGGAAACATCAGCAGAGGAGAGCAAATGACAACACTGTGTCTTTTCCAAAAGATTTACAGGGAGCCACCTCCAGGAGCTGGAGATTTCCAGACGATTTGGAAATAAATATATAAAACCACTACCCAAAGCGGTGAGACTTGAAATCCTGGCTGCTGAATGCTAATGAGTCTTCCCACTGGATAAGTTCAGTTTCTGTCACTCGGGGTACGTTCTTGAGTAATATAATCTTTATCTGCTTGGATTTGGGGCTGGGATTACTGTGATCTCCTTTAATGTGTTTTTGCCAGTTTGATATATCAAAATCCGATCGTCCCCGAAGCACTCTGCTGATGACACAACCGCTGGTGACAGGAACACTGAAAGTGGATGAAATCTTGAGAATTGGAGAAAAGCTGTAGGGATTTGTGGTTGTTTGGTTTCCTCGTTTTTTTGTTGAGGAAAAGGAGGAGGGAACTCACAAGCTGACACGATAGAGAATTGGGCGTAAACAACACCTCATGGGTCAATAGCACAACCACCAGCTGAGTGCCGCAGACCACGTGTTGACGGGAACGTCTGGGAGGGCAGAGAGGCGCTCTGGCCATTGGAAAAGGAAATGCATTAGAAGAGCAATTCATTGAGATGAAAAGTTCAAGGCTAGCCAAGTCCCAGGGGCAGCAAATGTGGGAGATTTGATGGGCCTTATCTGCATAAGGTCTTCAGCCTGGACTGGCCCTGGTAAGGTTTAGTCCTGGAGGATGTGCGAGGTTCCACTGTGATGGGAGACCCTGCAGTGGCTGCCCTTGGGAATTACAGGGTTGGGTCCCTAGGGTCAGAGTTCAGTGAGGCCGACTTTGGTGGTTCAAACTCACAGAATTCGCCTCTGATCGGGTTTCCCTGTTTGGAACAATCCTTCCCCAGTGTATCTCTGGACCAGGACCAGTGGACATTTACAGCACGGATGGCAGGGTGGTCCCCACCTCCATTTGCCCCCTTCGGGGCGCCTCACTGTGTGGCAGAGCCTGCAGAGCTGAAAACGCTACCCTCCAGCCTCGACTAGAGTTCGGCTGTGATTTAGGGAGGTCCTACCAATCGGACGGACCTGTGTGAGACTTGGAGACTGGTTTCGTTCTGGTGGCCAGGAACGGGAGTTATTGCATAATGGGGACAGAGTCCCAGCTGTACAAGACAAAAAGAGTTCCGGAGACGGACGGTGATGACGGCTGCACAGCAAGGTGAATGTCCTTAATGCCACTGAACTGTACACTTAAAAATGGGTAAGGTGGTAAATTTCATGTTATGTGTATTTTACCACGATTAAAAGTTGTTTTTTAAAAAATTTTTTTTGGGCCTTGAGGCTTGTGGGATCTTAGTTCCCTGACCAGAGATTGAACCTGGGCCCCCGGCAGTGAAAGTGTGGAGTCCCAACAACTGGACCACCAGGGAACTTAAAAAAAATTGTTTTTTTAATAAAAAGAAAAATCATTCCACTCTTGTGCATATATAAAAAGGAAAATATAGGCCGAATCAATAAGTTAATGCTTTTCTAAAACTCACGCATGTGTAGAACTTACTCCTTCTAAATCACTTTTTGATTCAGAGTCACTGATGCCCAGGTTTACCAGCATCACCGGTCTCAGTACCACGAGCAGCGCAGTGAGGGTGAGGCAGCATTTAAGGCCGCTCCACCGTATCCAGGATGTTCATCCAGGTTCCTGACGCCCATTCTGCAAGTCCTGATGCATCAGCAACACCCACGCCCTGACTGCTGACTGGCCAACATGGCATAGCCCAATCTCAGAGCTGTTAAAACATGGGGAAACAGTGTGTGCCAGAAGCAATGAAATACTCTTCTTCACTTTTATTAGCTGGCCTGGATGAGCCTAAAACGAGGCTACCAAAACGCTCCCTCTAAATGGAAATCTCGTCCCCTGTTTAAAACCCTTCAATGGCTTTGAACATTGACCAAAAGAACAAAGTCCAAACCCCTCTGCATGGGATACAAAACTCTTCACGACCTGTTTCTTTAAAAAATTATTAATTAGGGCTTCCCTGGTGGCGCAGTGGTTGAGAACCTGCCTGCCAATGCAGGGGACACAGGTTCGAGCCCTGGTCTGGGAAGATCCCACATGCCGCGGAGCAACTGGGCCCGTGAGCCACAATTACTGAGCCTGTGCGTGCAAAGAAGAGTGGCCCCCGCTTGCCACAACTAGAGAAAGCCCTTGCACAGAAACGAAGACCCAACACAGCCATAAATTAATTAATTAATTTTAAAAAATTATTAATTATTTTAAGCACACAAACATGTAGAGAACAACATAACATAAATAATGTGGTGCAAGCAACCAGATTGGAAAATATGACAAATGTTTGCACTTTGCCATGTTTGCCTAGAATATTTGGTTTTTAATCTAAAGGAATAAGCTGTTCCCGGTGCATTGATGTTCTCTGTGTGCACTGCTCGTCCTATTGTCCTCTTCTTCCCAGGGCCAATCGCTCTCTGGAAGATGTGACACATCCCTTCCATCCATGTTTTACACTTTCACTTTAGCTGAACCCTTTCCTCCCTCCCTGTAATAACACACTGGATTGTTTTGTGTTTTTCACTTTTACGTATATTTTATTAACTGTCTAAATCCTTCAGCAATGTGTGTTTCTCATCATTTTCCTGTTGGTGGGCACTAATGTTTCCCCATTTTTACCATTTCTAACAATAGGGCAGTTAACATTTTGAGCACGTCTCTTTTGTATGATAGTGAGAGTTTCTCCACAGCAGCGTTGTTAGTAGAAATATCATAAAGCCCCAAATGAGAGTTATATATGTAACATAAAATGTTCTAGTAGCCACATTAAAAAATATAAAAAGAAACTGATGAAATTAATTTTAATAACATATTTTAACCCAACATAGCCAATATATCCATCTCAACATATATCCAATACATTAATGAAACACCTTACAGTATTTCTTTAAAAAAAAAATTATTTATTTATTTTTGGCTGCGTTGGGTCTTCGTTGCTGTGCGCGGGCGTTTTCTAGTTGCGGCGAGCGGGGGCTATTCGTTGCAGTGCACGGGCTTATTGTGGTGGCTTCTCCTGTTGCGGAGCACAGGCTCTGGGCGCGCTGGCCTCAGTAGTTGCAGCACGCGGGCTCAGTAGTTGTAGCTCGTGGGCTGTAGAGCGCAGGCTCAGTAGTTGTGGTGCACAGGCTTAGTTGCTCCGCGGCATGTGGGATCTTCCCGGATCAGGGATCGAATCCGTGTACCCTGCATTGGCAGGCGGATTCTTAACCACTGTGCCACCAGGGACGTCCAGTATTTCTTTCATAAAGTCTTCAAATCTGAAACAAATTTCTCAGTTTGGATGAGCCACATTTCAAGAGTCACACGATGCTGGTGATTACTGTATAGGACAGCGTGACTGTGAAGTATGTATTTAGAGATGGAAACATAGGGTCACAGGATATGACACGCCATCTGCAACCTTGCTAGATATTATTAACGTGCTCTTCAAAGTGTGCAAAAGTCACCCTTCCCTGGTGTCCTTCCCGACACTCAAGTGTGATCTGCCTGCCAATCTTGGCTCGTCTGCTGGGTATGAAAAGGCACCTAATTGTACTTTTCTTTGTTTGCTTTCCTGGTAAGTTTGAGTACTTTTTCATGTTTACTGATCACTTGGGTTACTTTTTTCTATGAATTTCTCATTCTGATCCTTTGTTCATTTTTCTGAGTTACATTTTTCTTGTTGATACGTGGTTCTTTATATATTCTAGCTACAGAGCTTTGATGGACATGTATCTTACAAACGTCACTTTCTAGCCCATGATTTGTCTTTGCATTTTGTCATACAGAAAATTTTAATTTCAATGTAATATTTATCAATATTTTCCTTTATGGGTTTGTGCATTTTCCGTGTCGGTTAAGCAATTCTTCCTTGCTTGGAAGTCATAAAGACACTTGCCTATTATTTTTTTCTTTAAGAGTTTTAAAGTTTTCCTTTTCACATTTAGTTCTTTATTCTAGCTGGAATTTTCTTTGTGTTAAGCTTGATGTAGAAGATTTACCACCTCACACCCAGTAGGATGGCTGCTATCAAAAAACACCAGAAAATAACAAGTGTTGATGAGGATGTGGAGAAATTCGAACACTTGTGCACAGTTGGTGGGAGTGTAAAATGGTGCAGCCACTGTGGAAAACAGTATGGCAGTTCCTCAAAAATTTTAAAATAGAATTACCATATGATCTAGCAATTCCACTTCTGGGTACATACCCAAAAGAATGGAAAGCAGGGTCTCCAAGAGCTTTTTTTTTTTTTTTTTTGTGGTACGCGGGCCTCTTACTGCTGTGGCCTCTCCCGTTGCGGAGCACAGACTCCGGACGCGCAGGCTCAGCGGCCATGGCTCACGGGCCCAGCCGCTCCGCGGCATGTGGGATCTTCCCGGACCGGGGCACGAACCCGTGTCCCCTGCATCGGCAGGTGGACTCTCAACCACTGTGCCACCAGGGAAGCCCTCCAAGAGATATTTTTTATGCTCATGTTCACAGCAGCCTTATTCACAAAGTATGGCACATACATACAATGGAATATTATTCAGCCTTTAAAAAGAGGGAGTTCTGGCACACGCTACAGTGTGAATGAACCCCAAGGACATTATACTGAATGAACTAAGCCCGTCACAAAAAGGCATACTGCATGATTCCACTTATATGAGGTACTTAGACTAGTCAAAATCACAGAGACAGAAAGTAGAACGGTGGGTGCCAGGGCTGGGGGGAGGGGAGGATAGGGGCTTATTGTGTCATGGGAACGGAGTTTCAGTTTTACAAGATGAAATGAGTTATGGAGATAAATGGTGGTGACAGTTGCACACAATTATGAATGTATTAAATGCCAATGAACTGTACGTTTAAAAAATGGTTAAGATGGGGCTTCCCTGGTGGCGCAGTGGTTGAGAATCCGCCTGCCGATGCAGGGGACGCGGGTTCGTGCCCCGGTCCGGGAAGATCCCACATGCCGCGGAGCGGCTGGGCCCGTGAGCCATGGCCGCTGAGCCTGCGCGTCCGGAGCCTCTGCTCCGCAACGCGAGAGGCCACAGCAGTGAGAGGCCCGCGTACCTCAAAAAAAAAAAAAAAAAAAGGTTAAGATGGTAAATCTTATGTATATTTCACCACAATAAAAAAATAGAAAGGGGAATTCCCTGGTGGTCCAGTGGTTAGGACTCTGTGCTCTCACTGCCGAGGGCCCGGGTTCGATCCCTGGTTGGGGCACTAAAATCCCACAAGCGCACACTGTGGCCAGAGAAAAGAAAAAGAAAGGAAAAGAAAAATGTACTGGGGAAAGTGGGAGGGCTTCAAATGTACCATTAATGAATGAATGAATGAATGGTGGGAGAGAATAGGCAGCGAGGGAAGGAGAAGGGACTTTAACCTAGAGAGAAGATGCCAGATATTAAGAGATGACAATGGAAGGAGGACTGGGAGCTTCGACCTCAGTCTCAGCAGGGGCGAAGCCGTCTCCCGACCAGGGGAGGGCGAGGCTCGAGGTGCGGGTGTGGGGCGTGCTCCCCTCGGGAACTGACAAAGAGTCACTACAGATGCCACTATCCACTGAGAGGTAAATCGAAGCAAAATACATACTTTATGATTGCCATATAACACATTTAATTTTGTGTTTTGCCATGTGGATTGCCAACTGGTCCAGCATCACGCACTGAAAAGTCTGTTATCGCCTCATTGATTTCTCAAACATCTGTCTGTACCCAGCTCTCACGCCTGGGATTTTTTTGCGGCCTCTATCTATTCTGCTCCAAGTTTCTAGCTTTGATCCGGGACCACAGGCCTAAGTACGATTTTTATAATAAAATCTTGACATTTGCTATGGGAAGACCTTCTCTTCTTTATTCTTCAGAACTGTCTTGGCCATTTTGGACCTTTAAATTCCTTCCGAGTTTAAGGAGCAGCTGGTCAACTTCCGGAAATGACCCGTCGGGATTTTGATTGAAATAGCATTGACTTTTTGGATGAATCTGGACAGAACTCGTGCTTTTAAGATGAAATCTTCCCATCCATGAACATGTAGTTCTCTGCTGTCAATGGATGTTTAAAATTTTGTCCTTCACTAATTTCTTAAAATTTAAAAGATTTTTGACATGTAATTTTTATTACTGTAAATGGCATCTTTAAAAAATTTATTTTCAGGACTTCCTTGGTGGTTCAGTAGTTAGGACTCCGCGCTTCCATTGCAGGGGACGCGGATTCGATCCCTGGTCGGGGAGCTAAGATTCCACATGCCGTGTGACATAGCCAAAAAAAAAAATTTTTTTTTTCAAACTGGCTTTCCTGGTGTGTCACCATACTACTGATTTTTGAAGTTGCTCATAAGTTGCTCTTATATCAAAACTCTCACTGGTTAGAACACTCTGCTCCAGCGTCTGGATCTTCTTTGGGGACAACCGTATAGCCCGTCAACCACACACACCTGTAGCTTCCCCCTCACTCCCAATCTGCAGCCCCACTTTCTCTCGGGCGCCCCTCCAGCCCTCATCCTTGCTGCACGTGTGTCTTGCATTAGCCTCCCGTGAGGACTGTTTCATTTGCACAAGTTCTGTTGTGTCTCTGGGCCTTGTGGGGGTCATTTCTCTCCCTGGAGTCTCCTTGTTCCCCTAGCTCCACCAGGTTTCATGCAAATGTCACCTCCCACGTGAAAGGTCCCTAACTCAGCCGCAGGAGGAATGGTTTCTTCATTCCTCAGAACTTCGGGGACAAAGGCATCTCCCGTTAGGGACCATGCACGACGTGCTGTGCTTCAGGCTTTGTCACCCTTGTTGGAGTGAGGGCGCCCGAGTTCGGTGACTATGTCAGATCCAGCTCTGTACTCCCAATGACTGGCCCCCTAGAGCCTGGCACACAGGAAGCGTCAGGAAAGGCTTGATCAAGCTGTATCTAAACTTCAGTTAGTAGAGCTGGGATGGTGGTTACCCCAGATCTAGAGTTGTATCCTTAACACTGTGGGTTCCAGGGATTGATTTCATCACATTAACCAACCTCACAGTTTGATTTATAAGTTGGAAGACTAGTGTGAGAAAAATGGATTGTGAAATATATATTGATCTCTGCCCCCGGTTCCTGACATAGAGCTCCTAGAACCCTTGGAATTTCATGGGTAAATGAATCTTTTTTTTTTTTTTTTAATGAGATGACTCGGGTGGCGGGTGGGGAGGGGGTAGTCCTGAAGAGCTTCAGGAGTGGGACTGGTCACTCGAAAAACCAAGCCATGATTAGAAGCTTGGGACTTTCAGCCCCCTGCTCCCCTTGTGTGGAGAGCAGAGAGAGGCTGGAGGTGGAGTTAATAATCCTACCTCATCATGCCTACCTGATGAAGCCACCATAAAAGCACCAGGGATTCGCAGAGCTTCCGGGTTGCTCAACAAACACATGGCGGTGCCAGGAGGGGGGTGCACCGGCGGGGACAAGGGAGCTCCGTGCCCTTTCCCCAGACCCCACTCTATGCATCTTTCCATCTGGATGTGCCCTAGCCTTCATCATATTCTTTCATCATAAACCGGTAAATGTAAGGAAGGGTTTCAGGAGGTCCTATGAGCCATTCTAGCAAATTATCAAACCCAAGGAGGGGATGTGAGGACCCCACCTTACAGACCAGTCAGACGAAGGTTTAGGGAATCTGGGACCTGTGATTGGCGTCTGAAGTGGGAGTTAGCCTTATGGGACTGAGCTGTGAACCTGTGGGGACCGCACTAACTCCAGTTACTGTCCGAACAGAACTGAATCACAGGACAAGCAGCTGGTGTCAGAGCATGGGTTGAGATGGGGAAAAACCCCCACATCCGGTGTCAGAGGTCTTGTGAGCATGGTAGTTGTCTGAGAGTAAAGGAAAACACAGTTTATCAACTTAGGCTGTGACTTTGCTCTTACCTGGGAAACAAGACAAGCCATGGGCCCAGCGCACAGCCTCCCCAAGAGCTCAACCCCACCAGAGACCCCAAAATAGATGAGGGAGTCATAGGTGAGCAGAGCAGAGCTCCTAGCTCCAGCCGGCCAGCCTTGCCCTCCTATCACTTGTACTATCATTTTCTTTGTATATACTTATTTTTTTAATGTAAATTTTATTTATTTTTGGCTGTGTTGGGTCTTCGTTGCTGCATGTGGGATTTCTCTAGTGTGGTGCACGGGCTTCTCATTGCGGTGGCTTCTCTCGTTGCAGAGCACAGGCTCTAGGCGCACAGGGTGCAGTAGTTATGGCTCGCGGGCTCTAGAGCATGGGTTCAGTAGTGGTAGCGCACTGGCTTATTTGCTCTACGGCACGTGGGATCTTCCAGGACCAGGGCTCGAACCCATGTCTCCTGCCTTGGCAGGCGGATTCTTAACCACTGCGCCACCAGGAAATCCCCTCTTTGTGCATTTTTTAAAAGTCAATTATCTCCTTTCCCCTAAAATGTATTTGAAAAGGAAAATTTATATCACTTCTTTACATTTTAAACCAGGGTCACCGGAGATAAACAGAAAGTAACTGAAAAGAAAAAAAATGCATTAAAGTTTAGCTGGAAAGTTCTGCCTGCTAACAGCGCTGGGGCCCAGGCCTGCCCTACCTACCACGATTCAGTGTAAGACACGTTAGTGCTGAAGGCCAGCACCAGGCTTCCTTCTGACCACCGTCAGTGGTCACAGCATGTGGTCTCCAGAAGCTGATCAGAGGCAGGACTCTGTATACTCCATCAGCATCACCGGCAATATCTAGTGAGCGTCCTGACTGAAGCGCTTCTTTTGTTTTTTTAGTGGGTATAAATCATTTAAACCTGGTAAGATTTAGAATTAAAATTAGAAATGTTTACAAGAATTTTTACAAGGTTTATATACACAGAAAAAGCTTGGAAGGGTATCGCCCAATGTCACTAATGTTGACTGCTGGACTTGTGTGTGTGTGTGTGTGGAATAATTTTAGATTTACAGAGAACCTGCAAAGATAATGCAGAGAGTTCTTATGTACCTTTCACCCAGTTTGTTTCCCCTAATGGTACATTCCTCTTATCTCACATTTCTGTGGTGCATTTGTCAGAACTTAGAAACCAACACTGGCCATTACTATCAACTAAACTCTAGACTTTATTTGGATTTCACCAAATTTTCCTTTTTTCTGGTTCAAGGATCCAACCCAGGGTCCCACCATTTCACTGAGTTGTCACATCCCCTTTGTCTCCTCTGATCTGTGACTGTTCTGTATTTTTATGACCTTGACAAGTGTTTTTCTCTGTTGTTAGTGCTTTGGGTGTCTTATCTAAGAAACCACTGCCTAATTCGAGGTCACAAGGGTTTTTACCCGTGTTTCCTTCTCAGAGTTTGATTGTTCAGCTCTTACACTGAGGTCCTTGACCCATTTTGGGTTACTGTTTGTACACAGTGTGAGGTAGGGATCCAACTGCATTCTTTTGCGTGAGGCTGTCCAGTCATCCCAGCATCATCTGTTGAAAATACCATTCTTTCCCCACTGAATGGTCTTGGCACCATTACTGAAAATTAACTGACCATGAATGTGAGAGTTTATTTCTGGATCATCAATTCTAGATTACATATAAATCAATATTTCATGCAGTACCACACCGTCTTAATTACTGCAGCATTTTAGTAAGTTGCAAAACTGCGAAGTGCGAGTCCTCCAACTTTTTCCAAGACTGTTTTGGCTATTCTGGGTCCCCTGAATTTCCATATGAATTTTAGAATTAGCTTGCCAATTTCTACAAAGAAACCACCTGGATTTTGATGGGCATTGTATTCATCACTGTGCTTTTTGATAACACGTAAAAGCAAATATGCCAGTTCATAGTTATGTCATGACATTTCACTGGAATAACAATATGGTCCCAACTTGTCATATTAAACAATTAGAAAACTTAAAAGGGCCACGTTTATTTTGAACGTCACATCTGAACACAGGGGTTTAGTTTGTTTAAAGACTTTATTTCTAACAGATGTTACAGCTTATGAGTCATAAAAATCATCAAAATCATCGGTGGACGTGTCATGGTTTCTAGGACGTAAGGCAGCTTCGATCTCTGAGTTACTGTCGTCAGACTCGCCCCAGAAGGCTGGAAGAGAAAACCAGACAGCCGCTCAGCATCTCTGCAGTCTGATTAGCTCGGCTTAATCAGCCGTGGCCCGCAAAGAGCCTCCTGGGGGCCCTGCGTGGTGCACCTGAGCGGACAGGCCCGGGGCGCAGGCCAGTGTTGCAGCAACGACTCGCTTCTGCGTGCTCCACGTGCTGCGATGGGAACTCATGGCAGAACACTTGCTCCTCCCTTCTGCCCAACTCTCCACTGTAGGATGGGAATCTGTAACCAGGGTGAACATGGGGGCAGGGCGGCTGGGTGCTCTACCAGGCCCGCTAACAGCTTGCCTGACTGCTCCTCGCCGTGAGCTCCCTCTGTTCCTCAGCACAGGGACACGGTGGAGGAACAGCAGTGAGGTCTGTGCTGAGACGAGGGCGTGGGTACACGCAGTTCATTTGGGAGGTGACCCTGGGCAGGATGGGGGGCGGAGCGGGTGTTAACCAGGAGCAGGGCTGGCAGTGGACCGCTGTGGTCAGTCCTGCCGGGGCCTCAGAGAGACCGCAGAACGCTCCTCAGATGGCCCCAAAAGCCAGCAAGGAAGTGGGGTTATTTATCCACCAACTCCCACCCTTCAGTGGCTGGGGGTTGTTCTCAACCAGGCGTCGACTCCCTGGAGCTCCTGGCTCCTGTGGCCAGAGAAAATCCCCCGGGGGGAGCCACAAGCTGCCCGACAGGGAGGCTGCAGGCTCGGCCTGGAGTGCCAGGGTGTGGTGGGCCCACCGCCCGTGACACTGACCGCCCCTGCGACCCCCGTATCTACAAGGCACAGCCTGCCACCGCCGCGATGACTCCTGAGATGTGACCCCATCTAATCCTCGCACCAACCTGGCGAGGTGAGTACAAACACTTCTGTTTTACCAAGGCTGAGAGAGGGTAAGTACATGGCCCGATCACGGCGGCAGAGGGTGCTCAAGCCCCAAGTCCCACTGGACCGGCTGGGAACAGGGTTTCAGAGGCAGGAGTAGGGGTGGCCCAAGCTCGGCAGGGGATACGCCACTGCCAGTGTGGAAGGAGGGTGTTGAGGGATACATAGGAGCTCCCTAGGCAGAGGAAAAGGGACAGGAATGTCACAGAGAAGGAAGGGTGTGAGCGAAGGCACAGAGGTACGAGGGCGGAGCACAGGGAAGGCTGGCTGCGGCTGGATCCACCGAGGAGAGGACGCGACCTCGGAGGAACAGGGCTGGGAGCAGGGGCCGGGCCAGACCACAAGGGGACGTTCCAGACTCTACCCTGCAGGTGGCGGGGGCGCTGGCCCTGCTTCCCCAGCAGGCAGACGTCTGGATGAGGATTCAGAAGCCAGGGCTGGGGGAGGGGCGGGGGAGGGCTACCGCAGGAGCCCTCAGGTCAGAGCAGCAGGTACCTGCGGGCAGTGGCAGTGAGGGGACAGAGGTGAGGACGTTTCATGTGGAAGACATGGCAGTGGGGGGGCGCGGGGGGGGGAGGCCAGGATCCCCTGCAAAGTCATACCTGCAGATTAAAGCGCTGGGCACCACGGACCCTGGCACCCGTGCTCTCAGAAGCCCCCAGTCCTCCCCCAGGAGAGCTGCAGGGCCCGTGAGCACAGGCAGGCGCCTCCGCCCGCCCCCAAGCGTGCCTGACACCACACGTCACAAACCACCCTTTTAGCTAAAACACAAAATGAGAGTCTGGTCTCTGGTTATTTCTCTTACCTTTAGACTTTAAATTGGTAGCTAGTTTCTTTTTGTTTTCATGCCTGGAAAATAAAGAAAGAACCTAAGTCCTGAAAAAATAAAGACAATCAGACTAATAGTTTTACAAGGAGCGCATTAGGGAAGAAGCACACATTACTCACTGGGAGGCCAGAAGGTTTACATTTACTCCCCAAAATTTTTTTTTTAACATCTTTATTGGAGTATAATTGCTTTACAACGGTGTGTTAGTTTCTGCTTTATAACAAAGTGAATCAGTTATACATATACATATGTTCCCATATCTCTTCCCTCTTGCATCTCCCTCCCTCCCACCCTCCCTATCCCACCCCTCTAGGTGGTCACAAAGCACGGAGCTGATCTCCCTGTGCCATGCAGTTTTAAAAGCAAAAAGCCCTGCGGATGCTCTGGTGGGAGGGTCCCGGGCGCATCGGGCCGCACGCTGGGCGCTCACTGGGGAGGCCGCCAGGGCAGGAGGCAGGCCCTGGCACGCACCGAGCAGGCAAAGCGCAGCACTGCCAGCTAAGCTGAAAGCAGAGGGTCTGAGGAACAGGGAGAAGTCGGCCAGGAGGTTACAACACTTACCTTTGTCAAGCCAGCGATACGATTCTCAACTGCTTAACAAGGAGTTCAAAATAACTGTTTGCTTAATTAAGGGTATTAACTCGTGGTAGAGAAAAACGCAAGAATCTTGTCACCTGTGTTTAGGTTTCTGAGTGTCACACACACGAAAGTGCAAGTGTCCAGGGATGCATCTAACACCGGGTGACTCGCTTACTAAACCCACTGGACCGAGAAACTGGCTCTGCGGGAGACTGTGTCCATCTGCGTCACCTTCTCCAGAGCTTTCGCAATTGTCATGCGCATGGAAGTCCCCTCTCGGAGTACCATTCCAGTTTCTTATTACACTTAAATTCTTTAAAGTTCATCCTAAATGGTCAACGAGATGTTAAAAAAGAAACAGTCACTTGTGTATGGCTTGACATTTTTCTCATACTCCTGTTGAAGTTTTCCCTTCCATTTACATTTGCAGATTACTCCGTGAAGGCAGATTCCAGCCTTTAGGTGGGAAGAGCGCTGAGAAAAGACGAGGACGCATCGTGCAGAAGCACTGCTGCTCTCTCGGCAGATGCAAGAAACCCTGGGAACACATCTCTGTCACTTTGGCTCAAGTCTGGCTAACCTATGGTTTGAAAATCTGCCTTTTGCCATAGCTGCCATAATTTACATTTTTTTTTTTCAGTAAAACAAGCTCCATGAAGGCATAATTTTCTAGGCAGTCTGTGCTCTGTCAGTGCTCCCTTTAAACTTGGTGGCTGTTTCTTTGTTTTGACTGAAATATAGTTGATGTACAATATTATATAAGTTACAGGTGTACAACATGATGATTCACAATTTTCAAAGGCTATACTCCGTTTATAGTTACTGTAAAATACTGGCTGCACTCCCTGTGTTGAACAATGTATCCGTACCTCTTAATCCCTTCCCCCTGTCTCGCCTACCCCCCAGCCCCCTGCACTGGTAACCACTAGTTTGTTGTTTTTTTTTTTTTTTTAATTTCTATTGGAGTATAGTTGATTTATAACGTTGTGTTAGTTTCTGCTGTACAGCAAGGTCAATCACTTATACATACACATATACCCATTCTTTTTTAGATTCTTTTCCCATATAGTCATTACATTACAGAGTATTGAGTAGGGTTCCCTGTGCTATACAGTAGGTCCTTATTAGTGTTCTCTATATCTGTGAGTCTGTTTCTTTTTCTATTACACTCACTAGTTTGTTGTATTTTTTAGGTTCCACATACAAGTGATATCATACAGCATTTGTCTTTCTCCGACTTATTTCACTTAGTGTAATACCCTCTAAGCCCACCCATGTTGTTGCAAATGACAAAATTTCATTCCTTTTTATGGCTGAGGAGTATTCTATTGTGTATATATGTACCACATCTTCTTTATCCATTCATCTGTTAATGGGCACTTAGGTTGCTCCCATACCTTAGCTGTTGTAAACAGTGCTGCTATGAACACTGGGGTGCATGTGTCTTTTCAAATAGTGTTTTCGTTTCTTTCAGATACATACCCCAGAAGTGGAACTGCTGGGTCATATGGTAATTCTATTTTTAGTTTTTTGAGAGACCTCCATACTGTTTTCTACAGTGGCTTCACCAATTTACATTCCCACCAACTGTGTACGGAGGGTTCCCTTTTCTCCTCGCCAATACTTGTTATTCATCGTCTTTTTAATGATGGCCATTCTAACCGGTGTGAGGTGATACCTCATTGTGGTTTTGATTTGCATTTCTCTAATAATTAGCAATGTGGAGCATCTTTCCATGAGCTTGTTGGCCATCTCTATGTCTTCTTCAATAAATTTGAAAAATGTCTATTCAGGTCTTCTGCCCATTTTTTAATCAGCTTGTTTTATTGATACTGAGTTGTATGAGCTGTTTATATATTTTGGATATTAACTGCTTATCAGTCATATCATTAGCAAATATTTTCTTCCAGTCTGTAGGCTGTCTTTTCATGTTGTCAATGGTTTCCTTTGCTGTACAAAAGCTTTAAGTTTAATTAGGTTCCATTTGTTTACTTTTGCTTTTATTTCCTTTGCTTTAGGAGACAGATCCAAAAAAATATTGCTACGATTTATGTCAAAGTGTGTTCTGCCTGTTTTCCGCTGCAGTTTTATAGTATCCGGTCTTAACATTGAGGTCTTTAATCCATTTTGAGTTTATTTTTGTATATTTTAGAGAATGTTCTAATTTCATTGTTTTACATGTGGTTGTCCAGCTTTTCCAGAACCACTTGTTGAAAAGACTGGTCTTTTCTCCATTGTATATTCTTGCCTCCTTTGCTATAGATTAACTGACCATAAATGTGTGGGTTTATTTCTGGGCTCTCTATTCGGTTCCATTGATCTATGTGTCTGTTTTTACGCCAGTAATGTACTGTTTTGATGACTGTAGCTTTGTAGTTAGGGAGTGTGATTCCTCCAGCTCTGTTCTTCTTTCTCAAGATTGTTTTGGTTATTCGGGGTCTTCTGTGTTCCCATATGAATTTCAAAATTATTTGTTCTATTTCTGTGAAAAATGCCCTTGGTATTTTGATAGGGATTGCACTGAACCTGTAGATTGCCTTGGGTACTATGGTCATTTTAACAATATTAATTCTTCCAATTCATGAACACAGTATATCTTTCCATATGCTTGTATTGTCTTCAATTTCTTTCATCAGTATCTTACAGTTTTCCGAGTACAGGTCTTTTATCTCTTTAGGTAGGTTTATTCCTAGGCATTTTATAATTTTTGATGTAATGGTAAATGGGATTGTTTTCTTAATTTCTTTCTGATACTTCATTGTTATTGTATAGAAATGCAACAAATTTCAGTATATTAATTTTGTATCCTTCAACTTTACTGAATTCATTGATGCGTTCTAGTAGTTTTCTGGTGGCATCTTTAGGGTTTTCTATGTATAGTACTATGTCATCTGCAAAGAGTGACAGTTTTACTTCTTCCTTTCCAATTTGGATTCCTTTTATTTCTTTTTCTTGTCTGATTGCTGTGGCTGGGATTTCCAATACTATGTTAAATAAAAGTGGCAAGAGTGGGCATCCTTGTCTTGTTCCTGATCTTAGAGGAAGCGCTTTCAGCTTTCCTTGGTGAGTGCCTGTTTATCTGATGTGACCAACTAGTGGCCTATGCCATTTCTCCATGAAGAGTGGATGGCCCCACAGCCAGTGCTGACTGTCATGGAGGCCGCCAGTCAGGTGGCTGCTGACAGTGTAAACCTGAGTCCACCTTCTGTAAGAGTGCATGCACACACACACACACACACACACACACACACAAAACACAACTGTGGGTTGTGTCTACTCTCTATCCAGCTCCCACTTCATGAGGACACCAGGCTCAGTGCAGGGTGGGTAGGCAGACATAACAATGCTGTAAAGATGCAGGGAGACTAGTTTGCCAGCTGACGTTTAAACAGTAAGAGCCACGTGGGATTGTGGGGAGATGGCAGGATCACCACAAGCAGAAGGCAGGCAGGAGGACTGAGAGAACAGGTGGATGATGGGGCGGGTGGTGGTGTGGCTGCAGGATCCCAGAGGAAGCAATGCACTCCCTGGACTCTACTGTGAGAGCTGGAAAGGATTTCCAGGCCAGGCCCAAGGCAAGGGCACAGAGGCAGGCGAGCACATGCCAGGTCCTTACAGCCTGGCCCCTGCTCTGAGCTCCATATGCATGTCCCGGGCTCACCTGCTGGCTCCAACTTGGCTGCCTCCAAAGAGTCTCACGGCCAACACATCCATCCACAGCCAAACTCAAGCTCCTCCACCAAACCTGGGCCCTTCTCCTGTCTCAGCTAACGGCACCCCAAGCCTCGAGTCCCTCCCAACCCCTCACCATTCCTCTGCCCTCCCATACCCAATCAGCCCCTAGGTCCTGCCAAGTTTACCTCCCAGCACTTCCAAGTGTCCTCACCCGTCCCCTATGCACTGCCACCGCCTGTTGACCAAACCAGCATCTCTTGCCTGGACCTTCTAACAGCCTCCTAACTGGTGACACCACATCCACCTTGTCCCCTCCACTCGGCAGCAAGGGTGAGCTTTCGAAACACAAATCTGATCCCTCTGCCTCCTTGCTGAAAACTCTTCAATGCCTTCCTATTGCTTTTGGCAAAAGAACTAAACCCTGAACAGCGCCTCCAAGGTTGATGCCCAGACTTCGTTGGGCCTCCTGCTGTAGCCTCCCCCACACCCCACCCTCAACCCCCGAGTCCTCACTGAATTTGCTACTTCACAGCCATTTCTGTCACTAACTGACATGTGACTGCCCTTAGGCTGTCAGCTCTACAAGAGCTGCCACTGTACGAGTTTCAGTCCCCGGGGTACCCGGTGCTCTGCACTTAGTAGGTGCTCAGTGATATGTGTGGAAGGAATAGATGAGCCTCACTAAGCATAGGACCTTGCCTAAAGGCACGTGATCAACATTTGATGTTAGATTATTTAATTTGCATGGTTTTACTTCTATCTGAGTTCAGATCAGGTTGTTCAAGTGTCTTCCCAGAAACATGTTTCAGAACTAAACGCATGTGTTCAACTCTGAGGAAGGTGGAAAATGCTTCCAGGTGTTTCCGATGCCATCCTCACCCCTTAGGGGAAGTATTTTTCCCTTTGGGAAATCATCTCTGCTAGTCGATGTGACACTGCAGTGCGAGGCTGATTTTTATTACACGTGACTTGTAGGGTCAATATTTCTTTCTCCAGGTCACACCTAACGTCTGAAGCTAAGTCAAGGCCAAAGGGGATGGTGTGCGATCTCGGAGTAGACAGAGCCAACTTGTTTAGCTATTATCATAAATGAGAGAGAACCCAAACCAAATGCACTTCTGAAAGCATAAGGATGCGAGAGTTCAGGTTATAAGCCACGGGGCATGGTCCCTGTGCTCTATTAGATGTGCTTGGACTCCGACTGCCTGACCTTCCCAGACAGCGTGGACGTCACACCTCCATTGTGTAAGGCAGAGGCAGCGAAGGTGAGCTGTAGAGAGCCAGTGAGTAAGTGGTTCAGGTGTTGTGGTCTCTGTCATAACTACTCTACTCTGCTGCACGAAAACAGCCACGGACAATATGTGAACTAGCGGATGTGGCTTTGTTACAAGCAAACGTCACTCAGAGACACTGCAACTTGAATTTCATATAACTTTCAGGTATCGTGCAGCATTATTCTTCTTTGGATTTTTCCCAACCATTAAAAAACATAAAACCTCTCTCAGCCTGCAGGCTTTACAGAACCAGGAAGAGGCCCAGGGCCAGGGCTGCCGAGGCCTTCATGAAGCGCTGCCACCACCTGAAGCCCGGCAGCAAGCCAGGGAGTCCACCCTCCCCAGCCTGCTCGTGGGAGACTCCTGGAATCCACGAGAGCAGAGTTTTAGTTTTTTCCCTAGAACTTTACAATTAGTCTGGAGGTCCTATTTCCAAACAAACCACTTTCAGGTAAGACACCACAGATAACTGATTAAATTAAGGCGTGAGCATGCTCTGCTGGTCTCATTCACGGGGCACCGTCTCTGCGCAGTGTCCTGGGAGGTGTGGCACCTCCCCCTCTGCACAGTGACCACCATGTGCCCACCAGTGAGATGCTCCCTGTCAACATTTTGCCACACTGGCTCCGTCACATGTCTTCTCTGTCTGTCCATCAAACTATCTCAGTTTTCGATGCTGTTTATAAATTCCCTTGCTATTGATAAGGGATTAGGACAGACAGGTAAGGGCAACTCTCATCAAAATCACTTTTGCTCTCATCCTTGCTACACATAAGAAGTTATGGTCAGCTGGGGTCTTAACAGCAGGTTTTATTCTAAGCACAGCACCTAGTGAACACCTAGGATGTGATCCTGCTGACATGGGTACTAGAGAAAGAGTCAAAATTAAGTGTCGACTATTCATTAAATTTTTAAAATTTTTTAATTTTTATTTTGTTTTTAGTTTTGGCTGTGTCAGGTCTTAGTTGCAACATGCGGGATTTTCCGTTGCAGTGTGCGAGCTCAGTAGTCGTGGCATGTGGGCTTAGCTGCCCTGCGGCATGTGGGATCTTCGTTCCCCAACCAGGGATCGAACCCGCGTCCCCCGCATTGGAAGGCAGATTCTTTACCACTGGACCACCAGGGAAGTCCCTCAACTATTCATTTTATATGAACAAAAGGCTAATAATATTGCTAGAAATAGGCTACACAGTCAACATAAGTACAAAATTAGGTGGCAAGGATGTCTGCCAGGATTCAGGTTTGCTTTGTGGGGCCAGCAAGTAGAGACAAAAGTGAGGCATGGAAAACCTATGGTTCCTGGGAGACTCATCATTAAGTCACACCAGGGCTCAGGAGGCAGCGCGCTCTGTGAGGGGTGACGGAGGCTGTCGGGTGAGCACAGGGACCCAGGGAGGTGGGCCACAGGAGCTCCTCAGAGCCGCGGGATGTTCTAAGGTTAGTAATACAGACTCTCAACCTCATGGTCAGTAACATATTTTTGAAAGAAAAAAATATCTACAGCCCATTAACAAACATACCCAACTTTTGTGGCTCTGAGGCCACGTCCATCAAGTTTGGCAATGAGCTTTTGAGGGTCCTACGAAGAACATGACCTATGGTGTCGGGGGCGATGAGGAAGGGCCCCAGAGGGAAGAGCCCTTGCAGTTCTAGAGTCTTATCATAAGCCTGAAAAGAATAACTAACTTATGAGAAGATGTGGTCTCTACACTCTGAATTCTGTAAGTTTAATGATTTTGACTAAGCTAAAATCAGTATTAAAATGTCTCACACAGCATCTTCAGCTAGAATTTTCCTCAAAAAAGAGGTGTTTCTGAAAAGCACAAGGCAAAAAAAAAAAAAAAAAATTCGTAAAGAAAATAAAAAATCCCAATCAGTGTGCCAACAAATCCCTGTAAATCCTCAATTTTAAGTGTTAAGAGGCAGACCGGTCTGAGACAGCTTTAATTTGACAAAGTGTGAGTGCCCTCTGATGGTCAACCAGGGGCCCTGCAGCAGATGCCATTTTTTAGGGGTCAACTTCTTTACTCCTTCCCTTCAGCCAATCAAGCAAAGACTGTTCTTTCGTGCTGTGTCGAAAAAAATAAAGTAGGCGGGCTTATAACAAGAAACGTGGAATGTTTAGGAAGCTGCTACTTTGGTAGAATTTATGGAGAATGTAGCTTTGCTAAACCAGAGGCAGAGACCGGGGCTTTTATACCAGAACATAAAGGACTTCCAGAAAAACCTCACTTTTATTTCTCTGGACTACTCGTTCCTTGTGATCACCTTATCATCCCAGGGGAAGCGGCACAGGATCAGGCAAGAAGAGACAGGACGGCGGCACCAGAGCAGCAGCTGCCGCCTGGTGCCCTCCGCTGGCCACTTCCATGGCTGCAGGGCTGGCACCAAATGCCACCAGCGGCCCTGCCAGGGTGCGGTAGCTGGGTGACTTCTGCTACCTTTTCCCCAGGCAATTATGTTGCAAACACACATCTTTTTCTTTCGGTAAAACGTTATCTCAATCCAAGCAGTAAACCGCAGTTACATGGCAGGCGGTTAAAATACGCTCTCTGTTGACTAAATGGATCCGGGAGAGTGAAAACAGCTTCCTGGGGAAGGTGGGGCGAGACAGTGTTTGCGGAGGAGAGGAAGCTCTGGCATGCACCTCTCAACAAAAGGGAACAAGTGGTCTTTACTCAGAGAACAGCTTCCTATTAGGACTCACTCCTTCGTACATTATGCCTTTCATCCCCACTCAACCACAAAATGATTTTGCTGAGGCAAATACAATGGTAGAAAAAGATTTACACTGAAAGAATCTTTAATAATAAACTGTTGCCGATCTGCCTACTTGCCCGTGGTTTATAATACAATAAACATCGGATTCTATTACGGCTCATGCACTGAAGCCGCTACTCTGGAAAACGGAATATGAAAGCACGGGGACCCCACCACCATCACAATGAAATGAGCATGGATAAATGTGCTAAGAGTATCTCTTTGCATCTTTTATAGCTTGTGTGTATTAATCTGTAACGCTTATTAAGAAAGTCATTGCTATGCAAAGCAGCACCCAATCCCTTTCTCTGGCTTTTCAACAGAGTGCACTGTTTAGCCAATAGGACGGACCCTCTGGTCCTCATTCTGCATTCATCACAGGCAACATTTGCACAATGTATCTCTCAAAGGCGGCTGAAAGGAAGGCCTTAATACTCATGTAAACAACTGCAAACCAATTACTTAATGAATCAGGCCCACACATAATGAGGTGCAGACAAAGAGCTATAAATGCATTTTTGCGCCCAAGCCGCTGCTTTAAAGTAAAATCCCTCAGCTGTAGTTTGGGCTTAACTAGCACATCATAATTATTGTCTCTAGGACATCAGAGGAAGCCATTTTTTTTTTTTTTAAGGTCCAGCAGGGTCTTTTTTTTTTTTTTTTTTTGAGGTTGCTCATCAGCTCACTGACAAAATAGAGCAAAGAAGAATTTTTAAAAGTGCTACAGCAGCACTGCACCGTTACGTTTATTCTCAAGTACTGGGTTTCGAGACCACTTGTAAAAGCAATAAAGCACGAGGAGTGACTGCAGTAAGTGGGATCCTTAAATGTAAGCCTCTAAGAAATTTCAGTGAATCCAGGCACAAACAGCGAGCCCGGGGCTCTCAAAAGCCTAAGGCGGCGTATGAACACCAAACCCAGCACAAGAACCAACCATGGCGAACAGCGCGCCAAACCCACACACTCCATGCCCAGAACTTTCATCTCTGGATTATTATCAACTGTCAAGAACCCAAGGGTCCCCTGAAGGCCTCTTTTTTTTTTCCGGAAAGGGGATGATGTGATTACTTATAATTTAGGAAATTAATTTCATGCAGAAACAACAGTAATAACAAAAGGCTCCTGCCTAAAACTGAAAGGGAAAGGAGTTTGATTTTATAATGAAATATAGATGCAAGATGTGAAACGTCAAATGATCAGACTGAGAAAATGTTCTACAGAATCCAACTGCTTTCTAAATGTGTTTAAACATTACTCCAAGAATACACACACACACACACACACACACATAAAAGGTTAAGAAGAATTGGCTTTTTTACTGCCTCTAAAATATAAAGAAAATAAACACTTCTAACAATCTTGAAAACCTAAAGGGATGTATTATTAAGCCAAATGGTGACATTAAACCCTAAAAACTACCTGTAGAATTTATTATCTTTTAAAATTTCTTTCAGGAGACCTAGAACTTGAATTTATAATATAATCATAAAAATATAATACTTTAATATTCTTCCTGTCCCATAATTCATTATCTCTCACTTCCTTCAAAAACAGAGATGAAAGATATTAAAGATAATAATTTCTAAAAATTAAATGAGTGGATTCCCTAAAATTGAACACACCAGGTTTCTAAAAGAACTTAATATCAGAAAACCAATCTCATTTAAATATATCCAGGTCCTAAAAATACTGTAGTGTTTTTCAAAATAGAAATGAAAATGAGATTTTTTTTCACTGTAAAAATACCACATTTCTGAACAAATAATTTTATCTTACAGGACATTACAAACGTAAAGTTCCTGTTTTAAAATTTCATCAGGGCGAGCAGTTAATTCGAATGTAACACAATCATCTACAGGACATCTTTTGAGGGGAAATGTTATTACAAAAGGCAAACTTGTGTTGTTTTAAATGCTATTTAGCCCAAAGCGGAAAGGTAGGTATGTATCAGACAATTGCTTCTACTCCCATCCACAAATTCTTCCGAAGTGACTCAGTGCCATTGCACGATTAGTATTTTATGTTGATGACAAATCTAGCACACGACTCACTTATCACTGCTCCAAAAACTTACAAGGAGTGCTACAGTTTAACAAATGTGAAAAGATAAATTTTCACATTGGAAAATAAGCAAGAAGGTATCAGAAAGGGAAAGAATAGTCCAGCCCAAATACTTGGTAAAAAAGAGGAATACAAAAACAAATATCCAGCAATTGCTTGTATATATCTCTGTGGTCTCAGAAAGAAGAAACAGGCCACTTTATTTCTTTTAAGGCCTGGCTCTTTCTCTCTGCCCTCTCCGACACCCTCCATTGTGTGGTTTCTAAGCAGCCCTACTGCGAGCAGCTGTAGACGCTAATTTGTGGTTCACTGAGGTGTCAATTGAGTCTTAAACCAAGGAAACAACAGCTGCAAAACAATACTTGGCTCTGGTGCAAATATTTTCAAAGGTAGACTAAAGTTTCCACTGTCATTTCAGATAAACAAAAACCTAAACCATAACCTTCCATCGAGTCACAGAGCAAAATCATCTGCAGCCAGCGTTTAATTCCCTGAGGAGTGACATTTCCCGTCTTGCTGCCGCTATTCAGAAAGGCTTGCACGACTTTACCTTGACAAAGGACTGCCTTCGCTAGACGAAAAACTCGCTTCTGAAGAGATCTTGTGAGTTGTCTTTGTCTCGAATGTACCGCTGCCAATATTCAAACCTGTGACAAGCACAAGCATGGAGAGTGAGCGTGGCCATCGCAGTGAATGCAGAAGCGGCCTCACGATAACTTGTAAAACAAACATCAACAGAGGAAGAGCTGTTCACAGAAAGCGAGGGGCTTCTGAGGCAGGGAATGACACAGAAAGGAAGGGGGCGGCTTCCCGTGATAGTTACACAGAGTACGTAAAAAGTAAAATCATTCAAAGAGCACCATTTTAAATGGCCATGATGTGTGTGTGAGCACATGGGTCTCCACCGTGGCACTAAGCTCTGGATAATTCGAGTTGTTGTAACACGGGGGCAGCGCTGGCTCACCGAGCTAACAGGAACTGGGAACCAGTCTCAGAAGCAACTGACACCTCTGGATGACATTACCGCCCACCCGCCTTTAAGCCCCTCTGCCAAATCCTCTCTTTTTCCCTCTCACGGAGAAGAATGAACGTCCACTGAAAACCATCGAGGCTACTCCTTAACCAGCCTGAAAGGGCTGATGGGGAAGATGCACAGTCCACCCCCTTTCCCTGGAGCCTGGGGAACCAGACCACCCCACAGTGCTCCCAGCTTGCAGGGCGATCCCTGACCTCTGCCTCCTGGGCGTCCTCACCTTGGACGTTTCTGCTACAAGTCTGATTCTTAACTGGCAGTCAAACTAGATCGCGGATAGAGGGTGCATAAGCATCGCCTCGAAAGGCATCTACTGCATTCCTAACCTGTAACCTGCGTGCCTGCTCATAACCTCTGAAGCAAAGTGGTTCTCTGAACAATATGTCCATGTTCGGCCCCTAGAGGGTCTGTACCCGCTTAAGGGGACCAGGTCTTTTCAGACATGAAAACAAAGTGGCTTCCTTAGAGACAGGTGTGGAGACAAGAGATCTGGCACCTGACACAGGAGATGAGCCATGTGCCTCCTCATCCATAGTTATATCTGGGGTGGCTCTGCGTTCACTGTGTGACAGCGTGTGACGTTCCACACCGGGCATGTGGCCCTCCCACCCACCGCCTGCTTCTCTTGGGAGCTCAGAGAAGTCCCTAGGGTCAGGGTGAGGGCGAGAATGGAAACGTGATGCGTGACTGAATGCACAATAAACTCCAGAGCCAGCATCTAACTCCAATGCCAGCCAACACTACCAGGAGCACTTCGAGGATCCCAATGTCTTACAAAGCACATGGTATGATTTTGAGTGTGGACGATGGGAACCAAATCGAGGGGTGCTTGGCTGTACAACCTGTGTTGTGTGGATCACGTCATATGAACAAACTTGTATGTTAATCATTAGCATATTTTTTTATTTTTTGTGGTACGTGGGCCTCTCACTGTTGTGGCCTCTCCCGTTGCGGAGCACAGGCTCCAGACGCGCAGGCTCAGCGGCCTTGGCTCACGGGCCCAGCCGCTCCGCGGCATGTGGGATCTTCCCAGACTGGGGCACGAACCTGTGTCCCCTGCATCAGCAGGCGGACTCTCAACCACTGTGCCACCAGGGAAGCCCAATCATTAGCATATTAATAGTACTATAATTTTTGATGCTCATCCAAGGGACTACAACTTATGTCAAATTTATTCATTGTTTGAGCCTGTCCTATTAGCCATTCAAAATATACTTACCAAAATCACATCTGTAGAGTCACCTTCCAAACCATGTATGCTTGCTAATGGGTTGTAATGCTCCAAAAGAGGCATTACTCTCTTGGGTAATTTGTAAAATGAGGGGGTTGGATAAATAGTTTCTGAGATCCCTCTGGATTCTGGTTCTGTGATTCAAATGTGAAGAAAGTGATGAAAAGCAAACAGTGAATAGGGCTGTATCTTTCTACAGTGATGCAGACCTCCATCGGGGCAGAAGCCTGTTTATACCTCAACAAACTACAATGTCTCATGTTTGCGGAGTTCAAATCACCACCACCAACAACATGGCCAGCCCTCCCCGGGGGCTTTTCTCTACAAGGCACTGTGTTGGGCATTTAACCTGCACTGGCTCACTGAATCCTCACAACAACCCAAATAACTGAATTTTGCAGTAACTAATTCTAACACTAATATTATCTAGGAAATAGCTTTCCAAAGACAGACAGCTAAGTCTGATGTACCATAAATATCTCCCTCAAAAAAATGTCTGTCTGATGAAGACATCTTTGAGACAATTGAGAAATCTGAATACGGACTGGGAATTATGTGATATTAAGAAATCATTCTGATAGGTGAAATTCATTCTAATAGGAGAAATTCATTCTGATAGGTAAAATCCCAGCATGGTGATTTATATAAAAATTAGAGCGGGGACTTCCCTGGTGGCACAGTGGTTAAGAATCCTCCTGCCAACGCAGGGGACATGGGTTCGAGCCCTGGTCCGGGAAGATCCTACATGCCGCAGAGCAACTAAGCACGTGCGCCACAACTACTGAGCCTGCGAGCCAAAACTACTGAAGCCCACGCTCCTAGAGACCATGCTCCGCAACAAAGAGAAGCCACTGCGATGAGAAGCCCGCACACTGCAATGAAGAGTAGCCCCTGCTCGCCGCAACCAGAGAAAGTCCGCGTGCAGCAACAAAGACCCAACACAGCCAAAAATAAATTAATCAATAATAATTTAAAAAAAAATTAGAGGGATTTCCCTGACAGTCCAGTGGTTAGGACTCGGTGCTTTCACTGCTGTGGGCCTGGGTTTGATCCCTGTTTGGGGAACTAAGATCCCACAAGCTATGCAGGACAGCCCCCCCCCAAAAAAAGAAAAAAAAAAAGCAAGTCGTTAAAGTATACTTCCTTCTGTTATTAATCCGTTTACTTTCACAAAGGGAGTTGAGGTGACTTACACCAAAAAAAAAAAAAAAAGGAAAAAAGTGTGATAAAGTAAAAACAACTGAAAAATAATAAAAATACGATAATAATGTATAAGAAAACTAAGAAGATTACAATTGAAACAAAAATCCTAAATTGAAGGAACTACATTTAAGCTTAAAATTGAGCTCTTACTGGGATTTACAGTCTTTTCATTTGAAGAACCCCAAATCCCCCATCATTCAGGCAAGGGAGGTAGCCCAGATGACACTCCCCACTACTGATTAACAAACTGGGAAAAGGTGGGAAGGGAAAGAATTTGGGGTGTCTGTGGTGCTTAGCGACAAGGTACCATTGTGACACGTCAGGCAGAACCCAAGGGCCTGTAAGGCCATCGCCAGCACACACCCTGGAGGGAAGCTTCTTCCAAACTCCTGTTCATTAAGGACTCGAAAAGTACTGGCTCTTTCTGAGATGGTGACAACTTGTTACAAAGCAAACTCCAGAAACCTCCGACAGGAACGCATCATAACACTTCCCTGTACACAGCCCTGGCCGTAGCCCTGGGTCTCCCAGATGCTGGCTTATCCGCCCTGCTTACCTGACAGTGATGCAGAGGCCTCGGCCTTCTGGAATCCGTCTTCAGCTTGGTGTGCACTGTCCTGAAGGGTAGACTGTTTCAGCATCTGGTAGGCTTTCGTTTCTATATACGAGAAAAAGTCCCAGGTAACAAGATACCCACAGGCAAAAGAATGAAGTTGGGCCCTTACCTTACATCATACACAAAAATCAACTCAGAAAGGATTAAAGACTTAAATATAAGACCTAAAACTATTAAGTTCCTAGCAGAAAACGCAGGAGAAAAGCTTTAGGATATCAGATTTGGCAGTGATTTCTTGGATACAACGCCAAAAGCACACTTAACAAAATAAAGACAAACAGGACTACAGCAAACTTAAAAACTTTTATGTGTCAAAGGAAACAATTGACAGAGCACTTAGCCCTGCTCTAAGTTAAAGTGGGGAAGACTGTTGGGAAGAATACTAAATAAGGGTCCCGTGAAGGACCTGAGTGACACTAGCTTCCCCATTGCCTCAGGTCTCAAGGACTCCTGGATGAAGCGGAGGATGCAGAGTTAGAGTTTTAGCAGAGACACAGCAAAACAGCATCCATGGCCACACTCTCAACATGGCCACTAACTAAAGGATTCCCCTGTCAGCTCCAGGGGCTGGCCATCGGCTGCATTCCTGTGCTTGCTGGTTCAGTTTAAGAACTAAACTACAAGGCCCGTTATTACTGGTTAAAACTACCATCATGCTGAAGGAGAAAAATATAACTTACCTTGCCCTACTGAGAATCAGTCAAGATAAAAAATAAGTATTTAAAATGAGCATCATATTTTTGAGTAGTAAATGCTATGTAATTAAAATATGCACAGATCAGGGACTCTTAACTCTGAAAATAATAAATCCTAAAGCAACATTTTTTAACATTGCTGGATTGTGAAATCAATGTCCACTGGAACTAGCATTGATAGTTTGAAAACTTTAATAAAGAAAACACCAGATGCAGTACACGCACAAAGGGAAAGTATTATTTTGTGTAACATCTGTGTGTGTGTGGGGAAGTGGCCTGGGATAGAAAGTGTTTCTTGCTGTAGGTTAATCCCAGTGTCCCAGGGTGGCTCGATAGGAGTGCATCATAACACTCTCCGATTAATCCTAACAACCTTATCACCTCAGATTCACTGTCAGGTAATCTGTTGAGGGGGTAAGGTATTAATAAAATCAAAGGTGGAGTGTCTGAATTCTAAAAAAGTAAAGAATCACTGTAAGACAGATGAAAATGCTGTTTTGTTTTTATTTTAGAAAGATCAGCCAAAAAGACTTTCAGCTTTTAGGATACAAGTCCAGATTTTAATGACCATGTGCTATTTCTGCATTCAGTGAAACTTATTTGGTCAAGGAAAAGATAGCAAAAGATAGAAAGAAATTTTTTAAAAGAGAAATGAAGGAAGGAAGCAGGGAAAGAGGGGAGAGAAAGAGAGAAAGGAGAGCTGCTTCTTGATGAACAAAGGCTCCTGGTGGCTGGAAGCTGGAGCTGGGCTCTGCTGTCTACCATCTGAAGGGAAATCATTTGACTCCAGTAAGCCAGCTCTCAGGCTTCTCAGAAACCAAGAAAACATGTGCTATTTATTTTCAGGAGAGGATTTTTGTGCAAAATATCAGGTTAGTAGCTGTGAGGTGATTTCAGATTGGGGGTGGGGGATTAAGTATTCTGTCCAAATACAAGAAGGAATGTATCTCATCTCTGGTGTGAGCCTGGAAGGGAGGACCGGGCAGTGAGTCACCCCAGCCCAGGGGCCATCCTAGCGCTCGGAAATCAGCTCCACATGTGTCCCACACTGGGGCCTGCCTGTCCTTCTCGAAGGACTCGGACTCTCTCACTGGGCTGCCCGTCCAGGCTGCCTCAGTCTGCTTTCAACAGTACAACAGTTTGGAGGGAGAAAGCTCATCTCTCCCGCCCATGCAGCCAGAGCCCACCCACTTCCCACGCCCGGCTCCTCACGGGCACTTGATCCTTAAACCTCCTGTGGTCCTTCTCCAAGCAGAGTCACTGGCGGCCGTCCGGACAGTTTTTATGTGGGCTGTGGCCGCTCTGACCCGAGTAATCAAGGGTTGGCACGATCCAGCTGAGGACCGCCGGGCACATCGCCTTCCCCCACCTCCAATGCATGCTTCCTCTAATGGCTTCAGCGCAGAGTGAGGTTTAAAAGGTGAAAGGATTACGTGCACTCCCTTGGAGGAACAAACACTGAGGCAGGACCAGCGACCCCAAAGCAGCCGGAGGGGTTGGAGCAGACGCTCAGGACTGGAGTCATTCTCCCACGGCACTGGATACCCTTATTCACTGTTACTTTAGTCAGAAGAGCTGCACAAAACAGCAGACGAAGAACTGAGAGATGACCCAGAAAGGAAAAACAAAATCAAGGTTTGGTTAAAAAAATGATCAGGAGAGGTTACAGGCTACACAGCCTGTGTAGAAACAAGGGAAGAGGGGTTCAAGTACACAGATTCT
The DNA here is from genome assembly GCF_963455315.2 of Globicephala melas. NCBI lineage: Eukaryota > Metazoa > Chordata > Mammalia > Artiodactyla > Delphinidae > Globicephala > Globicephala melas. Next base: position 41,574,529 of record NC_083328.1, on the reverse strand, counting down.
GTAGCAGAGAGGACAGGGCAGGACTGTCAGTGCAGACACTCTCTGGGGCCCAACAGGACCACACACGTGACTCTGGCCAGATGGGAGCGGTAGGAGGGGTGGGAGAGCTCATGCCCTGTCCGGAGGGGACAGCTGTTCTGTGGCCACGGCCGACTGCTGCCAGCCGGGAAAGTGGGCCTAGTCTTGCCAGATTTCTGGCTTAAAAAAAAATTAAAACACTGCACAGGCCACACAGAACATACTTGCAACCTTGAAACTAGAGAGCGGTAAGCAATTTTTTCTGTGTTCACTGAATGTGGCACAAGAACACTCAAGAGAAAAACTTCAGCCAAGGGATACAAGCTAGATGTTAAGGATTGCTTTCTCCGCTAAAAGAGCTGACATAGCCCGGGACACAGGATCAAGGAGGCTGCTACAGCTGTCTGGAGATTGCTAGGGTGCTGTCTGTATCAAACGGACCAGATTCCAGAATTTTTGGAAGCAAGAGTATACTTTTTGCTCAAACAATTCAGACATTCTCCTGGAACAGCCTAGAAGACTTGGCCAGGACACCAACGGCATAAAGCAAAGCCACAGAGTTGAAGTCTGTGGCACTTCAGGCCCAGGCTTTTCTGGAAGGAAGAAGGGCAGTGAGGAATCAAGTGGCTGAAAGCCGCATGGCGTAGCCCTGCAAATTCAGTTGTTAAATGAATGAGTGAATAGACAGGGTAGCGAAAGAAACAAAGCTGGAGGTTCCAGTTGGCCTGCTGTAAACAAGGTCGGGAGGAGGGTAATATCTCAATATTTCCAAGGTGAAAAGACCTGAGTCTTAACTGCAGGGACACCATAAGTCTGCAAATTTGAGGACTGGGTGGCCCCTTAAGGCTTCACTTTGTAGCCTGTGACTCAGAACTCCAGAGAAATACTTCCTCCCGTTAGTAATGTCAAACCCTGAGAAAAAAACTGAGTAGTGCAAACAATTAGATAAAACAAGCATTTCTAAGAATACAATGATTTTCAACTAGATGCTCTGGCGCACACAGAAGTAGTGTACACGCAGGCGCAAGTTTCCAGCTCTGGGCTGCTCAGTCAGGCTTCCATTACACATTCAAAGCTGCGTCAAGACTGAGTTTCAAAAGTAGAAACTACTGCGGCTGAAAATACAAAATAAGGCAAGGGGTCCAGGGGTGAAAATCTACCCTTAGCTATCAATTCCAGACTGACGACACAACAAGAGAAATATATTTTTCCTTACTCTGTTACACAAGCTGGCTGAACCCCATCGCCTATCTTCCTGCCAAGTGGTGATGGATCACCGAGACTTTTTTTTTCTTTTTGATACGCATTTTGTCTAGAAAATGGGAACAGAGAAAGAAAATGAAAATGTGCTGAATAAAGGGAGGCAGGAGAGCGATGATGCTGAGGAGAGAAAGAAAAAGCCTCAACTTCTTATCTTTCATTCTCTTTTATATGCAAATGTACACCTGCTAAAATACTTCTAAATCTACCAAATAAAAAGAAAAAGAAAATATCTGGCGAACAAGTGCTTTTAACAACCCATTACAAGAGCCAGATAAACACGTGTTTCCCCAGCCTCTGAGGGGTGTCTCCGTCTCCAAGGCAGAGGCTCGGCCTGGCTGGCCTGGCTTTCGCAGAAATCCCTGGTGAAGAAAAGAAGAGAGGGAATAACAAAAGGAGATGCAAACAATGCCATACTACCGCTAGAAAAGCAACCCTGAACCGACAAAGAACTGGGCATCCCTGAGTCAGGAAGGATAACTGATTCCTGTAGGAAGCATGCAGAAATTCTAAACTTAAATTCGAAAAATAGTTTCTGCCCACGAGTTTCCCAGGGCTAACGCTTTTCATGTATTTCTGCACCCATGCCAATTTTTCATTCACACTGCACTAGATGTGTTGCTGATGGAGCAAACCCAGTTGTCTTTGCAAAATAAAACAAAAATTGTGGGATGTAACTCTAAAATTAATTCTAAAGGTAAATACTATTACTTAAAACCCAGAAATCACTTGTCTAGCAATCTACTCAAATTAAAACAAGAAACTATTAGGCTAAGGGTGCTTTCACAATTCTGAAAATACAGAAAACTCATCTATGTTTAGGAATTAAAAAAAAAAAAAAAACCACACGGGACTTCCCTGGTGGCGCAGTGGTTGAGAATCCACCTGCCAATATAGGGGACACGGGTTTGATCCCTGGTCTGGGAAGATCCCACACGCTGCAGAGCAACTAAGCCCGTGCGCCACAGCTACTGAGCCCGTGAGCCACAACTACTGAGCCTGTGTGCCACAACTACTGAAGCCCATGCGCCTAGAGCCCGTGCTCCACAACACGAGAAGCCACTGCAATGAGAAGCCTGCGCACCGCAACTAGAGAAAGCCTGCGCGCAGCAACGAAGACCCAACGCAGCCAAAAATAAATAAATTAAAAAAAAAAAAGAGCCACACGTCTAGGTGAACGTGAGAGGCACACAGGCTGGCTCTATAACCGGAATTACTTTCATATCTAGACTTTCCGCGGTAACCATGACTCTACCAGCAATCCTGGGCCTGGGAGCCTCTTGTCCAGGTTTCCTCCGTCCTCACACAGGGAGGGCAGATGCACGGAGAAGGGAAATGCTCCCCGTTCAGATGAGCTGCCTGGAGATGCTTCAGGAAATAGATGTTTCCATCACATTCTGAATTTCTATGGGGCGATTCAACAATTACACCTGAAAGTAAGTGCCAGGCTTGTAACTGACCTTTAATGAACGTTCAAAAACTGAACTGAAACAGTTTTGCTGATACTACTTCACATGAAAATTCATAACCATGTAACACTGCTCAGCCATGGGAGGTGAAATTTCAACTCTCAAGGTCATGGAATCTTTAACTTTTGAGTAATTTTGATCAGGAAGCTGTATCTTAATGGCATAATTAAATAGTCTTTAAAAGCAACTTTCTAGCAATTTGTACTCAATGATTTATAAAATGAGAAGATTCGGAAATAAAGACAGTAATATTCTCATCATCATCATCATCATCATCATTTATAGTAGGGCCAGGAACAATCACTGTACATAATGAACCAGAAGCCGGCAGTGTGAAATATGAAGAAATCCCTCCCCACCCCCTGTACCGGGTTGACTAGAGTTTCCCCCAAATTCACGACCATCCAGAACCTCAGCATGTGACCCTATCTGTAAACAGGATCTTTGCAGATGTAATTAGCTAAGGATCTCAAGATGAACTCATCCTGGATTTACACTGGGCTCTAAATCCAATGACTGCTGTCCTGCTGGGAAGAGGACACAGAGACACAGGCGGCGGCGATGTGAGGACGAAGGCAGAGACTGGAGTCATGCTGCCACAAACCAGGAGCCACCAGAGGCTGCCACAGGCCAGGAAGGATGCTCCTGGGAGCCTTCAGAGGGCCCTGCTGCCACTTTGATTTTGGACTTCTAGTACCCACAACTGTGAGAGAAAACATTTCTGTGGTTCTAAGCTCGTGGCACAGCAGCCCTAGGGAAATCATACCCTCCCTGACCCAACTGTACTGAAATATCTAAAGTCCAACCTCTCCCCTCTCTCCACTCAAGTCTCTTGCATAAAATAAGGGTGTTTCACACTATGACCTACAAGGGCTCTTTCGGCTTTGAGATCCCCTGCTCCATGGTTCTCAAACCCGGGGAGTCACCTGGTGTGTTACACAAGACTGATGCCTGGGGCTCAGGCCTGGAGGTTCTGGGGCACCCGGTCCAGGGTGTGGCTGGGGTGTGGGTCTGTTTTAAAGCTCCACACGGGATTCTGCTGTGTAACCACTGAAGAGAATTTCTCAGGCACTTCTGAGTTCATTTCCTTGAAAGCACCCAATCAAGAGCTCTTCAGAAAGGCGCCTTCCATTCTTCTATGACCACGTTAAACAGGCCCCACCAGCCTGCAACGTCCTGAGTGAGGAGTTGTCTGCTGTCATGAGCAGCTGGACCCCTGCCACAGAGACGGGGCCAGGGCCAACCCAGCGGCACACAGTGCTCCCCTGGGCTCCCTTCCCCAGGCACAGCAGGTAAGGCATCCTGACCTGACTGTGCATTTCCGGGACAGAAATGGTGAGGCGCAGTCTCAGGAAAGCCTGAGGAGTAGAAGTGCTTTGCCACTGGACTCCGCAGTCCTCAGTTGTCACTGCAGTTTTCTCTCCCAGGATAAATCTAGCCACCAGTGACAATGCGGCCATCGTGTATTTCCAGCCTTTTCCCAATCTGATGCAAAACTCAAGCCATGATGTTTGGGGAAGCCCTGCCCACAGCCCCAGGAGCACCCTGCAAATCTAGGCTGACCTCCCACAGAGCTTCTAAATGGACGTACCTCAGTCTGACCTGGAATATTTCAGCTTGCCAAAGAATATCAGTGAGAAATGGCATAGTCAGGCAACCACTTTCAACACAGCTTGACCAAGAGAATTGGTGTCAAAAGAATGAGAGGCTGAATGGACATTCTTAGAGGCTTAATCCTCTTGAGATAAAAGCTGAGAGCCCTTTTCACATGGAGCTTAAGGAGATGAGTTTTGCCAGGATGGGCACGTGGGTGGGAAAGTACCGGTGGAGTGACTGATGGAAAGAGACGGTGTTCTGGCCTAAATCAACAAGCGCTTAAGGAAACTCCTTAGTACTTTCATTTTTATTCATTCGTTTGATGAAATGAGTGCCCATTGTGTGCCAGATACTGTGTCGGGGCTGGGTTTTTATGACATTTAGCATAAGCTGCATCATTTACTAAAATTAAAACTCACCAAATCCTCCTCAAAGGTAAATTTAGTATAAATACCAATAAAATTACCAATGTGGGAAATTTTACTTTGGGGGTATGAGTAGTTCAGAGGGAGACTTTCTCTCATAATCTAGACAAGTATGGCTTCAATTCTGGCCTAAGTGCTCCAGGGAAACACTGACCTGACCGTCCTGTACCCACTTCGTGGTCTCAGGCTCGCCTAGGGGTACAGATTCACTCCGCTTTACAAGGGCCACCCCAGGACAGTCCACACTCAGAAATCCTCAAGAGCTGCCCACCTCTCCAGGCTTTGCTCATCATCACTCTCAAAGTTGTCCTTGCAGGGCTCATCTCTCGTTAAGATACAAACCAATGTTTAACTGGTCCAGACGCCATGATGCAGGCGCCTCTCATAAAACAAAAGAGGCTGCGTGGTGGGATGGAAGGACTTCAGGGCTTAATTCCTGAAATTTGAGTGTGATTAAAGATCTGACACATTGGCTATATGGCCCTGAACAGGGCTCTCAATCTTTCCAAGTATGCCGGACCATCTGTAGAACGATTTGCTTACCTGCAGGGCTCCTGTGAAGGTTAGAGACGATGGAGGCTTAGGAGGGCAGGGACCTAGTCTTTGGCTGTCCCTGGTATTCCCTGGATTCAGCCCAAGTAAAGGTGTAACATATATGCAAATTATATATTATTCTTAAATAAAGAAAACCACACACTCATAGATAATCACATTAATCTGTGATTTTGACCTGGATTCTTTAGTGTGAACAACCAGACTAAAGGAAGGGGTAGCCTGTGTCAACAAGCAGATCACAGGCTGTGGTTGTGTGTGTGGGTGTGTGTGCACGAGGGTGTGTACGTAAGTCTCCGCACAGATGACAGGAACTAGTGTGAAACTCACATTCCCCATGACAGTGACTAACAAGGCCGATGCCTTCAGAGCAACAGCAAACTCTTTAAGTGGTGGGGATACGCAATAAGAAGGGAAATGAATGAGAACGTCGGCTCATTTGATCCCTTCACTACGGAATGAGAATCACAGGCTTAGCATTAGAAGCAATGTCATTGCTCCCAGAAGCAAGAACCCTTCCACGGAGCCCCTCTAGAGAGCAGGTTCCTGCCACGGTTCAAGCCCTGGCACAGAACCTCATGCCTGGAAGACACCTGACTAAAAAGGCTAGAGAGTTCTGCCATTACTGGGTGTGGATTCCTTCGCTGCAACACTAACAGGGCCCCCGAGCTACACTCTATGACTATATTCGGTAAATCTGGCAGCCCCACAAATCTTTAAGAATAGCTTTTGTGCCCTTCTCAGGTTAAACTTTCCCAGGACCCTCATCATTCTGAAAACGGTGTAACTTCAGAACTTCTGCCCAATTTCCTGTGCCGGACACTGATTTCCCCGTGACCTCGCTCTACCATATCCCTTGGGAGATGGCTATAAGGCCGAATCACACAGAAGCACCCACCCTGAGGATGAGCACTTCCGAACGGTCCAAAGTTACTACTGTAACCTGCTGGTTGTTGATGCAGGAAGCAGCTTTAACAAGTCACTTTCAATCCTGACATCACCTGGGTTTAGTTACACTAAAGTAGCCCAGGTCAGGGGCTCAGATGGGTGAAAAAACAGAGCAGGAAGTAAAGAGCTGACAACAACGGCTGACGCCAAAGCCCAGGATCCACCACCACATCTCCTCAACTCCCAGTAGGCAGCCTCGCAAATGTTCCTTTTCTTTGGAATATTCCAGAAGGACTGTGGCCCACATAGACAGGAGAGCCTCAACAGAACTATTACAAAGGAGGAGGTGGCCTCCATTATCTTAAATCAAACGATACACCTGCCTTACTTCACCAAAGGCCAAATCTCCAAATAATCATGGCAAAAGACACAAACATTTAGTAAAGAGATTTAGGTCAAGAACCTGGAGATCAAAGGAGCTGCAACGACAGACGCAACCGAGGAATACGCAGAGACCATGGAATATGCAAAGCAGAGGTGCACAAGGCCTCCGGCAGGAACTTGGCAGGACGTGCCGAAAAGGAGGGCTGTGGTGGCAGGGCGCAGAACGGCAAGGCTCCCACTAAGAAAACGCTTCGGAAAGCTTTTTTCATATCCCCCAGGTTATTTTATATGCCTACTGCTTTGGCCTATAACAGGCACAAAGCATTTTTTAAACTGCGAACTACTGATGGATCAATGACAATTTCTTTAAAAAAACCTTCATGGCAAATAGTCCGTATTACTTCTAGGTACATCACACCTCTTCCAACGTGAAGAGAAGAAAGACTTGAAACCCTGGTACTTGACTATCCCCTCTCTTAAGAAGAAATTCTGAGATATACAGAGAACAGACTGGAGATTACTGGTGGGGGGGTAGGGGGTGAGTGATACAGGTGACGGGGGTCAAAGGGTACAAACTTCCGGTTATAAAATCAGTAAGTCCTGGGGATGGAATGTACAGCACTGTGACTACAGTTAACACTGTGGTACCGCATATCTGAATGTTGCTGAGAGGGTAAACCTTAAAAGTTCTCATTACAAGAAAAACAACTGTAACTACATGTGGTGACGGAGATTAACGAGGCTGACTGCGCTGATCATCTTGTAACGTCTACAAACCGTGAACCATTACCTCGTGCACCTGACACGGATGTAACGTTACATGTCAACAGTACCTCAGTTAAAAAGTCCCATGGGAAGACTACATCTGTATTAATTTGGGGACAGTCACTGACTGATACTGAACAGATGAGGAAGAATAGGCAATGAGGTCACTTCCTGGTTCCTCCCCAACAAGCCCTTAGGATTCTAACTGAAACAAATTCAGAGGTCATTAGAGATCCTGCACTCAAAGGTAGATGCAAAAGGAAAGCATTCAAATGACTTCTTGGATATCTGCAGTTTGGGATCATCTACACTTCTATTAACTCTGCTAATAAAAAAATAAACAGGGAATTCTATCAGAGTTTTCTCAAAATGAAGAATAAAAATGCAATAAACGTATCACCAGGGAAAATGTTTAAAAGAAAAGAAAACCTCTGTATTTTGGAGTGAAATATTATCTGATGCAGAATATATACAGTAATTTCTCTACTATAAACTCCTTTTTCAAAATCAGAGTTCATTCTAGATACATGGGTTTAAAATTAATCATCAGGCCATGAATCATATTGCCATAAAGGAAACCATTCTCTTCTGCTTATAAACAACAAAACTAACACATATGCAGATGCATGCCTCAGTACCTCGGTGCAATGGTGTATTTACTTGCATAAATATTTAAAGTCAGACCTTTGAATTTATAATGAAGTAGCACACCACTTTACAAAATAAGGTACTAGTAAATTTAGATGTACGACAAATAAGAACTCTGTTCAGAATACTAATTGCTGCTATTGATATTCTAAAACTAAAATAAGTAATGACATTTAGATTTCACCTAAACAAACCTAACATATGTGCAGAAATCTTAACAGATCTTAATGAAACTTTACTGCTAAAATTTTTAAATGATCAGATGGGCTTTGTAACTGAGGCACAAGCAAGCTTCTTGTCCAGCACTGTTTTTTTTCCTGCTCTTATTACAGTATAATGATACATTCAATTATTACAGGAAAGAAAAGAGGGAAATCAGAAACATCTGTAGTTGGCCATATAATGACTGGTGTTCCCCCTGGGGGCTGACCTTTTCACACAGACGCAGGTGCTGAAAGGCTCATGGGGGGGTGGGACACTCACACGTGTAAACATGTAACAATTTTGAAGGACTCAGCAGACAGGGTTATTTTCTACCTTCCTTTATGTTAACCTAAGCTCACACCTCATGCTCTCAGGATTGATCCCTTGCTACAGCACGTGGTAGTGGAATGCACTTGCTCTTCAGAGTCCACAACCACCAACCTGAAATGTTCTGGTTACATAAGGAAGTTGAATCTGAGGCCCTCAGGCAGCCACAACCTTACCTGTGACTGGCATCCTCGCTGCCACGCTTTCTTCTGCGCTCTCGTCTCCGCAGCCACTGGAAACTTCTAAAAATCAAACATATGACAATAAAAATGTATTTCAAGGTTATATGGATGGAATAGGCCTTTGTTTGCTTTTTTAACTGCCATTCCTTTTATTTGCATTGCCTCCCCATCTTCTTTTCTTGGTTAGTTTATCTCATCTGAAATACACTGTTACTAAAAGAAAACCTATTCGAAAGCTAAGGTATCTCTATGCTGCTTTCATGCAAAATAATTTAACCTTACATCTATCAGACTTGTGTGGGGCTTAACATAAGTGGGCCTCAGGTCCTGTGCACATTATCAACTTCTGACAATATCCTGAGCAACTCACAGCTGTCTTGGAAATGCCATTATAGCGGTTTACTGGCACATCTTAACAGTAACACTAAAATAATCACAATTTCTAGATACTAAAAATTGCTTATTAAATTTTGGGGTTATAAATTCATTGATTCTTAATCATCTGTTTAGACTTTTATAAGGTTCTATTATAATTAAGAAGAATGTTTAATAATTTTGAGTAAATTCTATTAGGTGATATCAAAAACTTCAGTTCTTTACGGTATCATTTTAATGGAATCATCTTCATCTTTGTGGGATGATCAAAAAGTATATATTGTCAATTGTTAATTTTGTTAAGATTTCATAACTTACAAAAACATATTTTATTGGAAATTTGGCAGAACTGCAGACCTACGATTAGGTTTCCCAGTCTTGAAACACCTATTTCTGGAAGGTGGTATAAAACAAGTAACATGTCATGTATACTGAATCACAGGTATTCCTTAGAAGCTTTATTTTATGGGCACACCTTGAGAAAGAGGGTGTCACATTGATTCTGAACGCAGTTTTGCTGTGGACAGACCCTTAACAATAGCTACCTCGTTCCCTTGTAGGAACACTGCTGAGCCACAGAGCAGGCTTTCCGTTCTTCATTCCACTGTTGTCATTCAGAGTGGATGGCAAGCTGCAAGATGATTCACTGCTGTGAACAGCCGACCTATCCTTATGCTCTCCTGTGAGGCCTTTTTTCAATAATGCTGTTGCCTACGGTGCATAAAAGAAAGCACAAAGAAACGAAAACAAGCCGTGGTGAGTCACATTCCCCTTGGTCTCAAAGACCCAGCCTTCAAATGTTATTTTAGGTTAAGCTTTACTTAGGATTTAATTTGTCTCCTGACATTTAACTGAAATTAAAATGTCTTCAAGATAAAATAACACCTGATTATTTTCCAGCGTAATTTAATTCTTTACAACAACTTACACTCACAAGAAGACATTTTTTGAGGACTGAATCTTATGTAATGCCATGTTTTTCTACTTGGGAAGTATGTATATGAGACGTGACCACCTCTGTTAACCTGGGTGGTTTACCCAAGATCTACTCTTTCACTGCATGAATCCTGTTTTTCAGGCACGTGAGGACAGAGTTGGTTTGGACTGAGAAGGAGATCTGGAAAAATGTGACCTTATGGTATCCCCATTCTTCAAGAAATGACCCCTGAACTTCCCCTCAATGGGAAGATTGTGGAAAAACTTGGGGGCGGAGGAGGATACACTAAAGCAAAAATAGAGCCGACCTTATTGGAAATCATAACCTTCAATGAAGGATAAAGACACTCTGTACTTTGCCACTAAGCCTGCGGGGAGCTCGGGGAAACTCAGCTGCCACACGGCCTATCTGCTTTCACAGGGCACTGAACTGTCGACATTGCCAGAAGTGTCCTGGGCAGGGAGGTGGGCAGGGATTTTACCACAGCTAACGTGAGAGGCAGAGAAAAAGTGGCACTTAATAGGATAGGTTAATACTCGTGCCAGTGCATTTCCAGGTCAGCACTCCTCCCCCAAGAAATAAAAATATACTGGTGACCAGAGCTGAACAACCATTGGTGCCGCTGTCCCGCTGCCAGAGCACAACCCTCTCTCTCCCCCTACTCGGAAGTGGAAGCCTGCCCCGGCGGTGGGAGAGGAACACTAGGTGGTGGCACCGACCTCTCCCTGGTACCTGATGACAGTAGTAAACACGGGGCAGGGTCCGACCCACTGTGTGGGGAATGGACCTGAGACCCTCAAGTGAAAGGGAAGGGGGAGCTGGGCAGAGGCTCCCTGGTCATCTTCTGTGCAAGAGTGATACGGTAACAATGCAAACATCTAGTGAACAAAGGGGAATATCATACTCTTTCCTTGTCATCAACATGAAAGGATGTGAAGAATCGCCGAGGCCAAACCTTGAAGATTGAGCCTTATGAGTTTGGCCGAGGCCACTGTCATCAGCCTTGACATCCCTGCAAGGCTCTTGCCTTCGGCCCGCCTTAGGACCAGCTGGCCTCCAGGACCCATGGCTTATCCTAGGGGCCAGAGGTGGACTGAAGGGGACTTAAGGAGTTCTAGTCTCCTTGGCCAAAAGATCTGGTGTCATGTTAGCCTTGCAGCCGAGACCTGTCTGTCCAGTTCTTGTAACCAGGAGCTTTTCCTACATTTGTATAAAGTGGGCCTTGGATTTTACTCCAACTGGGATAACTCTGGAATGAACTGAACAGGATCCCTGTTTCTGCCGACTGGCATTCAGGTGTACCATCCTCCCTTGAAGCTCGGGCCAGGGCTGGTTCCCATCACTGTCTGCCATAGTGCCCAGTCCCAGCTGCCCATGTAAACCATGGCACTGCACTTGCTTCTAGAATCTGTCCAGAAGGACAGGAGCTGCCATCTCGCAACCATCAGGATGCTCTCTGGACCATCCTAGCATGTCTCATTTCAAGATCTCTGCCCATCCTGATCTAGTCTGTCTGTTCCCACAGAGAGTAAGCTCCTATTCTGTGCACCCAATAATTCTGGATATATGGAAAGCATTTTAGATGCTGAACAAAAAGAACTGGCTTAATCTCTGTAGTTAAAACTATAATTTTCTTTTTCTGATATTTAAAATAATCCAAACTTTCTGAGAGTGCCTCAAGTATGTATTTCTTCCTCATATTATCTTATGCAATAGCTGTAACTAATAATTTCTTGGCATGACTTCACAATAGCCACTGTCTTAACCCACAGTTTAAGAATAAAGTTGTTAAAGGACTGTTGAGGCTTTCTACACTTTATACTGTAGAATTTGCAGACAATGGAGATTGTCCTAGATTTTCAATAACTCGGAGTACTTCTCACTAGTCCCTCCATGATGACACACAATCAACATCACTGTTTTGCACGTCCCTTTCATGTAAGAACTTCTTTTGCTTTAGCTGGGTTCCACCTGGGCTTCAAAAGAACACAGACTAAAGTGCTATAATGATACTGCAAACATCCTTCTAACAAGCCCTTGTAAGCTTGCTAAGAATACCACCAGTGTCACCAGCTCTATACTGAGCCCTCTTTTTTTACCATGCTGAGTAAGTGCGGGGCACACTGCAGGTTTTCATTTATTTCGCATATTTTATCCCATTTATCTTCACTACTTAATACTCATATCTCTAGGATTTCTCTTACTAATTCTACAGATAACTTCTCAGAGATGAGTATTTTATATCTATAAGGGTTTTTGATGGATGGTCAAATTACAGCATGAGAATGGTTGGTTTGACTCTGCTGGACCATGAAGCCAACAGAGATGGCGGTAGATCTGCCCAGCGGGTCATCCGCAGAGGAATTCACAAGTTAAGTCCCTAACAAGCAGGAAATAATGACAATATGGGACAGAAACAAAAGTCAGTCTGAGACAAGGAACGGTAGGAAGGTCCATTCAAAGGACCCACCAAAAACAACTTATGCAGAGTCAGGAAAAACATCTGTGATACATTCTCAAGATGTACTGTTTGCAGATCTTTGAAAAGGCGCATTTCTAAGGAAGGCCCCAAACGGAAGGAGTTTGCAGTGTGACCCGCGAAATAACTAAAGCGCATAGAGTGAGCAAGCTGCCCTGCACGTCCCACCTGTGACTGAAGGGCTCTGCAAAGTGGGGCTCTCTATCTGAAAAATGCCACCAAAGATGGACCTTCTGATGGTGCTTATGAATGGCCCGTGCTTGGGTTCCAACTTATTTGTTAGGTAGTAAAGGCTCGCTCTCATCTCATACATTTGAAGCCCAGTGGTGGTGGTAGTGGTGGTGGTGCTGGAGACTGCCTCATCGTTCTCAGCAGTCTGCAGCCTAAGTTGACACCAACGAACTAGTCCCTCACTTTTCTAACCTTCCCAGGAGCCAGGAGAAAGCGCTTAGAAATTGAGCGCCAAGGCACACACTACTTACAGGATGACTGAGAGTGACACCTCCATATTTCAGATCTTATGAAAGAAAAACTGTCCTGAGTTACGCTCAGCAGGACACCTAGGATTAATTGGCTCATTTTCTCAAAGTTCTGTCTAAATATGGATCTTGCTAGGCCTAGAACCCTAAGAGTCATCTAGGTTGACTCAATTTACATCTAGAAACTTATCAATTGTGAAATTCACATGCATAAATAGATAAATGAAGATATTAATGGAAAAGGCTTTGTATCCAAACACCATTAAGAAAAATGAAAGGTGAAAATCAAACTGCTCAAAATATTGTAGCAAATAATACAAATTCATATATGAGTTCTTAAAAGTCAGTAAGGAAAAATATTACTAATCTAATAGAAAAATGAGCAAAGAACGTGAACTGGCAAATTACCAATATAAAAGAAGAAATACAGATGGCTAACAAATAGGTGGGAGAAATGTGTGACCGCAATTTGACCTCCTTGGCACTTCTCAATTTGGTGCTCAAAAAAAAAAATTGATAGTATCCAGTTTCATAAAGAGCTCAGAGAAATGATATTTTCATCCATTCCTGGTAATTGATGACCCTTCCAGGGTGAGATCTGACAGTGCAGAGCAGAAGCCTGAGAGACGCACATACCCTTTGACCTAACAGACCTACATTTAGGAAATCATTCTCAGGAAACCGCATGGGAATCTGTAAAAACTGAACTGCTCAGATATTCTTTGAAACCTTTTTACTAGAGGAAAAATTAAAAACAACTTAAAATGTTTAACACCAGGAGCCTGGTTAAAGAGACAGTGGAAGAGCCACACAGGGGTCTCTGTGCAGCCGTTAGAAAGGATGTAGAACACGTGACGGCATGAAAGGAAGTTCACCTGTGACAAGTGGGGAACATGGAGCCCGTGCACACAAACAGTATAACCCACGTTTGCCAATATGTTAAATGTTAAAGACCATACATTGCAGTGTCAACAGGGTTCTATGTGGACAGTTGGATAACAGGCAATTTTCTTCTTTTTGTTTACCTTAATATTCCAAGTTTGTTTTTTTCCCTGTTACTTTTTTAAAGAAAACATATGCTAGCTCTAGAAGAATACGGTTTCTGCAACGGGTGCTACAAAGAGAAAATGAACGTGAAAGCACTTAATAAAATAAAATTACCTTCCATATGTAAACCAGTGCTGTTAATGCAGACACAGAAGAACAAGAGAATGAAACACCACAGATGTTGACAGCATGGATGTTTCCCCTCATACACAGATTAACTGACCCTTCCTCAAGAACCTTCCTCCTGCACACCGGAAGTAATTTTTCAGTGTTTAAAGAGAAACGCGAGTATCATTACTTAAGTTTTATCTGAGTTATAGGAGAGGAAGGGGATTTCATCGATGTAGCAAGGGGAAAGTATTCATATGAGCCAGTGAACGAGTATTCAAGAGAGAAGAACAGAACACCAGTCCCTCATTTCAGGAGAGGGGCAGGGGTTTCTGTGGCCGTTCCCACCTGCTCTGCAAGTGACTCCGGCAGGCTGGGCTGCTTTGCCTGCAGAGGTCCCCCTGGGTGGAAGCAGGCTTCACTTGGGAGAAAAGCAGTATTAAGGTACTTTGTATTTTAATGAAGCACCCATTTTTTTTTTCACATAATTACAAATTTTCCTGATTTAAAAGCATGCAGCTCAATTATGTAATTGCCTAATAGGTTATGCAGGTGCTGTGGATCTTATCTGGTCTCAGGGGGACATAATCCAAATTTCAGCAGCTTTAATGATGTATTTACTCAGGAGACGGGTTGACTCCAGCTGACAGCAAGGGACCCACAGGTAAACATCATTTACATGTGGCTGTTTAATTAGCCATTTACCCAAGAGATCAAAGTAAGTATTTCTGAGCTTCATTAGACTCTTAACCAAGTGATTTCTAGTAGTGCTTCCTTAAATTTTGAAAATCTCCTACTTTTAAGATTTTATCTACAGAGAAACATTGAACCCATACTATTTACTAAATGTATATATTGTTTGGATACAGGAAAACAACTCAAAGACACTTGACTATGCTAATCATCAAACGATTTGTGAATCTAACAGTCCTAGAGCCCAGAAAAGCATTTTGTTCTCACGTCTGTAAGGCCTGCCCCTGCCCACATCATCCTGGGAACGTTAGTCTTTAGGGCCGCACCTTTTTTCAGTCGCAACCTATTTGAGAAACTGACTGCTTGCTTCTATTGTTAAGGAAGGATTTTTTTTTTTTTGGCCGTGCCACAGCATGTGGGATCTTAGTTCCCCAACCAGGGATTGAACCCGTGCCCCCTGCAGTTGGAAGCATAGAGTCTTAACCACTGGACTGCCAGGGAAGTCCCTTAAGGATGGATTTTGTCATTCATTTATTAGTAATTTTTATGGCTGTCACTAAGATGATTTAAAAAGGAACAAGAAACGTACTAGGGGAGGAAGAATATCATTTGACTCATAAACTGTTAATTGGGAAGCCCCCTTCCCATTAATGATGGAGCTATTATTTGAAAAATTATGAGTGAACTGGTCGTCTGGAACTTGGAATATGTTTTCGTGATATAAACAACACCTTTAGAAAAAAAAAAAAGATGATGAGATGGCAAATGGCAGGAGGCCAATACTTATTTCACCCTTGACATGGCTGAGATTTGGGGTAGCTGCAGTGAACAAGAATGGAAAACGGTGTCGTTACAAAACAGTACTAAATACGATGGATAATAAAACCTGAAAACAAAATCCTTTTTAGGATCTACATTTATCAATAGGTATGGAACGGATCTAAAAAGCACAGGTTCTGTTCCTCCTAAAGAATACTTTTCTTTCTTTAAGAACATTCACACAAATGGTACCATACCTCAAACAAAACAAAACAAAACTAAGGGTTACTTACTGAGTCACACGCAACACAGTAAAATGAAAATGTGTGCAGGAAGGATGCACACAAGGTTACCTTTGAAAAGGGCAGGAACTGTGAGGGGTGCCCAGGGGCTGTATCTATACCTGCAATAATTTACTCCAGGAGGGAAGTGGGGAGGAAGGAGGTGAGGAGGGAGAGCAGAGAAAGGGCAGGGGGAGGGAAGGAAGAGGAGGGCGAGGGAGTCCGAAACAACATGGTGCAGGGGTAACACATGTGCAAGTGTGGGTCAATGGCGTCACTGTATCACTCCATGTACGTATGTTTGAAATGCTTAAAAAAAAAGTCCTTTTACTCTCTTTTAATTAAGGGGGCAGGAAAGGGGGGTTTGGGAAGGCTGGAGGGTGATGCAGAGGCTCTGGACTGCATGGCAGCACAGGCTGTGGCTTTGGGACAGAGGGGAAAGGTTTGCCTCCAGAGGGGGCAGATGAGGAATCCTGAACATTGTGCATAATAAAAATAAAAACTGTAAAATGATCAAAAAGCCTGAGAAGACTACATTATGTATAAGGATAAAAAAACATACTTGGAGGGAATTCCCTGGCAGTCCAGTGGTTGGGACTCTGCACTCTCACTGCCGAGGGCCTGGGTACAATCCCTGGTTGGGGAACTAAATCCCACAAGCCACGCAGCACGGCCAAGAAAAAAAAAAAAAGAAAGAAAAAACATACTTGGAAACAAGACAAACAAGACATTAAGCTCAGGAGAAGAAAGGCCATGTGTATGGGGCGGCCGCTCTGGACCTGGTCTTCCACCCCCCACCCCGCAGTCCCCGTGTTTCCCCAGGAAAGGGCTCCATCAGCTCGTGTCCAGCACCTCATGCTCTCCCTAGTAACAGGTCATCAGTCCGCCCCCAACTGTCCTGGCTGAGCCACGGCAGGGTTCGTCCTTGGCCGTCCCCCTCCTATCCACGCAGGCTAAATTCCCTGAGGCCCTGCAGACCCTCCTGCAGCCTGGCTCAAGGGGCTCCGCGGCTTTCCAAACTCTGCTGAACCCGTGAACACTGGCTCCCGAGCTGGGCCAGACCCTGCACGGTGGGTGGTGATCCCTAGAGCTTCTCATCCCCGTCCCCAGATGCAGTCCACTCCCCAGCCACAGAGAACAGCTCCGTTTCCTGGAAAAGTGTGGGCTTTCTTGGTCTGTTCTTGGGCTCCTAACAGCCCTTGCCCATCGCCCCGTCCTCTGAGCCTGTCAAAATCCTGCCTGTCTTTTAAGGGTCACCTCGCACACCCCTCAGCTCCCTCCTTGTTTCTCCAGATGGCCTGGCTCCCTTTCCTGAGGGTCTATACCCTCTGCCGTGTTCTTACTGCAGGCATCCCATTATGCCATTCCCCTGAAGGAGGGACCACGTGGGATTTCTCTCTTTCCCTCCAGTGGATCTGGGCTGCTGCCTAATCCACAGAAGTGGATTAATACACATTTGCGGAGTTGACATAAATGACCATACAGTATTTTTAAAGGATGGAGCGGAGAAAGAAAACCAGAATTCTACAAGATGCTCCTAAATTCCCTGGGCAAATGTTGTGGTAGCTATGTTTAACTAGGTTACCTCCAGGACCTGGGTTAACTTTATGTAAGGACTTGAGATGCCTACATACAACACTATGCAAAAGGCCTGAGATCAGACAGTTCAACCAACCAACCAACCAACCAACCAACCAACCACAAAACCTCACTTACAACTTATCATTTTTTTCAAATATGTTAATCATTGTTAAGAACGTAACTATTTCCTCAAATGACTAACTTGTACATGTTGAAACTTATTTAAAAAAATAAAAATTACTAACCCTTGTCCTCTGGTCCACATTTTTGACTGGGAAAACTTCAGACAGCTTCGCGACCACCTCTTCTTGGACAGAATTATCATGTCTTTTCAAGGTGGTAACACACTGACCCGATGGTGTCCTCCACAAACCTGAGGCTGGTGCTTGTTCAAACCTATGAAACAGAAACAGGAGACCCATTAGACGTGTGCCGCGCTGGGTGACTTACGAACCTCCCACATTGTTAAAGGCCCCCATAATCAAGCTAGTATTAGACAGTTTATCCAGAAAAGTCTGGAACCTAATATATTCTGGGCTAAGGGAATTTCCAGAGTCCAGTACTTAGATGCTGTACTAAAAGGAACCAGGCCCACTTAGAAAAATGCGTTATATTCCAGGTCTGGGGCAGGAAATGCACCAGATGAGCCCGGAGCACCTTGTCGTTCCAGGAAGTAAGGAAGTTCTCAGACTTCTGAGCTGTGTGCAAAGGCCTTGAGGGTTCTCTTGAAGGGGCTTCCACTGGCCAAGGACAGGACAGTTTGAGAACCAAAAGGATAATGACTACCGCAGACTGATACACAGCAAATATATAAAAATACATGAGTTCGTTTGAAAAATAAATAAGTAAATAAAATTTTAAAAATAATAAAAACCTTTGGATTCACAGGCCACAACACAGATGAATCTACAGACATTCTGCTAAATGATATAAGCCAGTCACAGAAAGGCAGATACAGTACGATCCCACTTACATAAGATGCTGAGGGTAGTCAAATTCACAGAGACAGAGAGTAGTGTGGTGACTGCCAAGGACTGGGGGAGGGAGGAATAGGGGCTAGTTTAGCGGGCACAGAGCTCCAGTTTTGTGAGATGACGAAGTTCTAGAGATCTGCTGCACACCAATGTGAATGTACTTAACACTACTGAACTGTACACTTAAAATGGTTAAGATGGTAAACTTTATGTTTATGTGTGTTTTTACCACAAAAATATAAACAAACCAATCTTTGGATGCTGCTAGGGCAACAACTCATTATTCTGGAAACTGGTTAAGTAAAGGGATAGAATCAAGCATTTACCCTGCCTCTGTGGTTGAAAAAAAAATTTCAGAGTTACCAAGTAGTTGATGGGAAAAGTTTTTCCAACTAATAAATGCAGAAGAAAGAACTGAGTTAGAAAAGTCGCCATTTTCTAAGTCCAAGTGAATGAAATGCACCTAGGAAAGGATCCTAACTTTGAGAAAATTGCGTAGTGGAAGCTTTATATCAGAGGCATCCGTCTGCCAACGCTCGAGCCCACGGCCCAGCCTCGGCAGCACAAACGGTGGGACAAGTAGACACCTGCTGCCTTAGGAGGTGGAGTAAGAAGGACCAGCACTGCCTTGGATGTCATTCTGCCAGAATAACCCGCCTGGAATGTAATCCTGGACTCGGGTCCAACCACCAGTTTACAGGGAAATCATTTGGATCCTGATTCAAACACAGCAAATACAGACAGAGTTTTTTAGAGAAAGCCAAAGCAAACTGACAAGGACTAGGTAATAAAGAATCTTCTTAAATGGTAATGTATTTAATCCTTGTACGTTAGAGATATAAGTATTTGTGAGAGAAAAATGCTGTCTGTTTTAAACTACTCAAGAAAAAAGTGTGGGTGAGGGAAGGAGATAAAATAAGACTGACAAAATGTTGACAACTGTGGATCTGGGTGAGGGTACATGGGATTTCATTATACTCATATCTGCTTTTGTGGATGTTTAAAAATTTCAACATATAAGCTAAAAAACAGTGTACTAATATCTGCAACCTACTTGGAAATGCAGACAAATAACAGATTGGAACTGATGGATGGATGGATGGATGGATGGGAAATGGAGAGAGACAGATTTGGGAGTGTAATAAAATGTCAATGGTAGAATCTGGGTGGTGGGTATGTGGGTGTACAGTTCTTTTTACTTTTCTGTATGTTTGGAAATTTTCATAATAAAATGTGAAAAAAGTTAGTCTAGGTACAATCCAGAACCTTTTAAAATAAATCTTAATTGTTATAATCTTTGCCTGACCTAACCCTAGTTTTTCCCAAGACTTGAATAAAGTGGGATGATGCATCATTGGAATCCTGGAACTTGTTTAAACACTTCCCCAAATGATTCCAAGGTTCCAGGCTGGTTTGGTAGAAAGCCCCTTCAGCAACTTGCCTCTCCTGGTGATGTCTAGATCCCAGTGACGTCATAAAGCCCCCAGTTCCTCTTTTCTGTTCTGTTCTATGTGAATGAAGCAACCTTTGAATCTGTACTTGGGTTTGCAATAGATTTATTTCCCTCCTAGGAAAATGTACTCACAGGCCATCGGCAAACCCTAGTCCAGTCAGCAGGTATATTTCTCATAATGAGTAAATCAATTGTGTTTTTAGCCTGAAAGAGTGTTTAGTTAGGATGAATTAAATTTGAAAACAAGTTTAATGAGGATGAGTTAAACTAGTTAAGTTAGTTGGGATGGAATGAATTATCAGAGACCAGTCTCTCTGGTGACTGATACACATGATTTCTGCAGAAGCAAAGCCAAGGCAAGACTTGGGTTACTAACACCTCTGCCAACTGTAACCATCCTTTGGGTCCTGGAGTGAAAGAAGTAGCTACGGTTTCCTATAATTATTATACCTGCTTCACAAAAGGATGAAACCTTTGGGGTCAAACCTATGGGGTCAAAAAGCAAATAAGCTTCTGGAGGAGGTCGAGCACTAGAACCTGTGACTTCTGAACAGCTAAACCAACACCTGGCAACAAGGAGGGCTTGGGCCATGGCTGGCCTTGTGTGGAGTCCCGTCCCTGGTTCTACACAAACATACAGAATCAGAACATCTACATAGTGGTACAAAGGACTTAAAGAAGTTTTTTCCTCTTTTGTCCACTTCACTTCAGAAACTTTACAGTATCAATGTCACACGGAAAAAAAAAAGTGTGATGTCAGCTAAATTATATACTCCTCTAATTAAAAATAAGTAAAGCAATAGACTCTAAATAGTCTATAATTAATTTCATATACTTGGAATGGTTTCCAATGAGAAAACTGCAATTTAAGCAAATGTACCAGCATTTCCTAACTACAAATGATTTACAACAGATTGGTAATTTGACAAAAGTTTTAAATGCAGACAAAGTAATAAGTACCTTGAATTTTATTCTGAGCAGAAGCAGAATAAAATAAAGAGATTTCTACATACTATACTCCAAACACTATAAAGCTGACTCAATTGTTCAGCATTAGCTTGAGAGTACAATTGGGTGACTCCATCTGAAAGTAGCCACTGACAGAGACAATTAATTGCACCTGGACAAACATAAACTCATGGGTGGTCTCATTACGGTTTTCATATAAGATAAAATGATTAAGTAATCACTTTTGTGTTAAAATATATTTTCCAGGAGGCAATATGAACAAAGTTTTAAAATCAACTGCCCCAAGTGACATGAATCATATTTTAAAAACTCATAATTGTCTAAAATAATGACTTGGTCCTCCACCTAATAATAGTAAACCTTTCGTATGAAGGACTTTCAACATTTAATCTTTGATATAACAAAAATTAATAATAATGATGATAGGAATGGTTTTGTTCTTTTTTAAGATGCTTCATCTTGTGATAGAGAATTCAGAAATCTTCACACTATCTTTCAGAGTATGCTATGGGGCAGGTGTCCCATTTTCCAGATGGGATTAAAGCAAAGAGACAGACGTCATCTGCCGAGGTTTGGTCAGGGGCTCAAGCAGGGCCACGACCACACCAAACATGGCTCTATTCACAGGCCTGCAGGAGTCCATAAGCTGTCAGAGCCTTCCCATTCTGCCTGGCTTAGAATTCTGTGACATCAATGTCATTAACAATTAAGGAACAAAAGTATCATTCTCTCCAAGTCTGTGTTTCTGGAATGACCAAGCTGACTGTTTCAGTCCAAGGGATATCACAAGGCAGAAGGGAATACTTCACTTTGGGGAATACCTAGCAACAGCTCCTGGGTGCTAAGGGGCACAGGAGGTGGGAGCACACAGAGGGCAGGGGGAGCGTGACGCCGGGATTAAAGTCTGTGAGACTATTGTAAATAGTGCCGCAATGAACACTGGGGTGCATGTGTCTTTTTGAATTATGGTTTTCCCTGGGTATATGCCCAGGAGTGGGATTTCTGGGTCATACGGTACTTCTATTTTTAGTTTTTTAAGGAACCTCCATACTGTTCTCCATAGTGGCTGTATCAATTTACATTCCCACCAACAGTACAAGAGGGTTCCCTTTTCTCCACACCCTCTCCAGCATTTATTATTTGTAGATTTTTTGATGATGGTTATTCTGACCAGTGTGAGGTGATACCTCATTGTAGTTTTGATTTGCATTTCTCTAATAATTAATAAAGATGTTGAGCATCTTTTCATATGCCTCTTGGCCATCTGTATGTCTTCTTTGGAGAAACGTCTGTTTAAGTCTTCTGCCCATTTTCTGACTGGGTTGTTTTTTTGATACTGAGTTGCATGAGCTGTTTGTATATTTTGGAGATTAATCCTTTGTCTGTTGATTCATTTGCAAATATCTCCTCCCACCATTCTGAGGGTTGTCTTTCGTCTTGTTTATGGTTTCCTTTACTGTGCAAAAGGTTTGAAGTTTCATTAGGTCCCATTTGTTTATTTTTGTTTTTATTTCCATTAGTCTAGAAGGTGGGTCAAAAAAGATCTTGCTGTGATTTACGTCAAAGAGTGTTCTCCCTATGTTTTCCTCTAAGAATTTTACAGTGCCCCATCTTACATTTACTCCATTTTGATGGATAAAGAAGATGTGGTACATATATACAATGGAATATTACTCAGCCATAAAAAGGAATGAAATGGGGTCATTTGTAGAGATGTGGATGGACCTAGAGACTGTCACACAGAGTACAGTAAGTCAGAAGGAGAAAAACAAATATCGCATATTAACGCATATATGTGGAATCTAGAAAAATGGTACAGATGAACCAGTATGCAAGGCAGAAACAGAAAGAGATGTAGGGAACAAACGTATGGACACCAAGGGGTTAAGGGGAGGTGGGATGAACTGGGAGGTTGGGATTAACATATATACACTAATGTGTAAGGAATGGATAGCTAATGAGGGCCTGCTGTATGGCACAGGGAATGTTACTTCACTTTGCTGTGCAGTAGAAACTAATACAACCTTGTAAAACAACTATACCCCAATTAAAAATAATAAAATAAAATATAAGGAGCATTAAAAAAATAAAGAAATAAAGCCTGTGAGAAAGGACTGGCAGCTAAGACCTGACTGCTTGTCTCTCAAAGGTCAGGTAGACACCTGGGCCTTTTTCCGAGGCTAGAGAGGGAACCAGTGACAATCAGTGTGCACTGTGAACAGCATCCTCATTCACGACACGGGGTAATTCTAATTGTAACAGAACACAACAGTGACATTATAATGGAACCATTCCTGACTTCTTTATCTGGCTTTAAAAAATGATTGTGGCAAAGAAACAGTTCCGAAGGCTCCAGATATTAATTTTAAAATTTGTGTTGGTCATAAAGAAGGATCATTTCTTCTGGAAGGCTGATTTATACATAACTGTAGATCAACAGTCATGTAAAAATGCAACTTCTCATAATGGAAACCAATGCTCTATTTATGCATGTTGAGAAACTAAAACAAACATTGGTGTAGTTGATGGAGATATCATATCTTATCACCCACAGTTACAGTTTGGCAGCCCAGGTTAAGAGAGTCACACGATGAATCATTTAGTCTAACAACTCAGTTTGCAAAGAGAATTATAAGTGCATAATATGCTTTTTATGCGACATACCACAACTGTGGTTTATGCCAAGTAGTATATCAACAGACACACAAGGCAGTGAGAAAGAAGCCGGGGTCCAGCTGAAGAGCCTTACAGTACACAATCACCAAATGACCACAGACTCCTCCCCAGCCAGCTTCTTCCACACCCCTGTAAAGGGTATTTTAAAGACTGCCTTTTGTCACTTCACATGATAAAAAACATGGAAGAGGATTTTCGTGCACTGCCCTTTACTGCTGTTAAGTTGAAAAGCTACTGATCCAGGAAGGTCATGTCTAGCATTCTCTGTAGTCTGGAGATCACAGCATGATGCAGAAGGGAATGTAAACACATTCAGGACTTGTGAACCTCACCTTGTGGTCTGTGGAATGGAGCCCTGAGATTAGCCAAGTTTTCTTGTAACAAGGTCCTTTTAGAGGCCATTACCCTGACTTCTCCTCATGCCCTGATGGGACCCAATACACACTGGATTTATGCTGAATTCTACTCTGAAAATCGTGTTATCCTTCCTGTTTATATCATTACATAAAAGTGCCTGTGTGGCATGTGGAAGGGAGAGAAGACAAGGCCGGATGTTAGACAACCAGACCCGAAGCCCCTCTGGCTCTCCTGGCCAGTCAAGGCCCTTTCAGATGGCTGACCACACCTGAGCTGTCATTTGTTCTCTGCTGCAAAATGGTGGGGACCTACTTCATAAAGAGGAAACGTAGTCAGTCCCCCGAATAAAAATCGGGGTTAGGACACTGGTAACATTCACGTACCATGAATCAAGCACCTACCAGGGGCCAGCACTGGACAAACTATTACACATACTACACAACTGTAATTTTGCGAATTCAATTAAGAAGCCCAGATGCCACGAAGCTTCTGAGGCCATGCACGAGAAGACACCTAGAGTGCCGAGAAGGTGGGTGGAAGGATCGATTTCTATCTGATTTAGGAAGGACGTACAAGAATCATGGTTCGTATGCACCAACCACCCTGCAAATGATTAACCCCCACTCTCTCACCCCAGCTTTCTAGCCATTTAAGGCACATCCTCCGAGCGCTGCTCTCGAACTTGAGGAAGCAGAGTTTAACACTCATTCAAACCCTGCATGGCTGGGCCCCACCTCCAGACTCCTGATTCAGTGGATCTGGGGTGGGACCCGAGAACGTGCATTTCTAACAAGCTCCCAGGGCTTGTCGATGCTGTTGGTGCAGGAACGTACTTAGGGGTCTGTATCACTAGCATGACCTTGGAAATTTAGGAACCTATCTGGGGTTTGGACCTGCTAAGGACATCCCTCTAGATGGTGGCTTTGCTGGATAACCTGGGCGTTCACCAAGGTACGCTAACATGTCAGACAAAGCCTACCCATCTTCCCTCCCCCCAAGTAAGCCTAAAAATGTTGCTATGGGCAGGGGTTGAGTAGATATATCCAATTAACAATGAAAAACAGATACATTCACAAAGAAGGAGATGGTGAAGCCACAGTTAAATTGATGCTGCAAGTGCCCAGCACAGTGCTGATCATGTGGACCAGCGTTTCGAGACCCTTATCTGGGAACAAAGGCCGACCCACCACAGCAGCAACTTGACGACAGTCATACCTGACTTGCTTTTCATTGCTGCCACCCCCAGGGGAGAGTCTGGGGATCTGGTGAAGGACAGCTGCTTCACAGGCGTCAAGGTCTTTTCTCAGAATGTCACTGCGATTACACAGCCTATAAAATAAAACAGGTACTGCAGGAGATGTTTATTTAAGCACAGACGGCCAGCTTCTAGAATCTATGGTGGTTCCTCATGGTTTATTGAAATATATCTGTAATACAATCTAGACGTAAAAATGCAGCAACCAGACTGTCTCTCGACAAAGATGTAAAATGGGGTGGTTTGAAAAACTTGTTTGTGTGTATGTGGCAGTTTTAAATCCATCAGAGGAAGTAGCTTTTAACCCTTTGAAGACTTTAATGATGTTCAAATCCACAGCTGTGCAATCTCATTCCACATGCCACCTGACTGATAGGAATGCCAGATAATCTTAACAGCAGAAAAGGCTAATTTTACATTGTCAATCATAACAAAGTTAGAGCTCCTCAACTCACATGAAATTTACTTAAATTGTCACTGCTAAGAAACTGAAAACTGCTGGCTGAAGTACAGGTTACATCCTCTATTTCTGAATGTAGAAAAATGACTATTATTTCTCCATTCAGACCCCACTGCAACATTTTCTTTATTCTTAGTAAGAACAGGAAGGAGTGGAAAGAGGGATTTAGCCCTCATCATCTATTTGCAGTCCACGGGGGGACTGGTGGAGTGTTAACAATTTGGCCACTGTTTTAGGTTAGGTCTGTCATAGGGCCACAACAGCCTCCAAAGAGATTGGGTAGTAACTTCCTTTAAAAAAAAAATGTCTGTTTGCATGATTCTAAAAAGCTATGGGAGAAGATATCAAAAACAAAACAGTATTTCTCCTTTAAAGGAACTGATCACATGTGTAGTTGGGAAGATTCAATACATACCCCAAAAGGAAAATGAAGCAACTTATAAACCAATGTTCATTAGCAAAGTACTACTAATTTGTAATTAGTGCAAAGGTTGGTTAAGTTACTAGATCTATGCAATGGCCATGCGCCCGATGATGCAAGGATGAAAAAGACCTGCTCCTCCTGTACACTGGAGGTACGGGCCCACCCCCACTCTGGAGCAGGTTTCCACCCTGGGCAGGAAATAGAAATGGGCCCCCAGATTCAAGCCCTGTTCTCGACTCCGGACCACCCTGTCGGCACTACAGCTCCTTGCCAAGTCCCGAGCTCCTGTCTAAACGCTAAGCCTGGAGTCTTCATCCCTATGGGCCAGACCCTGTTGAGTCCTTCAATCCTGAGCTCTGCTGCCCCACACCTCCTGGACTCCTGGCCAGTGGGACTTACAGCACCTATGGATACCTGCTTTTCCTAAGGCAAAATCTGGGTCCTGATTCTCCCTGGAAGGCTTTATCTTGTCGCCAACCAATTCACAGAATGAGACTGAGGCAGGAGACAGATGGGCCCCCCCACAGGGTAAACAGCTGGAGTTTGTTCCCTGTGGATGATACTCCAAGATGAAAATAGCAGGACAATCGAGAGAAGAGGCTGGGCCCTGCCCAGATAAAAGACCACTTACTTCTCATTCTCGAAGTCAAAGAGATCTGCCCAACTAGAAAGCTCCCTGGAGGTCAAAAGGGGAGTGATGCCAACCTACCCATAGGTCTCTTCGCTGGCATCCATCTTGGCTGAGAGATGCGCATGCACATGGCGGGACCCTGAGATATACCAAATATGGACTCAGAATCAGGCAAATCAAAATGACTGGCCAAAAGAAACCCGGAAGAAATGCCCCCTATAAGTGATTCAAACTACCACAAGGGCACAACTCTCTCTCTGAAAGTCCACACGTACTGTACCCTTTTTCCTCCTAATAAACACTTTACTTGTTTCACTACCTTCTGTCTTTGTGGGAATTCTTTTCTGCAAAGCTGAAGGGCCAGGGCCTTGTCACTGACCACTGGTCTAGTAGCTAGGATTCAGCACTCTCACTGCTGTGACCCGACCTCAATCTCTGGCTGGGAACCAAAACCCTGTTCAAGCCGCTGCAGGCTGAGGCCACCGGAGATCAAGACCTGCCCTTAAGATGAGGAAGATAAGCCAATTTCAGAGCAGTAAAGGAGCGCACAAGGGGAAGACAATCAGGAAGTGGGAGGAGGACCTTCTGCTGGGCAGGATGCAGATGAAGGAGAGATGACAGCTGAAGCCAAGGAGCCACAAGGCAAAGGCGACGGGAAATGCCAGGATGAGAGAGGTGTGGGGACCAGCAAGGAGATGAGTCTGGCCAGGTGGCGGCTGCAGTTGGTGGTGACGGAATAGTAAAGGGAAATAAAATTCGGTATAAAACTCTGGTGAGGCAACAGAGATAAACCTTGTGGATTCTGGAGCCATGGCTGGTTTCCTGGCAGCTGTGCCTCTATGGGGTTGGTGAGGGACAGACTGGCCAGGGGACTGACCCTGTGCTCTGGGTGGCCGGGGAGGAGCATGCAGGTGTGAGCGCAGTGTGGGAGGACCCAAGCACCCATGGCTGGTGGGCTGAAGATGCTAAAAGCTGGGGCACATGCCAACCTCAAACGGCCAGTCACCCTAGGCTTCCACTGAGGAATGTGTGTCTCAGTGAGGCTCCATCTTTCCAGTTTTCGAGAAGCTGGAAATTCACAATTACTAGTTTTATTTTTATATGCCATCTCCCAAATTTTAAAATGGGGCAACTATTCAAAAGAAAGTTAAATACTGTGCTTGACAAACAGGGGCCCTCTGCAGGCTTGGGGTCTCCAGCTTACGATGCTTCTAGACACACTTCCCGACCAGGTGGTAAACCCCTAGCAAGGGCTGTGGCTTCCGCACCTCCTCCCAAACCCAAGTACAGCAGGGAACTCGCAGACACTGGTTAATGCTACTGTGCTAAGGAGGGGTGGGGGCAGCCTCCCTCCAGGGATGAGCATTTTATCTCTGCCATTCTCAGGAAAGATGAGAAGAGAAAGCTGATCAGCGGTTTGATTATTGTTATAAACCCCCTACAGACAATGCTCCCTGATGCCAGCATCCGCGCCCACCCCCGCAACCCGATACCACCACGGTGGGGCCAGTGCTCCATCACACGCCAAACGCCTTCGTTCTTTCCTAGTCTGATTGGTCCAAACATCAGGTCTGCTTAGACCAGCTCTCCCCACATCTGTCTGGGAGCTTCTCCGACTGCCTTCTTCGCAGGGATCTTTCTCATCCCTGAATTCCTCTAGCACAACGCAGACAGCATCCTACTCTGTACTGCTCTCCAGTTATGCCCTGTCTGCCAAGTCTTCTCAACATGACCAGAAGCCTGTTGAGAACAGCAACTGGACTTGTGATTTCACAGGATGCTGAAGACACACTTAAAGACACTGTGTGTTGAATGACAGGCCAAGATTTAAAAACAGATTAGGGAATTCATGACACGCCTGTTGTCACAGCCTGTTTTTACATGTTGGTGTCACACCAGTCTGGGGCTTCCAGGGCTCCGCAAGGAGTGATCAACAAGACAGTGATCAATTAGACGGCCGCAAGCACTGTCCCCATGGAGCTACGGCCGATGCCAGATTAACTCCGAACCTTGATGAGTTGGTCTGTGTTGAGATTTCTAGCAGTTATCTCCCCATGGGATAGACTTTAGTTTGCAAAATATCCATCAATCCTTTGCTGAAAATAACTCTTAAATAATTCACACAGTGTACTGAGCTAAAGATTACTATTTCAGAATTCAAGACCCCAATTTGTTTCATGTCTTCTATTTGCATTCCTACCAAAATACTTCAGCTGGGAGGGCAATGGCCTGACAGTCCATGTCCAGTCTCCCCGGGGGAATATGTGGCCTGGCACCAAGGCACTGGGCCCTACCATCCGGTCGTTTTCTGTGAAGTCCGGCAAGTGGACAAACCTGCTGGATGACAAGCAATTGCTAGAAACACAAACAGCACTTTAAAATATTTTATTTTATCCAATAATAGTTAAGTATACAATAAATAAAATTAGTTTTTGGCTAAATTTAAAGTAATTACTTTTTTTAAAAAAAATATTTATTTATTTTTGGCTGCGTTGGGTCTTCATTGCTGCACGCAGGCTTTCTCTAGTTGCGGGGAGTGGGGGCTACTCTTTGTTGTGGTGCGTGGGTTTCTCACTGCGGTGGCTTCTCTTGTTGTGGAGCATGGGCTCTAGGGTGCACAGGCTTCAGTAGTTGTGGCACACGGGCTCAGTAGTTGTGGCTCGCGGGCTCTAGAGCGCAGGCTCAGTAGTTGTGGCACACGGGCTTAGTTGCTCTGCGGTATGTGGGATCTTCCTGGACCAGGGCTCGAACCTGTGTTCCCCGCATTGGCAGGCGGATTCTTAACCAATGCGCCACCAGGGAAGTCCATAAAGTAATTACTTTCTAAGGTTTTGGCTAAATTTAAAGTAATTACTTTCTAAGAAAGCTTCATTTTTCAGTCACACAGAATTTAGGACATAATTTACAAGAAAGCAATTCCATGTCAGGCTAATGTGAGCACTCAAATTAAGGTAGAATTTTTTGTGTAAAGTAAGCGAGAAAAGGTGTTATGCTTTTTCTTTCAGTATCACAAGCTGAAAATGACTTCTTAGCAAACAGAAAATAAACTTTTCCTTAACTGTAGCATATGACTTTCACACATGCCCGTGGGTGCTGTTTTTGGGGGACTCGGCACAGATGCGCTTCAGCTGCAGTGATGCGAGCTTGACTTCTGGGCTTCCTTTTCTCCAGGAGACAGTAGTCAGCATGGTGTGTTCCCCGACTCCAGGTAGTGACAAGTTTGCTTACCTAATTTACATATTATAGTGTTACTTGTTAAAAGTTTTATGAATTACGTTTACTGTCTTTTTAACGAAACTGAAGAATCAGAAAGGAGTTGGTTACATCCAGAACGAAGTTTTAGGGAGGAAACTGTATTTCAGAACAAGCAACAACAAACAGGCATCACTCGCAGAGGTGGCTGTGGATGGTGAGCCTGTCACTGAGGAATAACCCACACGTGAGGGTGGGAAGGGGACGACCCAGATGGACTGTCTGCACCCGATTCCGGAGGTCGCAGAAACCCCGCCTGGAAACTCACGGCTTCAGTCCTACCTTCCTTTTGAAACATAAGTGGCTTTGATCTTTTCACTAAGAACACATGGTCTGGATAGAAAAGATGATTTAAAAACTATCATTTTATCAGATCCCAGGCCTTGTTTTCTGCATTTAATTCCCACGGAAACTTGTTGATTACAATGAACATTTAAAAATTCTCCTAAGATCCATGAGGTTCTTAAACAGAAGTAACAGAATGCATTCACGTACCTAATGCTCAAAGCCCACAACTGCTGCAAAATATAACTAATGAACCAAAGCCGACTGTTGTCAGTCAAAACCCGAGCCGCTAATTCAATTTGTGTAGCTTACTGGTCCTCCTGAAGCAATTTAGCACCTTTGCCAATAAGAGAAAACCTCTAGTGACACCCCACCCACAGGTACACAAACACAACCCAGAAGCAGAGAGGCCCGAAGAAAGCCCTACCTCCATAAAGATGCAAATTAAGATTTAAACAGGGTAGCAATCGGCCAGCGCTAATCCTTTTACCGAGGTGTAAATGGCTATTGAGAACTGAATTCTGGGCTGCCAGCTTTTGTTGGGTAGTCTTACAGACACATTTCACCCAGGAGCCACGCCAAGCCACCAACTCTGAGGACGACTGATAAACAGTTTCATCAGGCCAGCGTAATTTGTTTGCTTTGCTATCAAACTTCCTGACCATCAATCCAAACGCGTCAACGTAACCGGCATGAAGAATTAGCACCCTGGGAACAGGAACTGGGAGCAAGGATCCCAAGCCTGACGCCCAGTGGCCAGAACAGCTGTAGGTGCGGCCGAGGCAGGGTCTGGACGTGGGGTTTTGTTGGCCACACAAAACGGTTGTAGAAAGGACAAACATGTACATAGTTAAACAGTATTTTTCTTTTCATGGGCTGTCTTAGGAAACCTATGTTTTGGTGGCTACCTCGGCCCCCATTGTGCAACCCCCTGGGTGGTCCCTTCCGGGGGGGGGCACTCGAAGGGAGCACAAAGCCGGAGGGAGGGGAGGAGGGGGCGGCAGCACAAAGGCCAGCGGTGGGGGCGGGGGTCTGCGGCGGCCGCGGGCCAGGGGTCACGAACAAGACTCCTCTCTTCACCCGGGAAACAAGGGCTCCTTCTCTTCACCTGGAGGCCGTGTGAGGGCGATGACAGCTGGGATCGAGGGCTTGCCGTGCGGGGCACCCGGGCCTGCGAGCATGCTCTTTATTTAAAGCAGCAGAGGCTGCACAAGCAAAACCCCTGCCTTTTCCCCCTCGCTGGCCTCCAAACAGATCTCCTTATTCTGCCCCACTTCAATTCTCAGAACTACTCCCTCT
This sequence comes from Globicephala melas, assembly GCF_963455315.2. Taxonomy (NCBI): domain Eukaryota; kingdom Metazoa; phylum Chordata; class Mammalia; order Artiodactyla; family Delphinidae; genus Globicephala; species Globicephala melas. Next base: position 41,543,037 of record NC_083328.1, on the reverse strand, counting down.
CCCTGACCACCTGATTTTAAGTTCCTTAATGAGGCACTGGAAGGCCCCCTTTCTGACTGGTGCTCCCCTCCAGCCTTCAAAAGAAAGAACCCGCCTGAACCCAGAACGAGTTCTTAGTAGCCAAGAATCTCTGTGTGCCCCAAACGTAACATCCAGGTTGATAAAAATCCACCCTGCTGGGAGGATGAAGGCTGGAAACATTTGCTCCTTGGGTTTCTGTTAAGTCCCTGACATGTCACCAGAGGGGTGTCGTCATTAGGGTGCTGGCTGCGCTCTCCAATCTGAGGTGCATACAACAGATTTATGGAGCCAGTTACCTAAAGTGACCGGGCTTTAAATCTCTGCTGCCAAAATGAACATGCAGGGTAAATGACTCATTATCAGACAACCTGATGCCTTTCAAAAATTTAATACAATCAGGCCATGTATTTTGGAAAAGTTTAAAAAATACTATGAACATAGTAAAAAAAATTTTTTTTATTAGACGTCATCATTGGTTCTATAATTAAACGCGAGAAGGTGCTTTTGGTAAAGGGGTATCTTTTACCGTCAGGGTAGAACCATCTTTGCTGGGGCTTAATGACTGATGGAGGACCCTAAAACCAAACATCAGACTTTCGCCGTGCTGGTACATGTCTGTCTCCAAATGTGTACGTGCGCGTGCGCGCGCGTGTGTCTGTGTGTGTGTGTGTGCGTGTGTGCAGGGGTGCATCTGTAGGAGAAGAGACCAGGAGGCTCAGGCTGGGCCAGCGTGGCTTCACCGCTGGAGGGAGACCAGAAGGCATGATGGGTGGTGGATGGGTCGCTGAGGCTCAGGAACCATTCAGACCCTGAAATAAGTTAGCGTTTACGTCGCTTCTCACCTAGAAGGGACATATGAGACTCCTTCAAGGCCAATTAAGTCTGATGAATGGGAGTGGGGTCCAGGGCAGTCACTGACTCAGTGTTCTGCGTCCACTTCAATGATGCCACTGAAATGGCAGCAGCAGCACCCAGGGAGGGACCTGCAGGAAAGAGACTGAACACTTGGCTATTAACGCTTGCCCTCTGCTGTAGGAGTCAGTAGAAATCAAACACAGGACTACAGGAAAAGACTGTGCCCACTTGCTGCCGGGCCCTTCAGAGAGGCAATACTGTATTACCATGAAGAAGCTGAATCACTTTATTATTCAATGCTCACTCACCCAAGAAGCTGCTTAAGCGATGCCAAAGACAAAAAGAAGAAACAAGAAAGTGGACAATACCAAATCATCATTGTGAATGAACAAATGGATTAACTGTGGAGGAGAGGCAGGCAGGATGCAAGCAGGGAAACAATCCAAGTTAACTGGCCCTCCTGGGTAGACTCTGGGAACCAGGTGAAAAGGCTTCTCTAGTCAGTGTCGGGGTTCAGGGGATGTCAGACAAGCACATCCCTAATTCCAGGTAAGTGCACTTTTCAAAACAGTGGAAAGCAATTCCAAGTGTGCTCGTGATTACAGATGTAATAATGCTCCGAACAACCATGGACAGCATATGTCCTTGTAATCTGTATTTCAGCTGATCAGTAAGGACCATCAGTGCCATGATTCAATACCATAAAAAATTCGTTTAGGGATTCGATGGTGCTGGAAAGTAGTGCTTTTCAGTGTTTAAGGTGGCAGAACACCTGGAGTTAACAGAAGTTTCTGCAAAACACCAGAGTGTACTAATGTACTTTGTTTCATCACACAAATCTGAAAAACTTTTACAAGCGGATGATGAATATATATATACAATATAAAAATCAAACATATATCCATGATAAAAAGCCAATCTGTCAAAGCTAACAAAATCAGCTGCTTCAATATTTTTCGTCCTTATTCATTTGGCACTCTCGCTCATTTTGTTATCTCCCAGTAGGCAAGCTATAGCAGGTACCAAAGTTTTAGGGAAATGATTTTGAGAAAGTTCTCAAAATTACAAAGATTCATTTTCTACAAACTTGGAAAAGACCACTTTACTCACTGCAGGGTAATGCCAGTGGAATATGTCTGAGCATCACTGCCGTGGAGAAAACTAGTCTAGCATTGCTTTAAGCAGCAGATTTAGACACACATTCAGTCCATCAAAATGACAAGCAAATTAAAACAAATTACCCTGACGAGGGAGAGCAGTGAGAAAAAAATTAGAATTAGTTGGAAGCCGTAGAAGATGGGGGTTCAGGACTCCTCCTCACGGCTCTCCTGGAGGTTAAGGTAAGTGGCCCAGCAGAGACTGAAAATGGTGAGATCAACTGTAAAAGTACAAGAAAACATATCAAGGGCTCACTTTTTGCTTCCCTTTGGGTTTTCGGTTGTCTTATCTGCTTGGCCTACCTGCACCCCCTCCCTGCAAAGCTCCCCTGAAGGGAAGCCTCCCACTCAGGTCTCAAGCTCCAATGTGCCTTCTCTAATCCCACCTTAAAATGAATTTGGTTTTTCCAGAAGCCTATCATCAATGGCTCAAAGACTGTTCTTCAAAGGTGGGAAATATCAGTTAAGGTGATTAAGAACAGGGAAGCTGAGCCATGAGGAACCAAAGAGGAGGAATAAAACGGCAACAAAACAGAGAGGAGGGAAGTGTTGATGTTTGCCATCCGATGACCGAAAACAGATCCCAGTTTTGCTCTGAGGACCCCTCCCCATCGTCATCCACCCAACTTGGACAGGGCTCACAGTGAAGTGTGGGCCTGGGTAGAGCCAGTGGGTGCTGCCCTGGCCCCAGGGACTGTGCAGGGCATGGCCACATGGTGCGGTCAGAGCCGTGGAGGTAGAGGCCCCACTGCTGGGCCCAAGCACGCGAACCTCCAAGTTGGGCAGCCCACCTGGAAGGGGGTCCCCAGGTCCACTTCAGGGTGAGCAGAGGGGACTGCAGTGGGTGCGGACCTGTCTGCCCTGAGGACAAACTCTGGAAGTGAGCTCTGAATGGAGCTGAACGGGGACTATCAGGGCAGCAAAAAGCATCTTTCCACTTGGAGTGAGGAGGGGAGTAAGAGGCCACCTTGTCGACATGCTGGGAGAGCAACAGGAGAGGGAGCTCTGGGGCCATGAAACAGGCAGCTGCCCCCCTCCCCACTCAAAGATGACAGAGGTTCTTAGCACTGTTACAAATATTACCATATTAAGGTTATAGAACAACCCAAGCCTATCCCTAAAGAGATATTAAAGATTTCAGGTAGGTCAAGGTGGAGTGTGGAAAACACCACTGTCCCACCCCAGACATCTTCAGAGCTGTCCAGCCCTGGACTCAGCGCTTCTCTCCCCAGAGCGGTGATGAACACACAACTACCCAGTTCTGCCTCTGGCATTCCCTTCCTGCTGCAGGCAGACCTCGTTCCCCCTGCTCACACATCCTGGCTTCAGAGAGTCCCCCACAGCTGCTCAGACTAGGGTTTTCCTTTATGATACATTTTCAGCTCTGATTACCTTGTTTCTGGAAGGTATCCCATTTTTAAGGAAAACTTATCACACCCATTTGGATGATTATTTCCTGGGTGAACTCTGAGTTCTGGGGCCTCACTGGGGACCTTACATGCTGATGTGAAGCACAAGCTATGCTTACACGGCATGATACCCACCATTTCTCAATGAAAAGGACCAACTAAAATAAAACACCCATTTTGTCAGGATTCTGATTTTTCGATGCTAGAAATTAAATCTACCAAACTGCCAAAAGAGTCAGAAGTGGGAGAGACAGAAGCCAAGTTCATTTCTAACTTAAAAAAAAGGTTGGCCATTCCTGTCTCACCTCATGGACATCCCTGAATCCTGACTTCCGGAACCATCACATCAGATCACCATGAACTAATTAATTATCAGATGCCAACATATGCCAGCCACTGTACCCGGTGCTTGTGCCGAAAAAGTGAATCTGATGAAGGTGATAAATGAGAACTGAGAAGTCAAGTTCGATTAGTCAATGGTGATACCGGCCAAAAGGAGATCCAAGATCAGTCACAATAGGTCATGGCTCTGCCATTGTTCCTGCAATTTCACAATATGTCTAGAGCAAGCAGAGATCAAGAGAACATTCCAAACCAAACAATTCCTGATTTGTTTCTTGTGATCGTTTCTAGATCAAGAAAGGAAATCAGGGGCAGGGCTAGCCTGATACGAGAAATAAAATAAGGCAACAGGTTCATATTCTGGATAATTGTTCATAAATGTGTATAAAACACAACCACATCCTGAAATAGCATATTCTACGTGTCAGCACATGGTCATCAGTTTGGAAGGCTTTCTAGAAATCACACACAGGAAAACAAGAAAGTATTGTGTACAATCTGAAGGGACAAATTGTTAACAGACTCGAGAGGGCTCGTCACAAGGGAAGAAAGATGACATGCAAGGGGAGAAAGCCGTTCCAGGAACAGATTTAAAAGGTAAAGGGCAAACCAAATTAGAAATGACGCGGCCAAAACTATGCGTTTCATAATTAAAAGTGAAAGCGGCCAAATGAGATCTGGTTTCCTAGGTCTTCAGAAAGGAAGCAGCGGCCGAGCAGAAGTAACTGTGAGGGAGACGGGAGCAGGGGACATGGTGGGGAAGGGAGGGGGAGGCTTGGGTGCTCATGTTGTTTCTTGCCTGGGCGGGGTGACCACGTATTCACCTGTCATAGTCGAGCAGCATATTCAAGATTTGTTCATTTTTCTGCATGCATGTTATCTTTCAGTAATAACACTTATCTTAAAAAGTACCTAAGTTAAGGAGTTCAGCTTCTTGTTGGTAATGCAAGCTAATCCTTGCATTAAGACCAAATATATATATATAAATATGTCTTTGATAACATTAGAGAGATAAAGTAGGAAAAAACTACAGGATCAAAATCTAGAGAAAAAGGAAATTCAGAGAGATGAGCCTAACATTTGGGGGCACCTTTTCTTTGAAGGGCATGTGCCAATTTCTGAAAAGGTAGCTAATAAGTGTGAGAAGCTGAGTGGAGCTTTGGATGACCTCAGAAAGCAAGAGAATAAAAACTCAAGTCCAGGTCCACCAAGGAAGGGGAACCCTAATAAATCATCCACACTTGGAATTGGAAACTCATAGGGCTACTTCCTACAGATAAGGGTGAAACAGATACAGTCTGGCCCTCAGAGGGACCAAAGCCTGGCTTCAACCCATCTCAATCCTCAGACCTGGATGAAAGTAACCCAGGACTGCTTCTGCCCGAGATGCTGCCGGGAGCAAATGTAAATCCTCTTTAGGTTTCTTCCTGAAACTCATATATTTTATATATATATAAGTCATTCCAAAAAAGAGCAAAGAAAAAAGGGGACATAATTATTGACACAGTAGAAATTCTAAAATATAAAATATGCCCACAAATTTGAAAACTTAGAAAATGGATCTCTTTCTAGTACACTATAGATTTTCAAAACTGACTCAAAATACATGAAAACCTGAATATACATATAAGCATTTAAGAACTGGAATAAGTAAGCAAACAAAAATGGAGGAAATTTTCATCAGCAGACCTGTCTTGCTGGTGAAAGCAGCTCTTTTGTAACCTTTGCAAGTGCTTCTCAGCATTCCCCACACTGCCTTCGCTCCAGGTCACCTCTTCTGACTGAGGCCAGCAGCCTGTGATGAGATGGCTGGCAAAGGTGGGACACCAGGCTGAGGCTGGCCAATGGAGAGTTCTTTTAACATCTGTATACACACCAGGTGATAATGGCTGTAATTACTGCCTACTCTGCTGACAATCACGTCTCAGGATTACTGCCCTCTTGAAAACCTGGTTATGGACTTTAAAAATTTAAACCAAAACAAACATAAGAAAAGTCTCAGATTTTTCAGATCAAAACAGATGAGCTAACAGGAGAGGCACAGGCAAGACTGGAGAATGAAGTGCCAGGTTGAACGTGAAGGGGATGCACTGTGCACCCCACCCCCACCCCGGCACGGGGTTATTTTTTCCAGAAGTGTATTGCACAGCCTTACTTTGAGAACAAAAGGCAGAATATGTGGAGTGGCAAGAAAAAGCTCAGGGGAGCACCTGTACTGAGGGGCAGAGGTCATGTCCAGGAAAAACAAGTGACAGTGAAGAAAAAAACAACTGAGAACAGCTATCTGAAGGTGCCATCACATCAGAAGGAACACTGCATTTATCAGTGTGCTTCCAGCTCCTCTAAAAGTGAACGCTGGGTAAATTCCAAAGAATTTGGTTGTAACCTATTACTCCAGGCAACATGATTTCCACCAGCAAGTCTTTCTCAGATGCAAGAATTTCCTTCCTATATTTAATTTCTGAGAGGGGCTAAATTAAAATCACTGGATGAGATTCAATCTATGTGATCGCATTTTTAGGACCTTGAGAAACCAAGGCTTTCATTTGACTTAACTTAAAAGGCAGTATTAGATTTAGCTTTCAGGCATGCTCCAGGGGGAGAAAGAACAAAGCAACTCGGCAAGTACTTTGTTCAAGCTGGAAGAAAGGTACATAGCACTTCATCAGCTTATTTGAGGCTGGAAGGCACAAAAATCAATATGCACAGAGCCAAAGGTCAAACTGCCGCTGCTTGGTTTTCTTTTCTTTTTCTAATTAAAGAATCTATTTGTTTCTTGAGCTTCCTTATTCAACCTTATGAAATATTACCCTTGATGACACTCCAGTTACGTAGGCAGTGGAGAGAATAACTGGCAGACAGTTAAGAATGCAGACTCTGGACCCAGACGGCTGAGTTCAAAGCACACTGAGCCACTTTGTGACTCTGAACAACCTCTCTGTTTCTCAGTTTCCGCCTCTATAAAATGACGATGGTGATAGGAATAAATGGGTTATTATAAATAAAGCTCTCACAACAGTATCTGGCACAGAGTTGGTGCTACTGAAGGGAACACCACCACCGTCATGGTTGTGATTTGCATGGCAGAGCGCAGAAATTAGGAGCATGAATTCTGGCATGTGCCCTCCAGGCTGGACGTCACCTGCACCTCCAGCCAGCTGTGTGCCCTAGGAAGGTTATTTAATCTCTCTAAACCCCACTTAAAACACTCTACTTGGCATCTATAGCACAAGCCTGGCCCTCAGTTCTCCTCACTCTTCACCGCAGACTCCTCCCAGACTCCTTTTCTGGTTCCTTCTGATCTTCCTGACCTTGACTGTGGAGTCAGGCCTTGGGCTGCTTTCCTATGTATGCTTACTTCCTAACGGTCCTCTCAGGGCCCATGGCTTTAAAACACATTTATAGTATGATGATTCAGTAGAGTTGCAGGATACAAAGTCAACACACAAAAAATCAGTTGCATTTCTATACAATGAACAATCTAAAGGGGAAATTAAGAAAATAATCCCATTTATAATAGCATAAAAGAACAAAATAGGGACTTCCCTTGTGGTCCAGCAGTTAAGACTCCGTGCTCCCAATGCAGGGGGCCCCGGGTTCGATCCCTGGTCAGAGAACTAGATCCTGCATGTCGCAACTAAAGATCCCGCATGTCACAACTAAGACCCAACGCAGTCAAATAAATAAATAAATATTTTTTTAAAAACTGTTACTCCTGTTACGTTGTTAAAAAAAAAAAAAAACAAGAACAAAATACTTAAAAATAAACTTAACCAAGGAGGCAAGTTGCACATTGAAAACTACAAAACACTGTTGAAAGAAATTAAACACAAATAAATGGAAAGACAACTTGCGTTCATGGGTTTGAAGACTTAATGCTGTTAAAATGTATATACTTCCCAACATGATCTACAGATTCAATGCAATCCCTCAACCTCCCAGTGGCATTTTTTACAGAAAAATAGCAAACAATCCTAAAATTCATTTGGAATCACAAAGGACTCTGAATAGCCAAAATAATATTGAGAAAAAAGAACAAAGCAGGAGGACTCATTTTCTTGTTTTATAACATATTACAAAGCTACAGTAATCAAAACAGCATGGTACTGGCATAAATACAGACATAGACAAATGGAACAGAATAAAGCCATGCACATACAGCCAAATGATCTTCGACAAGAGTGTCACGATGGAGAAAATACACTGTGGGGAAAAGACAACCTCTTCCACAAATGGTGTTGGAAAACTGGATAGCTACATGCAAAAGAACAAAGTTGGACCCTTATATTACACCATACAAAAATCAACTCAAAATGGATTAAAGATTTAAATGTAAGACCTGAAGCTACAGAACTCCTAGAAGAAAACACAGGAGAAAAGCTACCTGATACTGGTCTTAGCAAAGATATCTTGGATATGACACCAAAAGCACAGGCAACAAAAGCAAAAATAGACAAGTGGGACGATATCAAACTAAAAAAATCCTACACAGCAAAGGAAGTCAGCAACAAAATACAAAGGCAACCTACTGAATGGGAGAAAATATGTGCATATCATGTCTGATAAGGGGTCAATATCCAAAATATATAAAGAACTCATACAACTTAACAGCAAAAAACCCAAACAATCTGATTAAAAATGGGCAGAGGATCTGAATAGACATCCTTCCAAAGAAGATATACAGATAGCCAACAAGTACAAGAAAAAGTTCTCAACATCACTGATCATCAGGGAAATGCAATAAAAACCACAATGAGATATCATCTTACACGTTAAAACTGCTATCATCAAAAAGAAAAGAAGGGCTTCCCTGGTGGTGCAGTGGTTGAGAGTCCACCTGCTGATGCAGGGGACACGGGTTCGTGCCCCGGTCTGGGAAGATTCCACATGCCGCGGAGTGGCTGGGCCTGTGACCCATGGCCACTGAGCCTGCACGTCTGGAGCCTGTGCTCCGCAACGGGAGAGGCCACAACAGTGAGAGGCCCGCATAACACAAAAAAAAAAAAAAAGAAAGAAAAGAAAAGAAATAACAAGTGTTGGCAAGGAGAAAAGGGAGAGAAAAGGGAACGCTTGTGCACTGTTGGTGGGAATGTAAATTGGTGCAGCCACTATGGAAAACAGTATGGAGGTTCCTCAAAAAATTAAAAATAGAACTACCATATGAGCCAGCAATTCCAGTTCTGGGTATTTATCTGAAGGAAATGAAAACACTAACTTGAAGAGATATACACACCCCCAGGTTCACTGAAGCATCATTTGCAATAGTCAAGATATGGAAGCAACCTAAGTGTCCAGTGATGGATGAGTGGATAAAGAAATTGTGCTATATATTTACAATGGAATATTATTCAGCCATAAAAAAGAAGGAAATCCTGCAATTTGTGACAACATGGATGGACTTTGAGGGCATTATGCTAAGTGAAATAAATCAGTCAGGGAAAGACAAATGCTGTATGATCTCACTTATATGTAGAATCTAAAAAAAAACTCAATTAATAGATACAGAAAACAGATTGGTGGTTTGGTGGTTGCCAGAGGTGGGCAAAGGGTGGGAGGAGGCCAAATGGGTGAAGGCAGTACAGTGTACAAACTTCCAGTTATAAAATAAGTTCTGGGGATGTAACATAGAGCATGGTGACTATAGTTAATAATATTGTAGTATATATTTGAAGGCTGTTAAGAGAGTAAATCCTTAAAATTTTCACAATAAAAAAAATTTTAACTGTGTGGTGTTGGATGTTACTAGCCTTACTGTGATGATCATTTTGCAATGTATACCAATATCAAATCATTATGTTGTACACCTGAGACTAATATAAAGTTATATGTCAATTATATCTCAATAAAAAAAATCTTCAAATGAAAGATAACCACCCCCACAAAAGTTAACTTTTCATCAACATGCTGTAACAAGTGGACATCCACATGCAAAAAAAAAAAAAGAATCCAAACACAGACATTATACCCTTCACAAAAATTTACTCAAAACGGTTCACAGTTCTAAACGTAAAACACAAAACTATGAAACTCCTAAAAGATAACATAAGAGAAAACCTAAATGACTTTGGATATGGCGATGACTTTTTAGATACAACACGAAAGGCATGGATCCGTGAAAGAATTAATTGATAAGCTGGACTTGATTAAAAGGAAAAACTCATACTCTACAGAAGATAATGCCAAGAGAATGAGAAGACAACCCACATACTGGGAGAAAATATTTGCAAAAGACACATTTGATAAAGGACTGTTATCCAAAATATATAAAGAACTCTTAAAATTCAACAATAAGAAAAATAACAGCTCAACTAAAACTGGGCCAAAGACCTTAAGAGAGATCTCACCAAAGATGTACGTACAGTCAATAAGCATATGTAACGATGTTCCACATCCTATGTCATCAGGGAAATGCAAATTAAAACAACAATGAGGGGAAATCCCTGGTGGTCTGGTGGTTAAGACTCCATGCTTCCACTGCAGGAGGCATGGGTTCGATCCCTGGTCAGGGAACTAAGATCCCACAAGCCATATAGCACAGCCAGACATACATACATACATACATAAAACAATGAAATACCACTGCACAATGCTAAGAATGGCCCAAATCCAGAACACTGATAACACCAAATGGTGGTGAGGATGTGGAGCGACAAGAACTCCCATTCATTGCTGGTAAGAATGCAAAATGCTACAGCCACTTTGGTAGACAGTTTGGAAATCTCTTACAAAACTTACAAAAGTAATGGGAATACTAGAAGAAAAAAGAGAGAAAGGAGCAGAAGGAATATCTGAAGAAATAATGGCTGAGAATTTTCCAAACCACAGATCCGGGAAGTTCAGAGAACACCAAGCAGGATAAACACCCAAAACAGCACACCTAGGAATATCATAGAAATCCTTAATGTGTATGTATGCAACAACAGAGCATCAAAATACATAAGCAAAAACTGGTAGAACTGCAAGAAGAAAAAGATAAATCCACTCTTACAATTGAATACTTCAACTCACCTATACCAGTAACTGATGTATCTAGCAGGTAAACAGTCAGCAAGGATACAGCTGAACTGGAGAGCACCATTAATCAACTTGATCTAACTGACATATATAGGACACTTCATCCAACAACAGCAAAATACACATTATTCTCAAGCTCACATGGAACATTTGCCAAGATAAACCACATTCTGGGCCATAAAACACACCTCAACAAAGTTAAAAGAACAAAAGTCATAGAAAGTATCCTCTCAGATCACAATAAGATCAATAACAGAAAGATAACAGGAAATCTAAAAATATTTGGAGATTAAACAACACACTTCTAGATAACACACTGGTCAAGAAGAAGTCTTAACAGAAATTTTAAAATATTTTGAACTGAACGAAAATACAATTTATCAAAATTTATGAGATGCAGTGAAAACAGTGCTTACAGGGAAATTTATAACATTAAATGCATGTTTTAGAAGATCTAAAATAAATAATCAAAGCTTCTACCCTAGGAAACAAGAAAAAAGAGCAAGTTAAATCCAAAGCAAGCAGGAGAAGTAATAAAATTTAGAGCAGAAACCAATGAAATTGAAAACAAGAGAACAAAAAAGAAAATCAACAAAGCAAAAAGCTGGTTATTTAAAAAAGAAACAAAACAACAAACCAAAATGGATAAACCTCTAGTCAGATGTATTTGTCTGCTCAGGCTGCCATAACAAAATACCACAAACTGTGTTAAACAACAGGAATTTATTTTTCATAATTCTGGAGGCAGGGAAGTCCAAGGTCAAGGTGCTGACTGATTTGGTCCCTGGTGAGACTTGCAGATTGGCCCCCTTCTGTGTCCTCACATAGCACAGAAGGAAGAGCTCTGGTGTCTCTTCCTCTTCTTACAAGGGCACCACCTCTACAGGATTAGGGCCTCACCCTTATGACTTCATTTAACTTTTTATCGCCTCTTCACAGATCTTATCTATAAATATAGTCACTTGGGAACTGGGGCTTCAACATATAAATTTTGGGGACACAAACAAATTCAGTCTATAACACCAGGCTAACCAAGAAAAAAAGAGAGAAGACACAGATATTAGAAATAAGAGACTATCATTATTGATCCCATGGACATTAAAAGGATAATAAAGGAGTAATAAGAACTCTACGTTCACAAATTTCTTAACTTAGATGAAATGGACCAATTTCTTGAAGGATACAATCTATCAAATCTCACACAAACAGATGTAGGTAATATGAGTAGAACCATGTATGTTAAGGAAACTGAATCAATAATAACCTTCCAAAACAAAGCACCAGGTCCAGTTGGGTTCACTGGTGAATTCTACTGAATATTTCCAGAAGAAATTATACTGCCAATTCTCTACAATCTCTTTCAGAGGACAGAAGCAGAGGGAATACTTCCTAACTCATTTTATAAAGCTAGCATTACCTTTATACCCAAAACAAAGACATCAGAAGAAAGGAAAACTACAGATCAGTATCTCTCATGAACATAGATGCAAAAATCCTTAACAAAATATTTGCAAGCTGACTCCATCAATGTATAAAAAAATTATACACCATGACCAAATGAATTTTATCCCAGGCATGGAAGGCTGATTCAACATTTGAAAATTAATGAATGAAATCCATCACAACAGGCTAAAGAAGAAAAATCAGATGATCATTATCATTAGGTATAGAAAAAGCATAAGAAAAAGTCAACATTCATTCATGATAAAAAACTCTCAGACCTGGAACAGAAGGGAACTTCCTCAACTTGATAAAGAACATCTACAAAAAACCTACAGCTAACATTATGCTTAATGGGGAAGAACAAGATTCTTTCCCTATAACATCAAGAACAAGGCAAGAATGTCCCTTCTCACCACTACTACTCAACACTGTACTAGAAGTCCTAACTAATACAATAAGACAGAAAAAGGAAATACAAGACATCGATTAAAAGAGAAATAAAACTGTCTTTAATCAAAGATGGCATGCTTGTCTATGTGGAAAATGCCAGAGAATCAACCAAAAAACTCCAAAACCCTGGAACTAATCAATGATTATAGCAATGTTGCAGGATATAAGGTTAATATACAAAAGTCAATTCCTTTCCTATACAGCAGCAATGAATAATTGGGATTTAAAATTAAAAACAAAATACCATTTACATTAGCACCAAAAAAAGAAGTACTTAAGAATAAGTCTAACAATATATGTACAAGAACTGCAAGAAGAAAACTGCAAAACTGATGAAAGAAATCAACATCTAAATAAATGGAGAGATATTCCAATTTCATGCATAGGAATACTCAACACTGTTAAGACGTCAGCACTTCCCAACTTGATCTATGGATTCAATACAACTTCAGTCAAAATTCCAGCAAGTTATTTTTTTTGGTGCGACAGTGACAAATAGATTCTAAAATTTATAGGGAAGGTGAAAAGACTCAGAGCAGCCAATGCAGCACTGAAGAAAAATGAAGTCAGAGACCTGACATTTCACAGCTTCAAGATTTACTATAAAGCAGCCATAATCAAGACAGTATGGTATTGGTGAAGAAACAGACAAATAGATAATGGAGCAGAATACAGAGCCCAGAAATAGACGCACACAAATATAGTCAACTGTTCTTTTATGAAGGAGCAAAGACAATTCAATGGAGGAAGGACAGTCTTTTCAACAGATGGTACTGGAACAAAAAGATATCCACATGAAAAAAAATAAATCTAGACACTGATCTTATATCTTTCACAAAAATTAACCAAAATGATCACAGATCTAAATGTAAAAATGCCAAACTATAATATTTCTAGAAGATAACATAAGAGGAAATCTAGGTGACCTTGGATTTGGTGATGATTTTTAGATACAATACCAAATACACAATGCAAGGACAAAACTGATAAACTGGACTTTATTAAAATGAAAACTTCTGGAGCTCTCAAGATGGCTGGTTGGTGCCTTGAGTAGCTCATACCAGCAGCAGTGGTGGAACTTGCTGCTGGTGCCGGCCACCCCTAGAGTGGCTTAAAAAAAGAAATAAAGCAAAAACAAATCTTCTGTTCTGAAAAAGACACTGTCAAGAAAATGGAAAGACAAGCTGCAGACTGGGAGAAAATATTTGAAAATCACATTATCTCTCTGATAAAGGACCTGTATCTGAAATATACAAAGAGCTCTTAAAACTCAACAATAAGGACTTCCCTGGTGGCGCAGGGGTTAAGAATCCACCTGCCAATGCAGGGGACACGGGTTCGAGTCTTGGTCTGGGAAGATCCCACATGCCACGGAGCAACTAAGCCCGTGTACCACAACTACTGAGCCTGCACTCTAGAGCCCGTGAGCCACAACTACTGAGCCCGAGTGCCACAACTACTGAAGCCCACGTGCCTGGAGCCTGTGCTCTGCAACAAGGGAAGCCACCCAATGAGAAGTCCATGCACCGCAACAAAGAGTAGCCCCTGCTCGCTGCAACTAGAGAAAAGCCCGTGTGCAGCAACAAAGACCCAACGCAGCCAAAAATAAAAATAAATAAATAAATTTATTTTAAAAAAAACCCTCAATAATAAAAATAAGAACCCAATTAAAAAATAGGCAAAAGATGCAAACAGACATCTCACCAAAGAAGATATATGAATGGTAAATAAGTACATGAAAAGATGCTCAACATCATATGTCATCAGGGAATTGCAAATGAAAACAACGATATATCATCACATACCTATTAGGATGGCTAAAATCGAGAAAACCGACAACACCAAATGCTGACAAGGATGTACGGCAACAAGAACTCTCTTTCATTGTTCGTGAGAATAAAAATGGTACAGCCTCTGTGGAAGACAATTTGGGGGTTTCTTACAAAGCTAAACATAGTCTACCATACACTCCAGCAATTGCGCTCCTCGGTATATTTACCCAAATGAGTTGAAACCCTATGTCTATACAAAAACCTCCACATGGATGTCCACAGCAGCTTTACTCATAATTGCCCAAACGTGGCAGCCACAGAGATGTTCTTCAGTAGGTGAATGGATAAACTGTGGTATATCCAGATAATGGAATATTATTCAGCACTGAAAAGAAATGAGCTATCAGGCCATGAAAAGACAGGACGGAATCTAAAATGCATACTGCTTAGTGAAAGAAGTCGATCTGAAAAGGCCGCATGCTGTCTAACTCCAAGTACATGACATTTGGAAAAGGTAAACTACAGAGACAATAAAAAAATCAGTGGTTACCAGAGGTTTGGGTGATGGGGAGGAAAGAGAGATGAGTAGATGGAGCAAAGGGAATTTTTAGACAGTAAAACTACTTTGGATGACATTGCAAAGGTGGATCTATGACATTACGCATTTGTAAACAAAACAGAGCAAAACAAAAAACTCTCAATACATTGCTACATTCACTAGAGAAAGAACCAGAGAAATAATGTTTGCGTGAGAAACAGCTTGTTGGTTAATACAGATGTGCACACCCACTTTTCTAGGTCCCTACCTGTCTACCCCCTTCCATCCCTGCTCACCTGCATGGGGCCCTGTGTGAAAAGGCACCTGCTCAGATGGTGAGGGTACAGGGAAGGGAAAGCACAGGTTATTCTGGCTGCTGGGCTGCTCACTCCGATCCCCTGTCATCATGTGCTCCCACACTGGACCCTGAACACATCTGATTCAGCCTGTTATGTGTAGCGACTTCTACCCATACAATCCTTGCAAAGTTATAATCCTTGATTCCAGTTCAACTGTATTACTTTCCTATTGCTACATAACAAATTACCACAAATTTAGCATGTAACACAAATTTATCTCACAGTTCCCAGGGGTCTGGGGTCTGGGTATGGGTTAGTGGGGTCTCCACTCAGTGTCACGAGGCTGAAATCAAGGTGTTGGCTGGGATGCAATCTCATCTAAGACTCAGGGTCCTCTTCCAGGTTCACTGGTATCTGGCAGAGTTCAGTTCCTTATGACGGAAGGACTGAGGTCCTCAGCTCCCAGATGCTGCACACCACTTCTTGCCACGTGGCCTCCACAAGATGGCAGGTAATATCTCAGCTGCTTTGAATCTCTGAGCCCGTTCTTTTTAAAGCCTGATCCACTTACATCAGGTCCAATCTGGATAAGTCCTTTTGATTATCTGCAAAATTCTTCATCTCTGTCATATGACATCCTAATCACGGCAGGCAGCTCCACCACCCTCACTGTCCTGCCCACACTCAAGGCGAGGGGATCATACAGGTGTACACCAGGGGCAGGAATTTCGGGGGCCATCTCAGAATTCTGGCTACCTCATGGGTAAGTCATCCTGATGAAACTAACATCAGATTAATTCTCTTAAATCAAGTGATTCACCATACTACCCCCTTCTCTCAAAATAGCCTTCAACAATTCTGCAAAACATAGAGATAACTCTAAATACATTAACTGGATACTCAAGGCCTTTCTCAACCATGTGCCAGGAGACATTTCAAACCTCCACTCTGACAACCCCTCATGGATAAGCCTTCAGCCACACCCTCTGCCTGCCCCCTTCCCCCTTGTGTTCTCTGTACCTGCGTTCCTAGTTGCACTCTTCCTTCAGACCTAATCCACCCCTTTCCCTCCTCCTTATTCAAACCTACACATCCTTTAAGATGCTGCATCAACACCTGTATAAAACCTTTCCTGACCCTTTGGACTCACATCAAGCTTATCTTTATTTGAATTTGTCCTAAAGTACAGTGGTGGGTTACAAAAAATGACGATAAACTTCTCATCCCTGGATACACATCCTTTGCAACGCAACTCTGCCACTCCTCATCAAGAGATGGGCTGTCTTTATCTACCTTCTGACACTGTGCTGGGCCCTGTGAATGTTTTTAGCCAATGGGACATTAGCAAACATGATGCAAGCAGACATTTAAGAAGCATCTGTGCACTGGCCTTGCCCTCTTGCTGTCTTGGGAACTCTGCTACCTCTACCAGGTGACTGAGGCTGGACTAATCTCCCAGATGAGGGACAAGTGGCCAAGTTATCCCTGTGGCCCCAACTGACACCGGGCCAACCACCTGTCACATGACAAATAATAAATGTCTGGTGTTTTAAGTCATGGGGCTTTGTACCGACATTTGTAGCAAACTACTCACTCCTTAAGAAAATAAAAGATTCAAGGGCCTCCTTTTCAACATTTCTTTTGGGCAGCTTCATTGTAGTAAGTGTTCTTCTGAGAAGAGTTAATTGCAGCTTGCAATGGAGGGTCAGCTCACGTACATGAATCACATGCTCAGCATCTGGAGGTAGCCATGGGAGCAGGCCATGAAGCTTCTCAAAGTCACTTGGCTTTTAAAGGTGGAAGCAACCCCAGTGTCCATCAACAGATGAGTGGATAAATAAAATGTGGTTTATCCATACATTGGACTATGATTCAGCCATAAAAATAAATGAAGTTCTGAAACATGCCACAACATGGATGCACTGGGGAACCAAAATATTCGTGTGACTTGCCTTCTCATGAGACTCGTTTTATTGTGTCCTGGAACCAGACTGCAGTATCTCCCAGGTGTGTCTGAAGTCATCATCATCACTCTCATCAAATCAGAGGTTCCAGTTTCCTGTTCAAATCCTTCTGTGTGTCTTCCTTTGTTCCACCTCTTCACCTCTGTTAACTAAAATCCCTTCTAGTAATTTCTCTCCAGGCCCTCAACAGATCCTAAAGTAAACTGAGAACCTCTGAGGTCAGAGTGGTACTCTGTAAGTATGAAGTCACAGGCTCAGGTTAATAATCAACCCTCTGAGCAAAGAAGAAGAGCAAATGCTAGAGAGGAAAGAAGAGAATGCAGGCCCCTCAAGAGCAGTGGGGAGTCGGCAAGCTAGCCAGCACCATTTAAAACCAGCATCGATCTATGCCTGGGGAGGACTTTCACCACAGAAAGTCAACAGACTCAAATTTGGTAACACGGACACAGAAAACCACCACTGCTGACTGACCTTTCATTCCGGGGGCATTCTATTAAAACAAACTTTCAAAAATTCCCCAAATGCCCCTATTTTCCAACAACTTTTGGAAAACTATATCCCAACATTTCAAGGAGCTTGGATTTAGGGTCACAGGAAACAGTCATTCTCATAGGAGAATAGGACATAGAAGGTTCTTAATTCTATACACACTCAACTTTTTTCATCTCAGAAAAGGACTGAGTCCTGGGTAAGTACACTAGTCCTCCAGTTAGCCTACCAAAATACTAACTTGTCCAATGAACTTGTCCAATGAACTATAAAAAGAAGCCTGCAAATACAAACCTAAAATAGAAACATTCTCTTTTTAGTAATAAAGTTTCTAATGATGTATTAATAGTATGTAATACCCATATTTCCTCGATGAGAGAGAAGTATTATTACTGGAAAAACCCATCTGGCTTGCCTCTGCAATAAAGCCAGTCTCCCAAGGACAAGAACCACGTTGGTTCTTCCATCCACAGCGCAAATACTTTGTACGTGGATGCTCTTAATAAGTATGTCTTGAACATCAGTTTGGAGGCAATCAGACTATAAATTAAACTTTTCACCGTAAGTAGGTAATGAGTGGTAAGAGGCAATATATTAAAAGGTTCAATGGTGCTTTAAAGAGAACATGAACCTATGCATACAAGAACACCCGCCTGGCTTTTCACTGTTGCTGGGACTGTTGGAAAGAGAGAGACAGATGGTATCATAGTGTAACAACATTCTGGGGGTGGGGTGGGGTCGGCGAGGCTGTGTGGAGGGTCTGCCCCCATGGCCTATGTGCCACTCCTATGCCCCTGGCCTTGGTATCCTCATTTTAAACAGCGAGCTCTACCTCGGATTGTGTACTTAAGTTGCTTGTATCCCTAAGAGATTTGATGCTATTTGTGCTACTTTTATTGCAGAATTGGTTCTCAACGGTTTCCATGTTTTCTACAATTCCACTATCTCCGATCAACAGTAAAAAAATCATATATGAGCTTTTATGACTTGGATATTGTAAGTGTTCAAAATCTATAACACCGATGTTCCTATTTACCCTTAAAGACTCCAACGTCCTCACTTTTACATTCAGAAAATGAAAGCTGCCTTAGATATATAATTACAAAAACTTATTAATGCATATTTAATTGTATGACGAAAATGACACTCTGGCAAGGGATAGAAGGATTAAGCAAATTAATTAGATACAAAGTTCTTAGTCTCAAAAGCTGAATTCCTAGGAAGTTTAAGTGTTTGTCACCTGTGTTATTACAACTCCAAAATGACTGATTTTCCAAAAGGATGGTGGGTAGGGGGTGGGGGAATGACTTATGAATTAACCAGGGATTCTTTAGATATAATTATAAACTGCCAATCACCATGATTTCAATGATATTCAGGCTTTTAAAGCTATTTCATAAAAAAAAAAGAAAAGAAGAAAAGAAATTAGTCCTTATCTAGAAGACTATTTATGAGACTTAAGGAACTTATACATTCATGGCTGAGTGTTCAATAATATACTCCCAGTGGAATGGTCTCTAAAAATGTCTATAACTAAAAACAGAACAATGAAAAAAATTGAATGGCTTACTCTCTTGTTGGCGAGTTAGTGGAGGATTCCTTTTTTGAATCTGGAGAGCTCAGGGTTTGCAAAATATAATTATGTTTTTCAGTGGATGGGGCATCTCTTTCTTGCTTGGAGTGAATTAAATTTAAGGCCTCTATTCCATCTTCTTCCTCCACCGTGTCACCCGGATTTGGCTGTGGTTCTGGACTCCTTAAAATCAGATCCTCTTCACTTACAGAAACTGTGAGGTCACCGCTGCTGCTCTCACTCTCCTCCTCCTGCTCTTCCCACATTTTTCTGCAGGGCTCCTGTGCCTCTGGGTCCCGGCGAGGAGGATGATCTGTAACGGGGACATGAACAGATTACTGATCACTGACTTCAGGCGGTAGCAGGGGTGAGACGTCCTACCTCCCAGAGCAGAGCTGCTCATCTGTTAGAGACGTGTATAAACAATCCACAGCGAACTACAGTATTTTAAGACCCATGAAAAATATTTTTAAAATATCACAGTGGGTTTAAAAATCAGAGAATTTGCTCGCAAAAATATTTCCATGCACATAGTTAACTCATTAGAATGGAATTTGTTAGCAAAGTCACTACTTTGTTTTTTGACAGATACAATTAGACAGTATTTTGTATTCTTACATAAGACCATCACCACCCAAAAAACTAAATACCAACAAAAATCAGCAAACCATTTCAGCCTCTCACCCCACCTGAGGAAGCTTCCCAGGCAGGATGCTTCTCCTGAGAACATTCGATTTCAGATGCACTGTATTCTGAGCCTGACGGCAGAGAGACTGGCGGTCTGGCTCTTTCTTCCTCAACTTCAATATGCTCCCGTGTCAGTATTTCTCCCTCTGATCCCTCTGATCTGCTGGAACTGTCACACTTTAAATCAGTGGTTCTGTTCTCTGGACTTAATCTCTCCTGTAATGGGGAATGGAGTTCGGCAGACTTTCTGCCTTCAGATAAATTACTCTTGCCCTGACGTGCGTTGCTTCCTATCTCCAAGCAATGAGTTTGTTCCTCCTCAGACAACGCGCTGGCTGTGACTGGCGTTTTCTCACCCATCTGAAGAGATGTCTTTCCATCTATTCTGTCAGACTTATTTAAGCACTGTGTGTCACTATGAATTTGTACTACATAGCTGTCTGTCACATTACTGCTCCGGGCTGTCTGTTGGTGTGAATGTGGGTCAGGAATTGAAAAGTTCTTTGTGGGTTGGGGAGATTTCTGCTCTGTACTGAAATCTCCAACGCCTGAGACGGCTGACACTTGGCGGCCCATAAAGATTGTTGCTGGTTGATACAATCCTCTTGACGCGGCGCTCCCTGAGTTAATTTCTGCCGGCATTACAACCTGCACCACCAAAAGACATGAAAGTTAAACAGGGTTGTGTATGAACAATGAGGTTATTTAGGTTGTTTTCAGAAATGAAATTAGGTCAGGAAGCAGGACCAATGAAAGCAACACCTACCATGTTCTATAAAACTCATGGCTTCCTACAAAATGAATGACCAAAAAACAGTACAGTCCACACTATTTAATTGTAATAACAATATTGGTTCACAAAGCAAATACGGTCAGGGAACTATGGAATCTATATTTTTCAAAAAGAGATACATACATTGCATTGTACAGCTATGTGAATGTATTTAATGCCACTGAACTGTACACTCAAACATGGTTAAAATGGTAAATTTTCTGTTACGTATATTTCACCACAATTAAAAAAATAAACTTTGAGTTCTAACCACTTTCCACAGAGAAGTGCATTTGATGAAGCTAGAGAGGTACTTGAACAAAAAAACCGGGGGCATATAAAGGACTATTGGGGGTTTCAAAACTCTATTTCTAGTAGTGTGGGTAATATTAAAAAACTTCCAATAATCACATATTCAAGACTGCATTAAAATATAATGCATATGTGCAAAATAATCTAATTTCCTGTCAAACTGAAAATAACAGCAGTTTTTTCCTGAACAACTTCAAGTAATTTTAAAGACATTTAAAGCAATTTAAATTCACTGGCATGTCTATGGGGAGTATGAGCACTGTCTCTTCTTTAAAAAGAGAGAGAGGAGGAGACGAGGGTGGGATGGGAAAGAGAAACAGAAGCAACTGGTTCAGCGGCTTGATCAAGGACACACAATGGGAAGCAGAACTGGAAGTAGCAATCATAAAGCCTTGAAGAAGTTAAGTGTTTTTCTTCCAAAGGGACCAAAGCACCTCCACATACATAATAGCATTTAGTCCACAGAGCACTATAGGTTGATGGGGAGATGCATCTGCACCCCTCCTCTGCAGATGGAAAAACTGAGGCCAAAATTTTCAGAGAAAATGTCATTCACATAGCTGAAACAGAATCTAGGTCTTACTTCCCTTCAAACATACTGTCTCTTCTATTTCTAAAGATAAAACAAACAACTTTGAAGCAAAAACAAATGAAAAGGGATGTCAGAGAAATGGTGGAATAAGGACCTCTCAAAATTCTCTGCTCTGTAAAAGAAACAATAACAGTGGAAAACATCTTCAGAATAACTTTTCAGAACTCTGGAAATTAACCAAAGGCTTGCAGCAATCTGAGGAACATTTATTCAAGAAAAGTAACTGAATCTTGGTAGGAACAGCAGTACTTCACGGTGTTTTAGCTTGCCCTATTCCCATTTCCCCCTCCTCCAGTCTGCGGTAACCTTGAAAATCAGCAGCCTGTAATCACAGCCTGTAAACCAGCACCCTTATAGACACTGAAAGGAGTAGAAAAGGACTGGAACTCTTTCAAAGCCCCATTCCCAGAGAACTGACATTATTTGACCTGTCTAGTAGCTCCTTGGAAGACCACCCTCACAAGACTGTCTTTATTTGACCTGACTTGGAGCTGACACATTGTGAACAGCCTTTCCCTGGGGGTTATTTGTCAAAAATAGGCAGAGGCAAATGTTTAACATCAAGGCTGCCTAAGGCAGTGGATAACAGTTGGGCAAACAATAGGCTAACTAAAATAACTTAAAAGGAAAAGTTGGTGAATGAGCTGTCCACAGGGGGTTTGAAAAGCTCCAGCATATTCCTGGAAACCTAGACTGTGGGCATGCTCACTAAAAGTCCTGAGGGGGCGCTGGTTCTGGAAGGAGAGAGATTTGCGGCCTGTGCATGCGCAGTGCAGTTTGCTGCCCAGGCTGTCCGGCTCCGGCCGAGGCGGTTCCACACCAGCATGACTTCGGTGCCGGACCCAGTTTCCCGCCACCTGACCATGCTACTGGGAGACGCCCCACCTCACTGTCACTCGGAGTTTTGTGGGGGTCAGGCGTACAAGAGGACTGAGGTTTGCTTGATACGTGGCGTGTGCGAGACTCCTGAGGACGACTCCAGAACCATGGGCCTCCGGCATCCAGGTCATTGAGATTCCACATATAAGTGACATCATATGATATCTGTCTTTGTCTGACTGACTTAATGAACTTTTAATGAACAGCATCCATGTGGCTGACAGGGTCTCGGTGCTCAGGCCAGGTGTCAGGCCTGAGCCTCTGAGGTGGGAGAGCCAAGTTTAGGACACTGGACACCAGAGACCTCCCAGCCCCATGTAATATCAATCGGTGAGCGCTCTCCCAGAGATCTCCAACTCAACGCTAAGACCCAGCTCTACCCAACGGCCTGCAAGCTCCAGTGCTAGACACCCCATGCCAAAGAACTAGCAAGACAGGAACATAACCCCACCCATTAGCAGAGAGGCCGCCTAAAATCATAAGTTCACAGATCCTCCAAAACACACAACCGATGCGGTCCTGCCCACCAGAAAGATAAGAATCAGCCTCATCCACCAGAACACAGGCACAAGTCTCCTCCACCAGGAAGCCTACACAACCTACTGAACCAACCTTAGCCACTGGGGGCAGACACCAAACACAACAGGAACTATGAACCCGCAGCCTGAGAAAAGGAGACCCCAAACACAGTAAGTTAAGCAAAATAAGAAGACAGACAAGTAGACAGCAGATGAAGGAGCAAGGTAAAAACCCCACCAGACCAAACAAATGAAGAGGAAACAGGCAGTCTACCTGAAAAACGATTCAGAGTAAAGATAGTAAAGATGATCCAAACTCTTGGAAATACAATGGAGAAAATACAAGAAACGTTTAACAAGGACACAGAAGAACGAAAGAGCAAACAATGATGAACAACACAATAAATGAAACTAAAAATTCTCTATAAGGAATCAACAACAGAATAACTGAGGCAGAAGAACGGATAAGTGACCTGGAAGATAAAATAGTGGAAATAACTATCACAGAGCAGAATAAAGAAAAAAGAATGAAAAGAATTGAGGACAGTCTCAGAGACCTCTGGGACAACATTACATGCACCAACATTCAAATTATAGGGGTCCCAGAAGAAGAAGAGAAAAAGAAAGCGTCTGAGAAAATATGTGAAGAGATTATAGTTGAAAACTTCCATAACATGGGAAACGAAATAGTCAATCAAGTCCAGGAAGCACAGAGAGTCCCATACAGGATAAATCCAAAGAGAAACACACCAAGACACGTATTAATGAAACTATCAAAAATTAAATACCAAGAAAAAATATTAAAAGCATCAAGAGAAAAGCAACAAATAACATACAAGGGAACCCCCATAAGGCTAACAGCTGATTTTTCAGCAGAAACTCTGCAAACCAGAAGGGACTGGCAGGACATATTTAAAGTGATGAAAGACAAAAACCTACAAGCAAGATTACACAGCAAGGATCTCATACAGATTTGATGGAGAAATTAAAAGCTGTAAAGACAAGCAAATGTTGAGAATTCAGCACCGCCAAACCAGCTTTACAACAAATGCTAAAGGAACTTCTCTAGGCAGGAAACACAAGAGAAGGAAAAGACCTACAATAACAAACCCAAAACAATTAAGAAAATGGTAATAGGAACATACATATCGATAGTTACCTTAAACGTAAATGGATTAAATGCTTCAACCAAAAGACACAGACTGGCTGAATGGATACAGAAACAAGACCCATATATATATGCCGTCTGCAAGAGACCTGCTTCAGACCTAGGGCACATACAGACTGAAAGTGAGGGGATGGAAAAAGATATTCCATGCAAATAGAAATCAAAAGAAGGCTGCAGTAGCAATTCTCATATCAGACAAAATAGACTTTAAAACAAAGACTATTACAAATGACAAAGAAGGACAGTACATAATGATTAAGGGATTGATCCAAGAAGAAGATATAACAATTGCAAATATTTATGCACCCAACACAGGAGCACCTCAATACATAAGGTAAATGCTAACAGCCATAAAAGGGGAAATCGACAGTAACGCAATAATAGTAGGGGACTTTAACACTCCACTTTCACCAATGGACAGATCATCCAAAATGAAAATAAATAAGGAAACATAAGTTTTAAATGACACATTAAACAAGATGGACTTAACTGATATAGGACATTCCATCCCAAAACAACAGAATAGACTTTGTTTTGAAGTGCTCATGGAACTTCTCCAGGATACATCATATCTTGGGTCACAAATCAAGCCTTGGTAAATTTAAGAAAATAGAAATTGTATCAAGTATCTTTTCCGACCACAATGTTATGACTAGATATCAATTACAGGAAAAAAACTGTGAAAAAAAAGCAAACACATGGAGGCTAAACAATACACTACTAAATAACCAAGAAATCACTGAAGAAATCAAATAGGAAATCAAAAAATACCTAGAAACAAATGACAATGAAAACATGATGACCCAAAACCTATGGGATGCAGCAAAAGCAGTTCTAAGAGGGAAGTTTATAGCAATACAATCCTACCTCAAGAAACAAGAAACATCTCAAATAAACAACCTAAACTTACACCTAAAGCAGTTAGAGAGAGAAGAGCAAAAAACACCCCAAAGTTAGCAGAAGGAAAGAAATCATAAAGATCAGATCAGAAATAAAAGGAAATGAAGGAAACAAGAGCAAGGATCAACAAAGCTAAAAGCTGGTTCTCTGAGAAGATAAACAAAATTGATAAACCATTAGCCAGACTCATCAAGAAAAAAAGGAAGAAGACTCAAATCAACAGTTAGAAATGAAAAAGGAGAAGTAACAACTGACACTGCAGAAATACAAAAGATCATTGGAGATTACTATAAGCAACTATATGCCAATAAAATGGACAACCTGGAAGAAATGAACAAACTCTTAGAAAAGCACAACCTTCCGAGACTGAACCAGGAAGAAATAGAAAATATAAACAGACCAATCACAAGCACTGAAATTTAAACTGTGATTAAAAATCTTCCAACAAACAGAACCCCAGGACCAGATGGCTTCACAGGCAAATTCTATCAAACATTTAGAGAAGAGCTAACACCTATCCTTCTCAAACTCTTCCAAAATATAGAAGAGGTAGGAACACTCCCAAACTCATTCTATGAGGCCACCATCTCCCTGATACCAAAACCAGACGAATATGTCACAAAAAAGGAAAACTACAGGCCAATATCACTGATGAACACAGATGCAAAAATCCTCAACAAAACACTAGCAAACAGAATCCAACAGCACATTAAAAGGATCATACACCATGATCAAGTGGGGTTTATCCCAGGAACGCAAGGATTCTTCAATATATGCAAATCAATCAATATATATACACCATATTAACAAACTGAAGGATAAAAACTGTATGATAATCTCAATAGATGCACAAAAAGCTTTCAACAAAATTCAACACCCATTTATGATAAAAGCTCTTGAGAAAGTAGGCATAGAGGGAACGTACCTCAATATAATAAAGGCCATATATGACAAACCCACAGCCAATATCGTTCTCAATGGTGAAAAACTGAAACCATTTTCACTAAGATCAGAAACAAGACAAGGTTGCCCACATTCGCCACTATTATTCAACATAATTTTGGAAGTTTTAGCCACAGCAATCAGAGAAGACAAAGAAATAAAAGGAATCCAAATTGGAAAAGAAAAAGTAAAACTGTCACTGTTTGCAGATGACATGATACTATACATAGAGAATCCTAAAGATGTTAAGATGCTACCAGAAAACTACTAGAGCTAATCAATGAATTTGGTAAAGTAGCAGGATACAAAATTAATGCACAGAAATCTCTTGCATTCCTATACACTAATGATATCTGAAAGGAATGATATCTGAAATATCTGAAAGAGAAATTAAGGAAATACTCCCATTTACCACTACAACAAAAAGAATAAATACCTAGGAATAAACCTACCTAAGGAGACAAAAGACCGGTATGCACAAAACTATAAGACAGTGATGAAAGAAATTAAAGATGATACAAACAGAAAGATATACTATGTTCTTGGATTGGAAGAATCAACATTGTGAAAATGACTATACTACACAAAGCAATCTACAGATTCAAGGCAATCCCTATCAAACTACCATTTTTCACAGAAGTAGAACAAAAAATTTCACAATTTGTATGGAAACACAAAAGACCACAAATAGCCAAAGCGATCCTGAGGAAGAAAAACGGAGCTGGAGCACTCAGGTTCTCTGACTTCAGACTATACTACAAAGCTACAGTAATCAAGACAGTATGGTACTGGCACAAAAACAGAAATACAGATGAATGGAACAGGATAGAAAGCCCAGAGATAAACGCACGCACATATGGTCACCTTATCTTTGATAAAGAAGGCAAGAATATACAGTGGAGAAAAGACAGCCTCTTCAGTAAGTGGTGCTGGGAAAACTGGACAGCTACATGTAAAAGAATGAAATTACAACACCCTGTAATACCATACACAAAAATAAACTCAAAATGGATTAAAGCCCTAAATGCAAGGCCAGACACTATAAAACTCTTAGAGGAAAACATAGGCAGAACACTCTATGACATAAATCACAGCAAGATCCTTTCTGACCCACCTCCTAGAGAAATGGAAATAAAAACAAAAATAAACAAATGGGACCTAATGAAACTTAAAAGCTTTTGCACAGCAAAGGAAACCCTAAACAAGACGAAAAGCCAATCCTCAGAATGGGAGAAAATATTTGCAAACAAATCAATGTACAAAGGATTAATCTCCAAATTATATAAAGAGTTCATGCAGCTCAATATCAAAAAAACAAACAACCCAATCCAAAAATGGGCCAAAGACCGAAATAGACCTTTTTCCAAAGATATACAGATTGCCAACAAACACATGAAAGGATGCTCAACATCACTAATCATTAGAGAAATGCAAATCAAAACTACACTGAGGTATCACCTCACACTGGTCAGAATGGCCATCATCAAAAAATCTACAAACAATAAATGTTGGAGAGGGTGTGGAGAAAAGGGAACCCTCTTGCAGTGTTGGTGGGAACGTAAACTGATGCAGCCACTATGGAGAACAATATGGAGGTTCCTTAAGAAACTAAAAATAGAACTACCATATGACCTAGCAATCCCACTACTGGGCATATACCCTGAGAAAACCATAATTCAAAAAGAGTCATGTACCACAATGTTCATTGCAGCACTATTTACAACAGCCAGGACATGGAAGCAACCTAAATGTCCATCGACAGATGAATGGATAAAGAAGATGTGGCACATATATACAATGGAATATTACTCAGCCATAAAAAGAAACAAAATTGAGTTATTTGTAGTAAGGTGGATGGACCTAGAGTCTATCATACAGAATGAAGTAAGTCAGAAAGAGAAAAATAAATACCATATGCTAACACATATATATGGAATCTAAAAACAAAACAAAACAAAAAGGTTCTCATGAACCTAGGGGCAGGAGAGGAATAAAGACGCAGATGTAGAGAATGGACTTGAGGACACGGGTGGGGGAAGGGTAAGGTGGAACGAAGTGAGAGAGTGGCATGGACATACATACACTACCAAATGTAAAATAGATAGCTAGTGGGAAGCAGCTGCGTAGCACAGGAAGATTAGCTCAGTGCTTTGTGACCACCCAGAGGGGTGGGATAGGGAGGTTGGGAGGGAGACACAAGAAGGATGGGATATATGTGTACGTATAGCTGGTTCGCTTTGTTATACAGCAGAAACTAACACAACATTGTAAAGCAATTATACTCCAATAAAGATGTTAAAAAACAAAAAAAGAAAAGTCCTGAGAAGGGCCTAAGCTGTCACCTCAGGCTTACCTTTCAAGGTAAGCTCTGGGCAAGCACTGACATGAAGGCTAAGGTGGAGCTGGAAACTGCCTGGATGAGTGCCAAAGCCCCTTGGTAAAGACTGTGAGAATTCCAGGTTTCAGGCATTTGAAGAAAGCTCTGTCTAATCATTAGCTGGTTACTAAGCTAACTGAACAGAAACTTCAGTGACCACACATGACAAAGAATACAGACTTTACACAATTCAGAAAATCACTAAGCAAGCAAACAAAACAATAAACTCTAGGAAGGGGTAAATTTGACGTTCATTTTATTATTTAAAATGTCCAAAAGTTAACAAAAAATTATGAGATGTTGAAAGAAACAAGAAGGTATGATCCATACACAGGAGGAAAAAAAGCAGTCAATAGAAACTATCCCTGAAATCCTGAGGAAAAAGAACAAAGCAGGAGACATAACCCTCCCAGGCTTCAGACAATGCTACAAAGCTACGGTAATCAAAATGGCCTGGTATTGGCACAAAAACAGACACATGGATCAATCTAACAGAATACAGAGCCTAGAAATAAACCCACACACCTAGTCAATTAATCTTCAACACAGGAGACAAGAATATACAATGGGAAAAAGCAAGTGGTGTTGGAAAAGTTGGACAGCCGCATGTAAATCAATGAAGTTAGAACACACTCTCACACCATACACAAAAATAAACTCAAAACGGCTTAAAGACTTAAACATTAAGACATGACACCATAAAACTCCTAGAAGAGAACACAGGCAAAACATTCTCTGACATAAATCCTACCAATGTTTTCTTAGGTCACTCTCCCCAGGCAATAGAAATAAAAACAAAAATAAACAAATGGGACCTAATCAAACTAACAAGCTTTTGCACAGCCAAAAGGAAACCATAAACAAAATGAAAAGACAACCTATGGAATGGGAGAAAATATTTGCAAATGATGCGACTGACAAGGACTTAATTTCCAAAATATACAAACAGCTCATACAACTCAACAAAAAAACCAAACAACCCAATCCAAAAATGGGCAGAAGACCTAAATAGACTTTTTTCCAAAGAAGAAATACCGATGGCCAATAGGCATATGAAAAGATGCTCAATATCGCTAATTATTAGAGAAATGCAAATCAAAACTACAATGAGGTACCACCTCACACCAGTCAGAATGGCCATCATTAAAAAGTCTACAAATAACAAATGCTGGAGAGGGTGTGGAGAAAAGGGAACCCTCCTACACTGTTGGTGGGAAGGTAAGTTGGTGTAGCCACTATGGAAAACAGTATGGAGGTTCCTCAGAAAATTAAAAATAGAATTACCATATGATCCAGCAATCCCACTCCTGGGCATATATCTAGATAAAACTATAATTCAAAATGACACATGCACCCCTGTGTTCATAGCAGCACTGTTCACAATAGCCAAGACATGGAAACCATCTAAATGTCCACTGACAGATGAATGGGTAAAGAATATGTGGTACATATATACAGTGGAATACTACTCAGCCATAAAAAACAACAAAATAATGCCCTTTGCAGCAACATGGATGAACCTAGAAATTATCATACTAAGTGAAGTAAATCAGACAAAGACAAATATCACATAGTCTCACTTACATGTGAAATCTAAAATATGACACAAATGAAACTATCTATGAAACAGGAACAGACTCACAGATATAGAGAATAGACTTGTGGTTGCAAAGGCGGAGGGAAGGTGGGGGAGGGATGGAGTGGGCGTTTCGGATTAGTAGATGCAAACTAGTATATATAGAATGGATAAACAACAAGGACCTACTTATAGCACAGGGAACTATATTCAATATCCTGTAATAAACCATAATGGAAAAGAATATAAAAAAGAATGTATATATGTATAACTGAATCACTTTGCCGTACAGCAGAAAGTAACACAATATTGTAAATCAACTATACTTCAATTCTAAAAAAATTTTTAAAAATAAAAATTAAAGAAATTATCCCTGAGGAAGCCCAAATGTTGGACTTACTATACAAAGACTTTAAATTAGCTATTTTAAACATGTTCAAAGAACTAAAGGAAATCATGTCTAAAAGAACTAAGGGAAAGTATGGGAAAAATGTCCAAACAGAGATGATTAATAAAGAGATAGAAATTATTTAAAAGACAGAACCAAACAGAAATTCTGCAGTTGAAAAGTACAGTCACCAGAATGAAAAATTCACTAGAGGGGCTCAGCAGCAGATATGAACAGGCAGAAGAAGGAATCAACATACTTAAATACAGATCAATTATGATTATCTAGATTGAGGAAAAGAAAGAAAAAATAATGAGCAATGAACAGAACCTCAGAGACCTGTGGGATACCACTAAGCATACCAACATATGCATAATGAAAGTCTCAGAAGGAGAAGAAAAAGAAAGACACTATAATTTTGAAGAAATAACAGTGAAATCTCTCCAAATATAATGAAAAACATTTACACATCCAAGAAGCTCAACGAAGTCCAAGTGTAATAAATTCAAACAGATCCTCACCTAGACATATAATAATCAAACTACTGAAAGCCAAAAAGAGAGAATCTTGAAAGCAAAAACAGGGAAGTGACTCCTTACATAAAAAGGATCCTCAATAAGAGTAACAGGTGACTTATCATCAGAAACTGTGGAGGCCAGTAGGCAGTAAGATAACACAGTCAAAGCACTGAAAGAAAAAGACTATCAGTCAAGAATTCTATAGCCACCAAAATGTTATTTCAAAAATGAACGAGAGGAACTCCCCTGGTGGTCCAGTGGTTAAGACTCTGCACTTCCACTGCAGGGGGCACTGGTTGGGCAACTAAGATCCCACAGGCAGTGCAGCACTGCCAAAAATAAAAAATAAAAAAAATAAGGCGAAATTAAGGCGTTCCTCACTAAACAAAAACAGAATTTGTCACAACCATACTTTTCCCTATATGGAATACTACAAGGAGTCCTTCAGGCTGAAATGAAAGGACACTACACAGTAACTCAAGTCTGCATTAAGAAATAAATAGCACTAGTTAGGGTAACTACACTGGTAAATATGTATTTAACTATGTTGGTACATATAAAAGCATAAATATATTTTTCATGTAACTCTAGTCTTGTCTTTTAAATCATACAGGAGAAAACAAGAAAACATTTTTAATCTTACAGTGCAGTACCTTGAAAAGTACAGTAGTACAGTACAACAGCTGGCATACAGGGGCTGGCATCGAGTGAACAGGCAAGAAGAGTTACTGACTGGAAGAGGGAGAGGAGGTGGGAGACAGTAGAGCTGAAGGATCGCCAGCAATAGGAGACGGAGGGCAAGCTGCAATTTCACTCATGCCTGACGCTGATGGAACACACGTTTGCATCTTTGAAAGTTCAAAACTTGAAGGTTCGTATGTATGGAACTTACAGTATATAGAAAACAAAGAGCAAAATGGCAGACGCAAATCCTACCTTTTTAGTAATTACATTAATTTTAAATGGATTAAATACTATAATTGAAGCCAGAGAACTGGCAGAATGGATTTAAAATATGATCCAACTATATGCTGTCTAATGAGACTCATTTTAGATTCAAAGACACAAACAGGTTGAAAGCATAGGGAAGGGAAAAGATATATCAAGAGAGCCTCATGGAAAAAAAATATACTATGCAAACAGTACCGAAAGAAAGCCGAAGTGGCTATGTTAATCAGACACAATAGATTTTAAGACTCAAAACTGTAACTAGACACAGGACATTTTACAATGATAAAAGGGTCAATCTGTGAAAAAGATATAACAATTAGAAACATGTAAGTATATCTAACAACAAAGTCCTATCTGAAGCAAAACCCAACAATAATAGTTGGAGACTTAAATACTCTACATTCAATAATGGTTAAAATAACTAAATAGAAGATCAATAAGGAAACAGAGGACTTGAACCAACTATAAACCAACTAGACCTAACAGACATATAAAGAAGACTCCACCTACCAACAGTAGAATACACAGAATATATATTCTTCTTAAATGTACATGGAACATTCTACAAGATAGACCCATATGTTAGGCAATAAATCAAGTCTCAATAAATTTAAATGGATTAAAATAAAGTTCTCTGATGACAATGGAATGAAATTAGAAATCAATAAAAGAAGGAAATTTGGCAAATTCACAAATATGTAGAAATTAAATAAGAAACTCCTAAATAATTAATGGATCAAAGAAAAAAAGACCAGGGAAATTAGAAAACAGTTTGAGATAAATGAAAAGGAAAACACAAGATCCTAAAGCCTATGGGAAGAAATATTTAGAAGGAAATTCAGAGCTGGAAAAGCTTATTAGAAAGAAGGAAGAACTCAAATCAATAACCTAAACTTCCATGCTAAGAAAGTAGAAAAAGAAGAGCAAATTAAATCCAAAGCAAGCAAAAGGAAGGTAATAATAAGATTAGAGCAGAAATAAATGAATTAGAAAATAGAAAAGCTGGAGACAATCGACAAAACCAAATGTTGATTCATTGAAAAGATTCACAGATTGACATACCTTTAGCTAGACTGACCAAGGAAAAAACAAGACAAATTACTAAAATCAGAAATGAAATTGGTACTTTGTTACCAACCTTACAGATATAAAAAACTAAGGGAATATTATGAATAACTGTTTGCCAACAAATTAGCCAACCTAGATAAATTGGACAAATTCTTAGAAAGACACAACTACCAAAACTCACCCAAGAAGAAACAGAAAATCTGAATAGGCCTAAAACAAGTTAAGCAATTGAATTAGTAATCAAAAAATTTCCCACAAAGAAAAGCCCAGGACTAGAAAGAAGGCTTTACTGGTGAACTCTACCAGACATTTAAAGAAGGATTAATACCAATCCTTCACAATTAATACCAATCCTTTAGAAATTCTTCCAAAAACAGGCGAGGAAAAACCATTTCACAACTTATTCTATGAGGCCAGCCATAATACCAAAACCAGACAAAGACATCACAAGAAAGAAAACTATAGACCAACACTTCTTATGAATATAGTTGTAAAAATTCTCAACAAAATGTTAGCAAACCAAATTCAGCATAATATACAAGGGATTATATCCCATGACCAAGTAGGATTTTTCCCAGGAATGCAAAGTTAGTTTAACATATGAAAGTTAAGTGATATAATACATCATGTTAATAGAATAAAGAACAAATAAAAAACCCAAATTATTATCTCCACAAACACAGAAAAAGCATTAGACAAAATACAACATGTGTTTATGATTTTTAAAAACTCAGCAAACTAGGACTAGAAGGAAACTCCCTAACCTGATAAAGTGCATCTATGAAAAACCCATAGCTAACATCACAGTCAATGGTAAAAGACTGGAAGCTTTCCTTCCCTCAGATCAGAGTTAACACAAGAATGTCTGCTCTTAACACTTCTATTTAACGCCATACTACAGATTCTAGCCAGGGCAGTAAGGCAAGAAAAAGAAATGAAAGGCAAACAAGATCAGCATTCTGTGTTCAAGCAACATGAGACTTAAAATTGTTGAGATGGCAATACTCCCAAATTGACTTACACAGTTAATACAAACTCCAGCAAAATCCCAGCAGGCTTTTTTGCAGAAATTGGCAAGCTAATACTAAAATTTATGGAAATAAAGGAACCCAGAATAGCCAGAACAATTTTCTAAAGAAGAGGAAAGCTGGAAGATGCACACTTCCCAATTTCAAAACTTACTACAAAACCAGGGGTAATTTAGACTGCACTAGCATAAAAATAGACATACAGATCAATGGAACAGAACTGAGTCCAGAAATAAATCCATATATCTACACTCAATGGACTTTTTAAAAGACATTAGTTTTAGAGCAGTTTTAGGTTCAAGGCTAGAAGGGGCTGGAATTGTTATTTCTGTTCCTCCACGCAGGAGGCTAGCACCTTCTGGAGCTGGGTTTTTCCTTCCCTCAGGTCAGTCAAGCTCTGGCTAAACAGCTTCTCCTGAGGGCAGACCTTGTTAATAGCAGAGCGTTCTGGCTCCTCTCCCCCTTCCCCTCCCTGACAGTCACTGTGAGGACCTGGTAGAACTAGGGGTAAAACTCACAAAAGTGTGGGGGGCCCCTGTGGCTGGGTCCCCCGGAGTTTCTCTCGTGGATCTGCCCACACTGAGCCTTGTCAGTCACAGTTCCTGTTTCTCTGTCCGGCACTGAGTCCTGCAGAGGCGTCAGCTCTGCTCTGGGAAGCTGTCGCTCTCTCTAGTCATCTCTTGGTCTCTCCAGAGAGAGATAGCATATTGCCCTGGGACCTCAGGGACAGCATATTGCTCTGTGACCTCACTTCTCTGTCAGATCTAAGAAGAGATGTTGATTTTCGGCTTGTTCAGCTTTTTACTTGTTAGGATGGAGTGGTGACTTCCAAGTTTCTTACCCGTTGGACTGGAAACTGACTACATTGTAATTTTAAGAGCTGTGTATTAACCTTTCCTATAGATGTTCCATAAATTATTTAACGAGTCTTATTTTCATGGACCTTGGTTTGCTTCCCACCACCTACCCTTCCAAACCATGTGCAATAATTATCCCTGAGTGTATGGCTCTCTGCATACATGTGAGTAGGACAGCCTCCTAGAACAGAAGTTGCTCCGTCAAGACTGACTTATAGGATACTACTGTCCAAAGAGGCCATTATGTCATTATTAAGAATTTTTCATTATACCACATGGTTTAAACAGCAAAATTATATTAATCAACATTCTGAT
Organism: Globicephala melas; assembly: GCF_963455315.2. NCBI lineage: Eukaryota > Metazoa > Chordata > Mammalia > Artiodactyla > Delphinidae > Globicephala > Globicephala melas. The sequence goes on along the minus strand of NC_083328.1, from coordinate 41,507,863 downwards.
TCATCAGTATAAACAGTATTTGTGACATAATATGTGACCTATTATCAGTAACAAAGAAGTCTTAAAACAGGCAAAAATCACCAATTACCACTACCCTAATCTAACAACTACTTTCATTTTTCCTGTACTCAAACAAAAAGTTATTTAAATAGATGGCTCCAAGTGATGGGTTACAGTGGAGAGCTTCAGCTGGCCGTATGCTGAAGGGGACTCAGAGTATATACACAATAGTGGTCATTTAGTGAAGACTTGAGGCCAATCAGTGATCAGACTTATGAGTTTGAGGCCTTTGATTTTTCACTTTCAAGACTGATTTAGGGAGTATTAATGAACTAACTCAGAACAGGGAGTACACTGCAGCCCTAAGTACCTGTCTCTTTGTTGGTCTGCTTAAGGCCAAGATATGAAGTCAAAGGGTAGGCAGGCCTTAGAGATGAGAAAGCCCCCTGGGGAAGGACAAAGGAAGTACCCCTGAGTTATTCCTTTCAATCAGTTCCTCTCTAACTCCTCTGACCCACTAAGAGAAGCAAAAGACTCCAGGCCCATTCCCAGGGCCAAGAACTGGAGAGAAACAACAAAATCTAAATGGTAACCTGCACAATCAACAAAAATAGCATGTACCCACGATTTAAATGCTTACAGAACTGCAGAAAGCAAAAACAGTGACCACTTCAAGATGGCACTGTTAACAAAGAGTACTTCCTGAAAACAGAAGCTACAGACAGCTCTCTGTGATGGGAAATAGTTAAATGCAATTTTGCCAGACTTTTTAGAATACGGAACTCTGGTCCTCAACAAGCTCTAGTAATACACTAATTAATGAGAACATTACATATTAGTGTCTATAATAAACCAATAAGTAAATTGTTTATGGTTTGCCTGATTTGTTTTATCATTCTCTCCCCACCTACACACATGCATATGTGTATGTGTATATACATACACACCATTTTCTCCTGAACCATCTGAGGCTAACTTGGAGACACGTTGCCCCCTCCCCCTGAACACTTCAGTGTGTACTTCCTAAGCACAGGGACATTCTCTTTCACGAGCAGAGTTCAATGACCCAAATCAGGAAATTTAACATTGATGTATTTTCCATTCCACAGTCCACATTTAATTGGCACAGTAATGCATACTGCCCCTCCCCCTTCCCTCTCCCCACTGATAACCATTAGTTTGTTTTCCAGTATTTTTTGTGGCTTCTTTTACTTGGCATAACATTTTCAGGGTGTCTCCATGTTGTATCAAATATAAGTATTTCATTCTCTTTAATGGCTGAATAATATTCCATTGCATGGATATACCATATTTTGTTTATCCATTTGTCAGATGATGGACATCTGAGATGTTTCCACTTTTCAGCTGTTAAGAACACTGCTGCCATGAACATCTGTGTACAAGATTTTGTGTGGGCATATGTCTTCACCTCTCTTGAGTGTGGAGTTTTTGGGTCATATGGTAACTATGTTGTGAGTACATTGGTACACAATGGTAACATTGTGAGGAACTGTGAACTGTTTTCCAAAGTGGCTACACCATTTTACATTCCCACCAGCAATTATTTAAACTTGCATAACAAAAAAGAAACCTGCAAAACTACAAGAAACCTGCAAAAACTAATTGCTGCTCGCTATAAGGCAATGCTACGTTTGAAATGGCTCAGACAGCTGTCTCTTTTTTTAAAAAATAGTCTGTCATTTTGTTTGCTTAGCAACAGGAAATAGGGTGGTCTTTAACCTTAAAATTCTGAATATTATTATGTGTCTTCTCAAAGCAGTTTCTGAGCCAGGGAAGCTGAAGAGAAAAATGCTGTGTTTCACATTATTACTGACAGTGGTATAATATTAGGAATTGAAAAGTTTTTGAGAGACAGCTGTTATTGCCAAAGGAAGGAGTATGTGTCACTGTTTAAGGAACTGACATAATGATCAACTTTTCTATACTTTCCTATTACTTTCTGTAGTTAAGTGTTTGAGGTAAATCTGTAATCCAAGGTTTTAGTTCATTTCTTCCTTTTCCTGCCACAGTTATCCATCTGTACCTCTTAAAATATATTGGAGAGGAGATGTTACCACTGATACCACAGAAATATAAAGGATCATAAGACTACCATAAACAACTATATGCCAACAAACTGGACAACCAACAAGAAATGGATAAATTCAAAAAAATATGAACAGATAAGTTACTAGTAATGAGGTAGAATCAGTAATCAAAAACTTCTCAATAAACAAAAGTCCAGGACCAGAAGGCTTCATTAGTGAATTCTACCAAACATTCAAAGAAGCATACATACCAATCCTTCTCAAACTTTTCCAAAAAAACAGAAAAGGAGGTAACTCTTCCAAACTGATTTTATGAGGCCAGTATTACCCTGATGCTAAAACCAGACAAAGATGCCACAAGAAAAGAAAATTACAGGCCAATATTCTTGATCAACATAGATGCAAAACTCCTAAAAAATATTAGCAAACTGAATTCAACAATATTTTTTTTTTTTTGGCTGTGCCACACGGCTTGTGGAATCTTAGTTCCCTGCCTAGGGCTTAAACCCAGGCCACAGCAGTGAAAGCACCAAGTCCTAACCACTGGACAGGGAATTTCTGACAATATATTAAAAGGATCATATACCACAGTCAAGTGGAATTTATTCCAGGGGTACAGGATGGTTCAATATCTGCAAATCTGTAAATGTGATATACCACATTAAGAAAATGAAGGATAAATATATGATCATCTCAATAGATGTGGAAAAAATATTTGACAAAATTCAACATCCATTCATGATAAAAGTATCAATAAAGCAGGTATAGAAAGAACATACCTCGACATAATAAAAGCCATATAGGGCAAGCCCATAGCTAACATCATACTCAACGGTGAAAATGAAAGCGTTTCCTCTAAGATAGGAACAAGACAAGGATTCCCACTCTTTCCATTTTTATTCAATATAGTATTAGAAGTCTTAGCCAGTGCAATTAGGCAAGAAAAAGGAATAAAAGGCATCCACACTGGAAAGGAACAAGTAAAATTGTTACTATTTGCATATGATATGTATTATATATAGAAAACCCTTCAAGACTCAATCAAAAAACTGTTAGAACTAATAAACCAATTCAGTAAAGTTACAGAAAACAAAATCAATATGCAAAAATGTTGAGTTTCTATACATGAATAATGAAATATCAGAAAGGGAAATTAACAATCCCATTCATAACTGCATAAGAAATACCTACGAATAAATATAACCAAGGAAGTGAAAGACTATATACTAAAAACTATAGGACATTAATGAAAAAAACTGAAGAAGATACAAATAAATGGAAAGATATTCTGTGCTCATGGATTAGAAGAATTAAATTGTTAAAATGTCCATACTACTCAAAGCAATCTACAGATTCAATGTAATCCCTATTAAAATTCAAATGAAATTTTTCACAGAAACAAAACAATCTTAAAATTTGTATAGAAATGCAAAAGGCCCAAATAACCAAAGCAATCTTGAGAAAGAAGAGCAAAGCTGGAGGCATCATGCTCTTTTATTCTGAAATATATTACAAAGCTACAGTAATTACAACAGTATGGTATTGGCATAAAAACAAACACATAGATCAGTGGAACAGAATAGAGACCACAGAAATAAACCCACACATATGGTCAATTAATTTACAATAAAGGAGCCAAGAATATACAGTAAAAAAAAAAGCCTCTTCAATAAATGGCGCTGGGAAAACTAGACAGCCACATGCAAAAGAATGAAACTAGATCACCATCTAACACCATATACAAAAATTAACTCAAAATGAATTAAAGACTTGAATGTTTTAAAAAATCATAAAACTCCTAGAAGAAAACATAGGTGGTAAACTCCTTGACATAAGTCCTTGGCTATGATTTTTGAATCTGATACCAGAAGCAAAAGCAACAAAAGCAAAAATAAACAAGTGAGACCAGATCAAACTAAAAAGCTTCTGCACAGAAAAGGAAACCATCAACAAAAAGGTAACCTACTGAATGGCAGGAAAGATTTGCAAATGATATATCTGATAAGGGGCCAATATCCAAAATATATAAAGAACTCATACAACTCAAGAGCAAAAAATTATCTGATTACAAAATGGGCAGAAAAATCTGAATAGACATTTTTCCAAAGAAGACAGAGATGGCCAAAAAGTACATGAAAACATGCTCAACTTCACTAATCATCAAGGAAATGCAACTCAAAACCACAATTAGATATCACCTCACACGTTAGAATGACTATTATCAAAAAACAAGAAATAACAAGTGTTGATGAGGAGGTGGAGAAAAGGGAACCCGTGTGCACTGTTGGTGGGAATGTAAACAGGTGAAGCCACTATGAAAACAGTATAGAGACTCCTCAAAAAATTAAAAATAGAACTACCATATGAGCCAGCAATTCCACTTCTGGGTATTTAACTGAATAAAATGAAAACACTATCTTGAAAAGATATCTGCACCCCGATGTACACTACAGCACTATTTACAACAGCCAAGATATGGAAGCAAACTAAGTGTCCAATGATGGCTGAATGGATAAAGAAGTTGTAAAAATATACAATGGCATATTATTCAGCTATGAAAAAGAAAATCCTGCCATCTGCAACACCATGGATGGACTTTGAGACATTATGCTAAGTGAAATAAGTCACACAAATACCATATGATCTCTCTTACATTTGGAATCTAAAACAAATAAACACAAACCAGGTTCATAGATACAGAGAACAGACTGATGATTGCCAGAGGCTGGGGGTGGGAGATGAAAGAAATGGGTAAAACTTTTTTTAGTTTAAATAAATTGAAAACATATTGGGAGCTGGGGAAAGTGATAGCAAAGCAAATGAATACAGTTGAAAATATTTTTAAAATCAGGAGTTCATCTTTCCTGGCAGAAAGGGGAGAGGACATGCTGATGCATCCAGCAGCAAGTTAAGAACTACTGTAATGGTGTCTCAGTTAATAATAACTGCTTACAGTTTTCAAAGCAGGTAGATCTTGAATATTATTGTACTTTGAAAAATATATTTATGTTATACTTCATGTTTTGCAGAATACTGCAGTAATTTTATCTTTTCTTATTATTTTTCCCCCACAGACGAGGGAATTGGTAAGTAACAAGATAAATGCAGAATGTTAAAATGGAGCTGTCAAACCCAATTTCCAGCTTTTCACACAGTACAATTACTGCTCTTAGTTTCTACAAGCCCTTAAGTCACATTGAGAAGACTTCCAAAAATCCCTTAATAAAAATTTACATATAACAATCCTGAAGGAATTATTTTACTTTATTGCGTGTTATAAATTGAATTGTGCCCCCCCCCAAATTCTTATGTTGAAGCCCTCCCCCAACGTGACTATATTTGGAAATGGGGCTTGGAAGGAGGTAACTAAGGTTCAGTGAGGTCTATTAATCCAACAGACTGATGTTCTTAGAAGAGGAAAAGACCCGAGATCTGCCTCTCTCCACACACGTGCACAGAGAAAAGGACACACGAGGACCCAGAGAGAGGACAGTCGTCTGCAAACCAAAGAGAGCTCTCACCAGAAACCACCCCAGCTGGCACCTAGATCTTAAGACATCCAGCCCCCCGAAGCGTGAGAAGATAAATTTGTTGTTTAAGCTACCCAGAATGTGCTATTTTGTTATGGCAGCCCAGGCCGACTAAGACACCATGACAATGTGATTTTTAACTCTTCATTTTGCCAATGGGGTAGATTCGAGACTCAACCAAATTTTCACAACTGAGGCCAAGAGGAGATGTTACTGGCCACTAAATCCAATAGAGGTTAGAACTACCTAAATTTTTAAATGGGTCCATTAAATTCAGGCTTCAAAGGTATGTCCTGTAAGTTATTCTGTATTGTAATCATGCTAAAATCATCTATTATGAGTTGCTACCACCAAGGGCTTTACTTCTCGTTTCCTAATTGGTAGGTAGCCTCTCTGTCCCCACTCCCATAGGTAAGTGGTAGAAAGCCAGGGACACCCTCATACGGCCACCCCAGTGGAGAAGGAAGATGGCTGACGACAGTGACAGTGGGGACAGGGGCAAGAGGATCACTGAACACGTGCCAAGCACTTACCAGGTGTCAAGCAGACTTCTATTCATTACCTTTTTAAACCCTCAAATCAACCACTGTTATTATACTCACTCCAGCAAGACTTACAAGGTTGGACAATTTGCTCTCGGTCACAGGATCCAAACCCAAATACGTGGATTCCAGTGCCCATCTCTTATGCCACAATACTCAAAACTGAATGAGTTAAACTCAAATTGTGTTACTAAACCACAGCTTTTTTTCAAAAAAAAAAAAATCCCCAATAATGAATCTGAAGTGTATGCCTAATTTCTTACTCAATTCAACCAGGGCAAAATCAGATCTCACTTGATTCAGCTGGACTATTATACCACCAAGGGAGACCATTTCACTCTCTCCCAAGGTTAGGTGAAAATGCAGCATCTAAATGAATAACTGAAATACTTCACATGATATGGCTAGGCTGTTTTTATTTGACCAGGAATTTCTCCCGACTTTCGAGGAGCATTTCACCCATACTACCTTGGAAGGCAGTGTAGCAACATGGCTAATAACATGGACGCTAAAGCCACATGGTCTGGGTTTGAGTTTGGGATCTGCCTAGCAGTGTAGTCTTGGGCAAGTTAACCAACTTCTTTGAGCCTTCCTCTAAAATGAGGATACGATAGTATCTACTTCCAGGATTGCTGACAGGATTAAATGAGTTGATGAATATGAAGTGCTTAATGCTGCCCCTGACAAAATACGCGTGCAGTCACTATTCCCCATTGTTAATATTAGGATTAGAAGCGGAAGTAACAAGCTGCACGTGGAGTCATTCTCCACGTGACCCTTGCAGGGAGGTTGACAACAGAGGAAGTGGAACTCCCCAACCAGCCTTTAGTCCTGTGATGGAATTCTCTGGTCCTCCACATTCTCCAGCCCTGGCAGAGTATAATCTTTCTGTGAAGTATCCAGCTCACTTCTGCCTTTAGTAGAACATATTTCACAGTGTAACAGTTCAAAGAAACTTCACAAATCCCACCTCAAGGTTTATGCTCTCATTCACTAATGCCATATCCACCTCTCCTGGGTGTATATGTTTTGATGTGTCTTTATGTGTATGCTCTAGTCACTGCTGATACAAAAAAGCTGGGCAACAAGAAGAACATGCCTAGAGACCAATGGAATGAGGGTTCACCCCAAAATAAAAAATGGCAACGTATAATAGAGAAGGATTACTATATTATAGTAAAATTTGTGAGGAGTCAAATGGGGACCGGAACTTTGTCTTTTCTGTCTATTAACAACAACAACATAAGAGTTTACTAAGTAGACTAATATTAGAAACAATCTTGGGGGATGAACAGATCAATGATTACTTCTCTTCAGAGAACACATGACTGAAGAGCAGCAACTGGATGCATGAAAACACTGGACTCCTATTATAAAACCGAGCTAAAGTTCTACACTGAAAAAATAGACAACTACTACCTGATCATTCTTCTTAGTGGTGCATTCAAGCTGCTGCTTCTGGTTGAAAGTTGCACAACCACTTCTTAAAGCTATCTTTTCATAACTCAGAATTATCATTAATTTGACAGCTCCTCTCCCCTTCATTGGCATTCTCCATCTCAATGGCCACCCCAACTCAGGCCCTCAGTTCGTTCCTTGCGTCTGAATAAATCCTGGTTTTCTCGCCCCATGAGCTCCTTCCTCCAGGGCATCCTGCACAGCACTGCCAGCCCTGCCTTCCTGCGCCTATGATGTAACTGCTCTGAGCCCCAGTCCTTGCTTCACCTGTCCCATCATGCACGTGCACACACACTGATTCCAGGGGGAAATTTTCAATCCTCGAGCCTTGGACTGAGTTCCACGATGCCCCTTTCCAAGCTCATTTTCTCCCACTTCCCTGCAAGAATGTTCACCTTTAGCCAGACTGATGGCTTCTCGCCGGGCTTCCTGCTTCCACTCCTTCACTCACAACATCTTCAGACCCAAGAATGTCTATCAAATACCCAGTGACTGGCACCCTCCCCACCCTTCACGCCAGCTCACACACCACCTTCTCCCCTAGGCCGTGGAGGACTCATTGCAGAGGAAGCAAACTTTCTTTCTCCGTGTAGCTGGGACTCAGCACACACTATCCTAGGCCTCAGAAAGAACATCGTGGCATTCCTAGAGGGACCTGCTGCAGCTTCTCAAACAGAGCACTCACTCAGCAACGATCTACTGAATTCAACCACCGTGCTCAGGCCAGTCCCTGGAGACCAGCGCTCTGGGCACAGAGACTAGCTCACGTGACTGCTGAAAGATAAAACATACCCCATACGGTAAGGAATTGTTCTGGTTTAGTGTATAGTAAGTGTTAACTAATTCAGGGTTCTGCTGAAATATTTTTACCTTTTAATTGATAGAACATCAATGGGAAATTGAAAAAGGCAAGCTACGTCTCAAAATGTTACCTAATTGAGTCTTACATACAGTCAAAAGTCAAAGTTTTTAAGGAGATGACACATTCCAGTAAAAAGGAAACACTTCTAATTATTCTATGTAACATTTTAAGGAGTTGTCAGCTATATGTCTCTTGCCCTAATTTTAAATATGACTTAAAAGGAAACTATATAACTATATGTAAGGTAAGGAATCAGTAGTGCAAATATAAAAAAAAGTCTCCCATTTTATTTAAGTACCATTGACACTGTCATACTAACAAGGTGTCTATCAGGAACAGCACAGAAAGAACAAACTAGATTATAGATTAAAAAACATGTCAATTATTTCATGACCAAATGTCAAACAGAAAAACTGCCTGAATGTCTCAGAAGTCTATCACATCATACCACATTTGGTATACATCTAATGGCAGAGAAATCATTTATCATTAAAGGCCTTTTTATATAGGTCAGGGTTGCTGGGGCTTGGTGTTTTGTATCTTACAGTTTAAAGAATGCTCTAAAGTTCTAGGTTTTTTAACTTTTTAATCTCTGGGAAGGAAAACTAAAACTTCCTATAAACTCAGATTAATGCCTGTTAATGCACGGAAAAAAGAAAAACGAAAACCTTGCTCCTACTATAAAAACAAAATAGTGTGGCCTCTGTTTCTTTTCTGATAAGAGTCTTAAATACCAAACAGTTAACTGCATAATAACATTTACTGGCAGCCCGGCAGCCTGCTTAGCAGATATATAAAACAGGTAAAAGGAGAAAAAGTTAATTTCTTGGCTGAATGATTCCATCGGTAGCTATAGGGCAAACCTGAAAGTCTTTTAGTAAAGTAGCAGTTGATTCTTCTATCAATCTGTAGCACACATACTCTTCCAAGGGAAGCATTAAATATGAAAATCATATCCCGTTATCATCTGTTCCCAGCTTTCAGCCCAGTAAGCTTTTCTTAATGAATGCTGCAGCCTAAGGAGGAAGCACGCTGTTGGCTTCTCTGAATAATGGAGTGATGCTCCCATTTTTGCTTATTACAATATCGACTGGCTGAGGGGGTTTCACACATAGTCACAAGTGACTACTCTTGCCAGCATGCTCCAAGTTATTACAAGATGTTTTTAGACATTTCATCTAAAAGAGCTTTACTGCTTTTAGTGAAGAAAACATCTATGGTCTTGAGCAGAATCATTTATATGGAGATAGACGGGAGGATTAGAAGCCTGCATTACGGCAGATACATAGCAGAATTTATTTAAGTATTCCTTGCCATTCATTTTGTCTGTTGCTGAGATATGCAATTCTTTCTTTCCACTTTATCTATGAAAAGGTTAAAATGTACAAAATTACGTATACAAAAAAAAGAAGCAAAATGCCACATTTCATTTACTTCTCATTTAAAACATTTCTGGAACTAAGAAAAAGGCAGCTACAAAGCATTATTTAGAAAAACAAAATTTCACCTACTAACAACACTGAGGTTTTCTTTGGAATCTATCTCTTACAGCCACAGTGACTGCCTTTCAGCAAATTTAATTGAATTATACATTAAAGCAATACTCTATAAGCAAATGTCTTTAAATAATCACTTAAAGTTTAATCAAAAAGATCTTTGTAATAAGACGATTTTATTTACAACAGTATCCTAAAAGATGAACACACCAAAAACCCTCCGTTAACAGAAAGTTTATCATTTTAATTTATTACCTTTTCTCTGTCTTCATCTTTCAGTTCACCTTTTTTTCCCAGGCTATCTTTTGAGAGTAGCTGTATCTTCTTAATTTGGGTCTCATATTCAATCTAAATATAAACAAAGTTTGATTTTGTGGAGGATATTATTACAACTAGCACCTATTTATATTTTTCAGACTTTACAGCATAAAAGGAACAGTAAAGAGAAAGTAAAAACTGATACTGCTGAGAAATTCAATTTATCTTAGAAAACAGACAATTTCACAAATAACACATCAAAAGCTGGATTCTATAAAATGTTACACGTTTTAAATAAAATAACATTTGATGGATTTTCACTTAGTCCTTCATCAATCTAGGAAATAAAACCTTGATATATTAAGCTATCATGAAAAATCCAGTTACTTTATCATGAAAGTTACACATTTGACGGTGCTTCTTCTGAAAAGTTCTGCCCTAAAAAAAGGAAGAGAAAGCAATCCTACTGATTTCTTATCTGTATGGTATCCACATAATATCATGGTCCTACTTGTCATAGCAACTGAGTATATTACTTGCTAGATCATCAACTGGAAACAAACTCCATTTTTTTTTTTTTTTTTTTCCTGGTACGCGGGCCTCTCAGTGTTGTGGCCTCTCCCGTTGTGGAGCTCAGGCTCCGGACGCGCAGGCTCAGGGGCCATGGCTCACGGGCCTAGCTGCTCCGCGGCATGTGGGATCTTCCCGGACCGGGGCACGAACCCGTGTCCCCTGCAAACTCCATTTTTTACGGATACAAATACACTGTAGATGTCAATGATCAGCACCACAGGCATCAAGTTTGCTCTCATGCTAATAACTCATAAAGATGTCTGTGTCATTACCACACTATAATTGATGAAAGTGATTGCATCATAAAATGACTTTTTCTTAAAAGCAACACATAAAAAGCACTTTGATTCATATGTTAGTAAGTAAAGCCTTAAAAAGTCTCTGCTTGTGGTCCATCACAGATAAGTATCAGAACATTTTCTAAATGAGGCAGTGATGTACTGCAATTGGAAACACACCTATAAGATAACCAAATTAGAAAACTGTTTTCTTAGTTCTCAGTCTGAAGATAAAATAGGCCCGAACTTTTGTTTTGACACACAAAAAGTGAACAGACAATAATAACCAAACTTGACTTGTCTCCCTCAAACTATCTTAAAAGGTATTATATGCTGCCCCATTTTTAATATGTTAAGCAGGGATTTCTTTTTTCTCTATCAGAATGCTATTAACACAGTAGATTGGCAGTAATGACATAAATAGAGACCTAATTAAATCAAAGTTTCATAAGGCCAGTAAAAATGACAAAACAAGCCAAGAAAAGATAAAGAAGGCAATTAAGAAAATACAATTTACATCTCTCTGTTCTATATCTACTCCTTTGAACTTAACAGATATTTAATTTTTAACCCCAAGAGATTTAAACAGGCACACTCTACAAATTCCAAGAGAAAATACCTTTAGAAAGAGATGAGGGGTGATTTACAAAATAGACAAAGTAAACAGAGATTTATTAAATAATAAACCTTAAGCAAAAATTCTTTGTTCCTGTGGCTACAAATGTTTTCTTATGCTCTTTGAGATCAGTTATAAACATGCAACAGGCATTGTACCTGATTTCCTCACTATGGGATCATTTCAGAGCCACAACTCCAAAAGACAGAGCACTTTCTCAAGGAAATATAAGAGTATTATTCAATTCATTTTACTGAAGCAAAAAAGTGCTAACTGCTTCAGAACTTCATATAGAACATCAGGGAAAGTATCTTCAAGAGTCCAATGCAGGGTGACCTCCCTGGTGATCCAGTGGTTGAGAATCTGTCTTGCAATACAGGGGATGCTGGTTTGATCCCTGGTGGGCTACTATGATCCCATATGCCGCAGGGCAACTAAGCCTGAGCACCACAACTACTGAGCCCTCGCACTCTGAAGCCCGCATGCCACAGCTAGAGAGAAGCCCACTCACCGCAATGAAGAGCCGTGTGCTGCAAAAAAAAAATTAAAAAAAAGAAGTCCAATGCAGATTGTTCTCAATGCATATGAAACAACTGAACTGTAGCTACTCTTCCAAATTAATGATGCAAATAAACACTATACAATGTATTTGAAATTTTACAAGTTACTATGATAAATTGATAATCGACACAAACTGTAACTCTGCATGACCTAGGACCGTGGGTTTGCACCTACAACTGTCTTTGCTCTCCTTCTTTGCCTTTTATTTATATATACAGTACTCGGTTATTATACATCCAATCCACCTCCTGAACACTGGAGAGCAGGGACTCTCAACCCAGAGGGCTCCCCAGTTCTACTTCCTCCTTTATCTGCATTTAAACAAAGGGTTATACTATGTTTAAAAGGTGTTTTTTTTTTTTTTTAAAGTTTGGGAAACATTGCACAGATGAATCTCTCCAAGACTTTCCAGCTAAAAATGCCTGATGAAGCAGTAGAACATGTGTCCTCATGTACATCTATTTCTCTGACCATCAGTCTTTCACGTCTTATTCCCTATTTCTTCTCTGAATCAGGTCCCATGGGCCTCTTCTATCTCCACAATACAGGAGGGCTTGCACTGCATCCTTTCTCTTGGGTGCAGACTCAGGTCCCTGTTCCCTTCTTCCCACATGGCCTAGATTCCTCACAGTCAGAGCTGCTGCTTCAGAGGCCCAACGACTCACGCCTCAGTAGCATCTGCTGGCCTAGAGCCTCTCTAAGGACAATCCTCTCATCTCCCAATCAGGAACTTGCTCTGTCCTGTACTGCTTCACAGCACTGGATTTGCTGCTGTCCACCTAAATTTAGGAGGCCTTTCCTACTCACTTCCTTACTCTGCACAGGTGATTCATTTCAGCTCAACTAATGAAATCTGCTGACGGTAATCTGGGGTCGTGGGAAGAGGAGTTGGAGGTCCTGGCATGTCTGGGATCTCTCCATACTCACAATGTGCCCCAGTTTTCATTGTTTCCTTCTTTTCTCCTGTATTCTCACTTACATTCCTTCAGTTTTCCCTCGTCACATCACCACTTGCCTGAAAGTGCCACTATTACCTTTTTCATAAGCTTCCTTTTTTCACTGGTCTTTGAAATTGTACAGTAATTCTGTTACAGAGCTGAATTGACATTGAAGATCAGCTGGCCTGGCCTCTGCACATTACAGTTGAAGGATGGCTACAGAGAGTTAAATAAACTAATGTGACTCTCAGATAAATATGAGAGATTCATAGTCTTTTTGTTTTTCCCTCTCCTATTTTTTTTCCAGTATATGGGCTTCCTCTTAAATGTGGAACTTTTACCAAAAGATATGGAGGAATATTTATTTATTCAACTAGGACATATTAACAGGCAAAAAAATGGGGTTTGCTACAGACTTTGTCTTCAGGAGCCAGAAGGTCATGCTCTGCCCACAGTGGCTGTCACAGTGCTTAGCAGGAATTGTATGAGAGCTCAAAAGATTTGTTCTCTTCAAATTTTATGCCCTATAGGCACATGTAACCTGATGACTGAATTTTCAACAAGATCACATCTTTAAATAATGACATTATGTCTTCAAAATGCCTCTGCTATCAAACACAAATGCTCCTGGGTGGTTTGCCATGGGTCCAATCACACACGTTCATCCTCACATAGTTGTTTACGGTCCATAAGAGAAAACAAGAATATGGAAGAATTACTTTTCAGTCAGTGCTTACTGAGCACTTACTATGTGCCACTGAGAGCACGGAAATAGTAAGAAAAGGAGCTCACGGTGAGGTGGGGAAACAGACACGCAACAATGACAGTACCGTGAAGGAGGTGCTTATGTAGATCATATGACATAGACCTACGGCAGCATAGAGGGAGCGAGGTCTCCTCTATGTCCTCCGAGTCGAAGGACATAGGACAGAATGTGGCGCATTCAAGGAATTACAAACCATTCAGCACGTGTGTAGCAGAGTGCAGACGCGCATGTGTGGGAGATAAAGGTGTGGAGGCATGGTGCGAAGACATGCGGTGGGAGAGAGAGGGGAAGAGATGGAGGTGTGGAGGAGGGGAGGGGAGATGGCAGGAGGAAGACTGGGATAGGGGAGCAGGGGAGACAGGAGCGAGGGGTGGGGATGGAGGGAGAGGGTGGAAGGGGACAGGGTGGGGAGAGAAAATGTACACATCCGTAGCTGTGTGAGAGGGACAGAGAACAGAACTTGTGTGTGGTCAGAAGGCTGAAGCTGTGGGTAGTTGGCAGGCAGAGATCAGCGCCTGGGCTTTGTCCCGAGAAGGCTGTGCACTCAAGGATTTCAGGCAGAGGGGAGACATGACCAGATGATGACCCGCTCCCGGCCAGGGACCCTCCCTGAGCCCTGACATGCCAGCCCCAAGCCCAGCACTTGAATGCAGGAGGCCAAAGCAGATGCTGGCAATGCTCCACACGTGGCCATGGGACCTTTCTCAGTGCTCCTAAGTTCCAGTACCCGTCTCTGTGCTTAAGGCCCCTCAGAGCCTGGGGAGGCTGCTCTGCCTACAGGAGCACACGGTTAATGAGCTCCCCACACCTGGGCCCGTCCCCCAGCAGTCCTCATCAGTGATGCTCAGGAGCCCGGCTATGCATCTCCCAAATGCTCTGAACCATTTGGTGGAGTTCCCCTGCGGAATTAAGCTCCAGGTGCCCACTGTGGTAGTTGACTTAATACCCCCATTCCGGCCACTTGTCCTTCCCTGTCTCAGCTCCCCACTTGCCTCCCGGCATCCTTGCACTTCCCAAATAAGCCACTTACATCCGAACCCTTGTCTCAGGGTCAGCTTCAGAGAAAAGCCAACCTGAGACAAGAGCAAAGGGCACCTGAGGAAAACTGCTCTAAGGACCAGCTGGGCCCTTCCACTAAAGCTGCCAAGGTGGGGAGTGCGAGGAGGGAGGGGAAACAGAGGTGAAGTGGGCGGGGTGGGGAGAGGCGGTGAGGGGGCAAGAAGAGGGAGAGAGGGGCACCCTCTTCACAGCACCGGTGATTCTCCTATTTATATTTGTGAACTGAATTTATTCACCCTCTTTATCCATCTGACAAGTAGCAATATGGCCACAAAACTGTATTTACAAAACTACATGATATATCACTATCCTTATAAAGCCCTGAAAATTATTATAGGACCCCAAATAAAGTAGTATAATTCATAAAATCAGTTGAAATGGCTTTTCAAGAAGTTTTTCAGCCCATTTTAAAAGATTTTAACATTCTACAATTAAGTGGGCCTCGTCTTACAAAGAGGGAGAAATTCACTTAATATAATTTGGGCAAAATCCCCACTTCTCTCACAATGCTTCACCTTGTTTCACTTTCTGGACTTCCACCAGTTAGAAGTTCATTCGCACTAACTATACTCTAGTCAAGGGAAAACGCCCCGGGCATTCTGGGGTGTGTGGCAAATACAGCACGTAGGTGCTGACCAGAATACCTCTCTCCTAAGACTGCCGTGAGGTGAAGATGTGACACGGGAGTGGGGCGGGATTAAGGGAGACAAGTGGCTCTGGTATTCCTAAGGCCACAACTGGCCGTGGCACAAAGGAAGAGGCAGGAAGAAACACGACGACCCCCACTGCTTGGACACTCCACTCACTGCACAGCTTGCTGAGCTGGTGGTGTCACGGGCATCACTGGCTGGTTCACAGCCAATGTACAGTTTTCCACAGAACACGTATGTTTCCCAACTGCAGCTACATGACCTGCCCTTTTATGCCATCAGCAGATTTTTAAAAAGGCATTCCTTCTCCAAAATTCAAAAAGGAATATCTGTGTCATTTTTAAATGATATTTATGAATAAAGCTTTACAGAGTCCTAGAAATACAGTTTATCATTCTTTTCTTGAAAATGGTCCCCTATGCTGATATTCTTTAGTAGCTCGTGAGACAAGTTTTTTTTTTTAACACATCATACTATACACAACAAATGCTCTCAATATTAAAATATTTACAAAGGATGATACTTCCTTTCAAATTCCTCCCTCTCACATTTGGTTATAATGAGAAATCAATAATTAAGTAAAGCATCAATATGAAAATAAGAGGAAAACTTCTATTATTTCCTTTATTCCACTGGGAAGAAGAAACTCCCTGCTTTGTCCACCACTTTTATTTTCTCTTTGAACTCTCTGAAAAGAAAAGAGGTTTACAATGTTGATAACAATTGCTTTTTGAGCCTTAAGCATTCTACTTGAACACTAGGAGGAAAAACCTGGAGTGCTGTAGCTAAGACTCACTATTGCTTGAGCACATCTAGCCTCCAGATCTTGGTTTCTAAATACCCCTACCCACCCAAAGGAACCACAGCTCCTCAGATAAGAGGCTAATTCCAAGTCTGAGGCAGGGAAGTATAAGGTAAACCTGGAACATCTTGTCAAAAGGACACAGGAGCCAACTCGAAGAGACTCTCACTGGCAAAATTTGGGAGAATGTAAGCAACAAAAGAATAATTACAGTAATTGATAATATAATGACTAAATAAAGATTCACAAGCCCAGAGTGACATTTAGACAGAGAGAGGGAGAAAAAGAAGGAAAGAAAGCTCTTCTTCATAGAAGAATGCCAGCTAACAAATGTAAAAGATGAGATCAAATTAGAAAATCACCATTTCACAACCTCCACTATAACTGATTCAGGCATCATTAATGGATTCTAAAACCGCTAGGCAAAAGGCTGTTGAGGAACAAGGTATTCCCAAGATGTCAAGCCACCACTCCACAGATTATTTACTAATTTACAAAGGGAAAAAAGGTACCTTACAATAGAGAGACCTAGAGGTCACCATGTTAACAAAGCCATCAAACTCAGCCTGGCTCAAACAAGACCACCTGACATCATGGCTCATGAGCCTCCTGACGGGATGCAGTAGACTGTATAACCTCAGCTGTGACTATTTAAATTTAATTAACTAAATTTAACACAAAAACTCAGTCCTCAGTGTCACAAGCTACATGTTAAGTGCTCAGTAGCCATGTACGGCTAGTGGCTACTGTATTAGACAGCATCAGTACCGAGACAGAAGGTTCCCATCACCACAAAGTTCTACTGGGCAGTGCTAGTCTAGACCAAATTTCCAGTTTACAGGAAACACAGCGGATGCTACACAAGTTAAAATAACCAGTCAAATTCAGAATGTAAGTCATTCTACAAGCAACTGGCCTGGCTTCTTCAAAAAGCCAGTATCATTTAAAAAAAAAACAAAACAAAGAAGACTGGTAGGAAACCAAATTAGATTAAAAGACTAAAAAAGACACAATAACAAATGTAATGTGTACCCTAGTTGGCTCCTGGTCTGGAAAAACAGACTTTTGAAGGGAACTGTGGAAACTGAAGTATTGGCTGAATATTAAATAATATTATGGAATCATTAGTGATTTTCTTAGGTGTGATAATGGTATGATTATGGAGGAGACTGTTCTTGTTCTTAAGGGATCCACACGCAAGTATTTAGGGGAGAAATGTCATGGGTTCTGCTGCATACTTTCAATGGCTCAGGAAAAAACATACATACACAGACACAGGCAAAGCAAATACAGCAAAATATTTACAACTGTTGCATCTAGTTAGATCATGAGCTGTCTTAGTCCATTTAGGCTGCTGTAATAAAACTGCACTGGCTGGGTGCCTTATAAACAACTGATACATATTGCTCACAGTTGTGGAGGCTGGAAGTCCTCCACAAGATGTCAGCACGGCTGCCTTCTGGTGACAGACCCCTCCTGGTTCAGAGCTACCACCTTCTCACTGTGTCCTCACCTGGTGGAAGGGGCCAGGAGTGCCCTGGAGCCTCTGTTACAAGGCACTAATCCTGCTCATGAGAGCCCCACCCTCGTGATTTAAGCACCTCTCAAAGGCCCCATCCACTAATAACATCACTTTTGGAGGTTAGGATTTCAACATATGAATTTGGGCAGGGAGACACAAACATTCAGACCACAGCATGAATGTTCATTATAATAATTCTTTTCCTGTGTACCTAAATAATTCTTTTCCTGTGTACTAGGGGAAAACTGTGAGAGGAAAAAAAAGAAAGGGAAGTGCTGAAGCCAACTTCTCTGGTAACCAGTATGCAGGTGGGTTAAGTTGGGCAAAAGCCCTGAGCAGCACAAATGGTGAGAAACAAGGCCTAGCCCTCCATGCTTGACACAGTTTGTAAAGCAGAAGGTTGCCAGGCAGCCTAAGGGAGTGGGAGCCAGGGTCGGAGAGGGCAGGGAAGGCGTGGCTGTTCTGGCTCGCAGAGTCGATGGGCGTGAGGGTGAAGTCCTTGGGCCAGTTCTTCCCCCCAGTCTCCCCCTGACACCCGGCCTGCCCAGAACAGTGGGGCTCAGGCCACAGAAAAAGAACCTCTGAAGAAGGAAGCAGGCTCCACAGGGAACCTGATGTTGCTCAAATTCAGTCCTGAGGCCAAGAGATCCCATGTGCCAGGCGCCAGGTCAGGTGTGGCCAGAGGCCGTGCCCGTTTAACTACCTGTGTAGAGTAACAAAGTATAGATGTTCCAGTAATTCCTCAACTAAAGCAGAAATCTGAGAAAATGCAATCTCCAGTTTTCTGATCAAAATCTGGTCACATGGTAATTAATTCCCAGAGAAAACCGACAGTTAACCTACGGGTGAACAACTGAACATCAGTGACTGCCACGGACCAGAAACTTACTACTCACTAGTCCCAATCTTAGCTAAAAAGGACAAAAGAAAACAGTACAAAATGAGATGTCACCTTCAGTTCTTGCAGTTTCTCTGAATTTGTGGTAAAGTGTCCAACGTGAGCCTGGACCCGCTCAAACCGCTTTAAATATTCTTGGTTTCGAGTACGAGCCTTCTTTTCTGATTCACATATTTCCTTCAGGTATTTCTTTAGTTTTAAATACTTCAGCTTAACTCTAGAAGAATAAAAGCAGATTTTTAAACGATGGAGTTAGACTTGAACAACTCTAAGGAGGAGAATTTAACAAAATTGTTAATGAGACAATGTATTCTAAGATATTTTACCCAAACGCTGCAGCCTAAAGGATAGGATGCATGTGCATTTTTAGAGAGGAAATTAATGCAGCATCACTGAGGTATCACCTCTAGGCATAACTCTCCTGAGAAATGGATACCAGACCACATTACACCACTCACACATACAGATTTATATGGATTTCTTTCTCAAAATTAAGTGTGGTGTCAAGAGCCGTGCCTAGGTGGCCCTTTTCAGATGAACAGCCCAATGGCATTCTTTTATGTGACAATTTCAAAACTACCTGCTCATACAGAAATAGAATCAAACTATGCACCACAATCCACAAACATTAAGAAATTTTGAAATTTAAAATGCCCCAAAAGTTCTCATTTAGGTACTTAAAAATTTTTTTAGAAACTGCAATAACATACTGTATTATGAAAGTATTTTATAACAATATATGGATTGTCACGCTACTCAAATTGTGAAGAAACCTTTGGAGACTCTCATCCAAAATGCAGTATCAAAAGACACAGCGGGCGGCTAGAACTGTGCAGCCCCTCTCCCCTCATTACCAACACTGCTCCTCTCAGCTCTTTCTTCTTCACAAGTATTTAAGTCATAAGAGCACCTGGTATGTAGCCTTTCCACTGCTGGCTCAATTACTTATTCAACATTCTCTCATCAAGCGAAAATAAGTTGCCAACTATAAAAATGTTCACCCTCAAAAACAGATTTGCAGGGACGCTGGAGATGTTAAAAATTAAACAACAACAGACCTTAAACTCCCACCTCTAAGCCAATAATTTTCAAGAAACTCTTTATCGTGCTAATAATTCTGTGCTTTGATCTTGGTTGGCTGTCCCCATTTTTCCTTCCGAACAAAAAACTCAGGACTGGGTGTACTGCTGTCCATGCCTGCCGTTTTTAACACAAGTGACGGTAACAGAGGTGGAACCCGACATAATTTCCCACATAGGCACTTGGGGAGGCTGCTGGCTGCGACCAGAGTCCACCTGGAGTAGGTTCAATAGGAACCACGCCTTCTCCACCCAAAGTCTAGCTTCACTCCCGCCCTCACGTTAACCCTCGAAGCTGACCACATCAAGTCATCCAGCCCTCCATGCAGTCATTCATACAGTCAGCACTCTGCATACAAAAGCCATGCAGCTTGGGACAACAGGGAAACAAAACTTAGATACACACAATATAGTGTGATGGCTGCTATGAGCACAACTGCAAGGGACTCTTAAAGACTGGGCAATGTGACCTAGCTAAAGGGGCCCAGGAGGCCTTCCCAGTGGAAATTAATTTTCAGCTGAGACATGAAGGATGAATTAACAGTTAACCCAAAACTGGGGAAAGCAAGAGTGAGATGAGGGGAAAACATTCCGGCAGAGGAAACAGCATGTTGGAAAGCTCAGAGGCAATAAATAAGAGTAACAGTGAAACTGACAAAAAATGGTCATAAACGATAAATTATTGACGCTTACTCTGGGTCAGACCCTGCTTTAAGGCTCTATTAAGTTCTCATAACTATCTCCATCCCCATTTGACAGATGAAGAAACAGAGGCACAGAATACTGAAGTTACTGTCCCATGGTTGCCTGGCTAAGTGCTGGCAAGGCTGAGACTAAACAGAGGCACCTGGCAAGAAAGTCTACCTGCTTCACTATACAAGACCTTGTCACGTTCCAGAAACCGAGGATTCAGTCCATGAAGAATTTTAGGGAGAGGCTGGCAAGAGATAGTAATGATGAAAACTAAACAGGGGCAGACAATAGAAGCTCTGGTATACCACCGCACCACCTCACCTCCTCCTGGCCTAGCTTTTCTTCCTGCAGCCACGGCTGCAGCAACCTGGCAGCACCTGCATCCGCCGCCCATGGTATCTTGCTTTCCCGGGGCTGCTTTTCTGAATTTGCAGCAGGGAAAGCCTGGAGGTGCGGAGGAGTTAACACCTCCTGAGATGGCCCTGACCAACGGGGGTCAGGAACCGAAAGGTAAAGAGCCCCCCTCTTCCTTCCCTTGAATGGACACTTGGGAGGAGCAGAGAGATGGAGCTGCAGGTGCCCACAGCAGTTACCAGCTCCTACTCCATTCTTCCCAGCCCTTTATGTGACCACTTCCTAAAATAAACGACCACCTACACACTAACACTTGTCTCAGACTCTGCCTTCTGGGGGAATCAGGTTGAGGCAGCCATGTTAGATGGTTTGGATTTTATCCTATGGGCAAAGAAAGCATATTTTTAGCAAACCATACCCTCTGTCTTCCAGGAAACAAGAGGCTGAGAGAGGGGAACAAATTCAGCCAGCCGAAGCTTGGTGAAGATTCCCACTGGTCTCTCATCTCACCCGGCCTACCACCATTATGCTGGGAAGCCACCTGGGAACAGGCTGTAGGAAGAGTCTATGCCCTGTCTTCTGTCCCTGTAGTCAGGGGCTAGAAAAATGGCAACTGCCACGATCCTCTCAGACTTAGGGCCTACTTCTCAGGCCACAGCACCCACAACACTGCTATTCCTTCCACTGTCTTGCTGACTCTCCCTGTCTCTTTTGGAGCCGCTAGAAACACATGGCTGTCTACTCTGGTAGCTTTGGAAGTATGGACACTAACCAAAGTGCAAGAATAATTTTGGAGATGAGGAAAAATGCACCTGATGGGTGCTTTGGTTTTAAAGTATTCTTGGTTTCTCTCTCTTCTGGATGAGATGTCTTCATTTCTCACTCGTACTGTGAAGTGGATACGTCACAAACTTAACTCTATCACAGCCAGAGAACTTTCCTATGAATAATATTGGAGGTTACACCATATATTTGGCTTAAGGATAAAGTTCAGTTTCCTTAAAATATAATTAAAATATTAAGAGTTTGCTCTTAATGTTAGAGTAAGTAACCTAAAAAGGATAATATGTATATTATCCACTGCTCAGAATAATTTTAACGGTCATTGTCATACACCCATGAACAAATGAGACACCACGTAACCCTGCCTACAACAGTTTGTTGAAAGGTCAGCTGTAATAATTATGACTCAATCATTCACAGATTCAATGTGTTTAAATTGTGACCAAAAAGATAAGTAAGACTATAATGTGTCTTATTCTTAAGCTTTTTAAGCAAAAGGTTCCTGAAATAACACCAATATCAAATAATGAAAATACAATAATTTTTATCTTATACTTCCATCAAATTTATTCTTACACTTAATAGTGATTGTATTAAATTGCAGTGTTTACTTGAAACGATTACACGTTAGAAATAAGGAACGGCAACAGGACTACAACTATGGTATTTGTAACATATATTGATATTAGGGTTAAATTTTGATTAATTTAGGCAAATTGGTTTTAAAACTTTGTCATATCTTACCTGCATGTATCAGATTGATTATATTCATAGAGTTTCCCTTCCAGGTCCAATCTCTTCTTTTCACTATAATACAGAAAGAATGTATTTTATGAATAAATTACACTGATCGGTAACAGGCAGGCAGATTTAGAACACGATCTGTGAGAATGCTTCTCTGGTCTCTCTAAGAAGCAGAAAACGCCAGCTGCATTTGAAACTCAAGACACAAAAGTACTTAGCAGTCACTAGGGAAGTCTAAAAGGCAAAAAGGACACCAATATGAAGCAAAAAGAACAAGATTCTCAAAGTAAATGGGGAAATGTAGTGAGAAAAGGCTGGGAAGCAGGTTCATTCATTCAGCAAGAGTTATTTATTGAGTGCAGTGGTGAGCCAGGCTCTGCTCTAGGTGAAGACTGACCTGGTAAATGAGCCAACCAAGGTCCCTGCCCTCAGGCAGTGACATTCAAGGGGGAAGGGCAGACAATAAACAAGATAAATATGCAAAATACAACATGGCCAGCATCTCTGAGAACAATGGGGGTTCCACACACAAGGCTTCCATAAATCCATCCTGGACTGAAGGCTGGGGGCTCGCTCTGCTCTCAACCAGACAGGCCTGGGCAGGGCCACGTGGCTGAGTTAGGAAGAGATCTCTGAGAAGCAGACTTGGCCTTACTCACATTTGGGGGAGACCAGGTCCCCTGACACCACTACTTGAAACTGAAGGCATTTTCTTTTATAACTTGATAACATCGCCATGATTTGTCACTGACTGCTAGTCCCCAGAGGTACCGCCAGTAGAGACAGCTTGTGATGTTCAGGTAAGTGCTGGCAGGAAGCTAGAGGACAGAGCTGACATGCCCACCTGCACACCCAGCCTGGGCAAGAAGCAGGCGAACCTGGACAGCAGAAGAGGTGGCAGCAGCCAAAACCAAGGGGCTAGAGGGTAAAACTGCTGAACAGCAAGCCATCCCAGTCTCAAAAAGAGCCCTTGGAGGTTTAACCACAGATGGCTCTGCTCAAAGACCACCAAAGTACAAGCTTCAACTGAAGTCAAACTGGTAATCTAAGTTGACATTAATTAACCAAGGCTGAATGAGAAATCACATAATGTCTAAGAGAAAAATGCTAAAAAACAAAACAAAACAAAACAAAAGACTGTGAATCAAAGGAGTCCAGAGGAGGATGGGCGCTCAGGCTGGCCTCCTGAGGGAAAGGGTCGAGCCCACGTCCACTTGGGAGCCCTTAATTATTAGCTTCTTCAGTCGATTTTCTCCTATAAAAAAAAACCCCAAAGTTACACTGTTAGCTATATTACAGGTTTAGTAAATTTTTCTGCTTATTGTAATCTAGAATGGAAACCACTATTTAACCAAAATTCTTTTAAAGGGACAATGGTGTCCAAAATCCAAACACCTAGTCTTTGCTTGGGGAACACAATCCATTCCTTGGTTGGGGTGTGCCTATGTTTAAACAAGAAAAAGATTACAGAATCACAAATTTTTAAATTAGTAGCTTCACACAGATCTTTACTTTCTCATTAAGAAGACTGGACTTGGAAGAGAAGTGAAGGAAACGTGGTATAACTGCTTCCCTGTTAGAAATATTTATTCCCCTTCTAAGGTTTCATGATCAATATGATAATGAAGAGTGATTGACTGGACAGTGTAAGCAATTTGCCATTAAATTATGGGGACAGAAAGACCCTTAAATGCAGTTGTGACCTTGCCCCTGATGTCATGATTCACTTCTGTGGTATTCCTGCCAAGAAAACATGATCACCGTCTGGTCATGAGGAACCATCAGACGGACCCAGCTTGAGGATCACCCTCTGGGATGAGAGCTTTATTCTATGAAACTGTCAGGAACACGAAAGACAGGGTAGGATGGAGGAATGGTTCCAGACTGGGATAGAATGGAGAGACATGGCAACACTGGTTCACAGGTGGGTCCTGGACCAGAAAAGAAAAAAGTGTTAGGACAGTTGGTGAACTGTGACTGGGGCCTGTGGATTGGTATATCAAAGTTAGTTTCCTGATTAGAAGGGTTATACAGTGATCATGTAAGGGACATCATATCTGCAATTCTCAAATGGTTCAAAGAAGTCTCATGCTTTCACATAGACAGGCAGAGAGACAAACAGAAAGGTAAAAAGAAATGAAATGTTAAGGAGTTGAGGAATCTGGTGAGGGGAATATTAGAGGTCTTTGTCCTATTCTTGCAACTTTTCTGTAAGCTTGAACTTTTTTCAAAATAATTTTAAAAATTTGCCCGTGACCTCGAACGAAAAAGGACCACCAGCTTTATGGGAATCCATCACCTCCCAAGCAGAAAGTTCTTTTCAATAATGAATGTAAAACTTCCGTGTTCCTGCTCTGTCTTCAGTACATACAGACATCCACTGGTCTTACTTCTCTACTGCGACCCTTCAAACACTGAAAAATCACAAACACCTCTTGGCCTTCTAATTCCAGGCAAAATGATGCTGATCTCATTAACTCTTCTTCACAGGCCCATTTTCTAAACACATCCAAGCTGCAGTGCCCCCGACACTGACTTTCATATCTATTTTAAATTCAAGACTTAAAATAAGATATTTACCCCAATAAAAAGCCAGAGAAAGGCTTGTTGGGAAGATCATCTTAGAACTGCTGCATCTTTTTTTTTTTTTTTTTGGTACGTGGGCCTCTCACTGTTGTGGCCTCTCCACACAGGTTCTGGACGTGCAGGCTCAGCGGCCATGGCTCACGGGCCCAGCCACTCCGTGGCATGTGGGATCTTCCTGGACCGGGGCACAAACCCGTGTCCCCTGCATCGGCAGGTGGACTCTCAACCACTGCGCCACCAGGGAAGCCCGAACTGCTGCATCTTAAATCTCTATTTCAGAATCTTTAAACACCCAGCCCTGAGATGTGTATCCATAGGCCCCGGTTTCAATCACCTGCATCTCTGACCTGGACCTTTCAAAGTTTTACACAGCTGGGTGCTCCTTAAAGTATAGCCACGGGGTTTAGTTTTCTCCTTGTAAGCTGCTTATTATTCTATTTTTGTCTCAATACCATCTTCAGCTTTACTCAACTAATATCTCAGCATCAATTTCTGGACTATTATGATATCTCACTCTGAATCAATATTGGCATTGAAAAAACTGGGGCTGGTTAATGGGCCTTTTCAAGGGATGTTTTTATATAATTGTAAGAGTCGATTCCACTTTCATGTTGCTACCATGCTTGTGGCACTGAACATACTGTAACAAGTCACTCCATCAGGCTGTTTTAGATTCAGTGACTGGCTTTTGCCATGATGCAGAGAAAACACTGTATACAAAAAGGAAAAAATTCAGAATATAAAATTACATCTATGTGTGAGTACAGCTAAGACAATTTGGGTTAGAAATACACCACTTACAAGGGGAGGGCCCAGTTATTAGACCAGCTAACACTGCAATAACCCACCTCTAAGAGGACTAAGAAAGGGCAAGTTGTTTTTCTCTACCATTCCCAGGACATTTTCAGACTGACAAATCAGCTGTGACTACCCGGGGTTGCAGCCTTTGAAATGACTCTAGAGTTTTAAGGAGATAAAGGTCCTTATGGTCACGGGGATTGGTCAAACAAACAAACAGGTACATACAAATACTCAGATGGGATACAGACGATAATATTCATTGCTTGCTGCTTTGCAAAACTAACAGCTTTAGACTTTTTTTTACTTTAAGGCTCATTGCTCTACTAGAGAAAAAAAAGCTGTGGCCTTACTTTACATAGTATTCAAGGCCCCTCATTTCTGGTGACAAAGGCAGGTCAGGGGAGCTGAATGACCAGCTCAAGGTCACACAACTGTTGGTGGACTAGAACCTAGGTTTCCACAGCTGTCCTGCAGTTTTCTTTGTATCCGAAGTGATTTGCCTCTGTACTTATTAACTATGCATTAGAGTTAGTTATGGACTTTTTTTTTTTTTTGCAGTACGCGGGCCTCTCACCGTTGTGGCCTCTCCCGTCGCGGAGCACAGGCTCCGGACGCGCAGGCTCAGTGGCCATGGCTTGCGGGCCCAGCCACTCCGCGGCACGTAGGATCTTCCCAGACCACGGCACGAACCCTAGTCCCCTGGATCGGCAGGTGGACTCTCAACCACTGCGTCACCAGGGAAGCCCTAGTTATGGACTTTTAAAATGAAAAATGAATACACACAGTAACAAATTTGTACTGACTTAAAAATGAAACAAACCTCCAAAGGCAGAACCATGAATAGGCTGTAAAATTTGACTCAAATTCCTTATATAATTTCAACAGCCTCACCTCGCTTAACAGTGAAAGCATTACGTGTTAGACATAAAGTGAGTAATAATCATTACACAGAAATTATACCATAAGGACTATAAACAGCCAGATGTTCCTAGCACAGGAAGCAAAAATGATAACTCACAATTAGTTTTTTTTAAAAAATGCCATTTGAACCAGTAACATTTTAAAATTAGAACTTGGGTTAAGAAATGCAAATAACTAAAGGCCTGGGGTAACTAAGCCACTTTTTTAACAGAACACAGAGCACTGTAAGTGTACCAAAGCACAGAGCACTATCTTGTCTCTTAATGAAGGCACTGCAGGAAGTGATTTTTTTTTTAAGTTGGAGGTGAGGTGAGTGGGTGCGTGAGTAGTGGTATGTCAGAAAGAAAACAGGATGTAGAAAAGGATTCAGGGGTAAATACAGTGAGAATGATTAAGGAGGCCTCTTGTAGATGCTCTATAAATATTAAACAAGAATTAACTCTAGCATAGGTTGAACATAATTCCTTTTCAAAACCAGTAACTTCTGCCTTTACCTTCCATGTAATTATTGTCATTTTAGAACCATCACACACACAGCTCTCTTCACTAAAATGATTTTGTAACTTTTAACACTCATTAAACGTTTTGTTTATCAAGAGATCCAAAAATCTATTTCCTTTCTTGTCAACTAATGAGATTTCCAACTCCAATTAATTTAGCAACTGAATAATAATTTCAACAGCCTATCTTTTATGTAGTTATTTATAGTAAATTGCTTTATAATTTTCTCTCTTTATGTGATCAAGCTGTTCTTCAGTGGTTCTCATCTTTCATGTCTTAATCAAGGTATCATGAACCCTCTGAAAGCTGGGCTTCTCCCGCTGGAAATGTCATCCCTTCGCTGGAGATCTGGCCCCACAAAAAAGCCTCCTTCATTTAAACAGGGCACACGTTTGACAAACACACACACTCTCCCGCCTGCGTTCCTGGACCTGTCATCACTGATGCAGCGCAGCTGTCAGGGTGGCATGAGAATATGAAGAGCCGGGGAGGGGGCGTGTGGAAGGGGACCAGAGAAATTCACGGGCTGGATTGAGAGTGACAGGCAGGAGACTCCCGCTCTCACTTCTGGGCACATTCAGTGACACGGCCGCACGCTCCCGCGGGATACTGCCCATAAGGAGGTGTCTCTGGTAAACTCCGTCCTCCAGGCCCCTCCGGGAGCTCGAGGCGGGGGGGGCGGGGGGCGTCGCAGGACTGGACCCGGGCCCAGGGGAACCGCGGGTGGGGGCAGCAGAAAGGAACAGGGGACAGGGCTCCGGCGGACCCTTGGGCCGGCCGACTCCCCGCCCCCGCCCCGGGTAGGCCGTACCTGTCCCGCAGCCCGTGCTGGAGGCGGCCCAGCCTTTCGTAGTAGTCGGGGCCCGCCAGGGGCGCGGACGGCGCGGAGGCCCGGTGCATTCCGCCGCCGCAACCACTCCTCACAGCCTCCGGGCGGGCGAGGCCCGAGTTGTCCGAAGCAACGGCCCCACCATGCACCGCGGGTAGACGCTGCGCCCCCGACGCCGCACGGGTGGGGCGGGGCGCCGTGGAGGGGCGGGGGCACGGCGCCGTGAGGGGTGGGGCAACTTCCTGGGGTCGTGGCGCCATGGAGGAGCGGGGAGGAGGCGGGGCAGACGGCTAGGAGGGGCGGGGCGCCGTGGGAGAGGGCGGGGTGCCCGCCGGCGAAGAAGAGGCGGCGTTGCGACTCAGTGCCCGGGCCTCTTTGCTTCGAGGCTGGTGTCTTCTTCTACCCCAACCGTTCGGAGTTCTCGTGGGAGAGACCCTGGCCCTCCTTCGGGCGGGTTACTTCTCTGAAGGCCAGGTCTGAAGCCGACCCCGTGATCCCCATCCCCTAGGTAGAGGATGGAGGCTGGGCGGGAGTAATCACCTGATCATTTTTGTCTTTGGCATCAAACTGCTTTAACTTTACCAGGTGAATTCTCTCCTTCCTTCCCTTCTTACCAGTATTTGCTGAGTGCTGGGCACAGTGCTGTTTGTTTTCCTACCAGCGCTTAAAAGCAAAACAAAACACGAAAAAGACAAAATCCTCAGTCCTAAGCAGCTATGCTCAACCCTGACAGTAGACCCCGTTAGCTGAAAGCCCGTGCTGACCCTGAGGCTGTGGCTAAGGCTGCAGATCACATTGCTGGCTGGTGAAGAGGGGGAAGTTGCCAGCAAGTTGCTTGCAAAGCTGACATTTGTGCAGACAGAGCTCAGTGGACAAACGCCCTGTACAATACTTCATCAGGGACTCTGGAGCCCGCTGCCTGAGCTCCAATCCGTTCTTCCACTGCCCAGCTGTGTGACCACATACAAATCACCCTCTTTACCCCCAGGGTTCCTCGTATGTAAAACTGGGAGGCTGTTACTACAGGACCCACCTATGTCGTTTCTATAATGATGAGATTCATTAATGTGTGTAAGTGTTTATAAGGGGTCCCAGCACATAGGAAGAAGCATCAGTTTTTATCATCATCATCATCACCAACTTGGGGGAAAAGCTTTCTGAAGAACCATAACTGTATTCTGAAACCCACAGGGCAGGAAAAAAGAAACTATAGAATTTCTTTAGTCTCTTATTCTTCCCTTCTTTTGTTTTTTCTTTGTCATTAATTTCACTTACTTGTGTGCTAGGTGTGACAAACTAGGAAATAGATCATCAGCAAGAGAGATGGGCCATTCAAAGGTCTGCAGTGTAAAATGATGATGTTACTCAGCCTTCTCTTCACATTTGCTAGGTCCAGGGCAAGAGGATGAATGGAGACCCTCATGCCATCTGTCAAAATATTAAACAATTAAAAATCAAGATGACAAATTGTAGATAAAATATGGTCCCTCCTACCTTGACCAATGTGCCTTCATAAAAGGGGAGAATTCATACAGGGGAATTTAGTTTTCTGACTCCTTACCCAGCCTTACCAGCCCCCACCCCAGTATCCCCCTCCCCATACCAGTCCACAAGTCCTAGCTCTGTCCTCATCCCCACCTCAGCCTCCTCTTGGCCACTTCTCAGGCTGAAGGGTAAGCACACCAGTGACGGTCATCCTAGCAAGAAGGACCCAGGAAAGAGGTCTTTAAAGGCCTTGGAAAGGAGCTTAGGCCCCTTTGACCAGGGGATGTCCGGGTGATGGACACCTGGAGTGTGTCCTAGAAGAACATGTGTGTGTGTGTGTGTGTGTGTGTGTGTGTGTGTGTGTGTGTGTGTGTGTGAGACCTCCAGGCAGGCATGTCCCCTGGCGCTGGGGCCTCCTCACCTTGTATGGAGTGACATGGCCAGACAAAGTCCAGAACAGGCTCTGTAATGTATAGAAGCCCAGGTAGGGCCTCTTGCCTGAATCTAAGGGTAGTACTGATGTTACTTTTATTTAGTTGTTATGTCACATTATACCAAGTTGATCCCATGGTAGTGAGCAAAGGTTTGCTTACTGATCTTAGTGCAAACAATATTTTACTACAACCCTGGCCAAAAAAATGCATGTATGGTGATATTTTATTTAGGACCATCCCTACCCATATTAGTTTTTTAAGGAAAAAAATCTCCACTTAATATAACTAATTATATTCAGCAAATACACAGAGTAAGCAGATAAGACAGTCATTCAGCATCCAAAATTTTTATTCGGCCATTTTAGGAGAGTCTAAAATTAAATATAATTAAGCAGTAAA
The DNA here is from genome assembly GCF_963455315.2 of Globicephala melas. NCBI lineage: Eukaryota > Metazoa > Chordata > Mammalia > Artiodactyla > Delphinidae > Globicephala > Globicephala melas. The sequence continues at coordinate 41,477,397 of NC_083328.1, read as the reverse complement.
TAGATAATTCAAAATAATTATAATTTGCATTCTTTGGTTGATTGATTAATGACATATGACAATCTAGATGCAGGATCCATTTATTAACAGTAACACCTAGCAAATTAAATGAATATTTCTAGAGTATTTATGCTAAAATTATGCGTTCTCAATGGTGACAGACTTTTAATAAATTCAGAGTTCTTCACTTTGAATATTTAATTTGCTGGTGCACTCTCCTTTAACATTGTTCTTAAATCGCCTTATATTAGCAGAGCTGATTTCTGTAAGCAGTTCTGCTTTCAGCTCACCTGGACCACAGGCTATCAAGTCTTCCTAGATGGGCCAGGTTTCTTTTAAGCCAAAGAATGTCTTAGCTGGAAGTTAGTTAAGGAATGTAGCCTCACTCTCGTATTTTTTAGAGGAGGAAAAGAGTTCAGGGCAGACAAGGGACTTGGCTAAGGTCATACAACCGATCATTTGTGTAATATTAATGAGCCTAGTTCCAAAGATAGGTCCCTAACAGCCCCACTAAGCAAACAGCAAGAAAAGCCAATGTTTCATCCCGGTACTCATATGGATCTTAGGGTGACCCCTATGAAGTTGCTGTTTTTGTAGCTCTAGAACAGTTGAATTAATGGATGGAAAATTGATTTTGGAAACATGTTGAAATTAGCATTTTACAAAAATGTGAACACCTGCAATTTAAAGATTAAATTCTGTGTATATGAGTCAATAACTGCTTGGATATTATATTAGTTTCCTAGGGCTGCCATGATAGAGTACCACAAACCGGGTGGCTTAAACAACAGAAATTTATTGTCTCATAGCTCTGGAGGTCAAAAGTCTGAGATCAATGTGTTGGCAGGATTGGTTCCTTCTGAGAGCAGTGAGGGAGACTCTACTGCATGCCTCTCCTCTAGCTTCTGGTGGCTTGCTGGCCATCTTTTGCATTCCTAGGCTTAGTAGATGCCTCACTCAATCCCAGCCTTTATCTTCACATGGCATTCCTCCTGTGTGCATGTATGTCTCCAGATTTCCCCTTTTATAAGGATACCAGTCATATTGGATTAGGGGTCCACCTTCCTCCAGTATGACCTCATCTTAACTAATTAGATCTGCAATGACCCTGCTTCCAACGAAGGTCACATTCTGAGGTACTGGGAGTTAGGACTTCAACATATGAATTGGGGGAGTTTGTGGGGGCTACACAATTCAACCTATAACAGACATGAACACGGGAAAGTATTTCATTTTGCAATTACTACACAGTTTGTAGGTAGATCTGACTCAAAAGGAGAAGGTGGGGGAAAGGCCGTGACATCACATGGATGTGTGTATGTAGCCCCACCCGCCACTGAGCGTCTACACTAAGGTAAGCATTTACTGCCGCATTTAAACCCCATGAGTCCTCTGAGGGCCCTGCAAGTTTAAGCAACTGGCCTAAGATCACACTGCCAGTGTGTTCTTGGCCAGTTAGTGGTAGTGTTGGAATTCAAACAGACTTTTTCCAATTCCCAAGTCCATCCTTTCTTAGCCTCCATTCTATATGGCCTTGAAACTCATCATTTGATAGTTACTGATATTTTTTATTTTCCTTGTATGAGATGTGTAAACATATATACTGTGTGACCCAGAAGGGTTTTTACATATACATAGTTCATTGTTGGGGGAAATAGTATCCCTTGACCTAGGAATGCTTTTTTTCTACATGCTGTGATACAACATTTTGTGTTCACCATTCTGTTAATTTTCCTCCTTGGCCCTTGGAAAGACTACATTTTTAGCAGTGAGATGGGTCTGTTTGACCCAGGCTGGGCAATGAAATGTGAACAGAAGTGATGCAGCCACTTCCAGACCTGGCCCCTGAACATCCTGTACTGTCTTCCCCACTTTTCATTAGGTGGCCAGCTGGATGCAGAGGACCCAGTGGAGAACTCTGAGGCCCTGGAAGAAGAGTGAATGGCTGTAAAGAGTACGGGACTGTAACTTGGGCAAGAAATAAACCTTTATTGTGTTGAGTCACTGATCTTTTGGAGTTGTTCGTTTCAGCAGCTAACATTACTTATCCTGAGCAATACACAAGCATTCCATGCAAGAATTACACAAATGCATCAAACTATCTTTTTGCAACATTCTCAATGAGGATATATATGACTATCCAGATGGTCAAGGAGACTGCAAACCTGGAGCTCTGAGATTCAGAGTCAAAGTCTGAGGAGAGAGGCCTAGATAGCAAAGGCAAAGCTATAGTGAAGAAACGTCTAGAGCACCTCTGTCCACTGGAACCTTCAGCAATGATAGAAATGTTCTACTCTGTGCTGTCCAGTATGGTAGCCACAAGCCACATGTGACTGTTGAGCACTTTAATGTAGCTACCGCAACCCTGGAATTGAATTTTAAATTTCATTTTATTTTAACTTGTTAAAATTACAATTGTAGAGGACATGTATCTACTGACTCCTGTGTTGAACAGTGAAGCTCTAGAGATAAAGTAGAAAGATGGTTAAGCATGGTGAGGGAGAGAAGGAGGTCATGAGTCACCAGGAAGTGGAAAGCAGGAGCTAGAAGGTGAGATACCATCATTGGTGGGAGGTTATAGTGATCAGGAGGACAGGTGTGATTGTTAATTTTACGTGTAAACTTGCTTAGGCCATGGTGCCCAGTTGTTTGGTCACATACCAGTCTAGAAGTTGCTGTGAAGGTATTTTTTAGATTTCAATCACTAGAGTTTGAGTAAAGCAGATTGCTCTGCATAATGTGGGTGGGCCTCATCAAATCAGTTGAAGGCCTTCAGAGAAAAGACTGAAGTCCCCAGAAGAAAAAGGAATTCTGCCTCCAAACTGCCAGTGTTCAGACTCCAGACAGCAGCATCATCTCTCACTGAAATGTCCAGCCTGCAGACCTGCCCAATGGACTTGACTCTTGCTGATCCCCACAATGGCATAGGCCAATTCCTTATAATAAATCAATCTCTCTCTCTCTGTCCAGATACAGATTTAGGTGTACCTTGGAGATATCATGGGTTCCGTTCCAGACAACCTCAATAAAGCAAATATTGCAGTAAGATGAGTCACACAAATTTTCTGGTTTCCCAGTGAATATAAAAGTTATGTTTACACTGTACTGCAGTCTATTAAGTGTGCAATAGCCTTATGTCTAAAAAAAATACATACCTTAATTAAAAATATCTTATTGCCAAAAAGAGTGCTAACCCTCATCTGAGCCTTCAGTGAGTCATAATTTTTTGAAATAGCAACATGTAAGAACACTGATCACAGATCACCATAACAAATATAATAATTTAAAAGTTTGAAATATTGAGAGAATTACCAAAATGTGACACAGAGACATGAAGTGAGCAAGTACTATTGGAAAAATGGCACCGATGGACTTGCTCAGGGCAGGGTTGCCACAAACCTTCAATTTGCAAAAAACTCAGTATCTGTGAAGTGCAATAAAGTGAAGCACAGAACAATGAGGTATGTCTGTATATCTATCTATCTATCTATCTATCTATCTATCTATCTATCTATCTATCTATCATACTGTTTCTGTTTCTCTGGAGAAGCCTGACTAATTAATACAGGAAGGCAAGAGGTTACTAAGAGCATTTTGCTCTAAGGCATTTGTAATAGCTAATTTAAAACAATAAGAATAGGGTGCAAATTCCAATAAATAAAGTGAAAACAGAGATTTCCTCATATGACTTCATATCATGTAAACCAACAATTAACGTGTAGATCTCTAAAATATGCGAGATATATGAAAGCTAAATAACAGCTGAAAAATAGAATAACAGAGTCATTGAATGGCTCTGCTAGAGATTTGGTTCTTAAAGGAGATGGGCTCGCTCTGCCCCACAGCTTCCATGTGCCCATGATTTTCCTGTAGCCCTTGAATTTGTGCTTCCGTGAGGTCTCCAGGATTCTCCCATTATTGAATGGAATCCTCAGAGGCATTAGACTTAGAGCACCAAATCCTACACTCTTCTCCCTGCAGGACTGGGTGGTGGCTTGGTTCCACCTGGCCAGGTATGTCCCAGATCCCTGGGTGCAGGAGCAGCAGCCCTGCATCCTTGTAGGTGTTGACGTCACGTGTGAACAATCTGAATGCTGAGATTCTCCTCAAAAATCATTTGGTGGATTTCATAATTGTTTGCCACTTGCATGCACTTCTCATCAGGGTTCAACAAGTACTCCTAACTACAAGGATTGGAAACAAAGGGATGCTCTAGACCTGCTCTTAAAACGCACAGGCGCGTTGAAACCAAAGGGTTTTGCATAATAAATACCATTGAATTTGGTGGCTGTGTTTGTGTTTACCAGGTGACAGGGCACCGGACGTAGAACTTCTACTTTTCACATCGTCTACAATTATCCACGGCATGTGTCTTTGTAGAAATGTTGGCTTCAGTCATCCCTGGGGTACCTGGATGGTGACTGCCACACAGAACACCCTCCCGGAGTCAATAAACACTTGCCATGTGTCCTAGAGAAGAGGTAGAATACAGAGGCTGAGGATTCAGGCTCGGGTCCCCCTCTGCGTGGTATACTACCACTTCCTCTTGCAAGCTGTGTGACCTTGAGCAGATTACTTAACCTTGCTGTGCCTCAAATGCCTCATCTGCAAAATGGTGATGGTAATAGTACCTTCCTCTTAGGCTTGTTGAGAGGATTAAATGTGGTAGTCTGTGTGATGCACGTAGAATCATGTCTGGTAGAGTTAGCCCTCAATAAATATAAGCTGGTGTCACTTCTTAGAAGGCAAGAACAATATCCCTTTGGGAGATGGGGAGAGTCATCAGAGGTAAAGGCCCACGTTCTGCTTCGGACTATTTGTCTCTATCTCTCTAGCTCTCAAAGCCATTTCCCAAGCTTCCTCTCCATCTTTATCAACCCTGCTGGCTCTGCACTCACACGCCAACTCAGAGGGGTCCAGTCACCTGAACTCATGGCTGATGACACAGCAGGTGACATTCAGCTGGGAACCTCAACCCGAAATTCAGTTTCATTCTTTTGTGTCTAACCTGGATATAGGAGGGATCCCAGCCCATCACCCCTCAGGAGTAGAAATCCAGGCCACGGAAGGGAGTGCCCAGCACCACGTTGTCCGAAGACCACATGCTTGGGAATCAGAAGACCTGAATTCAAATCCCAACTCTGCCTTATACCAGCTGTGTGGCTCTGAGCACATTTCTTAACATCTTAAATGCTTCATTTTTCTCATTTCTAAACTCAGAGTAACAAATTTTTATTTATGGAGTTATTGTGAGGTATGAAGGAGGTAACATTTGAGAAGCTCTTAGCACAAGCCTGGCCGTAGAAAACATTCATTGAGCAAGTGGTTCCCACACCTCCCTGAGGACAAGGAACGCTCCTAATTTCCTAGGACTTTTCAGTGTAACCAAAGGGGAATGGCAACAAGTTCATTTTGTTATTGGGGGTGTGCGTGTGCACATGCATCAATAAATAGCATCAAATAGTTCATATTAATGGAGGCTCTTCCTAGCTCTTTACATGTACTATCCCCATTTTCCAGATGAGGAGTTTGGGGCACATCAAGGTTAAACAATCCAGCCAAGACCACACAGCTCACAAGAGTGGGCATGGTGTTATAACCCCCACCAGACAACACAGAGCCCAAACCCTCCATCTTCTCCAGCTTCTCACCATGACAAGTGTTTGTTGGCGCAGGGAAACTTAGGGACGAGAGGCCACGTCCTGTCCAGGGTGGGCCACTGCAGCTGGAGCGGAAGCTGGAATGGGTCTGTGGAGGTCTGACAGACACCACTTCTCCCCAGGGTGGACTTTTTTGGGTTGGACTCAATTGGAATCTTTTCAGCTCTTTAAATAATGCACCGTGAGTATTTTAAAGCCATGGTTCGTTACCACAACTCAACTGTAAGTCTTCCGCAGAGAGAAAGACGCATCTATTCCTTTGGCGTTCTTCAGCTCAGCTCTGGGACTAGAACCCAGCCCAGAGGACCACTCCAAGATACTGGCTGATAGGACAATGTAGCCATTAAAAAAAATTAAGGTATATTAGCACAAGGAACTATATTCAATATCCTGTGATAAACCATAATGAAAAAGAATATAAGAAAAGAATGTATATAGGTGTATAACTGAGTCACTTTGCTGTACAACAGAGACTGGCACATTGTAAATCAACTATACTTCAATAAAAAAATAGTAATAAAAAAGAAAAAGAAACCCAAAGCAACCAAAAAACTTGAGGTATATTTCACAGTTCATAAAATTCACCCTTTTAAATGGTACAGTTTGGTGTTTTTTAGTATATCCACAAAGTTGTGCAACCATCACAACTATCTAATTCTAGAACATTTTATCACCCTCCAAAGAAACTCTCTACCCGTTAGCAGTCACTCTCCCTTCCTATGGGCACCCCTGGTCCCTGGCTACCACCAATCTACTTTCTGTCTCTGTGGATTTGCCTGTGGAAATCTTATATGAATACAATTACATGATATGTAGCATTGTGTCTGAAGAAGACATTATTTTCTCTGTATGTTAGGATGGTCAGTGTGGAAGCTGACTTCTACAGTGGCCCCTGTATTAGCTGCTCCAGCTCTCATAACAAAGTTCCACAGACTCAGTGGCTTAAAGAACAGAAATTTCTTTTCTCACAGTTCTGGAGCCTAGAAGAGATCAAGGTTTAGGCAGGGCTGGTTTCTTCTGAAACCTGTCTCCTTGGCTTGCAGAGACGCCATGGTCTCCCTGTGTCTTTGCATGGTTTTCCCTCTGTGCACGTCTGTGTTCCAATCTCCCTTTTTATAAGGACACCCGTCATTTTGGATTAGCCCCACCCATCATAGTGACCTCATTTTACCTCAGTCACCTCTTTAAGGGGCCTGTCTCCAAATATAGTCACATTCTGAGGTACCGGGGATTAAGGCTTCAACATATGAGTTTTGGGGGACACAACTCAGCCCATGACAGCCCTCCGTGTTCCTTTCCATCAGGAATTCATGCTCATGTGCAGTCCCTTCCCACTGAATCAGGGCTAACGTGTGTGATGGTGTGTGACATCCAAAGATGGCTCACTGTGAAGTAAACCAGCCACTATATTGTGAGGAAGCCCAAGCTGTCCTGAAGAAGGGCCACTGGAGGGTAACTGGGCCCCCCCTCGAACTGCCAGTGTCACCTTACCACCATGTGAGGGAGTGGAAATGGGTCCTCCAGCCCTGTCCCCACTCCTGATGACTGCAGCTCTAGCCAACATCTGACTGCAACCTCGTGAGAGACCTCCAGAGAGAATGGGCTGGCCAAGCTACTCTTGAATTCTGACCCACAGAACCATGAGATAATAAATGGTCCTTTTAATTTTAAGTCACTAAGTTTTGGGCTGATTTGTTATGCAGCATTAGATAACTGATACAGCTGAGGCAGAATGGTACTTGTTAAAGAAGTCAGTGATTATTATATACCCACTGTCTTTCAGCCGTAGGATCATTTGTGGGAGTCATCTTCAAGCCTCACAAGAGCTCTGTAAAGTGTATATTATTATCACAGTTTCATTGAGGCTTGTGGTTAAGGAACTTACTGAGGATTTAAATCTATGTGCTTTCTACTACATCCCTGGATCCCTACTGTAGGATAGCCTCACCCGGGACTGGATTGGGTCCACAGTGAACTACTTGCTAGCAGTTAGCAGCAACAGGACTGACCCAAAATGTGTCTCCTACTTACCTTGGGATTCTACTTGGGAAAAATCATCCTTCTGCATTTAATATTTCTTTCTCTTTTTTTCCCTCATATATTTCTTTCCTTTCTATTTTCCTGTGTGTGTGTATCTATGTGTGCCTGTGCTTGTATTTCAGTGTCTTCAAACAAAAATGATTTACTGTTTCTCATGAACCTATGGGCTGGATGGGCTCAGCCAGGTGACCTGGATTACATATTAGCCTGCATTCAACCAGGAGCTCAGCTGAGGCTGGAAAAATGTCCATGGGGGCTTCACCCTTATACCTGGGCCTTGGTAAAGCAATTGGCTGGACCTCTGTCCACATGGTCCTGCATCATTCAATGGTCTGGCTTCTTTCTACAGTAGCTGGCTGCTGAGAAAGCTCTCATATATTTCATTATTTACTTATAAAGCAATACATCATGCAAAATTCTGTGGAAAAGATATACAGTAAAAATATCCCTCTAATCACTGCCACCAGCTTCCAGCTTCTTTTTCTGGTGTGCAACCAGTTACCATTTTCTTATGTAACTTTTCTGAGTGATTCTGAGCACATATATAAGTCTATGTCCATATGTATATGAATATCTCTACATTTCTTTTTTACTGAAGTATAGTTGATTTATAATGCTGTATCAGTTTCAGATGTACAGCAAAGTGATTCAGTTATACATATAAATGTATATCTATTCTTTATCAGATTCTTTTCTATTATAGGTTATTGCAAGATATTGAATATAGTTCCTTGTGCTATACAGTAGGTCCTTGTTGTTTATCTATTTTATATATATTAGTGTGTATCTGTTGATCCCAAACTCATAATTGATCCCTCCCTTCCCCCCCATTAACCTTTGATAACCATAAGAGTGTTTTCTGTGTCTGTGAGTCTATTTTGCTTTGTAAATAAACTCATCTGTATCATTTTTTCATATTCCACATATAAGTGATATCATATGACATTTGTCTTTCTCTGTCAGACTTACTTCACTTAGTATGATAATCTCTAGGTCCATCCATGCTGTTGTAAATGGCATTCTTTCATTCTTTTTTATGGCTAAGTAATATTCCATTGTGTATATGTATCACATCTTCTTTATGCATTCATATGTTGATGGACATTTAGGGTGCTTCCATGTCTTGGCTACTGTAAATAGTGCTTCTATGAACACTGGAATGCATGTATCTTTTTGAATTAAAGTTTTTGTCTTTTTCAGATATATGCCCAGGAGTGGGATTGCTGGATCATATGGTAGCTCTACTTTTTTTTTTTAACTTTTTAAACTTAATTAATTAATTTTGGGCTGCATTGGGTCTTCGTCGCTGCACGTGGGCTTTCTCTAGTTGTGGCAAGCGGGGGCTGGCTACTCTTTGTTGTGGTGCGTGGGCTTCTCATTGCAGTGGCTTCTCTTGTTGTGGAGCACAGGCTCTAGGCACGTGGGCTTCAGTAGTTGTGGCTTGTGGGCTCAGTAGTGGTGGCACACGGGCTTAGTTGCTCCACGGCATGTGGGATCTTCCTCGACCAGGGCTCAAACCCGTGTCCCCTGCATTGGCAGGTGGATTCTTAACCACTGTGCCACCAGGGAAGTCATGGTAGCTCTACTTTTACTTTTTAAGGAAACTCCATACTATTCTACATCTACATTTCTATATCTATAACTATTGTATCACTTAAAATATACATGGTAATATTCCTTACACATTTCCACACCTTGTGTAATGCTTAACCTATCTTAGAGATCTTTCTGTATCAGTATATGTAGGACTATAACTCTGCCTCATTCTATATGCAGCAATATAGTGTTTCATTTTATGGATATCACATGAAGCAGTTTAATCAGTCCTCTCTTGATGGACTTGTTTTTATTTTGTACACTATGATATTGACAGTGGTGTCATTTAATGCAGTAACTTCTATTTACTTTCTAAAAATTGACTTAATAATGTCATTGGGATAGGCATCTTTCTGGTACAACAGAGCGCCACCCCACTATAGAACTGCTAATGGGTCAAAATGCATGCGTGTGCCATGCATATGGAAACATATGCTTCAGGAGAGGCTGCTGACACCTACCTCTGCGCTTTTAAAAACTTGTATCATTAAGTCATACGTCCAGATGTGCTCCCCTCTTTAAGCCCCCTCTCCCCAGTTTTCACTAGATTTTTTAACACCCCATACCACTACTATTCCATTATCTTAGAGAAAATTTCCCTCCTCGGCTTCAGTGATATGACCTGAACCCCTACTTCAATCGTTAGCTGTTGTAACCACATACAATCAGACCCATACTTGGTAATACCAGCCTTAGGAGACAGGCATGGCGGAGTCAGTGCTGCCTTGTTGGTGTCCAGGTATACACTGCTTGATATCAGGTCATCATTGTTTCAAGTGTATTACTCCATATCCAGTAGGACTAGAGGATGTACTCTAGAGCCAGAAGACCTGGGTTCTAACTCTAGTTCTGCTTCTACTTAGCTTCATCATTTGTCAAATGACCTGTCTTGGTTCCATTCCCAAAAGCAGATCTCAAGACAAGGTTTTGGGGCACAAGTAGTTTATTTAGGAGTTGACCCCAGGAAGTGGTTGAGAAAGAGAGGATGTGACACAGGGGAGGGAAGGAGGCAGATATAGGTACTTTAATTAGCATGTTATCACTGTGGGCAAGTGTGGCTCAATTCAACGGAGCCTGTAAGGGACTGTATAGAATAGAACGAAATCATCCTGATGGCGGGATGGAGAGTTGCCCCTGGGATGTTAGCTGCCTAGTGTTTCCAATCTTCCATGGACCAGAGAACACCCTCAGGCAGAGAGAGGCAGGATGTCTTTGGCTGGAGAGAAACCATGAAGGTATCATCCAGGCTGGATCAAGGGGAAATGGACTCTGACAGACTCTGCTATGTTTAGAAACAGCATATACATTAGCTAAGAACCTAGCCTTTGGCTCCTTAATGGAAAGTACTTCCTGATAGGTGAATAAGTAAGGACTTTCCGAGCACTTACTCTGGGCCTAAAGGGTGCTTAGCATTTGGGGGCATGAAAGAAGTTTTCATAGAGAGCCTAGAACATGAGGCAGGCACTGAATGTGTGCCCTTTAACACACATGAGACCATCAATCTTAAGATAGTGTGGCAAGTTAAGCATTATTATCCTGAGGCTCAGAGAGGTTGACTCTCCTGTTCAAGGTCCTACAGCCAACAGAGAAATAGAGATCCACCCATGGCTATCTACATGACAAATGTCCTCTCATCTGGCTAAAGCTGTGTCTGACCTCTGGTTTCTACTGCCTTGTGGAGAACTAATAAGTGAGCTTTATTAAGGTTGTAGGATAAAAGATCAATATACAAAAACAACTGTATTTTTATATGCCAGCAACAAACAATAGGAAATCAAAATTTAAAAAAATACCTTTTATAATAAAAATATGAAATACTTAGGGAAAATCTGACAAAAGATGTGAAAGTTCTATGCACTGAAGACTGTGTATATTGCTGAGAGACATTAAAGAAGATCTAAATTAATGAAGAGAAATATGGATCAGGAGGTTCAATGTTGTTAAGATGTCAATTCTCCCCAAATTGATCTATAGATTCAGTGGAATCTCAATCACAATCCCAGTAGGCTTTTTTTGTAGAAATTGATAAGCTGATTCTAAAATTCATATGGTAATGCAAAGGACCTAGAATAGCCCAAATAACTCTAAAAAAGAAAGTTGGAGAAGTAAGTCTGATTTCAAGACTTATTACAAGGCTATAATAATCCACTACTCTGCTCAGCAGGAAACTGTTCAACTGCCCTGCATGATTCGGATTGAAGAAATTGGGGGATGCACAGAAGCTGGACAATGGGTGGGATTGGGCATGAACCGGTCTCATCCAGGCAATCACACCTCCAGCATTCCTGAAAGAGTCAAATGGGATGATGTCTGCAAAAGCAGTTTCATGAAGAAAAATAGTCAAATGAATGGAAGGAATTCATTTTTCTAATTTCTGGTGGGTCCATTCAAGAAAACGTTCGTGTTTTAATTTTTTTTTTTTGCAAGCTCCCACGTACTCTTTTTTTTTTTTTTTTTTTTGCGGTACGCGGCCCTCTCACTGTCGCGGCCTCTCCCGTCGCGGAGCACAGGCTCCGGACGCGCAGGCCCAGCGGCCATGGCTCATGGGCCCAGCCGCTCCGCGGCATGTGGGATCCTCCCAGACCAGGGCACGAATCCGTGTCCCCTGCATCGGCAAGCGGACTCTCAACCACTAAGCCACCAGGGAAGCCCCTCCCACGTACTCTTGATCCTCCTTCTGCATTTCGGAAGTAGTCAATTGGCTAGTCCACCAGTCCACGCTGTTGGGATCATTTCAGGTTATGCTGAAGTCTCCAGTTTTAAAATCAAACCTTCAGATTTGATTTTCAGCAGGCAGTTGCCAATGGCCCACTCTAACTAGACAGAGCACCTGGGACAGAAAGCCATGTCTCAGTCTGTACAACAATTGTCCCTATTATTGCAGAACATAGGTAGGCATGAACTGCCTGGATAAAGATAGTCAAGACAGTTTTTTCCTCTGTTGGTTTATTTTAAAGAAATCACACCATATTATGGTATTTTTTCCCCTTTCTAGCTTCTTTAGGATTTATGTATTTCACCTAGCTGTGTGTGTGTGTGTGTGTGTGTGTGTGTGTGTGTGTGTGTGTTGAGTTTTTGATACCTATATCTTTGTGTTGGTAGGGTAGAAAAATGCAGACAACATATTAATAGGAGAGAAAGTATCTCAAGAAAGGTCTTGGACACATTTAATAATATCGATAATATTCTGTGGTAAAGCATCTTGACCACAGGGTCAAGATGTATATACTTATTTGCTTATTAAATTGATTACACTTTCTGGTGGAAAAGGTGAAACGCAATTTACCTGCTAAGGATTTTGACCGTGCCCTGGGTTTGACATTTGTTTTTATATTTTTAAAAGGGAAGTAATTTCATTTCTCTAAGATTTGTTTAGAAAACTTTGCCAACTTATCTAAATTCACAGCCATTTCCTACAGGAGCTGGCCTTCTCTTGATACACACTTGCCTTAGCTTATGCTAACGTGGGGAAGGACTTCATTTGGGAATTACATTTCTTTCAAGACTAATTTCAAACTGGATATTTAAAGAATGTTGGTTGACAGATTCTTACCTACATCACCCCCTCTAGAGGGGGGTGTTTATTTTTTTGCTTATTGTTTTATTGCTCTTTTGGTTATTGTTCTCCTGATGTGTGAGATCCTGAACGCTAAGAACTAATTACCCTCTTTTGTGCCACTAGGACAACTTTTTTTTTTTTTTTTTTGCGGTACGCGGGCCTCTCACTGTTGTGGCTTCTCCCGTTGCGGAGCACAGGCTCCGGATGCGCAGGCTCAGCGGCCATGGCTCACGGGCCCAGCCGCTCCGCGGCATGTGGGATCTTCCCGGACCGGGGCACGAACCCGTGTCTCCTGCATCGGCAGGCGGACTCGCAACCACTGCGCCACCAGGGAAGCCCCACTGGGACAACTTTTAATGAGCACTTTTTTTCTTCATTGTATGGAATCAAATCATGTGAACTCTCTTTAATTGGTTTATTCTTTTAAAACATCCATCTACTAGAAATAGGGAAAGGGGAGGAAAACTAGAAAATAAAACCAGTTTGTAAAAACTTTAGAGTGAAAAACATGGATTATTTTTAAAAAGAAAACCTCACATTAAGGATTTAATTTAAAAAATCCTTTATTTTCTTGTCTTCGCATCTGTAGTATGCAAAAGGCAAGAGAGCTCCCTTTGAGTTGGGAAAAAGTTGTTCTTTGAAATGACTTCAGTGATACGATTTCATCTGTATTTCAAACGCATTAATTTCATGTCCAAAGTAGGTAATGAAGATACACTAATTCAGGTCAAATTCACCCTCCGGAAAAACTGCAAATTAAGATGCTGTTGATTGATACGCCGCTGGCTGTCTTAATCGTCGTGATCAAAATCCAGATCTTCGGGAAAGGGGCCCAGGAGGGATGCGTCTGGGCTTTTAACAAACCCTAGCCTAGACCAAACTCAGAAGCCCAGCCCGCTCTTTTTCAAACCTTTTTCCAGGCAAGAGGCCCCGACAGCCCGCGTGGGGCTCGTAGTATTTCTCGAGTGGTTCGACACCCCCCCTCGTCCCCCAAACCCAGACACACTCCGACCCCGCGAACTGGTCTGGGCTGTCAAAACTCGCGGAGGCGTGTTGAGTCCCAGTAACTCGCACGATGATTAATGAGCGGCTTGATAATTTAATATCGCGTGTGATTAAATTATAAGGCGTGGGGGAGGGGAGTATGGGCCTACGCCGCGGAGCCAGCACGCGCAAAGCCGCGCTCATCCTCCGCACAGAGCCCAGCGAGGTCGGGCGAGCGGCGGCTCCGCGCCTTCGCAAGGTTAGTGGGTCTAGGAGCGGAGAGCGGCGGGGCGGGGCGGGGCGGGGCGGGGCGGGGTTGGGGGAAGGTTGGCTCGCTCACGGAGGGGAGGGAGTGTGCGCTCCGGACCGCTCGGGTCTGAGCCGCAGAACCGGGCAAGCGGCCGGCTCTTCCCCGGCAAAGGCGCGGAGGGGCCGGGAGATGGTCCCCGGCAAGAGGAGATATCTTAACTCCCCGCCTCTCGGCCACAGGGACCTAGGAAGTCCCTGGGACCCCGGGACCCCTGGGAAAAAGGGGAGTGAGGCCTGGCATCCGGGGTTTCCTCCCGCCCCCTCCCCCGGGCCTGGACTTTGAGAGGGTTTCCCTGAAGGCGGGGAGGTGGCGGCAGGTTTGAGCCATCCAAGTCCCCTCTCTCCCCCAGCCGAGGCCCCCAGCCCCGTCCCGTGTGGGGCGGGGTCCGTGCCCCCTGGGTCCAGGCAAGTCCAGGAGGGGAGAGGGACTCTCAAGCCGCGCAGGAGCCTGCAGCCCCGGGAGAGCGCAGCGAGGTTGACAAAAACGCGTGGCCCATCTCCGGGGTTCCCAGCTTCATTTACTGGGGAGGAGGTGAGGGAATGTGATCTAGGCCCTTTCGTGGTTACTGGAGGACTCCTCACTGTCACTTCCTTCTCCTTAAAAGCCCGTGGACAGGCTCGGGCGTGGCCCCCTTCCTCCGGGAGAAGTGGGAGCGCAGGTTTGGAGGCGATCGCCCCGCGTTGGCCTGCGCGGGGGGAAGGGGTCCGCTGTCCTCGCGTTGTTGCCGCCGCCCCGGCTGCCCCGAGCCAGTCCGGCGGCTGCTTGTGCTGCAGGGCAGAGCGGCGGGGCTGCGCGGAGACCCCGAGAGGCCACTCGAGGGCAGAGGAAGCGTGGTCTCTCACTTCCTGATTGCATCGCGGGGCTTAAAGTTTAGCCAGAGGAGGGCCTCGAGAGGCGAGATGTCCCCAGAAGCCCCTCGGGAACGGCATCCCGGGCGGTACGGACGCCGAGCAGGAGCGTGCGAGGAATAAGCACCACCACCGGGCTCTGGAGGGCCGGGCGTCCAGGCCGTGCCCCGGGCCTGGCAGGAGGACCGATGCCGGCTGGATTTTCAGGCAGGCGACGAATCCTGGAGCGGACGCCGCGGGCTGAACCCAGGCTATCCCGCTTTCCTTCAGCCAGAGAGGCCCCAGATTGCTCCAGGAGCGGCCGCCTAGTGTCCTGTGCCTTGGACTCCAGGTGCGGTGGCAGAACGTGCCTCCGTGAAAGGGATAGAAGCGTCCTCGGCGTGGTTCCTTCCGACTTGCGGGAATTACCATCCTTCCTCGGCTTCTCTAGATTACGTGGAAGCAGCGCCAAGAAAGAGGGGAAATCACGAACGACCAAATGGACTTGTAAACAGAGGTCATAGGATGGGGAAAAAAAGAAAAGAAATATTTTGTCTCAAAACACTCCAAGAGAATATTAAAAACTAAAATAAAACTGCCTAGCTAGAGCAACAACAAGCCACGAATTGGTTCTAGTAGGCTCAGCCTGAAATGCCTCAATTAGTACGGTGTATGCTGTACCTACAACTCCAGGATATTCGGAACACAAAAAATCCTGCGTAAGAAAAAAATTTGAAGGGGTGTGTGTGCGGAGGAATCGACCAGAAGCCTTATCTCGTCCTTGGCCCGAGTGTGGCTCTGGGGCTGCCTTTCTCCCGGGTGAGATTGGTCCGGACGAAGCCTCTGTGTCCAGGCTCACAGGCTCTACAGAGGAGGCCGCTCCCCTCGTGGGGCCTGCATAATAAGTAAAAAGGATTTATGGGCAAGGCTGCTGCTTGCGCGCCTCTGCCACCGGGAGTGATTCCGCAGAGAGGTGGCCCCAGGTATCATCAGTGTGCGCCCTGGCGCTCCACCCCGGGCACCCACACACCCCGAGGCCAGACGCGGAGGCTGCGGACTGCCGCTTTCATAAGATTTTACGCTGTTCATAAAATCATTCCTTAAATTTGCTTCTCGTCCGTGCTTCTCTCAGACATAAGCTGAACCCCTATATCTGGCTGTCACTAAAAACAGCGGCTGGGCCTACGGAGGACAATTTAAAAGCTCGGGGCCAACTTTTTCCTCCCAAATGTGCCACATGCCGTGGGAATAACAGGCAACTCCTGGACCCAGTATTTTCCCTGGGAATTAAGTTTGAGTTCTGAAAACAGGACTGGGAAGATCCTAGGCACAAATGTGTCCTTGGAAGGAAAGACTCCGCGTTCTCAATATTAACACGGGAGGATGAGGGGGGCTAAGCTAGGTTTTATTTCGCAGATTATCATTAATCTGTTGTCTGACTAAATGACGCCAGGACGCTGTGAAGAAGAGTGCAGTCTCCAATTTCTAACGACTCCCAAAGTTGCGAGAGAAGGAAGAATTCCTTTTATTCTTTCATCCACAAGATCACTCGTGTCTAATGATGTCGGCCACCTGCAAAATGACGTCGAAGTCGGTGGCGCATCGGGTGGCATTGCCAGCCCAACGTGCCAGGACAGGAGCCGAGCGGCAGATTCGCTGCCTCCCGAGGGCGAGCTCGCGCGTTCATTTCACCCCTCGCTCTCAGCCCCGCTGTCGAACACCATTTAGGCCAAGATCGGGTGTAATGGGAAACACTATCAGCAGACAATTACCCTTTCAGAGGATTCACTTCTCCTCACAGACACTGTTATTTGAGAAATAGGATCATTTGATTTCATATTGCACTAAATAACACCCAGCCGGTTCAAATTGCCAGCTTCTTAAAAAACGCCCATCGGAATAAATTGCAGCGGCCTCTTTTGCTTTTCAGGGCAATGTGATGGGCACCGGGCAGAACTCGCAAAAATAACTACAAAGCCAGCCCGAAGCCGTCGCTATTGGTGGGAACAGCTCTGCTACCCCGCAGGCAAAGGCATTCAGCCACGCAGTTTCAAGCTACCGCCCCCTCCGCCCGCCAACTTAGAGACGGTTCAACCTCTTGGCTTTGGAATTAAAATGCACCGCCCTAGCCGTCCAGAGAAAGCGCTTCGGGCCACGCGGCGCGTTAGAGTCGGGCGGAAAAAGATGGGCGTGGGCGCAAGGCACAGATTTCCGCGTGTCCCGCCGCGCTCCCTGTCCGGCAGACGTGCTTGGAGACCGTCGGGCGTCTGGGGCTCCGCGTCCGGGTGTGAGCCCTCAGCTTCGCGGGTCCTCGGTTCCTCGCTGGAGCTGCCACTGCCGCCGCGCCCTGCTCCCTCTTGCGCCCTCCAGGCCTGCGGGCCGCAGCGCCCCTCTCTGACCTCAGCCAGAAGCCGTGGCTCGCGGGGTCCGACTGGGGACAGAAAGAGGAAGGGGCTTCACTGTAGCTTCAGCGCGGAGTCAAGGGAGAGAGGGAGAGGGCGAAGGAGAAAGGGAGGAGGGGGCGAGCTGCAGTTCGCTGCACGCCCACCGCCGGAGACTTTTCAGAAAGAATTGAGCTTTTTCAAGTTGGCCACGAACTGCGGCTTGACACCCTGTTCAACTGGGTGACAGTTGTTCAGCTTGATGGGGGCGATCCGCCCCCCCTTTATATAAAACAAGATTTGACTCCTTGATGCTTAGTTCATTTGTGCCAAGGGGCAGGGTGAATTTAAGACGGCCGCGGCCTTGGCGAATCTGCCTGTTGAAGTCTTTATTACCTTTGTGTTAGTGTACTTCACGAAGGCCGAATTAGATTCTCCTGCCCCCAGGAAAATTGAAGGCCGCATCCCGAAAACACCTGTATACTCAGACCTGGGGCGTGAGATGAAAGGACCCTTTTAGGTCCTGAGACGGAGAGGGAGTTAGTCTGGGTATTTGGGGACTGGGGACGGGGTTGGGGGGGGTTGGCTTTTCCCTTCCCTGGCGCTGGGAGGAGCCAGGGAGCAGGGGCTTGTGGGCATGCGTCCAGAGGGAAAGTTATGGGCGCCCAGAGAGCGGAAACTAAGTTCCCAAGGCTGGGGTTGGCGCAGACTTTAGCTCCGGAGCCGAGCGGGGGTTGAGGGGTAAGCGTGGGCGCCCACCCTAGACGGCGTACTGGGGGCCTGAGTCCGGCGAACCCTGAGCTGCCCTTGCTCTTTAGCGTTTCACCCAGTCACCCATCTCCCCAGAAAATAAAAGCGCCGCCCAAAGGCCCGAGTGTACACGAGCCAAACTCCGTGCCTCCTCTGGGAGGAGGCCGCGACACGCAGCGTCCCAAGCCGCCAGCTCTGGCGCTGCGTGTGCGGATCCGGGGCAGGCCCGGGGCTGCCCGCCCGAACCCAGGGAGAGCCCCGGGTCCTGCTCCATCCGGGTCCCTCCACCTAGACCCTAGCGCCCTCACTCCGCGTGGCACTCTGCCCCAGCTCCCCACCTCCTCCCCGAGGGGATGCAGCCAAGGAACGCTTTTCCCATCAGAAATCACGCCCAAACGCGACAGCCTTTCGAGCAGGCAGCAACAAGGTGATTAAACTCGAAGCAGCCGGAAAACAGTCTTGACTGGCTCCAATCTTCTCTGCCCGCGGGAATGGAACCGCAGAGCTGCGGGTGGAACGGCCGCATTGCAGTCTTCGCGACTCCGACCCGGGGTCCGGAGCCCTAGAGCTGGCGGAGGCTGCTGCCGGGCGGGCTGCGCCCCTGAGGCCCCCGCAGGGGACTCGTGGGACGCCGTGGGTGGGCCTTTCCCTCCGCATGCACCTCTTTCGGACCCGAGCAGGGGCAGCGCGGAAAAGTCGAGCTCCAGCCCCGGGTGGGGAATGTCTGAGTCCGCCCTGTCCCGGCCTGGGAGCCCAAGGTGAGGGCAGTGAGAAGCAGTTGTCGCGGCTCATGTTGGCTCCGGCCTCGGGCGTTGGCCGTGGCCAGCAGATCATCTTCTCGCCCCTCCCGCCCCATCCGGGTTCACAGCCGCAGTGCCGGCCCCCGCGCTCCCCTCCCTCGCGCGCTCTCCCTCCAGGTCGCCGCGTTTACCAGCGCGTTTTGTTTCCCTTCGGATTCCGGGCCGAGGGGCTGGAACTGTGCTCTCCTCCGAAGGACGCTAATCAAGTAATTTCCCCATCCCAGCCCCATCAAATTGCTCTTTAGCTGTTGAACCGCGGAGTTTTGCTCGCCTTTTCACATGCTAATCACGCCCATTCAGCGGCTCTCGGTGGGGCTGTTTGTCGCGGGATAAATCTCCTTGTTTGCCGGCTGCATGATTAATTGATATTGTTGTCTGGCTTTTGTGGGGGCCGCAAGGAGCTGAAAGGCGTCGCGTCGTGACTGCGCCGCGGGCCGCTGGCGACATCGTCGGGCTGCCGAGGTCCTGGGGAGGTCGAGCCGGGGCCGAAGACATTATGCGCCCGATTTGGTTTTCCTTATTAGAAAGATGATGAAAGACTTAGAGACCCCAATTTTACAGCCCACCACCGAAGCGCAGAAGCCGCACAGAGCCGAAGCCACAAGCGCAGACAAAGCCCGGGCGTTTGCTCAATTCAGAGAGAAGAGTAGGTGTCACTTCGCCACGCAGGAGACAATTAAATGCATTTCGGCCCACCCGGGATTTCAGCAGGACCTGGACGTGCGCGCGCATCGTGGTGGTTTGTTTTTTCAAGCAAGGAATAAAATCTGATTTTGTTTGTTTTGGTTGGTTGGCTTGTTTTGGTTTTTTTGGTTGGGGGTTAGAGACGGGTTAAAACCCTTTAAAGATAAGTAAAAGGAAGCCAGAGCTCAGATGCAGACCTTGCAGGCAGCGGTCCAGGAGAGCGGCGCAAAGGTGCTTCCAAGCCTGACCCGGGTTTGCGAAGCGCGCGGGGCTGACACGGAATCGCGCATTGATGCTGAACTCGCAGAGTCGCGAAGGCCCGCGTCCGCCTGCAGGCCGATGGTTCCTTTTCCAACACTCGTCTCTGCTCATTGCCGCATTTCCCGCGGTCCACAGGTGTGCAGTCAAACCCACAAATTCCTGCGCCCTCCGCACCCCTCCCGCCCTCTCCCCCGAGTCCTGGGGTTATATCCCCTACCGACAACCCTGAAAACTTGGAGATTCAATTAAATAATTCCAGTTACGCGGTGCTCCTACCGCCTGCTTATTGCAAATATTTCCTTTTTCGAGTTCTTAAAAAAAAAAAAAAGCAAAGAGAAGAAAAGAAACTGTCGCCTCAGCTTTCACTGCGCGCGGGGTAATTGATAGGCGCCATCGGAGGTCAGAATTTGCATAAGAATTAAGAGCAGTAAATTAATTTAATATTCCATGCACATCTCCAATTATTCCTGGAGACCTTTGTCTCCGCGGCTGCCAGAAAGGGGATTCAGCTGCTCTTCAGCCAAACAACATCTGTGCGGTTAATAATTTGATAAACAGCTCATACAAATAGTTTCTGAATTATCTGGCAGCCCAACGACTATTCAGTTTGGAAGCGTTTTGGCAGGGTCTCCCGGTGTCCTCCGAGGGCCTCAGACGTCCGCCTAGACAAATTTCTTCTTATCTTTTAAACATCAGCAGACGACAATGTGTAAAATATGTCATTATCATTAAGTAATAATCCTGCCCCTTAAAACAAAAAACAAAACAAAACAAAACAAAAAACGCCTGGTGTCCGGAGTTCATCTATTGAAGACCCTGAGATAGATAGACGTCCTGGGGAGGGGGACTGAGGGGGTGGAGGCCTGTTTTTATTTAATATCGAAACAGAGTTTGGACTTGTGCATTGAAACATCTGCAAGGCAAGGGAGAGTCATGGTGGTTCCCACTGGAAGAGGAGCCTGGGTAGGTGGGCTGGAGGGGGACCGAGTTTTCACCATACTGCTTCTTGTACCTTTCAATGTTCTCCTTATCTATGGGTATTATTTATTCCCAAAATAAATACGTAAGAAACAAATTGAGTTATCACAGCAGGAGTGAGTTGTTTTGACTGGATATAGTCCTTACCCGACTTCTTCCCACTTCTCCTCCTGACCACACTCTCTCCTTCCTACCTTCACCCCCAGCCAACGCTGCCCCCATCCTGATAAGCAGCTTCCCACAAAGAGCAAGCATGTCAGTCAAAACATTGAGTTGGCCCAGAATTTTAAAAACAAAACAAAACAACAACACTAAAACCACTTGTAGAATGATGCCATCTTGTTGTCGAAACAGACCTGAATTGATGCTTTTCCTCTGCTATCCCTGTCTCTACACTAAATATTTTATGGCTGTGATTACGTTCCCTTATCATTCTGCCACCCATAGCAGAGGCCTGTTCCTGATATAGAGTCTAGAAAAGAACCCTTTGATCTTGAATGAGACCCAGACTGCTCTAATTTTTGCAAGCAGTGCATTGCAGCTCAATTTACCCCACATCTGTCTTTACCCTGGAACTGTTCTGCTCCGACTTCACTGTAACAGGGTGTTCGACTAGGATCCTTATCTCCATCTATACATTCCCGCACATTTGATGTATATATCTCACCCATTCAATATTCTACTTTCTATTTCCTGCACTGCTGACAATCTAAGTACTTGAAGCCACTGAAAACTACCCCAAAGTTCTGAGTGGTGTTGAAGCAGTAATATGATAGAGCTTTGTCCTTGTACTCT
This sequence comes from Globicephala melas, assembly GCF_963455315.2. Lineage (NCBI taxonomy): Eukaryota > Metazoa > Chordata > Mammalia > Artiodactyla > Delphinidae > Globicephala > Globicephala melas. Next base: position 41,455,772 of record NC_083328.1, on the reverse strand, counting down.
AATGAGCCTGGGGTAGCACTGAGCTTTAAACACAGGCAAACCCTTCAGACTACAGGTCTGAATATACAACTTTACAATGAACACAGTGCCTGCCTGGGCTCAATGGAAGAATTACTTTTCCGGAAAACAAGTCATTGTGTCACAAGAATACAATAGCGTTTCCACCAAGTACATTCATTTCTATTTTTTCTATTTTCTTCTTGCATCTTATTAAATTTTTTGCCCTTAGGACTATAGACACCACCAGGCCTTGCAGGCTTTTTATAAGCATACAAATCGGCTCTGTTATTTATGACTGGGGGTCTCTGTCTGCATCTTTTTATTAATTTCTGACTTTGATTCAGACTTCTCTAGCCAGCAGAGTGATTTGAAAACATTTCTTTTCTTAAATGGGACATTATCAATTCTTTGGGGAGCCATTCTAATTTTAAACACCAAGATATTCAGTTTCTTAGTCTGCAGCTCTGAAGTTACTCATTTTTATGCGTACAACCTATCCCCTTTGGTGGCATTTCGTTTATACTTGATATTTATCTACATTTGCTTGACTATTTTTCAAAGCAGTATATAGGCAGAAAATGGCTATTAAACAGGAAGGCAGGGAACTCTGATTATGTTTTTAACTCTCTAAGTAAAGGCACAGAACATTGACATTTTGAGAATTTTGTTTTTTTAAACTAATGAGCCCTCTCCAGAAAAGCCGTCTGGATACCATTAAAGTTGATGATTTTGGAAGGATTATCCTGATAAATGCTTGGTTTCTTGGTGATTAGACACATATTTTCAGTACAAATGAGACTGAGGTTTGCATTTGGTTGGAGTTTTGTCGAGCATAATGGGAAATTGTTGGGGAAAAAATCCAGAGTGCCACCTTACTTTGTAGAGTTCAATTCAGAGGTAACTGCACTCATATACACTTGCACTTAAAATATTGCACATACAGTAACAAGTGATGGTCAGTAACTTAAACAGCACATACCCTGGTTATTTCCAACCTAACTGTAAAAGAAATATACCTTCTATCTTGGGAAAAATTAAAGAATGGCTAAGGAGTAAGATAATGATTTAATAATTCAGTGCTATCTCTATCACGGATAAAGGGATTGTTTTTTTAAATCTGAGAGATAAGAACAGTGTGGAGCCATTAGACAATTTCTTTCAAGTCATTTGTTTCCATTGCCCTTAAAAAAAAAAGACAATTTTTACACATATGACCCAATTTTAGTCAAACACTAAATTTGAAAAATACAAGTTAGCATGTAAAAGTTGTGAACAGCCTTCACTTAGACAGCCCTGTCTACTCTCAGTTTCCTCTATTTTAATATTTTAATGAGCTGTGCTGGGTGCTCATGCTGGGTGTGCATCTCCATCCCTGATATTGTGCTCAAAAGGAAAGAGCTTCAGCACTTAGCCTGTGTGTGGATTATTGCAAACCAAGAACAAATCCAAGTTCTTCAGAGATGACTGTAAAATGTCCCTGATCGTCACAGATGTCAGCTAGCTCCATGGTTCTTTCCTCTCCCTCCCCAGCCCAGGACTCGTGATTACAACTCACAGGTTGAAAACCTCACCTAACTCCAGGGGTGCCCTTCACATCATTGCCATTGTAGACTTGTACGGTTTTTAAGACACTGTTGTGCTGAATGGCAGTAAATTTCCTTGAGGAAGAGGGAGGGTCATTATTATTATTTTTAAAAATTTGGGAAGGATAAATTGGGAGATTGGGATTGACCTATACACACTACTATGTATAAAATAGATAACTAACAAGGACCTACTGAATAGCACAGGGAACTCTACTCAATACTCTGTAATAACCTATACGGGAAAAGCATCTAAAGTGGATATATGTACATGTATAACTGATTCATTTTGCGGTACACCTAAAACTAACACAACATTGTAAATCAACTATACTCCAATAAAAATTAATTAAAAAATTTGTATTAAGGGGCAACATGGGCTAACAGTGATGCTAGTTGCCTCTGCTTAAAAGGGAGGGTCATGGCAGTAGAGACTATGGGCCGCTATGCCATTTGATTTGGCCAGAAAGTCCAATCTAGCGCCTAGTATGAACTGAAATTGAGAGGGATTCCAAGGGCTTATTTGCTTTGCTGACTCTGTGATGTGGGGAGGTGGACCCTGCAGAATGTCAGATTCTTAAGCATTCGAGACCACAGTCAGGCTGGAATAAGTTTGGGGGCAGAAGGAAAAAAATGGTGGGCAAAAGGCTTATAGTTCTAGTTGTCCACTAACTAGCTGCAGTCCCTTGGTCAATCACCCAATCTCCCTGTGTCAGAGACTCCCGTCTGCCACTTCTCACCAATTTATTCTCTTCTTGCTGGGCATATGGCTGTCCATCTGGACTACATTTCCCAGCCTCCCTTGCAGCTGCATTTGGCCCATGTGACTAAGTTCTCACCAATGGAAGGCAAATGAAAGTGATGGGCGTAATCATCATCTCATACTTGCACCTTCCTCTTCCTTCCTGCTGGCTGGGAACGATGTGAATGGAAGACACATATTGAGGATGACCAAGCTCCCCCAATGGCCTGGGTTTGCAAGATGACTTCCTGGAGCAGAGTGAGCCCTCTCACCCTGAACTGTTACTTGGAGAGAAATAAATTTCCATTTGGTTTGAAAAACTGCATATTTTAGTTCACTTTGTTAAAGCACTCACCCAAGGAATCTGCATCCTGGCTTTATTTTTCCTAACTCTAAAATGAGAGTCTCTTCATTTGGGTTTCTCCAAAGGCAAGCAATTTATTGGGAGGTGATCTCAGGACCTCTAGTAGGAAGTAAATACCAGTAGGAATCAGGGTTGAATAACAGGGAAGGGAACGTAGCCATTAAAGTGCATTATGAACCAAGTTACCATTGTGGGCGACTGGGATTTAATTCTACCAAGGAAACTCTGGGACCCAGCGTAGAACACCTGCCCTAGAGTGAGTCCACCTGAGCTGGGATGTTTCTACACCAACTCCCATCAGTCATTAGTCTCACAGGCATTATCTCCCCCAGCATTTCTGTCCTGTTTGCTTAGGTAGGTGGGCGAGACAACAACAAACAAGCACTCAGGCAATGAAATGCCAGTGCTGGTGGTTGGATGTTGAGCTGGTGCCCACTGAAGAATAAGGGCCGGGGTCTGCTGACAGGGCACTGATAGCATCCACTACAGAGGGCACTGATGAAGAGTCTTGAAGTTCCCCCTCCCATGTTAAAGTTACCTGGGCCCAGTTTATCGATCTACATTCTTCTGATTGCTAACCTGAAATGGCTGCTCTAGCCAGATTGGTTTACTCAGTTCAGGGCATCCCCAAATACTCTGTGCATTCTTTCTCATTCTATTCGTGCCGTCCTCTTATGTGGCAAGCAGCTCACCTCTTTGTCCCCACTGTATCCGTTATTTATGGCTGCTTAACAAACCATCCCAAACTTAGTGGCTTAACACAACAGCAATTTATTCTTTTCCACAGCTCTGTGTCAGGAATTCAGGCAGGACTGCTGGGCGCTTCTCCGTGGAGTGTCAGCTGGGCTTATTCATGTGGAATGACCCAGGCAGCCTGTCGTCCTCCAGGACTCTCTTCACGTGGTCTGGAATCGTTCAGTAGCCCAGCCTGGACTTCTGCACGGCAGGTGGCTGAGCTCCCAGGGGAGGAGGCGCAAGCTGCTAGTCCTTGTGAGACCTGTGCACTGCAAGTCTCCGGATGTCACTCCCATCTCATTCTATTGGTTAAAGCAGGTCATATGGTCTGCACAGATTCAAGAAGGTGGGAGATAGGCTCCTCCTCTTGGCGGGAGGAGCTGCATGTGTGTAAGGGAATGGGAGGAGCTGATATGGCCGCATCTGGATACTGTCTAACGTGCCCCTTCACCCCTTTCCACTTATTCAGATCCCCAAATCAGACTCCTGACTTCAGGAATCCTTTCCCATCACGTTAGTCTGCCTGCGTCTTCTAGCCCCGTCTGAATAACTAGGGCACCCTTTGTTAGACACTTATTTTGTCCTTAGTTGTTTACTGTCTTGTGGGTCTTTTTGTTGCTGTTTACTGTTGGCTCTTTGAGGACAGAGAATGCAGGTTAGAGCTCCGAGAACACTTTGTAGAGTTTGGAACACACAATGGGCTCTCAATGTGCATCTGTACAAAGACAAAGGGAGGACAAAGAAGTAAGGGCTGGGTGGAGGCAGTGACATATGCCCTTGGGCTAAGATCTGGATCAGTAGAGCTCATTTCTAGTCGATTTCTGTAGAGTCGTCAGCTGCTTATTCTGAAAACCAAATAATTCTGTATTCCTCCCAGCCTACGTGAGACTTTGATGACACACACACACCTACAGGCAGGAATGGCCAGGTGTAACTGAGCTGGATCACGTGGAAAGTGCCTGGAAGGCTTCCCCTCTTCTGCGATGCACTATTTCCTGTGTCCAGCGTTGCCCTCTTTTAAAATACAAGTACGACCCAACCCGTTGGAGATGGATGGGAAGTGGTGGGGAGAGGGGTGGAAGTTTGAATCTCTGATGTCTTAGTGTAAATTACTTGATAAGAAGAGTGTTTCTTTTTCTCTCACAGAAGAAGCTGGGTCAGCATGAATGTGCTGGAAGATTGGAGGTCACTGATACTGAAGGAAGGAGAACTGAGGAAGGACGGCCCCCACGGACAAGTGGCCTCCCTCATGTCAGCCAGGCCAGGTGTCCCGGAGACATTCTGAATAGTGCATCTTCCTGGGCATTCGAAAGTGGCCAGCGTTCTCACGCACAACAGAGAAAAATGGGAACATGAGTGAAAGGAAAATTCCAGAACTTATGAGCACGTTTGTGTGGGTTGCAGCCAGTGGATGAACATCCCTCCAGTCTCTGGGATCCAATCTTCTATGTTGTGACTGGACACTTAGTCACTAGGTTTCCAAAGGCAGAGGAAGCCTGTGGGAAAACTGACCCATGGTGTCTGTCGGGAGTGGAGTAAATATTGTTGTTGTTTTATAGTTGGACCTTTAGTAGAACCACTAAGGGAAGATCGGTAGACCACTGGGATGAGCATCAGTACTAAAAATTGACGAGACTTCCACGGTTGCTCCTAGTAACTGGTGGGAGCACTTCTAGAGCTCCCTGAATATGCAAGCCCCACCCCGCTCTTTAATTAAACACCCTGAATTGCCTTTGTGGATCAAAACGTTCTTTGTTCTGTCAATTAAAGAAGGCTTGCGGCCCACCTCATGGCTAAGGATATCAGATGTGTAAGAGGTGATGGTTTCTGCACATTATCATGACTGGCAACATTTTGTGTGTTAATGTTGTCTGGCATGAAGAAAATGTACTTTCCTGGGCCTGGGGACTTTGTGATGGATGCCGGCTCTTGGAGAGGCAGAATACAGCATGGACTCAGGTCACACCTGAGTTTCAATTCTGCCTCTGTCACTAGCCTGGTGACCTTGGGACATTTGAAAACTCTGATGTGGGAAAAGGGTTCCTCATCTGGAAAGTGGGAATAGCAATACCCAGGTCACGGGATTGTTGCGAGGAATAAGTAAATGTACGCTAAGTTTCTAGAACTTTCCCTGCCACAAAGTTATATTTAATAAATGACTTTTAAAACAAGGTTCTTTTTTGTCACTTACCATCTGATCATTTCGCCACGCCACTGTGCTTGCAGCCTGTGTCTGCATTTTCTATTAACCATCAGAAAATATATGTAGGCATGTGTGATTCCTAAAGATGGGGGAAATATTCAGAGGATCTAGGATTACTGCCCATTCTGTTAACTGAAGAGAATCTTTTGATGCCCACTTGAGGGATTCATAAAGATGATGAGGGGTTAAAACCGTAACAGGAAGGAATTCTTTTTTATGGTGGAAATAAGAAATGAACTGATTATAAAAACTGGCAGAAGCCCCTGGATGGAACTGTTCCATCTGTCTAAGAACATTCAACCCCCAATTGCCCATTGACTGGGCACTCACACTGCTTCCTTGTTACAACCTCATCTAAGTGAGCAAAGAAACCCTTTCCTTGTGGATAACCCCTGGTTATTGAGAGCCATCCTTTCCGGCATTCTCTGAATCCCAACCACACTGAGGTTTGCTCTTCAGATGGGAACCTTGGTAAACAGCCCTGCTTGTTCTACCTTTATCCCTTCACCAAACTCCTCCACACGCAATCACGTCTCCAAAAATAAATCCAGAGAAATCCTTCCCATCATCTTCTTCTCTTCCAAAGGCTATTTGTTGGTTGATGACTCTACAGAATTTGCAGTGTCCTTAAACACTTGGTGGAGCAAACATCTCTCCATTGACTCTTTGAGCTAAAGCACCCTGACCAGGGGCCTTTGCTCAGCCTTTTCAGTTACTCTTTGTCAGGAAGCCAGGACCCAGAGGTTTCAGAAAGAAAACAAAGAACTTGATAACTTTCCCAAAAGCCTTTCCACAGATTTGAAAGAGGGAAAAAATGTAGGAAATATATTTAAAGACAAATACCAGAGAAATCTGGGAAACTGCTGGAAATGAACGGATTTACAGATGTCACCTTTCTGAAGGCAGTTGGATCCTTGAGTTTCATTTCACTCATTGTAGTCTGTGCCCATTGCCAAGGATTTATTCTTCCAGGAAATGTGAAGGCAAATTTCTTGGCACTTGTTTTGCTATATTCCCCGGACTAGAAAACTCATTAAGTAGCCATTCCTGATGGCAACTGGAGATGTAAATGAAATGCCCTCCCTGCTCACTTTAGTATTTGGTTGAGACAGCCCAAATGTTTGGCAGTCATTAAAACTTTCCCAAGCAATATGCATAGCGATAAACCAAAGTTGTCAATACACGACATCATTAAAGGGAAGACAGTAGTCACCATCGGGGGGGGGGGGCGGGGGGGAAAGGAAATCAAGTTTGCATGGTGGAATACACTCCATTCCAAACTAGGGCTTCGTCTCCACTTTTTGGAGCGGAGGGAGGTTGCACAATCTTCTTATGGAGTTTTTAATCGAGTTGCTATTCCACTCTTTCTTTTATGGAGCCATAGAAGTGCCTGTAATGAAAGATAACAATGGTGGTTTGCAGTGGCTATGCCCAAATAAAATATGACAGGTCTCTCGTAGGGCCTGTATGTACAAGCAGAGGGAGCTCCGTAACAAGCCGCATTATGCTCTCTGTCGTGCATGCTGGTTGCAAATTGTGTGGGTTATCCTCGATGCCATAAGAAAAAGGTGTGTGTGTGTGTTAGAGAGAGAGAATTTCTTTCTCCCAACTAATTATGAACCTCGTGCATAGCAAGCATCGGAGAAACGACACTCAGATTTCCTACAGCAGAGTGTGCGGGTGCGCGCGCGCGCGCGCGCACACACACACACACTCTTATACACTGACAGGCTAATGGCTACTTTCCCAAAGAGTGGTTAGAAAGAAGTAGTAAATGGGACTGTGTTGATGCTGGGAGAAGACCCGGGCAAAGATCAAGATACCCTGCAACGTATCGGATAACACATAATTGGCGGGTCACAGCCAAATGAGTGCAGTCACGCATCACCGGGCGGCCTTTGCCGGTGATAAAGACACTTGTAAACAATTCAGTCGCAGAACATGGCAATAATATGTTGATCCGGCGTGTAATGAGGTGTCCCTGGAATCAGTAAGCAGTCCTGGAGAGCAGGGAGCAAGGGCAGTGGCTGTCTTTTTGATGACCTTTCCTCGCCACCGAGGACCCCAGCTCCCCTGAAGAGGACTTTTCTCATTTTGCAGTCGGCTCCGAGTGTCAGAACTTCCATTCGCAGCCAGCAAATGAACAGCCGGGCCCTGCATGCTAATGAAGTCCAGGCTATTTTGCACCTTTTCATCCGCACATTATGCTCTTGACTCTGGAGAAGGTGGGAATTAGGCCGGACCCCGGTGTCAGACTGCCTGATGGCTCGGCTCCGGAAAACTGGTAATTGAAGCTGATGAGTGATGCGAGGGAAGCCGGAATTTGGAAATAAACAGTTTCAAGCACTGCATGTCATTTCTAGAGAGACTGCTGAGAGAATGGAAATGAGCTCCGTTTCTTGAATCTAATGCAGTTTCTCAGCAGGAAAAACATCGTCTTTTAGACAACAATGCCAGTCATTAAGATTTAAATGTTCTGGCGATAATAGAACTGGCCTCCTGGTTCACAAACAGCACTTTTGTAAATGTCTTTCAACACCCAGATCTACATTTAATCCACGCCCAAGAAGATAACTGTGTCGGAAAGCGGAACCAACTGCGATTCTTAGTCTATAAATATCATTCATAAGGAGAGAGAGGAAAACAGTCAAATTGTTTGCCAACCTGTCACATAGCATTGCCTATCAGCACCAGCAAAAATGGCAACTCCCTGTTCAAACAATGAAAGGACATTCAGAAGTCTGCAATAAAACACCCGGAAGCCACAATTTTCATGCTTATTTTTGCACTGCTGTATTTCTTTGCAGCAGAAATATACCAGATAATATACCATGCTAGCCTTTTATGCAGAAATGGCACGAACGTTCCCTCCCTTATATGCAGGATCTCTGCTTGGAGAATGATCTGTATATTTAATGTTGCAACACAAGGTCAAATCTGGACGCATTCGCTTTTAGTCTTTTAAAAGAAGTTCAGTCATTGCATGTTTATTTCACCTTCTTTTACATTACTAGGCTGTCACAGAACCTGGGACCAAACATGACATACTGTGTTGGTGTCCTCTCCTCAATCTGCCGAGATGATTTGGACCCCATGTTGATGTACGCAAAAAGAAGGGCTTGTAGCCCATACACAGACTTCTGCGGTTTAAGAGGCTTTAAAAATCAGGTTTACTAGACATCTCCCCCAGCCCAGTTCTTCCTGGGCAGGTGAAACACCTTCAGGGAGAGAATTACGAGCCTGGAGAAGAAGAGAACAAGGCGAGTGGTATTTATCATGGCAGGCCCGAGTGATTCATGAATAACCATCACTTTGCCCTTTTCTCGTTTCTCTTTCCTACCAGAAGTGAGAGTTCGCTATTTCGGGCCTTTTTCAATTTAATGGTGACATGCAGGATTCTCACAGGCAGTCTCTGGTTTGTTAGCGACATCAAGGATATCAGCACAACTCGAGAGAAACCGAAGACAGCTGGGGTGTTATTGTCACTTCAGTTTAAAGGTAGCAAACCTATCTTGCAAAGGATCAACAATGAATTACTTCAACATTTCAAAAATATAGATAAGCAATGCATTTCTAATAGCATACTTGTGGATCCTGGATAGATCAATGAATATTCAGCAATCCTTTGCACGAAATGTATGAAAGAGAAAAGGGATAAATCTTTAACACACACACGCACGCGCACACACACGCAGGCACACACACCCCTCACTGTGACAATGTCACCCCATTCTGTCATGATTTCTGTGTCTCGTGGGGTCTCCCACGACATAATGTAAAAGACAGGGAGAAAATTGGGGTCACTGCAATGCAATGATGATAACTACAAAGCTCTCCGTGCTCGGTGTACACGTACGCTGGGAATTCAATATTTATACGGTGATTCCTCTGTGTCCAGAGCAGTGTTGGTTTTTTGAAAAGCTTTTATGTGTATTTCCTCACTGGACTCTCATTGCAAGCCTATGGCACTAAAGCCCATTTTATTAACATGTAAGAAAAGGGAAGTGAGAGAAATGATGTGATTTTCTAAGGTCACACAGCAAATCCAGTGGTGAAGCTAGATTCGGAGCGTTCTGTTTTAAACATTTGCTTTGTTCTTGTCTATAAATCTGTGCTCTCCTGTGTAGGTATTCTCAATAAAGAAAGTTATGCAGTATTAGGCTATTTCTACTTTTATCTTTCACAAGCACCATGTCTTCGGTTGGTGTTATGAAGTTGAAATTGTTGTGACTTGGAAGGGGGATGGGCAACTCCAACTGCTCTGAGGGAGAATAGCAAAAGCAGGATTTTTCCAGGCTCTCCTGGCCACTGTTGGTGACTACTATAGTAATAGCATCCCTTTTGTGTGGATAAGAGTGATTCAGCATTGTTTGAGGGTCAAATACATGGGTTTGGCTTTGGTTCAAATCCTGGCTCCATCACGGTCTCAGTAGTCACAGAAAAGCAGAGTGGGTTGTTTTTCGATCATGTAACAGGAATTGCAGAAGTAGGTAGTCTAGGGAGGAACTGAATGGGCCCCATGATGCTGTCAATGTCCCAGGTTCCTTTTGTCTTTCTACTCCACCTTTTTTAGAACATTGTTTCCATCTCAAGGATGCCTCATGCTCATACCGCACAGCTGCAGCCATCTCATCTGAAGGAGGGCAAGGCAAAGGGCCCTATTAGTAGGTCCTTCCAAGGAGCTTTGCAGGAGGCGGCTCTACCTTGTGTTTGTAGCTCTTTGCTAGGGTATGTTGCTGTATACTGTACTCCAGATCACTTTCTCTGTCTCTCTCTCTCTGTCTCTCTCTGTTTCTGTCCTCTGTGTCTCTGTCTCTCTGTTTCTCTCTGTCTCTCTCTCTCTGTATATATATTTGTAATTGTACAGCTGACGGTCTGGAAAGGAATGCACCCAACAAATAATGATCGCTCAGAGCAGAAGAACTGTCAAAGGAACTTAATCTTTGACCTCTGTAATGATTTATTTAATGATTTTATAAATGTACATCTTTATTGCCATATTGTGATGAGGCAATTCTCTGTGGGTATCTCATATTGATACTGCATGTCTTATGAGGAGAGGCACTGACGTCTTTTGTTCCAGACTATCTGTTCAAGGATGTTTGTACAGCAAATAGCCTTGGAAGACAGAGAGAGGGTTTTCCTCTGAGGCCAGGGCAGGTTTGTTTGCTGCCCAGTATAATAAAGATGATGGTTGCCTCTGGGACAAAAGTTGAGCAGTGTTTGCTTGCGGCTCCTTTCAAAGACTGAGATTTCCTCGGTGTTCCTTGGGTCTGATGCCAACCCAGTGTGTGTACAGCACCCACCTGGGCCCCCCTCCATGTCACCCCATGATACTTGGGGGTCAAAGGGAGCTGATGTAAACATGAACCTCATGGTTCCTGTGAATAATAAAGTCCTTTGTCTCTGACCCTGGAGTCTCATATCTTCTGCTGGCATCCATGAGATCAAGGCAGGCTAAAATCTCAGCCCCTTCACAGTTCTCATAAATGTAACGTAAGTACCGAAAAGCACGCATATCACAAGTGCACAGTTTGATAAATTTTCACAAAGTAGATTCACATGTGTAACTGACACCAGATCTGGAAAAAGAACGTTACCAGCATCACAGAATCTCCTTCATGCCCTGTCAGCCAATACCCTCCCAAAGGTAACGCACGTCTATCTATCAGCACAGATTAGTTTTGCCTGTTTTTGAACTTTACATAAATTGAAACATATGATATGTATGTACTTTTTTGTGTCTAGATTCGTTCTTGCAACATTATGTTTATAAGATTCATCCATATTATTACAGGTATTTGTAGTTCATCATAATAGTTGTGGTATCAATAAACCATAATTTATAGATCTGTTCTATTGGTTATGGACATTTGCATTATTCCTAGATTGTTTGCTATGTAATTATTTCTTTTTTCATTTTTATTGAGGTATAATTGACATATATCCTGTATAACTTTAAGGTGTACAGCATAATGGTTTGACTTACATATATTGTGAAATGATTACTGCAATAAATTTAGTTAGCATCCATCATCTTATATAGATACAATAAAAAGAAAAAGAAAAAGATTTTTCTTGTGATGAGAACTCTTAGGATCTTCTCTCTTAACTTTTCTACATATCATAGAGCAGGGTTAACTACAGTCATCATGTATATTCACAGAGTTGTGCAACCATTAGTGCTATTTAATTCCAGAACATTTTCATCACCCCAAAAAGAAACCCTCCACCATTAGCAGTCACTCTCCATTCTTCCCTTCCCCAGTCTCTGGTAACAACTAATCTACTTTCTGTCTCTGTGGATTTGCCTTTTCTGGAAATGGAATACAATATGTGGCCTTCTGGGTCTGACTTTTTTCACTTACCATATGTTTTCAAGGTTCATCATGTTACAGCCTTTTTATGGCCAGATATTATTTTAGTGTATGGATATATCACAGCTTGTTTAGCCATTCATCAGTTGGTAGACATTTGGGTTATTTTCACGTTTTGAATTATGAATAATGCTGCTACGGACATTTGTGTGCAGATATTTTGTATGGACATATATTTTCATTTCTCTTGGATATATACCTAGGAGTAGAATTGATGGTCATATAGTCATTCTATGTTAACTTTTCCAGAAATTGCCAGATTGATTTCCAACTTGGAAATTTACTATTACCATTATTTTACATTACCATTTTGTGAATGGTATGAGGTAGGGGTCAAAGTTCATTTTTAAAAATAGATTTCTTGGGGTGATATATTCAAAATTCTGCGAGAAAGAAACTGCTAACCAAGAACAATTTACCCAGCAAATGTGTACTTCAAAAATTAAGGAGATAAAGATTTTCCCAGACAAACGAAAGCTGAGGGAGCTCATCACTGCTAGACTTGCTTTATAAGAAACGCTGAAAGAAGTTTTTCAAGTTGAAAATGAAAGGATCCTAACCAGTAACAAAAAAACATATAAAAATAAACAACACACTGGTAAAGGCAAGTGTGCAGTCAGATTCAGAATACTGCAATACTGCAATATGGTGAAGTGTTAACCATTTAACTTTAGTATAAAAGTTGAGAGACAAAATAATTAAAAATAACTATCACTATAATAATTTGTTAATAAATACACAACATAAAAAGATGTAAAGTGTGACATCAGAGCATAAAATGTGTATGTTGTGGGGGGAATAAAAGGTCAGATGTTTTTGTGTGATCAAACTTAAGATGTTATTAGCTTAAAATAGACTGGTATATCTATAAGATGTTTCAAATAAGCCTCAGGACAACTACAAAATCAAAACCTATAACAGATATGCACAAGATTAAGAAAAGGAATAAAAGTATACCACTATGAAAAATCACCAGTTCACAAAGGAAGACAGTAAGAGAGGAAGAAAGGAAAACAACAACAAAACAACCAGAAAAGAATGAATGGGATGACAATAGTAAGTCCTTACCTATCAATAATTGCTTTAAGTGTGAATGGATTAAATGCTCCAAACAAAAGACATAGAGTGGCTGAATGAATAACAAACAAACAAGACCCAACTATATGCTGCCTACAAGAGACTCACTTCAGTTTGAAGGACACATATACCTTCAAAGTGTAGGGATGGAAAAAGATATTCCAAGCAAATGGAAACCAAAAGAGAGCAGAGGTAGCTATATTTATATCAGCAAAATAGACTTTAAGTAAAAAAGAGACAAAGAAGGACATTATATAACGATAAAGGGGTCAATTCATTGAGAGGATATATAATTGTAAATATATACGCACCCAACATTGGAGCACCTAAATATGTTAAGCAAATACTAATGGATCTGAAGGGAGAAATAGACAATAAAATAATAGTAGGGAACTTCAATGCTGCGCTTTCAACAATGAATAGATCATCCAGATAGAAAATCAATAAGGAAACATTGAACTTAAATGATACTTTAGACCAAAAGAATCTAACAGACATATATAGAACATTCCATCTACCAACAGTAGACTACATATTCTTTTTATGTGCACATGGAACATTCTCCAGGATAGATTGTATGTTAGGTCACAAAAGAAGTTTCAGCCAATTTAAAAAGATTAAAATTATACCAAGTATCTTTTCTGATCACAATGGTATGAACCTAGAAATCAATAACAGGAGGAAAACTGTAAAATTCTCAAATATGGGGGTACTAAACAACATACTCCTGAATAACCAATGGGTCAAAGAATTTTAAAACAATTTTCTGTCTTCCAGTAATTGCCTCTATAACTCTAATTAACATGGCCTCCCAATGTTCTTGTTTTTTTTTTTTTTTTTTTTTTTTGCGGTACGCGGGCCTCTCACTGCTGTGGCTTTTCCCGTTGCGGAACAACAGGCTCTGGATGCGCAGGCTCAGCGGCCATGGCTCATGGGCGCAGCCGCTCCGTGGCATGTGGGATCCTCCCAGACCGGGGCACAAACCCGTGTCCCCTGCATCGGCAGGCGGACTCTCAACCACTGCGCCACCAGGGAAGCCCTGTCCTTGATTTTTTATCTTCCCATATTTTCTGCTGAACTTCTATCACATCACATGAGGATCTGACTGATGTCTATCCTTTTCTATCTTGCCCTCCTTAGTGCTGCTGATTGTCTTTACCAACCTTTCTTTGCCTTTTGTATTTTCTAATTTAAGCCACTCTACCATGTATTGCTGATACTACGTACACGAAAAAATGTTTTCTTAATGTATATGAGGCCAGACACTTTTATGTCACTTTTCTGGCTGTAAATATTTTCTCCCTTTTGGATCGGAATGCATTTTTGTCTTTGATTCAATCTGCATCACTTCAATTAAAGGACAGGAAAATAAAACTCACATGGGAATCCTTGTGTATGTGAAATGGAAGCTTCATCAAATATTAAACCACACACACACACACACACACACACAAACACACACACAACCGAACTCAACACCTGACTCTTCCTTTTATCTGAGCAACAAGGGTGAGAGACTCTGAAATCCTCCCTGGGATCCATGTAAACTACCAAGGCAGTTAGGTAGCAAATGATCCTCAAAGTGGGCATCCTTCCAACAAATGTTTGCATTGATTTCGTTATTTCTAAAGGCTGACTGAGCCAGAGAGAGCAAAAGAATAAGGCAAAACCCATCTCTTTTACTGCCCCCTGTCCTGTATTTCAGGATGAGAATGTGATATTGGATGAATTCTGTGATCATTTGGGGAATTGTAGACGGTCTTTCTTGGAGGTGAGACATGCTGGTGGCTGGGTAAGACCAAACTGAGCCATGGAGTCAGGCGTCCAGAAGTTCCGTCTGCCGCCTGTTAGTTGTTCTTTACGACATTTGGGGATTAAGCTGCTTAAAATGGGTTAGAGACAACCAACCCACTTACGTTGACATAGTATCAAACATTTATTTTGTTTGAATTTTTAACTTGTAATTCTTCCACTTTTCATGCTGTGAAATGCAGTATGTCTCTTCCATATTTCAGATGAAGAAATGAGAGTGGGTTTTCAGCGTGTGTTAAATAGAAATAAGGAAAGAATGCCTTATCTAAGAATTTCCTGGCGACTGAGAGAGGAGGACAGAAAAAAAGGGTGAGAAGAATCGGGGGATGAATGCAGTCAGGGTGTCCTGAGAAAAAGCCAGAGGCACAAGGGGACCAGGATGAACTCATAAAGAAGCATCTTTTCATTATGAAGAGAATTACTCCTGACTCCTAAATGTAGGTAGCTATGTGTTAACAAGATTTTAATGTTGAAAATATTATTGAAAAAACTTACAAATATGGCTAGTAATGGGAGATTTAATAATATATTATCCAAGAAGAAATGGTTGATTTTGCTTATCTTAATCTTAGTAAAAGAAGACACAAAGGACCTGGAACTTTAATCATTTTGGCAAAAAGAATTAATCTTTTTGTTTACCCAGGGACTTGACTTTGGTGAGCAATGGGATACTGGAGGATGAAAATTTTAACCTGATGCTGTCTGATAGAAATATGGTGCCAACCAGACACATAATTTAAAATTTTCTTGTACCCACATTATAAAAAGTAGAAAGAAACAGGTGAAATTAATTTTTTTAATCTTTTTCTTCCAGCTTTATTGAGGTATAATTGACGTATACCTTAATATATATACAGTGCTGTATAGTTTAAGGTGTACAGCATAATGATTAGACTTACATACATCATGAAATTATCACAGTGAGTTTAGTAAACATGCACCGTCTCATATACATACAAAATTAAAGAATAGAAAAAAATACTTTTCCTCGTGATGAGAACTCTCAGGACTTATTCTCTTAACAACTTTCATATATAACATACAGCAGTGTTAACTATATGTGTCATGTTGTACATCACATCTCTAGTACTTATTTATCTTATAACTGAAAATTTGTACTTTTGACCACTTTCTTCTGATTCCCCATACCCACACCCACCTTCACTAACCACAAATTCGATCTCTTATTCTGTTTGTTTGTTTTTGAAGTATAATTGACCTACAACACTGTTAGTCCCCATTACACAAGACAGTGATTTGATATTTCTATACATTTCAAAAGGATCACCAGGATAAATCTAGTCACAATACGTCAGTGTAAAGACATTACATAGTTATTGACTGTATTCCCCACACTGTACACGTCATACCGGTGACATTTACTTTGCAACTGCAAGTTCGTACCTCTTAATCTCCCTCACCCATTTCTTTCCTCCCCCCGAGTCCTCCCCCCTTCTCTGTATCTATAACTCTGTTTCTGAAACAGGTAACTTAATTTTAATAATGTATTTCATTTAACCTAATGTATTTTAAATGGCCTCATTTCAAACATAATCAACATATGTTTTGTTGATTATCAACATAAAAATTATTAAAGAGATAGTGTACATATTTTTCATTCTAAGTTTTGAATGTCAGTGTATTTTTCACACTGATCAGCCATCACATTTGAGACACAACATTTTTCATAGTTCAAGTGATTTGCAGACAATTAACCTGACCATGCTCTTTTCCCCATGGGGGCCTGATGTGCAATGGCTGCAAACAGTAGCCTCGTCGGTAGTGTATGCAGCCTGTTGCCTGTGTGGGTTGCCCTAAGGGGCCTTGGAGACAGCCCTTGCCCGTGGACATCGTGACTGGCATGCTGTCCCCAATCTAGGCTCAAGACAGGTATGCACGGCGCCTTTGGAAAGCCCCAGGGCACAGTGGCCAGGGTCCACATTGGCCAAGTCATAATGTCCATCCGCAGCAGGCTGCAGAACAAGGAGCATGTGATCGAGGCCCTCCACAGGGCCAAGATCAAGTTCCCTGGCAGCCAGAAGATCCACATCTCCAAGAAGTGGGGATTTACTAAGCTTAATGCAGATGAATTTGAAGACATGGTGGCAGAAAAACGTCATCCTGGATAGCTCTGGAGTCAAATACATCCCTAATCGTGTTCCTTGGACAGATGGTGGACAGTGCAGTTCCCTGAACTCATGAGAGCCTTGGTGCTGTCCCTTCTTTACACACACCCACCAATAAATTCTACTTTCCTGTCCAAAAAAAAAGTTCAAGTGAAAGGTATCTCTACTCAAACAATAAAGTTGTGTTTCACAGGAAAACATATTTACTCTCCTTTAGTTTGAAGACTTAAATTAATTAAAATGAAACAAAATTAAGGATTCACTTCCTCAGTGGCAGTAGCCCTATTTCAAGTACTCAGCAGTCACACGTGGCCGTGGCCTGCTGTTATGGACTGGACAGCTCTCACCCAAGGGGGCCCCTGGGATGTTCATGCAGTCCAAGTCTGCTGCCAATCTTCCAGCAAGAACTTATTGGGTTAGAATAGACATAGTTTGTGCACATCCTGGCTTTATGGGCTGAATTGTGTGCCTCCAAATTCATGCATTGAAGCCCTAACTCTGAGGTAATCACGTTACAATGAGGTCACTAAGGTGGGCCCTAATCCAATATGACTGGTGTCCTCATAAGGGGAGGGGAGGGAATTTGGGCACAAGGAGAGACATGATACCAGCACGCACACAGAGGAAAGGCCACGCAAGGACACAGCGAGAAGGTGGCCATCTGCAAACGAGGGAGCTGGGCTTCAGAAAAACCAACCCTACCAACACCTCGATCTTGGACTTCCAGCCTCCAGAAGTGAGAAAATAAATTACCTCCACTAATATTTGCTATTATCTAGAACACTGCACATATTTTCAATAACTTAAAAATGAATGCCTAGGGCTTCCCTGGTGGCGCAGTGGTTGAGAGTCCGCCTGCCAATGCAGGGGACACGGGTTCGTGCCCCGGTCCGGGAGGATCCCACATGCCGTGGAGCGGCTGGGCCCATGAGCCATGGCCGCTGAGTCAGCACGTCTGGAGCCTGTGCTTCGCAACGGGAGAGGCCACAACAGTGAGAGGCCCGCGTAACGCAAAAAAAAAAAAAAAAGAATGACTATTCTTCACATCTACTAATCCCCCTAGGAAGTACAACTTTTTCCCACTAGATTTAAATAATAAATCCACTCATGGTAGGAGATTCTGAAGCTGCCCAGTCTGTGGTATTTTGTTACGGGAGCCCAAGCAGCTAATAAGGCCCAACACACAGAGGGTTAAGAAAAATCTGGTAAGGTCTTCACCATTTCAGATGTGCTCTTCCCATTTTGTCACAGGCTTCATACTTGAATGTCCCACAAATCCTTAGAGCTTGGATCTCTGAAAATCAATTTAAGAAACACACACGTCCAAGGTGTGTGTGTGTGTGTGTGTGTGTGTGTGTGTGTGTCTTTAGCTGGCTTTGTGCACAAGTTTTTTAGTGGCTGTTTGGCCAGGATGTTGCGTGTGTTTTCCATTTGGAAGGTGGGAAGTGAATAAGTCACACTGACAAACCACAGACACGCGGCTTTGAGGTTCAAAATGAAGTGTTGGTGGCCATCCTCTTGCCTTTGTCCATCACAGACGTGGAGCCTCTTCATCATCACCCACGTTCGTTAACAGCGTCTGTGTCTATGCTAATACAATCAGGAAACGAGGCAGCCCATCTCTTCCTTCCCAGAGAGAACAGGGTGCTCAGCCATTAGTGATTCACACTGATGAGCCTCCACTAATTGAGCAGAATGTAATTAGTGATTACATAATATTTGAGCTCTTGCAACTGTCATTAATGTCCACGATTCACCAGAGATGAGCCCTCCTGAATGGAGTGTGATTGCCGCGGCTAAATCTAGTTAATCTGGGGTATCTTAATCAACACAGGATGCACTTTAGGCAGCAGTTGAAAGCTCTGGTGACCTCGGAGAAAACCCTGCCATCCACCAAGGTCTGGATTGCTTGCGATAGGGATCCCTTTCCAAAGAGAAATTTAATAATTAAATGGCCTGGAAAACTTGAGGGCAGAGTTATTGGATGATATTAACACATTTAGATTTTTCTGTAACAGATATGGTGACCAAAACGTTGTACTGGTGCTGGCATTAATTTATGACACATCTGATATTGACTCAGGGTATTATCTGCTGAAGTTATAGTAGTTTTTGTAATGTGGCTAGGAGAACAGGATTAAGAAATAGTTCTTTATAAGAGGAAAGATGACTATTTATAATGGCCCTCTCAGAGCACACTTTTGAAAGTTCGTTTTATGGAACAAAACTTTAGAAGCAATAACATTAGAGTGATATTTTGCTTCCTGTAATAAGGAAAAGTTGGGTTCATGAGATATTACATTTCACTGTGTCCTGAAGTCAAGATGGATTTTCAAGGCATTTGTAGCAGGAGCTCTTGGTGCCCGACCCCGTGTTCCTCAGTCAATGAGTTCACCTGCAGCTGCACTGGACAGCTCTCACGTATACTGTAAACGTTCTACCTCAAGCATCTTTATCACCTTGTTTTTCTTCTCAAAGGCTTTCTTCAGCACCCCGTGAAATTGGTCAACCCACTTGTTGGACAACCTGTAAGTGTCAAGGATTCAACAACTCTGGGGTAAGTCTCAACAAAAGGGGGCTGGGAGTTGGTGGATCAATACCCCAGCTCCCCACTCTGAGGATGTGTTCCACAGGGTTTCTCAGAGGGCTTCCAGCACCATGGAGTCTATAGTGATAACCTGCTTGTAAGTACTGTTCTCCCTCCCCTGCCTCACTTCCTGACTCCCTCCCTGTGTTTCCTGGGGTCACCTCCCGTGATGGTTAATTTTATGTGCCAACTGGGCTGGCCGTGCGGTGCCCAGATTAAACATTACTTCTGTGTGATCTGTAAGGGTGTTTCCAGAGATTAGCATTTGAACTTGTAGACTCAGTAAAGTAGATTGCCTTTCCCAGTGTGGGTAGGCAACATCCAATCCAGAGAGGGCCTGAAGAGAACAAAATGCAGAAAAAGAAATTTGCCCCCTTTTTTTCCTGCCTCACTGTTGCGCTGGGAGCCTTCCTAAGTCTCCAGGAAGGAGACAGCAGATCATGGGAATTTTCAGTCTCCATAATTGTGTGAGCCAATTCCTCATTATGTATAATCTCCTATTGAATCTGTTCCTCTGGAGAACCTTGACTAATCACCTCGCAAATAAACTACATGCACTCAAGCCCTTGCGCAGGGTCTGCTTTTGAAGAAACCCAACTAAAAAATCCTTCCCTTCTTACCCTCCTCCCAATCCCAATACTTCATCACCCTAAGAGAATGTAACCAACTGTGATAACTTCCAGTAGCCTCACTGTAGGTGTGGCAAGCCCTCTTGGTATGAAGTTTTTACCACTGAATTTATGTGAATTAAAACCTTTTATACCAACCATAATTTGTGCTTTAAGTGACAGTACACATAAATGGTTGTTTCCAATGTGAAATTTACACAGGTTTACAAATTTCAAAGGTCCGAGCAACTTAATATGGTCCAGTTTTTCATAAAATAATACGACTATTGAAGATCCAAGGAAAACAGCAAATCATGATTTATGGGATTTTCTCCTGTTTACATATTTTATATAAATAATAAATATACTGGCATCTTTGCTTTGTAAGGTGCTTTCTGGTGGTTGTTTAAACAGCTCAGCCTTTCAGATATTGTTTTAGAAAAGTTCTGCTGAGTAATCATCATTGACACGAACTTAGATCACCACTTACTCTGTGCCAGGCACTGTGCTAAGCTTTCTGCTATAAGAGCTATTATCATCCCCACTTACAGGTGAGGAAAATGTGGCTTAAAAAGGTTGTGATGTCTTGCCTAAGGCCACATGACCTCTAAGCGGAGCAGGCAAGAGTCAGCCTAGGCACTCCTTACCTTAAAGGCCGTCATTAATTTTGAGATTAGAAAACTGCCCTTAGGGCTCTTCTACTCTGAGGGGCAGCAGGGGTGCTGGGATTTATGGCTCCTTGGGAAGAGACGTTATGGATTTATGTCTCTTTGAATGGCCCACACAATGTTAGATGGGAGCAGCATCTTGCCCTGGTCAGGACATGCACAGGAGGGACCTGTACTGTCCCCATAACTCCCCTGTTAGATCAAACCAAAGTCATTTCCCAGCTGATTTGCTAGATACTGCACCTGGCCTGGCCTCCTTTCCTGTCCTTCTTCCCCACTCTCCCACAGGTTTTTCCTGGGCTGAGGACTCAGTAAGCCATTTCACAGGAATGCTCATCTCAGGGACCATTTCTGGAAAACCCAGTCTAAGACAGAACTTAAGAAAGAGTCTATCAGTTCTAGGAGCCAACATCACCCAGGAAGGTAAACCTGCAAGACCAACTTGAATTGGGAAGGATGAACAAGGTTTTTCATTATTTGAAATAAAATATGATTGAAATACAGTTGGAAAAGATTTGAATGTCTATCAATATTGGATGAATTGAATAAATTACAGCACATTCATACAATGGAATAATATGCAACCATAAAAAAGAATGAAGAGACTTCATTTTAAATTAGTAGAAGTAAATTCAATCTACTGAATAGGAGGAAAAAAAAAAAAAGAAAAAAAATGCACTGAAGAGAAAATGTAAAATAAGAAGGTAGAGTAACATCTAGTATATTACTAATTGTAATAAATATATGTGGCTTAAAAACCAGACTCTTGGACTGTATTTTATTTTATTTATTTTATATTTATTTTTTATTTATTTTATTTATTTGGTTGTGCTGGGTCCTAGTTGCATCGGGCAGGCTCCTTAGTTGTGGCCGGTGGGCTCCTTAGTTGTGGTTGGTGGGCTCCTTTATTGTGGCATGTGAACTCTTAGTTGTGGCAGGCATGTGGGATCTAGTTCCCTGACCAGGGATCAAACACAGGTCCCCTGCACTGGGAGCGTGGAGTCTTAACCACTGCGCCACCAGGAAAGTCCCCAGACTGAATTTTAAAATCCAATGATATATGCAAGAGACACTCTTGAAGTGGAAAGGTAAAGAAAATTTGAAACTAATGGGATGAAAATGCTACACCAGGAAAATACAAATCAAAGTAAAGCTGGTGTAGCAAACTTAACATTCAACAAAATAAAATTCAAGGCAAAATATCGTTAATAACGAAATGTTATTTAACTGCAGAGGAAAAGTAAGACAAAAAATATATATCTGTCCTAACTACATATAGCCCTTCTATACCAAGCAACAGCTGATAGAACAGCAGGGAGAATTGGATAAAGCATTAGTTGTTTTTGAGGCTTTAATATAGCCCTTTCAGAAACTATTAGACCAAGTAGATTAAAAATAAGATATAAAAACCAGAATAGTACAGTATAGCTTGAGCTCAGACATATATAGAGCTCTATATTGAGAAACAGAGAGATTGATTTTTCTTGATCACCAAGGAACTTTTTAATTTAAATTTATTTATTTATTTATGGCTGCGTTGGGTCTTCCTTGCCGCGCAAAGGCTTTCTCTAGTTGCGGTGAGCAGGGGCTACTCTTTGTTGCGGTGCGTGGGTTTCTCATTGCGGTAGCTTCTCTTGTTGTGGACCATGGCCTCTAGGTACGTGGGCTTCAGTGGTTGTGGTACACGGGCTCAGTAGCTGTGGCTCGCAGGCTCTAGAGTGCAGGCTCAGTAGTTGTGGTGCACAGGCTTAGTTGCTCCACGGCATGTGGGATCTTCCTGGACCAGGGATCAAACCCATGTCCCCTGCATTGGCAGGTGGATTCCTAACCACTGCACCACCAGGGAAGTCCCCACCAAGGAACATTGTTGAAAAAAAATGTTGTACTAGGCCAAAAAGTAAACCTCAGTACATTCCAAATAACCAAATATTATATTTTCTCTATTTGGCTATTTTCTCTGACATAATGGGATCAATTAGAAATGAATACCATTTTTAGAAATTATAGCTAAAAACCTGATATATTTATAAATTAAAATATATATTACTAATTAACCCCTGAGCTAAAAATGAAATAAATAAGGAACAAAGGAATATTTAGAACTGAATGATAATTAAGCCCTCCTTTTCAAAATTTATGGTTCATAGCTAAATATAGCACTTACAAGGAATGTTTTTCACCTTGAAATATTATTTAGGAAACCAGAAATATTAATAATAAATATTCAACAAAAAAATCTGGAAAAAGCATAACAAGGTAAGTACAAAAGAAGAAAGGAATAAAGAGCAGACATTCATGAAAGAGAGAAAAAATAAATGAGTTCTGAAACCAAAAATGCATTCTTTGAAAAGACGGAAAAGATAGTCTGACTTTTGACCTCTGCAAATAATGACAAAGAGTAAACAACTACAGACACACCAGAAACTTAAAGGAAAATAATATTATTATATATGTATGCAAGTGATTAAAAATCCTACATGAAATGGTTAAATTCCTAGATAATGATATAAAATCCCCAAATTTGTATACAAATAATAGATAACTTGAATAACTAATAACTATTAAATAAGTTGAAATTATGGTCAAAGACCTGTTTTTCTCCAAACCTCACATGCCTAGATGGTTCAGATAAATTCTTAAAAAGGTTTTGAAGGAGCAGCTAATTCTTGTCTTAAATAAGGTGTTCCAGAAGATAGTGGAAAAAATGTCTGCTTGAACGCTTTTATGGCATCATCTTGGGTCTAAGACTTGATGAGAACAATGCAAAGACAGAAGATCTTAGGTCCATTTCATTAATGAACATAAATACAGAAACCCTATATAAAATATCAGTTAACTGAACCCAACAGCATATAGAAATATTTCAGATTCAAGTAAAATTTATCCCAGGAAAGTAAGAATGGTACATTCTCCATAATAATTAACTGAAGGAGAAAGTCATGGGATTTTCTTAATTAACACAGAAAAAGTATTTGATATGGTTCAATACCTATTCATGACCAATTTAGCAAATCAAGAACAGAAGGGAACTTCTTTTAGTTGATAAAAGTTTTATACCAAAAGTTGCAGAAATAATTATACTTAATCGAAAATTCATTCCTTTTAATATAAAGACATTGTTTGAAAGTGTATAATGGGGTCATTGGCTGGAGGACACCAGGTAGAATTAATACAATAACACAATAATGAAAGCAGAGGGACTAACTGACCAAATGCCTAGATGAACACTACTGCTGAAATTCTCATTCCTTTTTTGGAGATTCCCAGAAAGCTAGAATTCTCTTCCATCCAGATACAAGACCGGAAGACTCCATTCCTGGAAATCTGAACATCCCCAAAGGAAAAATCCAAAAACTTTTTTCTTCTTCAATATTGCCTTGGCTATTCTTGGCCCTTTTCATTTCCATATGAATTTCAGAATCAATTTTTGTTAGTCATTATTAGGAATATAATGGTTTAGTGGCTCATAAAAAATGGCCCTTGGTGTATTTTGTTATTCAAATTGAATCTAGCGAACAACAGAGTGAGACAAGTAGGAAATATCCGTACTTTCATTCAGCTCAACGGCAAAGCTCTGTAAAGCATAATTTGTTCTAATGCATATATCTTTAAATCTTCGGCATTGCTGGCTATGCATTTGCAGTCGTGTCGCTCATAAAGGGAGGCGTTTCACCTTCAAGTTCTCTTCATGTTACTGTAGCCACCTCTACTTGGCGTAAAGAAAAGGGCTTGCCCAACAACTGTTGGTAGCTTTTGGTTTTTCTTTATTGAGAAACTTCAATATTTTTCTTAAGCTGAGTGAAACTTTGATAACTTACCGGGTTGAGTATTTTAAAACTTCAAACACTACTGAAAAAAACTGTAGACGCTTTGCTTTTACACCCTGGATGCTGGCTGTATCCACATCCTGGTTATCACCGGGGCTTCCTGCTACCATCTGCTGCTGTTTTCAAACCACAACATAAACATATAGGGTCAGGTTCATTGTCATAGATAATGATTGTATATCCTCATTTCCAGTATTTTTTCTTTTTTGCGGTATGCGGGCCTCTCACTGTTGTGGCCTCTCCAGTTGCGGAGCACAGGCTCCGGATGCGCAGGCTCAGCGGCCATGGCTCACGGGCCCAGCCGCTCCGCGGCATGTGGGATCTTCCCAGACCGGGGCACAAACCCGTGTCCCCTGCATCGGCAGGCGGGCTCTCAACCACTGCGCCACCAGGGAAACCCTATAAGCATCTTTTAAAACTTTTTCTCAGTTACAAAAAACTCTATATAATGTTGAAAATGCCAGTATCTTTCTTTATATTTGGTTAATTTAACTAATGTTGTCGTGAGGAAGTCTTCCCCTCATGACTTAGAAGTTTCCAAACAGGTGATCACTACACCAGCTGAAGCACCAACTGTGCATCTTGGATAAATCAAATCTCAGCCTTAGGATATGTATTCAATGCACAGAGATGAGCAAAAGGTTAACTATTGAGAAATCTGAGTATTTTTCTAAAGGTATTTATTTAGGATTTTAAATGGACTTTCAACTGTGTTTCTGAAAGGATCTGCAAAAATATCCTCACCATTTTCTACACTGGCTCAGCTCACTTTCCTTTCCTTACATGAAAACCTGGTGTCATTGGCTCATTCCTAGAGTTTTTCTACCTGTCAGATGAGACACTGTTGATCTCAGTCTCATGACTTTCTGCTAAATTGAGTTGGCTTGACTGCTTGACGCTAACTCAGGAAGTTTTATACAATGGAATATGACTCAGCCATAAAAAGAATCAAATACTGCCATTTGCAGCAATGCAGATGGACCTAGAGAATATCATGCTTAGTGAAACATCAGACAGAGAAAGATATACTGTACAATATCACTTATATGTGGAATCTAAAAAATAACGTACGTGAATGTATATGCAAAACAGAAACGTTTTCCTTTTCCTTCTCGCGCCCTCCAGGGACTTGCGCGTGGCTCGCCATGGTTGCAGACCCTGCATTGCAATTCTCTTCTGATCCTCAATAAACCTATCTTTCCTGGAGAAATATCTGACAGTCTGTTTGCTTCATGTCAACAAAGAACATTCAGCTGTCTCAGACTTCAAGAGAAAAGATATAGCTGTGAAAGGAAGAAATGCCAGGAACTGTGGCAGCCATCCCAAGACCTGGAACGCTAAGGCCTGAGAACCAATATCCTGAGGATGGCCGTACAGAAAGATGGTGTGAAAGATGTACCCAGTGAGAACTGCTGTGTGCAGACCTCCTGGCTGAGAGTGTCTCGGGCACTCAAGAAACATTCTCTCAATCAGAAATATCCCTTCCTGGCAGAGTCAAGATGGCGAACGAGGAGGATGCAGAATTCCCATCTCCTCACAACTAGGGCCCCTACCAGGCACCGGTGGGGGACCACAGACACCTAAGGGGACAGGAGGAACCCCCAGCGACCAGGTAGGATGTGGGGTGTGGGGGGAGAGTGAAGGGGGAGGGGAAGTGGAGGCGGGACGGGACTGGTGCCCCTGAGGGGCAGCTAGGGGAGGGGAAGGGATCCCACGCCCAAATCGGGAAAATTGGGGAGCCACTGGGAGGGCAGAGGATCAAAAGGGAGCCCACTTGGGCCCCCAGGAACCTGCTGAGATCCTGGGCCTGATCCTCTGCCCACCGAGGCCCCCTCCAGCCACGCGGGTCCTAAGGGAGTGGGAGGGAGGGAAGGGGAAGCAAAAGTAAAGGCCAGACCTCCGGTAGGGGACCCCTGAGGGGTGGCTGGGGGAGGGGAGGAGTTCCTACACCCAGAGGGACCCACCCACGGTTAGGGGTCCAGCGGCAACTGGGGAGACCCTGGGGGAGATGGTGGGGGAGGGGCACTAAGGAGCGGAAGGGAACGTGGCCAGTGCCTCCTTCCCTGTCCACGTAGGCATCGGGGAGCCTGCTGGGCTCCCGGGCCTAATCTTCTGCCGTTGGAGCCTCCCTCCTGCCACTCTGAACCCAAGCCCTGTCCCTACATCCCGACCCAGGGCCCCACCTCTACACTCGGAGAGCCCCTCTGAGACCCCCTCCAACTGCACTGGGCCTAAACCCCACCCACATACCCTCACTCAGAGCCCTACAGCTAAACTCTGGAACTCCACACTTCAGAGGCCTGCCTTTTGGCCTCTCCCCTTCCACGCAGGTCCTAAGTAGAGGCCCCGCCCCACGCTCAAACGCAACCCCACACCCGCCTAGGTCCCACCCCACCCGAAACCCTGCCCCCGTCTAAGTTCCACACCTGCCTAAACTCCGCCCCCAGAGCCAAGGCTTTTTCTTTTTCCTCTTTTAGATTGGGGTTCTGTTTTACCTTGTTGATTCATTGCTGTTGATGCTTTTATATTTTTATTTTTCCTAATAAATCTTTTATTTTTCTAATTTTATTTTATTCTTTGTACTTTGTTATTGTTCTCTCCTTTTGGTTTGTTACCTCGACCCATTTTTTTTTTCTTTTTTCTGTTGTGGTTTTATTTTACCTTGCTGCAATTGTTTCAAGTATAGTTTTATTATTCCTAATATATTTTTTGTCTTTCTAATTTTATTTTGTTTTTTATTCTTTGATATTGTACTGCTCCTTTTTTTCTTTCTTTCTTCCTTTTTTTTTTTTAACTTTGCCATGAAGTTTGCAGGATCTTGGTTCCCAGCCCAGAGGTCAGGCCTGAGCTCCTGTGGTGGGAGCCAGGAGTCCAAACTGCAGGACTAACAGAGAACCTCAGACCCCCAAGGGAATATCAATTGGAGTGAGGCCTCCTGGAGGTCCTCATCTCAGCACCAAGACCTGGCTCTATCCAACTGCGTGCAAACTCCAGTGCTGGACGTCTCGGGCCAAGCAACCAGTAAGACAGGAATACAGCAGCACCCATTAAAAAAAAAAAAAAAAAAGACAAAAAAATATGTTACAGACGAAGGAGCAAGGTAAAAACCTACAAGACCAAATAAATGAGGACGAAATAGGCAACCTACCTGAAGAAGAATTCAGAGTAATGATAGTAAAGATGATCCAAAATCTCAGAAACAGAATGGAGAAAATACAAGAAACATTTAACAAGGATCTAGAAGAACTAAAGAACAAACAAACAGTGATGAACAACACAATTACTGAAATTAAAAATACTCTAGAAGGAATCAATAGCAGAATAACTGAGGAAGAAGAACAGATAAGTGACCTGGAAGATATAATGGTGGAAATAACTGCCAGGGAGCAGAATAAGGAAAAAAGAAAGAAAAGAATTGAGGACAGTCTCAGAGACTCTGGGACAACATAAATGCACCAACATTCAAATTATAGGGGTCCCAGCAGAAGAAAAGAAAAAGGGGCTGAGAAAATATTTGAGAAGATTATAGTTGAAAACTTCCCTAACATAGGAAAGGAAATAGTCAATCAAGTCCAGGAAGCACAGAGAGTACCATACAGGATAAACTCAAAGAGAAACACACCAAGACACGTATTAATGAAACTATCAAAAATTAAATACCAAGAAAAAATATTAAAAGCATCAAGAGAAAAGCAACAAATAACATACAAGGGAATCCCCATAAGGTTAACAGCTGATCTATCAGCAGAAACTCTGCAAGCCAGAATGGAGTGGCAGGACATATTTAAAGTGAGGAAAGGGAAAAACCTACAACCAAGATTACTCTACCCAGCAAGGATCTCATTCAGATTCGATGGAGAAATTAAAAACTTTACCGACAAGCAAAAGCAAAGAGAATTCAGCACCATCAAACCAGTTTTACAACAATTGCTAAAGGAACTTCTCTAGGCAGGAAACTCAAGAGAAGGAAAAGACCTACAATAACAAACGAAAAACAATTAAGAAAATGGTAATAGGAACATACATATCGATAATTACCTTAAATGTAAATGGATTAAATGCTCCAGCCAAAGACATAGACTAGCTGAATGGATACAAAAACGAGACCCATATATATGCTGTCTACAAGAGACCCAGTTCAGACCTAGGGACACATACAGACTGAAAGTGAGGGGATGGAAAAAGATAGTCCATGCAAATGGAAATCAAAAGAAAGCTGGAAGAGCAATTCTCATATCAGACAAAATAGACTTTATTAAAATAAAATAAAGACTATTACAAGAGACAAAGAAGGACACTACATAATGATCAAGGGGTCTTTCTAAGAAGAAGATATAACAGTTGTAAATATTTATGCACCCAGCATAGGAGCACCTCAATACTTAAGGCAAATGCTAACAGCCATAAAAGGGGAAATCAACAGTAACACAATCATAGTAGGGGACTTTAACACCCCACTTTCACCAATGGACAGATCATCCAAAATGAAAATAAATAAGGAAACTTAAGTTTTAAATGACACGTTAAACAAGATGGACTTAACTGATATAGGACATTCCATCCCAAAACAACAGAATAGATTTTGTTTTGAGCCTGGGTCAGCACAAATGCCTTGACTAATGAGCTATGCAGAACTGTCCAAGTTTGGTGCATGTCTGAGGCTGCCCACGTGAAGCCACTGCCCCGAGCTGTCAGTGGAGCTGTTATGCTTCTCAGCCAGCTGGAGTGTGTGTGTGTGTTTGTGTACATGCATGTGCATCCTTAGATGAGGCGGTATTGGCTAATGATTATCAGCAACTGCAGAAATGAAGGAAATCAGTGACACAATAAAAACTCTAATTGCTTGGCAACAGTTTTTAGGCCTCATTAGGTAGATTTGTAACAGCTTCAAGAGAAATAAACTCCTGTGTCATTAGATAACAAGGCAAGAAATAGGTTATTTCCTTTTTGAAAGGTATGAAAGCTTCCAATTGCCTGATATATTCACTTAGTAGATTATTTTCTGTCATCTCAGTAAATTGAATTTTATCCCTTGCTCTTAAAATGCTTTCCTTTAAAATAAGGTTACAAAGTTCAGAAAAGGCATATTTTAAATTATAGTCATCGAAAGCAGAAATCAACCTTGTCTAGAAGAAGTGCTCCAGGAGGAAATAAAAAACCCAAACCTGGGCTTCCCTGGTGGCGCAGTGGTTAAGAATCCGCCTGCCAATGCCGGGGACATGGGTTTGAGCCCTGGTCTGGGAAGATCCCATATGCCGCAGAGCAGCAAAGCCTGTGTGCCACAACTACTGAGCCTGCACTCTAGAGCCCGCGAACCACAGCTACTGAGCCGGCGAGCCACAGCTACTGAGCCCACGTGCCGCAGCTACTGAAGCTCGCGCACCTAGAGCCTGTGCTCTGCAACAAGAGAAGCCCCTGCTCGCTGCAACTAGAGAAAGCCTGCGTGCAGCAACGAAGACACAACACAGCCAAAAAGAAAATAAGTAAAAGAAATAAATTTTTAAAATACTTAAAAAATACTTAAAACCCCCCCAAAACCCAAACCTTTAGAAGATCATCTTTCTCCCATATTCTTGGGTGACTTGGCATTCAAATACTATTTTGTAGAACACATCTTTGCAATATAGTGCCCAATTTAGATTTTAAAAGAAAACCCCAAATTATATATGGTTCCATATACGTTCTTTCTATGGAAATTCCATCAAAGCTTTCCTTGTTGAAAAGTTTTAATTTCAGTTAAAAAGGACAAAAGCAGAACTCAGGCTTGGCTCCAATATAAATTTGGCTTTCAATATGTTTGGTAATATCATGCTTTCAATCTGTCTGTGACATATTTCAAGCCTGTCCTTTTGTTCCTTGTGAACTCTCGAATCTTTCCAGATAATACACACCATACAGGCACACCCCCCTTCACACACATGGTCAGGTACAATATGGTACATTAGCAAGGTCAGTCATCTTTTCCTTGTAGATGCTTGAAAGTGGACCAAATCAATGTAGCAAAAATATTCACAGTGTCTCACATCTGATTTCCAAGGCTTAACTGTCCTTGCCTATACTGTTTATCACTTTTACTCATTCACTACCAATTTTAAAATCCATTCTCCCTTAGGCAAAAGGCATTTGGGTGTTTAACAGTTTCCCTGGTTTGTTCTACTCAAAGCCCCAGCCCCTCGGAACGTTCAGACCACGGATGGGAGAAGCAGGCAGAAGTCAGTGCTTTGGAAATTCTCCAGCGTATTCTTTGGTGCCAAATAATGTCTCATGGGGGGGGTGGTGTCTAATATCTTCCCTCTCTCACAGTGAAAACCTGGAAGGGTCTAGGAAAAGAATATTCTATCCTCAGCCGTCATAATTCTAAGCCCTGGGCCAGAACAGTTTTCTTAGAATCATGCCCCTGTGAGAAGAAGTGACTGTAAGTTTCAGCTAAGAATATCCTTGGCTGGAGAAACATACATGAGGTCAACACTGTCGGTGCCCACCCGCATCCCCGTCCCCTGGCCCTCACCACTCCGTCCATGCCAATGCCTGGGTCAGTCCTGGAACCTGCCCAGCTCAGACGAAGAACAGGCCAAAGTGCCAGAAATGGATGCTTCGGGAGGAGCCCTCAACCAATGTCAGTTAGGAGTTGGTGGACACAGAGCCCAGCCTCCTTGGCCCCTGTGTGGGACAACTCTGGGGAAGTCCACATAGTCACCCAGATGTCCCCAGTGGGATTGGGTCCCAGCTGCCCACCGCGGTGACACACTCACCTCAGATTGGCTTCCCTCTCTCACTTCCCCATCCCCCCCCACCATCCTTCCTGGAATCACCTCCCACATAACATACTTGTCCCCAGATTCTTGTCTCAGGGTCTGTTTTGGGGGGCTCCCAGTGTAATTCCATCGGCCAGGGCAGTGAAGTCTAATATTAGATGCTTCCACTGGACACAGGTGAGGCTGGTCCACGTGGCACTGACTAGGGTTGGCCGTGCAATTCCTGGTCTCTCACTCCCCACCATGCACTGGACCCACCTGGTTCCTCCGTGTGCCAAGAGTCCATACTCTGAAGTGAGATCATCGTGTGCTTGATCCAGCCCCAGCTACCTGTTGCTGGGTAACCCTGCCCAAGTTACTTACCCTCTCTGGTCCCAGCTTCCTCACCTGGGACTGGAGATCAAACTAGTTCTTACATCAGTGGGTTGTTGTACGGAACGGATGAGAAAATGTTCATCAAGGGATTAGTGCAGTGCCGGGTACACAGAAAGGGCTTAATAAATGTTAACTATCATGACTATTATTATCGCTACCACTGTTATTGTTACTATTAGGTCTAACTTACTTCCTAGAATGCGCTTCTGCATGTAATTTAGAAGTTTGCCATCTATTTCTTTGGCTCTGTGTTAAGGTAGATATGAGACAAAGAATCCACATTGGTCATGAATTTTGATTCAAGACATTTCTATGGCATAAAATGCCTGAATTCCGGAGCTTGGCGTTCGCAGATGCTAAATTGTATAGTGACAAGCTGCTTACTGTATCTTGAAAGGAGAAAGCTTCATCCGACATTCTCTCTAGATTTTCTCTCCCTCATTGCAACTTCATCTCCTGGAATGTTTCTAATTGTGTTTACATTTTGGTAGGAGTATAATTTGGAAAAACTACCCATTGAAAAGGTATTTTAGCTTAAAAATCTTCTTCAACTACAACTTTTCTCTCTTCTACCTCCAAATTATGTTCTCATCTAACACAGTTCAGGGCAACTGTTCCAGAAAGTGACAAGGTACTGCATCTTAGGGTGGAAAATTGACTACATTGATTTTACCATGACCCAGACAAGCAACTGTATAAAAAAGAAAAGCAGAATTATCTGGGGAGCCCCTCTGTGTCCTCCCCAGCCGAACATTTCTAACCTCCTCTGTCTTTCTTCCTAAGAAACTTTTCCTTCCTCAACCTTTTCCTCTCCTGCCCACCAAATATCCTGGGTCTCTTAACAGGTTTCAACGTGGAAGCTTCCATCAATGAGAATTCTTTAACGAGGGATTTCTAGCCTCCCCCGAGAAAGGGGACTCTCTGGTGATCTCATCACAGGACAGAGTGTGCAAGGCTGGAGGGAGCGTTCCTGTCGCCGGTGATCACACGAGGTGGGTGGCACATGAAACGTGCAGCGGCCTGAGGCTTTGCCGGCGGTCTCTGTCTGGATGTGGCCTTCAATGTCACCTCACCCTTTCAGGTGCTTGATCTCTTCCTTATTGTTTCTTCCATTTTGGCCGCCTCTCGGCCCCCAAAGTTCAGGGAGCTTCTGTGATAGGTTGTTGACACCCTAATGCTGTTAAGCAGAATGATGGGGTTGGAGCATACTTTAGGATGGCCTAGGGGACCGGATAGCAGGCATTTCTCAATCCGACCCTGGGCTACAGCTGTTTCCCCTCAAGGATTCCAGTAGAGGTAGAGACAGGGATGGCTGTCAGTCATGTTGAGCTGCCAACATGCAGAGCCCAGGGCTCTGGGAGCTGAGCTGGGGAGATGGCCCCGCCCAGCACTGACCCTCCAGAGCAGACCCCTGGCCTTGAAATGCTTCACACACTGGTGAGCCCCCCGGAGGGCCGGGGACCCACAGAAGGACACCAGAACGCCTTAGGGAGAAAAGGATGGAACGCAAGACATCCATGCCTCCTCCCAAATGTGAAAGAAACCTTGGCCCTTTCCCATGCTGGCTCTGTGGAAGGAAGAAGCAGAGAAAGAGATGGAGAGGAAGATGGACAGAGAGACAGAGACGGACCGAGAGACAGAGACAGACCAGCAAGATGAAGCAAGAGGGTCAGGCCTCCTCCTTGTGGGCAAGGCCTTGGGCTGGCTTCTGGCTGAAAGAGGACCACACGAATAAACTTGTCCTAACTGATGTCTTGGAAACTGACCAATTTTAGTGGGGTCCCCCCTTTGGGGGAAGAAGATGTAGAGCCAGGAGGGATTGGGGTGAAAACTCCCCATCTTTGGAGAGCTCAATGAATATAAATTCCTGAATTCCCTTTCACAAGATTATTTGTGTTTCTGAGCCTCTGTTAAAGGAATTTCAGGCATCACTACAGAGGTAAGGAGGAGGAATTTGGGCGCGTTCGGTAGAGACTTCCACTCC
Organism: Globicephala melas; assembly: GCF_963455315.2. NCBI lineage: Eukaryota > Metazoa > Chordata > Mammalia > Artiodactyla > Delphinidae > Globicephala > Globicephala melas. Next base: position 41,421,949 of record NC_083328.1, on the reverse strand, counting down.
GTCCTGGGAGCGTAACCCAGCTTGAGTGGATAAGGCCCCTTTAGTGACTCACAAAGCGGTGTCAGCCCGGAATGGCCTGGGAGGCTGGAGAGATTAGCACCTCTTATCTCAGCCTTGAATTGAAGGTCAATACCCTGGATTCTCCTGCAGTAAGCAGGTGTCTAGAGAGCATAGATTTTCTGCTCTGTGAGCTCAACTCTCCCTTATTGTTGGCCCATATCAGGCCAATTTCAAACCCATCAAAACACATGATGGAGACGCCAGCCTCTAACAAACGCTGTGTGAGGTGTGTCTGGAATTCAGGGCTGGGGCTGTGCAGCATTTCCCCTCCTCCCCAGTCTTCAGCACCTGTGCCCCCCCAACCCCCGCCACCCCTTGTTTCCAGATGACAGTGGACCCTGCCTGGAAGCCGCAGGGCCAAGATGCCACGCTCTAGAACAGTTCACACTTAGGTTTTGTGTTCATCCATTGGTAGAGCTGTTCTGGGAAACGATGGATGGTGGGTGAGCCATCTCCGCCCTGGGGACTTGCCACATGAAGTGAGTACATTTAAAGCACGTTGATGAGCCCAAAACCAGTGTGACGGTTAGTCTTTTGTGTCAACTTGACTGGGCCACAGGGTCCCAGATATTTGGCAAAAATTATTCCAAGAGTTTCTGTGAGGGTGTTTTTTGATGAGATTAACATGGAAGTCAGTAGATTGCGTAAAGCAGATGGCCCTCCCCCAGAGTGGGTGGGTCTCATGCAATCTGCTGCAGGCTTGAATAGAACGAAAAAGGCTGACCCTCCTCTGAGTAAGAGAGAATTCCTCCTGCCCAATGGCCTTTGAACCGGGGCATCAGCTTTTTCCTGCCTGTGGACTGGAACTGAAAACATTGGCTTTTCCTGAGTCTTGAGACTGTGGGCCTTTGGGCTGGAACTGCACCATTGGGTCTCCTGGTTCTAAGGCCTTTGGACTCAGACCGAAACCAAACCATTGGCTCTCCTGGGCCTCCAGCTTCCTGACTCACCTGCAGACCGTGTGTGAGCCAGTTCCTTATAGTAAATCTCTTTATACAGACATACCTCGGAGATATTGTGGGTTTAGTTGCAGACTACCATAATAAAGCAAATATCATAATAAAGTGAGTCAAGTCATGTTTTTTTGGTTTCCCAATGCATTTAAAGTTATGTTTATACTATACTGCAGTCTATTAATTGTGCGATAGCATTATGTCTAAGGAAACAATGTACATACCTTAAGTCAAAAATACTTTATTGTTGGTACAAATGAACTTATTCACAAAATAGAAATAGAGTCACAGACATAGAAAGCAAACTTATGGTCACCAGGGGGGAAGTGGGGGAGGGATAAATTAGGAGATTGGGAGTGACATATATACACTACTATATATAAAATAAGACCTCATGAGACCTACTGTATAGCACAGGGAACTCAACTCAATAATCTGTAATGGCCCATATGGGAAAAGAATCTAAAAAAGAGTGGATATAAGTATACGTATAACTGATTCACTTTGCTGTACACCTGAAACTAACACAATGTTATAAATCAACTCTACTCCCATAAAAATTATTAAAAAAACACTTTATTGCTAAAAAAAAAACCTTCAGCAAGTCCTGAGAGTAACATCAAAGATCTCTGATCACAGATCACCATAACAAACATAATAATAATGGAAAAGTTTGAAATATTGTAAGAAATACCGAAATATGATACAGAGACATGAAACAAGGGAATGCTGTTGGAAAAATGACACTGATATATTTGCTTGATGCAGGGTTGCTACAAACCTTCAATTTGTAAAAGACACAATATCTGCAAAGCACAATAAAGCAAAGTGCAATAAAATGAGCTATGCCTGCGTGTAGAGTTGGCCTTCCCTACCTGTAGGTTTTGCATCCGCAGACTCAACTAACCGCAAATTAAAAATATTCGGAAAAAAAATCCCAGAAATTTCCAAAAGGCAAAACTTGAATTTGCTGTGCATACACAGCATTTACATTGTATTTACAATTTATATAGCACTGACATTGTATTAGGTACTATTAGCAATCTAGAGACGATTTAAAGTTTATGGGAGGATGTGTGTAGCTTACATGCAAATATTTCACTATTCTATATGAGACTTGAACATCTGTGGATTTTGATATCCCCTGGGGGGGCAGTGTAGGGTGGGCAGGGGTCCTGGAACCAATGCCCTGCAGATACCGAGGGACGGCAATATATACGTTCTACTGGTTTTGTTTCTCTGGAGAAAACCCTGACTAATACAACCAGCAACTCAGAATAGGCATTGCATGCTAGTTCTTCCAGTGTTTTCCCTTAGTTTTCATGCATTCATTAATTTATTCATTTTTCTGTTCACTCAACAATTACTCCTTAAGCAGCAGCATCTGGCAGACATTAATCACCCCACCATGTAGGCCAGGCTGAGAACCACAGCTTCCGTCCCCCCTGCTCACCCACTTCTCACCCCTGCCCTGCCAGGCCCGCCATCTCCCGTCCCAGCCTTGTCTGTCAGGCGTGGGGGGGGGGGCTCCACCTCAGCCCCACCTGCAGGGTTTTTGCCTGCTTCCTTTCTTTCACTAACCCTCTTCCACCTTTTCCTGTCTTCTGGAAATGTGTTGAAGTCTCCCTGGCTGCGAATGCCTCCTTTATTCCATTTGTTTTGCTCTTACTGGGTTTTATCTTTTTAATCCATTATTACGATTTTAACAGGGTCTCAGATGGATGTAGAGGCAAAAAGCACATGCTCAATTCACCATCTTGAACTTCAAAAGCCCAGGATATTTAAAAAGATTTTTAATAGTTTTTTTGTTTGTTTTTTGTTTTTTAAACTATCCGTATGATAGTAACTCACAGCCATGAGCACACTTGTAACCATTAGGGAACAATGGATACAGTTAATTTCTTTTTTAAGCCCCAGTTATATGGCAGTATATTTGACATATAACATTGTGTAAGTTTAAGGGGTACAACAAACTGATTTGATACATGTATATATTGTAAAATGATCACCACAGTAGGTTAACATCCATTGCCTCTCATGGTTACACATTTTTATTTTTCTTGTGATGAGAACTTTTAGGATCTACGCTCTCAGCGACTTTCAAATATACGATATAGGACTGTTGACTGTGGTCATTGTGTTCTATAGTACATCCCCAGGACTTATTTACCTTATAATTGGAAGTTTGTGCCTTTTGACCATCTTCACCCAGTTCTCCTACCTCCTATTCCCTGCTTCTGGCAACCACTAACCTTACAACGGATTTCTTGAGAAATTTGTTGATGGTACCTGGTATCTACCTGATGGCTCAAGTGGTTATTTAATCACAGGGTGCTGTAGTAAGAATACGGTCTTGGAATCACATAGATGTGGGTCCCAATGCCTTATCTAACTTTTCCAAGGCTCAGTTGCATTCTCTCTAAACGGGATAATTACACTTGCCTTGCAGGGCTGGTGTGAGAATTTAATTTAATCTCCCATGTGGATGCTCCTGGTACAGTGCCTGAAACAGGTTATTTTCCTTCCTACTTCAAAACTGCCCCTCAGATTGTGCAAGGGGACCTGGGCTTTCTGCCTAAATCAAATGTCTCCCTATTTTATTCTGTGATGATGCCAGGTATACCAATGCAGGAAGCTGTCTGCATTTTTCAGAGGAATTTAATGGGCAGATGCAAATGTAAGAAGAAGTTGTTATTTCTTCATGGGAGGATCCGAACAGCCCTCTCCTGTTTTAAGGTATGCTCGGTCATGCACCAATTTTGTTAGCAATGTGATTTCTTTCCTTCGCGGGCAGACCTGAGCAACTGTTTTTACCTTCTTGGTTATCTCCAGCATATGTCGCTTCTTCTATTATTTGGTCTTCAGCTATTCTAAAGCATTCTCTCCCCCATCGCACATCATTATAAAGAAAAGGCTCGAAGCAAACTTAAGGGAATTTCTAACTGACTTCCATATTTCATGAGGACTCAGCTATTGCTCCTTGGTGATACGTTGATGAGAGCAGTGAAAGTTTCACAGGAGAAATGACGCTGAGATTTCAACCTAAGCAAGTTGACGTCTGTCTATTCTTTCAGCGAGGGTCCGTCTAGCTAGGACAGTGAGGCAGGGGTTGGGGCTTACGCAGACAGACCAAACTTTACTTTTCCTATCCTCCTACCTCTTTTGCTACCTGGTAGCATTGCAGAGTGTTTTGGTCCAAAGTCTTTGGAGAAACAAATGTTGATTTCAAGCCAGATGGGCTTCTTAGGGCCAGGTGCATCTGAGCCTCCGTCCCCACCTCTGCAGCCTGGACAAGGGCATCCTTGTCTCGCACAGGTGAATGAGGATTACAGCCCAGGGCATCACACATAGTACTGGGCAGTGGCCAGCATCACTACATTGCTGAGTGGGGCCAGAGATGAAAAGGAGAGGGAAACGCCCATCAGATCACTTTCCCATTAGTGATGCTGGAGAAATGGCTGAAGGAGAAGATGGGACGTAACAGTCAGCATGAGGTGTGGGCATGGTCTGCTAGTTTTGGGAGCTGTGTAAGTGCGGTGTACGGGAAGATGGTAGCACGTCATATCTGTAGTTAATGATGCTGTGAACTTTCTTGTATATGGTGCCACTTAATCCTTGCCCATCCCCACAGAGCCAGGATGGCAGGTCCTCTCTGTATTGGCTTCAGAATTTTACTGGTGTCAATGGCAGCTGACCTCGCCCTTGGAAAATGCAGAGCCGCAGAGAACTGGAATCCTCGTGTCGGAATCAAATACAACTTACATCCAAGTCGATCTTCACAGCTAATGAAATGCATTGTCATCGTCCCCGGGCTAGGTGGGGATCAGGCCCAGGGTAAGTCATGGGGACAATTTCGGTGGATATTGAGTTTCATATTATGTAGTTGGTGAAACTATTTGTCCTGGAAGATGTCTCTGCTCATGGAGGAAGGGGGATCAGACAGGGCAGTTGAGACTAAGAGCTATTGAGTGGCTGCCTCATGCATTCAGTAGGGGAAAGAGTTTGTTGGGGAAATAAGTGTGTGTGTGTATATGTGTGTATGTGTGTTTGTGGTGGTGAACCCTTCCTATTCAGACCAAAGGGAAGCTGAGTGTCGTGAATTGTGGAGAGATTACTGACAGTGTACACAGACCCTTTCCTTCCATGGCTTGAGATACTACTGATTAAAAATTCATTTTAGCCAACACGTATCTCTCTGTGAAAAGATAATGGCTGTAGCAAGTCATTCCCTACCTAGTATGAATTAGTTTAATGAACTCGTTTTCCCAGAGCCTCACAGAAACACAGAAAGGGAGCCGGGGTTTTTTGAAGCCTGCAGCAGAAGCAGGACCATGAGGTTGGTACCTGTGAGGAGCTGTGGGACCTGCCAGGACAGGGCCGCTGGGTGGATGCCACATGTGACCGCAGGCGTCTCAAGCCAAGACAGGGAGGTTGAATTGTTGCTAGCGTGTCTGTGTGTGTGAGATGTGCGTGTGCTTGCATGTGTGCCTGATGACTGCTGGTGGAAGTGGAAGCCTTGGGGAGTGGCAGAGACGAGTAAGCAAGTAGAGAAGACCAGGGAGCAGAAGTAAGGGAAGACAAAAAAGAGATGGGAAGGAAGCCCATTTATTCCAGACATTAATCGTCTTCTACCATCCACTATGTGCCAAAGAGCATTTCAGGTCCTGTAGGGAAGTGGTGCTCACACTTTTTAGGTAAAGGCATCTCTTTTGTATGAAAATATGTTACATAACCAAGAAGGACCTACTGTATAGCACAGGGAACTATATTCAATATCTTGTAATAATCTATAAGGGAAAAGAATCTGAAAAAAATATATGTATAACTGAATCACCTTGCTGTACACCTGAAACTAACACAACATTGTAAATCAACTATACTACAATATAAAACAAAAATTAAATTAAAAAAAAAGAATTATGGAGTTGGTCCATAACATATTTTTTTTACTTTTTTCCCCTTTAATTTTTTAGTTATTGTAGGGTGGGGCTGGCTGCCTAAGTCCCTTCACTTGGCAGGATGCAAGCTGCCTTATTTGTTAAGTCGGGAGCAGAATGGAGCTAGGAACAGCAGGAGGAGGTCTGGACTAGCACATCTGAGGACCAGACCCAGCTCCACCACGTAGAAGCTGTGGGATGATTGACAAACCACGTGGACTCTGAATTTCCATTCTCTCATCCGTGAGAGAGAGAAATGGGCACATTACTGACAGCACGAGTAAGTTCATGGATGTGAATGCATCGTATAAACCAGGACACCTCTTACACATATGAGGAGTTTCTCCTATTAAGGAAGTGAGGTGAAGGATGAGTGTGATTTGCCCAGGGCCCCAGCATCCCTTTGGAGAAATCCAGATTGTCAAAAGAAGCAACCAAGAGAAAGAATCGGAAAGACTCCTTTTCCCCCTCCCTCTTCCAGATCCACGTGGTCCATTTGTCTCTCAGGCAGCAGTGGAATGAAGCCTGTCTTCTTGGGCGTGTGGTTAGGGGTTTCGGTCCAGAATATCAACAGGAAACCCGGGGCCTGCAGCTGCCCTGGGAGGCTTCCTGAGGCCTTCCGGCTGCCATGGCACTGCAGGGCGCTGGTCACCCAGAGCCCAGGCTGGCTGGCTTTGGTGTCCCGCGGAGGTGGCCGGCCTTCCTCCCTGTCAGGGTTCTGACTTCTCCCCCATCGGCCCACCACGCTCCACAGGCTGCCGCACAAGGTCAGACGCACCATCGCCTGAGCGTCAGGGCTTGGTAATCTCCCTGGGCTCTGGGGCTGCACAACGGGGACCACCAGGGAGAAGGCCAGCCTGGCCTCCAGGGCTGACCCCAAAGGCCTTCTCAGCAGGATCAGGCCATATGTCCTTGTTAATGCAACATTTGGGTCACAGGGTGGAGAAGCCTATAGAGCCTGGCTAACCCCGCGGCTTCCCTCCCCTCCCAAATTCTAATTCTCAGATCCAACGACAGAGGAAACTTAGTTATTGAGAGATGGCTTCGGGGAAGGCAGAAACAAAGCAGATTTTGGAAAACAAACACATTTAATTTGCATGTGGAGTTCTTGAGAGCATAATGAGTTAAGTTTTAACATCTCCCCCTTCCCTCCCCCTTCCAAAGATTAAACTGGAAGTAGTGGGGGTGGGGAGAGAGAGGACAGAGTTCTTTATGGAACTTCAGACTGTGATGTGGGATTTTGCTGCTTTCTCATTAACCTTTCTTGAACCCAAGTTACACGCACGCCCCACTCCCAGTTGTATTTTTTTCTTGTTTCGAAAGTGAAATTTAAGCTTGACATCGTTAAACACCCTCCCAATGTTCACAACACAGCCCTGGGGAGCTGGTACACTCAAGGGACTCCAAAAAAATCTGTCCGTGCAAATTAAAAAGATAATCAGGAGGACAAATAAGAGGACAAGTGATTGAGTGAGGGTTTTCAGATCTAGTAATTTTAATCATGTAGTCACCCTCCATCATCACATTTTCAAGTTCATTTTACATTTTACTTTCCAGAAAGGACACTTTCCTCTCTTGATTTAACAGACATAGGTGAACTGGCCAAAAACCAGTTGGTGTTTTTTACTCCCAGATTTTTTTTACACGCATCATGCGTGTAAACATCTGAGTGTAAACACATATTGCTCTCTGTGTCTGCCCTGAAATCACAAGAAAACAAGCTTTGAGCTACTTGGGCGTGTATCTCTATTTAAACCCCAGGATTTCCACTTAATTATAATGACCACTGTTCCATCGTAAGAAAGGCAGCATCCCCTTTGTGGCCCAGGAGGCTGCTTTGCAGAACTGCCTGGTGGTCCCCGAAGGCTCCCACTGGGCCACCCAAGATTCCTGGGGACCCCAGATGGCTTGGGAGTGGGGAAGTTTCCCCACTTTTGAAAAGGCAAGCTCGATTTTCTGCTTTGGTGACTAACAATTGTCCACCAGGCACCTTAGAATAAATCGCACAGCAGGTATGACATGGTTACAAAGTTCCCAACTATTACAGAATAGTGTCTGCCCGGGTACTTTTTCTACACCACCCTCCCCCCGGCCCATGGGGTGGAAAGACGTGGAAAAAACACTGTGGGGGGGTGGTCATAAGCAGCCTCCTGGCTTCGTGCCCGCCGTGGCGGCGGCTCAAGTTTATGCGGGTAACTTCGGGGCCTGTGTTTAAAGGATGAAAAGGGAAAAGCATTCAAAGGTGGTTAGAGACACCACCACACTGAAAGCCAGGGAAGCGGCTGAACAGTGGGAAAAGACATCTTCACCCCCCGCTGAAGTTTGCCCAATTATAGGGGGAAAGGCTTAGCCGGTGGCACTTTTAAAACATCCTCTCTGAGAACATGTTGGATGTTGGTTCTTCTGTGTCTGAAATGTCAGATTGGTAGCTTTGGGTCCTTATTAAAAAATTCTGAGCCACAAAGTGGCTCACATACTGGTGTGAACAAACACATCGACAAAAAGAATCGTTAAAGGAGCATCCTTAGAACTAAGCTGATGTGCCAAACGTTTCATGAAATAGGATAAGGTGACTTGGGAGGAAGATTTAATTGGGAGAAAAACTTGGCTACCCACCAAACTAGCGTGGGGTGCAGGCGAGGGTCTCCCTCTATCTGAGGGAGAACACTCCTGCCTTTAGACATGTAACTATCATTGGAAAGGCCATGGCAAGAAACACAACTTAATTTATTATTCATTTGTTTGCTTTTCTGAGGGCTCACCATGTGGCATAAGGTACCACGTGATACCCAGATTAAAACATGGCCTTGATGGTTGGGGCTTGTCAGTAAGAATAGAAAATCCATCATTGTCATCATACAGAACGATTATCGGCCATTCGTATGTGGAGTGCGGTTTGCACCACTTTATTTGTTTTAATTCAGTTGATTCTCACAGCAAGCCTCTGAGGCAGGCACTGTTACTGATCCCATTTCCGAGATGGGGAAAATGAGACCTAGAGAGGGGCCTTGCCCAAAGGTACAGAGCGAGCGGGCGGCAGAGCTCGGATATGTAGATACATGTCCACAAATCTCTAGGCAGGCTGTGGCAGGGACTGTTGGAGACCCATGTGTCGAATGCACTGCTGGTGGAGAAGGGACAGGTCACATGTGGTGAAGGACCAGTGCAGGCTTCAAGGAGGAGGTGGCTGTTCAATGAGGCTTGGGAAGGTAAGAGGGATTTCATCAGGTGGAGACCAGGGGCTGGAAATAGGAGGGCATTCATGGGAGGGAGACACTTGCCAGGGTGAACACTCAGGCTGGGAGTTCAGCTCCTGTAACTGAGGTCGTGTCCCAATGCTCAGGGTTGGGGCTTTTGTACCATATGTCCTTATGTTACCAAACAGGGATCACTCGATCCAAAAAGAGTGGGTTTCTGTAACTTAAAAAATGTTCATCAGACAATGTGTACAATGTGTACATGAAAGAAAAGGTAAGCAGAAAGTTCCAGGGATGGCAGGGTTGGGGAAAGGGGGGCATAAGTTTCTCTGTGGGTGAACAGCTGACAATAAGGATGGAAAGCGAGAGGGAACCAGCAATGCTGGGGGCCTGTGGGGCAGACCTACCGCGTGCCAAGCATCTTTACACATCTTACCTCCTTTGGTCCTAAAACCACCCTACAAGATCGGTATCAGTATCAGCTCTTTACTGGTGAACACATTCAGTATCTAAAGAGGAGGTAGCTTACTCAAGACCACTTGGCTGGTCCAGTACAAGCACCGGAACATTTGAGTCCAGGCCTCTGTGATTTCGAAGACTGAACTCATTTCATTGCACCAGAGAAGGCTAAAGCCACTCACAGAGGATCTCAAATGTCTGGCCACGGTTGTTTTCAGGTGGAGCAGTACAGTGGTGTGCTTTAGAAGAGTAACCCAGCAGAGATGGTGGGACGGATTGAGGAGGTGCAGGGAGAGGGGAGTCAGGTAGGACAGGGGGGAGTCTGATGTCAGGAGAAAGAAAAGAAGAAGTCTAATTCTAGGCAGAGTTTAGACTGAAGATCAATAGGTCAATGATTCTCAAAGAGTGTTCCCAGCATTAGCAGCTCCTGGGAACTTGCTAGAAATACAAATCTACCTACTGAATCAGAAATTTTAGTGGTGGGGCCCAGAAATCTGTGTGTTAACAAGATCCCCAGGGAATTCTGATGCTTCTTTATGTTTGAGAGACTCTGTCACAGACCAAATTGGTGGACTGGATCTGAGAGGTTAAGAGGGGACTCATGAGTGTAGACTAGGGGTAGATATATAATCTCTAAACCAGTTATTTTCCTGTGGTACTGCCCACCCCACCCCCAGCCCCTGGCACCTGACATGTACTTTCTGTCTCTATGAATTTGACTGTTCTAGGGACCCTATATAAGTGGGATCTTACAGTATCTGCCCATTTGTGACTGGCTTATTTCACTTAGCAGAATGACCTCAAGTTTATCCATATTGTAGCATGTGTCAGAATCTCCTTCCTTTTAAAGGCTGAATAATGTTCCATTGTATGTATACACCACATTTTGTTTATCCATTCATCTGCCAGTGGACACTTGGGCTGCTTCCACCTTTTGGCTGTTATGAATAAACGCACTATAAACATGGGTGTACAAATATCTCTTCGAGACTCTGCTTTCAATTCTTTTGGTTATTTACCCAGAAGTGGGATTGCTGGATCATACAGTAACTCTATTTTTAATTTTTTTTGTGTTATTGCCATACTAGTTTCCACTGCGTTTGCTCATTTTACATTCCCAACAGTGCACAAGGGTTCCCGTTTCTCCACGTCCTCCCCAACACTTGTTCTTTTCTTTTCTTCCGTTGATTTTTTTTTTTTTTGTGATAGAGGCCATCTTAAAGGATATGAGGTGGTATATCATGGTGATTGGCTTTTCCCTAATGGTTAGTGATGTTAAGTATCTTTTCATGTACTTGTTGGCCATTCGTATATCTTTTTTGGAGAAATGTCTATTCAGGTCCTTGGCCATTTTTGATTGGGTTCTTTGGAGAGTTCTTGTTTTTAACCCTCTTTCAAAGACAATGATCAGAGAGGTCTGGAAGGGACCCAGGTGTCCGTAGGTTATAGAAGCTTCACAGGTGTTTCTGAAGCAAGTCAGGCTTGGAACACACTCTGTTACACGGCAAGATCTTACCCTCTGTCAACTTAATTAAACCTGCCCACGTTCATTTGAATGATCCAAAGAAAAGTCTAGAACTCCCCCAAGTTGTCCAATTTCTCTCTATGTCAAATAGAGTCACTGTGATTTTATTGTGACTCATGAATGACCTAGCTCCCTTCCTCTTTTACCTTTAGATAAACTCAAGGAGGTTAAGGCTGGCCACCAGTGCCTGAGGAGCATGAGGAAAGAAGAGGGAAGCAAAGTCTAACAACGCGAGCGGTCTGGCTGGGGACGAGGCCGAAGCCGTCCTCCGTGGTGCAGTGAATTTCCTCGTTTTGTTCTTCTCTGGATCACACTCCACCAGCAAACAAAGAACAGACTTTGATAACCCCCAAGAGGAAACACCACACCCAACATGTGACCAAGAAGGATCAGCCAGAGTGTGGCTCTCTTGGGTGGGTTCTGCCACTGGATTTCACCCAGGACCGTGGGTGATGGGAAGCTTGAGATATGCTGTATGTTGGTTGCAAGTGACAGAAACACACCTCAAACTGACATGGGGTAAAAGGACACATTGGTGTCTCATGTAGGGACACCCCATGACACATTGTCTATTCGTCTCTTTTCTCTCTGAATATCAGACTGGAAGGAAACACAGACGCTGAGAGGTTCCTGGTCTAACCACCTGTCTTTCTTCAGGTCCAGGCTGAAAAATTCCAGGATAAGTTTCCAACTGGTCTGATGGGTCACTGCCTATGGATGGACCAGTCAACTGTGGCTGGGATAGGGATAGCTAAGACTGTCAGTCCATGAGCATTCCATGCTTGGGTTGGGTGAGGAACAGTTTCTCCTAAAGAAGGGAATCTGCCTGCAGAAGGAAGGATGGCTACAGGGAAAATAAGAGAGAGAGAGAGAGAGAGAGCGAGAGAGAGAGCTGTCAATTCTCTCCCATCAGACCTGGGCTGAGGAGTCTGTATTTTTGGTTAGTAATGCGCCAGGATTGGACATGGGCAGGAGAGCGTGGGTGTCAGAACATCTTGTCCAAGCAGAGAACACCCTCAACACCCATGGAGTTCCCAGGCCAGCTAGAAGCTTCTCTCAGGGACTGGAGGGGGATAATTTTGGCGTGGAGGAGAAAGCAGCTAAGTTAGATTGGTTTTCTGGAAGAAGTCTCTGAAGCAAAATATAAGAGATTCATTAAAAAGTGATTCCAGGAAAATTCAGTCCAGGAGTGGGGAAGCAGGGCCAGAAAGGCTGAGCAAAGACTTGGTATCCAGCAGAACCTCATGTAGGATAACTTCGGCTCAGTCCTCCGGGAGCTCGGGGGTCAGGGTCACACCGCAAATTTGCTCTGCTCACGGGATGGGATGTAAGCTCCTCAGTCACCTCCTGCTCTCTGTGGTCTCAAGCAAAGCCGGCTCTAGCAGCTCAAGTGCCATTTTCCAGCAAACAGATGCAGAAGATGGTGTTGGGAGTGAATGCACACGGGGGGCGGTTGCATAAAAGTGACAAGGAATTGTAGGGGACCCGGGCAGAGCACCGACAGCATCTGCTATCCTCACACGCTGTCATTCCCTCTTCAAAATATTAAAAAGGGTCATTTCTAATACAGCTGCATATATGGTTAGGGGCCAGTTTTGTCAGATGATCTGCTGTAATTGGTGACAGGAACACCAAGAGAGTCATAAATATGACATCAAGACTCAGTGGCACCCATAACAGTGTGCTTACTACAGTTTGGATGGTTCTTGAAAACGGGCGTAGGTCACATACTTTGCACGTATATCATGTATCATACTTAGCTGGTGACTTTGCAGGTTGGTGGGTGGCTCTTCTGGGCTGGGCTGGCTTGGCTGACCCCTGCTGGACTCTTGCATAGGTCTGTGGCTGTCTGGCGACTGGATGATGGAAGATGGCCTCATGCACAGGTCAGATGGTTGGCAGATGTCGGGTCTTCTCCGTGTGTGTCTCTTCCTCCAACAGGATAGCTCAGGCTTCTTCACATGGTCTCCAAGTGCAGCAAGAGGGTGGGTGCTAAATGCTTTTCAAGTTTTCTGTGTATGTCACATTTTTTGATGTTCATTGGCCAAAGCAAGTCAATCAAAGCAATGGACAATCTCAGAATCAGGTTCGGAGGCCACTATCAAAGGCCAAGTGTGGGTGGAGGGAGGGGAAGAATGTGCCACCTATCTTGGTCATATTTTGTGGGTGCTTGTACTTGTACATAGTTTCTCAGAAAACTTACCGAATTTTCAAGAAATAGAAAAAAGGGAAAAGCCTACATCCCTTTAGGTAAAATTATTTATTTGGAGCCTTGAAATATACGTGCTATTTTAAAATTGTAAATGCATAAATAGATTGTCAGTATTTTGAGACCTAAATGCAGGTGAATATGTATGTTAAAAGGGCAGATTTAAAAATGGCTTTGGACATTAGAGCCTTTCTAGACACATCAGTGTTTATATATTTCTAAAAAGGATAACAATTAGCTAAGACACTGGAAATCCTTTTTCAATACTCCTCTGTGTGTACGTGTGTGTGTGCACACGTGCATGTGAGCCGCTGGTGAGAATAAATCCATAACTTCATAAGGGCTTTATAACCTCCCTTAATATAGGCGGTCATGGCCCATATTCAACAACCTTTCTCCACTTTTCCATTTGACTTTTGATTCAGTTATGGGATTAACTGATTTGAGGAATTTATTTGTTTATTTAGTTATATTAAAAAAAATAATGTTGGCAACATTCGGATACCAACTGGATTAAGGACCCTTTTCTCACCTGGCATCTGGTCCCCCCATTCTCCACTCAGGGGGGTCCTTGGCGAGGCATTTCCTTTCTCTCCTCCTTGCCTGGGGATGTGTGAAGTGCTCACCTTTCATGAGCTTTGCTCATCGCTTGTGGCAAATCCGTGTGCTTCTTGTTCTGTCAATGAACGAACCACAGGCTGCAAAACAAAACCGTTGGGAAGCAAGGTCATCGGCATTTGGGAACGTTGCTTCACTCTCTTGGGTGTCCCCTGTATTTCCCCTGATTACTCCTAAATTTTTTTTTTTTTTTTTTTTTTTTGCGGTATGCGGGCCTCTCACTGTTGTGGTCTATCCCGTTGTGGAGCACAGGCTCCGGACGCGCAGGCTCAGCGGCCATGGCTCACGGGCCCAGCCGCTCCGCGGCATGTGGGATCTTCCCGGACCGGGGCACGAACCCATGTCCCCTGCATTGGCAGGCGGATTCTCAAGCACTGTGCCACCAGGGAAGCCCCTAAATTTTTTTGATCAAAAAATAATCTGCACATTTCAACAAATGTGTGACCGGCAACATTCAATAGAAAAGTGACCCCCTCCCAAAAGCTCTTTATGATGCCAAATGCAGACCTCGAGTAATAGCGATCTTCCTTCATTTCTCCCTGATTTAGCACGAATATTTTTCAAGTTTCCTCTTGGGGCCTAGCAATGTTCTGGTACCTTCTTCATGCTGGGAGCAACCGTTTCTACCTAGTTGCCCTAGTCCCAAACTGGAGCACACAGTTTTAAAATGAGATACCCCCTACCCCCCCGCCCCAAACCCTCAGAACCTACCTTTTTCCATTTTGTTTCTCTGTGTTGAACTGAGTCACCTGCCATCGGTGGAACCTGTGTCCAGGAAGGGTTGACACCCGGGCGGTATCCTCAGCCAGCCTGGGTCAGAACCGATTCAGGCTGCCCAGCCTCAGCAGTGAGGATCCCGGGGTGGGGTGGGCCCAGGCCACCTGCACACAGTGACACAGTTATCCCAGTTTGGTTCTGCCTGGAGCAGGACTCCACCTGGTTCTGGAAAGATGGCCCGACATGGGAGCCCTGTCTATACTGAAGGCCTCAATTGGAAGTCGGGAAAAAGCTGAAGCGATGCTAGGACGGCGGAGAGGCGGGGCGGGGGCGGGGGAACGTGGACCAGATCGCCCTCAGCTGTCCTAGCAGAAATGCTGGCGTAGACTGCAGCCCGTGACAGACAGCTCCTTATTTGTAAGTAGTTAATGTTTCTTAGCAAGCACTTCTGAAAAAAATAGGTATGTAATGACAGCACTCACTGGAAAACAGGCCGATTAGAAAATGCACTAACTTATCTGGTATTCATTTGAAAAGTAAATGGCTGCGCGGCAAGGTGAGAGTTCACTATCAATTCAAATATTTTCCCCGTCACAGGCTCTAGCACTCCTGCTTTAATTCAAGCAGAAACAGAAGTATGAATAATCAAACTAGATGACGCTCATCAAGAACCTTTGTGCCTTGCACCATTTCAAATGGTCATTGAAGCTTAATGGCAAAAAATTTACATTCTTCCTTTAATTTGTATTCTATTCCTTCCTTCTGAGTGATGTGATTGTGGCTTGCCGCTGCCCCTCGTATTATTTTGATGCAAATGCCTGTTGTGTGTGCCTGGGTCCAATTTCCTGGTTTTTGCCGGGAAGGGGAGTGCCTGCGAGAATAGTTCAAAATCAGGGTTATTTAAAGAGTTTATAACTACTGCTCCTAATGAGTGAAACAAGACAATTGATGAGCCGCCATCTGGAGACATCTTGATGGCCCCAGGTGCACAGATGCCCACAAATGGAAATAAAATCAACAGGAAAATCACTGTTTTCTTGTCTCCCTGTCTTCGGCTCGAAAATTGACTTTATTCTGGTTGCCATCTACAAAAGAATTAAAAAATTTGTAATTCAAGCAAAACTCCCTTTGCTGCGCCAAGCTCGCTGGGGAGGAACGCTTTACGCAGACACTGGGCGTTGTTGGCCAAACACTGCAAACGGAGGGCCCCCAGGGCTATCCTGGAATGTAATGTATGCACTGACTAATTTATGATGCGGTGACTAATTTCCATGTCTTGTGCTTAGAGTTGCCTGGCTAATTACATGGATGTTTTCTTAACTTTGGTAATTACGCTCTGTGCCTTCACCGGGCGCCCAGCGAATGAGCAAGGGCGGATCACGGTCCTCCGAGCCAGGCGGGTCCAGGCTTGTCGGGAGCGCGCGCCCGCGCCGCGGGGCCATCATCCCTGATCAGAAGCCTCGTCAGCTTTGACCAGCGCCCACAGGCTGCCAAGTAAGCATCTGGAGAAATATTTGATGGAACGCTCCGTAATTAGATGGACTGGCTTCATTAGGAGAACTTTGCGGGCAAAGGGAAGCCGGCGTGTCTGTGCGGGGATCTGAAGGTTTGCAGCCTCCTCCCGGGAGGCCCGAGCACAAAGCTCTGCCCGCTGTGCGCGCCCACGCTAGGGCGGCTGTGCTTCCAAAGCGGCTCCGTGGGGTCTGCGAGTCCAGGGCTGGGGTCCAGAGGCCAGCCCCCCTGCAGCAGCCTTGCCAGGACGACCTCAGTCCCACTCATCTGGTCCCCTCCAGCCCCCTCCAGCCCCGATAAGACAAACAGGAGAACTCAGATGCGGTGGCCCTGTGCGAGCTGGCCCTTGGAAGCATTTCTGGAGGTTGGGAGGAGGCTGGGGACTGTGGACCACTGTATTTCTCGCATTCCAGGGCCTGCTACCCCAGCACAAAATTCAAACATCCCAAGCAAACACTTAGCTCTTTAGGAACCAAGGTCTTAATTGTCCAATCCCATCAGTCAGAGCTTTCAAATGAAAACTGGCCCTGGTCATTAGCATTAGGCTGCCCGGCATGGCAGAGGGATGATGTGGGGCTGGAATGTGGGCACAGCACACATCTGGGAGGCATGTACCCCCCACCAGACGGAACCTTTCCATAATCAG
Source organism: Globicephala melas (assembly GCF_963455315.2). Taxonomy (NCBI): domain Eukaryota; kingdom Metazoa; phylum Chordata; class Mammalia; order Artiodactyla; family Delphinidae; genus Globicephala; species Globicephala melas. The sequence goes on along the minus strand of NC_083328.1, from coordinate 41,405,116 downwards.
GGACCACGGTGGGCAAAAGGAGAAAGGAGGGGTAATAGTCACCAATGCATCACAAACTCATCATTTCACTCACTCTGCTCGCAGCTGGGGGACATCTCATCTTTCTCCCACATGGGGAAGCAAGGGAGAGGCTGAGGTATATGTGGGTTTGTTTGTGCGCGTGGTAGCTCAGTCATTTTGGGCTTTCTGCGACTTTAATTTTGACATACGATCAGAAAAACGTGAAAAGATTCCAATAATCTGTTCCCAGTCTACCAAATTAAAATGATTCCCTCTGCTTTATAGAAATGATTTGTGCATCAGACCAGTCAAGATACAAAAAATGATCTGTCCCCGAAATATCTCATTAGATACAAACATTCGGTGAAATGCACTTCAAGCCACTCATGATATCAATTTTAAACCCAGCCAACCAGGTAACCTCACTCAAAACAGACCACGCTGAGGATATGTTGCTGTTGAATTTTTAACAGACCATTGAAAAGCATCAACAGGCTTTATTTTGAAATTCTAAAAATGGATTTCAAATGCATTGGAAAAGACTTCTTTGCAGAATGATGAAATCTATATTGGAGCTACTACTTTTTTTTTAAAGTTTAGCCTCCCAGTTAAAGAATTTTTTAAAGTTTAGCCTCCCAGTTAAAGAATTAACGTTGCAATGGACATTACCTTCAGTTGCATAAAAAGCAAAAGAAATGAGTAGAGAGAACGCTGGAGATATTCACATCTCAGACATCAAACAGGACATTTGTGGGGTAAATGTTCCTGCCAGCATGGCTTCCCAATCAACCAAGAAAGGAGACGCACAAACAAATCCCAAACATTGGGTAGAATCAACTCGCGCCGTGTCTGGAATCCCAGGCAGCCCTGATGGGAGGAACCCTTCCTTGCCTGGGTATGTTTTGCTGTCAGAACAGCCCTCTCTGAAAAAAAATAGTCCTCCTTTCATCCATTCAAGGGAGGCCGATGCGCTTGCTCATGTGATGTCGAAGAAAGGAAAGCAACAAGAAATGTAATTATTTTGGCACATTCTTTTTTAAAAGGTTATTATTCTTACTTAATGCAAAGTGGTTTACACCGCCATTATGAAAGGGGGCCCACGTCCTTGGTCTCTAAACTGTGACCACTCTGAAGATTCAATGCCAGACACGGAGGCAGGAGGCACAGAGGCCGTCACGAAGAGTTGGATGACAAACTGCAGGGAGGAATCATCTCAGAGCTGTGAGAAATGCAGAGCTTTCCCTCTTCTTTCCAGCATTTTCTCTGCCCTACATTTCACTCCATTTTACCTTGTGAGAAGGAGAAAACAGTTTTGGGGGGTGTCTCTCATTCATCCATCGTTTTCTCCCCCAGATGACTTTGATTTATCCTGAAATTCTGTGTACAGACACATGACCTGGACTGTGTCATTCCTCTGCAATGAGTTCTGGAGAATTATCCATTTGAATCATCATCACGCTGCCCTGCCTGCTGGGAGAGCAGTTCTGGGTACCTGTTAATTGTTGTGCGTGAACAGTCCCTGGTTTGGGGGAGAAGTGTGCCCGTTCCTGTCCCCGCTCCACTGTGTCTTAAAGACGGTTTGATGCCAGGAAATGGAAAGAACCCCCAAACTCTGCTCTCTTTCCATCCACACTGCGGCTACGGAGGGGGCCGAGATGTTCCACCACAAAATGTCATTTGCAAGCAGATCAAAGCCCCCCCCCTCCCCATAACTCACGGGCCTTATCATGCTCCTTGTGGCATCCAGGGGAAGGAAAGGATCAAAGTCATAAATAGAGGCCGAATCACTGAGGAATAATTTACATGCACAGTAGGTGGGAGTGAGTTAGTACATAAAGGTCTCTTTGAAGAGGAAAAAAATTGCTGCCTTTCTAGCAAATTTGGGAGAAGCTCAAGAGAGGAAGCCTTTCCACGGGAGGGCTTGGCTTTGCTTTGACAGTGACCACGGTGCTCTGACAGTCACACGTGTGCTCGAGGGCAGACCTTAAAGGCTGCAGAGGGTTTGTAAACACACGCTTGTTCATTCACTGCCCGCGTGGCAAAAGGGCTCAAACTTAGCATCGGAGTTAATGACTCCAACCAGAAGCCTGCCTTGAAAGAATTTTCCCATGCCCTGGCTTTTCTTATCATGAAAACTACGTTTCCCTACTGTGTCCACTCCTATCACTGATAAATTTATCTGAAATTAAAGATAGGCTTAAAACTCCACCAGACTGAGAGATTTGCACCATATTTTCCCACAGAGTAATAATTATATTGGAAAGAAAAGTGCTTTTATGTACATGTGTGTGTCTCTGGATTAAGTGAGGTGCTGGTATTCTACTACAAATGGAAGTGTCTTCTCTCTTTTCAGGATATAGGCAAAAGAACTGGCTTTTTTTTTTTTTTTTTTTTGTGGTACACAGGCCTCTCACTGTTGGGGCCTCTCCCGTTGCGGAGCACAGGCTCCGGACGCGCAGGCTCAGCGGCCATGGCTCACGGGCCCAGCCACTCCGCGGCATGTGGGATCTTCCTGGATCGGGGCATGAACCCGTGTCCCCTGCATCGGCAGGTGGACTCTCAACCTCTGTGCCACCAGGGAAGCCCAAGAACTGGCTTTTGAAAGCAGCCAAATTCATGTTTGTGAAAAGAAAAAAAAAAAAAAAACCTCAGAAAGAAATAAAGATGAATTTAGCCTTTTATTTAAGACTAAGCATGGGGTTCTCTCACTCTGTCTGAATTTTAGATGCTGACATCATTCATGTGATTTAAATAATTAGGCTGATCATCACTTCCTTAAAATAATTTCAGCACTCAACTAAAAAAAAAAAAAAAGATTTCTTTCAAAGCCCCCTTCCTTAAATGTGCTCAGTGCTTTCTGTATCATGCAGGCCAGTTTAATTCGGCTCTGCTCTGTCTGCCCAGCTAAACAATTGCTTTTCAGTTTCTGGAGAGTGTGGTCAATGCAGCAAAGAATACCCATCTAGAGACAGAGATGGCCTTGGACGCTTTTGCTCAGCAAGACTTGACATCTGAAGTCTCACTCTTTATTAATCTCTTGTCAAAGAGTGAGTCAAGATTTCTGAAAAAAGGTCAGTGTGGTATAAATCATTATTAATGATTCAATAATGAGTGAGATTAAAAATGGAAGAATGAAACATTTAAGAATGGTGACCAGGCATCCCGTTTATAAATAGTCCATCTCTCGATGGCCATGCCTCTCCACCTGCAGCCTGCTTTTCTCTGCAGTTCCGGACCCCGTGGACAACTCTTGTACTTGACGGTTTAAGAGAGTGACCTGAGATTACAACCTCATGTAGTAGAGACTAGTATTATCTATTTTAACAGATTAGAAGCAGAAGCATGGAGAGATTAAGTCACTTGCCCAGGATGACACAGCTAGTACCAGGTGCAGCCAGGGTTGAACCCATCTACGAGTTCAGGGAAGTCTGTTGTTCGTGTCGATTCACCTCGGCTGAGGGCCCCAGGCCTCACTACACTCAGAACAGGTCCCAGTCAACAGCGTTTTTTGAACAGGGGCCTCAGCAGACTGAGTCACACCAGCTTGGACTCTGAATTTGTCCTGTTGTATTCACATGGTTACAGGTTGCAAAAACGACACCCTCTAAGTATGTGCACGGAGGCCCAGCACCATTTCCATGCCTAGCCTTAGAGTTCCATTTGACTGTATTCCTCTGCTGCTCCGTGCTTATTCTAACAGAAAGTTGCCCTCTGCATCCCTCTAATTGGAGACAGCCTCACTGGGTCCCGTTCCTTGTAATCAAAGAGCAAAAGTGAAACACAAACCAGAGATGCACTGAATATGAGGTCTCCGCAACCGTCTTCCAGCTCTTTGCCTACGTCTGGCCTTGACCCTGTGGGCACCATCCCCAGATGGTGTTGTCCCACTGTCGAATGGCATTTGCTGGATACATTCTGAGACAGTCACCAGGAACCCAGTCACTCATTTGCCTTGGGTGGGCTGGTTATCTTCTGCTGCAGATCAAACCATTGCAAGCCTTAGTGGCTCAAAACAGTTACATCTGTTTTGCTCAAGAATCTGTACTTCGAGCAGGTTTGGCAGATGTCATGGGGTGCGCAGTGTTCCCCCAAATAAATTCATGTTGGAATCTTACCTCCAGTAGCTCAGAATATGACTGAGGGTCTTTTTAGTGATGAAGTTAAAACAAGGTCATTAGGGTGCACCCTTATTCCATATGACTGGTGTCCTTATAAGAAGAGGAAATTTGGTTGCAGACACGGACAGAGGAGAGGTGATGGGAAGGTCCAGCAGGGAGAAGACACCCTTTCAAGTCAGGGAGAGAGACCTGGTACACATCCTTCCTTCTAGCCCTCAGAAAGAACCAACCCTGCGGACGCCTTGATCGTGGACCTCCGGCCTCCAGAACTTTGAGAAAATAAATCTCTGTTGTTTAAGCCACCTGGTCTGTGATACTTTGTTCTTGCAGACTAATAGGGCAGGGCTCACCCATCCATGCTCTACATGGTGTTGACTGGGCATCTTGAAGGCTGGGGGCTGGATTCACCCCAAGGCTCTTCACTCATATATCTGACGGTTGATGCTGGTTTTTGGCTAGACCTCAGCCTGGGGCTGTGACACCTCCACGTGGCCTCCCTGCCTGCCTGGGCTTCCTCATGACATGGTGTTTGAGTTCTGAGCCAGCCAGGTAGAAGCTACTCCTTTTATGACTTAGGTCACAAGTCACTCAGAGACACGTCTGCTGCATCCTGTCCATTAGAAGTGAGTCATAAAGCCCATATCATATTCCACAGGAGGGGAACTAGACACCCTACCTTTTGGTGAGATGACAGCAAAAACATTTGTAGACATATTTTAAATCACGACATCAGGCAAACCAATCAACAACCTTGTTTGAACAAGGGCTTCAGCAGACTGAGTCACACCAGCTTGGACTCTGAATTTGTCCTGTTGTATTCACATGAGTAAAGTTTGTAGAAGTGACACACTCTAAGTGTGTACGTGGGGGCCTCACTGTACGTGGTCAGCAGAATTCATTGAACTGGACATTGTCAGATACTTAAAGCTAATACCAACTACAGAAAACACAAAAGTCTTAGCACCGTCCTTTCATTGAATAGTGGTTACCCTACCCTGCCCTGTTGTAAAAGTGCATCCCCATGTGGTGCTTGAACTAAAGGGCCACAGGAAATTTAGCCAGGCAGAGGTTGGAAGTACTCTGATCCCACCCCAGTGGATTGGTTGTTGATTTCTGCTGTCATACAGTGATAATTAAATCAAAGATTGAAGTAGATGTGGCATTTTATAGCCACTAGGGATGATGACTAATGATATTTTCACTAAGGTTTTATGCATTGAAGAAAAGTTTATGAGTAGGAGACAACACATCAGGGGCAGAGAATGGAATCTGGGTGTGCAAGGAGGCCAAATCAGACCTGGGGTTTGTGCAACTTGCCACCGGGAGAACTTCTGTCTCTGACCTCACAGCAATAGGGAAACTTCCAGCTGGGGAAAGACAAAGGAACTCTCTGCTCTCCACTGGGAGCATCAGCTACCTCTCCACCATTTCTCTAAACTTTTCCACAAGAGTAGCCCAAGTTAGCCAATTGGATAGTTGGAGATTACGACAGGAAGGCTGTGGCTATTTCTTTCACCAACCCAAATTCTTCTTTTCTATTACAGGAAGACTGAAAGCTGCTGTCCCCCAAGAAAAGACTCTTACTTAGTCATCCATTAGGGGCACCTGCTCATGCCTGCAAATCACCGGGACACCCCATCACTCTCAGGAAGCATAAATATTAATGGGTGCATGGCCTGGGCACTGAGGGCCACATAGCATTTACTATAACAGAGAGGAGGTTGCAGCATGACCAGGGGAAACATCATTAGTGAGGCAGGTGGTGTGTGCATTAAGCAGTGTCTTCACCATAGAGATAGATGCCTGGGAGGGCAAGCTTGAGAGCTGAGAGCCTCGTAGGCATTCAACTGGCTTTGGACCCATGATTCCCAGTTGCAAAAATCTTTCACCTGGTGCAACTGTGACCTCTCTGATCAACTTAGCAGTGGCATAAAAATGGTAGCATCTTTGCTCTCTCCCACGTTTGAACTCCATCTAAATTAGCAAACGTGAAAAAAGATAGAAGGAACACAAACCATCGTCGATGAAGTAGGAACCTGTAACCACATCACACCACAAACTATGAAACATTCCTGGCAAATGCTGAGAAATCTAGATTGAGATCAGGGAGTAAGCACACTGCTGACACATGCGGCCTCAAACTCTCATAAGGGTCTGTATTTCTTTAAAAGTATCTGTTAACACCAAGAAGAACACACCCAAGGATTCTTACAGAGTTGAGATACAGTTTCATGGGCAGCCCAAGTAGGGAATGTCTTTATTTCTACCAGAAGGTATCCACTGCTCACAGTGAGGTCAGGGGTGAAGGGGTAGCTAAAAAAGATATTGGTATGATGGTAGTCTGTTTCTGTTGCCTGTGACCTGGACTTCTACCCAGGGAAACCCCCAGAGAGAGAGCTAGGGGAGGGGTGGGAAGTGGACAGCCAGAACCTGACCACAACCCAGAGGGCGGGTGCCCTAATGAGCTTGCCATGAGTGACGCCAGCCCAGGAACATAAGACTTGAGGAAAGATGTACCCTTAAGGCAAGGAACTTAAAAGTACAGGGAAAAAACACTAGAAAATAGAGAGATGGTATGTAGGCTTGAGATCACTGCACAAAATGAAATGGAAAAGTCAACTATAAATAATGATTACAAATAAGATGATAGACATGGAGACAAAAGAGACCTACATATCCATAATTACTGTTTCTGAAGAAGAAAATAGGAAAATGGAACAATAGACTCAAGAATATAATAGAAGAAAACTTTATTAAGATAAGAAAACGTTGGGACTTCCCTGGTGGTACAGTGGTTAAGAATCTGCCTGCCAATGCAGGGGACAGGGGTTCGATTCCTGGTCTGGGAAGATCCCACATGTTGCAGAGCAACTAAACCCATGTGCCACAACTACTGAAGCCCAAGCGTCTAGAGTCCATGTTCCGCAACAAGAGAAGCCACCGCAATGAGAAGCCCGTGCACCGCAACGGAGTAGCCCCCGCTCACTGCAACTAGAGAAAGCCCACGCACAGCAACGAAGACCCAACACAACAACAACAACAACAAAAAGTGTTAATAGAACAAAATGTCCCAGAATAAAGGATGTGCAATGATCAACCTAAAGTACATGCTGGGGAAGCCACTGACCTCCAAGGTGAAAGAATCATAAAGACATCCATGTAGAAATATTTCAACATTCAACATAAATTTTGAGTCTACCATGTGCCAGACACTGTACTTTGAGGATTCCGTGGTGAACAAGATAATCGAAGTTCCTGCCCTCATGGACTTTTCCAGTTTAGGCTGTGGGGTGGGAGGGTTAGAAAACAGAAAATAAATATGTAAACAAATAGAATATTCCATATAATCTCCCCCCCCAATAGACCACCTCTCCTATTTTTTTTGACAATTTATAAAATTTTATAATAAAGGAACATCTGAGACCACAGTCTTCCACTTTTGCATACATCGTTTCTTTGTATTTCATTACCTTAACTGCTCTTCCTGATAATGTAGACTTTATTTATAAATAAATTTATTTTATTTATTTATTTATTTATTTTTGGCTGTGTTGGGTCTTCACTGTTGCACGCAGGCTTTCTCTAGTTGCGGCGAGCGGGAGTTCCTCTTTATTGCAGTGCTCGGGCTTTTCATTGTGGTGTCTTCTTTTGTTGTGGAGCACAGGCTGTAGATGCATGGGTTTCAGTAGCTGTGGCACACGGGCTCAGTACTTCTCCTACTTTGAACGTTTGAGTTGCATAAATGTTTGGAGAGATGTCCAGGATGGTGTTCACCAAATGTTGAAAATTTCATTGAAAATGTTCAATGAAATGTTGAAAGTCAGGCTCCCTGACTTCAGACTATACTACAAAGCTACAGTAATCAAGACAGTATGGTACTGGCACAAAAACACAAATATAGATCAATGGAACAGGATAGAAAGCCCAAAGATAAACCCACACACATATGGTCAACTTATCTTTGATAAAGGAGGCAAGCATATACAATGGAGAAAAGACAGCTTCTTCAATAAGTGGTGCTGGGAAAACTGGACAGCTACATGTAAAAGAATGAAATTAGAACACTCCCTAACACTGTATACAAAAATAAACTCAAAATGGATTAAAGACCTAAATGTAAGGTCAGACACTATAAAACTCTTAGAGGAAAACATAGGCAGAACACTCTATGACATAAATCACAGCAAGATCCTTTTTGACCCACCACCTAGAGAAATGGAACTAAAAACAAAAATAAACAAATGGGACCTAATGAAACTTAAAAGCTTTTGCACAGCAAAGGAAACCATAAACAAGATGAAAAGACAACCCTCAGAATGGGAAAAATATTTGCAAACGAAGCAACTGACAAAGGATTAATCTCCAAAATATACAAGCAGCTCATGCAGCTCAATATCAAAAAAAACAAACAATCCAATCCAAAAATGGGCAGAAGACCTAAACAGACATTTCTCCAAAGAAGATATACAGATTGCCAACAAACACATGAAGGGTTGTTCAACATCGTTAATCAGTATGAGGTATCACCTCATACCGGTCAGAATGGCCATCATCAAAAAATCTACAAACAATAAATGCTGGAGAGGGTGTGGACAAAAGGGAACCCTCTTGCACTGTTGGTGGGAATGTAAATTGATACAGCCACTATGGAGAACAGTATGGAGGTTCCTTAAAAAACTAAAAATAGAACTACCATATGACCCAGCAATCCCACTACGAGGCATATACCCTGAGAAAATCATAATTCAAAAAGTGTCATGTACCACAATGTTCATCGCAACACTATTTACAATACCCAGGACATGGAAGTAACCTAAGTGTCCATCAACAGATGAATGGATAAAGAAGCTGTGGCACATATATATAATGGAATATTACTCAGCCATAAAAGAAACAAACTTGAGTTATTTATAGTGAGGTGGATGGACCTAGAGTCTGTCATACAGAGTGAAGTAAGTCAGAAAGAGAAAAACAAATACTGTATGCTAACACATATATATGGAATCTAAAAAAAAAGAAAATGGTTCTGAAGAACCTAGGGGCAGGACAGGAATAAAGACGCAGACATAGAGAATGGACTTGAGGACACAGGGAGGGGGAGGGGGAAGGGTAAGCTGGGATGAAGTGAGAGAGTGGCATGGACATATACACACTACCAGATGTAAAATAGATAGCTAGTGGGAAGCAGCTACATAGCACAGGGAGATCAGCTCGGTGCTTTGCAACCACCTAGAGGGGTGGGATAGGGAGGGTGGGAGGCAGGTGCAAGAGGGAGGGGATATGGGGATATATGTGTATATATAGCTGATTCACTTTGTTATACAGCAGAAACTAACACACCATCGTAAAGCAATTATACTCCAATAAAGATGTTAAAAAAATAATAAAATAAAATAAAAATAAAAAGGAGAAACATTTCCCAATGAATCTTAAAAGAGCATTACAAGAGATGAAAATTGCAGGCCAATCTCACTCTCATGAACATAGGTGCAAAAACACTAAACAAAATATTAGAAAATCAAATCCAGTGATATGCAAAATGGATAGTGCATCACAACATAATATGGCTCATTGCAGAAAGGCAATAGTGATAAAAAAATTCTAATGTGAGAATTGAAGTATATTTACTCTTTAATTTTGAGAATATTTTAAGCAAGAAGGATCATTTAACCAAAGCATGTCCCACTTTACTGACGATGGGAACAGATGGTTAAAATGGAAGGAGGAAGCCAACTCTGCATATACCTGCCTCTCTCCTTTAGTTATCCCTCTCCTGTGGTATGAACCTCTTCCAACCCTCTGATTTTTTTTTTGAAAGAAGAAGATATGATGCACGATGACCATCAACACTACCCACACTGTCCAAACAGACCTCCGAGAGAAAATATGGTTTTGATTCAGTGATTTTGTTGGATCATAAAGATGATCCTATGGCTCAATTATGTCAGCTGATAAATTCATCTCTTGAGAATGTTTGGTCATCACAGAAAGGCTGGGATACTTTTAACATAAATGAAGGCGACTTCAGAAGCATAGCTATCCTCAGATAGAATTCTAGCCCTGGAAAGGATAGTAGCAATGGTGGATTAATTACGGTAATTGTCCCAGTTTGATCCTGTCTCCCTATTACCTGCCTTTTGGTAGTTTTTATCACACTGACTCTAGGTTTGGTTGTGTAACTTGCTTTGGCCAATGGGACGGTAGTAAACGTGATGTAAGTAGAGACAGGAAAGGCACTTGAGCTCTGGTCCATGTTCTGCTCCTGAGGTCCTGCTGAGCTGCCATGTTGAATAAGCTGGAGGTTGAGAGACCACGTGGGGCTGAGATGAGCACCCCCAGCTGAGCCACCTCATACCAGGCAGACCCCAGCAGACCCGGCAGCGGACAGCAGACACGTGAGTGCGCCCAGCCAACGTCAACTGCATCCAGTCCAGAGAGGCAGAGTCACCCAGCTGAGCCCAGTCCCAACTACGATTCTTTAGAATCATGACTAAATAAATAAATGATGGTTGTTTTAAGCCATTATATCCTGGGACACTTTATTATATAAAAATATCCATCTTTTAAAATATTTGAGATCAAAAATACAAAAAAAATAGACTTCTTTTTATCTCCCCAGAAGTGACGTTTTACTTAATCCAGCCAACTCTTGAATATCTAAATAAACGAGGGATAGGGACATGATGGAAAACCCCAATTCACAGACAATCCCGAAGTCTACCATGTGTTGAAAAAGTTCTGGTGATAGATGGTGGTGACGGTTGCACAACCATGTGAATGTACTTAATGCTACTGAGCTGCACTCTTAAAAATAGTTGAAGGGGAAAGTTTATGTGATGTATATTTTACTACAATAAAAAAAAAAGAAAAAAAATGATAGCATCTGTTACTAGGTTCAACTTTGTTCTTCATTTTGGCCTGAATCAAGGGGAAAAAAAGGAGGCCTCCTGTGGTTCTGATCTCACCCAAGGCTCCTCTGCCACCAGACGCTAATGAGCCCTGAAATGAAACAAGGCAGGTGGCTGGGGAACGGGGGTGGGGGTGGGGTGCGGGGTGGGGGGGAGTTGGTGATCTGGGTAATCAGCTTCTGGTAACGAGTCAGCCGCCCCAGGGGTCTGTAGGTGAGCACTTTTCTCTCCGTCCTCTTTTGATCAGCGTGAATCGTAATCAGCCAGGTCATGCTGTGGCTCCCCACTGATGCGCGTCCGAAGCTCGCGTGGTCCCCACACTCCAGAATAATAGGTGACCGACCCTAATGCATGAATCTCGTGTTTGAAAAATAACGTGTACTCTGCCTACTTCTAAAAGAGAATTTGATGCAGTGACAAGTCTGCTATGTTTATAACAGGAGCTGGTTGTTAGGCTCCTGCGGGCCTGCGCTCCCCTGCCTACCGTGGAGGGTTCCTCTGCACAGTGCCTGGACCGGCCTGTGGCTTTCTGTGTCTCTCCAGAGTGGGCAGCCCACAGGTTAGGGAGTCAGCGTCCCCAGAAGTCACCTCCAACCCATGAGGGACAGGAGATGGTGGACCAAGACCCAAGTTCCTTGACCCTTAGTGGGGCAGCTAGTCATGGCTCTGCACGGTCCATTGGGGGCCCTCAGCTGCCCTCGGTGAAAACCGTTCATTGCCACATTTCCTGCTGGCTTTTCTCTCTTCCCTGTCTCCCTTCCCTGCTCCCTCACGGGGCTTCCTGGGGATCACAAATAGGGCAACTGCACCCAGTTCCTCATTTCACTGTATGCTTTCTGGAGGGGGAACCCAAATTCAATAGAGTTACCGCAACCGGTATTTGTGAATGAAAAGTATTGTATGCCATCAGGAGACAAAGCCAAGCATCACATTACAGCTTCCCCGATGGTGCTGTAGGAACTCAGGATACTGGCCCCAGGTAGCTGAGGTGCATATCAAAGGAACGATTTTGGTGAGCCCAGACTCTTTAATCTTCCCATATACAGAAAAGTGCTAAATTCCTTAACTTGAGATGTCTGGTTTTCTTTAATTAACAGTAATCTTTTGATGTTTTGACTGCCTGGTCTTTATTGCAAAAACTCCTGTGTATCCTGACTTCCTCCCATTCCCCCTCGCCTCTTTGGAACAGTCCCTCAGAGCATCTGAAAGTCCTGTCTCCCGGGCTTGAAGTCCTCAGAATGTTTGCCAAATAAAATGTAACTCTCAACTTTTAAGTTGTGCATTTTTTTCAGTCGACATATTCGATATAAATTTTAGCTTCTTAGCAAGTAAGGTTAAGAAAAACACAAACCCTACTCTTCAACAGAGCCACGTAAAATATTCTGCCTTTTCAATTCATCACCATTATAGGGACTGTTCATTCCTCCTCCAGGTAACTGTCTAGGAAGACGTATCCCGCTACCTGGAGTGAGTCACCCCAGGGTCGGGGCCCATCTTGGCTCTGGAGGAACTTAATAAGGGTTGTTAAGGATAGAATGGTTGATAAGTGTTCTGAGGGACCAGTTTTCCCAACAAGGATGGTGTGAGAAGTCTTGGGAGTTTCCCTCCCAGGTGGTCCCACAGAAGGATGAACAGAGATACTGTACTTCTCTGGAGTCATCAGTGGAACCCAGATGTACCAGTTAGGGTAGTTTTGGCAGTTTGAAAACACATCTGAAAGTTACTTGAAGCTTCTCCCATCAGGAGGTGGAGTCTGTGCCTCCTCCCCTTGAATTAAGGGCCTGCCGCTGTGACTCTGTGATGAGTAGAATGTGATGAAAACAAGTAGAATGTGTGAGCTGCGAGGCTGGGTTAGAAAAGGCTTTACTTTCCTCTTGGTTTCTCTTGGAACATTCTCTACGGGCCTTGGGCTACCATGTAAGAGATCTGACCTGACTACTCTGAGGCCACCAGATAGAGAGAAAGAGAGAGAGAGAGAAAGGGGGAGAGAGAGAGGGATAGAAAGAGAGAGAGAGAGACAGAGAGAGAAGGATGCATGGGGAGCCCCAGCCCCAGCTGTTAAGTCTTTCAGCCCAGGGGCCAGACATAGAAGTAAAAATACCTTCAAAACGACCCCAGCCTCAGCCCCCAACAAACCCACTGGATCCGTGAGCCAAATCCTTGTTTTTCTTTTAAGTCACAATTTGTGGATGTCTTTGCTACGTAGCATCAGATTGAATTTGTGGCACGTAGCAGAATACCCAGCTAAAACACTGAGCCTCGTTTTCTTACTGACATGAAGTGTGGAGGTAGTTGGTTCTGGGGTTCATTCCTTCACGTGCTCAGTGAGGTCAGGGATCTGAGTGAGTTTCTTTCTTTTTTTATTTTAATTAATTAATTAATTAATTTTTGGCTGTGTTGGGTCTTCGTTTCTGTGCGAGGGCTTTCTCTAGTTGTGGCAAGCGGGGGCCACTCTTCATCGCGGTGTGCAGGCCTCTCACTATCGCGGCCTCTCTTGTTACGGAGCACAGGCTCCAGACACGCAGGCTCAGTAGTTGTGGCTCACAGACCTAGTTGCTCCGCGGCATGTGGGATATTCCCAGACCAGGGCTCGAACCCGTGTCCCCTGCATTAGCAGGCAGATTCTCAACCACTGCGCCACCGGGGAAGCCCCCTGAGTGAGTTTCTTCGTGAACATTTTGGCTTTATCCTCAATACAGCAATACTGTGGCTGCAGATCCAAGTAACAAATTCTCACACAAGATCTAAAGGTGGGCAGGAAGGGGCATTTCTGCCCTGTGTGTCTTTCTTTTTATGGAAGACCTTTCCAAAAATCTCTTCTGCAGAATGCCTTGGGTCCCATTGGCTGAGACCCAGCTGCCAGGGAGGCTGGGAAAGTGCGTATCTCATCACTGTAGCCTCTGAGTGGCTCTGCCACCATGGAAAAGAGGGTTGAGGTGGCCGTTGAGTAGAGAACCAAAAGTCTTCTCTAAAAATGAGTTTCCACAGGCTTCCCTGGTGGCGCAGTGGTTGAGAGTCCGCCTGCCGATGCAGGGGTCGCAGGTTCAGTGCTGCGGTCCGGGAAAATCTCACATGCCGCGGAGCGGCTGGGCCCGTGAGCCATGGCCGCTGAGCCTGACCGTCTGGAGCCTGTGCTCCGCAGCGGGAGAGGCCACAACAGTGAGAGGCCCGCGTACCGCAAAATAAATAAATAAATGAGTTTCCACAGAACTGAAGTTTCCTTGCTGGGTGGAAAAGTTTTATTTTATTTTAATCATGACGAAAATCATTCTAACATACTCCTGTGATACCTTTCCTTCTGGCTCCTTTACCGGGAACTTGCTCTTGTCCGCGTTCGAGGCACTGATTCTAAATCTGGAGCAGCGATTTGTCACCAGCGTGGGAGAGGCGCCTCGTCCCCTCAAAGCTGCTTTGCTGTCATTGCCATCCATGGGGACCACTGTGTTCTTACCCTGGCCCAGTTCTGGACTCTCCTCTTGGTTTGGTGTCTGGAGGTGTTTGCATTTGGTACCACCCATAAGGGCACAGAGCATGCTTTGAATATATGCTTCACGTGTTAGTTGTCTATTGCTACGTAACAAACTACTCCCAGACGTAGCAGTTTAAAACAGCCAACATTTATCATCTCACGCAGTTTTTGAAGACCAGGGATTTAGGAGCGGCTGAGATGGGTAATTCTGGCTCAGGGTCTCTCGGAGATTGCGGTCCAGATGTCGGCAAGGGCTGCAGCCATGTGAAGGCTTGAGAGGGGGGTCTTTCCCACAGCTTCATCTCGTGGCTTCTCCAGGGCTCCTGGGTTCCTCTGTGTGGCAGCTGGCTTCCCACAGAGCAGGTGGCCCAGGAGAGAACCAGTGTGTCTTGTATAGCCTAGTGGAGTGACATACCATCACTTCTCTGTATTCTATTGGTCACACGGACCAGCCACGATCCAGTGTGGGAGGGGCTGCACCAGGGCTTGAAAACCAGGAGGGGAGGCTCTTTGGGGGCCACTTTGGAGGCTGACAACCATGCTTCTTTTTTTAAAATTGAAGTATAGTTGAAGTACAATATTATATATAAATTACATGTGTACAATATAGCGATTCACAATTTTTAAAGGTTATACTCCTTTTATACTTATTATAAAATACTTGATATATTTCCCATGTTGTACAACATATCCTTGTAGCTTATTTTATTTACTTTATTTTATTTTTGGCCACACCTCGCTGCTTGCAGGATCTTAGTTCCCCGACCAGGAATCGAACCTGGGTCGTGGCAGTGGAAGCACTGAGTCCTAACCACTGGACCGCCAGGGAATCCCCTTGCAGCTTATTTTATACCTAATAGTGTGTACCTCTTTATCACCTATGCCTGTATTGCCCCTCCCCCTTCCCTCTCCCCACTGGTAACCACTAGTTTGTTCTCTAGATCTGTGAGTCTGCTTCTTTTTTGTTACAGTCACTAGTGTTGTATTTTTTAGATTCCACATATAAGTGATATCACACAGTATTTGTCTTTCTCTGACTTATTTCACTCAGCGTAATGCCCTCCGCACCCATCTACACAACCACACTTCATAAACTGTGCCGTTCTGAGTTTCTGCTCTGATTTGTGAAGAGAACATCTAATTGTTTTTTTCCCACTCCCACTTTCTCCCATTTTTCGATAACTATACCCCCTCAGATGCCTTTTTACCTTTACCGTGTGGGCTTCCCCAGGTTTGGGTGCTCTGAACACCTGCCCCAGGCTGGGATAACCTGTGCTCCTGAGTACCCTGCGAGGTCGGCCCCTGCTGTCCTCTGCGGGCCTCTGCCTGCGACCACACCTGGGCTTGGCGTCCTTGCTTCCTTTTCCAGCTTCTCCGAGCCCTTCTCTGTTTCCCCTGAGAGCACCTGCTTAAGAAAACATGTGCTTCAGAATCCTCGTCCCAGGATCTGCTTCTGGGGACGTGCCTGAGAGCTGGGGTTACTAGAGTTGATGACATCTTCAATTTTTTTTCCTTTTTTTTTTTGCGTTACACGGGCCTCTCACTGTTGTGGCCTATCCCGTTGTGGAGCACAGGCTCCAGATGCGCAGGCTCAGCGGCCATGGCTCATGGGCCCAGCCGCTCCGCGGCATGTGGGATCTTCCCAGACCAGGGCATGAACCCATGTCCCCTGCATCGGCAGGTGGACTCTCAACCACTGTGCCACCAGGGAAGCCCAACATCCTCAATTTTGAAGCTATGCCTGTGCTTGCAAACTCCCTCTGAAAAGGAATAAGAGAGAATTTCCTCTTAAGATTACTCAAGATTTTAAAATCAATAAAGAAACATTTAAAATAGACATAGCTGTATGATAAAATACTAAAAAGTTTACCCAACTTATATCCAGACAAAACTATAATTCAAAAAGATACATGCACCCCTATGTTCATAGCAGCACTATTTACTATAGCCAAGACATGGAAACAACCTAAATGTCCATTGACAAATGAATGGATAAAGAAGATGTGGTACATATACACAATGGAATATTACTCAGCCATAAAAAAGAATGAAATAATGCCATTTGCAGCTACATGGTTGCAACTAGAGATTATCATACTAAGCAGAGTAAGTCAGACAAAGAAAGACAAATAGCATATGATATCACTTATATGTGGAATCTAAAATATGACACAAATGAACCTATCTATGAAACAAACAGAACCATGAACATAGAGAACAGACTGGTGGTTGCCAAGGGGGAGGATGTTGGAGGAGGGATCGACTGGAAGGTTGGGGTTAGTAGATGTAAGCTATTATATATAGAATGGATAAACAACAAGGTTCTACAGTACAGCACAGAGAACTATACACAATATCCCATGATAAACCATAATGGAAAAGTATATATAAAAAAAGAATGTATAACTGAATCACTTCGCTGTACAGCAGTAATTAACACAACATTGTAAATCAATTAAACGTCAATAAAATAAATAAAAGGAAAAAGGGTGCCCAAATAACAGAAAATGTGCTGTACATTAATTTTCCTGTTAAACCACCCTTTCCTCTCTGCTTTGTTTGGGCTCCCACGACCCTGAGAACCTAGAGAGTCAGAGAGCCCGACATCATATGTCAAGGACATGTCTGGGGGCTCTGGCTTTTGAAGGGCATGTGTTGAACCCACTCTGCCATAAGGAGCTATTAAGCTCACTTCAAACCTTTCTCTAGGAGGCTCTTGGCTGTTCCCAAGTCTCTGGAAATGTGAAGAAGTCAAAACAACTTCCTCCGAAAATAGCCATGCATTTGGCTGACGATGGAGGAGCCTTGATTATGTAGCACATGTTGGTACTGAGCTCCCAGCTTCTCATCCAAGCGAGGCACAAGGTGAGGCTCAGAAGACATCCTCATTAGCTCCAGAACGGAGTAGAACTGAGCTCTGTTCCCTCTTCAGATACCTGCAGTTTCTAGTGTTTCCATCATGATCCTGAATCATTTGTGGGCTGTTTAAGGAGCAGCAACCTCATAGACACCCCGTTCACCAGCCGCCAGCCCAACCTGCTGCCTTGGCCCATGGTTGGTTTACAGCCATTTCTAGTCTGCAAAGACACGAGTCCCACTCCCGCAGTGACCACTGTGGACTTTGTGGTGTGTATCTCTTAATCTTGTGGTTTGTTCTGGGAGCCATATTTTCTCCATGGACTCTCGGGAACTCCCTTTGGGACCCATTTAGAACCCCAGACTGGGGAACTTCCCCCAGCAATGGGGCAGTTCATCTGGAATGCATGTCTATGCAGAAGCGGCTGCCTGACACCTTGGCATCATTTATTCCCAACGGAGCTCTTCTCTGCAAAGGTGTGGAGAAACCTGGAAACAACAGGCTTTTATTCAGCCCTGCTGTGGAAACCCCTCTATGCAAACCTCCTGGGAAACCCCTTTCTCCTCGTTCAGAATTGACCCCGCACTATTCTCCCCACCCTCTTGAATCCCCTGTCCCACCTTTCATAGTAAGTGTCAGAATGCACGAAATCCTCACAAACGCTTGTTTCTTCTGTGTTGATTGCTTCAGTGATATCTGGAAATTTAAGTTCCCGGGCCCAGCATCTTTTTATGTTTGTCTCATCTCTTTTTTTCCCTAAGACCTTTCCCAAGACCTTTCTTTAGTGTCTTGTTCAAACTAAATCTCTTTGAATTTTGCCAAATTAATGCCTTGTTTTCTTTAGGAGTTTCTTAGACCAAGATTTTGACTGGATCCACAGTTTGTCCACAAAATAAATAAATTTACCGTCAATTCAGTCAAACTAGGGCATTTTCTTTTCTATTTTTCATTTTTTCCTTTGTCAAGTGAGACAAAATGATCAGACTAGAGTAGGGCTGTCTAAAGACTCTGAAACATTCTCACTGGATTGTTTTGAAATTTAAATGAAAGCCTGGTTATCATTACAGGTGATTATTTTATGTATAAAGAGGTTAGTAGTTGCGAGCGGTAAAGAACAGATTTAAATAAAGCAAAGGTACACAAGTGTCTCCTGTGTTGCAGGAATTTCCCTTGCTTTCTTTGAATCACCTGCACAAGGAGGTGGTAGCTCCATGGCCCCAACGTCAGGGCGCCATGATGCTATGGGCTCTGATAGAAATCCATCATCTGTACACATTTAACCAGCATACATGTTGATTCACTAATGAAGGGAATTACACACACACACACACACACACACAGCTATTCCAGGGAGGGCTGCTTTCAGAGAAACATGCCGCCATTTGCCTATTCAAATTCACAAACATGCCACAAACCATTGTCCTTGGTGACTTCCAGCTCAACCAGTGAGGCTGGGAACAGTCTCTGACGAGAAGGAGACTGGTACCTCGTGGAACTGTGATGATGCTTCACATCAAAATGGCTTGGAACCCTCTTGGTGGGGTGGGGTGGGGGTTCTTTTATTGAAAAGGAAGATGTCCCCCAAGTGGGAGAATGATCATTTACTACTATGTTTAGGGAAAAATGTCCTCACTTAAAGCTGTGCCTTTGACCCATTTGGACTTTGTCTTAATTCAGAAATAAAGGGAAGCATGATGAATTCAACAAATATTTCTGAATGTGTTCTATGTTCCAGCACCTGGTAGGCACCATAGGAAAGTCAAAGATGAAGCTGACTTGACCTCTGAATTCCAGGAGGGCACCGCCTTCCAGGAAGAAATTTCATGTGTGTATATGCGTGCGCGCGCACACACACACACACACACACACACACCCAGTACCATACAATGCCTGTTAAGATATAGATTCTGAGGATCTAAGAGCACAGAGGAGGAAGACACAGCAGCAAACTACCTTCCACAGTTCACACAACAAAGGTCTGGGTATCCCATCCTGGGTCCTGGCGAGCTGTCCTCACTCACTCAGGGGCTGGGCTGCTGGAATTGCCCGTCTTCTGTAGCTGCCTCCTCTGGATCATGTGGCTTCTGAGGTTGCTGTGGTGGGAGGAGGGAAGGACTTGAGAGCTGTGCTCTTCCTGGAAGTGTCCCCATCACTTCCATTCACCATCACTTCATTGTCAGAGCAAGGTACGCTGGGAGGGAGGCTGGAGAGTGACAGGGATCGCACGGATAACAGCAGAGCGGTAACTGCTCTGCCCCAAAACTAAAACTCGTGAGGTCCTGCTGTGTTGTCTGCCTCCCGACCCCCCGAAGGAAAGTGCTTCTTGTCTGTGCCTTGAAGAAACAGTAGGTTCTAAAGTGGAAAAAATACATGAAGAGAAAGGAAGAAATTCTATCACAGATGCTTGTGGGGAAAGGGTTGGAAAGAAAGAATAGGGCCGCAGCAGGTACAAACTTCCAGTAATAAGACAGAGGAATCCTGGGGATGGAATATACAGCACGGTGACTATCGTTAACAATACTGTATTGTAGACTTGAAATTTGCCAACAGTAGATCTTTTTAAAAAATTAATTTATTTTTAAAAGTTTATTTATTTTTATTTTATTGGAGTATAGTTGATTTGCAATGTTGTGTTAGTTTTAGGTGTATAGCAAAGTGATTCAGTTATACATATACATATATTCATTCTTTTTTAGATTCTTTTCTCACATAGGTTATCACAGAATATTGACTAGAGTTCCCTGTGCTATAGAGTAGGTCCTTGTTGGTTATCTATCTTATATATAGTAGTGTCTGTATGCTCACCTCAAGCTCCTGATTTATTCCGTCTTCCTACATTTCCCCTTTGGTAACCATAAGTTTGTTTTTTATGTCTGTAAGTCTGCTTACAGTACATCTTAAAAGTCCTCATCACAAGAAAAAAAAATTGTGACAATGTGTGATGATGGATGTTAACTAGGCTTATTGTGGTGAGCTTATTGCAAAATATATTTAAATATTGAATTATTATGTTATACACCTGAAACTAATAATGTTATATGTCAATTACATCTCAGTTGAAGAAAAAATGAAAGAAACTCAGAGCAGGTTTGGGAAATGGGGAGGGATCCAATCTTTAGAGACGTCAGGGCTGAGCAGCAGGTTAGAGCCGGGCCGTGAAGGGCTTGGGTGCCATAGTCAACTGTAGGTTTTGTCTTCCAGGCAATGGAAGCCTGTTGATGAGCTTCGCTCAAGGAAAGAGCATCTTAATTGTCATCGTTACAGGGGCCGCCATTTATCCAGACCGTCCAATGCAGGGGGCACCATGCTACATGCATTATCTACGTGTATTATCTACATGCATTATCTCATTTGATTCTCATCGTAACCCTGAGGGGCAGGTGCTTTTCTTATCCCTACTGTACAGGTGAGGAAACTGAAGTTCAGAGAGGATAAAGAACTTTCCCAAGATGTCACATTGCAAGCAGGTGGTCGAGAAAACCCTATTTTCTTGAAAATAATTTAAAACTGGGTGGAATCATTGCTATTATTATGATTATAGGTATTTTAAGAAAACCACTGTTCTAGTTCCAATTTTAAGAAAGACCAAGAGCCTGCTAAGAGTCTTGTGTAATAAGATTAAAATGTGTATGCAGTTTACTTTTATTGCAACTATCAACCAGTGACCAGTAACTTAAATGAACCCTGCATCTGGACAGAGGAGATGAACAAAACGGACTGCCAGGAGAAACACATGAAGGTAGAGAGTGAATGTGGAGACTATTTAATCAGCCAGGGGCACCTCCATTTCACTCTGGAAACAAGCCAAGCAATTTACATTACAAAGCCCTGTCCAATAGCACGTGATTTTGCTTACTGAATTATGGCTCCTTCTTGCAAACCTTTTTTTTTTTTTTTTCACTTTAACAGGGAGCTTGGGAGCTGCCCTTCTAGAAGGATCAGCGTTCCTTGTGCTGCTACCCCTCTGGGATATGATTACCAGAGATAAGAATGCTTTGCTTGAGCTTTATTGTCCAAATAGGGAAGCCACGTATAAGCAGTAGTTCCAAAAGGGAGCACTTTTCGTTTACATGACTTATAGGTGGTGGCTGCGTCAGAAAGGCTATGATTTGAAGCAGGGCAGGAAGAGTTTGTAGGGGACGTAGCTAGGAAGCAGCCCTGGGCTCCTGATTGATTCTCCACCCTATGGACTGCCTACTGTTCCGCCTCCTGAAGAGTGTAGCAGACACACGTCCTGTGGCTTCCAGTACCTTCTCCGTGCTCTTGACCAAAGACAAGGGATCCACAGGGGACCACTTTGGCAAGGTGGCTCAGCACTTTCCCCCTCCAGTTTTCAGTAACCAGCCTTTGAGACAGGACTACTCTTGCTTCTCATCAGTAAGCCCCCTTCCCAGATCCCATCCATGCAGAGCAGGTGTTTGGTGAGGGAGGCTGGGGGCAAGCTACAAAGTAGTGTTTCTGTCCTTGTTCCCCTTATGCTATAGAGGCAGAGAGAATGCACAGGTGCCTCCTACGTTACCTTAAAAATGTTCAATTAAAATGACACCTTATTAAAATCGTACTGTACATACAGAGGCGTACACAAATGAAGCTCCCCCTGGTGTCCTCTTCCAGTTATTGCTGCCACCCAGGCAACCATGATCTCAACTTCTCATACCGTAGAGCAATTTTTCCTGCCTCCAAATGCTTAAAAATGGAATCCTTTTTGTACTGACCCTTGAAGTTTGGCTTCTTTCATTCAGCATCCTGTTTGTGAGATTCATCTGCATAGTTGTGGTTCAGTCGTTCTGATGGCTGTATACTATTCCACTGTAAACCAATTCCCAACTGCTTTATCCATTCTACTGTTGATGGGTATTTGATGATTTTCAGCTGGGCGCCACTCAGAAAGGATGATGCTATGAATGTTCTAGTTCACGTCTTTTGTTAAACACATACGTGCATGTCTGTTGAGAATCTACCTAGGGATAAAATTGCTGGTGTGTACATGTCTGGTTTTCCAAAGTGGTTTTAGAAATTGACACCAGCAGTGGTTAAGGATTCTGGTTGCTCTAGATTTCATTAACACCTGGTATTTTCCAAATTATATATTTTGGCTCTGCAGCAGAATTACTCTCAAAGAGCAAGGATCTTTGATCTCAAAGAACAAGGCCTGGGGTAAGAATGATTTGGTTAATGTCCTGGAGAAGTACTCAACAACCCATCTCTGGCTGCCCTGCTCAGACCCAGCCAATGGTGCTGGTAGTGTGACCGTGATGATTTCTAAGCTCCAGCCCTCCCTGCTTCCTTGAACACCACAGAGGGTCCTGGAGAATCCTTCTAGAGGCAAATTTGTGCGGATAACTGAGAGACTAGTCAATGGCTATGCTTCTGCCAGAGTGGTCCCACCTCTTCCCCTCCCTGTCCTTCCCTCCAAGGCCAGCCCAGAAGGCTCTCGAGGAAGCCAACGGCTACGCCTCTCTTCCAATAACTCAGCATCTCCACTACCTGCCCGAAAGCCAGAGCCTGCTCTCCTGGCGTGCTCTGTGCCCCGGCTTGCTCGTCAAGACAGAGCACGGCGAAGCCGCCACATAATCATTTCCAAACATTAAAATGGCCCCATTGTCATTATAGCAGGGAGATTGAATTCGTCTCATCAAAGCGGAGTGTGACAGGTGACTCAATAGGACAGTGCCAAGCGCGGAGGCAAGAAGATTAACAGGGCACTGATATCATTATTTCCGCCTATCACAGATTCGGCAGGGAGGCAATTGTAATTTCTGGGCTTATTAGTCTACATTCGGAGGGAAAAACCGAGTGATAAAACTCACGGTGACAGCCAGGCATTTGTGCAGCAAGTACCATTAGAAAATGCCAGTGTGCCTACGTCCTCATAATCCTCACTAATAGAGGTTAAAGCCGGGCACAAGGGTACCTTTATCAGCCATCAGTCCACTGATAGCATTTGCATTTTTAAGTTAAATATAGTAAGTAAAGGAGTAAAGTCGTTCTTTGCAGTTGGGACAGTTAATTTCACACTGGAATTAGAAAGCAAAGCCAAAAATTTCCAGTGTCTTCTATCTCTTCCATCACTTGCAGGAATCCTCCAAGTAAAGAGATGAGTGAACGGCATTGAGAACAATGTTACCAGTGGTATCTGTTGCCCGTGAAACCGTGGATATGAGCACATCACTAAACTCCTGAAATTAGATCTCTGTCCCCCCACTCCAGTCAACAGACAATGCAGCTCAAGGACTTAAAAACTAACAAATGCAGTGGAAAATATCTTCCCGTGTTTAACAAACTCCCGTCTTAACCCTCTTGATGCCATCCAGAGCTATATTAAATCACATAAGGAGACTCCAAAGAGCTGGGGCCGGCGGGGAGCGGGGGAGACGGTATAACTATTGGTGACGACATGCAGTACCGCCTATTCTGAGGGCCACTTCCCAGAAAAGCCTTCCTAGCCCCGCTGATTTCCAGAAATCTCCTCTAATTAACACGTTTCTATATCAGCATTTTTCAGGGCTTTGGCAATGAAAGAGAAAATTAAGAGATTCTTTTTGGAGATAGTAGCAGAACTAGAGTTTCATAGCTAAATATATATTCATAGCTAGATGATTGAAAACATCATCTAGGTTGGGGGAAAATATTCGAATTCTGATTTTATTTTGTTGGAAAAATATTACAGGTGGCAAGCCATTACTTTTTCACATTTAAATAAATGAGACCAATTAAGAAGACTATGTAATTCAATTCTTGAGTGAGTGCCACTGAATTCAATTTGTTTCAGGTCAATGAATATAATGCAAAGTTATTAATAAAAAGGTCAGGGGCTGCGTAGAAAGCCCTGTACATCAGGGGTAATTAGTACACATTTCCAGTGTACTGTTGTGCTGGTATATTGTGGAGAAAATCTTAGCAGGATTAGATGTTGATACATTTTCAAGTCCGTTTTTCCTCCCTTACCCCTCTTTAATAAAAAAGCCTTAAATTGCTCTCTCCAGCCATCTCTGTCTCTGTCTGTTCTTTCATCGTGCCCTGGAGACGGTTTAGGAAACCACCCATACCAGCGGGCAGGGCTGAGCGCACGCTCTGAGGAACCCCCTGGGCGGAGCGGCGTCTGACTCGGGAGAATGCAGGCACCCACTCGCCCCCATCCTGAGTTACAGAATCTGATCCAAGTTCACCGAACGAGACGAATGGGAGGAGCGGGCCAGGCACTTTCCTATCTTGTTTCGCGAAGGAGGAAGGAGAAACGTGGGGAGGAAGATTTGCGGCCCCAGACATTCAGGATATTGCTCAAATACCTCTGGGAGGAGGACGCACCTCATCTTCCATCCAACGTAATGCGAGGCCGCGCCCTCGTCACACACCTGAGCCCTGAGCCTGGCGGTGCTCTCCCGAGCTTCCGGAATCCACTGTGGCTTCAGAGGCAGATGCGGACAAGTTCTCACAAGTCCCCACCTTGGCCCAAAGCCATTCCTGCTCAGCACTCTGCAGGCAGGGAGAGCCTGACTCTGGCTGAGTCCGGTGGGCCCGCTGTGGGCAGGTGCGCTTTCCTTGTCTCGGGGTTTACTTCTGGGGGAAACCAATCCCAGACAAGGGACGAGCAGCAAGTGGGGGGAAGGGGGGCAAGGTTGTGCTGACCCTCAGCCTGGGGGGGGGGGGCTTGCTGGCCTGAGTACCGCGTGTGCTCAACCCACAGTGACTGCATCTGACGGCCTGTCGCCCGAAAGCTCCAGGGGTCCTCAGCGGTAACTGCCTTGACGGCCCATGGGCTGCCCTGCATGGGCTGTATCCCTTCCCTGTGTCCCCGCCCCCTCCTCTGCTGGGGTTTCCTGGGGTCCCCTGCCAAGGGATCATCTGCTTGCACCTGACTCCCCATCTCAGGATCTGCTTCTGGGAGAAGGCAACCCAAGACAGCCGTCAAGACACGGTCTGCAGTGTAGCCTCAAGAACTAGAACACTCCATGTCCTTCCCTGGAATATGCCAGTAGGCGCTTTTTATAACAGTTTCATAAACCAGTGTCGCATACAGGTATGAAATATTGATCGGCCTCAGTGTGTGAATAATGAAAAATAAAAACAAACCCAGCCCATTTTCCCTCCCAGAGATAGTAGAGGGAAGCAGAATAACAGGAACAGAAATTCCCCGTCCCCTCTGACAAGATGCAAATAGGAAACCAGAATATGAGGCTGGCGCTGCTGCTGACACATGGCTGAGACATTACTTTAGAAAAATGACTTGCTTTTCGTGCTTTTAGAGAATATTTAAAGATATCCTGTCACTCAAGATTGCTTTAAAATGGCTAACATTTTATTTAAAAATTTGTAAAAAACTGCATATTTGAAAGTAAATGAAACTGCCTTTTTTTAATGTTTAAATTTTTAATGTTTAAAAATTTTAGGATTTAAATTTTTTTTAATTTTCTTTTCTTTTTTTTTTAACATCTTTATTGGAGTATAATTGCTTTACAGTGGTGTGTTAGTTTCTGCTTTATAACAAAGTGAATCAGTTATACATATACATATGTTCCCATATCTCTTCCCTCTTGCATCTCCCTCCCTCCCACCCTCTCTATCCCACCCCTCTAGGTGGTCACAGAGCACCGAGCTGATCTCCCTGTGCTATGCGGCTGTTTCCCACTAGCTATCTATTTTACGTTTGTTTAGTAGCGTATATATGTCCATGCCACTCCCTCACTTTGTCCCAGCTTACCCTTCCCCCTCCCCAGGTCCTCAAACTCCCTTCTTAAGTGTTTTTAAGCAAGAACTTAAAAGTTTGAGTTCTTTTTTTTTTCTCCTCTCGGTTTCCATTCTCATTGTGGCCTGTTTATATGTCAATAATTTGAAGGGTATGTATGTTTTATAGGTGGTTTATATCCTTTGTAAGTGTGGTAGAGGTAGCTAGCTGTTGACCAAAATCAATACTTTCTGTCCATAAGATTTTGTTGTAGTTGGGAAGTGGCTGCCCAGGAAGGGACTATGTTTCTCAGTTTTCCTTGCAAACAAGTGTGAGCATGTGACTGGCTTCACAATGGAATGTGGGTGGAGGTGATGTGTGCAACTTCCCTGCTAAGGCTGTGAAGAGAGGGGGCTGCTCCCACTGGGCTCTCTCTCTCCGGCTGTCGACTTAGTAAAAACAGGTGAGGTCTTAGGAGATGATGGGGCCACAGGTGGAAGGAACCAGAGTCCTTGGTTCCTTGGTTCCTATGACATGGAGTGGAGGTGTCAGCCAACCGCCAGATGAATAAGAAACAGTTTCCTATCGCATTTCAGTCCTAATATACATTTTTGGAGTGTGTGTGTTATAGTAGTTTGACTTACCCTAAGTAATACAGTAAGGAAAGTTGCAAGGATAATTAAAATCTGACATGAGAAACGCACGATTCCTTGCAGCAGAATTCCTCATCAGGTAACTGGTTTGATGATGTCCTTGGTGAGATGCCTCTGATTTTTGGGAAACCCCATTAATGTGATCGGTTTTGATGTATCTCTTCTTCTGTGTTACCCTGGGAAACTCCTTATTCCTATAGAACTGCTTCAAGTATCACCTCCCTGATGAATTCTTCTCTGAGGCTCCTCCCTCTTTTTTTCAGTATAGTTAATAATTCTCTTCATTTTTAAAATTATTGCTCATCACTCTGTTTTTGCATCTTTAATATACTATTACAAATACTTGCCTACATCTGTTTCTCTAACAGACGTGCTATGGATTGAATGTCTCCCCTAAATGTGTACGTTAAAACCCTAATCCCCAGTGTGATAGTATTTGGAGAAGGGGCCCTTGGGAGCTAACAAGGCCATGAAGGTGGATCCTGCGTGATGGAATTAGTACTCTTTTAAGAAGAGACATGGGAGAGCTTGCTTTCTCTCTATCTCCCTCTCTCTCCACCATGAGCAGAATCCAGGAAGAGGGCTATCACCAGAACCTGACTTTGCTGGTACCCTCATCTCAAACTTCTAGCTTCCAGAAATGTGAGAAATAAATAAACATTCATTGTTTCAGCTCCCGAGTCTAGAATATTTTTGTCACAGCAGCCTGAACTGACTGAGACAAGATGTAAACAGACAAATGAGTTCCATGAATGCAGAAATGACACAGTATTCAGTTTTGTACCACTTCAATCTATATGGTGCCTTGCCCATAGTAGGGATGTAATATAGACTTTTAGAATGAATAAATAAATGGATCCAATATTTGCTAAAAATTGTTGATTTGATAATAATCAGAAGGTAAAGAGGATAATTCTGCAGTGGTGACTTGGAGTTTTAAATACTCTTGACCCCCATGATTCCTTGCTTGGGGGCACTGGTTTCTGACTCAGGCAGGCTATTCAGTTGGGTATCACAATGTGCCCAAGCCGAGATGTGTAAGGGCTCACAGAACGGAAGGCCCAGGGACAGAAGGGTCCTGGCAGGATTGGTAACTGGGGATGCTTTCATCTCCATGACAGCAGGTTCAGCCCTTGGCTAGAGCAGATTTCCACCTTTGTTTGAGAAACACACAATCATGGGCTCCCTTGAATTGAGAGTCTGCTTAAGTCAAGCAGAGAATGCAAAGCGGGCTATTAATGCTGGAAAGACCCTTAGGAATCGTTGGGTCCAACCCCTTTGCTAAGAGAGAATTATGGTTTGGCAAGCTCTCATCTCTTTTCTGAGGTCTCTCTCTACAGTCCCCGCAGTTATAGAGGGATCTGTCCTGTTACTTGTGAATGGAATCTTGACTATAGTTGATTGGTGCAAAGTGAGCCAATTAGAGTCTTTCTCTGGGAATTTTGGAGCTGAAGTGTGTGTCTTCCTCTTGGGGTCTGGGTTTTATGACATACTAGTTGGAAATTATCCAGAGCTGTACAGTTTTACCTCCTGGGCCAGAGGGACGGAAGAAGTAAATCCGTATCTATAGAGAGAAGAATGCTGCGGATGTAGAGAGGGACGTATCCAGGAGATGCAGAGAGTCTCCTGGGACTGAGCTATTGCTCCTGAAGCCAGGAGTATTCCTCTCACAGCTCTAGATGGTGGCCCTTGTTCCTGCAGAACAGGGGTCGCTCTGTATTTATGCCAGTTCCAGTTGGAACTGGAATAGGGGCCGCTCTGTATTTATGCCAGTTCCAGTTGAGTTTCTGTCCCTTGCAATCAAAACAGTCCTAACAAATAGGCTCCAAGTTTTAAAGAGGAGGAAGAAGAGCTGAGGAGGAAGGATGTATTTCATCACGTGACATTGGATGTAGATTCCATCCTGAGAAAAAGAGCATTCTTTAAATTACAAAAGTCTGTACCAAGCCACGGCTCAGAATATTAATGGCTTCTTCAAAGGGACTTTACAATAGAAAAATTTCCATCTCTTTTGTCTTTTTTTGAGGGAGAAGGTGATCATGGGGAACCTCGGCTGACATGGAGGCCTCAACCTCCTATCTGTCCATCAGTCTTCCATGGTCATCCCACAGACCCAGGCTTCCAAGGAAGTGGTGTGGACTCATGGCATTGTGTAGGGTCACCAGGAAGCTGACAGCCAATCCCCAGACACCTCCTTCACCTCTTGAGGTGTGAGCCCAAGCCAAAGAGTGATTATAATTCTCTCCAACATCTATTGAAAGAAAGCCATTTCCATTGTACATGGGCCCAAAATGGGAAATTGGAAAGAGTTCTGAGGTACAGCCAAGTGAATTTTCACATAAGCTTTGGAGTATATTCATATAATACAAGGCACCTTCTTATCAGCTACAGGAAAGTAGGCACAGCTCTCCTCTTAAAATAAAGAGAAATTTATGGACAAAGGATTATAGCTGCCCAAGCTGCCAAAAATGCTATGTTTGTAGAATCCAAGTCCTTTAGACACTCTTCCAAATCCAAGAACTAAATTTTGCTTTTGATATTTGTGTTGGACCTGTTACCCTATGCTTCCTGCCATGTGTGGTGACTGTGCATCAGGAAAGGCCATAACGTTAAAAGATGCTCGAGGAATTTCTTCTCTGTACTTCTACTTCTGAGGTCGGCATCCTCAGAAATAAATGCCGTATAACACATGAAAATCATGGTGGTCTTCCATGAGACCACTGTAGGTGGGTAAACAAGTTAATGAAAAATGAAACAAAACACCTCAGTGGCTTAGCCATGGAATAATGGAGCAATCTGAAGCTGTAGAGTGCATGAGTCCATTTTCTACCCTGAAATACACGCCCTAAGCCTGCCTCTCATTTTAGCTAAGGTAGGTTTCTCCTAAGTACGTTTCAGTGTCTTGTGTCAAGGGCCAATCAAACAGCTCTGCATGCCTCGTTAGGGTTCTTAGAGCCATGGGAGCTCGCTCAGCCATGGGTGCCCCCAAGTAGGCTAGAGCCAGGGATAACCCTCCAGCGGTGGCTGATAGGACTTAAAAGATAAATTTCTCAACTTCTAGTCTTTAGAAAAGACAATACAGAAGTACAATCTGCATGATTTCCCGGCAGAACTGAGCCTCAATTGCCTGCAGCAATAACAATCTCAGCACACAATTTACAGAATTTTTCTCTCCTATAAGGTTCTCCCCTTTCCCTCCCTGGAATCACCTCCCAAATAAACTACCAGCACCCAAGTCCCTAACTCAGGCTCTGCTTTTGCAGGAGCCAAACTAAGGCAGTGTATAAATCTATCTCCTTGTTTTCATTATCATATTGTCTCAGGCTAAATTCCTGCTCCTTGGTAAAATCGAGCTGCCCCAAAGACACATGGTCTTTATTATATGCTGGTGCTCTTTATTCTTCTACCCCAGAGTTTCAGGTGAAACCATTCCATTCTCATAAAGCTCTCAAAATCCGAGTTGCTAAGACTGTGCCACATGGACTTTCATGGGCCGTATGAACTATGAACCATGGCCAGTGGGACATCCCATTGGTAACATTAATAGAAATGGCTACTTATTTAACGGCAGCCTGCTCTGTGTCATGCCCTTCTGCTCTGTGTATTTATTTGGAATGTTTTTGCAGTGTAGGCATTAACAATCCCACTGCACAGAAGATGTTGAGCCTTGCCCCACCCAGATATGTGTGGATCCAAAGTCCATGTTCTTTCTATGGGTCTGTAATTTTTGAGTTTCCTCCACATTCTTCTACAAATTTTCCTGTGTCCTATTTGGTTTTCAGTCAATTAGACCACATTTGCCATTTGCCATAATAACATGCACTAGAGAAAAGGAAATATCCAGAACTTTAGATTGATAGAAATCTGAGCTGACATGCACACCAAGGGATCCCACCCCTATTGGAGTGGGATTTATGCAGATCAGGTGACAATATGAATTCTGGCCCACAGCCTTAACACAATGTTTCCAGTGGGTCCTCCCACGCATCTTAAGGTTATTTTCCCAGTACTCACGTGCATAATCAGGATGGAGATCCTTACCAGCTGGCAGAATCTTAATTGATTCCCCATTACACAGATGGAAATATTATGAAATGGTGGACCAAGTGGAAGGCCCTGAAATGATTCCTCCCCTGTCCTGGCCAAGATAGTGAATCAGAACACACCCCAGGAGGAATTGCATCAACTGTCAGAGACTTAAGAATACAGGGGTGGTTGTCCCCACCAAATCCTCATCTAATTTACCTATATGAGCTTCTGCAAAAACCAGGTGTATTATGGCAAATGACAATGAATACCGTGAACTTAACCAAATGATAGCTCTGATCACAGCTGCAGTGCTGAACATGGTATCTATGGGAACAGATAAATGTAGCCTTTGGTACTTGGTATGAATTGATTGCACTTGAGTATGTGTTATTTTCAATCCCCATCAGGAAGGAGCTTCAAAAGCAGTTCACTTTTACACGGGAAGGACAGCAGTACACATTTCCCTGTATTAGTCTAGTTATTAACTTCTTATAACTGAGGCTGGATAAATGATTTTTTTGAGAGAATGAATGGAAATACTGAACCCAGGAAGCATCCAGATTTCTAAAACTCAGGTCACTAGGTTTGCTCTTATCCTCAGGATCTATTTTTTCATTTATTAGCTCAGTTTAAGTGAAAGCTAGGACCTTCCCCAGAGTCCTTCATTACCAAGTAATTATGGTACAGAACATTTTTCTTTTAATTTTTTATCTTGATGTAATTTTAGACTTATAGGAAAGTTTTAAGATTAGTGCAAAGAATCAAAACTACAGTGAGCTACCACTTCACATCTACTAGGATGGCTAGGATAAAAAAAGACAGAAAGTAACAAGTGTTGGTAAGGATGTGGAGAAATTGGAACCCTCATATGCGGTTGGTGGGAATGGGAAATGGTGCAGCCATTTTTGGAAAACAGATTGACAACACCTCAAAAGGTTAAACAAAGAGTTAGCATACGACCCAGCAATTCCACTCCTAGGTATACACCCAGGGGGAATGAAAGCTTTGTCCATGCAAAAACTTGTATATGGAGGTTTATAGCAGGATTAATCATAAGAGCCAAAAAGTGGAAATAATCCAAATGCCCATCAAATGAAGAATGGCTAAACAAAGTGTGGTATATCCATGTAACAGAGTATTTGGCAATAAAAAGAAGTGAAGAACTGATATATGCTTACAAGCCTTGAAAACATCATGCTAAGGACAGAAGCTAGTCACAAAAGACTACATATTGTGTGATCCCATTTATATCAAATATCCAGAATCAGCAACTCTATAGAGACAAAAAGCAGATTTATATTTTGTAATATTAATACTTTTGAAGGATGCTGATCAGCTGTATTGTAGAAAGTCCCTTGCCCTTTTTAGGAAATAACACAAACATTGAGGCACACTCAGAACAGGGACCCGGACTTTGACCCCAGCAGAATAAAACTCATTGTCACTGCAATCAAATGCTTCTCCTCTACATTGACCATTATTTGAGGCTCGGATGGTCATTTAGTCTTTGTGGTTTTCTCACCTTTCCCCAGCCTCTCCCCTTAGTGAATTCCTACACCTCCCTCAGCTCCTGGCTTAAACGTCATTTTCTCAGGGAAGACTTTCAGGACACCAGGTGCCACCCTGGCTGGATTAGCTCTAGCTGCCCCACTGTCTGATCCCTGAACTGTTCCTTTCCTAATCACACCCCAACACTAATGAACTGACATTCGGTGTGATCGTTCTGTGGATGGTGAGCTCACTCCCTAGATCTCAGGCTCCACTGTCCTGTCCCCGCTGCAGCCCTGGTGCCCCCAGCACGGTGCCCACGAATCAAGATTGTCGATGGACAAACGAGTGAACAAATGGGTGATTGACAAGCGCTTTGCCAGAATGTCCTGCATGTTGTGATAGCTGAATCACAGCCCCTCTATGGATGCCTGAGTCCTAATCCCCGGAACCTGTGTATGTTACTTTATACAGCAAAAGGGACTTTTCAGATGGGATCAAGTTAAGGATCTTGAGATGGGGAGATTATCGTGGATTGTCTGGGTGGGCCCTGTGTATTCACAAGGATCGTTAAAAGAGGGAGAGATGGGGCCATGAGGACAGAAGCAGAGTGGGAGTGAGACAGCCTATTGTCACTAAAAACTGCAGGAGGCATGGAATGGGTTCTCCCCTGGAGCATCCAGAAGGAGCCAGCTAAGTTGACCCCTTGATTTTAGCCCGTTAAGCTATGTTTTGGATTCTGACCTCCAGAACTGCAAAAGAATAAATTTGTACCATTTTAAGCCACTAAGTTTGTGGTAATTAGTTACAGCAGCAATAGGAAACTGATCCACCTGTCGAATATAACTGAGCATTTCACAGGCATTCACAAGTATTGAGATAGATGCTAATGTTGATGACCCTCACCTCTGTCTCTGAGATGCTCTTACTGGAGATTCCGAAAATATGTTTGGCATTGCGATGACACATCACATTATTTGAGACTCAATGAGCCCAGTAGAATTGCTGGAAAGAGACAATTATCTGCTAGTGAATAAATATAGAATTCAAAGAAATATTGTTTTTTAAAAAAGAATCTGTTGCAGCTTTCTTACCTCTGCTATTCATAGGGAAGGTAGATCTAATTTACTAAAAGATAATATCAGGAATTCATAACTGTAGGTTTGTTAACACTTGCACACAGGTACAGTGATCCTGTGATATAAAGCGATACAAAGACGCCTGGCATTGCCTGGGAGAGGAAGGAGCCAGATAACTCGGCGCCATGGGCTAGAGCTCTGGACTAGGACGGCTCTGTGTCTATGCTGTGCTCCGTGATTGGCTCCATCTGCTCCTTCTGGGAATGAATCGGGAGCCACAGCTCATTTCGGGGACCCAGGGGAGGTTGCCTTTCAGCAGAGCGAGGGTTAGGGGTCCATTCGTGGGCATTGTCTGCCATCCAGATAAGTTGCAGGGATGTGACTCCTGGGGGTGACCCTTGGGGGCTCGAGGCTCAAGTGTTGCAGTGGTCGGAGGGCCAAGAGGAGGCTTGGATGATGGAAATTTCTGTCCCTCCTTCTGTGAAAAGCTGCCATGAGGATGGAATGGATGGTGCTATTGAAAACACTAGATCAGTGGGGCCGTGTGCAGGGGACGCACACACCACTTCTGCATTGTCGTGGACGTGGGCTTTTTGGGATGGGGGGCAGCAGTCATCCGCCGGAAAGAAGGACTCTGGTGGGCACTTAGGCAAGGAGGTGCGTAGGGGCAACGTTTCAGGAGGCACTGCCCTGGCTGTCTGGCCCAGGCCTAGACTCTGGGGCCCAGCCGTGATGAAGAGCTAGAGGCAGATGCCCGGATTCCAGGCGTGGCTCTGCAGCCACAGGCTGAGTGACCTTGGGCGAGTTCTTTTCGGGGTCTCGTGAGAGCCGCTATCTCAGGGGATCTGGGGGAAATCAAACGTCAGATGCTTAGAACAATATCTGGTGTGTAGCGATGCTCACATCCTGTTAGCTGTGATGACTTTGATGATCACGACCGTTCAAGGCCATCTGAGAGTGTTTCAGATGTTGAACCTTTGCAACCAATGATAGGCAACAAAAGCAAGAGAAGACCCACACCCTCCCCACCCCCGCAACCAGGATTGTAACCAGTGGAGCTTCCTGGGAAACTGGAGGAGGAAGACCCTGGCGGAAAGGACGGCCTATCTCTCCATCCTTTTGTTCTACATTTTCCCATATTTGAAACCCGGTCACAAATGCCTTGTGATTCGATGGGCTTCCTCCCGGGCCACCAAGGGTTCTCCTTGGCTCTCCTGTCCAGTGACCTTAGACCTTTAAAAGCCCTTGACTCTCCAGCCAGTGCTCTGGCCTCTGAGATGCCAATTCCCCTGCCGACGGCGACTACGGCGCCTGCCCTTGCGAGAAGCGGTCCAGAGCTCACGGGCGCACAGGGCTGCCAACTCCGTGCGCTCAACAGGTCCTCTCTGCGGACTATTAGGGCCAAAGGATAAATATTGACACATTAGACTATTTCCTCATTTATATTCTGTTGATTGTCTGGGCAATCTGATGGGGCAAAATTCCACTTTTCTGATAACCGATTCTCGACTAATAGAAACAAATAAAGTAAAAGCTTCTGTCCACAATGGATTGGGCAGACCCATTGTGCAGAACTGCTAATCGGATTAAAGCAACTCCTAGCTCTATTTGCAGCCACCAGACTCCCCGGAACATTTGCCACTTCCCAAGCCTACCCATCATGGTGGCTCTCTTGCCCTTGAAACCAAATGGAAAGAGGCAAGCAAAGGCTTGAGATTGCAGCAAATCCTCTCTTTAAGCAAACAAAGTGCAGGATGAGGAAATATACGTGCCTACCCCTTGCCATTAAGTGGACAGGCAGAGAGAGTGGATCTGGCCAACGAGCACAAACCAGTTTTCATTCTTGTAAAAAATTGATTTTTTTCTAATTTTCTTAAAAAAAAAGCGAACAAGGAGGAGAGGAGTGAACATGGTCTGTGCATCTACAAGAAAACTAGAAGGCTTGCAAGAGTCCTTCTGATCCAGCATTCGGGGGCAATGCATCTTTCTGATTTTGCCAATTTATCTAGAAAATATTACAATTTAATCTGTGTTAATGAAAGACCAACAGAGTAACAACGCCTGGGGTTTTATGTGTCTGGCTGGCTTCTATTAGCATTTAAATCTGCATCCGTTACATTAGTCCCTTAAAATAAACACAAACATTTATGCGAGTGACGATTCGAGTTAGCCTTAGTCAGTCTTAAATAATGTCACTCAACTCGGCATTTGGACCGAAGCCTGTGAATCATGAGGTATATTTTTGCCTACAGTCTGATAATTTTCAAAGCTATTGGCAACCTGGGAATTTTCCTTCCTTATCACCAGGGCTCAGCTAACTTCACTAAGACTAATCAGGCCGGGAATCATTCATTCAAGGATTGCGTGATCATGTTTTTCTTTAGCTGTGACAGCTGCCTCGGCCCTATTAGCAATGCAGATTAGGCAGCCTAATAGGTTAATGCAGAGCACGCGAAAATTAGGTTTAATCCCCAGTGAAATAATCTAACATTTTCACATTTCTTGATGTTGGGATAGAGACATTGCTGGTGACTCAATTAGGTGTAATGTAGATCAAAGCAAATTTACCTTCTGGCTGAACCCTCCCAATAGTTTAGACAGAAGAATGTAGCAAGGGCCCTTTACTAATTGGTGAATAGCCGTAGGGAAAATTGCACGGGGAACATGGAGGACGTGAGCCGAACTCTTCGAGCCTGGGACAGACGAGGGATGCATTTTGCAAGCATCCGCATTTATCCCTTGACTAGGCCTCCAAATGATGCTGCAGCTCGGCGCCCATGCAAGCACCTTGGACCAACCCATTCATCCTTCAGGCATAACTGCCAAACGTGGGACCACACACTCTCTCTTCCTCTGCACCTTTTGCATGGCCTGTCTAGGAGCATCACGACCGTGTTCTGAGTGGGCCTGCATTGTGAGGGGCACAGAAAGAGAAGGAGTGTGTCTAATGTTTCCATTCTGGCACATAGCACATCAAATGCTCATCTCTTTCCATCATAAAGGGAAGGAAACAAAAAATTACATGCCCTCAGTTGACAAATTATTTTTTTGCCCTGACATCTTAATTCTTAATCCTTGTGTGTGGTCAAATCAGTCTACTATAAGCAACCAATCAAGCAATTATTTCTAAATTATATTTGCCCAACTCACATTGATTGGCCATTCTTTTCTTATTGGGTTAGCTCATTAATTCTGAGCAGCTTACTTATTATGCCTTCCACATCATTTTCCTCCTGAGCCTATCTGCTCCAACCAGCCTGCTGATGTTTCAAGATGCCATACAGGGGGAAAAAAAAAAAAAAAAAAAACCCGACCAGTGATCTATGCATTGTCTCCTCTAGCAATTACAATTCACATTGCTGATTAACTTTGATGTGAGAACTAATGAGATAAGACAAGTTATCAAGGCGGGCCTGATCGTCATTTCATTTATGCAGCATTTGCCATCGGTGAGTGACAAAAAACTAATGAAGACGTATCTGACAGCAGGCTGAGCCCAGGCGGATTTCGGTTCCCCATCAGCAAGAGTTGTGTTCCCTTCTCCTGGTCTATCTGAGACACGTTGGAATTAGCTTAATAATGAAAACACTTCATCTAAATAGACACATGTTTACATTAAAATAACTACATGATAAATAGATGGCAGAGATTTTATGCCTTCTTGAGTCTAAACAACAAAGTAAAAATGTGTTCTAGGATTCACTAAATCATTCGGAGGGAAATTCAATTTCAGCTATTATACTTATCACTGAGTGAGTGTCCCCCTGTTTATGGGTAACAAATGTTGTTTTTCGGAGGGTTGGGGGGAAGGGATGCGATCTAGGCAGAATAGGAATGATTTACTTTTGTTAAGATGGTAATGGGCAGATAAACAGAAGCGTAATATTAGTAAAGCTAATGAACGATGTTGACATGGTAATAACTTAGGGTTGAGAAGATCCCAAGGAATGACATTTCCAGCTGGACATTTTTATACTTTGTCTTCATTTTCTGAACCGAGACCTCGGGGTCTCTGCTTTTTTACACATGTAAATGTAGTTCCAACGTTCTCTACATGTAACATGTATGACTTTAGGAGAATAAATCCAAAGCATTTCTCTGGATATATTCATGTGTTTTTTTTTGTTTGTTTTTGTTTTTACTAACAAATACAAGGAAAGGCAGATACTAGGCAGGAAATGTAAATTTTCCTTGGACACAATTTTTTGGGCTGAGCATTAAATAATATGAGAAAACACACACTTTATTAAATTGGTTAAATAAAGTGGTTACATGTGAACTTCAATAAAATTCACAAGTATTCTTATGGTGAAAAGGATTCCAGTGCATTTTTTTGTCTCTGTAATATTTTACCTTGTAAGTATGAAAGGAAGTAAAACGCTGTTTTTACAGATGACACGGCTTTCCCAATGAGTCTTTTGTTATTTTGATAAATCAATTCTAAAAATGGAAAAAAAGGAAAAATGTTCACTTTCCTAGAAAAAGGCTTTCTTCCCTAAAACATGAATACAGAATACATGCAAGTGTATTCTGGTTTTCACATATAAACATCATGGCATAATATTACACACAAATATCATGGGAAAAGCCGGAATAAAAAAGCAAAAACAAATTGTGGCATGTTAAAACGTATTTTTAAAGTCTCCTTTTTAAAAAATTGGTGGTAGTTCTTATTTCCTTTAGTCAAATATGATCCAGAATATTTGCAGGCTACTGCTCATAAATATCATTTCCAGTTATATTTTTTTGGACTTAAAAAAAGAAGAAATACATGAATGATGTTGGCATCTATACTCAAAATTTCTCCCCCTCCCCCAGCCACTGTCCCCATCCCCAGTCATCACAGACAAAAACAACAGCAACAAAACAAAACCCAGCAGGAACACAACCCTATGTTTCTTGAGGGGCTATACTAAAAATCTACCGAATCTGATGAAAATTAATCGCAAGTACTGTTTTAAGGGCGAAAAACAAATTAGGGCTCCAGTGAGGGATTAAGTGTAACAGCTCTTCTCAGAACCGCAGATAAATCCTATATATTAGAAGACACTATAAAAGTACTTTCGTAAGAGCTAAAGGCACAAGTGGAAAGTTGACCCCCAAGATGGTTTGATGATGGTGTGTGCTCAGTTTATAAAATTCTCCCTCTATAAAAGGAGCCTGTAAGTACAGTGCCCACTAAACACAGAAGCAATTGTCCTAGAAAAAGGGTTTCCAATTGTGACTCAAGTGACAAAATTAAACGCATCTGAACAAGGGCTGACAGATTTCTTCTCTGGAACCCGCCTCCTCGCCCTCCCCCCCATACACTAGCTTCTCTGGTAGCCCATCTCTCTCTCTCTCTCTCTCTCTCTCTCTCTCTCTCTCTCTCTCTCTCTCTCTCTCTCGAATTCTCCCCTGGTTGTGTTTATCACTCAATTCTAATGTTAATTAGAGACACACATCCGTATTAGTAACCCCCGTTTTCATCGGCACAGCCCAGCCTGAGGAATGAAAGCCCCGGAGTGTGTCTTCCTGGGAGCCAACAATGCAGGGGAGGCTGTATTCTTGCACACATATATGTGACATTCTTTCCTCCTTGGTGTTAATTTTCCCTTTCTGTGTACTCTTATTATGCTATCTCTAACATGAGTGGCGGATTCCTTTTTAGCCTATTTCTTTAATCTATTTTAATAAATAATTACAGGCTGCAACAGAATTTATTCATTCCAGAGGGCCACCTCCTTCACATTTTTTCCTGGAGGCTCAGCTCAAGGAGACGTGGTGATAATCAAGGGGGCCTGGAATCCCTTCTATACAATGTCGCTGGGAGCTCCCATTTAAAATGAAAACTGTATATTACACTTAAAAACCACACAAGGTGAGCGCCTCTTCCCTGGGGATACGTAATAACAAGGGATGCTCTGGTCCCGTCCTCAGGAAAGGAACCGAAGGGAAAAAAATGAAAGAGAACAGAAATCACTACAAAATATTTTAAAGCTATGAAACAAACCCCCTCCTTGAGTGGAAGAAAAAGACTCACACCCTTTGTCTTTCTTACAATCGGGACTCTTTCCCTGGGTTGTTTGAGAATTTTATTCTTAAATTAATCTGTTTTGTTAGTGTAATATTTGGGTTTTATTTTTTTCCTTTTATTCAAAATAAAAAGAGATCTTCTATTTTTTCACAATGTCTTCCATGTTCCCTAAGATGTATTGATTTAAATGCTCACAAAATAGGGTTTCCATCCCAGGGCTGGAGTCCCAGTCACCCAGCCTTTGTGACCCTCATACTACAAACTGGGTTTTATGGTGCTGAGCCCAGAGCTGAACGTTTTTCTTCATTCCTTCAAAATGCCCCCGCAGACAAACACACTGGGTACATTTCTCTGATCAACTTCACTTCTTCAAAATCAAGCTTTCCCCCGTCTTGTTCATGCATACTTAGGAGTGTCTGAAATAGGAAACTAACTTCATCGTTTTGCTGCTTAGCTGTCGAGTGGATTTGTAATATTTAGCTTTGGAGGATTGAAAGTAAATTCCTTTATTAAGTGCCTGCTTGAAGTGTGTTGCTAAACAGTTCCCCCAGTATGTATCCTAAAATTTGCTAACTGTGCTCCCTTCCCATAAATGATTTGATAACGGGAAAAAAAGCCTTGCTTTGAATTTATATATATTTCAGTCCTGACAAATGTTTTATTTAAAACCATTACGGTGCACCTTTTGATTTGGCGTTTAAAGTAAATAATATTTGTACATCTGAAACATACTTAAGACAAATGAAAAGCCTCTAGATGCTTTTGTGTGAGGTGTTGAAGGGGCTCTACAAACTTAAAAGGACAACCTCAGTGAAGCTCATCTTCATCTGGAAAAAAGTAGCAACTGAAAGCTGAATATATTAGATAATACACACTTGCCGAAGAGCATTCTCTTAGTGATTTAAAAAAAATTTTTTTTAAAGGAAAAAAAGAGAGAGAGAGAGAAATATTCTTGATAACCAACCCGAAGCTGGCCCGAGGGTCGCTCCATGCTAATTTTGTTTGAAACTGTTCAACTAACTCTGAATAGAGATCCATATTCAACAAAGACATAATTAATGGCAACATTTTCTTCAGTCCTGAGACATCATAACAAGATGCAAAGTACAAAAAGATTTTTATGGGAACTAATTTAAGGACAAAGGGTTGACCTCTCCCATTTCATTAACCAACTGAGAGAGGAAGAGAGAAGGCAGTGCTCATCCGCGGTTATTTCAAGCAGCTAATTTCAAAATGCAAATCGCAATCTGCAGATGTTGGAGGCTGATAGAGATATTTTAAAATATCATTTGTTCAATTTAAGGACATCAGACATTTGAATTTTAAATAAAAATCAAAACCAATTTTAGGATTCATTTTTAGCCGGGGAATGAATGTATTCATGGTGCGTCCAAGGTCTTTAGGTTAGCTATGTTTTCAAGTGTCTAAAACTATTCTTGTAAACCATTAATTTTATATATTATTTCCAAAACCTTTTAATGGAGAAGCTCCATTAAACTACACATTATTTCTGATTATTGTACCCAGTGAGAAGTAGTGTATTTTGAGTACAGAGTTGAGAAGGATGAAAGCCACCGTCCTAATCAGACACTTAATTCATGGATGTATTAAATAAAAAGCAAAGCTGTGCTCTGGACTCTACGGTTTGCTTTAGGCGGGACCTAAAATAAAATCTGAGAGATTAGCCTTTACAAAACATGCCTTGGGCATGAAAAATGGTTAAGTGCGTTACTCTTTTTAGAATTTTGACCTTTCCTAACTCCATTTTGGCTTTGATTTTTTTCTACAGCACTTTTCACTATCTGACTTACTATGTGTTTTGCTTGTCTATCTTTTTGTGTGTTCTCACTCCACTCACTGGGGTGTAAGTGTCAAGAAAGCAGGAACTTTTCACTGTCCCGTTCATTGCTGAATCTCCAGTGTCTAGGCTTGCCCTGTCCAATATAGTAGCTGCTGGTCACATGCTGCCATTAAAATTTTTTTTCTTCCAGTTTTATTAAGATACAATTGACATCCAGCACTGTATAAGTTTAAGGTGTACAACATAATGATCTGACTTACATACATCATGAAATGATGACCACAAAGTTTAATGAACATCCATCTTCTCAGATAGATACAGCATTAAAAAAATTTTTTTTTCCCCTGTGATAACTCTTAAGATTTATATTTTAGCAATTTTCGTTTATAATGTACACCAGTGTGAATTATATTTCTTGTGTTGTACATTACGTCCTTAGTACTTATTTATCTTCCAACTGAAAGTTTGTACCTTTTGACTAACTTCATCCATTTGTCCCTTGGCCATTTAAACGTAATTTAAAATTCGCTAATATTAAACAAAACTAAAAATTCAGTTCCTCAGTCACACTAGCCACATTTTATGCACTCAATAATTGCACGGGCCAGCAGGTCCCATATCGGACCCTGCAGATACACAGTGCTCTCATTGTCCATAATTCTATTGGAATGTGCTGGTCTAACAGTGCTTGGCACATAGCAGGCACTTAATAAATATTTGTTGAAATTGAATCTGAAGGTCTAGAAAAGGCTATTTCCAGGGATAAGGGATGTCTGATAACGTTCCCCTTGTGGTCATGTGCTTAGACCGAGCGAGGAAAGCATGGTTTACCAGCAAGCTCTTCCCGTGTTGTCCTATATAGTTTCATATATTCCATCAGTGAAGGTAGATGCCTGCTTCATGACCTCGCTTTTTTTCGTTTAGATTAGAAAAGACCATTCAATTCCTTTTTCATTTCTTCATGTAGGGCTTATGAGGTTGATTAGGGAAGATATTGTCCATCCCATTTTCAGATGGGAACAAGGGTTCCAGGGGGTTAACCCCCCTCCCTGCGAGACAGTGACCACTGTGGGGCTCATGCCTCCTCCAGAGTTTTCCCAATAGTGCATCCTCCGCATGTGCACCCACAGGAGTTTTGGGGAGGAACTTAATAAATGCTTCGGGACTTCCCTGGTGGCGCAGTGGTTAAGAATCGCCTGCCAGTGCAGGGGCCATGGGTTTGATCCCTCGTCCGGGAAGATCCCACATGCTGCGGAGCAACAAAGTCCGTGCGCCACAACTACTGAGCCTGTGCTCTACAGCCTGTGAGCCACAACTACTGAAGCACATGCACCTAGAGCCCATGCTCCTCAACAACAGAAGCCACCACAATGAGAAGCCTGCGCACTGCAACGAAGAGTAGCCCTGGCTTGCTGCAAGTAGAGAAAGCCTGTGTGCAGCAACGAAGACCCAGTGCAGCCAAAACCAAATAAATAATAAATAAATAAATAAAAAAGTGCTTCATTGAGTCGAACTAAGCAATAACAGTAAAAATAATGAAAATGGGTTTCCACTCATTAATTATCATCACCACCACAACCATGTATTAAATTTGACTAACTGGTGAGCACTGAGTGAGAACACATATTCTCTCATTAATCCTGACAGTAGTCAAATAATGCAGATAACGCTTTCTCAGACTGACCCCGGAGGAAGTGGAGATTGTAGGGAGGGAGGGGTGAGATGCAGGGAAGCATCTAGAAGAACAGTCCCGGGACTTGGACCAGAACCGTTGGAGCTGTTAGTCACTTTCTGCATGAGTGTTGAGGATCTGAGGTCAGATTTACTCTGGTTGACATTTTCACTTCCTTTCACCTTAGAACATCTTGTCTTCCTTTCCCCTCATAGATGGGGCCATGTTAGGGTGCAATCAGTCCTCCTGATATTGGGTATGAGGAAAGACAACATAGACTTTTTGGTGCCAAGATAGGGAGAAGAGTGTGTATTCATTGGGACCCGCCAAGGTCGGGGGGTGGTGCTGTCCAGAGTGATGCTGAGAGCACAGGAGAAGGGGGACCACGTGGGAAGGACCGTGTCCTCCAGTCCTACCTGCGCCCCTGCTGCTCATCAGTGCAGCTGGTTGTTATGATGATGGGGGACCCTGAGTGGGGACAGTGGCCCTGGCAATGGGAGAGGGCTTTTTGTTTATATAACCCTGGACAAAATATGTTCCCTTTGAGCCAGGCTCAAACTGTCCACACTGCCTCATGCTGGAAGGCATTCTCACACCACTGGCCCGATGAGTCTCTTGTTTCTCTGTTTTCTTCACCTTATCCTTGGTACCACAGGGAAATGGCTATAAAAATGGGGGAGGGTAAAAATACGGTTGGAACCCATGTAGAAATAGAACTCTGAGGTCTTGAACATATCAATACACAATCTTGACCAATGAACTGGCCTTTTGGAGAGATGTGGACTAAATATATATCTATGGATAGATTTGGAATGAATGTAGTAAAAATTACTAAGGAATGCTTTCTACTTATACTGCAAGGGAAGATTCTATCAGCAAAGGACAAGGGCTTGTGGGAATTCATGATTCTGGGGACCAAATCTCACCACCTGGAGATATTAGCCTTTGGGATTGTTTCCAAGTAAGGGGAAGTAGGAGGCTG
The DNA here is from genome assembly GCF_963455315.2 of Globicephala melas. Lineage (NCBI taxonomy): Eukaryota > Metazoa > Chordata > Mammalia > Artiodactyla > Delphinidae > Globicephala > Globicephala melas. The sequence goes on along the minus strand of NC_083328.1, from coordinate 41,361,379 downwards.
AAAGATTCTTGAAGACTCACAAAGAGGACAAACTCTACAGTGAACAAACATCTCTCTCCATGGCCACATATTTTAAGCCTCAAATTAGGACATCTGGTCACAACTGGTTAGCAACCAATTTCCAGGCCACTTGAGTGACAGGCTGGGAGATAAAGTTTGAATTTCTAGGTTGTAATAATGTTGCTGGGAGCACAATTTTTAAATCAAGGCGATCCCCGAAAATTGGGGATTTACGGATTTCGCAGATCCTATCCGTTTTGGGGTTTATTTATACCCTGTTTTATTTCTAATGAACTTGTTGTGACTTCATAAATAGAGCAACCGACCACATTTTGCCAAGAAAACATCTTAATTAGAAGTATAGTTAATACGAAGTGTAATGACCCAATGGTCAAAATGAAATAAGCCTGAAAAAAGAAAAATAAAATTTAAAAGGTATCACAAGAGGTAGACTGAGCCCTGGAGACAGTCAGCTGTAAAATACAATCCAATCGGGCTTCCCTGGTGGCGCAGTGGTTGAGGGTCCGCCTGCCGATGCAGGGGACACGGGTTCATGCCCCGGTCTGGGAGGATCCCACATGCCGCGGAGCGGCTGCGCCCGTGAGCCATGGCCGCTGGGCCTGCGCGTCCGGAGCCTGTGCTCTGCAACGGGAGAGGCCGCGACAGTGAGAGGCCCGCGTATCGCAAAAAAAAAAAAACAAAAAAAAACAATCCAATCAGTAAGCAACAGAAACAAAACAGCCCGGTATCGAAAGACTCATTTGGGGATTGATTTGGGTGACATTCTGAAGTGGAAGGAATCTGCTTTGCTTGAGGGTCCCACTGCTGTCCTTGTCAGCTTGTCACATGCTTCTGTCTCGTTCTGTTTTGATCACCATCAGGGCTTCCTCAGCCTCCCTCTGGCCGTGTGCCGGGTTGTCCGAAGGTGGTGGCTGTCACAGAATGGGTACTGGAGGACCGAAGAGAATCGGGGGGACGCAGGCAAGTTTCGTTCCAAAGTAGGCCGTGGACGGCTGTCTAGTGGAAACACGGCTGTCGCTGGACAGCCGTGAGGACCCGAGAGGGACACACCTGGCCCATCGCCTGACTCTTTCATGTCTTGAGTGCAACCTGGCTTAGTGGTCACTGTCACGGTGCCAATTATGACTCCCAACCCACTTCGGTCTCTCCGCTCGCCCTACTTGTCTTTTATTCTTGGCATGTTTTACCCTCTACGGGACTGTGTGCTTGATTTATTTCGGTTTACTGTTTACTGTCTGCTTTCCCTGCTGGGATGGAAGCTTTATGGGGGTAGAGATTGTTTTCTGTTTGGTTCGTAGAGACATCCTAAGTGCCTAGAACTGTAGCTGGCATATCCTAGGTACTCAGTAAATATCTGTGGAATGAATGGATGAATGGATTCCTTATGACTCCCCAGCTTGGCTGTGGACAGCAGTCTGTTCTGGACTTCTCTCTTGGCTTCTGGGTCTCACCATGGCTTGTCCTTCCCTTCCTCGTGTGATCGGATCAAGGCAACTTTCATCTTTTCTCCTAGAGCGGGAAAACTCTGCGAGTTATGCCTCTGAATCTTCTGCCACAGACCACACCCGTCAGCTCCCATCTCTCCCTTCCTTCCTGTTACCCAGGAGGCAATATTAGTAGATCTGGTTTCTGATTTAGAAAGACATGAGGCCCCCCTAGAAGCTGGAAAAAGCCCCTGGGTTTCAAGTAAAAGATTTCAGTTATTGATATTACAGACTATGATCTCATCGCATGAGCTTCAGGCCAAGATGCCCTCCTTGCTAGGGGGCCCAGGCTCAGCGTCTCGCCCTTTGTCTCCCCAGGGTGCTACCTTCTCCTGGGTACCTCTCCTTGATCCCCATCATAATCATCCTCCACCCCACTATCATCATTGCATCCCTACTGCATATTTCAACAGGCTGTTTCTCTATCCCCCACCCCCTCCCTTGAGTGTGCGCTGTAAAAGCCTGAACGGATCCAGCTCTATTGGGCATGATTCTCGTGCCATACTCCAGTTCTTCCTCCTCAGCCATTCAAACACCTCCCCTGGGTCCTCAGCAGGGCTGGTCCCTGTTACAACTATACAGGAGGCCAAGCCAGGCTTCGGAGTTCTCTTGCCAACATCCAGCCCTAGATGACATTCTCATGCTTTTTCTTCCTTCCTTCCTATCAAGCTGCTATGGTGACCAGAGATGCCCGCTGAACTCTAAGCAACTCCAAGAGTATCTGGATGCCCAATAAGCCTGCTAGGAAAGGGCATTGCTTACCACCCCCTAAGTTCTAAGGTTGGCATTGCAGGGCGTGGGATGATGGTGGGGGGTCAGAGGGGCTTTCCTACATCCTTCATTCCGTATCTGGAGCACCGGTGCCCATTCTCAGCAAGGCACAGTGCAACAGTTTAGCCTGTGACCTAGGGGCGTGACCTAGTCTCAGATGTTCTCTTTCTTTGTGAAAGCAGAGGAAGAATCTCTCGCTGGCATCGTTTACGGATGCTCTTTGCCTCCCCAAAGCGCCCAGCTCTGTGCTCCCGATACGTTCTCCCCAGGGTGTGCTGAAATACGGGAAAAGAATCTGAAAAAAAAAAAGAAGTGGGTCTATGTATATATATAACTGATTCACTTTGCTGTACACCTGAAACTAACACAACATTGTAAATCAATGTTTTGTAAATCAACTATACTCCAATAAAAATAAAAAAAACAAACAAACAGACCCAAAGGTGTGCTGGAGGTGGATTCCCAAGCGCTTCTTCTGACCAATGAGAATACAAAGGGGCCGAGCAGCCAGCACATGGAGTCATTTTAAAATGATAACTTTGTCGATGTTACATATCTCCTCACCCATACATATATACATACCCACCTACAAAAAGACATCTTGTGTTCAGGCCCATTAGAATGAAATCCCATTAGAAAGAGAGCTGAGCCAGACGTTTTCCTTTTAGGTCTCAAGATGAAGCGTTCATTTTAGCAACATAAATTCCTTTTTCTCCGTGAAGGCATTTTAAGCATTATTTGTCTGGCTCTTTAATTGGTAAACGAGCCCGCATCACCCAGTGGGAAGGCGAGTTCTGCTCTTGCCTCCAACAAAGCCAGGCCTCACCGGGAGCGAGGATGGCCACGGTCTGGCCAGGTTGCCAGCGCCCCTGTCTCTGTCATATGTCAGCAGCTCCTGCAGATGTCTCAGAGCAAAATAAATGACTTCCAGATGTGCAGAAAAGAACTGAACGCATTCACGCAGAAGTGAAGGGGGCATTGTTTTCCCCATGTTGGGGTCTCTTGGAAGGTATCAATGAACAACCGCTTCATTCTTAATATGTCACAGGAAATCTAAAATGGAATGCATTAGCCAGCAAATAATTTCCTATTTTCCATGCTGAGAACCCCAAACTCAATTTCTTGTGAAGTATGAAGACTTATATTCTCCAGGAAAACATTTGACGGCTTACCCACTAGCCTGATTTAACAGCTCATTATTCCAATTTAAATTTCAAAACAAATGCAAAGGTTGGCAGGAATGGCTTTATATGAATTTCATAAACCGATATCCCTTTTTTAGGTCTGCTCAATTCATGGAGGAAGGTCTGTTACCTTCTTGAAAATACTTTCAAAGTGGAAGTCCAGATACACACCATCTGCCTGTGTCATAAATAGATCATGTAATTTTCAGCGTTCGGGAGAAAACAAATGACTTTTTCTTCCTTCCAAGGTGCTACCATCTACAAGTTTTCATTTGGAGATGTGTGTGTGTGTGATGACGACAACGATGATGATGACGGATGTGTATTTTTAAAGTAGAAATCATGAGAACAACCAGGAAGCAAGACACAGTGAGGACGAAGCCAGCCCCAAGACAAGGTACCCAATCGTTGGCTTACGATCCATTATCTCTATAGACAGCACCAGACTCTCTTACACACACTTCCTCAGGATGGGATGATAATTAGATTCTGAAGGGCTTGTATTTCATGTGTCTAAACGAGGCATCTGAACTTGGCCTTATCCGGGTCCCCTCCGAAGTCAGAGCTCCGCTGTGCGCCTGTGGGCAGCACTGCTGGATCTTCTTTTCCTCAAGAGTCAGGGCAGGAGGATGAAAAGCCAAGTGAAATACTGGCTGGAGGACAGCCCTCTGTGGTCCTCAAACCAGTTCCTGGTCTGAAATGAATTTGTTTATTGCTTCCTTACTCTCGGTGTCCCCACCTTCCATGGGATTGGAAACCCGGGGCAGCTGGGTCTTCCTTTCCTTCACAAATGTGTCCCTGGTTCCTGAAGTGGTTTCGGGCGCATTGTAGGTACTTCATATCTTTGCAGAATGAACGGATGTGGGCGGGTGTGACCCCTTCCTTGTGGACATCTGGAAAATCCAGGTGTCCTTTGAAAACATTATTTGGCACAAATATTTGGAAATATTGGCCAACATATATTGGGATGGGCGTGGTGCGTTCACTCATATCAATTTAGTGGACTAGAGAAGAAATTAATGTCTTCTTAAATAGAGACACAGACATAGAGGACAAATGTATGGATACCAAGGGGGGAAGGGGAGGTGGGATGGATTGGAAGATGGGAATTGACATATATACACTATTGATACTATGTATAAAATAGATTGCTAATGAGAACCTACTGTATTGCACAGGGAACTCTACTCAGTGCTCTGTGGTGACCTCAATGGGAAGGAAATCCAAAGAAGACGGGATACATGTATACGTGTGGCTGATTCACTCTGCTGTACACCAGAAACTCACACAACATTGTAAAGCAACTCTACTCCAATAAAAAAAAAGAAATTAATGTCTTCTTGCAAAGGACATCCTCAAAAGATAAGGTGGGGGAACCCTAGCATGTGCCACGTTATTAATACTGGAACGCTCACACAAATAAATGTTCTTTAAAACCAGCTGGGCCCTTTAAAGACAACAACATCTAACTATGTTCTGCAAATTAATTCCGATCACATCTTGAGGTCCATTGACAGCCAAGCTCAGAGTCCTCCCCTTCCGTCAGCTGTTGACTTTCTAAGTGTCTTGGGCAGCTGCGTGTCTGTCTGTGGTTCCCTGTGATGACTGGCAAACCTCGCTTTCTTAAGTCTGCTGGCTTCTACGGGACACCTTGACAAAGCCTCTGCTCTGTGGACGCCTCGAGGCCCCGGCATCCAGTCAGCCGGCTGCAGGGGTTCAGGGAGTCCCGAAGGCCTCTTTGAAACCACGTCACGCTCGTGGGATCACTGATCCTCTGTGCGTATTTGAACTGTCCCTCCCAATTAGTGGTAATAAGTGACTCTGTAAAGATGAGCCACCACAGCGGCTTCATTAGTCCGCACCAGCTCTGCACGCCCCCTCCCAAGCCTGCATTCCCTGCCCCGTGCCAATCAGCCCCAGAAAATCCCCAGAGCGTTCCTCCAATAGTGTTTGGAGAAAGCTAAACGCATCTTATTCCGAGAGAAACACGGACCGGCAAAAGGCAAATTAATGACAACCCATTTGAAGAGTTTGCTTGCAATTATTGTGTTCTGCCCATCCACCGCAAAATTGATTACTCCCAGGGTAGGGGGAGAAAAGCCAAATCAATAGACTACAGCAAAATGGTCCAAAGCCATGCACCGAGCCCATTTGTTTTATCTGTTTACTGTTCCTCACTGCCCCCCTTTCCTGGTCTCCTCCCAGGCATCTGTCTGCCCCTTCTCCATCCACACACATTTTTTAAAGAAATGAGATACAATTTCCAGGGCAGGAGCTGTTTGGCCTTTCCAGATAAAGCGCTAATGGCAGACCAGGGAGAGCTGCGTGGTTGTACATCTCCCAGATGGACTGGGGCCTCTGAATTCCTCCACCCCAACTCTGCCAGAATGGAGTCTGGGTGACGTGGATGCCTCTCTCCGTGCCGGCCAGAGAGATGCGCAGATGAGCCTTTGCCTTGGGACTCCAGGCAGTGCGTGGTGCTAGCCATCCTCTTCCCCAGGCACCTGCCCAACAGGAACAGAAGAGCAGTCCCCTCGTGCCCAAGGGGGCCGGAAGCAGGTATGGCTTCTCCACGCCGGTTTCAATTGCCCCGTGATCTTGGGCGATGTCTCTGAATCTCACCTTCCTTAATGAAAAAACAAGAACGATGATAACAAATTTGGATTTTGTGCCCCCTTCCCATCTCATTAAAGAGCAGAGGGTCTCTCCAACTCTATATCAGAATAGAATGCCACCTCCCTTACCTGGGATTCTAGCCCTCACAGTGACCTAGTGGCTTACGGCCTTCTGCACCCTCTACCCTCCTCACTCCAGCATCTCCGGCCGGCCATCCCCCTGCCTGGGCTCGCCGAGCCCTTGACCTGGCAGGTCCTCACCCCACTTCTCTCTCTCTTAAGATCTTTGCAATCATTTAAGGCCCAACTCATATTTAATAGTATCAGATGCTTCTCTGCCTGTCCTTGAATCGTCCATCAGCCCCGTCACCTGCTTGCACCCACATCTCTGTTATATCTTCCAACCTGCTTGAGCTCTCGACACATCCAAAACCTGTGATGGTATTTCTGCCCCTACCCCCAGCCCCATCTTGCGGGCTAGGGGACTGTGGGGTCAGCGCTACTGGACTCCCTGGGCGGAAGTCAGATCACATCTTCCTTTTCATCAGTTGGAGCAATGCCCGAACCCATTTTAAAGGGAAACATATCTTTTTTTTTTTTTTTTTTTTCCTGGTACGCGGGCCTCTCACCGTTGTGGCCTCTCCCGTTGCGGAGCACAGGCTCCGGATGTGCAGGCTCAGTGGCCATGGCTCATGGGCCAGCCTCTCCACGGCATGTGGGATCTTCCTGGACCGGGGCACGAACCCGTGTCCCCTGCATCGGCAGGCGGACTCTCAACCACTGTGCCACCAGGGAAGCCCAAAGGGAAACATAACTTGAGGACCCTCAGAAGTCACTTATTTTTATTAAAATGAAATTACTTAAGTCTGTATGGATACATATTAATTAACCTTCTTGGATTATAGCTCTTGTGCAACTATTAAATATTTCGCAAATTCAAAGCAAAAGAAGCCCTGCAAAGCCAATAATGTTCAAATTGTCAAGGCTAATTTCACATCAAGGATTGTTTGGCAAAAATCTAAATCTCCACTCACAGTGCGAGCGGGGTCCTGGCCACTGGAACATTCCTTCTTCCAGTTCCAGAACGGCTGCAAATCCTCTCCCCACCGCATACTCTTCCCCGATGGAATTACTCTCAGTCCTTCATCGGTCCTGCATTTGGGTGTCACTTGGGGCAGTGAGGATGGAGGATGCATTGGAAAATGAAGAGTGCAAAGGGACTGCTTAGGAAACCAGTGCATGCGATCTTGTCTCTCAGTGCCAAGCTGCTCCTTTCCACTCTGCTCTGTGATGCGAGGGCTGAGAATCGCAAAGCTCATTTCTGCTTCTCCTGGGCTCTGACAATTTGGGGGGGCTCAGAGGAGCCTGCCAGGCTAAGCAAGAAGGGACTTGCTCCTTCTGTCTTCTCACATGAACAGCACCTTCGCCACACTTCCTGTCTTCCATTCCTGATTACTTCCTGTTCTTTTTTTTTTTAATTGAAGTATAGTTGATTTACAATGTTGTGTTAATTTCTGCAGTACAGAAAAGTGACTCAGTTATACATATATATATGTATATATATATTCTTTTCCATTATGGTTTATTCCAGGATATTGAATAGAGTTCCCTGTGCTCTACAGTAGGAACTTATTGTCTGATTACTTCCTGTTCTTGACAGCATCTCCCAGCCTCACGTCATCCCAGCAGTGGTCGCTCACCTTCCACTCAAGCAATTTGCAGATGACGTGACATTTGCAGAGCCACTCTCCTTGCTTCTGCTGGGAGACACCACCCCAAGCAGCTCTGCAGCCCCGTGGAGCCCCTTCTCCATGCTTCTAAGGTTTGGTATTTCCACCTCTTCTCTTGTATCCCTCAGCCCCAGAATGGTAGCTGTTTCCTGTGGTTGCTACTTCAGAGACTCCTTAGAGTTTACTTTTTATTGTTTCCGTTACAGAATTTATAACTATTTCATTCCATTTCCACGAAAATATTACGTGAAGTTTCTGTCTTCTAACCACGACTGAAGCCAAGGGGGTGTCCTGGGCGAAGGAAAGAATTAGCAAGGGGAATGGTGGGAGGTGGGTGGATTGGAAGAATATTCAGGAGGCTGATGAATAAAAAGCTCGTGGAAATTGGGGGATAGAGAAGAAAAGAAGACGAAGGCCTCAAGCTGAGCACTGTGGACTGAGCACCGGCTGGAAGTAAGTGTCAGAAACTACGGCAGGTGAGGGCTACTCTCTCCGGTACATTCATTTCCCTTTGCTTGCAAGTTGCACCCCTACTTTTGTTCCCGTATCCATCTTTAAGCTTCATTAAGATGGCACAGTCATCCTGAGGGTGGGGTGGGTGGTCCTGTCATTAGCTGGTCAGCACTTTCCTTCCCCTCAGCCATTGATTGGCTCAGGGATGAGTGGGTGGACTACATTGGTCCAATCAGGATAAAACCCAGGAATTGATTTCATGTGGAAGAGATCCCACTGGCACCCGGCAGGAATGACCGTGTATTCAGTACTGGCCCACGAGGGTGTATCTGCCACAAATGAGACCAGCACTGAGAAGGCAGAGCCAGGAAATGGAAAGAATTATCCCGGATGCAAAGGTGGGATCAGTTTCCAGCCCATCAGGGAACAGCCGGCTTAGCCCGACTGTTATCTCTGGGGCGGAAGCACAGCTTTCACCGTTAGCCCAGTCCAGCCATCCCCTTGCACTCCAAACTCGCTCTCCTCTGTATAGACTTGTGGTTGGATTGGAGGGTGGTGGTGAGGGAAGAGCATCTTTCACTGAATGACTTTTATCACACTCCTGCAGCTATAATAGTGTGGATCATGGGCTCAAATTAGGAACCAGTGGTCTACATGAGGCAAAGCGCCAAAGTGTTTCCAAGCTTATTTGAATGTTTTTATTTACAAGATACAAACGTATGATATTTCACACTATTGGTATGTTTTCCCCCTTTCTTCCTTTTACATCCGGACATTTTCATCCTCAGTGGCTAAGCCACAGCTCCCCCACTGAGCCAATTCTCACTCTTGGTATTTTCTCTCTAAAGGAACATGCATGGCGCAAATTGTACTTCCCCAAATTGGCCAAAGCGATATTTTTGGTCCCATGCACTTTTCCTGAACTTTGCCACTCTCACACCAAGAGATGGTGTCCATTTCCCCTCCCCTCCAAACCGGGCACAAAGAGACAGCAGGTAGGTTGTGGGGAAGTGACACCGTGTGACTTCTGAGGCCAGGTCATAGAAGACCATCGAGCTTCCACTGGCTCTGTCTGATTCCCAACACTGGCCTTTGGAACCCGGCTACCATGCTGTGAGGAAACCCAGGCCATGGGAGGGGCCATGAGGAGGCGTTTGGGTCACATCTCCGGCTGAGGTCTCAGCTGACAGCCGGCATCGAATGCCGTGTGTGGGTGACCAAGCTGTTAAATCTTCCAGCCCCTAGCCTTGGGGTCTTCCAGCAGAGGCTGTAGACCTTTGGGGTAGAGGCAAGCTGGCCCTGCTCTGCTCTCTCTGAATGTGTCACCCACAGAATCCATGAGTAAATTCAACGATCGTTTCATGCCTCTGAGATTTGGGGTCGTTTTTTATGCAGCTGGGCGGCAAGTCTTTCCTTGAAGGGGAGCTGGGTGGTGGATCTCTGCTCTCTACCACATCTCTGCAGGTTGAAGTCTCTAAAGTTACGGTAGGGATTTATGGCCTTTTGACCTTTTCTCTTTCTGAATAATGAGCCAGAGAAAATCAACCAGGGACCTTGAATCAAAGACAAAGATTGCAGTGTTCCCAGTGTTGCGGGGTTGGCCGGGCTGCTTTGTTTATAAACAATGGAAACAGATCTGAGTAACTCAGCAAACAGGGAGGTGCTGGAAGGCCATGGGACCTCTCCTGGGGCCCAAAGGGGGAACCAGAGCGCCTGGTCTTGGGAAGGACGGGGACCCAGACATCCAGGGAGTGGGGAGGTAATCACCGTGGGCTGCATCCTCACGCATCCTGGGGGACGGTGGCTCCATGAATTTCTCTGTCCTTTTGCCTGGTTCAAGAATCAAATTCCCAGGAGAAAGGGTCTGACTGGCCAAGTGTGGGTCACACGCCCACCCCCTGGAATGGTCAGGACACACGGACTTACGTTCCTACCAGGACTACAAGGACGGGGTGCGTGGTACTGCTCAGTTCTAACCCCAATTCAGCCCTGAGTGTGTGCCAGGCACATAGACTCAGTCACTTAACACTCAGCAGGAAGCAGTGTGTTATTATCTTTATTTTGTAGACGAGGAAACTCCAGCTCAGAGAGGGTAAGTGGCTTACCCAAGGCCGCTCAGCTGGGAAGTGGTATCGCCAGGGCTCAAACACAGAAGCTTCATCTCCTGGACTCAGAATTCCTCATTCACAGCCTCTGTATAGGCCTTGTAGCTATAACACTGCTCATCACCACAGTTCCCCAAGATAAATCAAGGGGGTACTTACCGCAGAAAGAGGAATGGGTGCTGGGTCAGGAAAAGGTACCACCGTAGACCCTAACTGCCCAGTGAGGGAGAGGAGGAGGTTTGGAGCCAAGGTCTGCGACTTAGGGCAGAGCCAGGACAGGCCCCGTCCTGAAGATGTGTGTGTTTATTTCACGTAGATTTCCTGAGTAATTCCTCACAAAGGGATGCCTACTCACCTTAGGGCCATAGGCATGAGAACTGTAGGTGGGTTGGTGTCCGTGGCTACCTGGGACCCCTGGCCTGACTCCTACACACAGCTGGATTCATCCAGATCCCCACACGTGCTGCTCTGCCTGTATCTCTTTGTCCGCTAGATTTGCACATCCTCAGCAGTTCAACGGCTTTTCTTCCAATGGCCTTGGAAAGCACTTACAGGTGAATTCCTCCTTCAGTAGACATTAAAAGCATGTCTGGCACGCAATTCAGTGAGACACGTAACACATGCTCGATGCTCGATTCAGTGAGACACGTAACACATGCTCGATGCTCGATTCAGTGAGACACGTAACACATGCTCGATGCTCTATAGAGGGGGTGTCTCACCCCCTCAATTTATAAAGTGATTTCACCGAGAAGGGTCCTTCCAGTAGAACTTGCTGCTTTAAGCTACGCCTGTGCCACTCAGCTTAATTACAATGGGATTCAAGAATTCGTTCTAATCCAAATGAAAGAGAATTTTGTTTAAAAAATGATAATCTCGACTCTCTATGTGCTGGTGGCACCCCTAACTCTGCATGCCCACCTGCCCGTCCTTGTTCCAAAAGGACCAGACTTGGGAGATCCTGAGAAGAGGTCCTCATCTCTTCTGAATGGGTGTGAAGATAATTATGAGTGATTTTCTGATATTCCATACAGGCATCTTTTTATCAAAGACCAATGAAAACACGTTTTAAATACCTTTTTAATTTAATAAGAGGCAAGCGTTAAAACATTTTAAGTATATACAGAAATTCCCCCATCCCCCATTTTTCTTTTTCCTTCTTAAAGTTTTGGGGCACCTGGCAAATGCTTTGTGATCCCGCACAGAGGCTCTGCCTTCTGAGCCAGACCAGGGAGACACATCTGTGAATCTTCCTGCAAAGGTGGTGCCTCTGGATTCCCAGTCTTGCCTGCTCAACCCCTGTAAATCGTCTACTCATGGAATTATGGGATTTTATAACCAAAATATGCCACAGTGGTTTCAAAAATGTCAATCGGGCCTTTTTCTGTGGACAGGATAAGGCGTTGGACCACATTTGATCCACCTTCCACATAGGTGCGAGTGCTTTTGTTCAGATCCTTTGTTTTATGAACTGAAAACTAAAATCTGAAGGAGTGAAGGGAGGATGCTCATTCTAGATGTGCTTGTCCTGGATCTGAAAGTGGTGCATGTCAGGAACTAAGGCAGTTCTGGGGCTGTGTGCTTTTCCCCCAAGATCAAACCAGCGACCATGCTTTGTCAAGCTTGCTCTCCCACGGTCCACACTGCCCCCACCCCTCCACACTCCCCTGTTGGATAAGTACCTGTGATCCCTACATCCTACAGAGATTTACCTTACTTGGCACCTGTTGCCCACCCTGCTTGCTTCCACACCCACTTATTCTGCCTTATGTCTGGTTCCCTAGAGGGCGACTCGGAAATCAAGACGTGTGCAGGTGGTTGATTACGAACATGTTGCTGAGGGATCCTGGGGCGTGGGGGGATGCAGGATGGGGACAGGACAAAATCCCGGGGATGCTCCTCAGGCAAAGTCATGCGAAGGGCACTGTGAGCCTGTGAGTGTTATCATAAAGCGTATGTATAATTGATCTTGGCCTTGTTTCTGGCACAGAGCTCCTAAAACCCTGGGAATTTCCTAAATGATGAAAGGGATACCGGTGTCTTCTGTTATGTTAAGGAGGTGATTTTTGGACCCCACCTAAGGATGGGGCTGGTTGCCATGTGATTAGAGGGCTGGAACTTTCATCCCTACCCCTGACCTCCGGGGAGGGGAGAACGGCTGGAGACTAAGTTCAACAGACAATGGCCAATGATTGAATCCATTAGACCTTTGTAATGAAGCCTCCAAGAAACCCCCGAAGTTCTGGGTTGATAATCATGTGACGATTTGGAAAGAGGGGTGTCCTGGGAGAGAGCACGGAAGCTCTGCGCCCTTTCCCCACACCTTGCCTTGTGCATCTCCTCCATCTGGCCGTTTCTGAGTTGTATCCTTTTATAATAAACAGGTCATCTGGTAAGTAAAATATTTCTCTGAGTTCTGTGAACCGCTCTAGCAAATTAATAAAACCCGCGGAGGCGTCGTTGGCGCCTCCGATATCCCGCCAGTTGGTGGAAGCACAGGTGACCACCTGGACTTGTGACTGGTGTGGGCAGCCGTGTAGCACCAAGCCCCTAACCCCTGAGATCTGACCCCGTCTCCAGGTAGACAGTGTCAGAATTGAGTTTGATGGTAGGACACCCAGCTCGTGTCAGAGAACCGCTTGGTGGTGGATACTGCCCATCCCCCCAACACACACACACACACACACACACACACACACACACACACACTCTGGAATGGGGTGCAAAATCTTGGGTCCATTTCTAGACACTCCCAAAGCAGGGTCCAGTAGCCAGAGGGCAGTTGTCTGAGAAAGAGACAAGGGTGCAAGCTCTTGTTAGGAAAAGCACATCAAAGCCAGGAACCCCGCCTTCCCCCCAAAATGGTAAACAGTGATCTGAGGGGACCTGGGAGAAGCACCAGAGTTGCCACCACCCATTCTCAATGGAGAGAGAGAAGCTTGTGTGAGGGCGGGTGGGTGAGTGGCGGGGGCTCTAAAATGGGAAGTCTTCAGGAAAAGTGTAAGGTGCAAGGGCTCTCCAAATCTTTGGGTGTCTTCCAGATAGCCCCATACTTACTGGCAAAGTCTCATTCTCTACCAATCAGATACTTAGCCTGGATCGTGGAAAATGTTAATACTGGGAATTTGGCCCATGCTGCAATTCAGCAGTGCATACGACATTTTCAGGCTTACTCTTCAATGGACCCGTTGTGTCACCTCCAGGCAGGAAGGGCATCGTTCAGTAGGGTCACAATGTGTTCCCAAACAGCTGCACAACCCAGAGGCAGAACTCACTCTTCAGTGACTGGCAATACCTCACTGCTCTTTTGAGCACTCCTCTGACACCTGCAGCCCTGCACAGTGTATCCCCAAACCCCCAAAGCCTCACCTGCAAGGTGGTCTGAGTTATAAGAAACCACAAACTGTAGCCTGATGTACCATTGCATTGCTGTTTGAAATGGCATCTTCCCCTTCTGCCCCAGGTTATGAAGAATTTCTCACAGCCCTGGTTGCCTGTTTCAAATACCCTGCATTTCTTATGAGTGTCTGGCTCCAACAAACCCCCTCCCAGCACTAATTCTTTTTATAGCAAATCTCTTTGGTTACAGGGAACAGAGGTTCACTTGAGTGACTTAGGAATAAGGGAACTTACTGTAATTTATTATAATGTAAAGTTGAACTTGGCATGATACTGAAAGCTGCCAGGACTTCTTGAACTCTCTTGGAATCCCCGCTCTTTTTTATTATCTCTCCTCTGTTTTTCTCCAGTTGGTTGCTTCTGCTTGTTTATTTTCTCTATATTTTTCTCAGTCTCACTGGTTTCTGCCTATTCACACTTTCTGCTCTCTTATGACTTCAGCTTGAATTGGACCATCATGACCGCAAATTTTCTGTTTCCACTGGTGTCTGGCAAATCCTTGCCATTCTTTTACAGAGATGAGCAGAGGTTTGAAAAGTGCTTGCATATTAGGACTTGTCTTTTTTTGTTGCTCTTGGAACTCTTTGACCACCCTGACGTGAGTTAGCCTCCTGGAGAGGCATGTGGAAGATAACCAAGGTGCCTTTGTAATGGCCTGCCAACCTATGTCATGGGAGCGAGGCCATCCCCTATCACCCAGAACAGCTGAGCCCCAGCTGACTACAGTCATAAGAGTGAGCTCAGGCGGGAGTAGCCGGAGAACCACACGGCTGAGCTCAGCTCAGAGGACCAACCCACAGAACCATGAGCTGATACGTGATTACTGTCTTAAGCCGCTAAGTTTTGGAGTTACTTGTTATGCTGCAGGAGCAAACTGATACACCAAGCAAGTCAATGGATCAAGCCTAGTGTCAGTGGATATAATCCTATAACAGGAAGGGGAAACGCGTGGTGAAGCTTGTGTCTTGGTTTTTTAATAGTCCCATCACCCCGCACAATATTGGCATCTAGTGTGTGTGATCAAATATTGGCAAGTAAGTGTACAACACAATGAACAACGGACATTCTCTGCCCTCAAGTTTCTTATTGTCTAGTTAAGGAGATAAGGCACACATTCAAATAATGATCTCGGGAAGTTGAGAATCAATGGTGCCATGGGAATTCTGTAGGAGACTCGTTTGCCCTCCGACTTCTCTGTGAAGGCTACTCCCTTGGCTTGAGATGAACAGGGGGACACCCAGCTCTTTCTCGACTGCGGGAGTGCAGGACTCAAAGCAGCAACTACTCTTCAAACTTCCTCTCCTTCCTTCTTCAGTAGCCTCCAACCCCTTTATTCTACTTCTGTGGGTGAACAATTAAGAGTCACATAACCAGCGTCAACCACCTCTTTTGTAAAACCTACATCATGGTCTTGCAACTCACTTAGAATGAGCATCGATTGTCTTGAGCTGAGACCCACCTGAATATCTTGTGACCCCATGTTAAAGTTGAGGCGCCAGTGGCAGAGAAGGATGAAGTAGCTTCTTAAAAGTAAGTGGTAGAAGTGGAATCCAATCAGGAAAGACTGGCGTCAGATCCCAGACTCTAAATTCCTCTACTGAACCATCTCATACACGTTTGCAGGAAAAGGACAAGTCTGGGAATAAACTCACCAAGATATTAAATAGATATTTTTAAGCAGAGGGATTAATTTTTATTTACTTCTGAGTGTTTGTGCATTATACCTTTTTTCAAAATATGTGTATGTATATCTCTCTGTATTTATAATAAGTTATTTTTAAAGATTAGTAAAAGCATTCAGAGGCAGTTTGGTGTGATAGGAAATTGGAGACAAAGATAGTAGCTAAGACGATGTTGAAATAGTCAAGAAATAAGATCTACAACAAAATCAATTATAATAAAGCTCACCGAGTGTTTGCTGAGGACCAGACACTCTATTTACGTCATTCTAACTTGATCCCTCAACAGGCCATCATGCAGATACTCCTGTTATTACAAATTCATAGTGAGAACAGAGATGTAAGTACCTAATCCCTGTCCAATCTCCTCAATTGATTGCAAGTCCCTTGAGGGCAAGAGCCAACCAGGTTCATATTTTTTTCTCAGTGCCTGGGATAGAGTTGGCACATCGTGTGTGCTCAGCACATTTGCTGAGCTAAAGAGGACAAAGTGTTTTCAATAGCCAAGACATGGAAGCAACCTAAGTGTCTATCGACAGAGGAATGGATATAGAAGGTGTGATACATATATACAATGGAATATTACTCAACCATAAAAAAGAATGAAATAATACCATTTGCAGCAACATGGATGGGCCTAGAGATTATCATAGTAAGTGAAGTAAGTCAGAGAAAGGCAAATATCATATCATATCACTTACATGTAGAATCTAAAAAAAATGATACAATGAAGTTATTTACAAAACAGAAACAGACTCACAGACTTCGAAAACAAACTTATGGTCACCAAAGGGGAAACATGGGGGAGGGATAAACTGGGAGCTTGGAATGAACAAATACACACTACTATATGTAAAATAGATACCAATGACGACCTACTGTATAGCACAGGGAACTCTACTCAATATTCTGTAATAACCTATATGGGAAAAGAATTTGAAAAAGAATGGATATATCAATATGTATATGTATGACTGAATCACTTTGTTGTATACCTGAAACTAACACGACATTGTAAATCAACTATACTATAATATAGAATAAAAAATTAAATTAAAAAAATAAATTAATTAAAAAAATAAGAAAAATAAAGAAGACAAAGTGATGGAACTTGGAAGTGAAGTAGATGAGAGTAATGAAGTGGGAGGACCCATCATGAAAACAGGCAGTTGGGTGGCTGGCAGAAGCAGGGATGGACACCACCACATTCTGTAACCAAATCCTGTCATACAGAGGACTAAACACAATTTTAAATTACTTGAGTGAGAATATTAGAGAGTAGCCAAGAGCGAAGATAATCTTTAAAATGCATGTTCAAAGGTTAAGTACAGTGGGCCACAAATCTGACCTGAATTTTCTGATGGTCAGTGCAAGGAGAACAACTGGACCAGGCTCATGATTTGTGTTGTAATACAAACTCGGAGTTCTTCAGGAGATTCCAGATGTCCCAGGTATTGAAACTAGAAATGATTTCCCACTCCTGGCATTTCATACAGCAATGTCCTTACAGCAGATACAAGCACACCTGTCATAAAGTTTAACATGTAATTGTCTCCAAGATACCTTGATGGGGTAACACCAAAGCATGATCTTGTAGCAACTGCCCTGGGAGAATGAAAACAATCCAGTCTTAGGATACAGCTCTGCCACCTGGGATTAATGCACAGACATCTTAGCGAATTCGGGCGATGGATGGCATAACTTTCAGGGAGTCCTCTGTAAATATTTTAATCAAGCTTTTGTTAAATATTGAGTGGCGGGAGTTCAAGGTTGCCTGGAATAATTAGAATGCAGCCATTCACTAGCCTGGCTCAATTCAGACTTTAGCAGTGAGTTTAGCTGCGAGCAGGACAGCTATGCTTCTAGGAAGTTTGACGAGCTTGACAAGGACGCCTGTCTCTATGGTGGCAATCCATCACTGCCATGGTAATGCCATGTAACAAGGCTTCCCACCACCCAGTGGCCTAAAACAGCGCTCGCTGATTCTCCACGTGTCCAAGGTGGCTGCTTCACGCTGTGTTCAGCTCCGAGAGCAGGTTGGGTCTCACTCTTCTCCACATCTCCCCTCCTTATTGCATCAGTGGATCAGCTAAGACACGTTCTTCTCAGGGTGCTGGCGGAAGTGCCGGAAAGCAAGGCTCAGGGCACGAGGACGTTACATGCTTTTGCTTCTATCACGTCCATTAACCGTCCATTGGCCCAATCGTTTCACCTGGCTGATGGGCGGGGACATGTACGCAGTGCACCATGAGAGGGAAGCTGGTAATGCTCAAGCCAAGTAATAATCTAAACAGCCATCTTCTCCTTAAAAAGCAATTAGGCCACCCTGGTGAGAGTGGTCAAAATTACAAAGGCTGATAAAACCAGATATTGGCAGGGAAGTGGGCTACCTACCTCTTGCACAGATGTAAAATGGGGCAACCACTTTGGAAAACAGGGTTTGTTTGTTTGTTTGTATATAATGTGTATTTGTAGTTCTAGAACACCTTTAATACATCAGAATATGTTAATAAAAGTTGTCACAATTAGTTTCTATGTGAGAGAGTATGAAAAAAATTTCTGGATTATTTTATGTATTCTCCTCTCTCTTACCATCTCCCTATTGAGAAACCCAATCTCCCCCTCTTCACTCTCCTTCCACAACTTGAATATTGATGGTCATCACCCATTTAAAGTACTCCAGAGGCCAACATTCTTCATACACTTTACTTTTTGAACCATTTCAGCACTCTACCACTTTCTGTGATCTCCAGCTAAATGAAGTATGCTTAATGTCGTAGTTTAAGGCATTCTGTTTATCTCCAGAATTCTCTTGAGATCTTTACACAGAAACACGGCTGCCCTCATTCTCCATCTTTGAAACTGACTCCAAGTCTCTTCTTTAGAGGGTTTATTATTAAGATATTTGTCTGCATGATGTAGTCACCTAAAGACAAAATAATTTCCCGTTCCCTTTTTCCCTTTGCTTGTCCCTTAAAAGTTCCTCTCGTTTTCTTTCGATTCTCCTCTTTTCAGGCTTTACTTTTTGGAAAAGAGTTTTTAAAAGTTAAGCTATCGGCCATCCACTCCTAGGCATTTACCCAAGAGAAATGAAGATGTATATCCACGCAAAGACTTGTGCATGAATGTTCATAGCAGCTTAGTCATAAGAGCCCCCAAATATCTATCAGCAGGTGAATGCGTATCAAATTGTGGTAGATTCATCCAATGAGATACCACTCAACCATGAAAGAAACAAACTCTTGATATAGCCA
Organism: Globicephala melas; assembly: GCF_963455315.2. Taxonomy (NCBI): domain Eukaryota; kingdom Metazoa; phylum Chordata; class Mammalia; order Artiodactyla; family Delphinidae; genus Globicephala; species Globicephala melas. The sequence continues at coordinate 41,342,684 of NC_083328.1, read as the reverse complement.
ACGAAATGGATACGTCTCAAAACATATTATGTTGAGCAAAAAACAAAACAAAACAAAACTAGACACGAAAGATACATACTATGTGAATACGTTTATATCAAGTTCAAGAACAGACAGAACTCATCCAAAGCAATGAAACCAGCTCAGTGGTTGCCTTTGACTGAAAGTGATATAAAGGAACTCTTTGGGGTATGGAAAATGCTCTATAGCTTGACTGGGTTGCTGGTTATATGGGTGTATATATTTGTCAATATTCATTTAAAACTAAGCATTGCACTGTATGTACATTTACCTCACTTAAAAGAAACCCCTTCCCCCAGTTTTGCGTTGATCTGGCACATGCAGAAGATTGGACTACCAAGGTCACATTTTTCATGTCACTGAGCCCGGCTAACCCGTATGTCAGCCACGTGGGAACTTCTCAGAAGGCACCCAATGGCTGGTGGACCTTGAGTAAGATACACTCTTCCAAGAAAACTGCTGTAGAACGTCCTTGTTGGCAGCTGTCTTACGGTGGGGTTCTGCAAAAGTTGAGCCTGAGACAAGGACTTGGATGCAGGTGGTTTATCTGGGAGGTGTGCCCAGGGAGCCGGGAGAGTGGGCAGGGAAGGAGGGGATGCCAGCACAGCAAGACCACGCCAGAGTCGGCCAGGCCTGGATTCCATCAGGAGCTCTGAAAAGGACACAGTGTTCCTCCCAGAACTGTCCAGAAAGGAAGAGTGGCTGGCACTCTACCACCAACTCCTGTCTGCGTTAGTTGGAATCCTCCCTCCCCTGGAAGTGCGTTTCCAGGCTGCGCTTGTGGATTTGGATGGAGCTCTCCTGCCATTTTAGGCTCCAGGACACAAAGCAGACAGTCATGGAGCACGTTCTTGAAGGCGAGATGCTGTCAGCGTGACTCTGAGCTCACAAGGGGATGGTCCATCCTGGCTGCAGCTGACATGGGGGTAGGCTCAGGGGATGAGACGTGGGGCACCAAAGTGTCTGCCATTGTCACTGCATGGGCTGGATTGCTGCAAGGATCTGTCAGGTAAACTTGGGGGACCCACTGGTGTATTCACTTTGTGAAAATTCACTGAGCCATTTCTAATTTGTACACTTTTCTCCATATTTTTTAAATCAATTAAAAGTTTCCCCAAAAAGCAAGTGGAATTTTTTTATCCTACTTTTGAACACACACACATGCGTGTGCACACACACACACAGATCTTTATATGACTGTAAAACATGCTGGAAGTGATTTAAAGAATACAAGTCAATATCTTCTAACTTCCCATCTTTCACAAAAGAATTACAAATGCAAGTTAGGAAATACACCTGCATTCAAATTGTTACATTACACTCTGATTCAGTACCAAGTCTCAGAATAATCTGGCCGATTTTTTCTTCCAGTAGATGTTATAAACCTTTGTCCCCACTTAAAAAATCACCTCCAAAACAGAAGCAGCAGAAAAACATCTAACTTTATCATTTAAGGATATTTAGAAAGCTGAACCAGAGAGGAATCTCAGATGATTGACTTTCTTAAGAGTTTGATATTATCTGATATTATCCTTGAGGTTTGCAGAGCAAAGTCATCTACCTTAAGAGCAAAAGGGAGTTTTTTTTTGTTTTTTTTGCGGTACGCGGGACTCTCACTGTTGTGGCCTCTCCCGTTGCGGTGCTCCGGACGCGCAGGCTCAGCAGCCATGGCTCACGGGCGCAGCCGCTCCGCAGCATGTGGGATCTTCCCGGACCGGGGCACGAACCCGTGCCCCCTGCATCGGCAGGCGGACTCTCAACCACTGCGCCACCAGGAAAGCCCAAAAGGGAGTTTTATACTTATTCTTTTGATGAGGATTTTGATGGTAAAATAGACAAATTCTGAAAACTCACATCAAACGAATTTTCCATTCCCCAAAACCAACAGGCATGCCTTCTATTCCCTCATCGCATCTCAACAATTACCTGCTTTAGACCCTGCTGAGTATCAGCTAAGGTTTGCCAAACTATTTGACCCACAGAGGGGTTGGAGAGGACCTTATTGGCTAATGCTCCCTGCTCTAGCTGTGAGTGTCTCACACTCAGAAGGCAGACTGCTCTGTGAAATGGACATACAAATAAAATATCAAAACTATGATTCTTTGCATCAAGGAAAAGCAGAATGCATTCCACAAAGAACGAAATGTCTCTGGTTTCTAGGTATGGAAATCTAAGGAAGCTGTAGGGAAGATGTTCTAGAAACCCGGTCAGAAAAATGAGATAAATCCCCAGGAATGAAAAAGTAAAAAATATAAATAAAACAAAAGCTGGGAAACAGCGAGGAGTGTCTCATGCCAAGCTGGTGGTGGCAAATCTTCCTAACAGGATGTTCCGTCCAAAGGGCGTTTCTTGTCCCTGTATTCCTTGCTGTCGTCATGGTCAAAGTTCCTTTTCAGGGAGCTGACCTTAGCAGAGCTTCTAAACCTCCTGCCCAGATTTCGTTCAGCCAGGTGTCCTACCCACCCAAGACCACGCAGCTAGTTGGCAACTCAGCAGAGCACGCAGTGAAGTCAAAGGGACTTTCCTTCCACGTTCCTTTTGTCACCTTATGCTCTCAATGTCCTTCCATGAGTGGCCCTAAGTCAGTTCCTGGTGAGGAACTGGATTTCTCTTACAAATGGTGTTTGACCGTCAATTCTGAGGGTTTAAAAAGACACTTTCTTTAGTTATGTTTTCAAAAACCCTTTTTCTTAGCCAAGGAAAACCTACCTAAAGAGCCCACAGCACTGTATCGATCTGATGAATTTGTCCAAAATGAAGGCTGCCATGCGACCAGCTTCCAGGTGGAGAAGTAAAACATGACCACCCTCTTGTGCGCCCTCCCAGGCATCAGCCCCTGCCCAGGGGAGCCACTATCCGGGTTTCTGACACCAGAGACAGCTTTCCTGTTCCTGACCTTTCGGTGGACACATACAGTGCATGTTCTTTTCTGTTGGCCATCCCTCTCTCCACACCTGATCTGTGGTTCACCCCTGGGCATAAGTTGTGCTGAATCTCCTGCTGTTGAATATGCCTCTATCTGTCCACTTTCCGGTTGATGGAGGTGTAGGTGAGCTCCAGTTCGGGGTTATTACGGAATAGTGCCGCTGTTACGAACAGTCTGGGGCACGATACGCTTCTGAAAGGAAGGTCCTTAATGTTCAAATCTTGGTTGGTGTGAAATCAAGGTCCCTGGGAGACTGGACTTGTAGTGGTCAAAGATGTAATTTCTGAGCCCAACTGGCTTGGTTTGACTCCTGGATGTGTTGTCTGCTGTCCGATACTGGACATTTCACTTACCCATCCTGTGCCTCAGTCTCCACGTTTGTAATAGGGAATAATAACAGCTGCTCATAGGGTTTTCGTGAGGACTGGGTGAGTCAGTGCCAGAGAAGGCCGGACACATCCCAGGCACCTGCTGAGAGTTTTCTAATGAGTTTTCAGTTATCCTGATGCTGCCAACTTGACCTCTCATCCACCGATGTGGAATGGTCCCGGGTAGAAAGTGATGTGAAGTAAGGGGATTGGAAAGGACCACAGTAGCACGTGTCTCAGAGCTCGGCTGGGCACCACGACTGCTTGCACGTGGGCGCCAGCCTGTGGAAGTCATCCAAGCTCCCAGCTTGCCGCCTTCCTGGGGGCGCATCTGGGGTCCAGCATCCTCCCCTCCACTGCCTGCTGCCGCTGCCTGGGACCCTTCTAATGTTCTCCTAATTCCTTACCCACTGGGGAGGTTTCCACCCTGCCTAGAATACAGATTCTTTCCGGCATGACGCCATTAGCAGAAAGCAAGCCAGACCTGTAATAACTGACTGATTAAACCAGCCCAGCTGCTTCCATCGGGGGTCATAACACAGACCAAAAAACAAGGCAGCCGTTTTCTAAAATATAGTTTTATTTGAATAAGACCCGTCCACATGGGATTAATTAAATACATCCACAGTGAGTGAGTGGATGCATGCTGGTGGATTTGCTCGTCCGCCTTTCCTATCACGGCTCTGGACGGTTTAGCTTCTACTGCTTTTGTCTGCACGAGATTAAGAAGGAAGAGGTTGCACGGGGTTATTAAAAGAAAAAAGAGCATGCCTAGTGACCTAATTCCCTTCTGCATCTTTATCATGTACCGAGATGTACAAATCCCCATACGGGACAGCAATGCAAATGAGTTTTACTGGAGAATAAAACATTTGAGACAAAAAAGAAACATGAGTTTGTCATACAACATCACCACAACTCACAACGCTCAGACTTTTAAAAAATGACATTCTATTATGGCGTTTTATTTCCTGTCCCAGTGGGCGGCCAACCATGTATAGCAATTCAGAATTCAAATACTGTACGAGGATATACAGTAACTACGGTTCTCTGAGGATTTGAGCAAATGTCAGAAATCCAAGCCTGAAGTGAAATTTATTAGTTGGTGCTGATACCTAACAATTTTACGTAGCGGCTGATAAGGCCATCTGGGAATCCCTCACGCCATTAAGTGATTTAGGGGCTCTGCGGAAATTTCCTCGTCTGCTGCATTTCACGAAGCGTCACATCCCCCGTCCTGCACTGGCAAACCAGGCAAAATCAACAGCTCTAGTTATCGAGTCTTTCCAACGGATGTATTTTTATTTAAATGCTTATTTCTATAAGACCCACAGATAGAGGGATTTCTCATGAAATCAGCCAAACCCAGAACGAATACAATTTTTCAATTTCACCACAGGGCTGAAAAAGAATGGTTCTGTGTCGGACCTACCTTCCTCCCCAGCTCACGTTTCCTGTTCGTTCCTAGGGTTCTGCCAGAAAGAAGTTGTTCCTGGTGGATGGAGGTTTCTGGCTTCATCTGGACTAGGTTTAGCTCTTGAAGGCAGCAGGAAAAAAGGCTGGGTGTCGGTGATCAGGGTTCTAGTCTGGACTGACCACTGACAGGTGAATGTGCTCAGGCCAGGGGCGAATCCGCGCAGGCCTTCAAGCTCTCAGCGTGCAATTAATGCCTGGACCACCTGAGCCATGACATCTCCTTCTGGGTCTGAAACAGGGTTTCTAACCTGCGGTCCACTGTTCCACCCCCGTGCTCTCGATTTCTCGTCTCCCTCCGGCTGTCATCCCCGCCCCTCTTGCTTCCTTCAGAGAAATCGTCCACTCTATCATGACTCTACAATTATCTCCACCCTATAACTGCCAAAGTGTTCCTCAACGCACCCCGTTCACGTCAAGTAAACGACGAAATGTGGGGCTTTTTTCTGCTCTACATGCCTTGCATATTTGTTGAACTCGGAAACGATCTCAGAACTTAGGAATAAGTTTGAAAAGTCGGTTCAACAGCCTTTGGATTGGCAGGAGGGACAGAATAGGTTCTGGAATGTAAAGCAGAGATCTCCGCCTTCAGGACGCAGGGTGGGCAGGGAGAGGGATCAGGAAGTAGGTGGTTCCACGCCTCATGGACAGAAGCCCCCGAGGAAGGTTCTAGTGCAGCCTGGGGGGCGTCCAGAGGTGGCTTCTTGTCCAAGCTAAGTCTTAAAGGACCAGTAGGAACCATTGAGACAAATGCAAGGAAGGACTGGGCAGGCGTGAGTAAAAGAGAAGATGCTTTCATGGAGATATAAGTAGGCAGGCACTTCTGGAGAGGAAATTACAAGGCCAAAACTGGTGGGAGAGGAAATAACAGTCATGGGGCTCTCTTATGATGCCAGGGAACTTGACCTTTATTCTGTACTTAACAGGGCATGGGTCGGCTCAAGAACTTTAAAGAGCAGAGGATGTGCAGGGTGGGATTTTCATTTCCATTAGGTTGCTGTATTCAGGTGAACAGGTAAAGAGCAGATGTGTGAGGGGTTTGGAGGATGGAGGCCAGGTCAGGAGCTAATGCAGTAATAGCAGAGATGAGCCCCACAGGATCTGTGTAATAATCAAGGGCACACTGGCAGCCATAACAAATAACCCCCCAAATTTCAGTGGGCTTTGTACCAGGAAAGCTTATTTCTTACTCATGTCACAGTTCAACAGGGTGTGTCCTGGTCAGCTGGAGGGCTTTCCAGGTCCTTTCCCTCCTGGAGCTCCACAGTCCTGAGGACCTCAGGGTCCTCTGCACCGAGGCAGAGGGAGCAAGGGAGGATCGAAGTGGCCCACCTGCTTCTTGGAAACCTGGGTCTGGAAGAGACTCGTCACTTCTGTTTCCACAGTTGAGAACGGGTCACATGACCCCCTGAGATGCAGGGAAGGACTGTGGTCGTGACTGTGCTGCTGCCTATCAGGGCTGGAAAGTGTGAAGTCTTAGAGGACAGTTAGGTGTCCCTGAGACAAATGGAGGGGGAGGCGTGGTGACGAGACACATGAACGAGTTGTCTCATCAGGATTTGGGGAGCATTTCTGTTTGGCTGAAATAGCACATAAATGGGGAAGGATATGACATCTTCTTTTCTGACCTAGACAGGTGAAATGATACCAATTGCGAATTGAAATATGAAAGGAGGAACTATGGTTTTTGTTGGGGGGAGAGGGTGCATTTTGCTGGGTGTCTGTCTTAGGACAGGTTTGCCGGAAATGGACCTTGAGAAGAGGCTTCCTGTGCACGTGACTCATTAAGGATGGGCTCCCAGGGGCGAGGGGAGGAAGAGGCAGGACAGTGAAGGCAGTAGGTAAGCAGGGGCAAGACTCCAGGTCAGGTCCCAGCCTCAGCCTGGTCCCTCCTACAGCTCTCCGGGTGTGGAGGCAAAGTTCTAGCAGCCGGTTGTGGGCAGGCAGAGTCTGAACCACACAGAAACTGGAGAAGGAGAACCCAGAAATAATACAAGGGATCCAAGGGTGTCTGGGCAGAGCAGCAAATAATGTCTGCTACAAATTCCCCGTGGGTTGGTCCAGTAGGAAACGTGAGCAGACAATGGGATGTTTGAGGCCGGAGCCTGAAGGTTCAGGACCTGGGACGCAGACCCAAGACTCTGCACGCAGGTGGAGGTTAAAGCCGCTGCTCGGAGGAGACTGTCATGGGCCAGAATGTGTGATACGAGAAGGTGAAAGGGCTAGACGTCTGGGGAGCACCAACGCTTGAGAGTTGGGAGAGAGATGAGACAATGAGCAAAATCAAGAATGAGCATCCGGGCTTCCCTGGTGGGGCAGTGGTTGAGAGTCCGCCTGCCGATGCAGGGGACACAGGTTCGTGCCCCGGTCTGGGAAGATCCCACATGCCGTGGAGCGGCTGGGCCCGTGAGCCATGGCCGCTGAGCCTGCGCGTCCGGAGCCTGTGCTCCGCAACGGGAGAGGTCACAACAGTGAGAGGCCCATGTACCGCAAAAAACAAAAAAAAAGAATGAGTATCCAAAGAAGCAGAAGAACCAGGAAAACAGGAGTCGCCTGTCTCAGAGGCGTTTTAGAAAGACAAGGACCAAAATTAAATCTGGGCATCAGGAACCTGTTCCCTGTTTGGGCAAGAGCAGATTTCCTTTCATTCTGCCAAACATCTCCTGTTCCTTTATTTAAAAAAATTTTTTAGTTTTTGGTTCTGATGAACCTAGGGGCAGGACAGGAATAAAGACGCAGATGTAGAGAATGGACTTGAGGACATGGGGGTGGGGAAGGGTAAGCTGGGACGAAGTTAGAGCAGCATGGACATATATACACTACCAAATGTAAAATAGATAGCTAGTGGGAAGCAGCCGCATAGCACAGGGAGATCAGCTCGGTGCTCTGTGACCACCTAGAGGGGTGGGATAAGGAGGGTGGGAGGGAGACACAAGAGGGAGGGACATGGGGATATATGTATACATAGAGCTGATTCACTTTGTTATACAGCAGAAACTAACACAACACTGTAAAGCAATTATACTCCAATAAAGATGTTAAATAAAAAAAAAATAAAATAAAATGTTAAAAAAATTTTTTTTATAACTTTGTATTTTATTTGGCAATGAATACCAACTTTGTTGTGACTTTGTAGGAAAATACCCTAAGGAAAGGGTTAAATAAATATTTTGGCTTATTATTAATACTCAAAGGAGCTCACTCTCTTGCACACCTAAGATATTTTATCATCCCGCAAGATAAGGGCTCCTCATTTCAATTAGTGGAAAGCTCGCCATTAGCTAACTAATTAATGCTATTCCCTTACATCTATTTTCTAATTACAGTCACCACTGAGACTTTTTTACCCAAGTGGCCAGTGATGCTGTGGATTTATTTTAAATTTAGTTTGACAATAACAAACACCTAATTAATGTTTATAAATATAATACAATCCCTCCTGACGAGTTGTGGGTATTGCATACACTAGCAACTGGTTTATTAAAACATTAATTGCATTTGGATTTGTTTTGGGATTCACACATAATCCATTTAATACATAGCGGGACTAACTCATTTTGAAGGGATTATGAATGAAATCCTCCACAAAGTCTATCGTTTAATTCACATTGTAGTCAAGGAAGGGGAAAGTTTGCCTTCAGAAAATTCTGTGGCTCTTCTGGGATCTTCAGTGTGGTCCTCCCTCCCTTCCCTCCTTTCTTCCTTCCTTCTTTCCTTCCTTCCTCCACTCAGTATTTATACAGCATCTGTTGTGTACATAACTCTAGGAAGGTAGCCAAAATGTGTTCATGCGGTGTACAGATGAAAACTGCAAAACTCAATCAAACTTACACTCCTGACTGTATTGGAAATTGGCACCCCCATGTTGGAAAAGTGAAAGCATTTCTTAAAGCCGAATACATGCCTACCTTATGACAGCAATTCTACTGCCAGGTACACACAGAAACGTGCCCACATGTTCACCCACAAGACACTTACTAGAATGTTGGTTGCAGCACTATTTGTAATAGCACTAAAGTGGAAACTACCTGAATACCCACCACCAGTTGAATGGGTAAGTAAATTATAGCATATTCCCATAAAGGAATACTGTATGGTATAGCAACGAGAAGGAACAATCCACAAAGCTCAGAAACAAGCAAGACCAATGCACGATGCTAGAGTTCAGAAGAGCAGCTATCCTTGGGATGGCGAGTGAATGGAGCTTTTGGGGTCTGGTAATGTTGCCTCGATCTGGCTTCTGGTTATGTAAGTGTGCTCAGTTCGTGAAAATTCATTGATTGATTATGATGGATGCATTTTTACACGTGTTATATACATTTTTTTAAATTAATTAATTAATTTTTGGCCGCTTTGGATCTCTGTAGCTGCACACCGGCTTCCTTTGGTTGCGGCAAGCAGGGGCTACTCTTCATTGCGGTGCTCGGGCTTCTCATTGTGGTGGCTTCTCTTGTTGCAGAGCGCGGGCTCTAGGTACGCGGGCTTCAGTAGTTGTGGCACGCAGGCTCAGTAGTTGTGGTGCATGGGCTTAGTTGCTCTGCGGCATGTGGGGTCTTCCCGGACCAGGGATTGAACCTGTGTCCCCTGCATTGGCAGGCGGATTCTTAACCACTGAGCCACCAAGGAAGACCCACACGTGTTACATTTTAATAAAATTTGCAAAACAAACGAAAACTCAACACATTAGCTACAGACTAGCCTTTGTTTTTGTGTGTTTGTGCTTATCCTAAAATAAGTGGCTACATGGTATTTTAAGTCTGATTATTCATTCATTCCACAAGCATTGATGGAGTAATTAATTATTTGTAATGCTGGTGGGGGGGATGTGTGAAGATACAAAAGCACATCAATCATGGTCTCTGTCCCCAAGGTTTTTACAAGGCATTGGAGGAGAGAATCATGTCATCAACTATAACCACACAATGTGGTGAATGCTAAGGTCACAGTGGAAGGGCATTTAGTCCAAGCTGGGTGGGTGTAGGTGAGATGGCTAGGACAGGAGTAGAGGATGCTTCTGCCTGAGTCTCTCAGCATCCCCTGGCTCTGTTTAGGCAGCAGCCCTGAGTTTTACCTGTGGCCCAATCCATCCCATCAGCCATTGTTTCAGATGAAGCCCAAGCCCCAGGCTCCAGGGCCAAAGCATATGACCCAGGCCAAAGGCAGTGGAATATTCCTTCCTCTGGCTACACTTATTGGTTCAGAGATGAGCATGTAACCTAAGCTGGTTTGATGCTAGCAAATTGCAGGAACTGTTTGAGAGCTGCTGGGAAAAATACCTCTTTGTTCTCCCTTGAAACTGAGAAGAGGGTAGTAGGTTAGAGCAGTAGCAGCCATCTGCCATTATCTGGAGCCTGAGAATGAAGTCAGTACATGGAGGTGAGCAGGGCTGAATCCAGAGGCCAAGAGAAATTACCTTCTGGTGACATCAACTGAGCCTTGATCAAGCTGAGCCTGAAGCCTGAAAACTACAGGACTTTGCACTTTAATGAGTCATAATTTCTCTTCTGTTCAAGCCCATTATTGTAGTCTTGTGTGTGTGTGTGTGTGTGTGTGTGTGTGTGTGCGTGTTTTAATGTGTAACTGAAAGGGATTTAACTGATACTGAGAGTTTCCAGTAGGAGATAATGTTCAAGCTGATCTTAGAAGGTAAGAGGAGTTAGAATGATGAAAGGGGAAGCAGTACCCCCCCAAAATGCTACACTATGCCAGAAGGAAAGGGAAAAAACCAAGAAATTTGATACGGTTGTGGGTTTGATCAGAGAAAAGCATTAGGAGCTGCACACTGGGGCTGGAACACGTAGCCTGTGGCTACTGCTGTCCTGCTCAGAGCCCCGGGCGTCACCTTTCCTGTGCACGTGACAACTTCCTCCGACGAGCACCAGCCAGTCTGGCTGTGGGCGCAGCACTGCTCTCACGCGGGGATGGAGTTCACACCCCAAGGAGCAGCCCTTCACCCAGGATGATGGCTGTTAGTGAATAAACACCTCTCAAGTCAGACCACTCCCGGTCAAATTCGACCACCTCCTAGAGGCCCCGACGGACTGATCCCAGGTACCCAAACAGGACCTGCTCATCCGTGCATCTGGAGCTGAATCCTTTAGCCAGCGATCTCCGTACAAGTGCACCGCCTCCAAACGCCGGGGCTTCCAACAACGCTTAGGCACTATTTCTCCCGATTCTGGGCTCGGGAATGTGTGGACTCAACTGGTTCTGCAACAGCTGGCGGGTTGGCTGGGGTCCTCACGGGGCTGTGCTCTGCTGAGCTGGAAGGTCCAGCGGGTTTCAGTCCTGCCCGGCTCTGCCGCCCTGCTGCTCCACGTGGCCTCTCGCCCCTGTGATGCTGCGTTGTCAGTGGTCCAGCCAGAGGGGCCTTAGAGCTGGGCGGCAAGACTCCCCAGGTGGAGAGGAAGCAGACACTGCCAGACCTCTACACCCTTGGCTAGGTGGCATTCCTGCCATAGCAGGTGGCTGGGCAGTTACAGAGCCCGCCCAGGTCCAGAAGCGGGGCACAGACTCCACCAGTGAGAGGAGCGGCGTGCTGCCCAGGCAGGGGAGCGTGGTGGTGGCCGTCCTTGGAGATGACACAAAGGCCTCTGCCACAACCCACCCCCGACTCCTCCGCCAGCACTACTTGGGGCTTCCTTCCAACCCACTAAAAGCGTTGCCTCGGGGGACCCCAACCTAAGGTAGCCCAGTGTTGGTTTTAGACCTAATCTTTATTTTGCATCTTTAATCTCAACCTTGGAAGGCATGTGTTTATATATAAAACTGATTCTAGTGTGATGTCGGAACTCTAAGGTGGAGAATTTGCCATGAATAGTCACCAGTCACCAGGAGGCTGGTGGGATGACAGGTCGCCTCTGGGCTCCTGACCACTGACCTGCCTGAAATGTCTCTCTAAGGCAGCTCCCCTGCCAAGAGCATTTAACACAGTCTAACTTCCTTTTTTTTTAGGCCACACTGCGCAGCATGCAGTATCTTAGTTCCCCAGCCAGTGATCTTAACCCCTGGGCTGCCAGGGGATTCTGTCGTCTAACTTCCTGATGGTGGCAATGCATCTTCACTTCTCTTTTTCTTGATCAGTTTTGCTCAAGGTTAATGAATTTATTCAGTCTTCAAATAGCCCCCTTTTGGCTTTATGGATTTTCTCTACTGTACATTTATTTCCTGTTTCGTTGATTACTGCGCTTTTATTTCTTTTCCTGTACTTTGTGGTTCTTCTGGCTTCTAGACGTGGTAGCTTAAATCATGGAGTTCCAGCCTTTCTTCTTTTCTAATCTATGAACTAAAGCCTTCAGCTGCATCCTCCAAGTTTGATATTTCTTGGCTTATCTTAAATGCCACCAAAAGGTATCTCAGTTTCCCCCAAGTATTGATATTTCGTGGCATAATTTTACCCACACGTAGTCCTACAGGCTCAGATCTGGAGGACTTCAGAGGAGGTCTCCTTGTCTTGCTTTCAGAATGGTGGTGTGTGGTCTAGACCACAGCTCACTCGTGAGACCCACTTACTTGAACAGAAACGATACCACAGAACTTCAGTTTTCAGGTTGTTTTCCTGCTGACTTATTTGATTCTATTCCAATTGTTCTTTTTTTAAAAAACACCTTTATTGGAATATAATTGCTTTCCGGTGGTGTGTTAGTTTCTGCTGTATAGCAAAGTGACTCAGCTATATGCATAAGTATATCCCCATATCCCCTCCCTCTTGGGTCTCCTTCCCACCCTCCTTATCCCACCCCTCTAGGTGGTGGCAAAGCGCCGAGCTGATCTCCCTGTGCTATGCGGCTGCTCTTTTTGATGGTCTGGCCCAGCCTGACCACCAACCAACCGCCTGGTTCATGCCTCAGCTGAGCTACTCTCTTGGAGGGTTTTGTGCCACCCTCTCGGGCTCTTATAACTTGGGTGTGTCACAGCCTCACCTCCGACTACAGCTGGCTTGTGTCCACTCTTGACTTCTTTCCTTGGCAACAACCCCTCTTTACTTGGGATGACTTGAGCCCCACTGCCTTTTCAATACCCTGCCTGGCCCCGCCCCGCCCAGCCCCGCGGCCCCCGGCCCCCCCGCAAAGGTCGCCGTGGCTCACAGCAGGACTCAGTTCAACCTGGTCTTGCTAGCTGGTCTCAAACAATGGCAACCCTGTAAAACTGACAGACCAGGAAGGAAAACTCTCTTTTAAACTGGGTCCTCCAGAAGCGGAGCCCAGGGATGCTGGTACACGTGAATTGTTGAGGGAGGGGGTGAAGCAGGATGGGGCAGAGGGAGGAGGCCCCAAGGACGTGGTCCCAGCGGTAGCCTGATCCATGTGGTAGCAATGGGGTATTCAAACACGAGCTAGGCTGCACAGTTGCCCTCCCCCGGGGCCAGGAATCCAGCCTTTTCTATGGCAGTCTGTCATAGCGGGGGCTGTGTGGGGTGGGCGAAAGGGGGCTGTAACTTCCCAGGTGAGGCAGAGCCGTAGCTGAGGGCTGGTCCCCGCTTCCAACAGCGCTAAGGATGGGTGGGCTGGGCCAGCGCCGGGATCTCATCTACTGCATGAGCCTGTTTTGCTGAAGACAAATCCAAGGTTCAACAACTGTCGTGATCACAAGGCTAGTAACTTCTGAGGCAGGACCCATGCCTTCCAGTTCATGTTGTATCGCACTGCTCTTCCCATAACACCTTGTCAGCACCATGGGACTGTGGGTCCCTCAGCTGGACTCATCCGCTCTGAAAACATAGCCTCACCCTCCTACTGGTATGCATTTCAAGCTAGTTTGGTATTTGTGATGCAAAATATCACCCTCAATCCATCATTAACTGTAACCCGGATGTCCCTAGGTCTCGGAGGCTGTAGGTACAAATGAGGTCACGCTGACGTTAGCAGCCAATGAAAGCAGCTCCTTAGGCCTGTGTCTTTAGTGGCACCACTCTCCCTGGGGCTCCCGGTGGAGGGGGGCGGGTCTCATACGTGCTTGTCAAAAACTCCAGCTCACTCTGTGACTTACGGTCAATGACCCCACTGCCATTGGTACCACCATCCGTGGGTTGCTGTGGATTAAAGTGTTGATATTTGAGGGTAATTCAAGATGAGAGTGAAACAACTTATGTTGGGACTTTGCTCATTCGTCAGGGACACGAGCGACTTCTTCCTGAGTCAGATAATAGTTTTTGAACGATGGAAGGATACCTCCTCAAGTTTTTACCCAATGTCATGGCTACAGACACAGAAGAAGTTCCATGTGCGTTATTCACATTTTCTCGACCACTTTTCAAAGTTTAAGCCCCAATATGAGCCGCAAACATTTTTTTCCCTTTTGACTTATTTTGTCATGCAGATGTTTTCCATTATGGTCATTTCAGTCTTTTCCTTTATAGCATCTGGGTGTTGCGTCACCATTAGAAATGTCTCATCTCTTCTAAGTTTATTTTAAAAATCCTCTAGTGTTTTTTTTTAGTATTTGAAGGTAAAAGTTTTTTCAAAACGTTTACATCTTTGACCCATTTGGAATGAATGCTGTTGTAGGCAAGGTGAGGGATGGATTAAGCTTTATTTATTTTCAGATGGCTACTTGGATAGCCCAGCTATAGAATAGTCTGCCTATTCTCCACTGATTTGAAGTGCCTCCTTTACCGTAAGTCTCTTTCTTTTACATTTTGGGGTCTAGTACTAGATTTTATATTCTGTTCTATTGGTCTGTGTGCCAGTGCCACACAACTTTAATCATTGAGGCTTCATAAGATATCATCTTTGGCTCTAATCCCCCACCAATACAATACTTTGTAAGATTCTTCCAATTTTAAAGCTGTCTTTCCATGTAAACTTAAGAATTAGCAGGATAATCCAGTTTTTAAAACCTGAATATTTTGATTTGCTTAGTGTTAAATTTCTAAATTAATTTGAACAGAAATGACATCTTTATAATATTGACATTTCCTGCCCAATGACATGGTGTGTCTTTCTTTAAGTTTTCTGCAGTGATATTTTAGGGTTTTCTTCATATAGGTCATGCACAGTTCCTGTGTAGGTGCTTCACCTGTACTGATGTTTTCACAAGCAGGGCCTGCTGTCATGTCTTTGATCTGGTTGGTATTTGTATTTATGAAAGTTGTTGGTTTCTATGTAGTATCAATTTTGCATCGCACTCCTTTGCTGAATTTTTGTATTGTTTGTTGTAATTTTTCAAGTGGTTCTCTTAAGTCCCTTAGGGAAACAATAATGTCATCGGCTAAAGAGTTTTACATAAGAGTAAAAGCAAAGCCGCTTGGAAATGGCAGCAGGGAGCTGGGTAAAGCCCCAGCCACCTCCCAGGTCCCAGCCTGGGGATGCTGGGAGAAAGCTTGGTGGTAGGCAGTATCTTTGGAGGAAAAGCAGTTATCTGTTCAGGCAGGAGGTGGGGCTGCCTTGGGGCGGTAGTCAGAGTTTCTCTGGGGGAGACTGAGATTATAGGAGAGTTTCCTTAAAATCGAAGGGACATTTAAGGGGTCCAGGGAAGTTGTCAGCGGACAGTGGCTGTGGGCTTGGGAAGCCTGGAGCATCATGGGAATGAGAAGATGGGCACCTGGGGAGCTTGTGTCTTGGCTGCGGACACAGTGGATGAAGCGCAAAGATTCAGCTGGTCCCAGAGCGTTGAACAAAATGTTCGCTTAAGTGCGTCCTCATTTTTTCTCTAAGTTTTTTGGTTAATCTATTGTTTGTCTCCACTGTCATCCGGTAGTCAGCTGTGAGGTTAAAACATCTGGCAAATACTACCCTCCTCTGCTTCTCTCTCAGAGGTGTTTCATCACTGGGTGAGTTCAAGAGAGGTCAAACAAAGACAAGTCTTTTGAGTGGGGTCTTCCAGTGAAACACTAAAACATATGATGACAGTTACTTGGAACTGAGGCCCATTCTTCTCCCTCTTTTATTTTTCAAGGCTACCATTGAAAGCAAGAAATTGGACTAAAGTACTAGAAATGCCACAAGCTTTCTGTTTTTACCAAGTTTCAGCCACATTTCTAAATGCTCCCCAGGATGCTAGAAGCATTTGGTTAATTTTCAGAGTTCTGAAAAAGTTGGTTCTGACCATTTTGGGCCATTTTCCATGCTTTAATGGAGGGCTGAATTTTCAGAGGTCCTCGCTCCACCATTTTCACTGATGTCATTCTTGTCTCTACTTCCCAGTATACATCTGCCCGCTTTCCTGTTGTATGTGCCCACGTTACTGTCATGATTTTATAATTCTCAGGCCAGTCATTCCCTAAACGGACTCTCTGAGTCTCTTAGTTCAAATTCCTGTGGGAGAAAATCTGATTGGATCCAGCAGCCGACAGAATGATGCACCCTGCACCAGCCATCTGGATCTGGGCTGGAAGACCAGGTGGCGTAGACATGGCCACCTGGCTCCTTCTCCTAAGCAGGGGCTGTGTTGGGAGAAAATGCAAGAGAAAGGGAGACAAGTAGCTTTGTATCGATATTTCTAGAACAGACTCCACAGTAAATTTCTCCCTCTGTGCCAGTGACCCCGTTCTCTCCTGCCTACTCTGGAAACTTGTTTCCAGCAATGCGACTCTCAAAGGCACTGCCCTCAGGGCTAGGCCGGCTCTCCCCTCCCATCTTTCCATCTTCCCCCAGGCCTCAGAAATGTGGCTTTTCCCTTCTTTTATTCTGCCTCCCTGCAGACCTGCTGAGGACCAAGAGAAGCACTTCCCCCTTCACTGTAGGGCTGCTTCTGTGTTGGGAGCCAAGAAGTTTTCGCCATTAGAAGATGGCCGACACCCTGCTTCTCTTCCTGATTTATGAGATAGAAGTTCGCGCCTAAAATGAAAGCCCGCGCACGCAGCACCAATGATGATTAGCCAAGTACTTCCCTCATTCTGAATCCCGCCCCCCTTTCTCTGCAGTGTATAAATACAGCTACCGCAGCAATAAAAGTTTGAGGCTTGATCAGGATTCTGTCTTGCCTCCATTCTTTCGCGTCTCCTGCCCTTCCCCCTTTTTTCAACCCCCACAGGTTCCTCCTCAGACTCACAAGGATTTGTCCTGCTGGTCGGGACTCCCGGGGACGCCCGGGGCCGTACACACTTCTGAAACAAGCATACAAAGCCCTCCTTATTTATTTTTTTGCGGTATGCGGGCCTCTCACTGTCGCGGCCTCTCCCGTTGCAGAGCACAGGCTCTGGACGCGCAGGCTCAGCGGCCATGGCTCACGGGCCGAGCCGCTCCGCGGCATGTGGGATCTTCCCGGACCGGGGCACGAACCCGCGTCCCCTGCATCAGCAGGCGGACTCTCAACCACTGCGCCACCAGGGAAGCCCCGCCCTCCTTATTTTTTAAGAATGTTTACGCTTTTCAGCAGAAGGAGACAGTTTAATAAAAATTAAAAATTCAGGCAATTTTCTTCTCCACCTGCATGTTTCTTCCCCAGTGTTGTCCTGATCTTTGGGTGCTGGATACACTTTCGCTCCCATCTGCTTTGTGTCTTATTTTTCACCTTGGTCTTCGATTCATGTGGCCTCCCATCTCTCCAGTGGGTGGTCGATTCCTTTTGGCTTTGCATCATGTCCTCGTTTTTCTAAAGTTCTGTTCTAAGGGTAACATCTGCTGCTGCCTCCAGGGTCTAAGGTTACACATTGACGCATCCAATCTTTCACAATCAAGCCATTCAGTTATCAGAAGGGTCATCTGAGAGGCAAAGTGAACGGTTATCTCAGTGTTGGCTGTTGGTTTGTATAGCATGTGATGTCACATCCCACTGGCCCACAGCAGAAGTCACCTGTATCTTGAGTAAACTCTTCCTGTACAAGTGGATGGCTTTCTACTTCAAACACCTGAGTTTCTCTCTTCCTGAAGCTGATGTCTGATCATAGGACATGCTTGGCTACCAGATGGCCAGGCTGGAAGTGCTGGCGAGCGAATGCTCCCAGGAGCGCCACCCACCAATGATAGATGGAGGTTGATGAAAAAGTGCCGCGGCTTCCTCTGCTGGAAAGGACAACTCTGAAGTGTGTGTTGGAGACAGTCTCCCAGAGATCCCCCCGGGACTGAGCCCCCATTGCTCACAGCATTATCCTCCTCATGAATACCCTGAATTGGTGCTTTCCCCTCCCTCCCTTCTTTGCTTCCTCACAGTATTTCTTGGAATTGCCTCCCAGGTAAGTTACTTGTTCCTAAGTTCTTGTTCCTGGGTTGGCTTTTGGAAGAACCCAAACAAAGACAGTTGGGTAAATGGCTTCACTCAAAGTCACTGAAGACCTGATGCTTGTCAAGAGAGCCATGGTGGAGAAAAGGAGGCTGTGATTACCCCTTTGCCCAGGTACAACTCTGTCTGAAAGTGTTGCCCATATTCTAGTATGGGACTGAGTTGGGGAGAAAACCTGAAGTTTGGAGAGAACTCAGGGGACCAAGATGGAGCTCTAAGTGCCTCATGAAGCCACGAAGATCTTGGCAGGGGAGGACCGCATCTCATCCAAGCCTGCAAAGGGGTTTTCACACGGCATAAACTGCAGGCGTGCCAACCTCATGCAAGAACCCTGCTGTACAAAGAGAAAATATGTCTCTCCTTTTAGGACAACGTAAGGGACACTGATGTGGTCTCACCATAAGCTAATAATTATCACATTCAAGTCAACAGCACTGAAGAGTCCCATGTTTTTGTAAGAGCTTGAAGTTTGGAAGGTGTTGATGAGAACAACTCTTACTGCCATGGTGAGTTGTAAGTCCAGTCGGGGGTGCCCCCTTGGACACAATGGCTGATTAAGTAGTTGAAGAGGGAAGAGTATCATGGGTGCCCATCCAGGTGGATAATGGGGTTAGAACAAGCACCAGCTGCTGGGGAGTTAGAGACGCTTTGGAGGAAATGATCTGGGCCCTCAGACACACTCGTGGAGGAGCAAATGGAAAGTTACTGACGCATTTATGGGTTCGGCTCCTTCCTGCTATCTTCAAAGGAGAGATTCTGCAAGCACATGCTGGTGTTTCTGGAGAAAGAACCATGGGTAGGACTGAAAAGAGAAAAGGCACTGCAGTGCTACCACTAGTGTCCAAGAAGTAGAGAAATACATAACAAGAAGAGAAACTCTTTTGTCGTACGTCTTACGTACAGCCCTGATTTTGAAATTTCAAACAGTTATTGCCTCATGTCAGGAAGGCACCCTATTAGAGAAGATAGAGGGTGATCTGATATGCAGTTTCACATGGGTTTTCTCTAATATAATGAGTCTATAAGCTATTATCCCCTATTTATTGATAAGGGAATTGAGGCTCAGAGAGAAGGCATGACAGCCAAGATGTGAGGAGTAACAAGTACTGGTCCCCTCTGGTTCTATCCAGTCCTGAAGTGCACTATAATTTCCCAGAGCTTGGATTTCCTGGTAAAGCAAGAAGACACGTGGCCTGTTCAGGAGTGGCTGACTTCACAGGTGTGATGGTGATGATGGAGGTCAGCGCTGGCCTCCCGGCTCCAGTGCTGAGTCCTCCTCTCAGCCGGGGTCCCCAGTCTCCATTTCAGCCCAGCTATCTCACCCAGTCCTGGTTCTGCCTGTGCTCTCACAACACAGATTGACTGATCTTCATGCCCTGTGTTACCTCCATCTCCTCTAAAATGAAAATTTGCTTATTTTCTAAAGGAGATTTGGAACAAAGTGTTTCAATTTGTAGATATGAAAACGGAAAACCTGAATTAATCTGGTCCTCCTCCCACCTCCAAGAGGAGAAGGAACTCCCTTCCTCCAAGTTTTTGACTTTAGTCTAATTCTATGTCCCACCTTCCACCGTATTATAGAAACTAGAAGTATAAAGACTAGACTCCCTTGCCTTTCCCGGCTTCCTTGCAGCTAGGATCCTAGACTCAGGTATTACCAGTCAAATGTGTTCATGCAGAATTTGGAGGATGGAAGGGAAGTAGAGGCCACCTTTCTGCACAGGTGGTGGCTGGCGGACAGCCTCTGATTGGCCTCTGTGTTTGCAGTGATGTGTCTAAGGGGGCCGTCCTGGTGGCACTTGTGAGTATAAAGCCAACATAATTTCCTGACCTGCTGCTGCAGTGGTTTGGTGCAGCCGCAGCCCCTGACTCCTGTGCTTCCAGCTCCTCCCGAGATTTTGTAGGCACTAAAGTCCCTTTATTAAATGTATTTTTACTTAAAGTACCTGGAGTGCTGTCCAGCACAGAAAGTGGCCTAGGGAAGGAATGGGGTGGTCACGGAATAGCAGATTCACAGTCTGTGTCTGGGAGTTCTTCAGCTACCTATGAATTAATTAGCTTGCTGGTATACCTTCCCTCACCTCCCTCAACCCCAGGCTCAGCCTTACCCCTCTCAGCACTTCTAGGAATATCTGTTTACCAGTCCTCCTACTGGCCCTCTGTCCTGGTTGCTGTTTCTTTATAACAAACCACACTCAAACTTAGTGTCATGAGATAATTTTATTATGCCCACGATCAAGGCATAGTGAGTATGCCCTGTCTCTGCTCCACGATGTCTGGAGTTCTACCTGCAAAGACATAATGGCCAAGGGTGACCTCACAGCTGGGGGTGTGGGAATCATCTAGAAGCCTCATTGCTCACAGGTTTGGGAGTTGATGCGGGGTTGGAATGTCAGCTGGGATTTTCCATCAAAGCACCTACAGGGGCTACCCCACAGAGTCAGGGCTTCCTCACAGCTCAGCCATGCAGGGCTCCCAAAGTGAACTCCCCAGAGAAACAGGGGAAACTGCTTGGCCTTTTCTGAGCCTAGAAGTCACGCATCGCCACTTTCACTGTATTCTTTAGATTGAATCAGTCACAAGCTGGCCCAGAATCAAGTGAAGGGAACATCTCGGGGTACGAGGCACTTCAAAGAATAAATAGACATAATGTAAAATCCCTTGACCCTCTCTTCACAAGGTATTTTAGTAATTGTTTAATGATGGTGTGGATATATTCAGACACTGAGGTTTTATTAGGATAATGACATCCTTGGATCTGCGTCTGTTTCCCACTCAAACCAACAAATTTCAAGTTAGAAAGGAAGATAAGCACCTCTAGAAGTAAGAAGAAAAATACACCTGCATAGTATTATATCTTTGAAGAGTTTTCTACCAAAAAAAAAAAAAAAGAAAAATGGCTTTAATAATGTATTGCCAAAAACGATATTTTAAGTAAAAATAATCAATACAAAAAAGTATACACCCTTCAAGGAAGTGGAGAAAAAGGAACCCTGATACACTGTTGGTGGGAATATAAATTGGTGCAACCACTGTGGAAAACAGTATGGAGGTTTCTCAAAAAATTAAAAATAGGGCTGCCCTGGTGGCGCAGTGGTTGAGAGTCCGCCTGCCGATGCAGGGGACGCGGGTTCGTGCCCCGGTCCGTGAGGATCCCACATGCCGCGGAGCGGCTGGGCCCGTGAGCCATGGCCGCTGAGCCTGCGCGTTCAGAGCCTGTGCTCCGCAGCGGGAGAGGCCACAACAGTGAGAGGCCCGCGTACCGCAAACAAACAAACAAACAAAAAAAACCCTAAAAGTAGAACTACTGTATGACCCAGAAATTCCACTCCTGGGAATATACCTGAAAAAAATGAAAACACTAATTTGAAAAGGTACACGCACCTCAATGTTCATAGCAACATTATTACAAATGCCAAGATATAGAACCAACTTCAGTGCCCGTTGACAGATGAATGAATAAAGATGTGGCATGTAAATATATATATATATACACACACACACACACACACACACACACACAATGGAATATTACTCAGCCATAAATAGAATGAAATTTTGCCATTTGCAGCAACATGGATGGACTTGGAGGGCATTATGCTAAGTGAAATAAGTCAGAGAAAGACAAATACTATATGATATCATTTCTTTGTGGAATCTAAAAAACACAACAAACTAGTGAATATAACAAAAAAGGAACAAACTCACAAATACAGAGAACAAACTAGTGGTTACCAGTGGGGAGAGGGAAGGGGGGAGGGGGTTACAGGTGTACAATACAGTAGTGATTCACAATTTTTAAAGTTTATACTCCACTATAGTTATTATAAGATATTGGTTCTATTCCTTGTGTTGTACAATAGATCCTTGTAGCTTATTTTATACAAACTAGTTTGTACTTCTTAATCAGCTGATTTCTCAGATAACAACAATCTGGAAGGGTCCCCAGTGGCCTGTGGAAGCACAGCAGCCGTTTGTGACAGCTGAGGGAGACCTTGGGGTCACTTCAACCTGGATTAGGGTCCTAATGCCATCATTGGCTGACTGAGTGACCCTGGGCAGGTAGTTTAAACTCTCATAGACTCAGTTCCCTCATCTGTGAAATGGGATCCCACTGCTGGCTCTGTGGGGATGGTGTGAGGGTGTGGCCGACTCTTTTGGTGCTCTGATCCTTTCACCTTAGCCTGTTCCTGTGTCCTTCTGTCTGAGGGCTTTGTCTGGCCCAGCTAAGATGCAGACCTACAGTGCTAAAGGTCTGACCTCCACCCTCCCAGCTGCAAGAATCCTCAAACAGGGGACACAAGAAGGATACTAGTTGGTGAATAAATACTCTCAGTAGGACAATAATAAGGTGTGTTCCCCACTGTGTCTCCAAGGGTCCTGATGAGATACCGAGTTCCCATTGCCCATACATCCTGCTGCTCTATTTTCCCTCCCTCCTTCCACACACCCTCACTCTGCTTCTGGGGACCACCTCCCAGGGAACCATGTTCACCCAGCGCTGTACTCGGGCTCCACTTTGAGATGGAGCGTCAAATGAAATGAGGGATGAACAGTATTCAGGAGACAGGGCAAGGGCCAATAGGTATATTATCTATAAAGGATGGCCAAAGTGAGAGACGTGGCAGACATTTGCAAATTAGAAAGGAATTCAGAATCACCAAGATTGGTGAAGATGCAAAGTCGAGGCAAACTTCCCCAGATGGGGGGCTGAAATAAGTCACAACTCCAGAACTGTACTCAGAACTATAGCCAGAGCTGCACTCCAAGTCATCAGGAATTGCTTGTATTATGATCACTGTATTTTCTTTGAGAAGGAGGAGATTGTGAAATCCATTTAGGAAAGAGTTCCCTCAAAAATGGTTACATCTTTTTTTTTTTTTTTTTTTAAGTGGGCCCTTGAAACAGATGGTGAGCTCCTATTATTTTGGAAAATTCACCAGTGCGGATGGGCTCCTTTCTGGACAATGGCAGATAAATGAGCCGTGGTTGTTTCAGCACCTGTGCGATGTTTGTCTTGCCTCTGACGCAGCGTGGAAGCATTGTCAATGAAGTGGGTTCCTCATTATCCTGGCTATTGTTCCCGGAATCAAAGCTATTATCAGTGCCCACGCTTCATCCTGCATAGCTCAGCCACAATAAGGGGAGAAGTGAGAAAATAGGTGATGGAGTGAGTAACACATTCTCAGGACCACATTTCCTGCGAACCACCGCCTTCCCCAGCTGATTCTTTTTATTTTAACGTTTTCATTACCAAGGTAATACATGATCATCATACAACCGTGAACAATGAGAAGTGTATCAGGTGACAGCCCCTCTCCCATTCTCCAGCCCCACTTCTGGGATGAACCACGATTTCATTGTGTGAAACAGCCAGAGAGCTGTACCTGGGCACACACGTGTATTTAAAAATGACACTCGAGCATCTTGTTTTGCCTTTTCCACTCTCTCATCTATCCCTGCACTCTTCCTGTCACCAACATTCTATTCTTTGGAGGGTCTCCCAGAATTCCATTGTCTGGATGTCTCATATATTATCCATTCCCCTTTCAGAGAGTTCGCCTGTACAGGTATTTAAACAGTGGACATCTTTGTACATAACTGTGCATTTGTGACACAATCACTGCAAAAATGAATTGCTAGGATAGGAATGACCAGGTGCAAGGGCATGCACGTTCTTCCCTTTGGCTTAAATATTTTCAAACCGCCCTCCAAATCAAGCCAAAAAATATATTTCATTGTTATTTTAATTTGCATTTCTTTTAGAATTAGTTAGTTAAGCTTTTCCCCTCCCACATTTATTGGTGCTTTGTATGTCTCTATGGACTATGTGGAAATAAACAAAAACTAGCTGAATGAGAACAAGTAAAGCCTATTTATTCAGAGCTTTCAATAGCAAGGGAGTTGGCCACCATTATTTGCATTTGTCAGAGACTTGAAGGCAGGTAGGAAGATGGGAAAACATTACAGTGAAGAGAAGAGCCAGCTTCAGTTCAGGTGTGCCCGGACCAGGGCTGCTGGGCTGGGGAAGCAGGAGACGGGCTGACTAGCCATGAGCATCCTGTGTGGCTTGTTCGGTAGTGTGTTCGGCTCCTCTGCTTGGTCCCGTGTTGGATTCAGGGGCATAAATCAGGGAAGCTGTCTGTCAGTGACTTGCTCTTTCTTCCCGGCAGTTTGTAAACTGCGAGCAGGGATGCCAGCGTGTGGCTTCAGTCTTTGGGATTTTGCTGTATAATTAAAGCAAAGCCCATTTCTGTTGGCTCAGGGGAGACTTTTCAACCCTAGGGAGCACGTGTCACTCCTGCAAGGCAGTTCTGCGTTACTCGGGAGGAAAGGGGGAATTTCAACCCTGTAAAATGAAATGCTCTGCAGGACGAAGCCAAGCTGCCTGGTGCTCCTAGGAGGTGTGTGTAAGGTTGGGGTGGGACTAGGGATGGTTTATGATGGCTTTACACATTGGGACAGGATGGAATCCCCAGAACACTGTGCCTTGTGGTGACTCCAGGATGAAGATGCCACATGACCTTTCTTCTTGTCGTTGATTCTGCTGTGCACAAGGCTTGGAGGTGGAGGTCTGGGAACACTCATCACGCCTTCAGACTAGAATTGAACATAAATATCACACATCCATGAATCTTTCGTCTTGGAATAGTGAGCACTGAGTCATTCACTGAAAAATCTACGTGCATCTCTTTTTTGGGGCAGCAGCAAGGGGTCAGAAAGGGTTGGGTCTGTCACATCAGCTGCCTTCTACCTGGCAGCCTGGAAAGTCCCCTTTGACCAACATCTGCTGTTCTTTTGTTTGTTTTTTTTTGGAGGACTGCCTTTGGGCGACTGGTTTCTGGGAGTTCACTGCCCCATCCCTCTCAACTAACGGTGAAGGGTGTGCAGATATGGAAGCTGCCAACCCGCTCTTCGGGTGGGGCTTAACTCCAGGTCCCTGTGGAATCCCCCCACAGGTGTCTGCCTGAGAGGACACCCCGCTTGACCCCCTCCTCTTCTCTTTCCTGCCACCTCCACTCCCTTCTGATACCCCTGGGATCACCTCCTTCTTACGTCACCTTCCCACCTATCATTGTTCAGGGTCAGCTTCTGATGAAGTAGACATCGATACCATCCAAATCCCTAACTCTGTCACAAATTTGTTGCGTGGCTTTCGGCAAGTATTACTGTCTCCTGACCTCTGCCCGCATCTAGAAAATGAGAGTGAGGACTAAATTATTTCTAAGGACTTTTAAAGAGTTAAAACACCACAATTTCCTTTAAATCATGACTCCATGTTATATTTCCTGTAGGGAAGGGCTTCTTAATGCGGGACTCATGCATAACTTTCAGATGGTCAGTGAACCCCTGGAAAGTGTATGCAAAATTGTGGATGTGATTTTTTTTCTGGGGAGAGGGTTCACAGCTTTCGTTAGATTTCTAAAGAGTCCATACCCCCCACCAAACGTTGGCGAGCACTCTTTCAGTTTGTTGTTTATAAACATCAGAAGGGATACGGCAAGAGCATTGTCACATGAATCTGTTCAGAGGAATAATGATCTCATTAAGACCACTTAATTCTTATTTTAAAAGGGTATGAAGAAGTATGTGCTAAGTGTATTTTTACGACTAACTCCATCCCCCTTGCTCAGTCTTCAACAGCTTTGTCTCTCAAGCCCAGTCTTTTGTAGGTTCAGGCTTTTTTGACCTTGCAGCGGGGATTTAATATAAATCACAACTTTTTTTTTTTTCCAGACAGTGTTGAAGCAACCAGCTGGGCTTTGCTAGAGAAGAAAATATGTTTTGTCTGTGATTAGCAAAGACTATGAAATGCACTTACTTGAGTTTCTCCCCACGTTCCTCTCTTTTCATTGACAGACAGACAGGTACACACACAATCTTGTGTGTCAGAAAATCATCCTTGAAGCTTTCCCCAAGGGCAGGACTCCATATCTGATAGCAACAAAAATACTCCCAGCTGATCATAGCTCTGTCCCACTTGTTACGCACACAGTAGGTCAGTAAATTATGAGCCGAGCAGCTGCTTCGGTTTTTAGAACCATCAGGTCCCACGAGTAAAGCACACGGAGGAGGGAGGTGTCAGGAGGCACAGACGGCTTTTCTTGAGAAATGAAACATTTCCTCTTGTGCATCTGGGTCAGCCATGGGTAGTTTCTCTCATAAAGGATATTTTATGAATCCGAATGATAAGAATTTATATAAATAAACACACACAAACTCACACAATGTATATGGAGGTCAAAAAGAACAAGTAAGTAATGGGGAATTAGATGCATTGAAGGGTTCAGCCAGACTTATCATAAACCAAGAGAGAGGAAGGCTTGAGTATGTGTTATGTCCCCTTGATACTGAAGGGTATTTATGTGTTTCAACAAGCTTCTATGGGCTGGACGTAAGAGCTGAAAGCTTTGGAGGGGGGCCGGACCCTAACACTCTGCTATAGCCGAACTGCATACATACCTTCGTGATTTCACTCACCCTCTCTTGAGTTTGTTCATTAATTTATTGAATATGTATTAAGTAGATGCCAGGACCCAGACTCGCTGCTGTTCAAATGCTGATTACTGCCTCATGGGACTTACAGTTCGGAAATGAGGACTGAAATAAACCAGTATTTATTTCTCATGAATATCTAACTACTGATTGTGAAGAGAGTGATTTATGAGGGTGGTGGTGCCTGGAGAAATCAGCAAGGATGAGAGAAGTAGGACAGGGAGGGAGAGGGAGCCACCACGGGGCCGTCAGGTAAAGTCTCCCAGAGGATGGCTGTGCCCCATCCCGCCAGGGACTCCGGAGTGTTAGCTGTGGCTGGAGTTTGTGCTGCCCAGGGAGAGGGGCTGGGCTTTCACACAGGTCCATGCGGATGTCAATTCCCAGGCACACTGGCTCTTGGGGGACAAAGTGCTCCCGTAGCTCGATGGTTATCCTCTGAAGAAGAGTCCCAGGCATGAGCCATGGGTAGAAGAGCTCATCCAGGCTGGGGAGAGACATACGGACACCGTGGAAGGGCTGGAGGGAATCTGTTGTGAGTGCTGACTGTGTCCACCCCAGGAGTGAGTGATGCTCAGATATGAAGGTGGTGAGAATCAAACATATAAGGCAATGCTGTAGGTTGAGGGTGGGGTGGGTAAGAGCATTTGAAGTGGAGAATAAAGCCTGTGCTGGTGCCTGAGGCAGGAGGAGACCCAAGCAGCCCTGGAACGGGTGGCTGGGTGAAGAACAGGCACTGACGGAGGTGAAGTGAGGTTGACGATGCAGGTGAGTCTTCTGTTCAAGTTGGGCATGGAGTCCCAGCTTCAATAATCCCCCTTCCTGCATATACAAGGCAGTGATGCACGAGGTATGAGGAAACAAGCCATTGGCTGGGCTCAGAAAGGGATCGTCATCTCTGCAAACAAGAAATGGAAACAGAAAACAGCACACATAGAGAGCGAGCCTCCGGCTTGCTGGGCTGCTGTCCTGACAAAGGCAGCGACAGCTGGGACTCCAGTTCCTGGGAGGCCTATAAGTGGCCCCTTGAACGACCCGGACCTGATGCAGGCTCACTGCTTGAATAGAGAATTCTATATCCCGAGAAATAAGGGCAGGAACCAAATAAGACAAAAATCTGAGTGGTTACGTTGTATGCCAGGCAGAAATCAACAAAGTTACAAACATCTGGCTTCCTCCTGGCAAGCATTTTGCACCACAGGGAAGGGAAGGCACTGTAGTCAGTGAGCCTGTGCTGTGGGTAGGCACGTTTATTGTTTAATACTCACAGAGACGGTGTGAAGTAGATTTTCATATGAGATCACTGAGGCTCGGAGAAGTGAAGTAACTTGCCCGAGGTCAGAAGTCATAACTGGAATCTTCCAGAACCCATGTTGTTAATCGCTTTGTGATCTCCTTCAACCATCCAGACGGGGAGCAAAAGACCTCGTGCCAGAGAGGTTCTACCAAAGGTTGAGGGAATAAGCTGTGATTCACTCACGTCTTCCTTCACAAGGAAGTCAAAGAAAGGGACTGTCCACCACACGTGCAAGGATAAGAACAAGTCCAATGTCCTCTTCTCCAAGGACTACTTGAAAAAATGTGCTGTGGGCAACGAAGAGAGGGAAGGTAGAAAAGGAAGAAAACGGAAGGGAGGGAGGTTGGTGGGTTTCAGGATTTAATTTGTGTCTTTCACTAGATTCTCAGGTTGAAGCAGTTTTCTCAACCAGGGCACTGTCAAATACTTATCAATCAACTTGTAAGATGCACTTTCTCGCTTTCTAGACACCCGTCACGTGAGCATGTACACCGTGACTCAGAAAGCCAAATTCTCATGCTTGGTGTCATCTGCGACCCTAGCATCACCTTATTCTCTCTACCAAAATGATCTATTAACTTAACAAATATGTATTTTTAAGTGAATAATACGGTTGATTTCAGGAAGATTATTGAGCACCCGCTCCAGCTTGGGTGTTGTACTAGGTGCTGGGAATTTCACAGCGAAGAAGCCAAAGTCCCTGCCCTCATAGAAATCACATGCCTGCAGGGAATAGGTCAACAATGGACAAACAGGCACATTGATCACAAGATCCTTGTTGGTTTCAGCAACTTGGTGGCTGGCAGTGCCATTTACTAAGATGAAAAAGACCTGGAAATTCTCAAATTAGGGAAACCAGAAGTTTCTCATTGGACATGTTGAGTAGGTAGGAATAGATGCATCTAGAGCTCCAGGGAGAGGGGTCTGTTTGAGCTGGAAACAAAATGGGAGGAGCATCAACATATACTTGGTGTTGGGATTTGTGGGTGATATTATACTGAAGCTATATAAGATGTCACCATTGCAAGAAACAGGGTAAAGGGTCCATGGGACTCGCTACTGTTTTTGCAACTGCCTGTAACCCTATAATTATTTCAAAACTAAAAGTTAAAAATAAAACCACAGGGCCGGATAAGATTCCCTAGGGATAAATAAAGAAGGGATCACATGATAAAAGACTTAAAATCTACCCCATCCTGGAGTATCCAGAAATGTAGATACACAGTATCTCTGGTCTGTGTTAGCTCAGGTCTTCCAAGAAGTGGACGCCAAGATGACATGAGATGAGCAGGACATCTGGGGAGAACACCTGAGAAGGATGAAGGGGAGCCAGCCCAGGATGCGGAGAGTGGGTTTGGACCCCGATACAGGTCTGAGGGGTGAATGAGGTGGGGGAGGGAGGAGGGCTGGCCAGGAGAGGTTCAGACTGAAGCATGCGGCTCAGGAAATGTCAGCCATGCCCATGGGGAGGCCTTGAGCCAACATTACGGTGAAACACATCTCACTGGAAGGAGCCTGAATTAGCACCCCACAGTGCTCTGTCTTTGGGAGAAGCCCTGGGAAGCATGGCGTCTTGGGGATGTGCCTGGAGCCTTCCCCCAAGACCATGCTCAGGATAACAGGATTCCAGAATTTGCTGTCTACACAGCCCCGAGTCTGCTTCCAGGGTCTGTGCAGGCCCATACCAGGCCTGTCCTGCTGAGGGGACACTGGGCTGTGATGCACCACTCAGGACTCAGAGGTACCCAAGGAGCAGCTGTTTTCAGGGGGTCCATGTCCACATCTGGGCATTTCTCAGTGAAGGGAGGTTGGAGGCAGAAAGAGGAGATGGCCTGGTACTGAGACTGGGGACCAGCTCCCCCTGCATCACCATGTGCCTGGGGGAACGCAGAGGGTCAAGGATCCTACATGCAAACCTGGCCTTCCAGGTCATTTCACAAAGAATATTTTCAAGGTAGGAGGATAAACATGTTTTATCAAAAACCTGATGGGTAAGTTTTAAATATTTAGACAATGATACTGGCTTTCATTTGTACCTTGAGTTCGGCCCAGCCAATGTTAGGACCACTTAACAGATGCCCTGGTTATACTTTCCTGAAAAATCCATATATAGACAGAAGATGACATTCAAAAGATTTAAGAATTTTAAGAAATGGCAAGTAACAAAATTGTGTGTGCATATATATATACACACACATAATACACATACATAAATCTTTTTAAAGTTCTAAATAAGATATATATGTGTACCTTATATATATCATATATAATTATATAATATATTCTATATCTTATAATAAAATTGCTCACCAAGTAACATAATTGTCATTAGTCAAGTTATTCTAATAATTCTGGATTAATTTTAGAAATGGTTAATATGACCTTTTGTCTAACTCAGCTGTCACGAGCTAGGTGACACCTTGACTGCGTGGCTTAACACAGGAGAGCTCATCAAACTCTCCTTATTAAATTGGAGGTCATTAGGTTCCCAGCTCCTGGGCCATTTTCTTCAGCTACAAGGAGCACCGCATTGTAGCCTGCATATCCGGCATGGCAAGGACCTGGAGCTGCAGCTCCTGACAATGAGACTACTGACTTCTGAATCCCCCAGGATAAAAACCCCAGTAGAAAGAGTCAGTGACAAGCTAGTCCGTACGGGGCATGGGTGGAACTCATCTGTGCTGTCCGAGTTGCCCTGATTTCCACAGCCTGGCATGGCACTGGTGCTCAACACACGTTGACTGATTGACACAGCTCTCGCTCTACCAATTCAATGGCATCAAAAGGATGATTTAGCTACAGGTCTGCCCAAATCCTCAAGTTCACCCAGCTCTGGGAACATAAACAAAAGGACTTCATGTGGGTGAGGCTGCCAATACTCAATGGATTGGATTATACTTCTCTTTTTTCCTTTTGGACGCCCCCCCTTCTTTTAAAAATTCTTGCGTTTGTTGGATTAAAACTTTCAAGTTCCAATGAAAGCTCTAGAGATGCAGACTGAAAGGAAGTAATACAGCTGAGTTTACAATTTCAGAAAGGAATGGAGCTGAGATGGGGATTTGATACAAATATTTCTTCCCCCTCTCTTTGTCAGAGAGCACCATCTTGGCAAAATCCTCAGGTTAGGTGGGTTTGGGTCTTAGCTTGTCTCGAATGTGGCCAGTAGCCCTATGAGTTGAATGTTTTCGGTAATCTATCCTACTCACAAATTAGATGCAATAATGTTAAGGTTGGTGGATCAACTAATCAAGCATGAGAAACGGTTCCTAGTTAGGCAAAAAAAAAATTAAAGAAAGGAGAGATCATAAGGATGCTTCAAAAGCTCAGGGACAATGAATTTTCAGCTGAGGTGTCGTAAATGTATCAGACGTTGGGACCCAGGGAGGCCCAAGATGGGAGGGGTGGGAGAGAGCAGAGCGTCCGTCCACTACAGCAAAGCCCAGAGACCTCTTCCAAATCAAAGGCGGCAGATCAGATAACACACAAAGGAGGATAGGAAAGCAAACGACCCCTTCTATTGTTTACTGCTCAGCCTGCATTATTCAAAGACAGAGTTTTAAATATGTATCAGCATTCCAGTAAACAGGGTAAGCTTGCTAATAACACTGCAATTCAGCCATCCATCGCTAACCCAAATAAATACATTATAAATGTCGCTACTCTAATCAGATTAACCGTTGTCCTTCATGTTATGCTTTGAATAATCACCAAGATTATTCTTAGTGAATTTGGTAAGTACATTGTCTGGAAATGAACTGAAGAAATAGTGTTTCTCTAGTATTTTTCCTCCTTAAATACATTTCTTAAGCGCTTTTAAATGCATTGATTTTTCTTCCTGTAAAGGCGACTTAAGTTGGTAAGACCAACTGTGTTCAGTTTCACAATTTCTAGCACCAAGATGTAATTTTTATGCTGGTTTTATTATTCATTACTGTAGTTCATGCCTTTTATGAGAACAATTGCTATGATAGGTTAAATGCCATTATTTTCAAAACTACCCTCAGAGATTAGCTGCAATGTCACCTTCTGGACACTTATACTTGAATATCTGAACCATAGCCCATAATTGTATTATTCACTAGACTGATTCTTCCTGCTAATAACGCCTGTAAATGCTTTTTTCAATAGCTAAGGATCCACTCCTGTGAAGCAAAACGTCTCTACCCATTTTGGCTTTGGGTGACAGCTGGGATCTTTTGTAAGTAAATTGAGATCTAGTGATGAGTTTATTTTCTATTGCAGTTAATTCGTGATGTGAAGGCCATTAAAATTCAGACTTGTGCTGTCAGATGTTCAACATTTTTTAACTCATAGGATTTAAGAGGGAGAAGTACTGTAATCATTCATTAAAATAATTTTTCTTACCAAAAAGAAAGTGCTCTTTTATGCTAAGAAAATGTTAAGGAGCATTGATACTTAATAAATAGTTATATTGAACTAAGCTTCAACAAACATCTAATGAATACTTACCCTCTTCCAGAGTGGAGGTAGGAACTTGCACACATGCTAATAATCCGTCTAAGAGGTGGACCTTTAGCTCTAACTTGACTTTTATTTATTGGGCTGGCCAAAAAGTTCTTTCAGGTTTTCCTGTAACATCTTATGGAAAAAACCCCAACGAACTTTTTGGCCAACCCAATATTTCGCTTTGTCTGTTTGTTTGTTTCTTTCTTACGCAGGCCTCTCACTGCTGTGGCCTCTCCCATTGCGGAGCACAAGCTCCGGACATGCAGGCTCAGTGGCCATGGCTCACGGGCCCAGCCGCTCCGCAGCATGTGGGATCTTCCCGGACCGGGGCACGAACTCGAGTCCCCTGCATCAGCTGACGGACTCTCAACCACTAGCGCCACCAGGGAAGCCCCTGTTTCTTTCTTTTTTGTAATCACTTGACCTTTTTTTCCATCATTCTTTTCTATCCTGAAAATATCAAAAGTCATGATCTATCTATATATGGGGAAATGGAAGGAAATAGTTGGATATTCAGCCAATAGCAGTTGCCCCAAAGTAGCAATAGAACAAATCACACAGTCCTGCATGGATTGTCTATTTCCTTCTGCCTCCTTCACCTCTCTCCCCTATGCACTGTCTATTCCTCAGCTTCAATGATGCCATTTCTTAGTAACTGACTTTCTCAGGTACTTTTGCCTCTGGTGGTCACACCTGTTCCCAATAGGAGTTCCTGCCATCCCACAATGTCTTGAAATGCATAGGCTTTTCAAGGACAGGCTTCTCTTTCAAGAGAAACTGGTGTGGATTTAGAACCAAAGCTGTGGCCAAATTTGCAAAATGAAGTGGGGGAGCACAACTTGGTCCCTAGCATGAGTTTCTGATTGTGGAAATGTGCAGAGAAGCATAGACCCATACCTTACTTTTTGCAACTTACAGCGCCATAAAAAGGAAACATTGACTCTGCTTTTTGGAATGTTTAAGATTTCTTTGAATGGACTATCCATTTTCCCAGATTGGCTAAGATAAAAGAATTATAGGTGGGAAGGAAAATTTTAGTTCATCCAGTTCCTTAATTTTGCACATAAGACAGTGCCACATAGGGACTTCCCTGGTGGCCCAGTGGTAAAGAATCCGCCTTCCAATGCAGGGGATGCGGGTTCGATCCCTGGTCAGGGAACTAAGATTCCCACATGCTGCAGGGCAACTAAGCCCACGCACCACAACTACTGAGCTCGTGCGCCTCAGTGAGAGAGCCTGCGTGCTGCAAACTACAGTGCCCACGCGCCCTGGAGCCTGCACACCACAACTAGAGAAGAGAAAAAACCCGCACACCACACTAGAGAGAAGCTCGCACGCTGCAACGAAGAACCCGTGATACAACGAAAGATCCCGTATGCCTCAACGAAGATCCCACATGCTGCAACTGAGACCCAACGCAGCCAAAAATAAAAATAAATGAATAAATATTTAAAAGAAAAAAATAAAGTGCTGCATGGTTCAGCAGAGGCAGACCTCAACCAAAACCAGGTGCATCCTTGAATGCAGTTCTGTGCTCTTCATCCCACTATTGTCTGTGATTCTCTACTACATCAACTCCCCCATTCTCTCTTCCTCTTGAAGTCTGCAAAAATGTACCCTCAAAACATAATTAACACATCCCAGGCGGGTTTCCTAAGTGGTTGGGCCCCCCAAGCAGAGGGCCCAAGCTCTCAGCAGCCGGAGCCAGGAAGTCAAACGGAATTAAAGTGGAGGCAAGGGCCACGCCGGCCACAATCTGTGCTGCTCCGGCCACTTCCCAACGAGAGGGTGGCAGACCTCCATTCCTCGTCTTTCCCTGCCAAGCTAATCGAGTTTGTTGCTCCTTTTCTTAATTGGAGGCAAGCAGCAGCATTCCTGGATTCCTTAAGCTTGTTCCTGGAATGCATTCTTTCCTTTTCCGGGATTGTCTAGTCAAGTGGGTTCTCATAGCTGCCAAAAGCAACTTTTCCGAAACACTGGTCTCAGGCGATGTTTGTATTCCCCTTATTTTCAAGGCAAGTATTTCCTGCTCCTAAGGGGTAGCCTCCCACTTTTCCCAAAGCTTTGAGTTTTCCTAATTGATTCTCCCAGGCTCTAAAGCCAGGCTCCGTCCATCCAATCCTCATTCCATGACCTTAGAACAAAGAGGAATCGTTGAACCAGAATTGCAACTCTGTCAAACCAGGATGTTCAACTAAATCTAAAGACATACTCTGCATGTGAGCTAAACTAGCATATATGTGTCATTTATATATATATATATACACTACTGTATGTAAAACGTGAAGTGTCCTCTGGTTGAAGTATTCTTATGTTCAGTGGCAATTTATAGACCATCAATTACTTGGGGCTCTGAGCCGCGAGCTAGGGCTGCAGCAGGGAAGACCGTGGTCTCTGACCTCCCAGAGCTCACAGTCCAGCAGAAAAGTAGGTATAAACCTCAAGAATCCTGCTGAGTAGAAACTATCCACGCAGTAAATAACTGATGTTAAAAGTACTTCATTGGTCAAAATGTCAACTCCTCTGAATTCAGTGGAAGCCACTCAAAGAAGGACTTTCTTGAAGTGTGTTTATTGCCATGAAAAAAGAAATAGCATATAGAATTAGCATGGGATTCATTTTATTGCTTTGTGTTGAATTCAAAGACTGTGTATGGGGAGAGTCAAATGATAAGATGAAAACCAGGAGAATTGTAAATTATCTAAGAGAACAAGGTGGACTCAACATATACAGGAAAACGAACATAAACAGCATTTATTTGCAACTAATTATTGCGAGATTGGGAGATTCATCAGAACTAGCTACAAAGATCACCTTGCGGGCTTCGCTGGTGGCACAGTGGTTGAGAGTCCGCCTGCCGATGCAGGGGACACGGGTTCGTGCCCCGGTCCGGGAGGATCCCACATGCCGCGGAGCGGCTGGGCCCGTGAGCCATGGCCTCTGGGCCTGCGCATCCGGAGCCTGTGCTCCGCAGCGGAAGAGGCCACAACAGTGAGAGGCCCGCGTACCGCAAAAAAAAAAAAAATCACCTCGCATATTTTAACCTTGGACCTCAGTACATGAATTTTGCTGAAGGCCCACTTTGAGCATGACCCCGTCATGCTGACACCGCCGACGTGACCCTCAACTCAGTTTGTAATAAATGGCATCATATCACACCTGTGAAAGGCCATCCTGGTGTGATTCCTCTTACAAAGTACAGAACCCTTTTTGAAAGTGAATCTGCAGCCCTGTCTCGGTTAGAGGAGGCTCTCTGCTGCAACAAACCATCCTCACATTTCAGCAGCTTAACCAGTGGAATTGCTTTCTCGCTCAGGTAACGGTTCCATGTGGTTATTCTGAGGCCAGTCTTCTCCAGCTGGAGGTCCCACCATCTCTTGGAACCTGGAGGTCCTTCCTGAGACCTCTGTTCCCACTGGCACGTGTGGGGAGGGAGAGATCATGCGACGGACCCAGCAGGCTGGGAGGTATGGTCCAGCTACTTGTCAGAGAGAGGGAAACTGAGTCAGTGAAAAACTCACCTGTCTGCCAGAAGTCCTGAATGTCTCTGGTGTGGCTTTCATAAGAGGAGAAAATGTATCTGCATATTAAAATCATAACAGGACAGATTTGTTTATTAAGTATGTGCTATTGAATGTTATCTTAATCTTTAAAGGTCTTCATTGATTTGATCTTCAAACCAATAAACCAGCTAATAAAAATAGAAAGATTGGGAAATAATTTTGGCCAAATTACTTTTGCATCATTTAGTTGACAGCCCAAGTCCATCAGCAAGTATTGCTGGTACTGAACTTTGATCCATGAAACATAACCTTCTTTAGAAAAGAACTCAATGGATCAAACATCGAATAGTGTTCATAAGCAGGGCTAAAGGGGACATACTGATTTAGAGTTATCTCCAAGATGGACATTTAAGTGGAAAAAAGCTACAAAGCAGTATATATAGTACACGACTTGCATTAGTTGTTGTTTTTTTTAAAAAATATAGTTGATTTACAATGTTGTGTTAGTTTCAGGTATACAGCAAAGTGATTCAGTTATACATATATATATATATATTTTCTTTTTCAGATTCTTTTCCATTATAGGTTATTACAAGATATTGAATGTCATTCCCTGTACTATACAGTAGGTCCTTGTTTATTTTATATACAGTAGTGTTGCATTAGCTTTCCATCACTGTGTAATAAATGACCACAAATGTAGTGGCTTAAAACAACACAACTTTATTATTTCACAGTTTCTGGGGTCAGGAGTCCAGATACTGGCCAGCTGGCTTCTCTGCTCAGGGTCCCACAAGACTGAGATCAGGGGCTCAGGGCAGGGGTTGCGGATCTCACCCGAGGCTGGGGGCTCACTGGTTGTTGGCTGAGCCCGGTTCCTTGCTGACTCTCAGCCTGGAATCGCCCTTGGCCCCTGTGGACCACAATCAGCCTTAGCAGCGTGGCCCTCCCACGCACGGCAGCACTTCTTCAAAGCCAGCAGGGGCACCTTCCTCCAGCCCGTGGTGGCGAGTCTTAGGTGAGGAGACTTACCTAATCACGGGAGTGACACCCCAGCGTCTTCACTGTCCGCCACACTCCAGGGGGCATTTCAGAGGAAGCAGGAATCTCAGGGACCTCCCACACTGCTGGTGATTTTTAACAAATAGGACAAGCAGACGTGAGTGCAGGAGGAACTCACCCCGGGCGTGGCTCTTTGTATTATGCTTGTTTGAATAGTTGTATCTACTGAATAGTTGTATGTTGTATCATATTCATGAATTACCTGTTCCCTTGAAGCAGTCAGTGAGAATAAGAATAGCTGGCTGGTGCTTCTCTGGAGGAAAGCTGTCCTCCCCGGAGCCCACAAAGCAACATCAAACTGCCCCAGAGAAGATATTGCAGGAGGCTGGCCTGGCCTCGGCCTCTCCCGGTGGAGGGACTCCTGCCTGAGCCTGGAAACGCCAGCCCCCGGGGACAAGGAAGGAAGCCTCTTGTCAGGTGAAGGCTCCCCTCTGAAAAGTCCTTCCGAGTCCTCACATGTGGAGCCTTCAATACAGACCGAAGTAGTAAACTATACGTCCATATGCCTCAGCTCACCAAAGCTGGCTGGGAGATACCTTAGATGATCAGGTGACTCATTTAAAAGAGACCATCTTGCAAGACACCCATCGTTTCATCCAGTTCTTTTTTCAGTATCTATTTTAAAAATGTTAAGGTCCTTGATCCAACTAGGGTACACCTAGGAAACTATATACTGACGATGCTCTGCCGCTATTTATTCAGTTTCACCTCTGGCCTTACAGTGGTTTTGCCGACGATGAGGTGAGCCAGAACATGGTCATGCAGGTAATGCCACCCTTGAGTGTCTTTCTGTAGCTCAAAAATCGCCCACAAAGTAGGAGCGTAGTCTCCCTACATTGTAAATCTAATCACTCTTAAGAAACAAGGATTTCTAACAACTCTGCCCTAAAAGGCCTGTAGGCATTCTCATCTCAGTAAATTAGCATCCGATAGAAGGATCTAACATTATTGGAGGATGGGTGCCATGTGTCTGAGGATACCTAGTCAAGAAGCACATGTGACTCTGCTTTTGATTTCCATCATATGTGGTGGGAGATGGGATCCAGCAAACAGAAATTCTCACCTGCGTCTGCTTTCCTCCCAGATGCTGATGGGAGTGGGAGACGGTCATTGGCAGTGAATGAAAGAAACATTGGGAGACCCTGTGAACCAAGGAAAGGAAAGGATTCGACAAAGGGAGCCTTAACAAGCAGGTTCCCCCCGTGGGCAATGGATCTTCATCCCCCGGGGGCCCTGGGGGACAGGGCAGAGCACACGGAGCCCCTGCCCCGGGGACGTGGAGCTGGCATTCCTGTACCAACACCTCTCAGCCATTACTTGAGGGCTGATCCCCGAGAAGGGGTGCTGGCTTCCTAGTGCTTCTGCCTGCCCCCCAACTGTGGACCAGAAAATGCCCCAGCAAAGTGGAGAAGTCACAGGGTGGGCGGGTAAGCTGTGGAGAACGCAGGGGTGGGGTGGGGTGGGGATTACAGGCAGATGGTAGTGGTGTGCGCTGCACCTGTGTCTACAAATTAAAAACAAATGCTCCACCTTGGCTGCAATTCAACCCCATGCTTTTTGTTTGTTTGCTTTTATTTATTTTAACTGGATTCGCTTTATGTATTTATTTATTTTTGGCCATGCTGCGTGTAGCATCTTAGTTCCCCAACCAGGGATTGAACCTGTGCCCGCTGCAGTGGAAACACAGAGTCTTAACCACTGGACGACCACCACCACCAGGGAAGTCCCTCTTTGCATTTAAATTAATAGATTTATTTTTAAAGAGACTTTTACAGACAGGTTTACAGAATCTTTACAGAAATTTAGCAAGCTTATAGAAAAAAATACTATACTTCCGAAAGTATTATTACTGTATCCTACAGAGTTCCCAATGCTTTTTAAAAACCTGTCGTTTTTAGCAATTCATGAAGGAAAACCCCCATGCACATTTGAAAGCCTTATTACAAATTCAATTCTGATTTGTCAAAGAAGAAATCAATGAGGCAATTATTTTGGTTGAAGAAGATGAAAGTACCCTCAATTCTTCTAGGATTGCCAGGATGTGCCTGGTTCAAACCTTTGTGGACAAGGGTCTGTTATGGATGGAATTGTCTCCCCTCACCCGCTCCCCTGCCCAAATGTATATATTGAAGCCCTAACCCCCAATGTGACTGTATTTGGAAATGAAGCCTTTAAGGAGGTAATTATGGTTAAATGAGGTCATAAGGGTGGGCATGACAGTTGGATGGTGTCCTTAAAAGAAGAGGAAGGGGCACCAGAGCTCTCTCTCCCCAGGTACCCACAGAGGAAAGGTCACGTGGGAACCCAGTAAAAAGGCAGCGTTTACAGGCCAAGGAGAGAGGCCTCACTGGAACCCAACCCTGCCGGCACCTTGATCATGGACATCCAGCCTCCAGAACCGTGAGAAGATTAATTTTTGTTGTTTAAGCCCCCAGTCCATTATGGCAGCCCGAGCTTTGGGAAAAAACTCCAAGCAAAAGTTGGGGGGCTGCACATCCTGCTTTTCTGTTTGAATCAGGAGGAGATTGCCAGGGGCCCAAGGCGAGGCCTAGAGCTAGGCATTTCTGAAGTGACATGGAGACACTGAGAGCACCGCACAGGCCCCTGGGCTCTCTGCAGCTGCCGGTCCTGGAGGCGGCCCATCAACCAGTTGTCATGACAAATCCGCAGCTGCGAAGTGAATCGCGGAATAAGGCTGTCAGTCATCCTGACTGGATGACACGTGGCCCCAAAAGTACGACATTGGAGAAATGTCACCGTGCGATGGCCAATGAGCCCCACCGAGCCCCCTGTCAAGTCACCGCACCTCCTCCCGCGCCCCCATCACCGGCACTGCTCTGGTCTCCGTCCCGGTGTGGGTGCCGTTCTTTTACAGACATGTTACCTAAGCAACAATTTGGGTGACAAGAGCTCACCCCCCCTGCACCTCCTCACCAGAGCACCCTGTGGTGTGGGGTTCCTCCCCACCCAGAGCTCGTCCCTCCCCCTCTCCACGGTTTCACTGCAAACACGCTCTATGAACCCCAGACCCATTTTGCAAACTCCCGAGAGGAATTTTGTGGGGCTCTGTTTTTAAAGTGAAAAGACATTTGCGAGAAGAAACCGTGGGCCGTCTGGCTTGGAAGCAGCATTATTGACTAGTTAGGGGTGAAGTAAGATTAACAATATGCCAGGAGCTGCTTGCAAGGGGCGTTGAGGTTTTTTACCTGAATCAGTCGAGGGGGCAGAAATCAGCATCGTCTAAGTAAAAACTGGACCAGGAGATTCAGGTTCAGACATAGAGCTTACAAGCGGCTGGGAACACATCCCACCCAGGCAATTCTCAGTTTATTTCGTCATTTCCTAGGGTCTTGGTCAGTCATTAAGTTTCTCCGAATCAAACAAGTCTCCCCATCATGATGGTCCCGTAAAACCAACCTCCTGCTGCTCTGAGAACGGTGGAGAATGGCCCCATACTCGGAAGTCTGAATACACGCTGATAAAAATCAGAGTTTCCGCATTTGATGGATATTAAAAATACCAAACTTTTATGACGTTTGAATGTTAAACAGCGTCCACGGGGCCAAGGTGACCCCGAGGTGTGCAATACGGTAAGAAGAAAGACGGGGCAGACGGCCTCGCATCTCTCATATCGAATAATTTCCCTGTTCAGCCTCCAACCACTATGGTGTCTGAATACAGAGGCTGCCTGGCCACAGCTGTTTTTTTGTAAATATTCCTTAAAGCCG
The DNA here is from genome assembly GCF_963455315.2 of Globicephala melas. Taxonomy (NCBI): domain Eukaryota; kingdom Metazoa; phylum Chordata; class Mammalia; order Artiodactyla; family Delphinidae; genus Globicephala; species Globicephala melas. Next base: position 41,302,185 of record NC_083328.1, on the reverse strand, counting down.
CTGCTTTCCTGGGGCCTCGTGGAGCCCAGTCAACTTGCCTGCATCACAGAGGCCCAGCCAGACCACCTTCCATTCTGGTTTCCCTCCTGACACCAAGTTAATCTAAATTCAAGGAGACCAAAGCCTTCCTAGTGGTCCTGGTACGTTAAGGATTACCACCACTGAAAGGGTTTTCTATGATCAGCTTGTTACTGTCTTTGCTACTTAATCTCTTTCTTTCTGTAGCTCAATGGCATCTTCATACTTTCTCTCTGACTGAAGAAACAGGAGGGTTTTTTTGTTTTTTGTTTTTAATCTCTCTCTCTTCCCTTTTTAACAACTTAGGAAGTTAAAAGCCCAGCTCAGCCTGACCACCTGGCAGGGCGGGAGGCTCCAGCAGCCAGCTGTGACATTGTGCCCGGCCAGCTGTGTTAGGGCCCAGCCCGTGCGATTGTCCCGGCTCCCTCAGCAACCCCCCAGCCAGGGTCCCATCCCCATTGTCCTCAGCATCCCTTGTTTAATGCTGTTTTGCATATTATGGACACTGGAGTCCGTTAATCAAGTTCACGTCCCGTGTAAGGCCACACAGGAGAGGCCGCGCTGGGTGGACAGCCCACTGGCAGGGCCGACTGTCTTGGCCGTGGCCCTTTCACATGCCTAACGAGATCATCGTGGATCACTAAATACAAGCCCAACCTCGTGACCCTCTGCGGAATCACAGACCCGTGTAGGACACCAGTATTGTCCCTCAGCCCCTGCTCCGCTGCCTTCACACCCCAGAAGCTCAACCTGTGCTCAAAGGCCTCTAAACCTGCTCTGGTCCCCAGTCCCCAAGCCTCAGGCACCCAAGTGAGACCCCCCCACCCAGCCTCAAGCGCTTGGGAACCGGCAGGGCAGCACATCGGCCAACCTGACCACCACCTATCCAACCCACGTTCTCCTCGCCCTCCCGTGAATTTAAGCCCACGTCCTCTGAGCATCTCACTGCCAGCGCTGGCTCTGACCATAAAAAGGAGAGGGGGAAGCTCATGCCCAAAATGTCTCTGGGGTCTACCCTCTGGGAGGAGAACGGCAGAGGGCCAGGCCTTCCCACCTGAAACATTGGATGGTGGCGGATGGAACCGCTGTCCCTTCAGGCCCCAGAAGGTCCCCAGCACCGCTCACCCATTTACCCTCGCACCTCGCCTCCCACGCCGCCCACACCGCACGGTTTTCACGCGGATGACCAAACTGGACAGAACCTAAAACTGAAACCCTTCCTTCCCAGAACTTGAGCAAATGAGCCTCACTCTCTCAGGTTACGACAGGGCCTTCTCGGCAGCTCAGACCATGAAATCGCCCTGTCGCCTGGGCCTCTCCACTCTGCCGTGTGGGATCGCAGGAAGCCTCTCCCAGCAGAGAGTCACACGTGCTTTATATCATTATTTCTTAAGTAAAAACCAAGGTTTTCACCACCCAAGAGCAGCTTTCCCCCCATGACTTAGCAAAGCAGTGTCCCTCTTCCCAGAGACCTGACGTTTTTAAAACATTAGTTTTGCTTCCCCTGCTTGCCTGACAACTCCGAGGGCACGACTAAACCTGGACAGATAAGGAAAGCAGGAAAGGTTTTTCATTAGATCCTTTTCAACTTTTATCTCAGGAGCAGGAACTTTCACGAAACACCGATTTCAGGTTCAGGGAGCCGGAATATTTGGGTCTGTCTTTGAAGAATGTGGCTTCGTCTAAGAGGCTTTACTGTTTGTTGATGACATATTCCTGCTTAGTACTGGGCTCTTCCTCGTTCATTTTGCTGTAGCCACACAGCCTTCCTTCGGGCTCCTAAACACCCCAGGGCTGATCCCGCCCCAGGCCCCTTGCACATGCTGCTTCCGCTGCCTGGCTCTCTTTTCCCTGTGCCTCTTTCTCTCCCTCAGATCTCAGCTCAAATGCCTTCTATTTGAAAAGGGCTCTGACTGTCTTAGTACAAGTAGTTCCTAAACCCACTCTGTTGTCTTAGAGGCGTCTTTTCCTCTTTGCATTTGTCTCATCTGACTGTCTTCTGTTTGATTGCCTGCCTGTATGTGGACCTTGCCCCTTGCTCTCCTGGAACAAAAGGCCTGGTACACAGTAGGCACTCAATGAATGTCTATTGGAGGAATTCTGCTTGGAAGATAAGGGAAAGCCACATGATATTCTTGTTGGGACCCATCTGGATATTTCTTGCTTCTCTTATTTTTTTTTAATTAAAAAAAATTATTTACTTAATTGAAGTATAGTTGATTTATAATGTTCCAGGTGTACAGCAAAGTGATTCAGAATATATATATATATATATTCTTTTTCAGATTCTTTTCCATTATAGGTTATTACAAGATATTGAATATAGTTCCCTGTGCTATACAGTAGGTCCTTGTTGTTTATCTATTTTATATATAGCAGTATGTACCTGTTAATCTCAAATTCCCAATTGATCCCTCCCTCCCCCGTCTTTCCCTTTGGTATAACCATAAGTTTGTTTTCTATGTCTGCGAGTCTATTTCTATTTTGTAAATAAATTCATTTGTATCTTGCTTCTCTTTTAAGGTTATATTTTATGATAGCACCAAGCAAACTGGTCCACTGGATTTGCCCCCATTAAAAAAAATATACATATACATATAGATCTTGTTATCACTCACCTTTAGTAACCAAATGTCGGCTGTGATCTTTATCCTCATGGTTATTATCTATAAAACTAAATCCACTTCAAATTGCTACTACGTGGAGAAACCATGAAAACATGTGCTATAAGAGCTTTGAAGGATCATTTCAAAAATCCATTCTACCAAGTTTCCCCTTCTCTCCTTCAGAGCTCTTTTTGCACAGAAGCACCATCTCCCGAGCTGCGGAGGCTTCTTGGGAAGAAAACACTTCAGGCCATAAGATGTTTGGACCAACACTTTCCTCCTTCACTGTGGTTATTCTATTCATAAAATACAGTAAAGTTTACTCATCTCTGTTTATATTTTGATGGGGTCCAGGGCAGGCCACCCCCAAATATCCCACATTGGCATGTTGATTATTTTGAATTAAAGTTACTTAAGAAGCAGCCGGTGCAGAAAGGGCACGCTGACCTTCCTCTGTCCCCATGAAAGGGAGAAATATTTCTCCCAGGTGAAAGGTGCCCTCCTGCACCAGGAGGTGGAGAGACACCCTTGTCACCAGAGACGGGGTTCGCAGGCACTAGAGGCTACATAAACTAACCTTGTTACTTCTTTGCTAATTTTTCACTGCCCCAGCCCAAACATCTCTGTCTGGTCAATTCCTCACAAATTTATTGTTTCTTTGTCTAAGAGGTATAAAAGCTGCCTGCTTTGGTCACTTCTTTGAGTCATATTTCTGTGAGCGCCTGTACATGTGAAATTAAATTGTTTTTTTTTTCTCCTGTTAATCTTTTTTGTGTCAACTTAATTATTTGGCCAGCCAAAGAACCAAGAAGGGAAGAAGGAAACGTCTTCCTCCCCTACAATTTCATGGTACTGTTTTTCCATATTGTTGTTCATTTAATTTTTTCTGAGTATGTGAAAATTAACATGGTTCAAGACCTGTGGTTGCCAAAGGGGATGGGGGGCGGTGGGAGAGGGAAGGATTGGGAGTATGGGATTAGCAGATGTAAGCTAGTATATATAGGATGCATAAACAACAAGATCCTACTGCATAGCACAGGGAACTATATTCAATATCTTGTGATGAACCATAATGGAAAAGAATTTGAAAAAGAATGTACATAGATGGATAATGGAATCATTTTGCTATACAGTAGAAATGAACACACTATAAATCAACTATATTTCAATAAAATAAATTTAAAAAAAAAGAAAAGTCACATGGTTCACAAGTCAAATCTACACCAAAAGGTGTTCTAAGAAAAGTGGTTCCCCCCCCGCCCCCATCCTCACCTCTCCATTTTCACCCCACTTTCTCTCCACCCTGTTCTAACACGTTCCCTATAGTAACTAATCTTGTTACTTTCTGGTTTACCCTCCCTGTATTTCTTCCTAAAAAAAAAAAAAAGTTGCCCATAAATGCACACTTTCTTATTTTCCACTTTTTCTTACACCAAAGGAGGGAGGCTGCAGAGACTCCTTTGCACTTGGCTTTCTTCACTCAACAGCATATCCTGGAAATTGCTCCATGGCAGGTCACAGGCATCTTCCTCAATGTTTTCTATAGCTGCTCCTCTGCAGAGACGTATATCCTTTATTCAAATACTCTCCTGTGATTGGGCCCCCAGGAAGGTTTCAGCACTTTGCAACGCTAAACAATGCTGCAGTGAGTAATCTCACGTACGTGTGGTTTTGCATTGTTCAAGCTGCGTCTTTAGCGTAAATTCCTTGAATTGGTGTTGCTGGGTCAAAGGCAGGTGCCTGTGTAGTTTTGTTCGCCGTTGCCAGGTTCCCCTCCTCCAGAGCGGCAGCAACTCGGATTCTCCCTGGCGTGTCTCAGAGGGTCTATTTGCACCACAGCCTCATTAACAGAGCGTGCCGTGGAGCTATTTAATGTTCTCCGATTTCACAGATGAGAAATGGGGTCAGCGTCATTTTAACTTGCATTTCTCTTTGTATGAATAAGATTGAGCATCTCTTCTCATATTTAAGGGTCTTTTTTATATCCTCTCGTTGTGAGTTGTCTGTTCATATCTTTTGTCCATTTTTCTATTCAATTTTTGCTCTTTTTTCCTTCATGTGTGAAGAAGCCTCCCTATGTGAGTGACATTAGCCCTTTGTCTTGATATATGTTGAAAATATTTTCTCCCAGTTTATCTTTTGACTTTGCTGCTGGTGCATTCTGTCAGGCAAACTTCAAAATTTCTTTTACATAGTCACACTTGTCAATCTTTTCCTTTATCACCTTTGGATCATGAGGCACAGTTAGCCTTTTCAAAATTGCAGGTTATATAGGAATTCACCGCATTTTCTGCAAATGCTCGTATAGCTTCATTGTTTTACATTCAGATCTCTAATTCTTTTGGATATTATTCTTGTATACAGTGTGAGATCCCCAAACTATTCAGTTGTCAGAGCATCATTGATTAAAAGTCCCATCTTGAGAGGAGCCCTTGGGAGCAAGGAGGGATAAGAAAAAGGAGGGCAGGAAGGGGCAGGAGGACGCACCTTTACATCTGTCCTCTGCACGTTTCTCATCGCAGACAAACCCAATGCCCAGCATACCCAGCAAGGGTGTGTCTGATTCTCAAGGGGCCTGGGCTCTGCCCCCACCACTGAGCTGTTCCTACGCAGGCCTGAGCTTGAGTCCAGGACCTGGAGGTGGCTAAAACCCAAGTTCAAGTGTCCAGTTGTTTGTGGGGAAGAGAGGCCTGGGGGCAGCGGCTCAGAAGTGACAAAGTTCCCTGCAGACTCTGTAATGTCCGGCCTGTCAGAGCCCGCATGTCTGATTTGCTGGCCCCAGCTGGTCGCCAGTTTTACCCACACAATTGGAAGAGTCAGAAAAAGCCCCCGGGCCCCCAGACTCTGGGCTGGAAGGCTGCGGACGATGAGACGCTGCTGATGAAGAGATGGTAGGAGGCAGTGGGTCCCCTGTCCTTCTTGGTGCCTCTTCTCTCTCCCTCTCTCTCTCTGATCCGTTTTGGCATGGAAGTCTCTGGAAGCTTTGACAGTGGGGGCTTCCACACTGAACTGTCCTCCAGAACAATAACAGTGCCAAGAGCATCCCCCTGCCCTGGGGACTCGCCCTGGTCTCATATTTTGACACTGCCTCCTGGGTCTTCCCACAGCCTCCTGAGGTTTGATTTATTATTATAACCATGTTGCAGATGGGGAAACTGAGGCTCAGACAGGTTGTCGTTCTTGCTGAGGTCATTCAGTGGCCAGTAAAGTCGACGGAGAAGCTGGATTTAAATCCAGCTCCCACCTTCGCAATGCCCGAGACTGCTCCTAGGGAGACCGGTTTCTCATTGTCACCGTGGTTTTTTTTAAAGAATAAATTTATTTATTTATTTTTGGCTGCATTGGGTCTTCGTTGCTGTGCGCAGGCTTTCTCTAGTTGCGGCGAATGGGGGCTACTCTTCATTGCGGTGCACGGGCTTCTCATTGCGGTGGCTTCTCTTGTTGCAGAGCACAGGCTCGAGGCGTGTGGGCTCAGTAGCTGTGGCACATGGGCTTCGGTAGTTGTGGCTCGCGGGCTCTAGAGCACAGGCTCAGCAGTTGTGGTGTACGGGATTAGTGGCTCTGCTGCATGTGGGATCTTCCCAGACCAGGGCTCGAGCCCGTGTCCCTTGCATTGGCAGGTGGATTCTTAACCACTGCACCACCAGGGAAGCCCCATGTCACTGTGTTTAATAAGCAAAAAAATATCTCATGGGTTTAAGATGCTGACCTTTTCATTGCTCATTTCACTACGTGCAAGAAGTCAATTATGTCCCAATTTGCACCCCAGCTCTGGGTTGTTACAACCAACCCCAGGCCCAGCCAGCAGGAAAGTCTAAAAGAAATTGACAGGCTGAACTGTCCAAATGACATCTTCAAAATAACTAAGTGCTTTCCAAAGGTGATACAATATTAAGTAAAAAAAAAAAGATTTCCTGGGTAGACCAGGTACCAGGTGTACATTTAAAATGCAAATGGTCTGAGCTAGGCACACTTAAAAAGTCCAGAGGTACGACTGACTAACGTCAAATACAGAATGTCCTCCCATCCTCGGCATTCATCTGCCGGTCACATTGTCGGTTAAAAGTAGTCATTTTGAAAGCAGTAATTCACTCTCTACAGTCCTTCCTTAACACAATTTCAGCCTGCAATTTAGATGATAGGAAAATTACAACCTCTGTGCACTATATTATGTGGTATAAATGTTATTACAATTAAGCCTGCTATGAACACACACACACACACACACACACACACACACACACACGCACACACACACAGACCCCAAAACAACTGGTATTTGATTTAGTCTAAATAACCATTTCCTATAAACCAAGGGGTTTCTGTTAGTTCAGTGGAAAATGGGGCCCAAAGAGGTCTCAAACAAGAGACCAAGTGTCCTGGTTTGGATAAAAACTGGACTGGAATGGGACCAAGCAGGAGATGATCTGAGAAGGTCTGAGTTTTACCTTTGTTGGTCAGGAAATGAGTATTGGTCTCACCTAACATGGTGAGTGTTACCAGCCAGCATCAATGCCAGAACTTCAGGGTGATCCAAGAACCTTCTCCTTCAGCTCCAAAGCCACTCGGGAGCGGTGATTTCAACCTCCCAGATCTCTTGATCCTGCCCTGTCATTTACACCCCAGAGCCACTTTATTGGATCAGCAGGTCACATTTTGTTCTAGATTATCACAGCTGCTCCCTAACTGTCCTCTTAGCCAATGATATATTTGCTCCCCAGTTTATCCTTAAGACTGTTGTTCAAATGATGACTATCAATTGCAAATCGAGTTAAGTTACTCTGTTCTAAATCCTCGAAGGCTCTCCGAATACTGTTCCATGCCACAGTGTCGTTCTTTGTCAGGAATGCCACTCCCCGACTCCCCTCCCACCTTGGACGTTCCTTGTCATCCCTGACAGCTGGGTCAGGACCCTCCCTTCCAGGAGATCTACTCCACTAACCTCCCCAATGGAATACATCTCTCTCTTTACCCATCTGTGCTCCTTCTGTATCTGTGATATACATTTATTGTAGCACTTAATGGAACTGTGTGTGTTCATGGCTGGACACTTCTTGGGAGCAGTGACTGTGAGACAATCAGTACTATTCCATTTCCGGGCCTTCCTCATATGGTTAAAAAATGAAAATAAATTAGGGAGTATCAATACAAGGTTTCAAAGCCTGTTGGGTGTTGTATGGTTACCGTCTTCTTTTAATCTTGTTGGGTTAATTCTGTGATTGTGTGCAGAGCCTCATTTGGAGTTAACCTCAAGGGGCCAAATCTAAAGCTTTGTAACATGTGAGTTTCGGCCAAATGGTCTCCCGCTGCCTACCTGGATTTCCCATATACGATAGGTGCTATTCATCCTCCATGTACTTCGTCCCACCTCCGAACAGCAGAAGCCATCAATAAATGTTGTTGAAATTGAATTTGAAAGAGCAAAGATTCCTTCAAATTCAGGTAAATGAAAAGGAGCTGTTCTTTTCATACATTTTAAAAATATATATTTTTATCACGGCTTTTCTCTCTAGACAAATTAGACAAACCTAGCTGCTATAATAAGGAAATTAAAAGATGAAAAGTGGCTCAAAGACTACAGAAGTTTGTCCCCCTCATGCACAAAGTCCAAAGAGAGTCTCTGACCATCAAGGCATCTCTCCTTCAAGCATTAATCCTAAGGCCCAGGATGCTTCAATCCCTTGGCTTTGCTATCTTCCACACGTGGCTTCCAAAGTTTCACCAAGTTAGAAAAAGAAGAAAAAGCATGGCTGTTTATAGTGGGAGGTTTCCACTCTCATCCCGTTGGCAGAATGTGTGCATGTAACTGCAAGGGATGCTGGGAAATGAAGGATAGCTGTGCTCAGGAAGAAGAAAAAACTGGCTTAGTGAGCTTGCAGTTAGCCTTACCAGTGTTTTTACATAAGATTTGTACAGTTAGGGCAAAAGGCAATGGCAAGTCTTAGCCAAGAAAATAATAACAATAGTAATACCTATGATCTCCTGAGTGTTTACTACATACAAGGCACTGATCTTTACATACATTGCCCCATTTTTGTTCTTGAATAAACTGCAAGGTAGATATTATTATCTCTTTCCTGAAGAGGAAAAAACTGAAGCTCAGAGTGGGACAGTAATTTGCTTGAGGTCACACAGCAGAGTAGGAATTCAAATTTGTGTCTGACTGAGCTCAGAGTTCAGGGTTTTTATTTGCTATCGTGTAGTGCTTCCTTTAAAAGATTAGCCTTCAAAATGGAGGAGAAGTTTCAACCTACAACAGAGTGAATTTTAGAGAGCAACAACGTGTAACTTGTTAGAGAGAAAAGGAACTTTGGGAAGACATTGACTTAACCTCCTTACTTTACAGGTGAGAAAATTATGGTTCAGAGAGATCAGACATTTAATTAGTGGTAGAAGCATGGCCAGCCCCCAGAGTTCCTGATTCCCAAGCTTTACAAGCCCAGGGTCTTGTCCAAAAGAATCATGAGACCAGGAGATTAAGCAATAAATGTACTGTTTGTGGTGATTCTCAGCACCACCTTTTGAATCGGCAGGTGCGTATATCTTGGTAGACATGAAACACGGTGTCCCTTCTAGTATTGGATCCTAATATAAACTACCAACAAGAACGGCTAAAAGAGGGCTTCCCTGTGGCGCAGTGGTTGAGAGTCCATCTGCCGATGCAGGAGACACGGGTTCGTGCCCCGGTCCGGGAAGATCCCACATGCCGCGGAGCGGCTGGGCGCGTGAGCCATGGCCACTGAGCCTGCGCGTCTGGAGCCTGTGCTCGGCTAAGAGAAGATGATGTGGAATGGCCTCAAATTCTCAGGCTCCTTGATTACAGTTGTTCAACTAAGGGACAACCAGAACCTCTGTTTTCTAAGATTGCAATGAGCTTGGATCTCTTTGTTTGAGTTTCGGAAGCAGATGTGTCTTAACCTACCAAGGAACATGGCGGCTTGATTCCCTGGGATGCCTTCAGTTTCTTGTGCCTGGAGGGCAGAGAACAGGAGTTTTCCTTGCTCGGCTGCTTCTTACCACCCACCCTCAACCCTCCACCAAAACACACGATATTAGATACTTCATGCAGGTGACTGAGTTTGAGAGGAGGGAATAGAGAGGCCGGTGCTGAGCCACAAGTGAACCAGAACTTCTGGCATAAATACAAGAGTCTCTAAATTTTTTCAGTGTCTCCGTACCCAAACACATACATTTCTTATTCTTCTGATACAGATGAAATGGTATTTCCCTGCCCCAATTTGCTTGTAATGTAGTCAGCTCTGCTTCACTGTGTTTGCAAAAATAATAGCTAGTTTTGATGATCTTTTTCTAACTCTTTGAGTTTTATTACTTTTTCAGCCTGATGTATTAAGGAACACATTTTTATTGTGGCCAAATATGAAAGTTCAATACCTTTCGCTCTGCATTCTATATGTTATATAAATAGAACATATTTAAATAGGAAAATGGCAACAAAGAAAAAATCGTGGCATCAGAGAGGATTCTACTTTGTGTCCTGTCTTACTGTCTTCTCCTGACCCAAGAACCACTTTTGACCTGACTTAAAGTTAAGGAGATTTCCAAAGCTGTAAGAAAGGCTGCTGATTCAGAAAATCAATCCTGACTTACCTGGTTTTCAATTAGTCCTTAGGAACTGAGCTAATTTGCATTCTGTTCAGACTTGTAAACGTTTCGCTGCAAACAGAGCCCCAGCACACCGCTGGAAGGACAGCCGTGCTGAGGTTTACTAGTCACCTAGGAAAGGTTTTCTAAGCGAGCCTAGGGTGTGAGAAGGCCTAATTTTGATAGTGGATGTGCCCTTCTGGGCTTTTAATTCTGTGTTTAATTGGGCACAAAATTCAGGCTCTCAGATTGAGCGTGGGTGCTGGCCACGCTGGTCAAACGGCATGGCAAGGGACTACCAACTTTGATTCAACAGCACCAAGAGAGCTCTCAAGTGAAGTCTGTGATGTTAAAGTCTCTAAGGACCAGAAGACTGAGAGAGATCGTCCTGACTGGGCTAAGAGCCTCGCTGACATGAAGAAGGTTCAATAATAAACAAGGAACTTTCCGACTCTGACCGTGGCAACAGCTGCCACATCCCAGGCCACCAAATGCGGCCAATAGTGCTCGCCTAGCTGGACCCGCATGAGCAAACCAGGCCGGTGCCAGAGCCGCCAGCCTCCCCGCCCTCCACCTTTACCTGAGATCTTGACATCATGACAGGTGAGAGGCGGTCCGCCTACAACGTGGGCTCAGCACAACTTCTTTCTGCTTGAACAAACTGAAATGTTGTCCGTTTTGAAAAGACACTGTTAGTGGTTTGAACATGTGTTTTTAAATAAAGTGTTTATCATAAACCATCGGTGGGTAACCAAAATTTCCATAGAAAAATGAGTCATTTTCTGTTTTCTTCCGTTTTATTAATCGCTCTTTCTACTGTAATTCTTTACCTTCATGCCGTTCTTTCTCTTACGATTTACGTCTTCCTCCCTTCTTTCCTTCTTACGTCTTCCTCCCTTCTTCCTTTCTTCCTCCCTTCTTTCCTTCCTCCCTAAAACAACAAAATTTTATTTCTCACAGTTCCAGAGGCTGGGAAGTCCAAGAGCCAGACACCAGCATGGTTGTGTTCTGGTGGGAGCCCTTTTCCTAGTTCTTAGTTGGTGTCTTCTCACTGTGTCCTCACATGGTGGACTTACTTCCTCATTTTTTTTTATTTAAAAAATATTTATTTATTTGGCTGCACCGGGTCTTAGTTATGGCATGTGGAATCTTTAGCTGTGGCGTGTGGGATCTAGTACCCTGACCAGGGTTTGAACCCGGGCCCCCTGCATTGGGAGTGCAGAGTCTTAGCCACTGGACCATCAGGGAAGTCCCCCTCATTTTCTAATAACTGCATTGAAGATTACAATTTTTCTTCTCAGTATAATTTAGCTCTGCCACACATATGTTGACCTGTAGTGTTTTGGTCATTTGGGTCTAGATATTTTTGGGAAATTTTTCACTATTTTTTTTTCTTTAACCCATGAATTTTTCAGGTGGGTGTTTTCAGTTTCCAAAAAGTGTAAGGTGTTTTGGCTGTCTTTTTAGTATTAATTTCTAACTAAGTTTCATTTTAATCAGAGAACAGGCTTCTAACCTATCAACTCTTTGAGGTTAGCTAAGAATTTCTTCACTTAAATATTTTGTGAATGGGGCTTCCCTGGTGGCACAGTGGTTAAGAATCCACCTGCCGATGCAGGGGGCGTGGGTTCGTGCCCCGGTCCGGGAAGATCCCACATGCCGCAGAGCGGCTAGGCCCACGCACCACAACTACTGAGCCTGCGCATCTGGAGCCTGTGCTCTGCAATGGGAGAGGCCGAGACAGTGAGAGGCCTGCGCACCGCGATGAAGAGTGTCCCCCCCGCTCACCACAACTGGAGATAGCCCTCGCACAGAAACGAAGACCCAACACAGCCAAAAATAAATATAAAAAATAAACAAATAAATTAAAAAAAGAAAATATTCTGTGAATGTTTTTTTAAAAAAATCTTCTCCATAGGATCAAGGTCAAGACATCTAAATACATCTCTTAGATCAAGTGGATGGGCACTATTCTTCTGTGTTATCCTGAAGAATTTTCAGTTTGCTTTAATTTCTCTGCTTCTGAGACTTGGGTTACAATCCCCCATTATATTTGTAAATTTATTTACCCATGCTCCTTGGTCAGCCTCTGCTTATATACATCAAGGTGAAATGGTTAGGTTTATGAATGCTTTATCATACGTAAGGATATTTCCTTTACGAAATCTGTCATGTCTCTTTTCCTGTATTACCTCTTTTTACCCTAAATTCTACTTTTGTCCGCTATGAATATAGCTACCAGCTCTCTTTGGCTTAGTACTTACCCAGAATATCTTTTCCAGTCCTTTATTTTCAACCTTTCTGTGTCGTTTTGGAGCAATTTATAAGTACTCTTGGACTTATTTTGTTTTTCAAAAAACACAAAGAGCTTTAAGATCACTCAGTAATAAATCTAGCCTAAGGCTCAGAGATAAAAAGAACTGTCCTCAGAACGAGGTTCTTCAAATACTTAAAACAACTTGAAAATCTATAGGAATTACAGAAACAAAATTAGTTCCCTTCTTTATTTGTCCATCTCGACTTGGGAGTTTTTGAAACCTGAAGCTGCTGGCTTTTTTTTTTTCCCTCCTCATCTTTCAGGGAAATCTTGGACAACAGCCCTCGGAAGCTGAACCCTAAAGATCATTTCCCCAATAGGAAGGCAATAATGGTGAAACAGCCCTCCACGCCCTTTGGGGAGTGTTATGTTTAGAAGAGAAAAACATCCCTAGAAGCATTTGTGAGAGATGACTGAGTGTTTTTATCATCAGTGATAGGGACTTTTTCCCCATAAATATACGGCATTCAGTAACACAATCTCCTTTCGCAGCTATATGCACTCGTCCTTCAAAGCCACTCTTCCTTCAACCATGTGACCATTCAGCAGAGAAAAATCAGCCCGTTTACATAACAGCTGTTAGTGCGAGAGTTGACATATTACTTCAGGGCCTTCTGCCTATAATGGGTTTTTCAAATGTGCTGCCATGTTCAGTTGATTAGTTGTGGGTGATCTGAAATGTCAAACTATTAGCCTTGACAACTACTGCCAAGGTTACTATCTTCGGAAAATATCTTTTTAATAATATAACTGTTTGTAAGTGGAAAAGGTGGTGCTCAAAATACAAAATAACAATAAGTGTGGATTACCGAACCACTGATGGCTTCGGTTTTTCATTCTCCTTGGTGAGGCATGGTCTGGGGGCTTCTTTTTAATGAGAGAGCACCACCAACCCAGCCCTGAGCTGCACACATGGGGATTGCAGGATGGGAAATAGACCACAGGGAAGAAAGGGAGAGCAGACAAAAACAAAAATTCTGGATGAAAGAGTTCTACCTTCTCCTGTGGGAACGACATCTGTAAAGTCACTTCCAAGCCCACCCACAGGTGAAGGTTTGCAAATTCTGGCTCCAGTATGGAAGGGGGTCTTAAAATCAGAGTTTGCACATTTCGATCATCAAGGTGGTCCTGGCCGTCAGGGAACCTGGGAGGGAGTCCAGTTAGTTTTGGTCCCTCCTCTTTTTTTGTCCTTCACTCTCACCTGAACGGCACCCACCCAAGGGCACCCGGCGTTTTTATCAACTGTCTTCTAATCAGTGATACCTCTAATTATAGTCAACTCTTTCCTGGCCCTTTGCTCCACATGCACTAAGTTTCTGTCACTGTCCACTTCTGTTCCATCCTTAAACTGGCCTGCGTGACAGTCATTACCAACAACTGAACATACGACACAGGGACATCGAGTGGGCTGTGACTCTGCCAGGCATCCAGGATGTACCGTCACCCTGTCAGTAAGGGATCAATGCATCTGCCCCTCTTGGGAAAGATATTTCCATTATAATCCAGGCTTCCTGGAAATTGCACATTAGCCCAGGGATCTCTGCTGGGCTGGGAAATGCTGGTAGAATAAACCAACAAACCATTCTGATCTTCCTTTCTGATCAGAGTGACACCGAAACTTACCCAGGAAGAGGAAATCCACAAGGAGAATGACCACCACCAGGAGTTCATAGGCTGGGGCCTGGACTGAGCCACAGAATCAGGGATTCAGCAAAAGGAGAAAAAAACCCCCACACATCACGACATCGCCATGTGAACGAGCACAGAGAAGCTGTGATGTTTTCTATTTCTTGCTCTTCACAGCAAGGCCGATTGACCTCTTCCGCAGGAATCTGTCTTACTCAGTGGGTGAAGGGGGGAAGGATTTATACAAGAAGAGAGGAGGATTGAAGAAGCATTTTATCATCTATAAAAATACGAGAAACAGTACATCTTTCCTGCGTTTGGTTTTTTGAAGCCAAGGCTCTAAAACCACGATACCTGGATCCCAAGTCAGATTGATAGTGGAGATTTCAGGCAATGTGTCAGGCTGGTGGGGAGGCCCTTTGGGGGTTATTTTGGGGATCACTTGCTATTACAGTTTGAGGGACCCTAAAGAAGGATGCCAGCTCTCCAGGAGGGCTGGGATCACAACATCGCGTGAAGACCCGCGCAGGGTAACTCTGCCTCAGCACGACTCTGCCTTTTCACGTGTGCCCCGCACCCCAGCCCCCTTTCCAGAATACCTGGAGATGTGGAGAACTCACTGTGACAAAGAAAATTTTTTCTGTAAGATAGATGCAAATGTCAAAATGTTGTTTATTTAATCATCACAATACAAAATAGTGATTAATGAAAAAAATTTAATGGACACAGATTCTGAAATTTGTTACAGATTTTAGTTAAAACAGGTACATGGGTGGAACTTGAAGAAATGCTGAGTTAAAATGAATGCAGTCCAAAGATGGCCAAACAAATTGTGTCAAGGGAGTTATTTTGAACGTGTATTTTTGTTACTTGTTTCTAAAGCTGAGATCTCTACTTCATTTTATTGAAAACCATCTCATTTAAAACATGAAAACTATGTTTTAAATGCATAAAATAAAACTCAGAGAATTAGGAAGGGATCCAATACCTTAAAATACAGTATCAAAATATTTTAAAAACCAAATGTGTTTTATGATCATGCGTGAAAGTAATGCTTAGGGCATTCAATCACGGGATCTAGGGTTGATCTGTAATCCCTGTAATTTTAAGGTAGTCATGAGCATAAATGGTAGTTTGTTATCTCTGCAACAAGTGTAACATGGTGTGAAAATATCTGATTTCTATTGATGACAAAGTCATGGTTACTATTGATACCATTGTGGTTTGTTGTCTGTATTCGGAAATGCCAAATTTTAGTCAGAGATTTGCAAAAAATGATAGAATTTTTTTTCTCATTCAAGTTCATAGATGCTCTGAATTCCAACTGTGGACCTCACGGGGGTCCACAGACCCCTGATCGCGGACCAACATAATTCTAATAAGTCACATCACTTACTGCGTTCAGGGTCTAGCTTTTTTAAGAAAGGCACCGCCCCCTTCCTGTTCCAGCACAAACCCAAGCCCTGCCCTTTAAGGCTCACAGAGGTCGTCTTGGAAACACTGCCCTTGCCGTCACGGGCCCTCGGTGTCCAATCACAGACCTTGAGACACTTCTTCGAGTCACAGATGGCTTACCTACGGGAAATCTCAAACGTTTAACCGTTTCACTGTGACAGTGGAGTGAAACATTGTTCACATCTACAATTCCTTCTGGAATAACTGTTGAGCCTGGAAGTTCCACAATTTCCCCACTCCTGATCAGAAGCTCCAGCAGAAAAGACTTCTTGGCTGCTGAGTTACTGAAAGAGAAAGAAATGGATATTTTTTTTCTCAAAATTTCTTTGACTCAAAAAATTTTAATTAATGCCATTAATTAAACCATCCAATAATATCCAATATCTAGTAAATATCCAATTAAACCCAAATTGGACTATACGAGAGGTAATGTAACATGGTGGATGTGTCTTCAGGGTCAAACCGATCTGGGTTCAAATTCCAGTCAGATGTTTAATAAATATGACCCCGAGTATTTAATCTCCCTGAGCCTCAATTTCCATAGAAGTAAACTATAGAGAGTAGCACATACCCCAGAGCAGCGTTGTGAGCACGAAATGAAGTAGTGAGATGCATGCAGACACTTAGAGCCTTAAACATCAAGGTCAATAAAGCAAATGTCGTTATCACTCTCTCCAAACACGATTATTCCTGCCACCTCCCTTTTTTGTTGTGTGGCTCCTTCTAACAACGGTATAGGTGTCAATTTCCTTATCAGAAAATGCTGTGCTCTACTCCTGAGATTTTTTATGAAAAGGTTAATTGGAGAAACATATTTTTATAGCATATGTCAACTCCCCCACAAGGAATAAATGCCAAGTTTCTGGCACAGAGAAAGAATTGCAAATATGGGGGTGGAAGAGGAATTGGAGCAAGAAACTTTCAAAACACACAAATATTACATTGATGGTCTAATAACAAAATTGCAAGGAGGTAAACTGCGTTCTGAATACCAGACAAAAAGTTGGCTCTACATGGGAACAGGGCTATTGATTCAAATAACAAAGAGCGCTATGTAAATTGCTGTTTCTCTTTTATTTTCAATCTGGTAAAATCAATTCCTTTAAACATTGCCTCAAATCCACGGCAGCTGCCGATTTAAATGCAACCCACTATTTTAAGCTCCCTCAATTTTAAAAAATTCAGTTTTGGGTACCTATTTGAGCCAATGATTAAAATATAACCTAAAAGGATCGATGCTGGTGAGAGACCAAAAGAGTTGTACCACATCATGGGTCGTTCTTGCTGTTTCTCAGGTCCATTTAGGAAATTTGGGTCAAATCGTGAGAATTTAAATGTAAGGTGATCACCTATAAAGTAAGCAACGAAAAGTAACCTCCTTCAGAAAGGATGCTTCTTTCCTGCAACTGTTGTTCAGTATCAAACCCCCCTAAATCGATAGTAATGATAACAACCAACATTTCTTGAGCATTTACTTACTACATGCTGGTCACATGAATTGCCTCATTTATCCTCCACAAAACCCTAGCAGGCAGGTCCCATTATCATCTCATTTTACAGATCTGAAACTGGCTTATGGAGGTGCAGTTAATGCAGAACAGAAAGCAGAAGGGAAAGTTAATGTATATGTTAAGGTGTGTCCGTGGGCAAAGACCATTCAACACAGGCTTATTCTTGCATCACCAACTAAACATGTCACAACTAGCCATCTTTCCACAGCTCCTCTTCTTTTTTTTAAATTAATTAATTAATTTTATTTTTGTCTGTGCTGGGTCTTCGTTGCTGCACGTGGGCTTTCTCTAGTTGCAGCGAGCGGGGGCTACTCTTCGTTGCGGTGTGCGGGTTTCTCATTGCGGTGGCTTCTCTTGTTGCGGAGCACGGTCTCTAGGCGTGTGGGCTCAGCAGTTGTGGCTCGGGGGCTCTAGAGCTCAGGCTCAGTAGTTGTGGTGCACGAGCTTAGTTGTTCTGCAGCATGCGGAACCTTATTGGACCAGGGCTCAAACCCGTGTCCCCTCATTGGCAGGCAGATTCTTAACCACTGTGCCACCAGGGAAGTCCCTCTATAGCTCTTCTTTAATGAAACTGCAAACTCCCCCAAACAGAGTGGTCCATCAGCTTTGCCCATCCCTGGCAATATTTGTGTGGAAATCTTCAGTCCAGGAGATGGAATTTCTGGCATCAGAACTTGCCTAACAGACCCAGAAGATGAGGGCTCCGTGGCTCCCCGAGGAAATGGGGAGGATCCACGGGGGCCAGGGCATGGGAGGAAAAACCCC
The DNA here is from genome assembly GCF_963455315.2 of Globicephala melas. Taxonomy (NCBI): domain Eukaryota; kingdom Metazoa; phylum Chordata; class Mammalia; order Artiodactyla; family Delphinidae; genus Globicephala; species Globicephala melas. The sequence continues at coordinate 41,284,285 of NC_083328.1, read as the reverse complement.
AGCGATAAATAGCTGGACATCTCCCCTCCCCCTTAGCAACACTGAAATGACGGTAAATCATTTTGCTCTTCAAAATGTTTGCTGTGAGGGGTGTGAGCACTGCCACAGAAAGACTTCTGGAAGAGATGCAAAGTAACAAGCATTGTCGGAACGTTGACTATGACAGCGCGAAAGCACTTTTCCCAGAGACGCCTAGAGGTTCTGGGGCTCGTTACTCCTCCTCTCCCCACATGTGATCTCCTACACAGTTTTTCTCCTAGAAATGCTGGTATCCGGTGAAAAATCTAGCTTTGGAATCCTGGCATTCTCACCAAGAGGCAAGGTGCTTGCCGGACAATGCTACCAAAGACAGGTCTCTCTTCTAGATTATTGAGTGTAAGAGTTTCATTTTTAAAATCGTGTCTCTTTGCTGAGATGAAGCATTCAGGACATTGCTATTGTTTTTTCCTCTGGATTAAATCAGGCTTAGATATGTAAATTGATGAAATTGAGGAGTTTTAAATCAACGTCCTACCCCGGTTGTCTTTATTTTGGCTTTGTGATGTTAACAACGAAGAGAGCAAAGTTTAATATTTAATTTACCAAGAATCTTCCCAACCCACTAAAGAAAACTATACATTTTCATTATACACTTTCATCCACCTTACTTTATAGAAATGGGCACAAAGGTCAATGAAGGAAAGATCAAGGTTGTTAACGCCATGGAAGGACCATTGTACTCAAATCACTAAGCATTGCTTGTTACCTTCCAAGTTCCTGGTGTTTCTATAGGCACCGAGGAATGAACGAGAAAGGAAATTCATAGTTACCTTTACTGAGTACTTTTACACGCCAGGCACTGTACTGCTCACGTTGCACAGACATCGATTTGATTCTTACTTTTTCTCCGGGAGGTAAGCATAGTAATTTTTATTTGAGACACAAGGACACTTCAAGTCAGAGAGGTGAGTGACTTTCCAAGCTCCCACAGCTGGTAAGTGGTTGGGCATCCCATAACCTCTGCCCTGAAGAAACGTATGTGCAACCTAGGGAATAAAACGCAAGTGCGCAAAGGCAGGCCATGCAACCTACTTGGGAAAACACTTAGGCGAAGGTCTGGAGGTATAGGAAATCCGCTGGCTACAAAATAGGCAGATCTGTTATATGGCTTGCGTTCAGGATCATCTCAGCAGGATTGTAAAGCCCAAATTTCTCACATTCTGCCAAATCCCCATCAGCGGTAACGACGTATGTATTAGAGTTATACTAATTTATTGGGGCAGCTTTTCCCATGTAGACCATAACAAATAGGCTTTAAAAACTTCCAAAGTAATGGCACTCCTTTTATATTCAGATGAACTTCTTACAGTATTCTGGGGAATTACTCAATAATAACTCATACAGCATCTTGATGAAAAGATAATGGTATATCCATTGCATATGGGTTTTTTGGGGGCCATGGATGAAAAATGAAGGCATCTAAAGGCTAATCACGTTATCTAAGGTCTAACAGCAAATCAAATGAAATTACACTGGCGTGAAAGAGTTTGCCGGAGTGGAGAGCACGACCAAATATAAGGTGTTATTATGAAGAAGCCCGATCCTCCGTAACGTCTGGACCACCACACTCGACATGCATTTTCCTGACTATGATCTGGGACTTGCTGTCAGTGTGATCTTCTAGTTCTTTCACTTCTTTAACAAATACTCAAATGCCAGACACCATGCTCTTGAACTAGGAAGCAGAGGACACCTCGGGGAAAGGAGAGAAGAAGAGAGGAGCTTTTCTAAGTGCGAGGAAGAATCAGAGTTTAGGCTATCGGAGATTTTATACCCATGACATCCTGAGCTGAGAAACATTGGTTCCATTTGGCATCTACCAGGCACTCAATAAAGGGGTATTGATTAATTGCCTAGCTGAACCAGAGTCCATGAGGCAAATTGGAAGAGCTAGATCATTTAAAGCGGCCAAAGGAAGTTTTGGCTATAAATCACTCATGATTTTCTAATGCAATGTATCAAGAGGTGTAAATCGTTTATAAAACAGATTTTTGCCAAATAGCTTCTTTATAACTCTCCCCTCAGAGCAATGTCTCCATCATCTTGGAATGTGGTTTATCCATTCTAAGAATTTGAATGAGTACTTTTTTAAAGAAAGTGTTACCTACCGCTATCTCACGATCCAGCCAGCAACACAGGGCCTTTCTATCTTTACTTGGGAGATTGAATTTATGGAAAGGCTGGGCCTCCCCTGATCACAGCCACGGAGCCCATCCAAGCTCCAACATCTCCACCTTCAGGAAATAATGCAAAACTCAGCTCGGTTCCCAGCCCTTTTTGGATATAGGATCAAACGGTACATCTTACAGCACCCTCATCTGCATTTCTTTTTTCCTTTTTTCCATTCCCAACCCTCCACCTCACTCCCCATAGAAACACCCTGATTCTTAAGGCCGATCTCAGACACCTGCTCCCCACCAGTCATGAGAAGACAGTGGGACGAAGGGAACATTCCAGCCTCCTCCTTGTCTAAACAGCAGGCCTCCTTCAAGGGTCCTTCCAGACGACTCAGCAGACACTCAACACCCGAGTCAGAGACATCCCTCCAACCACGGTTCTGGAGGAAAAGGGGAACACAAAGAAACATTCCAGGATTCCACCCGTTTCTCGGACTGTGTACAGAGTATTGGCTAGAGTTTCCGAGAGTTGGGAAATTAACAACTGAACGATCTCAGAAGAGCGCAGGCCAGCAGAGGTGTTCCCATGGTGCACATTTCTTTCTGTCCCATAATCGAGGGCTGTTGGCTTCAGCTGGAACCAGAGCACGATTCTCCCCTGACGCTAAGCTCCACCAAGGTCGGGAACAACCATCACTTCAGAGATGTCACACTGCCAGGGCGCCCTGTTCCTCCTCCCAGCACTTACATCCACGCCAGACAGTGCTGTCCAATAGAATTTTCTGTCAGGATGGAAATGTCCTTTACCTGCTTGTTCAATGCAGTAGCCACTGATGACGTGGCTCAGGGAGTACTTGAAATGTGGTGGGTGGAACCGAGCAACCAAATTTGCAGTTTCCTTTCATTTAAATTAATTTACATTTCAATAGCCTCCTGAGACCAGCTGTTAGTGTCTGGGCCAAAATACTTGAAGCAAAGTACAGTTAGAGTTAGGAATTTGTCAGGGTGAAGCCTGAGATGGTTTCTACCAGCTGTATCTCGACACCCACGGCTTCTCTCCTTCCCTCTCTCTGCTTCCACATGCGGGTCCATTTTTGATTTTCATTTTCTCACATGGTCATCCTTCACAAACGGCCCCCTTGCCAAAAACCAGTCTCCAGCAGAAAAGTAGGCAAACTTCCCAGAGAGAATCTTGGGCTTTGCAATGAAAGTTTGTTTGTTTGTTTTTTTCAGAAGTTACACTTTGTTTCCACACCTTCTACGTTATAGAACTAGAGTCAAGCTAGATAAATACTCCATGATATAATTTGTCACTTGGGCCTCTACTGCCAGGTGGCAGGTTTTCCAGAGCTGCAGACACTCCGTCTACAGCTGCAGCCTAGAGCCCTTCTAGGGGATGTGGGCAAAGCCATCACCTGTGGCTTCCCGAATTGCCTGATGGTCAGAGCCCCCCGTGAGCTCCTTCCGGGAACTTTCCAGGGCCCCTTCTGGACCCGAGGAGTCAGAATACACAGAGGTGGCTTCCCCCTTTAGATTTTATGAGTTCTCCAGCGCCTGGGCAGCTCTGGGGAAACCCTGGCCTGTCCAATACTGAGCATGAAACCCTCAATGGCATTGTCCACCCCACTCCATCCCCCAGCAGGTCCAGTCGGGGGTTGAGCGGAAGAGAATTTCTACGGTGTTACATTGAAAATGCTGTGATTTCAGGGGAGAAAACCATTTTCAACCTAAACTTTTATCAGGAAGTTCTTTCACCCCTAAGGATTTTGAAATACCCATCTTTCCATGGAGGTGCAGCAGCAATTGCTGCAGAGACAACCAAGGAGCACAGACAGATGCTTACCTGGGATGCAAGGTAGCAGAAAACCAGCTACCACACTGGCCGCCATTCCTAGGGTTGTAAGTAGAGCAAGAAGCCAGCTGCGCAGGAGACCAAGAAGAGAACAACACAGGCCCTCGGAAGACACCAGGAGAAGAATTCCTCCAAGCCTCTACAATTCTGCCAATTCCTTTATGAGGAGGAACTAGCTGTATATAATCAAAATCTTTTAGTTTGTTATATTTCCAGTTTAGTTTCCGTGCGGTAAAATGCACATAGCGCTGACTTTCTGGGCGTGGGTCCAGTGATCTACGAGTGCATTTGTCATCTTCATAGAGACTCCAAGCTAATCAGTCTTGCAAGAGGGGACTAGGTGTGGTGGCCAGGACTACATGGACCACGTCCTGTCGATACAGTCAGGATTCTGGGGTGCAAACAGCTGCCCACACGGAATGGTGCCCTCGCTCAGGATCATTTCTATGATGGGATTTGAAGGCATAATCTTAACATTTTGAGGACTAGAGTCCGAACGTTTTTCTATTGCGCCTTCCCTTTCCTCCCCATTATATTTCTACGCCCCAAACTAAAATATCTGCCCAAATTGTGGGTCCATCTTTCCCCTCCTCTTCAAGAACTCTCTGGAGGGAGTGCTGAGCTGAGTTTTCCAGAGCTTTCTCCTACAAGTGTGGACAGGGAGAAAATGCATGACATCAGCCACATCGACGGAGCGGGAGGGGACACACAAGCTAGTTCGATGGGGCCATGCTGTAAGCCACACCTATCTGGTTTAGATTTTCTTTGGTCTCTAAGAATTGAGGCTGAAATAGATAAATGTGTCATTTCCCCTGAATTTGGGTAGATATTAGGGCCTCACTCTCCAGATGCCTTTCAGTGCCCTAGAATTCAAGAGCTTTCTCTGTATGCCTCCACTAGAAATTTCTTGGGGTTTTCTGGAAGTGGAGGCCTGAAACCCAAGAGGGTTTCCCTTTCACTGGTTGTGACTCTGACCTTTGGAAGAGTTGGCTGCGCCGGACATGGCAATGTGGGCAAGACGGTCAGATGGCTGCATCCTTTCCCTGCATGACCACACACTAACTGCTCATCGAGATGCCCTGGGCTCTTGTTTTCTACTGTTGAACATTTCTGTTCCTGCCATATTATGCCTCTATGCCTCTGTTATTAGCTGCATCTGCTCAGACAAGTTTGCTTTCATTTATCTTATTTACAGTAACATCGAGCGCACCATTAGTATAACTGAGAATTACCCTGGCTCCATGAAGATGCCCTAATAGTTTTGAAGGAAAGCCACCCAAATTACAGTTTGTAGGGGAGAGAGTTCACACCAGTCTATAAACGTGAAGATCTTCAAGCACTGTGCTGGATTCTTTTTTAGCTGTTTTCCCTGGAGTAGGTTAAACCTCTTGAATTAAGAGCCACACTCAGATGCCAACGGGGAACGGAGTGTGTACCAAAACAGATACGTTTACTTGAAAGTGTTTATTGCTTAAGTGCCATTTTTGCCTTCTCATCTCTTTCATTGCCTTTTCAAGCGTTCAGAAAGGAATCTGGTATTTACGATTATTTTATCATCTCTCCCAAATGTGTGCTCTTTGAGTCGGCTGGGAGCCATAGCAAATATTTTCTTTCTTTTTTTTCTTTCTTCCTTTTTAAAGTTATTTCTCTGGTCAACTTGTAAAATAGTGGTTCTGGAAGCTTTAGGTGATTTCTGATTTTTTTTTTTTTAACAATTAAGAGGTGCTATATTATTGCGTTCAGTTCCAAGAGTGAAAAGGACTTGTATTGCTTTTTAGGATTCTGTACATTTTGCTAAGTCCATGTACAACCTAACTCCACTGTCCTTCTCCCCTGAATTTGTATCTTGCAGAGGCGGGAGAGAATTGTGGCCAAAAGTGAAATTGCAAGCGGTATGTTTACCTGCGCGATGGTTGCGCTTGTGTGCCCCCTGCTGGCCTAGTTTATGGCAACCGCTGTTGAAGAACCAGGTCTTTGGAAACAGGTGCTTGGGTAGAAAAGTAGATGAAAATGAAGACGACGAAAATATCTTCTGTTATCTAAACATGGAGGGGCTTAGGCTCTCCCCCAAGTGGATAAGAATAAATATTTCTAGAAACTTTCTGACTTTCAATGGACCGTCCCAGGAGATTAGGTTCCCATGCTTTTAAAGCAACTGTTGAGTGCTATTTAATTTAATTAATTAATTAATTTTATTTGTCATTTTTATTAATTATCTGTTTTATACATATTAGTGTATATATGTCAATCCCAGTCTCCTAATTCATCCCACCTCCCCTCCCCCACTTCCCCCTTGGTGTCCGTACGTTTCAGAGGGCTATTTTAGCATTTATTATCATAGGGTCCCAGGCAGGACGACTGGGCACGGGGAAGGGGTGTGTGTGTGTGTGTGTGTGTGTGTGTGTGTGTGTATGCGCCCGTGTTTTAGTCCAGCTCCGGCATTTCCATCAGCTTCTCCATTTAAAAAAATAATATGGGCAACTGGCATTTCCTCAAACTTCTATATAAAGTGTTACACAAATATACCATCAGACCCTTCCAGCCAGATGACTGCTTCCAGGCAGAAACTGTGGGCCACCACCCCACTTGTAGTGTCCTGCAATGTATCTGCTTAACTGTCTAGTTATATGTAATGGAAAGGTTACCAAATGGTGATTCTGAAATTTTCTTGTGCCCCCAAAACATGGCTTATTTTCCCTCACAGTCACTCTCTGGTAACAGCCAATTCCTTAAGTATGAGCATCCCACCTGGAGGGAGCTGGCTGAAGCCCGGACTCTGTTCATGTCTGGATCCCAGCCTTCCTGGGCACATCTGGAGGCTGGTGGGCTGGAAGGCACACACTGGAATGAGACGTTTGTAGTGGAGGTCAGAGCTCCTTTGGGGCTGAGACCTCAGACAACAAAATGGCGACAACAGGGAAATAGAATCTCCTTGGATTGGGACTGAACAAATGTGGCTTCTGGTGCTTGGTCAACATGGGCTCCACTGAAGTGCTTTCTGCCCTGGCAGGGGTGGCCTCCTGCCTCCCCATCATGGCCACAGCCCCGTCCCTGCCCCCACTGTGTCTCCTGCACCCCGCAACAGCCTCCCTACCGCTCTCTCCATTTCCATTTGTCTTTCTTGTAACCTGCAATTCCGCTCTGAGTCAGAATGTCATTTACACGTCATGCCAGAGTGTTCATCTAAAACTCCAAACTGGTCACCTCACCCTCTGGATTAAAACTTTCCAAAGATTTCCACTGCTTTTAGAATAAAGACTAAAATCTTCCATGCAGCTTGTGGAGCCCCTTATCTATCTTTCCAATCAACCCCAATTCCAAAAATCTTCTTTTGTTCGCATTGCTTACTTCCGGAGAACATCTAACGTCAGAGTCTAAGCTCCATAAGGGCGAGGTGAGAGCCAGAGTTTGAACCAATCACTGTATCCCAGTGCCCAGCACAGAGCCTGGTATAGAGTCGGTTATCAGTGATTATAGCTATTCACTGAATAAACAAATGAATAACTAACTCAGATGTTGGCATGGAGAGCTTCAGCAGTGCCAGGAACAAGCGGCACCAGCCCCTCTAGGAAAGAGCTCCGTTGGCAGGAATATTGGTGACAGCAGCCAGGCTTCCCACTCTCGTGTCTTCACTGGCAACACAACAATCAACCCCAGACATCGCCCAGTAGGGTCAGAGCAGACAGGAAGGAAGATGGCGGGCACCACGCTTTAACTGGGAGAACTTGGTGGGGAGCAGAGCTGAGATGCCTTCTGGCCACATGTTGACAAATGTTGGGAGGACTGGGGTTCCAGAAACTTCTCTGGCAAGGGACCCCCGAACTCCAAGAAATATGTGTTCTCTTCTTGTTATCACTTGCCAAGATTTCAGAGGCAGGCATCTCAAGTTACCAAGCAACAGGTATCTTCCTGGTACTGGGACGTAAGGAGATGAGTAGAGTAGCTCAAAGAAAGAACAACAAAGACTCGATGAAGTTCAAGGGTTTTAGCCAACACTGAACCACGGGATCCCACCACAGAAGCCCGTTTTGGTCGTTGAGATGTGGTCTCATCTGACTGCACTGCCTCTAATCACATACCAGAGGCATAAAAATGCTCACAACTTCAAAACACGATCTAAATGTATCTCAACACTCTTTATAAACCTATGTTTCTGGCCTATTATGGGGTCTTTAAAATGTGTTTTCTTAGATCTCTTTTGTCACTTAATTGTCACGTCAACCTTGGGGGGTGGGGAGACCTCTGGATTCACGTCACATAGGTCATGGCAGCAATAACTCACTTGTGCCCCTAGTAACCTTGTAAAAGTCAAGTGTACACGGTTAAATCATATTAAGCTCATTCAGATTGCCTAGAGTTATTGAGTCTCTGTGACATAATCGGAGGCAACAGAAAGAGGGTGATCTGGATTCCTCCAACTGCAAACACCACCAGTGTAGACACTAGACAATACCAGGTCTCTGCTCCTAGAACATCCCTGGGTGAACCCCTGGGAACGGGACCTGCTGGAGCCTTTCCTTCTTCTCCTCGGCAAAGCTGACGGTCTCAGTATCCTCTCCTGCACTGCTTAGAGCCTCTTAGAGAGAGTAGCCACCTCTCTAATCCTGCTTCCAACTCCAGTGATTTTCCAAAATAGCTTGAGTCAGTAAGTGTGCTCTGGGCACCAAAGTCCATTTATCTGCACCCACAGAAAACTCTAGATGACCGTGAAGCTCCAGGCTCTCGCACCAATCTAAACAAACTAAGAGAAAAACAGAAAGAGAAACAAAAGATGAACAATCAGAAGGTCCTTTCAATCTTAGGGAGGAGGGTTCTGTACACTCTAAAGTGTTATAGTGATATTGTTTCTATTAACAAGCACCCCTGTGAGACAACAGTAATAAAAATAATAATTTATAAACATTACATATTTTATATCCATAAATTTATATGTACTTATGTATTTTACACATACATGAAATGATTTATAAACATTATAAATATTCCCTTAGAACATCACATTCAACATGTCCAAACACTCATGACCTTCCTCTTCCAAACACAGGCTCCACCCTCACCTCTCTGATTTCGGTCAATGGCAAGAAGGTTGGAAAATTATATTTGATTTGTTTCTTGCCTCATTCATCCCATCAGTCCTCTGGATAATTCCTGCAGGTTCACTCACATCCACTTCCTTTGCCCCATTCCCACTGCTACCTCCTGGGAATGTGAAGGAGGAGGTGGAATTTAAAGCAAATCTGTTAAAAACACACCCCAATGGATCTTTGAATTCAGCCCTCCCCCTCTTGCAATGTGTCTGCACAAAACCAGCACATTAATTTAGCACAGCTCCTCGGGGCTGGGTCAGGACCCCAGCTCAAAAACTTTCAGCACCTGCCCATTGTCGACTCATTCAACTCCAATCCCTTTGCAGATGGGGTTGCAGGACTCTGCAGACTGGCCACAACCTGTCTTTCTAATCCCCACTCTCAGAATGAGTCTTGTTATTTCCCATCTGTACCCCTTGCCCTCTGCACACCCGTCTCCCCCGATGGTGGACACCATGGTGTAACTGCGGGCACTATGCCTGAGCGCCTCCGTATACCTCCTGGCCGGGAGGTTCTTTCAATTCAGCTAAAGGAACCAGTCCAAGCAGCTCCCCTGGTGTCTCAGCACGAATCGCTCTCTTTGGCTTCCTCCCCCAACTCCTCCGCGGTGCCTTCTGAGGGTCTTTGTGTACCTGCCTTAGAGGGGAGTCACCTTCCCCTCTAAGGTTAGGGGCCACGTTTTTATATATTCCCACCCCTCCCCCATAGCATCTTACTTGGGAGGCACTCGCACAGATATGGAGCTGAGCAAAATGGTTGAATTAAGTTAAAAAAAGTAAAGAAAAACAAAATATATATACCTATAAAGAGAGAGGCAGAAAGAATATGAGGGACGTTGAGACTTACAGATCTGTGCAGCTGTGAACGCTAAGCAAAGTCAATCTGTGACGAAGAAACCCACCCACCCAGACAAAACCTTTAGGCTATAGCGTTTCTCAAACTGGAATCCCCGGGAACTCTCGTTTGAATACAGATTCTGACTCAGGACATATGGGGGGAAATGCCCCCAAATCTGCATTTCCAACCAGGTTGGAGGACGTTGCTATTGCTGGTCTGTGGACCACATTTGGAGTAGTGAGGGAGTGGACAACCAAACGATATTTCAAATAACCGAATCCCTTATTTTGTCATGAGGGCAGAACACTGACCAGATAACAAAGTTGGGACTTGCTTATTTTTGTTCTTTTTGCCAGATATCCTAACCCCAGAAAGTACACAAACATATTATCACAACAGAAATGAATTCCAAATAGGAAGTAAGCAGCTTGGTAGTTGGCAGGCTACTTCATACACTGGGGAAAAAGTCGGGTTTGAAAAATTATATGGAAGCAATTTCATTCCCATTAGATGTTTTAACTGATTTCTTTATGACTGCTGATGTAAAACAAATATACTCAGATGGATCCGGGAGCAATCTTGAGTCTTCACACATATTATTCCATTGCTTCACAGATGATGGAAGAAGGGGAGGAAAGCAATCCGTAAACCAGGGATAACTGCTCCAGATTCAGTCTGCACAGAGATGCTCCAGTTCCTCCGTGGGTGCAGCCCGAGCACCATTTTGCCTCTTCGTGGGGAAATATAAGATGTATTCTTCCTTCAAGCTATTGACTATGGCTCAGATGTTACTCGGCCCTCCAGATGTTTACGGAACAGAGCGCTAAAGACAGACAGACAGAAGGAGGGCAGTTGTGCATCAGAGACACCGAGGGCTCCGTTCATCTGAGAAGACCCGCTGCCATCCCGTCCAGCCTGGAGATTTGTGTTAAAGTCACCCAGCTGCTGAAGGTTGTTTCCCCACTGCGGGGTGGTCCAGGCAGGAGACATCAGAACGGAAGTGGAGGTACACCTCTTGCCAGGATGCAGAAGCCACACTCCTGAATCTGCAGTCACTCAACGCTCAGGCTCAATTTTTGAGCCTGAACCCCTGATGGCCATGGTCCTATTTGCTTCCCCTGCGCAGCCCCTTTTTCTGAAGGATGGAGACCCTCACTCTCCCAGGGTCTTGAAAACTCAGAAGCCCCAGAAGGATGAAAACAAATGCAAAACCTCTTCTTGTTTCCCTCTCTGGAGCATTCTGTTCAGAATGAAGAAAGTTATTTTGTCAGAGCTCACCTATCAGTTTCATCTGGCAGGTGGAAATTAAAGATGGTTGGTAGCTTCTGAGAAAATGAAAGTGGCCTCCAATCCCTGTCTGATAAGCACAGGCTACCGCTGGATGTCACCCGTGGGGTTATTGCTCCAAAGAGGGACACCTAAGCCAGTCCTTCACGTTTACACACACACACACACTCACAGCCCTGCAAACACACATTCCTTACACATTCACACACAGACTGTGGAGTAACAATCACCCCGTACTTTTAAATCCAATAATGTCCTACCAGGGGCCCCAACACAAAAATGCCCTGACTGGTTCCCCATGTCCGATTCCCCACGTCCGGGGTCTGCCGTTTTCATATTTAGGACCACACAATAGGCCTTCCTAGGATGGAAACTTAAGAAGCCTGAGGAAACTCTGAAACAACTCCATAGTTCCGCAGCACTTAAGCTACCCTGGCTTCTGTTTGCCCTCAAGAATCCTGTGCCACCTGCAGCCCAAATTCACATCCAAGTTCACGCCCTTGCCCCTGCATCTATTTCCCCTGTGTCCGTCTCCTTCTTGGTAACTGTCACGTTCTGGGGACACCGCCTCACACTTGCTCTGCCCGTGGACTGGCGCCTGGTCTCTGCAGCGGGCGGAGGTCCCCAGTGCTGACCCCCCGCCAGCTCCCTGCCCCAGTGTCTGAATAGAGCCTGCCTGCATGGCCTGTCTCTGTGTGCACAACAGTCCCATCCTCTGGACCCACGGTCTCCCCTAGGTGGACGTCCCCCAGCCCCACTCGTTGCCTGGGTGACCCCTGGTTGCCTAGCATTGTATTTGATCAGCCAGATGGGCTTCCTGTCATTGGGGATCTGGGTCCATCACTACCCTTCAACATATGGATCACCAAGCTCTATCTCCCAGCCATCCCAAGCCCCATTCTAGCATCGATCTAAGTCAAGAGATAAAATTCTTAGATAAAGAAAAATAAGACAATCCGTTCTAACAACCTACTCAGCTATGGACAATAACACTGCCGTATTATTTGAACCAAATGACACCACCTACCCAGAGATGGGTCACAAAAGGTGCCCCTCAATCTCCTTTTGCAAATTTGTATTCTTTCCCCAATATCCACCTGCATCAGAGCTCATAGGCCTCACCTTGACAACGTGGATGTGACAAAAGGCACACAGGGTGTTCCCAAGGAAATAAAAAGAATTCAAACTTCTTAACTAAGCAAACGGAGAACATGTTTTAAATCAATCTGATAGTGTTCAAGGAAACAACCCTCAAAACCCAAGTTATGTCACATCACAAAACAGATAGTAGCCGCTAAAAATAAACGTTTATTGGAGGAAAAGTGTATATTTACAAAGTAGAAAAACAAAACTAGCAACAGCTTCTACTGGGAGACACTCGGTTTGTGGGTCTGTGTCTGTGAATTTGAGCTGTTTCCTGAAGCGGATGGTTTGAAATTTCTACAGAATCCTTTGTTTTTTTAAAAGATAATACTTAACGTTTATTGAAGGTCTTTTTTTTTTTTTAGGGAAGGATTATTTATTTATTTATTTATTTATTTATTTATTTATATTGGGTCTTTGTTTTGTGCGAGGGCTTTCTCTAGTTGCGGCAAGCGGGGGCCACTCTTCATCGCGGTGCGCGGGCCTTTCACTGTCACGGCCTCTCTTGTTGCGGAGCACAGGCTCCAGACGCGCAGGCTCAGTAGTTGTGGCTCACGGGCCTAGTTGCTCCGCGGCATGGGAGATCCTCCCAGACTGAGGCTCGAACCTGTGTCCGCTGCATTGGCAGGCGGATTCTCAACCATTGCGCCACCAGGGAAGCCCCATCTACAGAATCCTTTGAATACACACTTTATCTTCACCACGAAAAGGACAAGTTCGGGTCCCCAGAAAGGATGTGCATGTTTGGGTCACTTGCATCAGAAAGAAGTGACTTCTTTGGAGAGAAGGAAGGGAGCTCAAGGTGATGTCAACAGCTTGAGACCTGGAGGAGAGGGAGAAACTGCAGTGGGAAAGAGAGAGGAGCTTCTCCCTATGACACTGGGAGCTTCTCCTCCCCAGCTCCTTCCTCCTGCTCCGGGCTGGGAGGTCACTGAATACACGGCCGTGAATCAAGGATCTCAGCCCCACCGGGGCAGGCAGTACAAGCTGTCAAGGAATTTTACATGTAAGACATTATAAATGTACATTCTCCTGTGAAACGCTTCACTATTTCTAGACTGAGTAGAGAGACTACTGCACTAAACGTTGTTTAAACAAAATAACCTCTGAACTCCCTGGCCCTGGTGGACATTGACCAGGCAGCAGATATGGTTACAGTCATGACTGCTCTTCCCCGCCAGCTGTTCTCACCCCTCTCGACCCCCTGCTGCCCGCAGCCCAGAAAGCACAGAAACTGTCAGAGGAAAGGGGCGTGTGTCTGTCCATGATAAAACAGAAATGAGGTTTATTCCTTTAAGGTGCAAAATGGACATGAAATGTAAGCTGTAACCCACATCCTCAGAGTCTGCTGACACCCCTGCTCCACCTGCAAAGATCCTGGGTGAGCCCACTCTTCCCTGCCCACCCGAAAGTATGACACTAGCCTCCCAGGGGGCATGGGGCTGTGCACTCCTTAGCTCACCACTCAACTGTTTCCACTGTACGCATCTTCCCTCTGAGCCACGGCATAAGCCCCTCAGACGGAGGGGCTCTCTTTTGTCTTTTCTTATATCTTCGGGGCATTAGGCATTGTTTTCGTCTGTCATAATATAGTCTCATCCTTAGTGATATGTTCTTGTAAGATGGTTCTACTCGGAGATGACCGTGCTCTGACTGTGGAACCCCACCCCTGCAGGTGGGTTTGAAGGGGAAAAAATGAGAGTTTGGGACCACGCCCCCTCTGCCAGAGGTTCGCATTCTTCTCTCTCTCCAAGGAAAATGGGTTTGGAATCGGAAGAGCCGAGTTCAGTTCGCAGATCTATTGCCTACAAGCTGTGTGATCTCAGGCCTCAGTTTGCCCACCTGTGGGATGGAAATATTGATCACCATCCTATGAACCTCTTAGGACTATAGCAAAACGCAGATAATTTCACATGAAAAGTGCTCTGTTATCATGACACTGCCCACCCCTCACCCATTTTTATTTACCAAGAGGAAATAAAGCGCCCTGGGCTGTGAGAGCCTTATAGGGTGATTTGAATGAGCTCGTCTCCACCTTGTTCATCATGGACTCTCCGTGGGTGAACTATTTAATATCCCAAACATTAACCACTGGAGAGCCAGGGAGGAGGCAGCAAGGTGCTCCCTGGAAGGTGGAGCTCAACGTCAGGACTCCAGGAAGGTCTGGATTCCCACCCTGGAGGGACTTGGGTGTGAAGTTGGGATTTAAGTCTAGTCCACTAGCTGGATTGGTGGCGAGAAAGGAGACCTGTGTTGGGGCAACGGGTGCCCTAACCCTGTCGCTTAGGGATCCTTGTTCCTGAGTCACTGGTATCGACGGGGCCTTGGGGACCAGGGTCTGATGGGGGAGGGGGGACTTTACACAGAACTCAGATGATTAAGGCAGCTCATCATACCTGCTTCCCAGAGGGTTTGGTCTGGGACTGAAGGCAGGGCTGGACACTTTGGACTGGGGGGTGGGTTGAGAAGTAGATTTATTGAAGAAACTCAAGACAGGGCATCTGACGAGTGACGTTAACAAGAAATTGTCCACTAGAAATTTCCAAGCAACGTGCATTTCCCAAGAGGATGCAATGATTTAAAGATCACTTGAGGGCTTCCCTGGTGGCGCAGTGGTTGAGAGTCCGCCTGCCGATGCAGGGGACACGGGTTCGTGCCTCGGTCCGGGAAGATCCCACATGCCGCAGAGCGGCTGGGCCCGTGAGCCATGGCCGCTGAGCCTGTGCGTCCGGAGCCTGTGCTCCACAACGGGAGAGGCCACAACAGTGAGAGGCCCGCGTACCTCAAAAAAAAAAAAAAAAAAAAGATCACTTGACCACAGAAACTGAACTGCAGCCTTGCACTGCGAAATCTTTGATCCTGAGAGCTCCCAGCAAGTGAAAGATGCTATTAAGGGTAAGGAAACTATGTTAATTTTTTATTTGCATATGAATGTAATTGTGCCAATTTGTTTCATAACGGTTAATGGTACGGAATGGACTGCACGTCCATCCACTGGAGCTATTCCCATCAGCGTGGTTCTAGGTGAAGAACTCTCTCGCCAGAACTGTAGGTCAGCCACATCCTGCTTCTGCCACCTAACAAGTCATCCCTAACTTGGTGGTGAGCACAGCCTCGGGGGTACCTGGACCACACATCCCTTACCCTTCAGTGGCTGCACCAGGCTTTCCTGTGGAGGTTGGGCTCCAGGAGGGAGAAGAGAGGCAGGCAAGACCTCCTGAGACTTAGGCTCTGCCACATTCTATTGACCAGAGCAAGTCACAAGGCCAGTCAGACTTCAGGGGTGGGAAAACAGACCCCACATTTTGAAGGGGGAGCAGCAAAGTCACATTGAAAAGGACTTGGATACAGTGGGGGGGGGGTGGAGAATTGCAGCCATTTGGGGAAGCACTTGACGAGATCCTCATCCCAGGGCAGATCCCAAGTTCCAGTCCAGACTCCGGACTCTGCTCCCACCCTGTAATGAAGAACTCCACCTCCCTCGCCCACACTTCCCCGAGCCCTCCAGGGGCTGGGTTGGAAGCTTCTGGCCCAACTAGCCTTCCTGTGGCATTCAGTGGGTCACAGTCCTCTGCAGGCGGACTTCTGGCTTGGGACACTATCAGAGGAGAGGACCATGAGCTGGGGGGCCTTCTACTCCCCAAAGCCACACCCGTGGCCGATCTCCCAGCCCAGTGTCCTGTGCTCTCTGCCATGTTGTTCTGGGCAAAGTCTCCTGCCTGATGTGAGCGAATATGGAAAGTGCCTACTCATCCCAAGCTCGCTCTGTGCATTCAGGAAATGCTTTCAGGAGGAAAAAATTAGAGGTTCTGATGGTTCATTTTATGGGTCAACTTGGCAGGGCCACAGCGTCCAGGTGTTTGGTCAGACATTATCCTGGATGTTTCTGAGAAGGTGTTTTTTGGATGAGATTGACATTTAAATCAGTGGACTTTGAGTCAAGCAGATTGCACCCCATAATGTGGGTGAGCCCCATCCAATCAGGTGTCTTAAAAGAAAAGACTCACCTTCTCAGAAAAGAGGGAATTCCTCCAACAGAGCACCTTCGGACAAAAACTGCAACTCTTCCTTGGTCCACCCTGCAGATTTTGGATTTTCCAAGGCTCCATAACCATGGGAGCCAATTTCTGGAAATCAATCCATCTCTCTGTCTCTCCACATCCTGTTGGTGCTGTTTCTCTGGAGAACCCTAGGCTAGAGATGAAAACACTCCTCGAAAGAGCCAACCCCAACCTGGTACTCAAGATTCTGAATTACATGAGAAGTTTAACAACCGAATCTAAAAACTGGAACATTTATAGTATCCTGGGTTAAATATCAATACTATTTTGTTTTATCAGTGGGTTAAGGGGAGAAAGAAAATTTGCACATGAAAGGAAGGAGGGAAGGAAGAAAGCATTTGTAAATCCTCTTCTCATATTATTCCAGGGAAATTACTAGAGTGAATTGAAGTGAATTACACTGATGGTCACGCAGATAGGCCCTACTTATATTTTCCCTTTTTTTTTCTTTTTTTTTGCGGTACGCAGGCCTCTCACTGCTGTGGCCTCTCCCTTCGCGGAGCACAGGCTCCGGACGCACAGGCTCAGCGGCCATGGCTCACGGGCCCAGCCGCTCCGTGGCACGTGGGATCCTCCCGGACTGGGGCACGAACCCGCATCCGCAGGCGGACTCCCAACCACTGCGCCACCAGAGAAGCCCCTATTTTCACTTTTATTTCCATTATTTTCTGTTTGCTTCATTATGACTGGAAGATTGTTTAAAGAGGATTCCTTATGACATGTCCCCCAAAGGTCTCAAGCGTCTTTTACTTACATCTAAGTCAGCTGTTTTGCCAAGAACAGGGAGCCAAAGATGAATATTTTAAAAAACAATATGACCTTTTTTTTCATTTTAACCATCCTGGGAACAAGATTTAGAAACAAATGCTTTTAAAAAAATAATGTAAACTGGCCCTTAAATTGAAGATTTTTTTTCCCCATTGGGTTGCAGTAAAGTTGCCAAAAATCTTTGGGTTTAGACAAAGTACAACAAGGCTGTCCGAAAGGAAGAAGCAGAACCCAGAACGAGCTACCTAAGTCCAGTGAAGTTAAGGAACTCGGGGAGATCACCCTGGTAACACCAGGCCTTCTGAGCAGAGCATCTCCCCGGAGCTTCTGGGTTGGTTGGTCTTTCCAGACGGGAGAGCCTCACATATAACGCGACTCTCTTGAGCCCCTTATCAGAGGCCTTCTGCTAGAGAACTGGAAGGCGTTTTACCCCAAAAAGCCTGAGCTCTGGAAAGACACATTTATTTTCTGGTCCACACTGCCACCTGCTGGTCTGACCATCTCACTACATTAAGCATTTGCTGTTTCTGGGTAGATCCAGCGGTTGATATTTTATTCTAAAATTCATGTACTTGACATGTTACTTCACTCTATTTCCAACACAGTTAAGGGAAGCACTTGATTAAACCAACTCATCAAACAGAAGTTACTCATGTTGACTACGACGTGAAGCAAAACAACAGTCAAGAAGTGAATAATAACTTCCCTGTCTCATTTGGATAATTAGTACCTACACGTGTCGGTGGTTAGATGGCCCGGTAATTATAGTGTGAGTTAAACAGGTAAATCTGATGAATCCACAAACGCCGTTGATGAAGCATCTCCTCGGCACCCTGTCAGAGCCCCATGGCAATTAGTGAGCTGTTACGGGGTTTTTATATATGCAAATAAGTATTTAACAAGAAAATGTCTCTAGAAGACAGACAGCAGGTTCATGAGAAGTGGCGATTTACCACCAGCGTGGACTTCAGTGATGCAGGTAGTCAGGAAACTGTCAACATGCATTTGGAAAGCCATTTCAGGGGGGTTTCAGAACCGGGATATTCATTTAACTGCCACACACATAACAAGTTTGCAGAGTCCTTCAGAGGTTAATCATTCTCGTCCTCCCCCTTTAGCCTGAATTTTATTCTCTTCTCATCACCTCTCACCGATACATAAATAAAAGGAAAGGAAAAGAAGGAAGGGTGAGGGGCTGGAAGAAGAGAGAAAAGGGGATGAAGAAAAACACACAGGAAGTTCCCAAGGAACAGTCATACAGCTGATGCATTTAGGTGAAACTCCTATTCCCTCTATAATATATTCTGAGACAAAGGGAGAAGCCTGCATTTTCTCTTCTCAAAAAAGAAAAACCGCAGGAAATGTTTGCAATAAATGTCTGCAATAAATGGAGAGCATCTCCAACCTGGCCCAGCGAACCTGGACCCTCCCCCGCTCCTACTAAGGTGATCGACAGGCCACCACAAGGTTCTGAAATAGCACGACTTCAGCAGTGGCCTCGTCCCGCTGTCTCAAACTCCCAGCCCCGCTGGGCAGCAGGATGCCGTGTGCAGTATAGTCCCCTCCCAGCTCAGACTCCCAGGAGTGTGTGACTTTGCAGCGGCCGTGCAGGCCAATCGGCTGGAATTATTACCACGTCCTTTGCTCTCAAGCCTAAGGATCTTCGCCGCCTTTTAAATGCCAGAAGCTTATGAAGAGGACCATTCTGATATTTCTTTTTTCTTTCCCAAAGATAAAAGAAATGCATGAGGATGGGAAAAGAAAGGAGAGAAGAAAAGAGGGAAAAAAAGTGGAAACACCACGACTCGTCTTCCACCTCCCCATCCAGTGGCAGCCACGCCCCTCAGCCACAGAGGCCCCCCCATGGCCTCTGGTTTCCTCTTGCTCTTCCGGCCACCTCTCCATCCTTATTTGGAAGGTTCGTCCCTCTCCACCTGGCCTTCATCTGGTGGACCATTTTCTTCTCATGTGATACTTTCTCCCTAGGCCTGAAGTTCCAACCCTGTCCGTAGTTACACTTACCTGGGGGCTTTTGTTATCTACCAATCCCTGGGCTCCATCCCAGGCCAGGTAAACCCAAATCTCTGAAGAGGGGGTCTGGGGAACCCAATAGTTTTAAAGGTGTCCCAGGTGATTCTTCCGTTCAGCCAGGATGAACTCCTGGATCCTTCCCCACTTAAACTAAGGTGATCAGCAGACCCCTGTCAGTTTCTGAAATAAGCAGGACTTCAGTAGTGGCCAGGTGTGGCATCCAGCAGGGGAACCAAAGTCACAGCTCCTTTGGGCAGGGCCACTGGTTCTCAGATTTGGCCGCACAGGTGGAATCGGGGGGGGGATGGTAAAAGCTTCTGAGGGCTGGATCCAGAGTGCCCAGGTCTGACAGGTCTCCGGGGATGCAAGACTTTCAGTATAAAACCAGGAAAATCCTAGACATCTTGGGCAAACTGGGACAAATCACCCTACCTGGATCCTGGCCCCAGAGATTCTGAAGTAATGGTATGGGACGGACGTTGAGGATTTTGAAAGCTCCCAGAGCGATTCTAGTGTGCAGCAAAGCTTGAACCTTCCTGTGCATCGGAATCCCCTGGAGGGCGTGTTAAAACACAGACCCCCAGCCTCCCTGACAGCGTTTCTGACTCAGTAGGTCTGGGATGGGACCAGAGATTCTGCTTTTCTAACGAGCTTCCAGACGTTGCCGCCACTGTCCAAAGACCACCCCTGGGGGCTCTCGAGTTACCAGCCTCACGGGCACAGGGGCAGCGTCTCTGTCCAGCCCCTTCCTCCAGCTCCGCAAACGCGTAACCAGCTGTGCACTTGGCGTCTCCCCCCCACCCGGACGGCACCTCCAATTCAAAATGACCACAGTGGGGTTCGTGGTCGTCTTCCCCGAGCCTGGTTTCTTCTGACGGTCTTCATCTGCCACAACTCAGAACTAGGAGTTTCCCGGGGCAGAAATCACCCTGCCCTCTGTCCATCTCCACACCCGAGTCATCTCCAAATTCTGTTGGTTTTACTACTTCAGGACTCTGCGATTCCACCTATTTCTCTCTTTCTGCCCCTCTTACCCCTCACCCCTGCCCTGTCTAAGCCCCAGCACGGCCTTCTCCCTTGGGTGCTGGGTTTCCTAATCTCCCCCTCGTCCTGCAGGTGCGCCCTCCACCCTGTTGTCCACACCTCTTTCCAACAGCCAGATTCAGTCGTGCCCTCCCCTGCGCAGACCCCTTCCAGGCACCCTTCTCTCCGGGCCCTTCCCCGGGGCCCCTGCCCTCCCTGCTCTCAGGCCAGTTGCCCCACGCACTGGCTCATCCTCACTCCGCCTTGTCCCACACCCCCATGGCCCCTGTCTTCTCTCCTGGTCCTCAGATGTTCCCTCCTCATGGTGGATGTGAAGCTGGAAGGCTCGCGTCCACCCGGCCGAGCCGAGTGGGGGCGGGGTCCTGCGCCCCCAAAGCCCTTCCGTGCGGAGCCAGGTCAGCGCCCCCAGGGAGGGGAGGGGGTGGCCGTGCAGGTGATCGCCGTGGGAGCCTCCTTCCTCTGTTGGCCCTCACCTGCTGACCAGCTACTCCGCAGGGGAGCCCTGCCGGGACCCGGCTTCCCACGCGCTCCCCAGCGACCACCACGGCCTCCCAAGCCCCCACCACCACGAACCCCCCCAGGAGCCTCCCCACGGCCCCGCCTTCTCCCCGAGATGCCACCTGAGACCCTCCGCAGGAGCTCCCCTTAAGGACGCCACAGCCCGAGGCTCCACGTGAACCGGGCGGTGTCTGCGTGGCTCCTCCCACGCCGCCTTCGTGCCCCTGCGTGCCCGGCTCCCCATCTGTGAAGCTGTTACCCCCTTATCTACCTCTTGGTCCCCTTGGCTCGCGGGGCTCTGCTTCCTTACGTGAGCCCGACTGATGCGGCACTGGGCCCAGTTCCCGTACATGCTGGTCTCTCAGGCATGCGGCCATCACTACAGTTTAGTTGACCTTGGGGGTCAGATAACTGTTTGTTGGGAGAGCTGTCCTTTGTGTCAGCTGCATCCCTGGCTCTACCCACTAGATGCCAGCAGCACCCCCTTCCCAATCATGACAGCCAAAGACATCTCCAGGCACTGCCAGGTGGCCCCTGGGGCACAGCCTGCCCTGTTGAGAGCCAGTGCCTGGACTGTAAGCTCTGAGCAGGCGGGACCCAAATATGTGTCCTGGGAGCTCCTGGTGATGATGCAAAAGGACAAAAGGGGTCCTTTGGTGTGCAGAGAACACGGCACAGGAAAGGTGAGGAAGGGAGATAGGGTGGGAGTTTGGCAAATAAAAGGAGGTCACATCACTTTGGACCCCAGAGTGCCGTGCTGTGGGGCAGCATAGCGACTGTCCCCAGAACGATGCCACCAGCAGGGCAGGCGGTGGGAGGGGGCCAGTTAACTCCCTGGCATTTCCATCCTGCTGGGTGAGCACAGAGATGCCCGCTGAGGCTCTAAGGAAAGTCCCCCCGGGGCTGGGGTGCCCTGACCCGCAGGATGTGGACCACTGGCCCAGCAGTGTCTGCTGCAACCTGCTCCCAAACTCTCGAATATCTGGTTCCCAACCCAGGTGAGCTTTCTCATAAATGCCTGTCACCAGCCACCAGAGGGACCAGACAGAAGAAGACAGGTGGCTCCAGGTAAAACCATCCACCCCGGTGAAAAACAGGCCAGCAATGAAATATCGCTCTGCTTTCCCCATAGATGGATTAGGTAGACCTCACTGGGTATCACCTAACGGTCCTGAGATTTTTCTCTGTAAGTGGAAATTCTTGCAAATCCAGTACTTTCCTTAGAGGTTTTTGAAAGGACTCCCTTGTGACAACTTTTGACAAGCAAATGGCCCTGCCTGTTGTTCTGGGGTGGGTGGGACAGCATTTGGGTTTTGCATAGAGTTACAGGCAGACCGATTAAGTAGAAGTCCATTAACTTCGAAGAATGACAGGTGCAGAGCAGAATGTGGGTTCCTGGAAGTTCAGGCTCTGGAGAGAAGGGACACAGTGTGTGAGGGACCAGGGCGTGCTGAGGGGACACTTAGCATGGAGTCTGCGTCCCCGGCTGAGATAAAGGCCATCCCAGCTCCAGGGAGACTGCGGTTCAGCTGTTCATTTTCAGGGCGCCCTGACTCCATGTCCATACCCCCACCTCCCAGTCGCCTGGGACGGGCCGACTGCCCCACCATGGGGCATTTCCTGAGGCTCTTCTGCTCTGCCCCACTGGATGACAGCTCTCCAGCGGCCCTCTCAGGTTCAGACTCTCTTCTGTAGGACCTGACCCAGCGTGAGAGCTGTTTACCTAACATCGGCCGTCGACCCTTGTTCGTAACGAGAGGATGCGTAAACTGCTTTTTCTAGCGGGAAACGCTCCTAAGAGGACCATGCTCCACGTACCTCCCCTTCCCTCGGCCCCCTCTCAAATTCCCACAATTCAACAAATCTCGGGGTTTGGAAGAAAGCAGTTCTGCTAACTAAGGAGGAGCCAGGATGCAGAGACAGAAGGAAAGAGAAGGACGAGGAGTTCAGGCTCAGCTGAGTCCAGGAACTAGCTCACCACAACCCTGTGGACGGAGGGGTCACAGAAGAGGAACTGTGGCCCAGGTTTCCTGGGTTTTTGCCTGAAGTCCCACAGCTGGACGCTGGGGATGAGCCTACGTGACGACACAGGTCTTTCCAAACTGCGAACAGCTAACGGGCTCAACTCTCCCAAGGAACTGAACCTGCGGCCAGAGGTTCCCATAATGAGAGGAACCTAATGGGCTTCATGAGTTCAATGTGACAGGCAGACTGTGCTAAGTAGGTGTTATACTTTCAGTTCTCCAAAGAACTCAAGGGAAAAGGCAGCTCTCGTTTGAATTTATACACACATTACGAGGGGGAGAGCCAGAGGGCTTAGAGGACGGAGTGCTGGATCGGGGCTGTGGTTTGGTTGCTGTCTTGGTGACTCAGGTGGTGTGGCAGCCGTGACAACGTGCCTCTCAGGGGTCCTGCTGCAGGGAGCAGAGGGCGCAGCTGACCAAAGGCTCCAGGTGCTGGACTGACTTCCTGCCCTGAGGCTGCTGTCAGCCAGGGACTTAGTACAGCAGGTCATCAAGACAGGTCTGTTCCTTGAGACCCAGGCAGTTTGGGCTGAAGGACTCCCTGTCAGACGTGCTGGTGCTTTTTGGAGAACTGCAGTGCAGAGACTTTCCTCCCCAACCTTCCCGCCGTCCCTCTCTCCTCCGCAGGGGTCAGCCCTGCATCCCAGTAAATCTCCTAAAAATCTAATTCATCTTGACACCTGTTTCTTGGAGGGCCTGGACTTATACAATCAGTGAGAGGAATTTGTTAGAAGAGCACGGGGCGGTCCATGAACTCTAAGGAAAACCTCAGCCAGTGCCCAGGGATCTAGGCAGTGAGAACTGGTGGGTGGTCAGTCAAGGCCCCACCACCAGCAAGAGGCAGTCCCAGTCCCCTTCTGCCTCACAGGACAGGATTTCACTGGCCTCACGTAGGTCATGAACCCACACTTGGCTGGGTTTGCCAGGCCCTCCAAGGCTGCCTATAATGGGAAAGCAGAGTCCCCTAAGGAGAAGTGGAAAAGAAGGAATGGCAGCTGGAAGGACAAGGATGACAAGTGTCCTCACCATGCCTGGTCCAGGATGTTCTCTGCTGAGTCCTGAAGCTTCAGCATAGAACCAAGCTCCACCGTGTCTACAGAAGAGGCTGGCAGCACCCTGCCCAAGTCCCCACGCCCTCCCCTCTTTGCCTGCCTGAGTGCCAGCAGCCTTCACCTGCTTTTCTTCGTCTCAAAACTTTCTCTGGCACTA
This sequence comes from Globicephala melas, assembly GCF_963455315.2. NCBI lineage: Eukaryota > Metazoa > Chordata > Mammalia > Artiodactyla > Delphinidae > Globicephala > Globicephala melas. Next base: position 41,260,288 of record NC_083328.1, on the reverse strand, counting down.
GAGCTCCTTTGCCTGTCCCTCTGCAGGCCGGGAGAGCCTGGGAATGACCAGCAGCCCTCAGCCAATGACTAAAGGGAGTTGGCGTATAAACACCCCAGCCCCTCATCCTTCCAGGGAATCTCTGCACTGTCTGCCAGAGGTACTAGTGGGGTTGAACACCAGTGGCCCATGGTAATAACTTGCTCGACAGCACACCCATTACCGGCTGCCTTCCTTTCCTGGGCTCATTTGCTCATTCACCCACCGGGGTTTCCTTCATCTCCCAAATACGCTACTTACTCGGATCCTTGATTAGGGTACGTTCTGGGAGAACTCAATCTGAATTGTGGTGCATTGATACAATGGGAGACCGTACTGCAATGATAATGAATGGTCCACAACTGCATGCCACCATGCAGGTGGATCACACACATGTGATACAGAGTGAGTGAGGCCAGACACAGGGGACCCTCCCACCAAAGGAGGACCCACTGACATAAGAAGGAGGAAGAAACGTAAATACATAATAATTCTAAAACAAACAAAAAAAGAGAGAGAGAGAGAACACACTGAACGAGTCTACTTTAAGTACAAAAGGAGGCAAGTGAAACCATGCTGTCAGTGGTCACCTTTAGGGGTGAGTAGTGACTGGGTGACTGGTGAGGGAACAAGGAAGGCATCTGGAAATGTTCTACCTGTGGATCTGGGCGCTGTTTACAAAGGTGAGTTTAATCTGAGAAAATTCATCAAGCTTAACAACGACTATTTTTTCACATTTCTGTACATAAAGAAGTCTTAAAATGTTTTCAAAAGATACAGTGAGAAGAAAAAAGATTGTGTCCTTGGTTTGTCTATCTGTCTGTCCATTCATCCATCACATCATTAAATCTGAGCTCCAAGGAGGCATGGGTCTCCCTTCCTCGAGAAAACTACAGTCTCATGAGCGAGGCTGGCCAGTAAACACAGGAGGAGGGTTATGTTTCAATGTGGAAATATGTTGTTCTGGGCAAAAGTTTCCACATGCGTAATACTGAGTGAGTGCCCTGGAGAATAACACTTCTCTGTCACTTGAGAAGGCAGATATAAAAATAAATTCTGCATTTGATGGAACATCCTTAACCCCTTCGACTGCCAGAATCAATGTCTCTACCCCCCACCCCCGCCAAGCAAGATGGGGCTGGAGAGGCAGATCCCCCAAGCGGTGGCAGAAGCTGTAATTGATGACTAATTTGTCACTGGCCGACAGCTCAGCACCCTCCCAGCAGGCAGAGCCCAGCACCTGGCGTCCCTCTGCTCCCAGTGTCAGGCTGGGTGATTCTTATCTTGTGCCCCTCCTGACACCAGACTGGAGGCAGAGCTCCACTCTACAGAATGTCACCTGACAGCTCACAGCCTGCGCCTTGGGGGGAACGTGCTGGGCTTTGGAGAGATTGCTGTAGATTCACCACCAGAAAAGACCAAAAACTTGAAAACTACTAATGACCCATCTTTAATAAACAGTTGCATTTGTTCTCCAGCAGAGGGCACTAGAAAGGAGCTGGCCCAGCCTGAGGAACACTGACCACAGGAGTTCGGGAGTAACATATACATACTACAATGTATAAAACAGATAATCCACAAGGACCTACTGTATAGCACAGGGAACTCTACTCAATATTCTGTAATAAGCTGTATGGGAAAAGAATGAAGATATATATATAATACACACACACACACACACACACACACACATAATTGAATCATTTTGCTGTACACCTGAAACTAACACAACATTGTAAATCAACTATAGTCTAATATAAGATAAAAATTGAAGTAAAAAAACACAGCCGTTCACCGTTCAGTCTGGCTTCCCTAAGGACTCTCCCCACCAACTTAGCCCCTCCCGATTTCCACTTGAGAATGCAGCCCCCATCCTGCCATGCTCCTGCACATCTGCTGACAGAGTAGGAAACAGAGCTTGGAACATTTTCCTAATCAAAAAAAAAAAAAAGAAAGTTGTTTATAAACGATGGTCATTGTCTCATGGGTGAGATTTATGGGATGCTTGGTGCCCAGACAACTTTATGGTGACCCTTGGGGTCACACATTTGTCTGCAAAGCTCAGAGGGGGCCTTCCTTTACCAGCTCAGTCTTTTTTCTCCTTTGAGGGAAAATAGGGGGTCAAGGCAAAGGGTAGTTGTGCAGGACAACCCAAAACTCTACCACTAGAAGGGTCACTCGGATCTTCCCTTAACAAACTGAGTTGTTTTGATATCTCTGGAGACCATTATTACTATTATCTTAAGTAGTATTATTCTTTGAATTGATTTCTTAACCTAAGTGTATCTAAATGATGAGTGATTTTAGCAAACGTTTACAAAAGTTAGGAATTTTTAAGAAATTAGGCCCTGTTTTCTAATTTTATTTTTTCTAACTTGTCTTTTGTCTCTGGGGGCCTGTAGAGTCTTCTATCTATTCTTGGGGGTTGGAGGGAGCGCTGGGGTGCACCGCACAGGTCCCCTTTGGGAACAAAGTGTTCGTGTCCCCAGCAGCAGGGAGAATCGGTATTCACAACTGACACCCTCTCTGGAACTGACCTTGTGGCCACGTGCATCCAATGTCTGGACAATATGGAGGTACAAGGCTGAGTGCCCTTGCCTCAGCTGAGGATGATGCTAAAGGGACATCCTGGCTCCAGGGCTCCCAGGAGGATCAGCTGAGGCTCTGCCTTGCCAGACGACACATGCCCCCCTCCTCCTAGGATCTGGGCCCACCTTCCTGCCTGGAGCAAGAACTAGGGTCGTGTCACAACATACCCCAGTGGGGGGAAGGGCTGGGTCTGCTAGGTGAGGAGGGGGACTATTTGGTGATGGAGATAGAGGAGCCAGCCATCATGTACCAGCAGGAGCCGGAAGGGTGGTCACGACTGCGCCCTGAGGGCACTGGACCAAAGCGGGTAGAACGAGAAGTTGGATAGTGGAGACTCCATTAATATGGGAACACTTGCTCATGATGGGGAATTTAGCAAGGATCCCAAAAGGAGGTGCTAACATACTGGTAGGGTGACTTGGAAGCCTATAAAAAGTGGTGGCCACGTTGAAGGCAGTAGAAATGCTGGAATGGGGTCAAATGCTCAGGGTCGAAGCATGCTCGAGTGTATGTACTGTGTAAAGTCAGAAACCCACTAGGTGACCAGGGGCCGTGGACCAGCCCAGAGGACACGCCATTTACCAAAGCAATGAGGAGTGTGCTGCTGAGAAGGACCCCAAATCTTCGAGACGCTTAGTGGTGGCTGTTCCCTGTAGGGCAGGGCTGGTGGTAGGAAATGGCATTACAGAACTGGGCTCCCTGATAACAAAGACGATGAGAGGATCTGGAACTAACAGAAGTCAGGTGGCAGCCCTTGTTAGCAGCAAGGTGGGCACAAGTATTACAATGAGTGGCAAGATTGGAGGGGCAGCCAGGGTCCCTTGACCTCTAGAGAGCTAAGGGGATGACCAGTAAAACATGGTGGTCTGGCAGCCAAATAGGTGGTCAGTTGTGTCAGTGGTCCACAAGACCACCCTTAGGTTCAGTGATTCACTAGGACTCACAGAACGTGGAAGGGCTATTGTTCCCATGGTTATAGTTTATTACAGGAAAAAGGTACAGCTTAAAATCAAAAGCAAAGGCAAGTGGAAAGAGTGCAAGAGAGACCAGGTATGACCTTCTGGTTGTCCTCTCCCAGGGGAGTCATACGGACAGTGCTTCAGTCTCCCAGCAATGGTGTGTGACCACACACATGGAGTTCTGACAACCAGAGAAGCTTAGCTGAGCCTTGATGTCTAGGTTTGGGGTTGGTTGCATAGACACGGAGTCCCGTGTGGCTGACCTTAGTTGCTTAGTCCTCAGCTCCTCCAGTGTGGCCTAAGGCTCCCCCCATAAGTCACAATGTTAGCATTAACTATCTGTGACCCAAGGCCCCAGGTATAAAGTCATTCTTATCAGGCAGGATATTCCAAGGGCTTAGAGGTTATCTCCTAGGAGCCAGTGGAGGGCCAGTTTCTTTGGACTGTGCATGGTTTGAACACCCCAAACCTGCTGAGTTAACCCCTTCACTGCACAACAGTCTTGCGTTTTTATACAACCAGAAAGAAATCAAGGATGGATGGTGAAGAGTCCAAAAGCAATTTCCCCCAAGAAGGGTCACAATCCCTTGCCCAGTTTCAGGACTTGCAGTTCTGAGTCCTGGAGCCCACTGAGGAAAGGAGAGGCTGGGCCTCTAGGAAGGAGGACCCTGCCCCCTGTGGCAAAGTGTATGGTGGTCCTTTCCCCCAGACCTTCCCTAAAGGGGTCTATAGCTACTTACTCAGCTAACTGTACACTGGGGTCGAGGGAACACCCAAGCTCGTCAAGGGCTATTAAACACGTGGACTGAGTTGGCACTGATACCTGGGGCCCAAACATCATCCCAGCCCCTCGCCAGAGAGGGCGCCCATGGGGGCCATGCAGCAGATGGAGTCCTGGGTCAGTCCAGCTCCCAGTGGGTCCACCGGGCCCACTGACCCAGGTGGTGGTCACTTTCAAGTCCCTGAAAGTATCACTGGAGCACACACTTGATAGTTGCCAGAATTTTCACACTCTTTCCTTGAACTGCGGGGTGAGAGCTATGCTGTGAGGACCAGTGATGCCCTGGAAACTACCCCCTCCCAAGCTGATAAAATACATTTTTACAAAGTCACATTCAACACACTGCTATATTTAAGATAGATAACCAACAAGGACCTACTGTACAGCACAGGGAACTCTGCTCAATACTCTGTAATAAACTAAATGTGAAAATAATTTGAAAAAGAATAGATACATGTATATGTATAACTAAATCACTTTGCTCTATACCTAAACTGACACAACATTGTTAATCAACTATACTCCAATATAAAATAAAATTTTCTTAAAATCCACTTTTTACCTATCGCTTTGTCTCTCACTGAATTCTTTCTGCAATGAGACATAAAGAACCTGAGCTTCAGTAAGTCCTGAGACCAGGAACTAAGGCCCCTCCCAGGTGGAGGATGGAACGATGGTGCTGACCCTCCTTCCTTCAATCAACTAAAGCTTGGACTCTGTAGACCTTTGCCCCAATTCTATGCTGAATTCTGCCCTGCTCAAGCCCCCTCTTGAGTATGCAGGTACCCTTAGTTTAAAACTTCCCAATTTTGCAGTTTGGGGAGACACTGCTTTGGGAAAAGATCCCCAGTGTTCTCCTTACTTGCTGCAAGTAATAAATCCTTCATTCTCCCCCCACCATGCCCCACAAAAAAAAAAAGAATTTGTGAATCACTATATTGTACACCTGTAACATATAATGTACATCAACTACGCTTCAATAAAAGTGACATTCAGTGATAATGGCAGAGACTCAAGCCATCCTTAGAGATTAAAAGGATGTAGTGCTGGTGGTCCTAATGACGTCGTCATTTAATTCCTTAGTCTATCGCTTGCAAAAGTGGATCAGCCCTGGTGGATGACAGTGGACTAACATAAAACTAACCAAAGAATACCACGATTAGAGTTCTGTGCCAGGTGTGGTATTTTTCCTAGAGCAGATTAACCCAGCCTAAGGGGCAAGGTATTCACCTTTGATATGGGGAATGTTCCTCGTCATTCCTGTTCTAAGAAGGGTCAGAAATGCTTTGTATTCACGTGGGATGGACAATCATACACACTTACAGCCTTGCCCTAGGGCATTGTGTTAATTCTCCTGCTCTCAGTCGTGGCTGTCTTTGAAGAACATGGGAAATCCGGACATTCTGCAGAATATCACCTCTGCCTATTATATTGAGGGTGTTAATCAGACCACGCGAGCAAGAAAGACGGTGTGGTAAGACAGGTACACGCCAGAGGGTGGTTGATAAACAGTTTGAAGAGTAAGGCTCCTGGCACGTCAGTCAAACTGTTCATGGCCAATGATCTAGGGCATGTCTGGACCACCCTTTTAAATAAAAGATAAACTATTACCTCTTAAACCCCCTACCACTAAGATAAAATCACAATACCCTGCGGGCCAATTTGGGTTCTGGAGGCAGCATATTCCATAACTGGTAACTTTCTCTGATCCATTTATAGAGTGACATGAAAAGATACCAGCTTTGCATGTGACCCAGAAGAGGAAGGTCTGATCTACAATGCCAGCAGCTCTGCAGCTTGGACCATACAAACCTCATTATTCTACAGGTGCTGGTGATGAGAAAGATGCCGTGCAAAATCCACGTGAAGATCCAATAGGATGATCACAGTGTAGACCTTAAGGTTCTGAAGCAAGGCCATCTCACCTGCAGCAGAGACCTGCGCACCACTGAGGTAGAGATCTTGGGGTAATAATTGGCCCTGGTAAAAGTCGGGAGACATGTAGCCTGAGCTCCTAACCATGAGCTGGAGTCTGTGGAACCCACTAAATCGCAGGGTAGGGTAATTGTAAGATGGGAGGGGTACATATATGATGGGGCACAGCAAACTGTAGAGTGTGGTGTCCCCTCGCCCACGTCACCCATTGCTGTTGCACCAGCACCTCTCCCTCAGCTCACACAGAAGGGGAGAGTCCTGGCAGGTGGTCAGGGGCTGGAGGAGGCAGGCTGGGCACAGGGAGGTCTGGGGAAGAGACCTGGAGATGGACCCATGGGAGTGCATCCAAGTATGAAGATCTTTCCATCACATGTTAATACCCACCAGAGCCCTCTGTCTACTCAGCTGTTCAGTGCCTTTTCCAGGTTAGAGGCTCTGTGGCGGAGAGGGGTTTTCTCAGCAGACAGGAGCCCAGATAGACCAAGGGGAGCTGGGAGAGCCTCACTCTTGTGACCGGGTGATTTCTGGAGAAGTCATTCCAATCATGGCAATGTTTGGGAAAGATCGTCCTCTTCCAGGGAGGTGAGGTCATACCGTCAAGATATCTCATCTGTAAAATAAAGTTCATAAGTCTGGAAGGAAGCTGACACGACCACCTCATCCAAGGGCTCCATCACCTGGGCTCAGAGCCTCGGAGTGACTCGGTGGGCATCCAGTGGCAGCTGAGGTCGGACCGTGCCTCCCAGCTCGGCTCAGTGTCTGTCCATCTCCCCGCCCACCCACCTGGGGCTGGTACTTTGAAGATCATTAAAGAGCGTTTGAAAAGCCATCTAATGAAAATATATTGCCGCCCCCTTGTTTATCTGCTCTTGTGTTAGGGCAAATGGAGAGCATGAATTGGGGCATTCAAAAGTGCAATCAATTTGCTAGACGCTGGCAACGTTCACAAAGGTAGGTGTTATTGTTTCAGTCCGGGCCAGAGGGAGCGAGATATTCATTTTAACAGGAAAATTATAGGCTAGCATCTGTGACTGCATGTGAGTTTATGTTCTCTTATCAGTTCCCGGTTGGTTTTCAGTGCATTTATCATCATGTGTTCTGTTGGGCTGAAACAAACATTTCTAAAGATCAAAATGTTCTCTTTTTCTCTCCCATCATTCCCAAATCTTGATAAACCACTGCTCTCTAACTTTGTGGAAAGGAAACCCCGAGAGGAGAAATGGATTATGTCTCCTAAAACTTTCAAACAAAGTCAACCTTTTCTGGAAATGAGGTTATTAAGAGCCTGATGTGGGTTACTCATCTCAGACCACTGTCTACCCTCCAAATCTGTGTCAGGATTTCTTTCCTTGCAGTGAGTTTGATCCTTTCATTGCCCAAGGTCTCCCAGGTAGTAAGAGGTAGAACCAGGCAGCTGGACACCTGAACCCACATCCTTAACTATGTTAACAGGCTGGGTGGGAGGAGCAAGCACTCCTCGAGGGCAAACCGTCTTTGGAGGAAGCAGAAGTTGCAGATGGGAGAGGGATAAATTAGGAGGTTGAGCTTAACATACACACACTACTATATATAAAATAGATACCTAACAAGGACCTACTGTGTAGCACTGGGAACTCTACTCAGTATTCTGTAATAACCCATGAGGGAAAAGAACCCGAAAAAGAATGGATATATGTATGTGTATAACTGAATTACTTTGCTGTATAGCAGAGACTAACACGACATTGTAAATCAGCTGTACTACAATAACATTTAAAAAAGGAAGATGTGGGTTGCTGGGATTGGCGTAGTGGGAAACCTGGGTGGGAATCCGGAACAAGTGCCTGTTTAGTAGTACCTCAACTAGAACCGAGAAAGACGTGATGCAACAGCTGAAAGAAGATGGGACGCACGTTTGGAGAGGCTTCAAGGCCAAACGCAGCCCTGAGTAGTTGAGTCAGCAGCTGTGACAGAGACTCAGAGTCTGCGGCTTCAGTACCTTGGGTGGCGATTGTCTCATGGATAAGAGGGTAGGAGGTCGGCTCTCCAGGGCTGGTGTGGCGGCTTCCAGGACCCAGACTCTGTCTATCTTCCTGCTTCTCCATCCTCAAGGCCACGCACTGGCAGCAGGAACTTCAGCCAACTTGTCCGTGTTCTAGCTCCAGTCCTGGGGAGGGGGGGAAGAGCTAAGGGGAACAGGTCACAGCCTTCCAACTGAGTCGGCTCCCCACAACGAGCTTTCTTATGGAAGTTCTAGTCACCTCCATGTACAGCACAGAGGCTGCAAGGGAGGCTGCCAATGCCATCTTTTTAAAAAAATTGTTTTATTGGAGTATAGTTGATTTACGTTTTGTTAGTTTCAGGTGTACAACAAAGTGATTCAGTTATACATACACGTATATCTATTCTTTTTCAGACTCTTTTCCCTTATAGGTTGTTACAAAATATTGAATATAGTTCTCTGTGCTATGCAGTGGGTCCTTGCTGTTTATCTATTTTACATATAGTAGTGTGTATATGTTAATTCCAAACTCCTAATTTATTCCTCCCCCCTTCCTCTTTGGTAACCATAAGTTTGTTTTCTACGTTTGTGGGTCTATTTCTGTTTTGTATATAAATTCATCTGTATCATTTTTTTTTTAGATTCCACCTATAAGCGATATCGTATAATATTTGTCTTTGTCTGACTTGCTTCACTCAGTATGATCACCTCTAGGTCCATCTATGTTGCTGCAAAGGGCAATGCCATCTTTTAACGGCTATTGCTTCCTGGAAACAAATCAGTGTTCTAAGACCTAAGTGGAAAATGGATATTGGGCAGGCAAAGCAGGTGAGTGGCTGTCAGGAATCTCAGCAGACTATTTTCTTAGTCCTTGGGAGACATTGGAGGATTCTGAGGACTGAGGTGATTAGGTCGAGAAGATGAACTCGGCAGAACTGTGGGAGAAACAGAGGGATGAGCAGAGGCTTGTGCTGTGTGACCTTTCCCTAAAGGGAAGGAGGCAAACACACGTGGTCCTCTCTCGATCCCCTGGGAAACCCAGGCAGCGGGACGGCACTGCACTGAGAGATGCCGTCCCTGCAGCACTAGAAGGAACAGGCCTGATGGTCATGAGAGGTAGTGTCAGCTGTCACGTGATTAGTAACTTTATCTCATCACACTGAATATCTCGTTTCTTCTTTACTCCTGGAAAGCCACCTGAAAACACTTTCTCTTCTGTCTTTTGCGCTCATTCTGACACTAATGCCAGGTTTTGTTTTGTTTTGTTTTTTGCGGTACGTGGGCCTCTCACTGTTGTGGCCTCTCCCGTTGCGGAGCACAGGCTCCGGACACGCAGGCTCAGCGGCCATGGCTCACGGGCCCAGCCGCTCCACGGCATGTGGGATCTTCCCGGACTGGGGCACGAACCCGTGTCCCCTGCATCAGCAGGCAGACTCTCAACCACTGTGCCACCAGGGAAGCCCAATGCCACGTTTTATAATTGAATAGTATTTCAAACCCTGTTCAATTTGAACCATGTTCAGCTGCCCTTGGAGTTTTTGCCCTTGGGGAATTTGTCATCACATTAGCCCCTACTCATGGACTTTGTAGTCACAATCGAATAGGCATTTACATCAGGGAGGTGGTCAGGAACTTTATGACTCAAAAAACTAAGCCCAGGGGCTTCCCTGGTGGCGCAGTGGTTGGGAGTCCGCCTGCCGATGCAGGGGACACGGGTTCGTGTCCCGGTCTGGGAGGATCCCACGTGCCGCGGAGCGGCTGGGCCCGTGAGCCATGGCCGCTGAGCCTGCGCGTCCGGAGCCTGTGCTCCGCGGCGCGAGAGGCCACGGCGGTGAGAGGCCCGCGTACCGGAAAAAAAAAAAACAAAAAACTAAGCCCAGATACACAGAACAAACACGGCAGTCCTAAATAAAGAATATGGGCTAGTGTGCACAGGATTTATAATAATTGTAGTGGAATCCGTTGTCGAGCTGATGGGACTTTGAATTTAATCATTACAATACTTAGGGACCTCTTTCAATAGTTTACTACCTGGATTTGGAATATTGGGATTTCTGAGATGTTTCAGAGGTTTATGGGGACAGTAGGATGGAGTATTTGAAGTTGGAATTGTTCTGTACAGGGCCTTGGCTCCCTGCCTCGGCTTTCCACACTGTGCATCTTCAAAACTGTAGGGCTTGTGTTTGAACTGCAGTTTCTTTGATAAAGGGACCCACAAATGGCAGGATGTAGTTCATTGCCATCAGCACTAAAAGTCAAAAGACTGGCACTAGTGTAAGGAACGAGATGAAAGGGCCGGTTTTCAGGCCACAGACTCTTCGAGGACTTTCAGGGACTAAGCTATATAAAAGCAAGCATCGCCACGCCGGCTGCTTGAAGACGGCATAAATCGAGTCAATCCTCGGGGCACCTCATGTTCGCCCCGACTCATACCTCACGTAAGGGGCGACCTGTATGCTTGAAACCCCATAAAGATATATTTTCACTTTTGTGTTTTAAAACTTAGGTCTCTTATGAAAGAACATGATTCTGCTTCCAAAAAGCAGATGTAGAAGTAGAAAAGGGATGTCCCTGGCGGTCCAGTGGTTAAGACTTTGCCTTCCAATGCAGGGGGTGTGGGTTCAATCCTTGGTTGGAGAACTAAGATCCCACATGCCTCGTGGCTAAAAAAACCAAAACATAAAAAAGAGAAGCAATATTGTAACAAATTCAATAAAGACTTTAAAAATGGTCCACATCAGAAAAAAAAAGTCTTAAAAAAAAAAGAAGTAGAAAAAATTCCATTCGTTACATCACCAAATTGCATTTATCCTGTGGGGAAGAATTTTGGTTTGAGTTGGGCACTTTGGCCTCTTTTTTTGGCTAATCACCAACATTAAATGTTTCTTTTTGACAATGGGTTTCTAGCAAAATGTCTGTTTTCATTCAGTGAACTACTAAGAATTATGAATTCCAATATCTGGGCAGATCGGTTAACAACGTGATAAACATGGTTTCACAGCTACAAAGATGGAGACAGGGTCTGCATTGCAGGGCCTGGTCCAGAGGATTTATAAAAAATTATAACAGGGCTTCCCTGGTGGCGCAGTGGTTGAGAGTCCACCTGCCGATGCAGGGGACACGGGTTCGTGCCCCGGTCCGGGAAGATCCCACATGCCGCGGAGCGGCTGGGCCCGTGAGCCATGGCCGCTGAGCCTGCGCGTCCGGAGCCTGTACTCCGCAGCAGGAGAGGCCACAACAGTGAGAGGCCCGCGTACCGCAAAAAAAAAAAAAAAATTATAACAATAAAAACAGCAGATCTTCATCTGAGTTCAAGAGTGAGAGTTATTCTTGCTAACAGAGATATCACCTGATTTGCCTACAAAAACATATTCATGAATAAGGGCAAAACTAGCAGAGTGCAGGTGAATTTTTGGTGGCTGAAGGTCAAGGTCTCCTCTGGCTTTGCTCGGCTCCTCCCCCATCACATTCCTGCCATATTCTACCTGTAGGGTAATCTTCCCTTTAGTTTCTAATATCTACCAATCCCTCCATGAAGGCATCCCAAACTAACATACAGGTGATGTCGAGGTGCTTGCTATGCTACGGTAGCTCTCATACAGGTACCCTAATCCCCTTCCAACCAGATGGCTGCCCCTAAGCCCTGCCTGTATGAAATTTTGGATCAACTGCTGCTTAGAGAATTTAGTGTATCCCAAGCCGACAGAAGAGGCTTCTCTCTATATCGCTGCAAAGCTGGTGAATGAACCTGCCTGAGGACCAGGCACCAGCCAGACACCTGGAGAGCAGTGAGTCTGCTCATCTTTGGAAACCCAGAGAGATCCAACCAGACCTTGAGACCTTTATGATGGCAAAAGTGAGAGAGAACCTTTGTCTGGAGCGTGAGCAAGGCCCTTGCTGACTCTGACACCTAAACTATGGGGTTGCTTCCTGCCAGGAGGGCGCAAAGCAGAACAATGGCTCAGCCCAGCTTCCCAGGGCCTCCTGCCTCAGCATCCAGAGAGGGAGGTAGGAGTGCTTAATGCAGGGACCCCTGGCCAAGCTCCCCATCACCATGGTCAGCTGTGGCAGGACACTGTCATCTTGTCTTTGGAGAACGACGGGCGTAAAACATGCAGGGAGAAGCCCAAACGAGGACAGTGGCATTTGCTCATTTGGTAAATATTATACCAACTGTATGCTGATCTGACCCAGCCATCAAGCGAGGCGCCGGGGATCCAGCCAGGAGGGGAAACAGTGCCTCCCCTCAGGGAGCTCTCTGGCGGAAAAAGAAGAGAGAGAGGTAGTTGATGGAGATGAGCCAGTGTTGGGTGGAGGTCTTAGGGGGGGTCCCTGAAGACGACGCCACGCCCCACATCCTCAGGCTCACTTGCAGCTGGTGGGCAGTTTCCAGGCGCACCGACAGCTTCGCACCTCCAGCACCTGCCCGTCCCTCCCTCTTCTCTACCTGGGGATGCAGGGCAGCTGATGCCCCTAGGGCGACACTCCACCAGGTGGCGGACACTGCCCTGGCTTCCTCCCCAGCCTCTGTGGAGCGGGGCCAGGCCGAGGCAGGGCCCACCCCTCACCCAGGGGCCCAGCAGGAGGGATCCCTGGTCACCCACACACCAGCTCACTCATTGACATGGACTTTGTCGACTCCCCTGCCTGTCAACCCCCTACCTCACAGGGCCTCCTGGGCCACCTCCCAATTAGCCCCTTGGCTCAAACCCTTGCCTCGGGCTCTGCCTTTAGCGGGGACCCAGGCCAAGGGTCAGCACATTGCACTTTTGTGACCCTCCGAGGAGAAGGCAGCTGGCCCCAGGTGCACGCTCGGCCGAGCAGAGTGGCCCACCTTGGACGACACCCCAGCTGCTTTTATGACCAAGCAAATTTGCGCAGGTCACAGTCTGACCAGTTTTACACAGCCATCCTGCAGAGGTGACTGCAAGAGGTTTTATAAAGGACTTGGGAAAGCTTGCTCATCTGAAGCACTTAAGGTGGCCCATCTTTTCCCAGCTCCCCACATGATGTGTACCTTTCAAGTGGTACCCATGGGGTCACTGGACACCCATCCTACTCCTGGTGTCCAGGCCTAAAGAAACACAACCCCTCCCTTTCCTGAGACAGGAAGCACAGGTGCACGATCTCCCAGGCAAATTCCTTAGGGCCAGATGTGTTTCAGCATGTTGGAAGGATAAAACCCTACGTATACCATGTAAGACATCTTACCCCTGGTAGGGTCTCCGGCCACATCCCCTGATCAAACAGTTTAAAATTTCTGCAGCTTTGTGTTGAACACGAGTTTGTCCCAACCCTACAGAAACTTTTGGTTCTCAGCACGTTTCAGATTTCATATTGCAGTTTAGAGATGGTGGAGCTGTCCCACATCCAACCCATCCAAGTCCTATCACCTCAAGGCCCACTGCCTGCCCCTTCTCTGACTTCTGACGGACTCACAGGATCCATAGTCTATAATATAAAACACAGCCCTTGGGCTTCCCTGGTGGCGCAGTGGTTGAGAGTCCGCCTGCCGATGCAGGGTTCGTGCCCCGGTCCAGGAAGATCCCACATTGCTGCGGAGCGGCTGGGCCCGTGAGCCATGGCCACTGAGCCTGCGCGTCCGGAGCCTGTGCTCCGCAATGGGAGAGGCCACAACAGTGAGAGGCCCGCGTAATGCAAAAAAAAAAAAAAAAAAAAAAAAAAAAAAACAGCCCTTGATACTACTTTACCTTATACTGTTCTCTCATTGTTTTCATGCGCTGATCTTATCTTCCACTGCAGTTATAAAAATCCTTGAAGGCAGCAATTATGTTTCAGGCACCATCCTGCATTTAGCGGGACTTTTTTGGTTGCAGGAAAAATGAATTCATATTCAACTTTTAAAAATTGAATTTTTGCTCTCATAACTGAAGAGTGCAGGAATAACCCCTGATTCAGGTCCAGCTGCATCCAGGGGCCCTACCAGTCCATCAGGATTCTATCTTAGAGCTCTCTGTGTCTCCGGGTGCTGCTCCTTCTTTGTTGATGTCATTCCTGACCAGGCTTTCTTTACGTGGCAGCCCCCAGAGGCTTGAGGTTTACAACTAGCTGAGCGGTTTCCAGGGAGAGACAGCTTCTCTGTCCTAATGTTTTCACAAAAATTCCCACCACTCATTCCCATTGGCCAGCTTGGTCCTGCACCTATCTCCATAGCCAAGGGCAACAGTGCTTTCCTTGACCAATCTGGCCACCTGTTTCCCCATGGAACAAATGCTTCCAGACATGGCTGGTAGAAGACAAAATGGGACAGCTCCTCAGGAGGGGAAATTACATACACATTTACCTTTTGACCCAGAAATCCCACCTCTAGGGAGCCGTCCCACCAACGCAGTGGCAAACAAATGCGATATGTGCACACAAATTATTCATCGTAGAGCTACTCATGATTGGAAATAATCCAATGTTCATCAGCAGGAGACTGATTTAATAAACTAAGGCACATCCATGCTAAAAGGAGTAAGGAGTATTGTGATGGTTCATTTTACGTGTCAACCTTTTTGGGTCATAGGGTGCCCTGATAGTTGGTCAAACATTATTCTGGGTGTGTCTGGGAGGGTTTTTCTGGATGAGATTAATGTTTAGATTGCTAGACTGAGAGCTGAGGGAAGCAGATGACCCTCCCTAGTGTGGGTGGGCTATACCCAATCAGTTGAAGGCCTGAAAAGAACAAAAAGGCTGACACTCTTATGAGTAAGCGAGAATCCCTCCTGTCTGACGGGCTTTGAGCTGGGACATTAGTCTTTTCCTGCCTTTGGACTGGAGTGTTCAACGTCAGACAGTGCATGTAAACATCGGGCCTTACGGTTGCTGAGACTCCTAATACTGGTCCCATTGATACACTCAGCAACGCTTCCTCCGTAAATGGATGTGTCAGTCAATTAATCCACACGGGAAGGTTGATACTGCAGAGGTTATTTAGCCTGGAAAACAAGAAACTACTCAGACTGGTATCAATCTACACCATGGCTATTCGGGGTCTTCTGTGTCTCCATACAAATTAAAAATTTTTGGTTCTAGTTTTGTGAAAAATGCCATTGGTAGTTTGATAGGGGTTGCATTGAATCTGTAGATTGCTTTGGGTGGTATAGTCATTTTGACAATATTGATTCTTCCAATCCAAGAACATGGTCTATCTCTCCATCTGTGTCATCTTTGATTTCTTTCATCAGTGTCTTATAGTTTTTGGAGTACAGGTCTTTTGCCTCCTTAGGTAGGTTTATCCATAGTATTTTATTCTTTTTGATTCAATGGTAAGTGAATAGTCAATAAATTGAGAGTTTGGGACTGACATATACACACTACTATATTTAAAATAGATAACCAACAAGGACCTACCGTATAGCCCAGGGAACTCTACCCAATATTCTGTAATAACCTAATCGGGAAAAGAATTTGAAAAAGAATAGATACATGTATATGTATAACTGAATCACTTTGCTGTACACCTGAAACTAACACAACATTGTTAATCAACTATAGTCCAATATAAAATTAAAAATTTTTTTAAATAAATAAATCTATACCATGGATCATAAGCATTGCTGGTTGTAGGCAGGAGGGGGGACCAAAGCAAGCAAAACAGTGGTCTGACTCAACCTTGCAAGATGGTGAAAATATGAAAGGCAGGAAAACGTGCAGGTCCAGAATCATTTAGCCACAGGGTCTGGGAAAGAATCTAAGGATCTGAAACGGGGACTTGTCACAACTCACACTTCATCTTCGGAGCAGAGCGAGCCCAGAAGCCACGTTGTGGGAGCTTTGACACAATATCTTCTGAGAAATTGGGCCATTTTAAACTCTTCCTACTGTTAAGCTAGCTTGCATCCAACTGCTTAAACTCCTTTGTGGACTTTCTAATCAAGCGCCTGCAAGGGATTACTCTAACGCTCTGCGGTAATCCGTCATTCCGTGTAACAAGACGTTTCATGATAAATCACTAAAAATGTCCACTGCGCCATGAAAAGCAGATCTCTGTTTGGTGGTGCATGCACGGATGAAGGAGAGGTGGTTTGTGCCGGACATCCCACCCTGCTGATCCCCAGCAAAGCTGTAACAGGTGCAGCCACCGCCCTGACTGGCACAATTGGCCGAGCCCTTGAATGCAAGATTCCAGCCTCCTTGGCCCCTCAAAAGTGGCTTTGGATGATGACGCTCCAGGAGAAAAAGAGACCAGATTTGCTTCTGGTACTATCTGAGTCCATTCGTAGTCTGTGCTTGCCCACCAGGCCCCCGGACAGGGCGAACATCACCTACTTGTTGTGGATTTGAAATAGGTAAATGGAAACCTAGGTGACTAGACTAAACCCAGCCTGGGGCCAGGGTCCCTCTGCAGTGAAGCCTGGAGGTAGAAACCTTGGAGCAAAGACCCAACAAAGGAGGAAGGGGGCTCACCCAGGACTCACCCGGAGGATCCTCGTCCCAGCAAAGGTTCCGATCTTTGTCCCTTGGGTGGGACAACATGGGGACCGTGCCGTTTCCCACAGTGGTAGCCTCATCATGATCACACCCTGTATTGGCTGCCTCCCCATCCTTCCCCACTTCTCAAATCCCTGGGATGAGCTGATTACACAGAAATGTTTTCTTCAGGGTCTGCTTCCTGGGGGACCAAGTCAGGACAGTCCCAGAGGCCCACAAACCCCTCTGAGCCCAACAGCACGTGGAAGGGAGTCCAGACTCTTACCAGAGAATCATGCCAGAGGCAGTGTTAGTGCTGTGAGGAGTTGACTGAGAACCATGGAGACAGATCAGCAGGGCCAGTGGTAACACAGGGGCTGAATTCTGTAGAAACAATGCAGGCAGAGACTGATATTCCTTCTGTACGATGTGGGTATTAGAGTGAATCCAGACGAGCCCAGCCAAGGCTGGTTCATATCAGCAGAACTGTCTACTCTTGAGCAAGAACAAATGGTGGTTTTTAGACCTGGAAGGTTTGGGGTCATTTGTTATGTAGCAATAGTAACTGCTACATGATATTGAGGTGTAATTGACAAATACAATTGTATATATTTAAAGGGTACAATGTGATGATTTGATATACAAGGAAAAAATTGCTCCGGCTGTTACCAAGTAAGGAAGAAAATTGTAGGAGAGTGCCACTGCCTCAAATGAGGTAGAGAGTGAGGTGAGAGATCACAGCTGGCCTGAAATTTTTAACTAGTGGCATAAAAGGACTCCAAACACTTCCTTCCTTTAATGTGTTGTTGGTTGTACTGGTAGAGGCTCAACTGTAGGTACCTTCTCTGTCATCTACCCCAAATATTTGCTCTGGGGGCTGGGGCTGTTTAGATAACTGTTACCCACTTTCAGGCAGAGGGTGAGAAGGTGTGTGTAGTAGCCAGGTGTTGCTTCGCACTGCATGGTGAGACATATAAAGGCCCTGAAACCCTAGGGGTGAGATTCAACTGAGACGTTTCCAGCTCACGGTGGTGGGAAAGAACCGAAGGCAGGTCTGGTAAGAGAAGCAGCTCCTAAAACACCAGGGGCTCCAGAATGAAACACACCAGCCTAGGAGCACCGTCTGCCCTCCTCAGTTCTCAAAACGCCTCCACGGGGTGTAAAAATGGGAGAAAATATTTGCAATACCTATATCCAAAGAGAACTTGTATTTAGAATATATAAAAAATTCTTTTTTTTAAATATAAATTTATTTATTTTTGGCTGCGTTGGGTCTTCACTGCTGCACGTGGGTTTTGTCTAGTTGTGGTTAGCGGGGCTACTCTTCATTGCAGTGCTCAGGCTTCTCATTGTGGTGGCTTCTCTTGTTGCGGAGCACGGGCTCTAGGCATGCGGGCTCTAGAGTGCAGGCTCAGTAGTTGTGGCACACAAGCTTAGTTGCTCCGTGGCATCTTCCCGGACTAGGGCTTGAACCCACGTCCCCTGCATTGGCAGGCGGGTTCTTAACCCCTGCACCACCAGGGAAGTCCAAGCATATATAAACAATTCTTGCAACTCCATATTAAGACAACTCAATTTTTTAAAAAAACAGGCAAAAGATTTGAACAGGTACTTTCACCAAAGAAGATTTTAAAACGGCAAACAAATTCATGCAAAGATGTTCCACATCGCTAATCATCAGGGAAATGCAAGTTAAAATCTTACTGAGATACCACTACTAATCCACTAGAACAGCTAAAATTTAAAAGGCTGACCATACCAAGTGTTGGCAAGGATGTGAAACAATTAGAACCCTCTCACTCTGCTGATAAAGAGAGAAAATTGTGCAGCCTCTTTGGAAAATAATTCGGCAGTTTCTTTAAAAAGTTAGAATACTTCCCATATGAACTAGGTATTTCATTCCTGGAGAGAGGAAAGCACTTGTCCAGGTAAACACGTGAACATGAATGATCATAGCGGCTTTAAGTGGAAAAACCGCAAGCTGGACAAAGCCCAGATATTCCTCAGCAGGTCAACGGATAAACAGACTGCATCCATACAGTGGAATACTACTCAACAATAAAAAGGAACAAACTACTGAGACGCACAACAGGGATGAATCTGACAATCATCGCGGTGAGTGAAAGAGGCCATATTGTGTACAGTGTATATTCTGTTTCCATGTATATAAAATTCTAGGGGTTACAAAATTAATCTAAAGTGACAGAAGGCAGATCAGTGTTACCTGGTACTGGTAGGGTTGAGGGAGGGAAAGATTATAAGGACATAAAGGAACTTTTAAGAATGATGTCTCTGTTTCTTGCCATAATCGTGTTGTTTCCGTGGGCATACGCATGTGTCAGAACTCATCAAATTGTATGTGTTAAAAATATATATATATAGGAGAAATGTGAAGGCAGATAAAGGCATATGGCACCTGGCACATTTGGTGCTCCCGCTCTGGAAAAATTCATAAGCCAAGTGGAATGGGGTAAGGTCTTTGAGCCGCATTCTGCAGGGGGCCTGGTGACTTCGGAGCCCAGAGCCAACCTCTGTCCCCAGCAGACGAGGCACATGAAATCTGTGTGACTTGTCCAAGGTCATTATTCAAGTCACAGCCAAGCCAGTGATTTGCCCTCTCAGATCCCAGCTGTGGACCTGTGCTCAGGTCACCCGGTCAACCCGGCTTCTCAAGCCCTTCGCAGCGGCCCGTTGTTTCTCTGGCGTTGTGTTTTCTCTCCGAGTGTTGGACCGAGAGCGTTTTTCTCTGAAGTTCAGAGTTTTTAAAGGCGCTCTTGGAAACCAGTCACGGTCTTCAATGAAATGGTATTCCTCATTCCATTGTATCCCCAGGTCACAGATAAACAGCTCTTTAGTCCCCCTGAGTCACTTTGATCACTGGTGCCTTTATCCCAGATCTGCACCCAGCCGGCCTCACCCCCCTAGACCCCGCATGGGCCCAGACTCCGTCAGGGTAATCTGTGGATCAGTGCGACATGTATATGCGGAGCCGGAGTCATAAATGCCTTCATTATCCGGACCACCCAGCTCATATTTTATCTTCAATATGAATGCCCTGGCCCACAATGGCCCTGTTGTTCTGCACCCTTAGGCTGCAGCCAGGCCCCGCCGTAATCTCCCCGTTCAGAAAGGACCCCCAGGGCTCAGGTTATCCTTTCTACTTTTGTGAGCACTTGCAAAAGCCTTTGGGAAACCGGTGCCGTTGACAGCAGTGTCTCATGCCACTTGTCTCCCCAGCTCCTCCCGGCCATTCAGGGGGGATTTCCAAGGGCCCCGAGCACCACACACAGAGTGGCCGCCCACCCGCCCGCGCCCACGTGCCGGGATTGCTCAGGCTCCACCCGATGCTGGATGCTGGGGAGGCCGCCCGGTCCCCTCTGCCAGGCTCTCGCCTCCCACTTTCTGCTTCTGCCATCTCTCTTGAAAGGAGCTTGGGCTCCGCACACAGAACAGAAATGCAGGGGGGCACGAGAAAGAAAAGCCACTGGCCAAACAAAATTCATTTCATCTGCGTCCGTATACCCTGGAGGAGATGCCTGTCTGTGTGGACAAAACCCCCTCCTGTCTGCTTATTATTCCAGCGGTAAAAGTGACTCTTTGCTGCTTCCAAACTGTGGCTGGAAATCTTCAGTTTTAGGTGCTGAAAAAGACACCCTTTTGCAGAACTGTCCGCTAGCATCTTGACTCTCCGCGTGGTCCATAGACCCGCGGCATCAGCGTCACCAGGGAGCCTGCCAGAAATGCTGACTCTCAAGGCCCTTCCCAGTTTTACTGAATCAGCATCTGTACTTTCATGAGATTCCCAGGTGATCAGAGCCGATAAGATCTTCTCCCCAAACCACTGTTGAATATTCTAAAAAGGGAAAGTTAATTGGTCACCTTGATACAAAAAAATGGGGAGAGGGTGGTTTTTTCCCAGGCCTTTTGTGCAACTTTTAGCAATCAAGAATTCCCTGAAGGGTTGATTCCCCAGTGGCCCTGGTGAGAATGCTTCTGGAAGAAAATAAAGAACACAGCCCAGGGTGGGACACAAAGGACGTATTTGGGGTGGGGCCGGGGGGCAAAGAGAAAGCCACGGGAGATGTAATCTCACCAGGGCCTTGCTCAAAAGCCACCCGAGGGTCACCATCTCAAACAACTCCTGCAGATGACAGCTATTTTTACCAATCTTCAGAAATCTCAGTCACATGCCACGAAAACATGTCTATTTACGATGGTGCCCCTGTGTGGAGGTAGTGTTTGTTCCTTCTCTTTTTAGATCCCTTTTTCCATAACGCACACACCACACACATATCCAAATAAACGTGTTCAACGTGGACTACCGGAAAAAGAGAAGGGGAAAAGTTGTCTCTGCCTAGCTAAATCTCTCTCCAGGAAAAGTCAAGTTAACGCCGCTGCCCTGGGGTATTCTTCGCTCTGTATCAGCTTGTTCCCTCTGGACCAGGGTTTCTCAACTGATGGGGATTTTGTTCCCCAGCAGACATTTGGCAATGTCTGGGCACATTTTAGGTTGTCACAGCTAGAGAGACGGGATGCTACTGGCATCTGATGGGCAGAGGCCAGGGATGATGCCAAACACCCCACAATGCAAGGAACAGCCCCAGGATAGAGAACCCTGCTCTTGGCCACTCCTGGTCCAACCACATCCATGGCCACTTAATGTTTATCCCACCAAGAGTTGCTTCTTCCTGCTCTGCCCAGACAGGGCCATCTCTCTCCCTCCTTAGGGAAGACACAAGGGATTTAATAAGAATCTCAAATCACATTTATTAAATGCTGCATCTATTCCAGGCATTGCTCTGGGTGCTTTCCATGTTCTTTCCAGCAAATCATTTACTCTTTTCAACAAATTTGGGGGCTACTATTATCATTATATCATTATTATTATCATCCCCCCCATCAACAGAGGAGGAAACTGAGGCCCAGAGAGGAACACTTTGCCTGAGGCCTCCCAGCTGGTTAGGGGCAGAGCCAGCATCTTCACGCAAGTGGATTGTCTCCAGAACCCATAGTTTTAACCAGAACACAATTTCAGGAAGTAAATACTTGCCAAGGAACTGAGGGTGATGGACAGAAAGCGTGCTGCACGCCAGCCAGGACTTCAGGAGACCCAGCCCTTCCTTCTCAGGAGACCCAGCCCACCCTTCCTTCTCAGAAGAACATGCTCTATATACACATTGATTTCCTCCTGGAGCCAGGCTGATCATGGGAAATTGGAGGGAAAAGCGGCAGCGTTCATTATAGGAAACCCCAGGGTGAAGAAATTTACAATGTTTCTGGGAGAAGGCATCCCATTTCCCTGACATTTATTATGGAGTAATGAGGGAGAGGAACAGAGTTGGGTCCTCAGGGCTTGTGGCTGCTGATGGAAAAGATGAGGAAGTCGACTGCAACCTGGCCACCTGGCTTGTAAAAGGAGAGGACAAGCGAGCCATGGTGATTCCGTTCTTAGGGTCTGAGGAACAAAATGCAGTGCTGGCTGATTTGACCTGAGGAGTTCCAGTCTTTCTAGGAGAAAAGCTTATTCACCCTCCAGGAAAAGGTTCAAGAGAAGCAAACGTTTTATTCTGGAATCGTGATTTACAAAAGTACCAGCCCCTTTGAGTGTTTCACCAGCCGTGTGGCTCAATGGGTCCTTCCTTACTGGTCCACCTGGCATCCACAAGCTCCCCAGCCCACATGGCAGCCAGGACAGTGCTGGGTGGTTCACAAAAGACAGTCAAAAACCAGTGTGTGGTAAGTACAGCCATCCACCAGGTTTTATGGAGAGAAATTGAAGTTCCAACACTTAAGTTGTATTGAATCGTACAGCTTACTTCATTGGCACAGGCAGAATCTTTTTAGATGAGGCTTTCCTGATAAGAATGTAAACCAACACAGTGACAATATCAACCAGGAATGAACAGATTCCCGAGTGCCAGCACCACCCTCACTATTTTACATGCAAATCTCCTTTAAAACTCACAACAACCTTGCCACTCATGGATGAGTAAATTGAGATTCAGAAAGGCACATTAACTTGCCCAAAGTCACACAGCTGGCCAGGGGCAGAGCTGCAACTCAAGACTCGTTCTAATCGCCAGGCTGTCTTGTGACCTCCTCTCAATTAAGCTGTCCTTAAGATGTTCACTCACAACTTGGGCACCCAGGGTCCAACGGCACCGAAGTTGCAGCTCCTTTCCTCTTGCAGTTTCTCAGAGTTGTTCAGCAGCATCCCCACATCGCTTTGCCACCAGTCTGGCCTGTGGAGCATGAATTGCCTTCCCAAGAAAGTAGGTCCTGCTTCCCCTCCAAGCAGCTCCTGAGTTGGTCAGGGGCTCTCAGAGGAGAAGAGAGATGTTTGTTCCCTTGGAATAAAGAAGACAACACAGACCAGGCTTCTTTGCCTTCGGGGAGAAGGAGTTTAAAACAAAAGTACCAGGAAGAATACACTGATGGAGGAAAGGGAAGAACTCGCCATGGTTACTTTGGTGCATCTTTCTTGGGATGCTTTACTTCTCTCAATCTGTTGAGCTGCCGTAACAAAATAGCAGAGACTGGGTGTCTTCTAAACAATAGAAACTTATTTCTCACAGTTCTGGAGGCTGGACATCTGAGATCAGGTGCCAGCAGGGCCAGATGATGGCCATCTTCGGGGTCTCTGACTTCTTGCTGTGTCCTCACATGGTTGAAGGGGGCAAGGGCATGAATCCTATTCGTGAGGACCCCACCCTCATGACCTAGTCACCTCCAAGGCCCACCCCCTCATTGAGGGTTAGGCTTCAACATATGAATTTGGGGGAAACACATTCATACCACAGCAACATCTGTGTCCGTGGTTCTCAACTAGGGCATAATGTTTTGGCAATGTCTGGGGACATTTGGGTCACAGCTAAGGGGTGAGGGGTGGTGATATTGACATGTAGCTGGTAAGGCCAGGGATGCTGCTAAACGTCCTACAACGCACAGGACAGCTGCCCACCACAAGGAATTACCTGGCCCCTGACAACAGTGCCAAAGTTGAGAAACTCTGCTCTAAGTAGTAAAACATGGGCTTTCCAAACCCAGATCAAGGGCAGGATAGTTGGGCCAAAACTGCAAATTACCATCAGCTTTGAGAAACACATCCTTCACTCTTACCTGCCCCCATTTCTCTCTCTGTCAACAAATGAATGGGAGTCAGAAATTTTCAGATTCTCCATTCCCCACCCCTGAATCTGGACACAAAAGAAAATGATTCCCAGGGCTCACATGCTCACAGGCCTGACGTGCATGACAATCATCCGTGAGGCTGTGACCCGTGTACTTTTCCTTATGGAAGTGGGGTGTGTAAAACAGTCAGCCTGGCAAATTGTGGGGAAAATATGGAAATGGAGACATGCCAGAAACACATTTCACAGGGACCTTCTCACTCCAAGGTAGCTAAGGTGGAATGTATAATTTAAAAAAAGAAAAGTAAATCTAGCAAACACCCAATGAACAACAGAAGTCAGAGGTGCTATCTTTGCAGCCTGAGATGTTTGCAGCTGGCTCTGCAAGTTTGGGAAAGAGCATCACTGTGCCAGCCCAGCTGGGAGCTCTGGGACCAGGGCTGCCCCTTCCAGGAGGCCCAGGCTGGAAGGAAGGGGCCAAGCCCTGTCCCTCCACCTTGCTCAGTCTTTGGCCATCAACCACCCCCATTCCGGGCACCCAGCACCTCCTTTCCTAAAGGGGGAACTGAGCTGTGTCTCCCTAGAAGCAGAGATTTGTGGGAAAGGGATTTCTGAGGAAGCGCTCCCACCCCGGGAAGAACCTGGGGTGGGATAGTGGTCCAGAGAAGGGAGGGAGGCTAAGCCAGGTGAGACCTTGGGCAAGATCCCACTGAGAGACTTTGGCTCAGCCCTGGTGAAGGGCAGGCTGGAGCTGACCAATCAGGGCGGCCGCCACTGTCTCCATCCTTGTACCTGTCCCCCAACTCCCCACCCCCACCCCTGACACAGCGAGTCACAGGGCGGGGCCCTAAATTCCCAGACACTTCCGGTCTCTGTGCAGCAGGCAAAGTGAGTTCCGGCAGTTTAGGGACAGCCCCGCAGAGACACTCAGGTGCCTGCTGTGGGTTTGGAAACATACCTGGGCAGGTGTGCTTGAAAATGCCAAGAGCCCAAGGGCACAGAGTAGAGCTCTGGCAGCACCCAGTCCAACCTGAAACCCAAATTTATAATGATTGTGGCAGAGAAGGAAAACTGAAAATAGAACCAATGATTTTAAAAGTTTGTAAAACTACTCACTTAAAGTCAACCTGCACTTTTTTTCTTTAATAAATTAGGGTCTGAGTGTAGGAGGAGGGGAGGTAAGGAGAGGTTGGTAAAAGGGTACAAACTTTCGCTATGGGATGAATAAGCTATAAGGATCTAATATGAACTATGGTGACATAGTTGACAACACTATATTTATTGTATGATTCAAATTTACTACGAGAGTAGAACATAAATGTTCTAATAAGAAAAAGGTACGTATGTGAGGTGATGGATATGTTAAATAACTAGATGGTACGAATTCTTTCCCAGTGTGTGTACATGTATCAAGTCATCACAATGTGCGTTTTAAATATCTTACAATCTTATTTATCAATTATACCTCAATAAAACTGACAAAAGAATCAGGGAGCTATTAAGAGGCTTCGGGCTTGCTGAGAGAGTGCAAGGAAGCACAGATAATGGTGTCATTTACTGAAGGGAGACGGCTGGGGGCCTGGGTCTGGGCGATCCTGAAAGTAGAGCCTGCCACAGGAACTTGGGTGCCTGAACTGTATTTGGAAGGTGGTCCCAGGAAGCTGAGTCAGGGGTGGTGATCGGGAATAAGAATCAGTAAAGGATGTGCCTCCAGGCTGGGCATCACCGTGGACCACTGGACTCAGCCCCACTCTGGACCCTCTTTGTGGGACGTGCTTCCAGGTTGTTCCTCTGAAGGACGAGAGGTTAGGATGTCTTCCCACCAGCCCCCATCATTCCCTTTAGTGGAGAGTCTCCCCAGGCCCCCCACCCCAGGCATGAACTCCCCTTACCTCCTGCCCTTCCTGCACCTGCTGAGGACTGTGGACTCCCGCAGCTTTGGAGGCAGCGCTGGGGCAGGAAAGTGAGGAGGCCGTGGCGACGGCGGGGGGATGCGTGCGTGCCCTACAGATGCAGGACCGTCAGAGGTGGGCAGAGGCACCAGAAAAGCGGCTGTAACGAGAAAGATCGGGTTTCCAAGGGTGGGGTGGAATTAGGCTTTTTCATTTTCAATTTAATAATTATTTATTGAGCATGTAATATACCATAGTGCATTCCGCCCAGGTGCATGGGAGGTAGACATGGAATAGACACCAGAGGGAGTAAATACATGGTCCCTTCTCTCAGGGAATTACATCTAGTGATAAAATATAATATAATATGTAATGTAACATAATATAATATGATGAAATATAATGTAACATGTAATAGAAAATATAACAATGTAATATGTAATGTAATATATAATATAATGTAATATGCACTATAATATGTAATATAATCTAATGTAATATATAATATAATGTAATATGTAACAAAATATAATGTAATCTGTATTATAATATGATGTAATATAACATGATAAATAGCACTGGCTATGGAGTCATGCGCATCAAATTGAAGTCGGCTATTTTCTACCTACGCAAAGTTAAGACACATCACTTGGCCTTTCTGAGACTATTTCTTCATTTGTAAAATGGGATAACATTAGTTCCTCCCTCAGAAGTCTGTGTTGAGTATTACATGAAACCATGCACGTGAGGTACCACGCACAGGGTCTGGCATCAGCAAAACACTCAGTCACTATTCCGCGCTATTGTTGTTGCTGTGGTTAAGAAGAGAGATGAGATATTTGCCACGATCCTTATAAGGCAAAGAGATTTTCCATATCAGGCAAAGATTTTATTTATCAACCTTCTTCTAGTTCCTTCTAGAATTTTTAGGGGAAAAAATTCCTAATACATGATTATCTAATAAATTCCTTATGGCTACAGAATGAAGAGTCAGCCCAAAAGAATCATTTAAGAATATTTTGCTCACACTCAGCCTTACCTCTTTCCAACTTCAGAATTTAGCCAGTGTAGCTTTAGGACTCCCCATTTGTATCAAGAAGTGGCCTGACAAGAGCATTTCTTTTCCACAAAAACTGTAACCCACGCCACCATTATTTAATTGCCCTGATAGCATTACGGCTTATCACTATCATTTTTAGTCTTTCTTTTATAGATTGAAATCAGTGACTCTCAATTTGGAGAATGTGTATCTGTGGATGTATATGTATGTGTGTGGGTGGAAGGAGGGGGCTGTATCAGTTATCTTCTGACACGATAATGCTGCATAAATAACACAAAACTTCGTGCCTTAGAACAAGAAGCTTTAGTTAGCTCACGTGTCTGTGGGTCAGTGATTCAGGCGTGGTGAGGCTGGGCAGTTCTGGTTTTAGCAAGACCCACTGATGTGTCTGGGAGACAGCTGGCGTTGGCTGATCAGGATGGGCATGGACTTGGCTGGAATGGCTGGGGCAGCTGGACTTGACTTCATAAGCTAAGACCTGGCTTTTGATATGATGCCCCAGGACATCAGTCCTGAACTGCCGACCCCAGGGATGCAGTGACACAGAGAACGATGAACCACCCTTTCCTGCAAGAGAACCCCCTTGCCTACCTCCTGGTTTCTCTAAAGTGCTTCTTCCTGACAAGCATGTGAGTTCAGCTTTGCGAGGGATGAGAAATCAGCCTATGAAAGCTGCAGGTGGTCTCACTTGGAGCCCAGTCTAGAAGCCGAGGATCACCTCATGTGGAAGCTGAAAAGTAGCGGGGAGGTATCTCCGGTAGCTTTTAAACGTGTAAATTCATCGCTCTTGTCTAGCTGGCTTAGCCACGAAGGCCTTCAACAGAGGCTTGACGTGATTCGTGTAGTATCTGGACTTCTGATTCTGGGATACAAATGCAGGGGTCTTCAGGAAGTGGGCAGGTAACGTCTAGGAGTAAAGTGGCCAGACCAGTGTATTTCATGTTAAGCAGGCATGGCCTTTGCTTCTAAAAGAATCATGCATTCTCCCATTTTTCTTGAAACACATGGCTTTCTGTATCTATCATTTTGCCTCTTTGAGAGAGATGGGAGCATAAAAATTATTTGATTTCCCTCTTCCCTGTATGTGAAATAACAGAGCAAGTGAGTTGATAATTGACAACTTATATCAGCTTAGACACAAGGAAGGGGGTGAAGTGGGGTGGGGGCTGGGATAAACTGGGGACAGCGTATGACATCTTATCAAAGATAAACAAAGCTGGATCCCGGTTAAAGTGGTAAGGACAGGTTCTAATCAGTAATAACTATTTGTCCAGAGGTGACTAGGGGTTTTAAAGGGAGAATGAGGGAATTGGGAGAGGGGATGGGCAGGGTCCCAATAGAGCCAGGGAAGTGAAAAATTACAAAATCAGGAAAGGGAGTGTTGGTCCGTGTGACAGCCATCTGGGTTTGCTCACTGGCACTTGTGGAAGTTAGGCTCCTGCCCTCCCACAGAGGCTGGGAGACGGGGCCTTATCCTCAGGTGTCGCTGGAACAAAAAGGAACTTCTTCTGGCAGCCCTGAGCTTTCTCGGGCAGGCACTTTAAGGGGGTCTTGGGTCATTCTAGGGATGTGGCCTTGAGCTGTTAGGAACTGTTAGTGTTTCTTCACATCTTTTCAGGCCAAGTTTCAGGCCTAGTCAAGAAGAGGCTCAGAGGAGCCTGGCCAGAATTTGGTCAAGGACAGAATCTCCATCAGTCTCCATGGTGTGTCCTCTGCTCAGCTCAAATGGGTCATAGCCATTTGGGACCCAACATTGCTAAGACTTTCAATTTCTGAAAGAGAGCCAGAAATGCAGATACTTGCATGAAATCTCCCAATATTTAAATTTTGGTAACCTATTCCAATACATATATTTTTAATATGGTGCAGTACAAGCTAACAAAACCTGCCTGTGGCTGGGCTCTGGCCCTTGGGCCACGAGTGCGCAGCTGTTGCATAAGCTCATGGGGGGAAAGTTAATCCTTGACCTTCCTTCTTGCCTCTTAAAAATGTCACCCTTTGGCAATAGCACTTTCCCAAATCTTTATTTTGTGTTCACTTTGATTTACGATGCACAAATAAAAATACTTCCGGACATGTGACCTTTTACCTCCCAGGAAGGTAGATAGGGACATTTTCCTATTTCATTGCTAATTCTAAGGCTGATGAATCATTTTCCTTTAAGAACTTGCCTTTATCTCATTCCTTTGGGCAACACGGCTACTTTGCTGAAAAACTTGGCAAAAGATTCTATTTAGAAAAGTGTGGAGCCAAGCAGATTCCCCTATCAGCTGCACCGAAGCCCATGACCCCACGGGAGGAGAGCCTGCATCCTGCTATTTCTGCCTGTCCTCTGGAGGACCTGTTATTAAACACAGAATTGGGTACTTCTGGCTTGTAGCCCTAAGAGAAGTTTATAAGCACAGATTTAAAGGGACATAATAAATACCTCCCTGCAATCATTGGAATTGCCTGACGTTATTGTTACCTTAAATGCTAGAACTTTAAAAAGAAAAGTTCTGGTGAAGGAAGAGTCAAACTCCTTCCCTCCTCCCCCATCTAGGCCAGGAGTTCATTTCTGAACCCCTTCTGCCTGCATCCACCTCCTTGGAAGCAGCTCCATTGATAAGGTGCTTGAGCACCAGCCCGCAGGAGGACTTCACCGACCCCTCACGCTCATGGTGTGCTATGGACTGAATTGTGTCCCTCCTCAAGTTCACACGTTGGAGTCCTAATCCCTGGTACCTCAGAACACGACCTTATTTAGAGATAGGGCTTTTAAAAAGGGAACTAAGTTAAAATGAGGTCAATAGGGTGGGCCTTGATCCAATATGACTGATGTCCTTAGTAGAAGAGGAGATTAGGACACTGACACACACAGAGCGACCACCACATGGGAACACAAGGAGACGACAGCCACCTGAAAGCCAAGGAGAGAGCCCAGAAGAAATCAGCCCCCCTGACACCTTGATCTTGGTCCTTCCAGTCTCTGGAACTGTGAGAAAATGCGTTTCCGTTGTTGAAGCCTCCGGCCTATGGTACGTCGGCACCCCCGGCAGACTCACGTATGGGGGCCTGGCTGCTTTGGCCCCTGTGCTGCTACCAACACTCACAAACTTACCCCTGAGTATCCTAGACCATGGCTTGTGCTGACCCAAAGCTTCTGTTTACGGAGCGATTCTGTGTCCTCATGCTTCCTCCTGTTGGGCAAAGCACACAGACCAGCCCTGCTCTCAGGTTGCTGGGTCAAGGTTTGCTGCCCTTTTCCATCTCTGTGGCCAGGAGGTCACAGAGTATGCTTGGAAGAGACCTAAGGCCGTCTACCTTGGCGTGAGACTGTGGGAAGAGACTCCCCTTCGAAAGGCGTGTGTGTGCACGGGTGTGCGTGTGTCTGTGCATGTGCGTTCATGCATGTGTATGTGCACGTGTGCTTGTGCCCGTACGTGTGTGTATGAAGCATGCTTATAGTCGGCCCATGGCCACACTCATTTATGCAAAAGCCACTTTATTCTAGAAAATTCAAACTAGTCTGCAGTGACAATGAGGTGGGGGAGGGGGAGGGGTAGAAGGCAATGAGGTTTGAGGATGAAGAGAATGCTTTGTGTTCTGACTGTAGCCATGATGTCATGAACTTACCTTTCAAAAGCTCATGAAATCCTATCCTTTACAACATGGAGGCTGTTGATTGTATTAAATCAAACCTAAAAAATAACTTCAAAAAAAGTTGTTGTTTTTAAAAGCCAATGTCTGAGGTTAGTTTCTAGATATTTGGCACCTTGGGGTGTGACAACGAAGCCTGAAGGCTTAGGCCAAGCTTTAGAGAGAGCTCTGTGGAAACCTCCTTCTGTGACCCAAGAGTGTGATTTCTCCACCTTCCTGGCCTGGCAAACCGTGGAGTCGGTTGGCAAGGGCCGCCTGCGTTGGGAAGAGAGTGACTGAATGGGGAAGTCTCAGTGGACGACAGGGAGGGAGTACAGTTTGCACAATGTTCCCAAAACCTCTGATTCAGGGAGAGTCGCACGAAAAGACCCTCTGGTCCGAGTCCTACTTTTGTTCAACCCCTCCTTGTTCCAGAACCAGGTTTTCTCAAATTTCTACAGCAAACCTAGCTCAGTTTCCACTTTGATGTGCAGGCTTTGATACCCGCCCCATCAGCATGAGTATTTATGAGGCGGTGTTGATTTCAGCATAACCTGGAGTGAATCCTGTTAGCGTCGGGAAGGGATGTGCCCAGACCATGCCCAAGGCCTGGCTTCACTCGCCGTGGTCTCATTTTAAATTCTCAGGCTGGCAAGAGTAGATGGAACCAGTATATCGCTGCTAAACCAAAAACAGTAGAGTTCAAGGATACAGTCAAAATTGAAGGAAAGTGTTTAAAAAGCAGAGAAAGAGATTTTCACCAGATGCTCCTTCTTACAAACACTGTATTGAGCTCCAGGAATTGTCACAAATGGCAAACGCCTGGGTGAGCATCGGATCAAGAGAGAGAACATCACCAGCAATGCTGAAGCCCCCTCATGTCTCCCCCTCCCCCCCAACCCAAAGATGACCACTACCCAGACTTCTGACAACATTAAATAATTTTACCTCTTCTTGACATTCATATAAATGGAATCTTACAAGATGAATTCCTTTGTGTCTAGCTATTTTGTTTAAAATCATGTTTGCAAAATTTATCTGTATTGCTTAAAATCATGTTGGCAAAATTTATCTGTATTTATCTGTACTTACGGTCATAGATGTTTACTCCCATTGCTGTATAATGCTACTCTCTGTGATTACACCACAATTTATTTATCCATCTACTTTTGCTGGGCATTTGGATAAGTCCAGATTGGGGGCTAATATGAGTAGTGCTGTTTTGAATATTTTAGTACATTCTTTAGATGAATACATGTTCAGAATTCTGCTGAGTATATATCTAGAAGTTGAATGGTTGTCTTGGATGATCAGTTTTAGTAGATTCTACCAAATAATTTTCTAAAATGGCTGTAGTAATGTTCACTTCCACCACCAGTGTGTGTGGAACAATTCCTGTTGGTCCTTGTCAACACTGCTTTTTTTAAATCATTTTTTTCATTATCACCATTCCAGTGGGAATCCAGAAATTCCCGAATTCCAGAATTTTCCAGTGGGATTTATAAGTGTAAATCTTCCTAACTTTGGATTAAAGAATGGTTTCTTAGACCTGACACCAAAACCACAACCAAGATAAATAAATAAATAAATAGGACTTCATCAAAACCAAAAGCTTTTGTACTTCAAAGGAACTCTCAAGAAAGTGAAAATACAACGCACAAAATGGGAGAAAATATTTGCAAACCATATATCTGATAAGGGACTTGCATCCAGAATATACAAAAAGCTTCTGCAAATCAACAATAAAAAACAAAGCACTGATTTTCAAAATGAGCAAGGAGTTTGAACAGATATTTCTCCAAAGAAAATATACAATGGCCAATAAATACATAAAAAGATGCTCAACATCTTTAATAATAGAGATATGTAAATCAAAACCGCAGTGAGATACTACTTCACATCCACTAGGATGGCTATTGTCAAAAGACCAACTATAATAACTGTTCATGAGAGTGTGAAAAATTGGAACCTTCATACATTGCTGATGGGAATGTAAAATGGTGCAGCCACTTTGGAAAGCAGTTTGGCAGCTCCTTCAAAAAGCTAAACATAGAATTACCACAGGCCTCAGCAATTCTACTCCTAGGAATAACCCCAAGAGAACTGAAGGCATAGGTCCACACAAAAACTTGTACATAAATGTTCATAGCAGCATTATTCATAATAGCCAAGAAGTTGAAACAACCCAAATGTCGATCAATGGACGAATGGATAAAGAAAATGTGGCACGTATATCCAATGGAATATTATTCAGCCAAGTACCAACATGTGTGCTAAAAGTTGAATGAACCTTAAAAACGTGCTAAGTGAAAGAAGCCAGACACAGAAGGTCACACATTGTATGATTCCATTTATGTGAAATGACCAGACTAGGCAAATCCACCAAAACGCAAGTAGATTAGTATTTTCCAGGGTTTGGGGGTAGGTGTACGATGGAGGAGTGAGTACTGATGCAAGCAGGGTTTCTTTATGGGGTGGTGGGAATGCTCTGGAATAAGGTACTGGTGATAGTTGCACAACTTTGTGGATATACTAAAAAGCACTGAATCACACATTTTAAAAAGGGTGCATTTTATGGTATGTGAATTATGTCAGTTTAAAAAAGTTCATCTCTACTTCCACATTGCATCATGTGTGCATGCAAAGTCATGTTGTGTTGATTGACCCTCCTGATGACACTTTCATTTTCTATATAAATTCTGGAAAATTCCCATTCTTCCACCTTCCAGCTCTATTTACTTACAGCATTTTAGCTTTGGCACAAAGATATTACTCTGTTGGAAGGTTTTTTGTAGCTTAAGAACTAAATAAACTACAGTCACCGCGACTCAGTTTGAATTCAGGTCAACTGAATTTTTTTCTTTCCTGCTAAGTAAAATTCTGTGAGTTATTTCTCTTCGTCTGTGGTTAATCAAACTTCTTAGATATCAAAAGTACGATCTCGGCCGACCGTTCATGTCAACTCTCACTTCGGAAAATATAAATTTACACATTTTCTTCAGTAGCATTTCCAGTATCCTCTATCATGCCATGCTTACACGCCGTCAATTAACAAATACAGCCTTCATTAACAGACAAAAGTCTTTGAATAAATCATATATCTCATTCATGAAAATCATTTTTAAGTTAAATTGAACTTTGTTGAAAGATTGTGTTTTATAGCTTAACTGGACATTTTTTAAAAAGGAAATGAAAAGCAATTATTCCAATCCAGTTTTTATTAAAGTCTTGTCAGATATGTTCCTATTTCCAAATGTTTCTCAAACTGTGTTATGAGTTGAATTGTGTCTCCCCCAAAAGATAAGTTGGAGTCCTGTACCTCAAAACACACCCTTATTTGCAAATAGGATCTTTCCAGAGGTAATCAAGTTACAATGAGGTCATTAGGGGGGACCCTACTCCATCTGACTGGAGAAATTTGGAAACATGGACAGACACACATGGAGGGAAGAGAGCATGAAGAGACACAGGGAGAACCCCATGTAGAGGCAGAGGAGTGATGTACCTAAAGACGGAGGAAACCAAGGTGGCCAGCAAACCACCAGACACTAGGAAGAGACAAGGACGAGGCCTTCCCTGTAGGTTTCAGAGGAAGTGTGGGCCTGGCCACACCTTGATTTTGGACTTCTAGGCTCCAGAACTATGAGACAACAAATTTCTGGGGTTTTATGTTTGTTTGTTTGGTTAGTTGGTTGGTTGGTTTGGGGCCTTGCTGTGTGGCTCGTGGGATCTCAGTTCCCTGACCAGGGATTGAACCCAGGCCACGGCACTGAAAGCTCAGAATCCTTACCCCTAGGTCACCAGGGAACTCCCAAATTTCTGCTGTTTTAAACCACCCAGTTTGTGGTACTGTGTTAGGGTAGCACTAGGAAACTAATACGAACTACGTAATTTCTTTCCTAAGGATAGTAAATGTGTGTGTGTGTGTGTGTGTGTGTGTGTGTGTGTGTGTGTTTTAAACAAATCCGGACTATTTCATTGTTTCTCATTCAAATTCCCTTCTGCTATTTTTCAGCTCAGTTACACGTCCAGACAACATGGTGAAGTTAGTCTCATGAGCAGAGTCAACGGCCTTCTGTAGTGATGTAAGTAATAAGACACCATATCTGTCCATAAGTGTCTCCAGAGGTGTGTACAGTGGTTGAGATGACCCTTTAGGGGTAATGGCACTGTCTTTGGTTGAAATCACCTCTGTCAAAGGCATAAGGACTCACATCCAGGGGACAGACAGCAGGATATCCTAACCTGGATTCTGTAGGCAGTGGGCCCAAGATGAGGCTTGCATGCCGGGCTCTATTGGAGGTGCGGTCACAGGGCAGCAGGAGTGAGGGGAGAAAGGGAGCCAGGGTGCAGCACGCAGCTGAGCTGACCTTCGCTGCTCTAGAAAGTGCAGCTGATTGCTCAGCCTTTCCTCTGGTCTCCCAGAGAGGCCATGAAGAACACATAACCTCGGAACAGCCTGTCAGGGAAAGGAAGGGAGAAGCATCTATTGTGAACCCTTCCTGTTTTCCACTCATCTGCTTCCCTCACGAGGTGTTAATATCTCTGTGCTTCGGGGCAGTCTTACATTGACCCTCCAGTAGCTACTGAGAAAGAGAAATCCCATGTCCAATGGTGTTTCAATGATCTATTGCTTCATAGCAAACTACCCCCAAGCTTAGTAGCTTCAAATAAGAACAACTTGATAAGTTTTACAGTTGTAGGTTGATGCGCAGGTCTTATGCTGGCTTCACCTGGGCTTACTCTCGAGGCCAGATTCAGCCAGCAGGTTGCCCAGGGCAGGGCTCTGCTGGGGCAGCTGGTCTGACTCAGGTTCCCCCTCTGGTGTCTTTTATCCTCAGCTTCATCCCAGCACAATGCTCTCAGGTGAGGCCATGAGAGGTGGTGAGGGCAGCAGCAGGCCAGGCTCCTGACACATCACTTCCACCACATGCTGCGAACGGTCTAAGTGGGTCACATGGCCAGCCCAGAATCAAGGAGAGGGAAACAGACGCTAGCTCTTGGTACTTAGATATTTCATCTACTGTATATGGTCTGGTACTTCCTCGGAGTCCACTCGTGTGGGGTGGAGCCAGGTCAGGCTGTCCCCGGGTGCCAGACCTGCTGGGGCTCCCGCTCTGATGGGTGCCCTAAGGCTCAGATGAGGACCCTCTCACCCAGGGGCACCGAAACAACAGCAGTTGTTGTTAGGAGACCAGGGAACGGCAGCTGTGGCCAGACCTCCCATGTCTCAAGGACGGCACGAGGGGGTGAATCCTGAGACTCACATATTACGTCCTGTCCATAGGACTCACGGATACAGGATGACAGATGCTGTTGGGGTCAGAGGGAGTGTTGAGAAGACCCAGAGTAGGACTTAGGAACTGGAGTGAGGGATCTGGGAAGGGAGGAGGGTCCATGGGTGGCGTTCAGCACAACCTGAGGGTCGCCCAGAGCAAGGTGAGGACGCTGGACACCTGGCACATCATCGGAGGGCAAGGCCACCTGGTAAACAAACTTTCCTCTGGCCTCACCTCTTTGCCTGGTGCTGCCCCTGAACAGAATATATCTGACCTCAAACCAGAGTATCAGTGAAAACATTCTTTAATTCATTCCATCATTAGACTTTCAGTTGTTCACATAATTTCAGTGTTAAAGAGACCTCTAGGTACTGTGTCAATCATAGTCTCTGTTCCCCTAGAAGAGACCCTAAGACAATGACGAGGGTGCAAGTGTTTATTTTTGAGGTGACTTTAGGAAATGGTGGTGGGGAGAGGGGACAAGAGTCAAGGAGAGGAAGCAGCCAGTAAAGGCTGCCTAGTTAAGTTACCGAAGGCCTCACGGGGGCGCTCCTATGGGGCAACTTTGGGGCACCTCGTGGAGCCCACCTCTGAGTGACCTTCACCAGTGGGCAAGTTTGTTGGGGTCTTTTAAAAAATTTTTATTTTATATTCACTTACAGTTGATTTACAACATTGTGTTAGTTTCAGGTGTACAGCAGTGAATCAGTTATGCATATAACTATATCCACTGTTTTGGGTTTTTTTAGATTCTTTTCCCATTAGGCTATTACAGAGTATTGAGTAGAGTTCCCTGTGCTATCCAGTAGATCCCTTTTGGTTATCTGTTTTGTATATAGTAGTGTGTATATGTTAATCCTGAACTCCTAATTTCTCCCTCCCCCTCCCTACCTTTCCTTGGGTAACCATAAGTTTGTTTCCAAAGTCTGTGAGTCTGTTTCTGTTTTGTAAGCTAAGTTCATCTGCATCATTTTTTAAGATTCCACATATAAGTGACATCATATGATATTTGTCTTTATTAAGCAATTCCCACCATCTGTGGGTGGAGGGCCACTCCTGAGGATGGAGGGTCTCCAGAGTCCCAGGAGGTCCTGGGGGTCCACAGCTGGGAGCTTTTGGGTGGCATGCCCAGAGATGGGGGACACTGAGGGGACATGGGAGGTATTGGGTGTTGCTCTGGTGACCATCCATGTCTTTAGAAACATACAGTTTATGAAATCAACATATGAAAGATCAAATCCACACTTTTGACAAATACTATCACCTTCCAATAATTTCTTTCCATTGATTTCCACCCTTTCCACATCTGAGTCTCAGAAAACACAAGTTACCAAAGAGTGGCTGTAAAAGCAGGGCCACTGCAGGGCAGTGAACAGAAGCCACAGGCCGCAGGGATAGGTCATAGTTTGCTCTAGGCTGAAAGGACTTACGTCTTCCTCAGTAATACAGAGTTCACGGAGCAGTTGGCTCATAACTTCCCTTTTTAGGGTCAAACTTCCTGGTTGGGCAATCCTAGCTTCTTGGGCACCACCTGCAAACCGAAGCCCGCAGGGTAAGGATCGTCAGGTTCCTTGACAATGTGCAGAGGATGGTCACTCCCTAAGTGGGAGGGGTCTGGCTCTGGTTTCATGGACTTTCTAACTGAGCTGCCTGTCGTACACGTGTCTGAAAGTCAGTTGTGCCGTTTCTGGAGGCTGCCCTGGCCTGGTTCTTGGTGAGCTCAGGCTCCCGCAGGCAAGGAGATCACATTTTACCTTGTCTGACTCTGTTAATGATGTCCTGATCCTCCCAAGGCCTTCCCGTCAGCCAGAGGTGCCCTTCCATAAAAATAACCACCAGCAGCAACACGGGGATTGCCATCAGCTCAGTGAGCTGTCATCTCACAGCATGAAAGAAAGAGACAGGTGAGGGGGTGGTGGGGGGAGAAGAGTGTGGGGTGTTAAAAAAGCAGGAGAGAAGAAGGAAAAAGGAGAGGGAGAGAGAAGGAAAGGGGTTGAAAAAGGGGACAAGCATTGGAGTGCAAAGAGCTTCTGTGAAGAGTGAAGGCCGGCCAGTACAGAAGGGACCCAGGGCGGAGGCTGCCATCAAAGCTGTGATCAAGCCAGCTTCCACGGCGGGCAGTGGAGCTTAGCCCCAGTGTGGACGATGCCCCTCGAGTTACCCCCGACGGGGAGGAGTTGGCACCTGTATACACCAATCTATGGCAGCCGTTGTTTGCGGGCTGCTCCTGAGGGGTCTGAATTCCCTGGTGTTTCTACCCTGTCACAGGAAGTGCTCGATGGCAATGCAGGGAGTGCCAGCTGGAAATGAGGCCCCTGGGTACAGCAGGGAGGCAGAGAGGGTAGAGGGCAGGGCGGCCAGTGCGGGCCACAGGTTTCTGCCCAGTTTCTTGAAGCTTCTCGTCTTATAAACCTCTGTCATTGACATTTCAAAGGAAAACAGTGATACTATCTCTGCTTGACTTGAATTTGATTCCAACACTTTCTTATAATGTCCCAGACCGAGGGGACCTGGTGAATCCTCCCCCTGGGAAGCTATACTCCTCCTGGGAGAGCAGAGCAGGGAGGAGCACCTCTGGGGACACAGCCGTGGAGTTGCCTTCTGACTTGTGGTAAACTGGTCTCAGTTTCAATTCTTGAGAAAGGGAAAAACAGAGATATGTACTTTATGTGAAAGCCTTTCAGAAAAAATTCTCATTGCTTGAGGTGACTCACGGCAGGTTGTCTTAAGCAAATAAGAAAAGAGCAAAGAATGGGAGCTTTGGAAAAACCCTTTTGAGTCACAGCCAACGAAGTCCCTTTACTGAAATAATCAGAGCATCTTGTATGGTGGTCTCACAAGATGGTTTGATGGCTGGATTTCAAGGGCAAGTTTAATGTGTCTCTAAGTAACATCTGACCCAATGGAAGTCTCAAAATGATGACTAAATCACTTGTTTAAAATACTCATTCATTTAACAAATACTTGTTGAGAATCCCATAAGAGCTGGGCTCTGTTCTCCATGCTGGGAGAACAGCAGTGAACCACACTCACAAAGACCCCTCCCCTGGGGGAATTTCTTGTCTTGTGCAAAACCGACAATGAATAAATAAACGAAATACAGAAGAGGTCAGATGGTGATAGATGCAACTGAAAAGGACAAAGCAAGGCAAAGAGTGAGGTGGAGAAAATCTGGGAGCTGCAGCTTTAAGCAGAGTAGGTGGGCAATACCTAAGCTGAGTCTGGAAGGAGGGAGGGAGGGAGCCACTGGCACCAGTGGGGAAGGGCCTTCCAGGCAGAGGAAACCTCAGGTGTGAAGCCCTGAGCTGGGAGTGTGCCTGGTGTGTTAGAGCTGCAGCTGCAGGCTGGTGGCCAGGACAGACCACTGGGGGGCTTGGACAGAGGAGTAGTGTAGTATGAATTCGTTTTCAACACAGTCCCTTGGGCAACTGAGGTGAGATCAGGCTGGTGGGGGGTGGGGAGGGCGGGGCAAAGATGGGAATAACTTAATCTCCATCCTTGGTGTCAGTATCTGACTGTGGTCACTTTAGGGGTGCTAATCATGGAAGGAACTTTTGAGAGCTGGCAGAGGAGCAATTTGGAAAGAGTCAAGGGCTCCTTTATGCCAGGAAAATGTCCCACAAAAACTTCTTTACATTTGGTGATTCTAGTCCACATATATGGCCAAAGAGAGTGAGACACTAACTTTAAAAGGCAGGCTGAACCTCGTATAAAAATGAACCAAAGGGGCTTCCCTGGTGGCGCAGTGGTTGAGAGTCCGCCTGCTGATTCAGGGGACACGGGTTCGTGACCCGGTCCGGGAAGATCCCACATGCCGCGGAGCGGCTGGGCCCGTGAGCCATGGCCGCTGAGCCTGCACGTCCGCAACAGGAGAGGCCACAACAGTGAGAGGCCCACATACCGCAAAAAAAAAAAAGGAGCCAAAGGCCTTAACAGACACCTCACCAAAGAAAGGATACAAATGGCAAAGAGCATATGAAAAGATGCACCACATCTCCTGTTATCAGGGAAATGCAAATTGAAACAACAAAAGATATGACTGCACACCTCTTAGAATGGCCCATTTCCAGAACACTGACAACACCAAATGCTGAGGAGGATGTGGAGCAGCAGGAACTCTCATTCGTTGCTGGAGGGAATGCAAAATGGTTCAGCCGCTTTGGAAGACAGTTTGGTGGTTTCTTACAAAGCTAAACATACTCTTACCATATGATCCAGCAATCACTATTTGCTCAAGAGTTGATGAAAACTTACGTCCACACAAAAACCTGCACACAGATGTTTACAGAAGCTTTATTCACCATTACTAAAACTTG
Source organism: Globicephala melas (assembly GCF_963455315.2). Classification (NCBI taxonomy): domain Eukaryota; kingdom Metazoa; phylum Chordata; class Mammalia; order Artiodactyla; family Delphinidae; genus Globicephala; species Globicephala melas. The sequence goes on along the minus strand of NC_083328.1, from coordinate 41,220,315 downwards.
GAAGAAACCAAGCTATCCTTCAGTAGATGAATGGGTAAATAAACAGTGTTACATCCAGATAATGGAATATTATTCAATGGTAAAAAAGAAATGAGCTATCGAGCCATGGAAAGACATAAATACATATTACTAGGTGAAAGAAGCCAAACTGAAAAGTCTACATACTCTCTGGTTCCAACTATACAACATTCTGGACAAGGCAAAACTATGGAGACAGTGAAAAGACCCATGGTTGCCAGGGTTTGAGGGGAAGGAAAGGATGAACAGGCAGAGCACAGAGGATTCTTAGGGCAGAGAAACTACTCTTGTATGATCCTGTCATGGTGGATACAGGTCAGTATACATTTGTCCAAACCCATACAGTGTACAACTGTCAAGAGTAAACTATAAACTCTCAGCAATAATGTGTCAGTGTAAGCTCATCAATTGTAGCAAATGTCCCACTTTGGTGGGGGATGTTGATAATGGGGGAGGCTATGCTTTGGGGGAGATATAAGGGGAATCTTGGTACCTTCTGCTCAATTTTGCTGTGAACTTATAACTGCTCTAAAAATGAAAGCCTATAAAATACAATAGGTTGATATAAAGTACTTGCATATAAATTGTTCTCATTAATTAACACGAAAGGGGAAATTAGCATTTGATGACCTGCCCTAGGCTGGGCATCCACCGCACCTGCTGTTTCGCTGTCACCAAAGCCCTTCAGGGTGGGATGTAAAGCTATGCATCCTCTGTGATTCATCTCCACCTATCCTACCCAGCACTCTCCAGGCCTCGGGGAGTGGGGAGGGGTGCAAAATCCAGCTGGTTCCAAGGAGAACTTTTCTTTGGACTTTATTTCCATGAGTTTGGCTCTCTCTGGCCAACTACAGTCAAGTTCTCTGGTGGAGACCAAGGCAGATAGAAAGATATGCCCAGAATGGAGCGTTCTGGTACCCACTCGATGAAGATTTTTTGTGGCTGTTTAAAATAATGGTTCTGATGACTATGCAACAATATACGAAATGTTTGGGGGAAAGGTAAAACAAAATACACAGTTGAATTCATGCCACAATCACCAGTATACATTTTAAGAAAATTGACAAGAAAAAGAAAGAGAGTGGGAAGAGCATGAGTATGAAGTGCCACAGGGTCACGTGACTAAAGCGTCACAGGGCTACAATCCCTGTGAGTGCATTTTCTTTTCTCAGTTGTTTCGAACTCCTTGCTTCCTGGTCTCTCATTTGCTACCAAAGAAAGTCTGCTTTCCGTGAACTGACAGTTTTAAAGCGTTTGAACATCAGACTCTAGATGGCTAAGTGGGTCTGCTTTCTCCTCTCCTGAGTCTGGAAGCTGAGACGCAAATCTTATTCCGAGGGCTCCTGTGTCCCACGCGGGAGGCCAACCTTTGAGTCACTCTGTCCCTTTCAAAGTTCCGGGGACAATATAACAATTTCCTGGCAGTAATCGTTTGTCATCAGCAAATTAAAGGAACAAAGATACCTGATACTGTTTTTCCTCCTTCCTTCTCTCCTTTCACAAATTTAGTCCAACAGGAACTTCTCAGGTCACCTTTCTTGCCATGTGACTTTAATACCCTTCCGACAACCTCAGACACTTCGCTGCAACTTTATGAATGAACGATCCCTGCTAACAAATGTCAAAGGAGGAAGATTCAACTCTTGAGCTTTAACTAGAAAAGGGGGTAAAAATATGATTTATAAAGAAGTCTGTTCAGACTAAAAGGTTCAGAATAAAAGGTTTAAGGTACTAAGTCCACATGTTTATGCCTATAGGAAGGCTGCCATTTACTTCCATCAATGCATATTTTGTGTGTGTGTGAAGCAATTTATAGAATCACTCAGGACCTTAATTTTTCCTTCTATGGGAAGTTTTTAAAACTTGCTGTCCAAAATGCCCTCTGGTAGTACTACAGTGATAGTCATTGAGTATTTATACTACCCGAAGATTTTTGATCTGTGAAACTAGTTGTCACACTGTTTCGAATGCATTTAAAAAGGATTCGATTTATCAAGTCTTTATTTTCTAGATTAACCCCTAGTAAGACGCTCCCATATAACAATCATGTATTTTTATGGCAATTTCTTTCTCCTCCCTGCGCCCCCTTCCTTTCCTCCCTCTCTGCCTTCTGAATTAGTCATTTGTCACTTGTGCTCCTACTGCTGTATTTCTCGTAATGCTTAAATTATTCAGAGTATTTAACAGGCAAACATTTTTTTTTTACTTTTTATTAGGTAAAAATGCAATTAGTGACACTCTCCAGTATATTTCCTCTTGTCCTCCTCTCCTGCCTTGTTTTTCTTACTTTGCCTTTGTTCTCTTGCAAATAGGAATGTGGGAAAGCCCAAGATATGGGGGGAGATGTAGTAAGGCTCCATCGCGCATTAATGCTCTAATTAACGTGGTAGTTGGCAGCGCTCTGCTAATAAACTGCTGCATCCCAGTTCCTCTGCTGTGACCTCACTGTTTGATGTAGCTGCTGTGTGGCTCTGGTTCCAACCTTAGCTGTAAAAGGTAGACCCCGGCATAAGTTGGCACATGCGCGTGGTTGCCATCATCTCCTGGCCCTCCTACAGACGCTGCATAGTTCCTGCTCTGCTCTGAGCCAAGCTGGCTTGTCCTTCCTCTCTTTCTTCCCTGGTTCTGCAGTGGGACGTGGCTGGCACATAGATGACTGTGATTCGAAGTGAACATTTCTAAGAGTTGTCTTTGACAAGATTAGGTGTCTCAGTGGCTCCCCCGTAGCCTGGCTTCCCTGCCATCGGAAACCTGACCCTCGCACTATTGTAACCTCAGTCTGACTCTGAGCCCCAACACCACTTCTCTCAGGTTTCCTCCCGTCCAAACAATGACCCAAATCTGCTGAAGAAAGAGTCCAGATATTTAGACCAAAACTCTTAACACTTCTAAAAACAGCTATCAGGACCCACTTTGTATACAATTAGCACAGCAGGAATTGTATAGGCCCATGCAATGTCCAAATAACTCCATTTATTCTGGTGGCGGACATCCAGAATTTACAAATAGTGCACACATGTTATAACTGGATTTGTTCCCAATAATATACTGGTCCCAGTGTAGCCATTTACTTGCAGCAATGTTTACTACAGGATTTGAAATAGCCACATGTTTGTGAGAGAGACAATCCGGTGCCTCTGTTTTTGAGTAATTTGCCAGCATAGGGGAAGCTGCTGGGTCATAGAGTATGTACTGGGTTGGCCAAAAAGGTCGTTCCGGTTTTTCCATAGGATGTTACGGAAAAACCTGAATGAACTTTTTGGCCAGCCCAATACATATCAATCCTCTTAGGGTCCCTGGCTGGGTCTGAAAACTAGATTGATGAAGATGAGCAGGAGAAAAGCAGACAAGTTTATTTATTATAAGTTTTACATGACATGGGACACTTTATAAGGAAATGAAGCTCCAAAGAAACAGATCTATGTACCTTAGTGCTGGGTTTGATGAAGTGTGGACTGCCGCGGAAGAACATGATAGGTTAAGGAGTACGAGGAATTGTAATAACTGCAGGAACTTAGCAAGGCCTGTTTGCTAGGAGTCTTTTCAGTGTCCCTTTATTTTTGGAGAAAAGGATGTTGCTTTCTTGGGGGCCGGGCACACCTCTCACAGGAAGGTGACATTGTTTGGGGTGGCATGTCCGAAATCCCATCAAAACACAACAGTGAGTTTTAAAATATCATCTTTTGACATTGCATTTTGCTTAAAACTACTTAAGGTGACATTTCTGCAGGACCTGAGCACCATTTTCAGTTCGAACTTGTGTGTTAGGTTGATTCAGGTGGTTGCCGGCATAGAGATTTGAAGAGGAAAGAGGGTTTTCTTGAAGTATAAAAACATTTATTGAAGTATATTAAAAAAAAAAGAGTATGAGGTATATAAACAAGAGTGTACATGTCAAGAGTATACAGTTCAACCTGAACACACCCTTGGAACCAGGACCCAGGTAGAGAATCAGCACCTTCCCCATCCCCAGACACAACTCTCCAGCAAGGGTAGCCATACCCTGACTTCTAACAGCACAGATGAATTTTTTCTATTTTTGTACTTCTTTCTATTTTGTACTTTCACTCCACATCATATTTGTGATATTTACACGGTTGCATGTAGTTGTAGTTCATTCATTTTTATTGGCGCAGAGATTTGCATTTCCATGATGTGAATAGACCTAGCATCCATTCTACTATTGCTGGGAATTTGGTTGTCTTGTTTTAGCTGTGACAAAGAGCTCTGCTGTGAATGAGCATCCTGGCATATGTCTTTTGGTGCATTTCTAACGGGTGTGCTAAAGTGACATTGCTGGATCATAGAGTATGGACATGGCGGCTTTATTTGACATGGCCAAGCTGTTTTCCAGGGTCGTGGTGTGTCAGTTCACACTTCCATCAGCAGGCCACGCGTGGTCAAGTTTCTCCACATCCTCACCCACACTTGGCATTATCTGTGTTCTTCATTTTAGCCATTCTGAGGGTGGCTGTAATTTGCATTTCCCTAATGACTAATTAAATGGGGCAAGGCCCGTATATTCACTGACCATTTGAATATACCTTGGGAGAAAGACTTTTAATATTTCCAAGGAGTGTTTGCTTGTGCCATACAAAATGAAGTAGAAGAAACATTTTGCATGAAAAAATAAAAATGTAAAACTAACTTTTCACCCTCACTTAACTTTCCATCCAGGTATACAAGCACAGGTGGACATCACTTTCCTGGCGGGTAACCATCTAACTTAGATGGATTCATGAAGAGCCTTCCACAGTGGTACAGGCGGGATTCACCGGAGAGTAAGAAGCACCCAGGGACACACAACAGTGGGAGCCATTAACACCCCAGACCTAAAGAGGCAAAGGGAACAGTCCCAGGAGACAGGTGAGAACCGCTCCAGGGAGGAGGACCTCCTGGCAGAAGCCGTGGTTGTGACAGGATACAACCACTGCCAGGAAACATTGCCCAGAGCAGAGAGGAAATGGGGAGGAGATACTGTAACCCCTCTCTTCCCCTGCCCTACATTCCTCGGGTCGTGCTGGCCACTGGCCAAATCCAACCAAAGTCCAAAGAACAAAGGAGCCCCGAAGAGGTGACCCAGGGCTCAGAGCAGGAGAACAGGAGAGTGGAATGGCCCTGCGGGGGATGGAAGTGAAGCAAGGAGATTAACCAGCACACGCAGGTGCTGCAGAGTGATGGGAAGGGTACTAGAAGCTCTGGACTCTTGTCACTCACTGCTGTGTCATTGAGAAGATAAATCATCTTTCTGAGCCTCAATATCCTAGTCTGTAAAAGAGGTTTGCCTCAACGGTCTGTGAGGTTCCTTTCTGTCCCCTGACTGTGTTTTTCGAAAATCGTTGAGTCACTGCCATCTTCATCAGGATGGGCTAGCCAGATCCCCAAGGTCCGCACCCATCCTATACAGCACCCATTGGCTTTTGGGTTTACAAACCATGGCCTAAGCTGTCTAGGTGGAAAGAATCTCAATGAAAATCTGCTCCTGGGTAAATCTTATATTGCCACCTATAAATAGGTTCCTGCTTCATTAAAGTAGTGCCCAGTGAGAAAGAAATGATGCAGCTAGTCTGGGTTTCAGACGCTCCATCCTTCTCCAGCAGAGAGCAGTCTAGATGCAGGGCAGGCCCATTGGGGAAGATGATGTGGCATAAAGCACAGGGTGGCACTAAAGCCACCAATATAAGGTAAAGTAGAGGTCCAGCCCCATATGCTAACCAAATACAAGGAAGGGGGAACGGAAGTTCTCAAAAGCACCCCTGCAAAATGTACCAGTAGCTTTTAAAATCTGAAAAAACACCCCCCCCCATGCTCCAGCAATTTCACTTCTGGATATATCCCCTAAAGAAAGCCTCGAGCATGGTTTGCTGAAGCTAACTTGAATTGGAGTTTACCCCTTATTACCTCCTTATCGCCTAGCCTGTGTGGTTAGAGTGTATTAATTGACTAATAATTTATCTTGACACTATTTGTGGAGATTGTTCTTTGAACTTCTGTTATAAGCTTGGTTTCTGCTGTGTATTGGAGTGTTTCTGTTAAGAGTTATGCCATCCAGAGAAACTCAATGCCAGGAAGTGTTGCCCAATAGATAGAGGGCCAAAGGGAAAGCCGGAGGGCCAGCTGTCCTAGCCAGCTCCTCTGCTATTGCTGGCTGACCTTGGGTGACCTTTTCACTGCTCCTGTTCCCCTTATCTGGCGCTGGCAGGTCTTCGCCCCAGATCATGAGGTAACTTTCATTTATGAAGAACCTCAGGAAAACCTTAGGTCTTTCTCTGCTTCACGACGACGAATACCTCTGTGACCGTCTAAGGTGGATGCCTATCCTTTCTTTGGCCATACTTGCAGGATCTTAACTCACCGACCAGGGATGGAACCCAGGCCCTGGCAGTGAGAGCACAGAGTCCCAACCACTGGACCACCAGGGAATTCCAGGATACCTATTCTTTTATCAGCTGCATTTGCATTGTTGCTGTACAAAATAGCTGTTCAGACATCATCCCATGGACGTTGTTTATTAAATGAGACTAAAGTCAAATTGGCATTTATGGCCTCAAGAAGTCAGTGGACTTATGCGATGAAAATTTTATCATCAGCCATGTAGATTTTCATCTGTCTTCTAGCTTGGAAGTGGACATGCCACTGAATTTAATAATTGATGAATAAAGAGTTCTACTGAAATTATGAGTCGAATTATTCAAAATTTACACGGTATTGCAAAACATTATGTTTCCTCTAACGATGTGAGATGGTGGGATTTTTTTGATTGAGTCACTGAAGGCATGGAGTTTTAGCTTAGTTTCAACTCTCCAATTTTGTCTCCTACAAAAGATGAGCCTTAATCATCAAGGTTTTTGAGTTCTTTAAGAGGAAATTGTGTAGTTAAAAAAGTAAGAAACTCACCAAGATGGTTTTCACAGACATAATGTTGGGCAAAAGAAATTGAACACAAAAGGCAATAGACTATAGGATTTCACTGGTGTGAGGTTCACAAACAGACCAAACTGGTCCAGGCTGACAGAAGTCAGAGTCATGGTTACTTCCGAGGGTTGTAGGGGAGGACATGAGACAGTCCTCTGAGTGCTCAAAATAGTCTATATTTTGATGATTTCACGAGTGTCGACATATGTAAAATTTATCAAGCTGTATCCTTGCTATTTTTGCCCTTTGCTGTATAGGTTATAGCTAAAAATAAATTAATTACAATAACTTTTAAAGAATTGAGAAAAAAAAAAAACACCTGGAACACAGTGGTAGATTAAGATGAGTATTTTGCAAATCATCCGTCTATAGTCTAGACTTACTCTGGTACTATTTTAAGGAACTATGAAAACGAAGAAAGCCAATCCACAGATAGTTTGAGCTATATTTAGAAAACAATTGATTTAGGTAATTAATAAATCAGTTTGTTGTGTATGAATCTCTCAGAATGAAAAGGCATCATCTTTACTAAACCTGATTTATTTCTCAGCCATACAGAGAGCAATCTCACTGCCCAAGTTATCTGATATCAATGCTCTGGGTCCCATAGAAGTTTCCACGATATCACATATTTTAATTACCTTATTGTCCATAACGTCCATATCTAATTACAAATAATTTTCCTGTAATATTTGCTTGTATGTATTTGCTTGTATGTATTTGTAATATTTGCTTGTATGTATTTGCTCAGATAATATCTTGTGATAAACATTTTTCCTTTAATATGTTTTCAGAGTTGTACACAGTTTTCTGCAAAGCGTCAGCTGTGTTGCTAAAAATGAATCTATTTCTTGTGTTCTGCTGGCTGTTGGATGGAAAAAATGTTGACAAATTATTAAATTAATCTTGAAGCTCTAATTATTGTAATTTCTTTTGCAGCAATCCATTTGAAGGAAAAGAAGTGTCAAGTCCCTAAATTATCAGCGAGCCAAGAACACTTGTTAATAAATCCTGTACACAGAGCTTGCTGGACAGTTTTATGTTTATTTTCAATTGCATGCACAATGACTGTTCCCAGTTTATTTTTTCTAACTTCTGCCCTAGAGACCTGGCACTAGATAAAGCTCAGACGTACAAGAAAACAAGGAAGTGACTGATAAAAATCATGACATGGAGTCTAGAACTAAACTGCTTATTCTGTCCACAGAGATCATAAAAATTCTTGCTCGTGGTCATTTCTGGATGATTTCCACCACAGGGATTGGACAAGTCCCCATCTTCCTAAGCCACAAAGTTGGGCTACCTGAGGCTGGGGTGACCTACAGCAGACACTGTTAGCACCCTGCCCAGATTTCTTTGTACGCTCCTCACTGTGTTTACATGCCACCCTCACCAGTCCTCAAGGACCCCTCCAACTTCGGTGTGTTTTTCCTTCCAACAACCTGAGGCATGTTCTCTAGCTACCACCTTGCCCAAATGCGCAGACAGCCTGGAGAACTGGGAAGTTACTCCCCTCCACTGACTGTTGGGTGTGGGACTTCGAAAGCCCAGCTCCCTTGTCTCAGGTTGGAACAAATTTTCGGATTAACTTACCCCCCAGAGTTCTTCGTGGGATCAAGCAGCAGTCACCTTCTGCAGGACTTTGCAAGACCCTGTACCCTTGCTTCGTGCCCTTCCTCCCTCCTTCTGCTCCCCGCGCTGTTTCCCCATTTCCTTAGTGTCTCCCCGGGGGTACTTCCTTAATCAATCGCTCTCACATAAATCTTCATCTTAGGACTTACTTCTGGGGAACTTGAACATGACCCCGAACCCTCATATGCAATCTGCAACGTGGGTTTCACAAATGCTGCATCATTACTGAGATTGGAAGGGACTCAGGAGCTGAAGACTGCTCACCATGACTGCTTTTTCGCTGCTTTCTTTTTACTATTGCAAGAATTCAGTTCTAACTTACCCCCCACCCCCCATACACACACTCCCTTTTACACATTCAGCACCTTTGGGATGTCAACTCGATGTTGCATACAACACCAAACTGTATGCAATTGCATAGTCAATTGTATATAACTTCAAAATGACCTTGAGTGCAAAAATGTTGGACCCATCACCTACGTACCTAATTCACCTCTAATAGGTTGGGGGCAAAAACATAAATCCTTCCAATCAAGGTCTTACAATTTCAGTGTTATTACGAAACATTGTCATTACAAAGCAGCATACCTAGTTGAAATATAAGGCAAATATTCACAACTCATGAATTTAAAATACATGCAGTAAAGAAATAAACAGAATCTGTTATGCATTTTCCACTCCATGTGCATGATTGTAAATGTAATAGTGAAAAACACTTCAACTCTTTTGGAGAAATACAGTCAAACATTCACTCATGAGGACTGATCCTGAATTCACAATATTCCTTACTATAGATGATTGGCTACCAATTTGCACTTTGTTAAGCCCAGGAGACCTTATTCAGCAATCTTGTTTGTAATTTCTAACATCAAAGAGAATTCTTCCTTTTCTAGTTACCTTTAAAATCTCCCTGGAACAATAGAGGGGAATAATTGGATGTGTTAGTGTAAATAATTCGGTGTCTATTTTTGTGAATATGTTTTAAAATAATCAACCAATCAAGTAATTGTTAAGTCCCTGAGATCACAGCAGATGTAGCATGCCTAAAAATAGAATACAAAAACAGAACCATTCTTCTCAATTTAGTACTTTTTTCTCACAACTCAAGGATTAAAACAGAACTAGTTAGTTGGGTTATTAATCTCTGTTACAAACTATTTTTCTGAAGAGTAAGTTCTGGATAATTCAGGGGGCAGTTCTTGTCCCCTATTTCCCAACACTGAAATGAAAATAGGGTAACAGTGATGTCAAAGCATGGAAATAATTGACCCGATAAGTGGCCCCTCGTTCTTGATCTTTATGGAACTGGGTCTTTACCCAAGGGCTTTGGACATAGGAATTCAAGAATGGCTGTCAGAACCCCACTATGGGCCTCAAGTTCTTTTTTTAAAAATTAATTAATTAATTTATTATTTATTTTTGGCTGCATTGGGTCTTCGTTGCTGCGTGCGACTTTCTCTAGTTGTGGCGAGCGGGGGCTACGCTTCGTTGCGGTGCATGGGCTTCTCATTGTGGTGGCTTCTCTTGTTGCGGAGCACGGGCTCTAGGTGCACGGCCCAGGCATCAGGCATGTGAGTGAATGAACCTCAGTTGATTCCAGCCCTTGGCCTTGGAGCCTCCCCAGCTGATAGAGAGTGACACAGAAATGAATTGTGCCCACCAAGCCCTATCCAGTTTACAGATTTCTGAGCAAAATAATTGTATACATTGTTTTAAGTTGCTAAGTTTTGAGATAATTTGTTACGCTGTCCTAGCAAGGGAAACACCAAGTGAAGACAGAGTTTCAAGCTCTCCCTCCTGTCAAAGCCTGCTGGGGTCAAAATAAGATGATGGCTGAGACCTCACCGCTGGGTTGATCATGTAAAAGGCTCTGGGAACACTGAAAGGGGGTGAGGGTAGAGCTGGAATGGAGTGGGTTTAAGAAAGCAGTGGCATGGAATTGTAAACAGCCAGTAAGGACAACCCATTCAAGGAGTTTTGCTACAAAGTAGATTTAAGAAATGGGGCAGTGGCTGGAGAGAAAGTGGGATCAGGAGAGATGTTTTGCTTCGTATGGCAAACATAATGGTACATATGTCGACAGGAATCAGCCAGTAAAAAGGGGCAAGTGGATGATGTAAAAGCGAAAGGAGAACATTGCTGGAGCCCATTCCACAAGAGATAAGAAGGTCTGGGGTCTATGACTCTGTGACACAGCTGGAGAAGTTGGCTTTAGCTGGAGATGGGCAGTTCATTCATAGTTACAGAGGGAAGGGCACAGATGCAGACAAGTGGGTAAACATGGTGGAAGGAAAGATGAGCAGGTACTTGTCTGCTCACTTCCATTTTCTTAGTGGGAGAGTAGGGGGCTGAGGCAGTGTATGGGCTCACCGAGGAGTATTGGGGGCTCACTGGAGGCCCCTCATCATGAATTGAAAGGGAGACCAGGTAGTGTGGTCATGTTCTTGGCCAGCCACATTCAGTGGCCTGGGTGCAAGCACAAAGGTAGGGCATCAGACTTAACCAGGGGTATGGTGTTGCCAAGAGGAAACCAATAAGAGAGAGGGGCAAGGAAGCCGAGGGTCTTTGCAAGGGAGTGATTATACTGACTGGCTGTGGAATTTAAGCTGCATAAAGAGGAGAGGAGAGATGTGTGGGGCTCAGGGGCAGCAAAGACGCAGTAGGATCCACGGATTGTCGGTCACAGTAAAGTTCAAGAATTGCTTGAGTTCATACACCTTAATTACCCCCATTCTGAGAATGAGGAACTTCTGCTTAGAGAGATGAAATTACCTTGCAAGTGAAGTAGCCAGGGAGTGGCCAAGCTGGGGTTCATTCCCAGGCTGCCCAGCTCCTGTAATAGTGAGAACACTTTTCACAACCCAGCTTCTGGTCAGAAAGAAAGGAGAGGAAAAAAGAGCTATCAGCATTGATGGTCACCAAAGGCTCCAAACACCAGATCTGGAAAACACCGGATCTGGAAAAGTCTCCAGGAGAGATCCCTGGGGTCCTGAAAGCTTGGTTTTAAGTCCTGAGTGAAATTATATTATGTGCTTTTTGAAAGATCTGAGCTTATTTTTTGTGGAAGTCAGTTCTTAATTGAGTTCTCTTTAGAACAGGGATGCAGCAGAAAGGTTGGCATGTGGGTATAGAAACTACAACTGGTCATTTCAGTCTATCTTGTGTGACTGGTACATGCATCCTTCCCCACCGAGGTATTTCCTGCAGCCCATGGAAGATTTCATCAAAGGAAGCCTGTGTTGGAATTACATCATGATTCCGATTGTTTCAAGTTTCTATTACAGCCAATTACTTATAATGAGAACCAGGGGACTCTCTGTTTCGTCCCTGATGAGATGCTTTGGTGGGTGGTTATCACGCCACAGTTATGAGAGGATGTTTGCAAGAGGAAGTTTTGTAAGAGGAATTTGACAAGGGCCTCATGTGTATTCTGCCCACCATTGCATTTGCAATAACATCTCCTATAGTTGACTGTCCTGTAATTCTAGTCCGGCGGCAGCTCTGACGTTGGTAATGTTTATTTCCAGAGGAGGTGGCTTGGCTGGGAAAAGGCGATAGCTAAGAGGTTGTTCGTGTGTGTTTAAAAAGGGCAGGTTAGCCTCAAGGTAATTATCTTCTCTTTCTTTTTGCTTGTGGGGGGGGGGAACAAAAGAAAACAAAACATGGCTAAGTTCTATGATTTAGGAGATGAGCACATTAAAATAATTTGAAGAAAATTAGGTCATTCAAAACAAAAGTTGTAGAGAAGGAAGGATTTTCTCTGCCCCTTGCTTGGACCACATTTCTCCTACTTCACTCCACAAGCCCACCCCTAACCTCACCCCCACTGGGACTTTTGGAACCTCCCGTTACTTTATAAATACTGATCCAAGGTGCAGGGAAAAGAACATAAGTTTTAGCCTCAGAAAGACCTGAGTTTTCATCTAAATTCCATCTATGAATGAGTAGCCTTGAGCCAGATACGGCTGTCTGAGCCTCAGTTTTGTCCTCCATAAAGTGGGGGTGATAATACCTACGTGGTAAGGTGGTTTGTGAGGCTTACATGAGATAAAGCATGAAAAGCATCTAGTTGCTCACAACTGGCACATTTTGTTGCTTTCTTCTCCTCGGCATGTCCTTTGATTCCCCCCACCATCTCGTCTTGACCTTGGTATGTAGTGCTTGAAATTATTTGGCGTGCCCTCTCTCCCTTTCACCCATTCATCCTCCCTTCCTTCCTTCTTTCCTTCCTTTGAGGCCCCCAAATTCCAGTTCTCTGATAAAGCCTTTCCAACTATCAGAAGCTACAGTTTACATATCAAGTTTCCCTTGACATTATATGTAAATTTCCATGACTCACATGATTTACTGTGATATCAATCACACGTTCATTATTTCATCTCAGCATCTGATTTACAAGATGGTTCAACATTTCCCTTCTTGTTTATTGCCTCCCCACATTTATATCATACCTGAAATCTTACATTTTTACAGTGTTTAATACTTTGTTTCCAGCATGCTTTATCATATATTATCTCAGTTGAGCTTTATAACATCCTGGGAGGTAAGCAAGACAGATATTATCATTTTCTACGTTGATAAATGTGGAAACAGGTTGAGCAGGCTTATCTACCCACCCAAGGTCAGAACTCTGGTTTCCAGAAGCTTGTTGTAGCCATCTTGACCCAAAGCATATGCATGACCTTCACAAGTCACCTCCTACCTGGTCCAATCTCTCTTACACTGTACGTGACCCTAATTCCATCAGTGGAACTCTCTGGCTGCAGAACCCCGGGAATGTGGGTCACTGTGTACCCAGTCAGTTTTCCAGGCTGCACAAGGACATGTTTGAGGTGTCCTTGATCTTACATAAATCCTCATTTTTCTTTAATCTGAGATTTCCTTAAGTGCTGAGATAGACTTTGGTTTTGATTTTCTAACAGTTTAGGGCCATCAGAAGCAATATCTTAATCCTTATGGTGAGGACAGAAGATTCCCAGCAAAGCATTAGGTTCTGGCCTAAAGATTTGGCAAGTATTTGACCAAACAGGTTCAGCCATTCCTAATCATAATTCGTAAGTTCAAAAGTACCTGCCTGGTCACCATATCACATCCCCATAAACCAAAAATCAGAACACTCCCATTCTGACACTACAATAACCCTCTAATTATATTTTGATTCCAGGAGAGGCTGTGTTCCAAGGGATTTGAATGGCCGCAGACAGGCCTGTGGAATCTTGATGACCTCATTTGTGTTGCATATGGCCCCATTTCAAACTCGAACCCCACCACGAAGTGCGTGAGCCTAGGATACAAACACAATGCTGAAAAATACAGTCAATGTTTGAAGCTTTTTAAAATGAACATGCCGGCAGTATAGCATGTTTCTGATTCCTCTCGGAACCAGCTTTGGACTCATATGTCGCTGGCTGTTATCCATTTTCACCCCCGTTTTCTTTCAAATTTATCTTGACAAATTGTTATTATTTTGAGTATGTATTTGTGGTTTTCTGTTTTACCCTCCAAGGAAGCTTTAAATGATTAACCTGTTACACATAAGACCGAATTAAGGCAGCTATTGTCTCTTGGTCTCCGGAGCTAGATTGAAAAGACAATCCTACATGCAGGAAGGAATATTTGTAAATGAACTTTCAATTCAACAATATGTTGCGTGTTTACTTTGCAATAAGTGATGGGGGAAGGAAAAAGAAAGATTTAAACATGGGCTTGTTTTTGGAGTACATGAGATTTGTCCATAAAATAATTAGAGAAATATTACATATAATTTAAAATAAAATGCTAAAATGGAATATAACCAATGGATAGATGAGCTTATTTGTGCTACACCTAGAAGAAAAGAGAATTATCAATATGAACCCAAGTTGTTGAGGAATTGGTGCCCGCTAGGGCATGCCAAGCACCTTGCCTTCTGGGTTCTCAGCATATTAGGTGTCTTGAATGATGGTTAAGGAAAGTACTCATTAGAAGCCTATTTGCAGAGTGAGAATAGAGACGTAGAGGTAGAGAACGGACATGTGGACACAGCGGGGGAAGGGGAGGGTGGGACGAATTGGGAGAGTAGGATTGACATATATACACTACCAGGCGTAAAACAGATAGCTATTTGGGAACCTGCTCTAAAGCACAGGGAGCTCAGCTCAGTGACAACCTAGATGGGTGGGATGGGGGGACAGGTGGGAGGGAGGTCCAAGAGGGAGGGGATATAGGTATGCATATGGCTGATTCACTTCATTGTACAGCAGAAGCTAGCAGAGCATTGGAAAGCAATTATACTCCAATTAAAAAAAAAAAAGCCAAGACATTTATTGAGTCTGTTTTGGTCATACTGGAGAAAAAACACTCCCAAACTTAGGACCTTGGAAACAACCAGCATTTTATTATCTTTCCAACTCTGTGGGTTGACTTGGGCTCCACTGGCTGCTTTTCTGCTCCATGTGCTGTTGGCTGGGCCTCTAGTCGACAATCTGGAGACTTTTCTGAACTGTGTATCTGCCATGGAGAACTCACATGGCCGGTGGTTGACGCTGGCTGTCGACTGGGAGCTGAGCTGGGGCCAGACACTGAGTGTCTCTGTTCTCCTCTCCTCCAAGGAGCCTTGGGCTCCTCAGAGCATGGTGACTGTGTTCCAAGAAGGAGTGGAAGCTGCCAGGCTTCTTAAGTCTCAGGACAGAAGTCCCAGAACGTCACGTGCCATATAGTCTATTGACCAAAGCAGCCACAAGGCCAGCCCAGAGGCAAGGAGAGGAAAAGTAAAGGCCACCTGTCAATGGCAGAGGGACGTGTGCATAAAGGTGAGGGAAAGAATTTCGTTGGAGACTGTGTACCACAGGGCTTAAGCAAACACACAAGACATGCACTCGAAGGTAAGAACTTTGCGTTGGTCCGCCTGCCAGATCCATCCACTGCTACCAGTGCTGCCACCAGCCTCTTGTCTTCCTCTTCCTCCCACCTTTTTCCCTTGAGTGAACTGAACCTACGACTTCTGAGTGCATTCCAAACGCAGATGCCTGCGCCTTTCTGGGGACTGACGGTCTTCTGTCATAGACTCACGTCCCAGGCTTGATGCTACTTCCTGCACCCCAGCCCCTCACAACTACCCTTAGTGTGACGGGTTCTCGCTCGGGCCTCTGCTTTGGGCCCTGATGCCTAATTGTCTCCACAGGGGTTTCATAGACTCTTAGTCCCACCTTGCCCTTGTCGAATCTCATCTATTGCTCCCAACACTCTGGTTCTAATATTGCTAGAACATGGGATGGGAGTGGATGGATAGCCATGAAAGATCCCATAGATCTTAACACTTTAGACAGGTTTTGACTGAACAGAGGATGAAAAGTCTGAGCAAAGCTGTACGCTTAGGACCAAGCATAGGATGTTTACAGAACAGAGAGGGTGGAGGAAACTTGGCTTGGAAGAGGAAAAAGGTGTGTGTGGGGGGGAAACTGGGGTATTAGGGCTGGATGATGACAGTCAGGCAAAGAACGTTAGATTTGCTGTGATAAGGAGCAGTAAGCCACTGTGCATTCTTTTTTTTTTTTTTTTTTTGCGGTTATGTGGGCCTCTCACTGTTGTGGCCTCTCCCGTTGCGGAGCACAGGCTCCAGACACGCAGGCTCAGCAGCCATGGCTCACGGGCCCAGGCGCTCCGCGGCATGTGGGATCCTCCCGGACCGGGGCACGAACCCGTGTCCCCTGCATCGGCAGGCGGACCCTCAACCACTGCGCCACCAGGGAAGCCCCACTGTGCATTCTTGAGCAGAGTTTTGGCCTGGTGAAATGATGCTGAAGCGAGATTAGTGCAGTGGTGGAATGTCAGGGAGAGTGGAGAAATCGCAGTCAAGGAGGCCAGTGGTTACTGGGTTCATGGGTGTTGAGTGCTAGGATTAAGGGGGCTGCAATGGAAATGATGAAAAAAGATGGATATGAGACAATTTCAAGGAAAAAAGTGTATAGGGCAGTGACTTCTTGGATATGAGAAATTAAACTAAAGATGACCAGGAAGTGGACAAATGAGATGGACAATGGGAGGCTGCTGTGGGGTGGGGGAGGGGCTGGAATGATTGACAGCAGTGTGCAGAAAGCAATGGACAGGGAGAGACCAGAGTGAAGGAAAAGTCAGACAGGAATGGCTCCCCATCTGGGCTGGTGGATGCAGAAATGAAGAAAGGTTGAGTCAGGAAATGTCAAAGGCAGAAGAGATGGTCCTTAATGAAAGTTTCAATTGAGAAGAAAAGGAGAAAGGATAAAATAAAAGCGACTTATCTGGATTTCAAAAATTTTGGAGCCATTGGCAGAAAGAGGGACACGGTGAAGGAAGGTTAGTTGGAAGGGAAAGTGAATATCATACAGGGTGAGAGGAAGGTAGCAGTTGGTACTCTGGTAGGAATATCTAGAAAGGCCAAGATGTGGGGTGAGAATTAGGTGAGGCAACATTAAGGATTAAGTCCCTTGTTCAGAGTTGAGATCCCGTACCAGTGTAGTTGTGGTGTTCACCTATACTCCTGGACCACCTTGGGTTTGCTCTTCACCATCTTGAGTCAAGGCTAAAATGTTAGGGTAAGAAGGCAGATGGTACAGGGATGGGACCGGGAGCCCCGAGATTCCAGCTCTTGCATTTATTCTTCTGAGTTCTCCATTGGGCTCCCCTATTGCATACCTGACCTCCATCACCCGGCATGAACTGTTCTGCTCACCAGGTCTGAGGGAATATGCGTACATTACTGAGGTATCCCCCAAGTGTGATTCACACCACTCAGCCTCAAATGAATTTGAAGCCATGGATCCCAGCCATAAGTCACAGGTGGAGGGCCAGGCTGAAAGCCTCACAACCCCTTATGCAAACACACATTGATAGCCCTGGACCTGAGGTGCTCCTGCATCCTCCTGCTTCTCCCCCACCTCACAGGGAGCCTGCTGCCTCCCAAGATGCCTGGGTGGAGCGAGCCCTTCCCCACCTCTTCTCTCCTCTCCTTTTGACTTGGAACATAGATGCTGCTCCTAGCTTGTCTCTTTGCCTGCTCGGTGGAATCTGGGGATCTGTCTTTTTCAGTCCTGTTCTCTCAATTAGCAGCCTGCATCTAAAGGAACTCCATGAACTTCAAACTTTTAATCAGTTAGAAGCATCCTTCCTTTCCTCATCAGCTGATATCAGGATTTTCCAATATCTTCTCTCTTCTCTCTCTTAAATCTTCTGAAGGTAAGTTGAATACGTCATAGCTTTTTCTCCTAAAGACTCCAGTGTATATTATTGAAGAATAGGGATATTCTCTCAATGACCAAAGCAATTATCAACTTCATCTACCGTCTTTGTAAACGTGATTTTCGAGTACACACATTAAGACAGAAATCCACTGTTTTCTTTTCAGCGATAGCACTACCGATAAAGCTACGTCTTTGCCCCGCCCCACCTCCAACCCTGGCTCCCTCCACCCTCCTAGATCTCGTCACTGCTGTAAGTCTGGTTTCTATCTTTGCAAAAGTTTATTTTATTTAAACAGTGTTACATACATAACAGCCCAAGAACAGTGTTAAACAGTGTTACATACATAACAGCCCAAGAAAAAGGCAACATATTTGAACAATAAAAAGGAACTACTGATATCCAACAACATGGATGAATCTCAAATGCATCACGCTAAGTGAAAAAAGCCAGTCTCAAAAGACTACATACGGTAAGACTTCAATCATACAACATTTTGGAAAAGGCAAAACTATCAGGAGGGAAAACTTATCAGTGGTTGCTAGTTGCTTTTTCTTTCGACTATTTACTTTAGATCTATCCAGGTTGATATGCAGAGCTTTAGTTCATTCCTTTTTAATGGCTATACAGTTACTCTATCATATAAATACATAATTTTTCATTTATCTAGGGACATTTAACAATATTTTGCTAATATAACAAACAGCAATGAATATCATTGTGCACATTTGAATGAGTTTCTCTAGGATGGATATGAAAAAGTAGTATTGTCAGGTGGTAAAAAGTCTGTGCACTTTCAGTTTCAATAATTACTGTCAAGATGCCCTCTGATAACGGCCATACAAAATTGGACTCCCATCAAAATGGTGTGAGAAGACTCACCTCCTTTAATGCCTTACAACACTTAATATTATCATAAAACATAAAAGTTCAAACATAAAAATTCACCCAGCTGCTTTTACTACACTTTCTAAAACATTTGAAATGACAATTTTTTTTTTTAACAGGGACTGCTGCTGTCGCCTGATGGGGGTAGGATGGAATGGAGACCGAGGGGGGATTCGCTATGTATCAGTGTTTGAAGGGGCTTGAGTATTTCTTTCCTATTAACTTTGGATGTGAATGAAGTCATTCGGCAGGAAGAGAGTGGAAAACTTGGGCTGGAACTTGGGAAATACTTGCTTCAGTTCAGGGAGTGAAAATAAAAGAGGGTGAGGAACAAAGATAAGGACAAAACCAAGAGACAAGCGCTGGAAGGGATCAAAGATAAGGACAAAACCAAGAGACAAAGAAGCGCTGGAAGGAGCTGGTCAGCAGCACCTGGGGTCAGAGGGCTGGTGGGAAGCAGGCTGTGCTCATGTCTACTGAGCCTTTATTAGGTGCCGGGTTCCGCACTGTTTTGCATGAACTTTGTGTCATCTTCACAATTCGCTTTATAAGTTATTCACTCTGAGGCCTGTTCTGCATTGTTTCTTAGCTTCCCCAGGGGGATTAAGCCCCAGTTGCCCACAGTGGCAATTTGCTTAATAACGCAAGCTTTCCTGGTTTGTCTTTTCCCTGTTTACTCCCTCACTCCCTACAGTGATTCCCAGTGTCACCTCCCAAGTGAACTATTTGCACTCACATGCTTGTGTCAGGGTCTCAGCGGAGTTGCTGTGGGTAGCAGGCCCTGAAATGTAGCTTTCCCAGGCCCTCAGGGGCTGATGCACTGAGACCTCTGGGTGCAGTCCGGGGGGCAGGTAAGGGGTCCGCAGAAGCCGGGTGGATGTTTAGCAGCTGGGGGACTCGGCATGATTTGAGGGTCTGCATCAGGGAGAGCGAAGGCGATGTTAACCAGCCAGAGGACAATGGCTGACGGTCCTCGTGGGCATGGGAGGACAGACCCCGAGTCCTCCAGTGGCCGACTTTGCCCCCCAAAGGCCAGCCAGGTGCTCAAGAACCAGGGGCACAACGGGCTGTCGCCCCAGGAAGGAGTGAGAGGACCCCATCCCCAATGACCCTAAATCTTCCTCCCAAACATCCAAAAAGTCATTTTGCAAAAGATTCTGGGAAAGAAGCAGAAGAGACAGAAATTGGAAAGACCGAGCATCGCTTCATACGACAGTGAAACGATCAGATGGGCAGAATTAAAAGTTAGCTGTTTTCTCTCGCTCGTGGGTATGGGAGGCTCAGGATCAAGGTCAGACCGTAGGAGGAGCTCCCTCTTCTCTGCACATATGAGCCATGTGGTGCGTTCAAGTGGGCGACTCCCCTGGAGCAGCCGGTGGGTCTGAGCTGGGGGCATCCACACTGGGAGCCAGTCCCCTCAGGGTTCAAATATCTTGGAGAAATGTCATGTGCCCCACCGAGGGGCAGAAACAGGAAACACACTTCACCACCTCTTGTGGACACGCTCAGATGTGAACTGGTCTCTTTCAGGGGCTTTCTTTGTTTGCATTAAAGCCCTTCTCCACCCAGGAGTTGTGGCCCTCCGTGAAGAGGATGTTATGCAATTAGGCCAAGTTCTCCAGTGCTCCCTTTCCAGGAGGGCATCAACGTGCAAAGGGCACTTGTTGGCCCTCTGTTTTGTGTTCCGCTGAAGTGGCTCCTCCTGCCGTCTGCTGAGATGGGAGCTGGCCTCCCTCAGTGGTGCGGGACCCGCTCCAGCCCCTCCTGGCCAGGGCTGGGGGACCACGGGCTTCCCAGTGAGACTGACCCAGAACTGCTACTGACAAAGTGCCCACGAGGGAAAGGGCAGCATCGAAGGCTTAGAGCTTCTGGCTAAATCACAACACAGATGTGATGGTCTTGGGGGACGGGGGGACATGCTGTTATAGAGAAAACTGGAGGCTGCTCTGAGGCAGGCACAGGGCACTTTGTGTTTAATTATTAATTCCCAGGCAGCCGGGTCACAAACGCTCAGCTGACAAAGCTTCAGCCCTTCCCTGTGGCCCTTCGAGGAAGCATTTTGAACCCCCTGGCTTGAGTAAACACACAGTGAACTCTGCTTCCTATGTCCTGGGTATTATCTGTGAATAGGGCTCCAGACCATTTCCTTTCCTGGCAGAAGAGTGACTTTTCATGAGGACAGCTCCAAATGTAAGGGACAGAGGCCCATCTGCAGCTCACATCCGGGGAGTGGGGGGTGGGGTGGGGTGGGGTAACCATAGCAACAACAACAAACCGCCTCCAATAGAAGCAATTATGCCTTGAGCCCCTTCCACACGCCAGGCACCTTGGGCAACCTCCCTGCTCCAGAGCCACCCTTGATGATCACAGGCCCCACGTTACATTTGAGGAAACTTGGGCTCAGAGAAGGAATTTGCCTCAAATTTTAATCCTACCACTGCTAAGTGATTGAACCAAGAAGCCAACGTGACAGTCCAGGTCTAGTCACTAAACTGCCTTCCGTCGATATATCATCCTCTGTCTTTGCCTCTGTCTCTCTCACTTTTCTATGAAACTATCTTCAAAACCTTTGGTTTTACAAATCAAACACTGAGACGTATGGTTGGCAATTCCCCCTCCAAAGGTCTAAAATCAAGTCACTTCACTCAGAAATTTAAAGATTAAAGAATACCCCAAAATTCCATACTGGCTCAGAAAACTGGGTGTCGGTCACCTGCCACGGGTTTCGTTTCCTGCATGATGCGAGGTTAAGCAGGGTGGGTGGCTAAATTTCATGTACCTTTATGTACATGACGTTTTCGGTAGAAATTTTGTGCACAATCCCATGTTCCCCTCATGTTGGCGGACAAGCATGGTGACCTCTCCTTCAAGTCTCTGAGTGTCTGAATCTTCCTTTCTAGAACTTTTCCTCTTACCTCTCAGGTCCAGAAACACGGCTGAGAAACAAGGTCTTTGGAGGCGTTCCATGGAGTGCACTTTCCCCGTCACATCCCAGACAAGGTTAACCAACGCTCGGTTGTCTGTATCCATTTTAAAACCGTTAAATTAGCGAGTTCAAATTATACTTCAGACCCTATAAGATGTACCCGCGGTTTGGGTTCAATCACATCAATTTTATCTCACAGGGCAATCATACTGCAAATATATACACGTTCCATATCAAGTAGTGAAAAAAGACAAAGACGGCAGCAAGGTCACTGCATGGGAGTGTTTTCCTCAGCCCATCATTCACGGAGGTGAGCCACACCCTGGCTGTGTCACACCTCTTCTTTCTATGTGCCCACTGTCACCATGGCTGCAGGACAACCCCCCAAAACTGGTTCTGGGAGACCAGGTTGATCTAGCAAGGTATTACTTAAGTGTTTTTATATTTGGGGAGCAGAAGCCACTACTTGGTGGATTTCTGCTGGATTTCTCACTGCTCCAGGGTAAAAAGACAGACAAAATCACTGTTAGATATTTGTTAAAAGGTGACGTTTTAATGATCTCAGTCGGGCTTTTCTTCGTACATCAGGTCGTGTCATATCACCGTGAAGGCTCCCCTGTCCGAGACAAACTCTATTTGCAACAATTGTTCTTGACACAGCGTCCCGTTCAAGAAAGTAATTTCAACAGTAATTTCCACACTGTAGATTAGTCCGAAACTGTCAAACTACAGACTTGATTTAGGTTCCATCTGTTATCTTCCCAGGAGGACACCTCACATAAAATTCCCCCTGACAGTCCATGTGCGTTCGGTGACTATAAGACTGAGCACTGCCCGCCCTCCCACACCGGGTGGGGTGGTCCCACGCCACTGTCACCTCTGAATACCCCAAGCCTTGTGTGTAGAGCAGGAGCGCGATGTCTTTCGTTCCTGCTCGAGAGATACTCCGACTGGGTCAGAACGCCACTGTCAAAGGCAAGGGAAGCATAGAGGTAAAAACGCAAACAAACAAGTGTTCCTATAAAACTTACTCCTGCCAAATCTTGCTTTAGAGTTTGAAAGAATACAGCTGTTCTGCCTGATAGCTTACCTTGTCTCAACCATCCTAGTGGCTCATTACTTCAAACTTTCAGGGACTTGCTTCTTTTTGTAAACCACAGGAAACCTGGAAAGATGTCGCACAGCTTTTTGTGGCAAATATACATTACAAACCTGGTTCTTAGGCCTGGAACGTTTTGAGTGACAAAATAAATAATGATAACCATGGACCATAACCCATAGAATACAATCAACATCCAGGACTCCATACTGATATAAATAAATAATTGAATAAACAAATAAAGAGGGGAGAAGGGGGACTTCCCTGGTGGCGCAGTGGTTGAGAGTCCGCCTGCTGATGCAGGGGACACAGGTTCGTGCCCCAGTCCGGGAAGATCCCACATGCTGCGGAGCGGCTGGGCCTGTGAGCCGTGGCCTCTGGGCCTGCACATCTGGAGCCTGTGCTCCGCAACGGAAGAGGCCACAACAGTGAGAGGCCCGCGTACCACAAAAAAAAAAAAAAAGAGGGGAGAAAGGAAAGCTTTTCATTACAGCAGACTTCCAATTACTAAATGAAGAAGGAATGATGGAATGAGAAAATCACTATTTAGCAAACACCACAGTCATAATGATTCCAGATAAGAAACATCAATGGAAAAACAGGTGGTAATGAAAGTATGAAAACAAATTATTTGCATAGTCTCAAAGTATCTTCCCACAAAATAATGATTAATTTCAAAGGGCAAAGGTAGTAACTTTGGGGAAACCTGGAGACACCACCTTAATGAAATGAGCAAAGTTGACAGCACCATCATGAAACACGTTGGCATTTGGTACTTCCTGATCCGATGCACAGAGAAGGACACAACATCATTTCTGTATGTATTTCCCCCCAAATGCAAGACCTGAATTTAATCATGGAGAGACATCAGGCAATCTCAGATTGATGGACAGTCTCCCCCAAAATGGACTAGAACTCCTCAGAAGTGTCAAAGTCATGAAAGATAAGGGTTGAGGACGAAAGATTGCAGGAGACTAAGGAGAAACAACACCTGAGTGCAATATAGGGTCTCTGACTGGAGAACAAAGGACATTAGTGGGACAATTGGCAAAATCTGAGTAAGGTCTGTAGGTTAGTGAATAGCATTGTATGCATGTTAATTTGCTGACTTTGAACAATGGTTATGTGAGACCTTAACATGAGTGGAAGCTGAGTGAAAGGTATAAGAGAAATCCCATACTTACTGATTTTGTAACTTTTTTGTAATTATTTGAAAATGAAAAGTTAAAAAATTAAAGTAAACTGACTCTTCCACTAAATAGTTTCCCTATACATTTAAAACATGGTTAGAATTAAGAAGTGGATTTACCTAAATTAAAAACACTTCTATTGCACTTCTTATGCATTTCTTTTTGTCCGTTCTCTATATGATCAGTCTCTTCATTCCAATTTGCTATATGCAAGCAGATTTCAAAACCATTTGCATGGTAATATCTTGAAGACTCTCCCTCTCTGCTTCTCTGTCTCTCTCAGACATATGGCCCTGCACTATTTTTTCTTTCCCATACCTCTCCTGTCCTTCCCAATCGAAACAGATGGATGAGTGGGTAGATTGGTGGATGGATAAGGCCAAAGAGCATGCTCAGCTAGCTCTCGGGGACAGAGCTGAGGCCCAGATAGGGAAACTATGTCTGAGAATGAAGCTGTTTGGGAGGAAGACTCCAGAAGTCAAAGAGGAAGGCTGGGAGGACCCATCGCCATTTGGAAGCAAAGCAGGGCCATCTCAAGGAGTTCAGAGCACATGTTACAGCTCTGGAGAGAGGAAAGTCAGGGGTCGTGCCCCCGTGGAAGCACCGTGAGGTGGCAGAGGTGTGGCCTGATGTAGGGAGGTGACCTCCAGGTCACCCTGCAGACAGTTCTCCTCATTGCTCCCTGCATCTTGGTGTCCAAGGCTTTTTCTGGCCAGGAGGGTGGTGAACCAGCACAGGGCGGTATGAAAGTGCCCAGCTGGAGTCCATGCCACTGAGTGATGGGAATTGGTGGGTAAATATCTCGGCTTCCCTGCCTTTCGTATAGGACAACAGTGAGTGTGTTCCACACATTTCTCCAGAGGGTCTCCAGTGGGATTGAGCTCCCATCGCCTATCCCACATGCCCTACCTCCCCTGATCACGCTCCCATTCCTTCACTGAGCTTCCCGAATCACCTTCCAGATCAACCACATGCATCCAAATCCTTGTCTCAGAGTCTGCCTTTGGGGAGACCCCCAGCTAAGACACTGGGGAGAGGGGTCTTTCCCTAACTGCACAGACACCGATGCTGCAGGCTCTGTCTGTCTCCGATGGAATGGCCCTGCTAATTCCACGTCTTCTGTCAGGCTCATGCTTCATGCCCTTTGAGGATGGCCCAGAGCACTTGACCTTGTTTACCTCCACCACTCCCTAACTTTGAGAAACAGGAGATTAGATTCTCCCTATGATTCTGGTCCAGCCTGGCTAAGCTGTCCAGGTCCACACAGCTCAGATGCTATATAGGTGATCATGTCACCAAACCCAGTTGAGAGAGACCTAAGGATCGACTCCGGACAGTATTCATGATGGTGAACTTCTTCACTTCCCCGGGATCAAAGCACAACCAGACCATCCTGAACTACTGGGGCGATCCCTGAGGAGGAGGAGGTTCTAATTACCCTGTTGGAAGGTAGTCAGGACACCTCCTGTCAGTAGCAATTAGTATAAATCTCTTAGTGTCCACTTAGTTTCTCTATTAGGTTGTTGGAAATGTTTCATTTTCTTTATGGACCTGTATAGGCTTGAAAAGGAAAATATTTTAGCAAAGAAGCTGAATGATCCAGGCAGAAAGTTGCCATGCTTAACTCTTACAATTAATTTGTTTCTTGAAGAGAATGCCATTCAATCCTCATCTGTTTTAAGTGATGTCTTTTTCTGATTGTCAAAAGGAGTATATCCTCATGTAATGAATCTGGAAAGGCACAGCTCTGAAAATAAAAATCAGTGTCTGCATAAAATCTAGGTTAACATTTTGGGGTCTTGTGTTTCCTTTTGTTGGCATTATATAGAATTGTAGATGCTTGCATGTACTTACACAGAATTAGGAAATCTGTATTATATTGCACTTACAAAATTCTACTCTCTCTGTTTTAATCTGGCATTATAATATTAACATTTTACCTTGCCATGATTCATTTGTAAAGTAAGTTTAGTGGTTGCATTCCATTGAATGAATACACTATAACCTATTTATTTTCCCTATTTATTTTATTTTAACTCTTTTAACCTATTTATTTTATTAACTGTACACTTAAGTTAATTATAATTTTTGGTATTATTAAACAGTGCTTTGATATCTGTACATAAATGATGCTGTGATAGATATCTATGTACATATTTTGACTTTCCTATTATTTCCTAAGGCTGGTTCCCACATGGAGAATTATAAGGCCAAGAGTACAGACTTATTTAAGACCAAATTTCTTATTAAAAGGGCTGTCCCAACTTACGACCACCAGTGTATTAGTGTGCTCATTTAGCTGTTAATTTAAAAACAACTTTACTAACTTGATAGGAGAAAAATGGCTTCCCAGTTTTGTTTAATTTGTTGTTCTTTGCTTGGTAGTGAAGTTAATATTCCCTTCTGTGAATTTTTTGTTTATATTCTTTGCCTATTTTCCTATTAGAATTTTGGTGTATATAAACTTCAAGTAGTATGAAGTTTATATGCAATAAAAATAGAAACATTTGTTCTAGCACATTTATTGCAAATATTTTTCAAGTCTTTCATCAGACTGTAAACTTACTGTGCTTTCAGAAAGTTTGTTGATGTGTATTTCTAGTTTTTAAAAAATGATTTTAACTTTTATAGTTAATTCCAGGATTTATTTTGATATAAATGGCCTACTTCTGTTTTATAAGAAAATTATTTTACATTTAAAACTATTTAGTTAAGTATTTTAAGTAAAGATCACTAGAATTTTTCTTTTTTAAGCTGATAGTTAAAGTTACACTTTGTCCAAGCTGGAGGTATGACACTCCCTGACTTCAGACTATACTACAAAGCTACAGTCATCAAAATGGCATGGTACTGGCATTAAAAACAGACACATAGATCAATGGATGTGTGACCCAGAAATAAACCCAAACACCTATGGTCAATTAATCTACAACAAAGGAGGCAAGAATATACAGGGAAAAAACAGTCTCTTCGATAAGTGGTGCAGGGAAAACTGGACAGCTACATATAAAAGAATCAGATTAGAACATTTCCTCACACTATATATAAAAATAAACTCACAAAGGATTAAAGACCTAAATGTAAAATCTGAAACCTCAAAACTCCTAGAAGAGAACATACACAGAGCACGCTGCCATAAAACATAGCAATATTTTTAAAAAATCTGCCTCCTAAGGCAAAAGAAGTAAAAGCAAAAATAAGCAAAATTTGACCCAGTTAAACTTAAAAGCATTTGCACAGCAAGGGAAAACACTGACAAAATGAAAAGACAATGGGAGAAAATATTTGCAAATGCTATGACCAACAAGGTCATAATATCCAAAATATATCAACAGCTTATATAACTCAGTATCAAAAAAACAAACAACCCAATGAAAAAAATGGGCAGAAGTCCTGAAAAGACATTTCTCTGAAGAAGACATACAGATGGCCAACAGGCACATGAAAAGATGCTCAACATCACTAATTATCAGAGAAATGCAAATCAAAACTACAATGAGGTATCCCTCACACTAGTCAGAATGGCCATTATAAAAAAAATCTAGAAACAATAAATGCTGAAAAGGGTGTGGTGAAAAGGGAACCCTCCTTCACTGTTGGTGGGAATGTAAATGGATACAACCACTATGGAAAACAGTACAGAGGTTCCTTAAAAAACTAAAAATAGAACAACCGTATGACCCAGCAATCCCACTCCTGTGCATATACCCTGAGAAAACTATAAGTCAAAGAGATACATGTACCACAATATTCACTGAAGCACTATTTACAATAGCCAGGACATGGAACCAACCTAAATGTCCATCGACAGATGAATGGATAAAGAAGATGTGGCACATATATACAATGGAATATTACTCAGCCATAAAAAGTAATGAAATTGAGTTATTTGTAGTGAGGTGGATGGACCTAGAGTTTGTTATACAGAGTGAAGTAAGTCAGAAAGAGAAAAACAAATACTGTATGCTAATACATATATATGGAATCTAAAAAAAAAAATGGTACTGATGAACCTAGTTACAGGGCAGGAATAAAGAGGTAGACATAGAAAATGGACTTGAGAACACGGGGTGAGAGGGCAAAGCTGGGGCGAAGTGAGAGTAGCGTCGACTTATATACACACTACTGAATGTAAAGTAGTTGGCTGGTGGGAAGCAGCAGCATAGCACAGGGAGATCAGCTCAGTGCTTTGTGATGACCTAGAGGAGTGGGATAGGGAGGATGGTAGGGTGGCTCAAGAGGGAGGGGATATTAGGACATGTGTATGCATATGGCTGACTCGCTTTGTTGTGCAATAGAAATTAACACAGTATTGTGAAGCAATTATACTCCAATAAAGATCTATTAAAAAAAGTCTACAAATAATAAATGTTGGTGAGGATATGGAGAAAAGGGATCTCTCATACACTGTTGGTAGGAATGTAAATTGGTACAACCACTATGGAAAACACTATGGAGATTCCTCAAAAAACTAAAAATAGAACTATCATATGATCCAACAATCCCACTTCTGGGTATAAACCTAGAAAATATGGAAACACTAATTTGAAAAGATACATGCACCACATTGTTCATAGCAGCACTATTTATAATTGTCAAGATAAGGAAGCAACCCAAGTGTCTATCAACAAATGAATGGATAAAGATGTGGTACATACATACAGTGGAATACTACTCTGTCATAAAAAGAATGAAATTCTGCCATTTGAAGCAGAATGGACCTAGAGATTATTATGCTTAGTGAAATGTCAGAGAAAGACAAATACTATATGATATCACTTATATGTGGAATCTACAAAATAAAACAAATGAATGAATATAACAAAACAAAAACGAACTCACAGATACAGAAAACAAACTAGTGGTTACCATTGTGAGAGGGAAGAGGGGGACGGGGAAGACAGCAGAAGGGTTTAAGAGATACAGCCTACTGTGTGTAAAATAGATAAGCAACAAGGATATATTGTACAACACAGGGAATTATAACTATTACCTTGTAATCACTTTTAATGGAGTATAATCTGTAAAAATACTGAGTCACTATGTTGTACACCTGAAACTACTATAATATTGTAAATCAACTATACTTCAAATACGTACATACATATATACATACATAACAAGTAAGTTACACTTTGTCCAAAACTGGAAAAGAAAAAAATCTGCAAATGCTCTTTGCTTCCTTGGAATTGTAGATTCAGATGTTGGAAAATGAATGACCAAAAAGCATTTCAGAGGCTTAAACTTTTCTAAAAAACTATGATGGGGAGGTAGAAAGGCTTGTTTGCCTCTTGGGGAAGCAGAGACAATCCAAGGCTTTGGTCCTGGGATTTTCTGAGCGCACGAAAACTCTCGGGCAGGCATTCAAATGCTGCTTCTTCACCTCCTTTCCGTAGGTCACACTCAGTTATAATTCTGCCAGCAGGTTAGGGACTGGAGGAAGCCACTTGTTACCAGGCAATTGTCTAATACAGAGGTGTTTGCCCTTCCTGGAATAAAGTGATGATATTTGTGTGAAAAAGGAAACACCAGGCACAATGATCTCTTGTTTGCTATCCATCTCTGGCAGGTTTTAGATTTAGTTTCAGCAAGAAAAGAAAAGGAAAAACATTCCTTACACAAACAAGTCCCCAGCCCACCAAACTGGAGGTCGCTAGCTGATATCAGTACATTTATCTTCTTGGCAAATTGCTGAGTGAGGGGTTGCATTTAAGTAGTTCATGAGGAGCTGGACTCTCCTCCATCATTTTGTCCTAACGCTGCAGCGGCCTCGTGGGTGTTGGACTCCCCTCCACAAGCATTTGCTGTATTTCGCGTGACAGCCCCTCATTTTCTTTGGGGAGCTCTCATTTCTCATCCTCTCACAGCTGGCTTGGTTTTTCTCCATGGTCCAGCCATGGTGATGGGCAGGGGGCCCAACGAGGGCCTATCCAGGGCTTTTGCATGAGCCCCCGACCTGCGGTGGCTACCCTACTATGGCGGGGTGCCTGCAAAGGAGCCAGCCGAGGGGGAGGACAGACAGCTGAGAGCCGGGAGGCCGGTCACATGTGAACCTTGAACCCTGAAGCCAACTCCACGCCTGACTTCTCACTTACGTGAAATAACAAACTCCCTTTTCTTTCTTCTCCCAGCTTGTGTTGGGCTTCCTCAGACTTATATCAGAAAAAGTCTTCTCATATCATTTTGCTGTTTTACTCCACATTCTGGCAGTTTTAATTCCTCCTTACAATTAACCACACGGCTTTATCTCACTGTTTCACCTTGGGATTGTGGGGAGAGGGTTTTTTTAAATAACTTTTTTTTTTTAAGATACAACAAAATAAAACAGTTCTGAAATATTCAGTTTGATGATTCTTGACAAATGTATGCAACTGTGTAATAACTGTCCCAAACAAAATACTTTTCCCATGTCACCTGAAAGTTCTCTCATTCTCTTTCTGGTCAATCTCCACACCCTATATGAAGAAACCATGCTCTGATTTCTGTAACTAGAGAGTAGCTTTGCCTCTTCTAGAACTTTATATAAGAGGAATCATACAAGATGTGTTCTTCTGTGTCTGCTTTTTCACTCAAAATAATGTTTTTGAGATTCACTAATACCATTGCCTGAATCACTTGTTCTTTCCTCTTTATTGCTGAGTCATGTTCTGTAGTTTCGATGGGTAGTTTGTCTATTGTTTTTCCCGTTGGACATTTGCATTGTTTCAGAGATTAGATGTTTTTTCAAATTCATGTCACACAAAACTCAGGAGCCCAGTGTGAACCCCAGAATATCACAGACATGAAAACTCACCCGCCATGAGTTTTCTCAGCTAGGTGCTCATCAGAGAGGGTGGACAGGAGAAATAAAGGAATTGTGAAGACAACGGCCTTCTCTGCCCGAAACAGGCAGACAGAATTCATCTGTTCAACACACACTTATTAAATGCCCATTGTGCGCCAGGCATTCTTTTTTTTTTAATTGAAATATAGTTGATTTACAACGTTGTGTTAATTTCTGGTGTACATATTCTTTTCCATTATAGCTTATTACAGGATATTGAATATAGTTCCCTGTGCTATCCAGTAGGTCCTTGTTGTTTATCTATTTTATTTATAGTAGTGTGTATCTCCAAACTCCTAATTTATCCCTCCCTGACCCCTTTTCCCTTTTGATAACCATAAGTTTGTTTTCTGTGTCTGTGAGTCTGTTTTATGTTTTGAAAATAAATTAATTTGCCTCATTATTTTAGATTCCACATATAAGCGATATCATATGATATTTGTCTTTGTCGGACACTATCTTTTCTTTTTAACATCTTTATTGGAGTACAATTGCTTTACAATGGTGTGTTAGTTTCTGCTTTATAACGAAGTGAATCAGCTATACATATACATATATCCCCATATCTCCTCCCTCTCGCGTGTCGGACACTCTTGACGGCAGTAATACAGCAGAATCCCGGCCGTCACGGAGCTCACGTTCTAGAGGGAGCTTTCATTATGCACAGCTGCCTGCACACACTTGAACAAGATCATTTTGGCTTATGAAAGTGTCCTGGGGAAAACGAAGCCAGTTGATGCTGACGGCGTGCAGGAGGGCTGGGTCCTGTTTTTATCTGGGGTCCGGGATGGGACAGGCCCCCAGGGGTGGTGATGTTGGGGTGAGGGCGGGTCCACCAGTCACCCTGCGCAGAGCCAGGATCAGCTTCCATCCAAGGTGACAGCAAGTGTAAAACCATGAGGCGGGAACATCCAAGGGAAAGAGAACCAACGGGACCAAGCGGGACGGCGGAGGGATTGGGGGTGGAGAAGAGGTCTGGGCAGTTAGAGCAGGCCAGACGGGCAGGACTTTGCAGGCCCTCGTGTGATGATGCCTGCTTAGAAGCTGGTCATGAGCAGAAGGACAACGTCTGGGATGTGCGGCCCACTTGGTGGGCCCCTCCCCTTCTCCTCCTCCCTCCTGGGGCATCCATCTTCACAGGCCCATTTGGGGTGAACAGGAGATGCTGGTGCGCCTTGTACCGACACCGCCACCAGGCACTCAGCTTCTCTCCAGCTCGGTTCTGTTTGTTCCTGCTCACCTCTGACTGAGCACCCAGGAAAACTGCCCTTTGCCTGGACTTGAGGGTCAGACTTGGAAAAACTATGCAAGCTCGGTTCTGTGCAGGTCAGCACTGTGTGGCCCCAAGAGTGAGGGCCCCCTAAATCTTGTGTCCTAGGTGCCTCCCCCAGGCCAATTTCCTCTTTGCCGCCCCACACTGGGACTTCACCCAGGACTCATCCTCTGCTCTGAATCACACTGGGTCATGTTCAGAGAGCTGGTGATTTTGCTAGAGAAGAAGTATCCTTTGAAAATTTAGCTTCTTATAGCATCTTACTTACAGCATCCTCTCCAGGGCTCCTCACGGAGCTTCTCTTTGGTGTTTTTGCTCTAAAGGAGTCTGGATCATTCCTAACTCCAAGCCACCCAAGAACAGCTGGTAATTTTTGTCTTTTCTATTTCTTGGGAGCAAAAGGCCATCGTTTACCTCCTTCTTCTAACTTTTGATCTTTAGATGGGCCTTATCTCTGCTCCTGGGGCAGGGCTTTCACATACATAACATCCATGCCCTATAATATTTATCATTTGCAACTGTTGGCTAGCACTCCAGAGGCGGCTTGGTAATTGAGAGAAATGAGATTCTTGTATAAATTGACAATAAACTGAAGAAGGACCTTGACTCCCCCTTTTATTTTTTTGTAGAAAAGTAGTAATTAATATCTTGGGCTTCACAAGAAGATGATCTGGATTAAAACCTTGGCTCTGCCCTTAGATAGCTGTGTGATTATTTGCAAGTGGTGTAGCTCCCGTGAGCCTCAGGATGGCAAAGGGATCAAGAACAGGAAGCGAAGAGCCAGGCTGCCTGTTTCGAATCCTGGCTCTAGCATTTACTAGCTGTGCACGTTTAGGTGAGTTACTTGGCCTCTCTCTACCTCAGCCCCTGCATCTGTACAAAGGGGATAATAGTAATCTCTACCTCATAAAGAGACTATGTGGATTAAATGAGATAGTGTAAAAAAAAAAACAGTTACCGTATCTCACACATATTAGATGCTTTATGAATTTTAGCTATGAGTATTTTGAAGTCTTATTTCTATGGACTAGTTAAGGTAAGGTATTGATGGCCTGATAGCTGCTAGCATGGAAGTGGCCTAAAGGGAACACTCAAAATGAGGAGGTTTCCATTATCCAAGGTATCACCTCTAAATAGCAGCAGAGTCCTTGCTGACTTGATTAGTTAATCAGTGCCGGCAAAACAGCTGAATCATAGCCCCAATTCCTCCCAGTGGAAACTCACATGGTCATTGCGCTCACTTTCTATTTTTGAACTATACCTTCATGGGTGGAATTTTTGGTGAGGAAGTGAGGGAAAACCTGGGCTACCTAATTCAGAAACCTTGTGTGCCATCACATCAATTTGGCGAAAAGATTTTTTTATCAAAATCAACTGATTGGAGGTGGGAAAGGAATAAGGGCCATTTAATCTCATTTCTAGTAAGAATAAAGAGGTGAAAAGGAATGAATAAGCCAAATCAACCTATTATCTTAATCAAGTAAGCCAGAGCAAACCAACTCCTGAGTCACCTTCCTGGCCAACTTTTTTATTGACTTGAAATAACAAAGGATGAAAGCCTGAAATGACCTAGATGGCTTTTCTCACAGAGCTGCCCACGGATAAAGCTATCCTGGAATTCCCCCAGAGGTGAGGACTGTTTACCTAAGTCAATATTCCGAAAATAGATTTTTTTTTAAGTTAGGGGAAGAAGTTAAAGTCAAAGAAAAATTTCCTGTCAGTCACAGATTTAAGAATTCCTTTTTTTAATGATTGCTTTACTAACTTTGCACAAAACTGATTCTCTGTTTCTTTAGTACATGCTTCTTGGAGACATCAGTGCTTGAGAGGAAGTTTTAACAAATAAAGGCAACAAGGTAAAGCCAAGAAAGAGTTGTCTCTGGGTCAATTCAAAACCAGAGTAGATTTGTGTATTTTTAAATTTTGAGCAATGTACTTCAGGTAGGAATGATGAGACCAACATCCCTTGAACAATCACTCTCCTTCCAAGGACCCACTCTTGCTAAGCCCACCACCAGAGGTGACCACTGTTGCAGATTTGTTGTTTTCTACCCGTGTACATAACCTAGCAACCCTGCATGGACATACGCACACAGGCACACACACACGCGCACACACACACATGTGCACACATACTGGGGCACAGACAGGAACGTTTGTCAAAGCATGGGCTGCGATCATGAAATTTTAGAACAGTTTGAATATCCATCTCCAGGAGAATGAACCGACACATTGTGCAGTATTCGTGCCCTCGGACTATGATGAAGCAACTAAAATAAGAGCATATATATCCAAACTGAAAAAAAGTCTCAGATACATAATATTGAGCGAGCAGAGCAAGCTGCAGGAGGGGAGCCATAGAGAACGATGCTGTCTTTCTATCAGGCTTCGTGCAGTGTCTCAGAGTTAGGTGGGCAAGACTGGAGCCTCTTTCCTCAAGTTTGCAGTTTGCCCTACTGCCCCAGGCTAAGGTCTAGACTAATAGGTCATGTGGATGGCTGGAGCCATCCTTTCTCCGTCTGTCTATCTGTCTATCTGATATCTGTCGTCCATCTAGAAGCCCTGAGATTTGTCTTGTTTGAGTCTCATCAACGTAATTCACTTTCTTTTAACTTATAACATTGGTTTCTCCTTCACAGAACACAACACTGGCAAAGAAAAACTGGTATCCTAGGTATTGTTCTGTTAACAACCACGGCCGCTTATTAACCTGACTGTGTTCTCTTGTGAGACTGAGTGCTCTCTTGGGTTGAAACGGATTTGAGAGCAAGTAGTTGATTTGGGAGGGGATCCCAGGAAACACTGGGGGAAGTGAAGAAGGGAGACAGAGAGGGGACGGTAGCCCATATGGGGTTCATGACCAAGCAGGTAAGCACGACATTCCCATTCCCGTCATTCTACTCCCAAGGCGAGGGAGCTGGGCTCCTTATCCAGCACCTCCCTGTCTGGTATTGCTGAGGGCTGCTTCTGAGAGCACGAACTCTCCTGTGTTAGTGCTGTGCACGGACCAAGCATGCTCCCACAATGAAAAAAAGCCTTCGGACAGAGAGTCACAGTTTTTGGTCGTACGTGGCCTTTAGGCAGAGGTGAGTGCCAAGGGTTTGGGTGGAACACCAAGAATCTCTACTCATTCCTGAACCTTGACCTTGAGGGCATTGTGATAAGTGAAATGTAAGTCAGACAGAAAAAGACAAATATTGTATGATCTCTCTTATATGGAGAACCTAAAGAAAGAAAGAAAGAACCCCCAAAAAACCAAACTCATGGAAAAAGAGATCAGATTTGTGGTTACCAGAGGTGGGACATGGGAGGAGGAAGAATTGGATCAAAGTGGTCAAAAGGTACAAACTCCCAGTTATAAGATAAATAAATATTAGGGATGTAATGTACAACATGACAGCTATAGTTATATAGTTATGACACTGCTGTAGGATATATTAGAAAGTTATGAGAGTAGATTCTAAGAGTTCTCATCACAAAGGGAAAATTTTTTTTTCATCCTTTTTCGTATCTGTATGAGACGATGAATGTTAAGTAAACTTACTGTGGTAGTTACTTCACCATTTAAATCAAATCTTTATGCTGAACACCTTAAACTTATGTGCTATGTGTCAATTATATCTCAATAAAACTGGAAAAAACTCTGAAGAAAAGAATCTCTGTTCAGCTTCTTGAGTGAATATCATCGGGGAAGTTTTACGTCTGCCAATATTTTCTAATCAATTTTAACTTATCCTGTGGTATAGCAGATCCAGTTAAATACAAGTTGCTGTTTGCTAGGATTTCACTGTCCAAAGCAAGAGACATATAAACCATATAAACATTGCATTGAATGCCACACTTTAAAAAAAATTCCTTTGTGTCAGGACACTGAACATACGTCCGGGGGTCAGGGCTTCTAGAAGGTGGGACTTCTCATTAGAGACTCACCTAACGTAGGTCCTGCAGCTTGAGAATTGTTAACCTGGGAGGAAAGCTAGTGTTCCCAAGGGCCTCACGAGGTCTGCACGTATCGGTAGGATCACTGTGAATCTGTGTCTGGGGTTTGGTGATGCAGGTCCAGAAGCTCAGGGTTACAATGTCTGCTTGTGGTTTTCAAGCTCTGGGTGACTAACATGGGCCAAGCAAGCCAATTTGTAAAAGACTTTATCAAGTCAGGCAGAGTAAGAGCCATGGGGATGGGCAGTTCTCAAACAACACTTCCCGCCTTCCAGAAGTTTCCACTAGAGTATGATTGACACCTCTACTCTTCCTCTCCTGGGAGTCCTCGGTCAACACTGGCAATGTCTTACAACCAAATCTGCCTTCTGATTAATCAATCATCCAAGTCACCTTTCCTTTGTCATCTGAAAAGTATAATGTAATTAAATCTGCTGCAACCGTCTCATTTTAGCAATTCCTTCCTGAGATTACACCTGGGTCTCTTAGCAGAGACTGGGAAAGCCCACTAGCCTTGCAACCAATGCATTTATTCCCTGTCTCCTGGTGTTACTGAACCAAACTTGGGTCCACTCACTCACTCGCAGTAAAGCCAATCTACCGACACTGGATTGTGGTGAAGGAAAGTGCAGTGTTTATTGTAAGGTACCTTACGAGGAGTCTGGGATACCTAGTGCTCTAAACACACGAACTCCCTGATGGGTGTCGGCATAGCATTTTTAGAGGCCAGGTGAGGGAGGGGTGTCCCAGGGTCTGTGATCAGCTTGTATACAATTCTCTGATTGGTTGATGGTGAGGTCACAGGGGTTAACATGATCAATCCTTAGGCTCCAGTAGGCTTGGGGACTATGTACTCTTGGTTATCAAGTAGTTAACGTCTTTCATTGGGTGGTGGTTTTAGCACCTGTAAAGCAGCTCAGAAATGTGCATCAGATACCATTACCTGGGTACTTCAGCGAGGAGCTAAAGCAGAAGATGGGGGGAGGGGTCTGTCCCTGGAAGGCCCAATAAGGTCCTGTTCCTTTACATCAGGGCAGCCTCCTTCTCAGACTCCAAAGTCCAGTGGTCTATCTGGTGGGGGATTTTGAAGGATGGTCATAAAAGGACAGTCACGTGAATGGCCAGGCTGAAATACGAGCTCCTTCAATGTGGATAAAGGACTTCAGGGTAGGCAGGATAGCAGGCACTCCTTAGCGAAGGGGAAAGATTCCTTT
This sequence comes from Globicephala melas, assembly GCF_963455315.2. Lineage (NCBI taxonomy): Eukaryota > Metazoa > Chordata > Mammalia > Artiodactyla > Delphinidae > Globicephala > Globicephala melas. The sequence continues at coordinate 41,183,203 of NC_083328.1, read as the reverse complement.
GTTTCAAGTCCCCGGGGTTAGGAACACCGCCTAACAGACAGAAGTTCCTGATAGATCCTTCGAAAGTCTCCCTTTGTCCATTTTCAAGGTTGATTTTTTACAAAATACCTTCTTCGGCAGATTGATTAATGGCCATAATTCTTAATCCCTCTCTCTATCCATTCGTTCCCAAGACACTCCTCCCCTGACTCTCAGCTCAGCCACAGGAGTTGCTTTGGCCAATAGGATAATAGCAAATATATCACAATTAGAGGCTTATAACTGCTGTGCAATGAGGCTTGCTCACATCTGCCCTTTGTCATTATCATGAGAAGGACATGCCCAGGCTGGTCCACTGGGCTCTGGACGAGGTTGAGAAAAATATGGACCAGAGCCAGGATACCCTAGTCATTCCAACCAAGGCCACCCTGGATCAACCAATAGGTAGTGAACTCCCAGACATGGAAGGAGTCCCAGCCAAGAAGAGCCAAGTCCAACCCAGATCAGATGAACCCCATAGACTCTTGAGCTGAACAAATACTTAACTGGTGTATGCCACTGACTCTTGTGGTTGGTCGCCATACAACATTTTAGTGGCAGAGCTAATTGATACGCCCTCTTCCCAACTCTTCTGGAAATTTCATCTATGTTCTCGTCTGCTTACCTGCTGCAAGTAACTAGTTACAAACCCAGCACATTTTTAAGTGATTCCTATAATACTGGATGAATCAAAAGTCAATTTCTCAGGTCAATTTCTGTTGCCCTGCCTGTTTCAGGTGTGCCCCATGCTTTTCCTATGAGTATTCTACTATTTACTCTGTAAATACCCTAATATCCTCTATGGAGACAAACTCTGGGTTTCTCTCCTTGCTGCCAGCAGCCAAATTCTTGAAGCTGCTTCTTTTGTCTGCCTCTACCTCTGGATGACCTTTTGTCCTCCCTTCTTGCCACTGACATTCCTGCTCTTTGATGGGTAAAGCAATCCCTGTCAAGCCAGTCACTTTCTGGGAACAAAAATCTAAATTATTATGTGGATACCAGGCTAGTCTGAGGTCATAGGGACGAGCCATGGAGAGAGTCATAGGCTCAAAGAATTTGAGCACCAGGAAGATGCTGGAGATAAGCCATCAGAGATAGTGTCTGGCTTTGTCCAGCTGAGGAAACGAGTCTTTGAGACTTGTTAGTTCCAGATCCTTGGGGCTGCAAGCAGATAACCTCCTTGTTTACCACTCTGTAACAAACAATCTCCAAACTCAGTGGCTGAATGCATTTTGTTTATTTTTTCGGAATCCTGAAATTTGAGTTAGGCTTGGCTGGGACAGTTCGCCTCAGCTCTGATGGAGAAAAATGTCATTTGGTACCTTTTGGATACATTACGTAAGCCAAAATTTTTAGTCTCTGAGGTGTTACTTTGTTGTTTTTATGATTATAAATGAGTTGTTAATCTCATTTATAATAACCTGAATTATTAATTTAGCTTTGCAAAGACCCATAAACCATTCTTGGGTTTGGTCTTAACGTAACCAGTAAAATATACCCAGGACAAACTGCTGGGTCACATTATTTAGGTCCATGAGCCTTTGGCCAGCATTCTTAACCCAGCATCATTTAAGGTCCAAAAAGATGCAGCTATTTCACCTGGTGTGATGGGGATATCAGTGAAAATACCCCTCCTTGCCAAGGGGTGCACACAACAAAAGCGGGGTATAAAAGATTCTGGGACACTGCTTCGACCTATTTTGATGGTGTCCAGTGTAAACCATGGAAAGCCATGGAAAACCATAGCTGTGTAAAGCCCTCCTATTAAACACGTTTAGAAATAAAATGTGCACACAAATGGACAATCTTAGTAAGCAGGAATTTCGTCGTTTGTATTTTCTGGGAGTGGGAGAGAAGGGAGAAACAAAATAATCTTTATTGAACGTTTTGGTACGAGGCATTGTCCTCGTTCTTTTTATGCTGATTTACTCCTTAGAATAAATAGCCCAATGTAAGTTTGTCTCCATTTTCTAGATGAGGAAAACTGAGGCTTGGAGAATTAAGTCACCCACTTAAGATCGCACAGCAAGTAAGCGGGGAAAACTGGGAGTCAGAGCATTTGCCTTTGCTGTCATCTCATCCTGCCTTCCACAGATCCGGAAGAAGTTCACTTGTCTCTTCTCACTTTGGCATCGCCACCCTTTACTTTCATTTGGTCCTGCTGTTTTTACAAGGCTACGAGAACACACACATTTCTGCAATCCCAAGAGTATGCTGAATACTATCGCAGCACAAATAGCAACCATACAGAACCAAACTGCTTCTGGTGTTCTTCACACAGCCCTTTGCATCTTACCTCCTAGCCTTGCCTGGGGTGTGTTCAGCTTCTTTCCCAGTTCAGGTGTCACCTCCTCCAGGAAGCCTTCTCTGAGCCCTCCACTCATGGCCACTCCCCAGTCCTTCCCGCCATCTCCCATAATGCCTTTCATGTATCAATGCTGTGAATTACTACTATCTAGTTAGGTGTCTGTCTCTTCCATTAGACTGTGACTTCTCAGGGAGTTGAGGCTGCGTCCTCATTATCTTTGTAACTCCCAGAGCTGCATCAGTATCTGTTTTCCTAGTTACTTTCTAAGCCTGGTTTTCCAACCTCCCTTTGATTTTGACAGCCAACATTCTTCGAATGAATTTTCTTTTGCTTAAACAGCCTGTCAATTTCTGTTGCTTGAAACTAAGAATCCCATCTGAAATACCAGGTAAAAATAGTCTCAGTTTAAGACATAGGTTTATATGTATATTAGGAAAAGGATTTGTATTCTTGTATTGTTTTTCCCAAGGATGGTTATGCTCTCCAATAATTATTTTGAGATTCAGTTTTTCCCAGAAAATTTCAAAAACTTGCAAGTAAAACAAACTGTATGATGATGTTCTCCATTTTGAATGCATAATTTTTGTTGACATTTCATAATCTGCATTCATTTTTAGAAAATCTAACACTCAGTTCAAAATTAAGGTGTATATCTGATCTAATATTAAACCGAATGGTGGTACTTTGTATATTGGGGGCAGATGTGAGGTAATGAACAAATTTTTGCAGACTTCTTACCTTATGTAACTCTGTCTCTCCAGCCTCTGTACATCACCTTTTATTCAAGTTTTATTTACTGTTTAGATAGTTTCCATGATTCTTGATTTTTTTTTATCATTATCATGCGAAGATATGTTTTTTTTACTTATAGATGTTCTCATGTGCTTACATCTGTGCTTATTTTTTCTAATGTTGATGTATATCCATGATTTAATACTGAAATGTTATTACTGTTTTGATGATAAAAAAAAATGAAAATATATCCCAAGCAGATGACATCGTGGTTGAGATGCACAGCTGTGAAAACATCTGCTTGAGTACATTGAGAAAAACGATTCTGTTTCTTTCCCTTCGGGCATTACTTCGTTATCAGGAAGCCATCAGACATATCAAAATGAGTAGAACATTTTCAAAAACTTTTTCTAAGTCTTTTCTGAATTGAAATTCTCATATAAAATGATTTATAGTCAAGTTTAAAGTTAAGTATTAAATCTCCTTGCTTGACAGATATTTGGAAAGAAAAGAAACTAATGGGAAATATTTTTGGAGGAGAAAATAATATATATTTTTAGGGTAACAGTAATACATCATCTGGAAAACAGAGACCTTAGGTTTCTCGTTTCTTAAGGACTGGGTTTTGCATTTCATTCTTATGAAGTGTCGTCATCTCTTCTTTTCTGGGAATTTTAGGTAGGAGTAGAGTCTCAGGAGCACAAGATACATGTTGAATATCTTAAGTCAATGTTTCAGGGTGAAAGCTGATACAAGAAAAAAACCCTGAATTTATTAGGTTGTAGCTTTTTGTAAGGAAATAAGCATGCAAAGTGTCCGATGATCAGTAAAACAGACAACCTGGGGTTGATGTTTGCAGCAATAACATTCAAATGAAGATCCACAGTATGTCTGACCCACTAAAACATCTTACGCTGGAGGATAGGCACAACGAACATAACTGACAGGAATATTTGAGGCTGAAAGTTGATTTTTTCCAGATATTAAAATTAACATAATATTCATGACTATCAGGATTAACACGCAGGCATGAGGTATTTTAGTCAATCTAAAAAAACTTCTTCCAATCTGAAAAATTCTGATGCATGAAATATTTGGAAATAAAATACATTAATGTGTAGGTTACCTGGAAACCACAGAGCTGGCAGATCTAAGTATTTGGAATGATTCCAACTGTGGAAGTTAAGAAGACGAACAAATTGTCTCTGATAGCAATGACTGAGTTTTGGGGCAAGATGTGGTCAACATTAGATGGGGGAAGCCTACGAGGTATTTCTCCTTTGTTGCTAGTAGGAACACCAATGAAGGAAGAGATGCAGGGGGCCAGAGTGGTGGTGGGAGATAAATGATGGTTTCATAAACAATGAACAGTCTGTTTAAGGAGATGTGGAATATAGTCAATAATATTGGAATAACTGTGTCTGATGACAATCTAGATGGTGACTAGATTATTATGGTGATCATTTCGTAATGCATAAAGATATTGAATCACTATGTTGTACACCTGAAACTAATAGAATATTGTGTGTCAATTATAACGCAATAAAAAGTAAGATGGGGTAAACTGAGGTATATTTTAGAAAGATTTCCGAGAAAAGAAGGGTAGAATTTTTTTAAAATAAATTTTATGTATTTATGGCTGAGTTGGGTCTTTGTTGCTGCACGTGGGCTTTCTCTAGTTGCGGTGAGCAGGGGCCACTCTTTGTTGCGGTGCGTGGGCTTCTCATTGCGGTGGCTTCTCTTGTTGCGGAGCATGGGCTCTAGGTGTGCAGGCTTCAGTAGTTGTGGCACGTGGGCTCAGTAGTTGCGGCACACGGGCTTAGCTGCTCCATGGCATGTGGGATTGTCCCGGACCATGGCTCGAACCCGTATCCCCTACATTGGCAGGTGGATTCTTAACCACTGCACCACCAGGGAAGCCCAAGAAGGTTAGAATTTTAAAATATGGGTGCACGGTATGTTAATTAAATCAAACCCATTGTACTGAACAATATTCTCTAATTATGCTGACTGAGATATTAACGAATGAATGAATGAATGAAGTAAAATGAGAACATAGGACATTTTCTCATTACTTCTTATGGTGGCACAGCTCTGCATAGCACTGCCTTATGTGGATGGGCTGGGTTCAGTCAGCTACTCTCCGGTGTGCGCGTATGTGCAGAAATTTATTTTCACACAGTTCTGGAGTCCAGAAGTCTGAAATCAAAGTCAAGGTTAGGCTCCCTCTGGAAAACCCCTAGGGAGACTCCTTCCTGGCTCCTTCCAGCTTCTGGTGACTGCAGGGGTCACTTGGCTGTGGTCACCTGACTCCAATCTCTGCCTCTGTTTTCACCTTCTTCTTTCTTTGTGTGCCTTCTCTTCTGTGTCTTATAAGGACACTCATTAGATTTAGGGCCCAGCCAGATAATCCAAGATGATTTCACCTTGAGATCCTTGACTTGACTACATCTGCAAAGATCCTTTTTCCAAAAAAAGTCACTATCACACATTCTGGGGATTAGGACATGGACATATCTGTTCACCCTGCTATACTGGTTATTATAAATAATGCTAAAGGAATAACCGTCCACATGTGGTTTTATATATTTGTGGAGGTATATCTTCAGAGTAGATTCGTAGAAATAGGATTTGTGTCAAAGAGCAAGTTTCTGTAATTTGGCTAAATTCTCCCCCTTAGGAGTTGTACTATTTTACACTCCTATTAGCTGTGTTTCTCTACAGCTTTGTTACCAGAGTGTGTTGTCAAATCATGTTTTTGTTTTTGCTTTTTTTTTGAAAACCCAAATAGCATTTCAGGGTAGTCTTAGTTTACATTGTAAATTTTTAACTCTTGATTTCATTATCTGTATTTATTGATGACAGCAGGACACTTTTTCAACAGTACTCAAGAGTCTACAAAATACTTGGCACTCTGAACCTCCAGGGATAAAAATCGATTGCAAAGCAGGTGATGTTCTCAAGAAGTTCAAAGTCTAGCAGGAATGATTTTGTGGAGCAACAGAGAATAAGAAGTGTTTTTATTTATTTTTATTTCACATGGAATATATATACATGGTGGGTGGGTGAAAAACCTCAAAATAATAACTTATGTTTCTTGATTATTTTAGAGAAGACCTGGAGTTCTACATTTTCATCAGTGAGTAAAGGCTAGATACGATGGATGAGATGAACCTGTATGCATGAATGCCTATTTCTGTTACTACCAAGTTTTGACCATGTCATGTGTTCACTGAACACTGTTGTTTATCTCTTCATTTATCTAGCTGCTCTGCCTCTCAACTAAATTGGAAGCTTTGGAGGTAAGGAGGCTGCATCTTATACAGCTTTTTATCCCCAAGGTTTAAACTCATGCCTTGCACATAGCAGGTGCTCAACAAATGTTTGACTTTGATGATAGGTTGACCTGCGATAGATAAATTGAATTCCCTAAGACAAGTGCATCCTATTTTTTTTCCATCAATGCAATGAAAGTTATCTTCCCCTAAAAGAATGGTGCGGTGAATATTGCGACTTACTATGTGTAGCCAGGTACAGGCTAAATTTCTGCAACAAAGACACCCAGAATGCTTTGACTTAAGAGGGAAGGTTATTTCACTCTTGTGACAGTCTTGGAGGGTTTGTGGTCCTGATGGAGAGGTCATCCAGGAACCCAGGCTGGTAGGACAGTTCTGTCATCCTGAGTGTGGGGCTTCCATCTCTGGGTCTGAGATTCATCCATGCCATTGGGTTTATTGGTTGTCTATTCCTTTTTACTGCTGAGTAACATTCCTTTGTATGAATATATCCCAGTTCTATCAATGCTATTTGATAACTTGAAAAATAGAGGATCTAACAACCAAGAGATATTTTTTGCATGCCTGGATTAAATATGTAGGATTATTTTAGCTTTTTATCCCATTTTATTTAACGAACTTTTATTGAGTGCTTCGAGGTCAAATACAGTGCCCAGCGATGAGGCTAGAAGGCTGTGTAAATCGCTGGCTCTTCCCCCAAGTTACAGTTTAGCCGAATGAGGAAAAGACAGTTGTGCTGTCCCAATTTGATGGAGATCACGTGATTTTAAACAGCCAGCTTAAGTGTTTGCTAAAATGTTGTCAAAATTTGAAGCATCAAAGGATCCAGATGCCAATAAATAACCCTGCAGATCTCCAGACCATCTTCCATCTCAAAGTCTTGCCTCAGGTTACAGGCACCTGGCCTTAAAAAGCATCCCAGCCTGAGAGTAAGGTCCCTCAGGTTCTATTTCTGGTTCTGCTACTGTATTGCTAGGTGGCCTTGCACAACACAGAGAACATGCACTTCCTACAAAGCAGGAGGAAAGACGTTGAGGAACCTGCCAGTGAGGCACTCTCACATCCCAAGTGAAGACGGGTCCCAGGAACCAAGGGGAGTGGGGCTGGCCTCCTCTCCCAGAGACTAGGCATGCCCTTCCCTACTGCCAAAGCCATTCATTTTAGTGTGTAATTGGAGCTCCGATTTTGGTATGATCAACGGGATTTCCACTCGCTCCCTCACTCCCTGTTGTGAGTTTCTGTGGTTCACGTTGCACTAGAGGGAACTGGGTGGGCGCACAGGCCGGAGACTACAGATACAGAAGCCTTGGGCCTCCTGGGGTAGGGGGCGGGCGGATGCTGCCCAGTGACCGGGACCCTGGAAATGTGGTCTCAGGGTCTCGCCTCCTGGAGAACTACCTTTCCCAGGAGCACTTGCGGCCCACGGAGGGGCGGAGAGGGGGGCACGTGCTCAGAGCCGGCCCACTGACTCTCATCGCGCCGAAAGCGCGCCAGCCTGATTGGAGGGCTCTGTCGCGGTGCATCCCGGGACTTGGAGTACAGCGTGTGCGCGGGGCCCGCTTCTTTGTGATTCGCGGCGCCTCCTCGGAGCCCGGGCGCGCCCCCGCGAGGCGGGTCCAGACGACGCGCGCGTGCGCTGCGCCCAGGGGCCGGACGGCACCTCCCGTGGGGCGGGGCGATGGGTTTAGCGTCGACACCGCCTTCCTGCTCCGCCCCTCGCCGGCCAGGCCCGCCCCTCCTTCCTGGAGCCACAGCCGTAGCGGCGGCGGGCGGCGGCGGGCGGCCCGGGAGACACGCGCCGGCCTGACCCTATGCGGTGACTCGCGCGGCGCAGGCGCCTCCTGCCCCGCCGGCGGGGCCCGGGCTCCCCGCGGCGGGATGTTCTCCCGAAGGAGCCACGGGGATGTGAAGAAGTCCACGCAGAAGGTGCTGGACCCCAAGAAGGACGTGCTGACCCGCCTGAAGCACCTGCGGGCGCTGCTGGGTGAGGCGCGGCGCGGGCGGGGGTCGGGGCGGGATGCCGGGGCGGGGGGCGCAGACCCTCTGCCCGGGCCCCGGCGTTGTTCCCGGGAAGCGGGCAGCCTGGCCCGCGGGCTTGCCCGTCGCCCTCTAGTGTAAACTTACCCCAGATTCTCGCCGGGTGGCCTCGGGGCCGGGCGCGGCCGGGACGGTCCCCTCCCCAGCAAACCCTGGACGCCCGGGGGTCCTCTCACGCACACATCGAACTGTCATCTTCCCTCCCAGTTTTTAGTTTTTATTTTTAAGTCCGAGACCCTAAGTAGACTGAGACCCCAAGTGGTCCCAGCACGGACTTAATTGAACTGTCATCTCCTCCTCCCCCTCCACTTTAATTTTATTTTTACTTTTGAGTCCGATCCCCGAACAGACTGAGCCCCCAAGTGGCCCCGGGTTAAATTTAAGTGCCCTCTCTCTTCCCATGGGTCTGGCTGCTTCATTTTCTTTGTGTTCTTGGTGTGAAGGGGGCTCCTCGTGTCTGCTTGGAGGGAGGGGTGACTTTCCTGGGTTCAAGGAGGCTGCTTCTCCTTTATTGTCAGGATGACACTGATGGTTATGTGCCTTCTTCCGTTTTTATGAGCCCTCTGGGTGGAGATTCTGCAGAGCCCAGGTCGGCCTGCACTTGACCTGGGATGAAACTCACCCCTGTGGGTGTGAAGTGTTCCCAAGGCTTCCTCTCCCCTGCCACCTGTGATCTGTAGCTGGTTTGCTATGCTGTTTTGTTTTCTCTTCTTACCTCCTTAGTCTTAACTTGTGTTTAAGGTGGAAACACCTTTGCTGTCTATAGACAGGCTTGTCTTTGTGTTATTTGCGGGCTGAGAAAAAGATACTTTATGTTTCTTCTAGATGTCTTTTTTTTATTCTTAAAATGAGCAAAATCACCTGATTTAGGGCACAGAGTCTTAATGTGTCTGTCACTTGAGGAAATACGGTATAACAGAATTCATCATATAGGTGAGAATTTTAAATAAAGATCTTGTTCATGAGATTAAAATTTGCAGATGATTTCTATTTATACTCCGTGAAGTACCTCTAAGGAAAACAACAAATCCACACACCTGGTTTTGCCAGGTGAAGTTTTTTACATTCTCAGATTCCTTGAGATTCCGCCCGTCTGGGTCAGCTTGGAATGAAATGTAAATTAAGTACTGTTAGAGGGATTAGTTTTCAAGACTTTTGAAAGTGAAATTTGGTGTTCTTGGTAAACTGAACTTTCTACTTCCTGTACTAAAATACCAGGAGCACACAGGACGCATTGTGTGGGGTTCTCTTAGTAGTGACTGATTAACACCTCCTGCAGGGACATTTTTTGATAAAGGAGAGTAGAGTGGTATTTTAAAGCAGTTGATACTTGGGACTTTTTCTGTGGCGGAGAGCTTGAACTTTTGTTCTGTCCAAGTCTACAGGATTAAGTTGGCTACATTTTGCAAAGGCAGACGCAATTAAACCTAGATGTTCATTTTCTTAGAGACACACAGTACATTGTTACTGTTCTGAGAAAGTAGTTAGTTTTCAAGGCTCTGTGGTTTCAGTTGAAGATGTGTGTCTTATTTTGAGGAACTTTCTTTTGTCCTTTCATTGAGCCATCTGACCTCAGTTTTGCAGCGTGGAGAGGCTCTGTGATATTTCCTTATGTATGTTGGTTTTTGTTGATGCATCGCTGGTGGACTGGCCCAGTTTACTTCATTTATTACTGTAATCTTATCTGCAGGTACTAGATTTTTGTAAATGTGTCTGAGGAGTTCTAGTTCATAATGTTTCATGTAAACTTTCACTTACGACGGTGGTTGAAAGGCTTTAAAGAAAAATAGTACAGCAACGTACTAGTCCCACCACGTCGCATATCCTACTGGTTTGCTACTTTAAGGAAAAGTCTACTAGGAAAAAAGTCCTTTTCATCTGAAAAATAGGATTTAGCCAAGATCAAGAAACTATTTGAATTGGGGTTGACATATACACACTACTATATGTAGAATAGATAACTAATGAGGACCTACTGTATAGCACAGGGAACTCTACTCAATACTCCGGAATGACTTATATGGGAAAAGAATCTAAAAAAGAGGGGATATATGTATATGTATATGTATAACTGATTCATTTTGCTGTACAGCAGAAACTAACACAACATTGTAAATCAACCATACACAAATAAAAATTAAAAAGAAAAAGAAGAAGAGACCAGATTTGTGGTTACCAGAGGCAGGGTGTGGGGGGATGATTGGATGAAGTTAGTCAAAAGGTACACACTTCCAGTTATAAAATAAGTCCTAGGAATGTAATGTACAGCATGGTAACTGTAATTAACACTCCTGTATATTGCATATGGAAGTTGTTAAACGAGTAAATCCTAAGCATTCTCATCCCAAGGAAAAACATTTTTTTTCCTATTTCATTCGTTTTGTATCTATACGAGATGATGGATGTTCACTAGACTTTCTGTGATAATCATTTCATGGTGTATGTAAGTCAAATCATTATGCTGTGCACCTTAAACTTATACAGTGCTACATGTCAGTTATGTCTCCATAAAACTGGGAGAAAAAAAAGTATATTTGCAAAAAAAAAAAAAAAGAAACTATTTGAAGGAAATGAATAGAAATTATTATTGTATTTTTATTTGTATATTTTGATAATACTCTTGCTTTTCATATATTTTCCAGTGATAATAACGATGTTATTTTTTATTACATACAAAGTTAATAGCACTTGACCTGGATTTGTAGCCTGCAGCTGCATGAGTTTGGACCAATTACTCAGCCTTTGAATCTGTTTCTTTACTCTGTAAATGGGTATGGTGATGTCTGCCTCATAAAGGTTATTGGGAGTGTGATGTATAAGCCACTTCAGCTTGGAGTGGACATGTAACAGTTTCCTCTGTCATTACTGTTTTCCTGTCGTTAGTAGGATGGGACAAGCGTTTTGGTAGGTTGTCCCTTCTCCTTTCTTATTTTAATAATTGTGATGGATTTGCTCCCTCTTCATAAAAATTAGTCTGTATTTAAGACAGCTGGATGAGAAAGATACAGTTAGCTGTGAAAGGTAGAGTATTTCTTCATATCATGGTAATGACTCCAGTTAGAACTTGCTTAGCTACTTTGACCTGCCTATATATTGTAGATTGGCCTGGTATTATTAACTTTATTTTATTTAATTTTAATTTAATTTAATTTTATTTTTTTGTGGTATGCGGACCTCTCACTGTTGTGGCCTCTCCCATTGTGGAGCACAGGCTCAGCGGCCATGGCTCACGGGCCCAGCCGCTCTGCGGCATGTGAGATCTTCCCGGACCGGGGCACGAACCCGTGTCCCCTGCCTCAGCAGGCGGACTCTCAACCACTGTGCCACCAGGGAAGCCCTTAACTTTATTTTAAAGGGGGAGGGGAAACTGAGACACAGGCAGGGCTTACTGGGGGCCAAGCCATGCACTCAACGTTGTGTATGTATTATGTAATTTAGAGGAAGAACAAAGAGCTGATAGGTCCCCTGACTCCCAGGTCTCCTTACATTGTTGAAATCATCCTTGGGAAAATAAATAAGTAAACAAAACAAAACTAAAAAAACATTCTGTAAACTGCTGTCTTGCTGCAGCAAAGATTCCATGTCTAATTACAAGTTGAGTGCCTACTGTGAGTCCCAAAATAGGATTTAGAAATGGTATTGATGTGGCAGGAAGAAGAGATGTAAAATACCAGTAAGCACGTAGTGTGCTATGTAATTAGATAGTGGCTTATATACGGTGGACTCCATTATAGGATTTCTAGGGGCAGAAAAGATCATTAAGAACAAAGATAGGGGCATCTTGAAGGAGACCCTGAAGAATGGTTAGACTTGTTCTGTCCAATAGAAATAGATGTCAGCCACAGGTGTGATTAAAAATGCTCTGGTAGCCACATCTAAAAAAGTAAAAAGAAACAGGTGAAATTAATTTTACTAATATCTATATATTTTTAACCCCATACATCTAATATGTGTTAAATCAACAGGTAATGAAAGTAAAATGTTCAGTTTTTTCCATCATTTTTTGATAGCAAGTCTTTGAAATCCCATGTGTACTGTACGTGTGCAGCACGTCTCCGGTCGGGCCAGTGGCATTTCGAGAGCTCAGGAGCCACAGGTAGCCAGCGGCATGCTGGACAGAGCAGGGTTAGACTTGGGGAGAGTCGAGGGGGAGAGCATTTCAGGCCGAGGTGGGGAGGAGCTGGTGGTGGAAATACACAGTGATGATGCGGGAGGTTGAGGAACCTCGGGCACTGAGGATTGGGTGCTGGAACCCTGGCCCTGAGGGTGTCCACAGTGTCAGAGCAGTCACCAAAGTGGTGTGTAGGCCAGGGGTAAGGGCAGGACAGCGAGTTGGACTTCGGGGTCATGGGGGAGGGGAGGAGAGGTGGCCTGACCGGTAGGAGCTGAGGCAGGTTGGGGCCAGATCAGAAAGGGCCTTGTTTGCCGCAGTTAGAAGCTCAGATCTTATCCTGCAGGTGAGAGGGCCCATTGGAGAATTCTTAGCAGGTCGAATGGTAATATTCAAGCACTGCCTCTCTGCCGGCAGGGCCAGGATAAATGGACGGGGCCAGTGGGAAGGCAGGGAGACACTGAGAAGACTGGTGACGAAGGAACAGACAGGGGCTGGGGCCTGGAGAGGAGGGGCGGGGCCACGAAGGACCCTGTGGCAGGACAAGCGATTCTCAGGGAGGAATGAACATGAGGTTTGCAGAAGCTGGGCGAGGAGTGATTAATCTGAAGGAGAAGAGGTTTGGGGTCAGGGGCCACAGGCCAGTCAAATCTAGTGACACCAGGGTTCAGACCAAATATCTGGAACCAGAGAGGAGAGAACAGTTGCTCACAGAGGCTCTATATGCCCATAGAGCAAAACTCAACATTTTGACGTTTCCTTTTGTGCATCTGTTGCTTTAAGTAGGGACAAGTTCACTTACAATTTTAAACGTTGCCTTTTAAGCTTACTTTTAGCATTTCCCCATGTTTTGTTCCTTTTATTTTTATTAACTACAGATGTTTGTTGAGGCGATGTACCATAATTTAGCTTAAATAGTAGTTAAATAGTTTCCTTCCTTCATCTCTCCCTCTTTTTTTTCTCTCTCGCTTTTTCTCTCTTTTTCTTTCTTTCTCTGGTGTAAATAATAACTACTCTGAACATCTTGGGAGGCGGCTTCTCCTGCATTTTGCATTATTTTCTTGGATTAGATTCCATGGAGGTCAGACTGCTGCGTTTCTGCCTCAACCCACAGTGCTGTCCCACAGTGCTGTCCTCAGTGTCGCTCCCATTGCCCTGCAGGCAGCGAGGGTTGAGGCGGCCACTTCCTTTGCAATCTGACTAGCAATAAACTGCGTTGTTAGAATTTGATAATTGGTGTTAGGTATTTGGGGGAGTGGAGGTGTCTTGGATAGAGCCAGAAGAGTTGGGAGGAGACTCTGGCTAACGACAGAGCAAGATGAGTTTGGTGCTGATGTGTGTTGAGTTTGAGAAGAAGGTGAGATACAAATGGAACTGTCTGGGAGGTGCTGGATGTGGTGTCTGGAGCTTAATGAGGGGTTAGAAAGCTATGGCATGGTTATTAGCATTGTGATCTCACTGGATCGTCCTACAACCTGTGATGAAGGTAGTGTTCCCACCCCCGACCTCGAGATGGGGAGACTGAGGCTCCCGGAGGTGGGCTCCTTGTCTGCCAGCTCCCTGTCTCTAAGGGGCAGAGCTGGGGGTCATAGGATTATACAGCCCGTGTCGAGCTTTTGCTAGTTACCTGACGCAAGCATATTTACGTACCAGAAAATATATTTACCCACCAGAGTGAATGTTAACTTGTAAACAAAAGCCAAGCAGTTTTTGCGCGTCTCCCAGAAATGTTGCTTTGAGTTTTGCTGCTCTCTGCCTAGTCTGCTTTACCGTATTCTTCTAGGGAGACTTGAGGCCATATTTGACTTGAACATGGCAGAAGATAAAAAGACTCCTTCTGTGTTTTCGTGTTCACTGACCTCTCTGTGCCCTTGGCAGGCCTTACAGGTGGTAAAATATTTGCATGGACATTAGTGCCACATGGACATTCTGCAACCAGAGCAAAGCTGGGGGTATAACTCCAGGCCCTTCAGACAGTCTTGGGATGGTTTCTCTCAGTTGACCTCGTCTTAATTAAAGCGATTTTGCCCTAATGCTCCCTTTGCTCATTTTTCACCGGTTAGTAACATTTTATATCTGTAACTTCTGGAATGTAAAATGAACTTTGGACACATATATGTCACACAAATACGCCGTCCCTGCTCCTAGTGCTTGAAATTGTCTAGCCTTCTGAAGTGAGAAAGGTGGACCTAGGATAAAAGTCTGACTGAGCTCAGATGTTTTGTTTGAGATAACTAGAAAAGGTTGCCTTTGACCTTTTATTCTGGGAAGAGAGATAATTGGTAGGTCTGGAATATTTTGATGTAAACTTTTATAATTTGTACTTTTATTTTGTTTGTAAGTGCTTTATTTGCAGATGGACATAAATACTTTTACTAGCTGTTTAGAGCACTGATCTTTGGTCTCTAAGTGCCACAGATGAAACTAGAGAACAGTTTATTGCTTTCAAAATAGCAAATTGATTCAATTTAAATTTTAAAATTATTTTTAAAAGAAGGAATATGTTACTCTACTGTAAAATCAAGAATAATTAATATATAAATGTAGTAAGCAACTATCTTGTTCTTGGATTTTTAAAAAATTCAGTTTCACGTACATTTTTTCGAGTCCGTGTGTGTGTGTGTGTGTGTGTGTGTGTGTGTGTGTGTGTCTGCTTGGTAGGGCTGTGTCTTCAGAGATCAATAAGGCACAAGCCCAGGATTTACTGTTTGTTAGGGGAGACAGACAGGTAAACAGCTGCATTTACCACGAGGATGTTAGTGCTGGGGTGTGGGGATGGGGTAGGGGTGGGGGAGTGCGTGTGGTGGGTGGGACTGTACAGGTGGCTGCAGGTGTAGAGGAGGCACAGCAGAAGGGCCCCTTGGAGAGGCTGCCAGTGCTTCCTTAGGGGTGCGGGGCTGAGGTGGGTCTGGAGTAATGAACACGGGTTTCCCAGGTGGGCAGGCTGGGGGCAAGGGGACTGCCGCGAGAGGAGCTTGTGCAGAGGTGATGGTGTGGCCACCACGTGGCTAAGTGCACACTGTCCTTTACCCTGTGCCATGGGTGGACGTTTGGAATCCGGGGAAGAGTTTTAAGCAGAGGAGCCACCAAATCCAGTGCCTCCCCTCGGTGATAGTCCAGGAGTCCCAGTCTCCCTGAGGTTTGAAACATGGATTCCTGGCGGGTGAGAGCTCCCATGCATTTGGATTACAGACCAGGAGGATGTAGCCTGGGCTGCCAGTGTTCATCTTTCCCTCCATGTGGGGAGCACACACCTCAAATTGAATTCACAGTCAGAGGGAAGCAGAGCGGAGAGATGGAGAGTGAGGAGTGTCCGTGGACCCTGTGTGAGCTGAGGGGCTCAGCCCTGTCTGTGCCATCCCCACCCTGAGCTTCTCAGTTGTAGGAGCCTGGAGCACCCTGTTTTTGCTCTAGCCGGCTTGAGTCATATAAGATTTCTGGGCCTTGCAATGGGAATAGTACACATTAATATGCCAGGAAGAGACTGGGAAATTACAGATTGAGGATGGATGGGTCTGTGTGTGTATGTGTATATATATTTATATATATATAAATATAAATATATATGATGTGTATCTATATAAATAAAATGGGCACAGTTTAAGTGATGTGGATGCTGCCTGCCCTTCCACTCAGCGACCATGTGCCTGCCTGGCGGCATGAGGAGGGACAAGGGACTTCGCTGTGTCCTCAGAGGTCTTCTTTCCTTCATGTCTGTCACTGTGGGAACATCTTCCCTGCTGGGTGTGCCGCTCATGTTTAAGGGTAATTGTGATTTTCTCCATTTTTACCTTTCACGTGACTTAACCCCACCTAAGACGTAACTTGACTGTATCCATAGCTCACATTCATGTAGCACTTCACGCTTTTGCAAATGTTTTCTCGTATTCTCATTTGATCAAATTGCTGTCTTAAGGATTTATTACCCTCTAGGTTCTTAGCAGAGCTTTGTTTCTGCATTAGTTCTGAATCCTCATTCCAGAATTTTAACTTTGATATTTAGCAAAGAGATGTTTCATAACGATTTTATGTCCTTTATGTTGTTTTAGAAACTGAAACCACGTCTGAAAGATACTGAACACTATTTTAAAAGTAGTTGTAATCTTTAACAGTAAATACGTACTTTGATTTTGCAACTGTGGTTTAGTTAAAAAAAAAATTCCTTTTGAAAAAGATAAGGAACCCGTTGATGTTGTCTTGTGTTTGAGTTTCAGTGATGTCATTTATTTATTGAGGCTCAACCTGGCTTTCAAGGGCACAGGAGGTACTAGGGACGATGCTTGTGCCCAGCTGTGGGAGCTGTGAGGGTGAGCATTCAGATCAGCTGTGCTCCGGGGAGCGCCACTGGCCGTTGCTCCCAATGCTGCCCTTGGATTCACCACCACTGTGTAGCCAAAGCTGAGCTCCTCCTGGGCTCCTCCCAGCCAGTTACTGAACACGCGGGGGTACTGATGTGGCCGTTCCTTTGAGACCCAGATGCCTCTGAAGGGAGACTTTGTCTCAAGGGCTCCCTGTTGGCCTGGCCGGCAGCTTTTCAGACCTGTGCTGCCTCTTCCTCCTCAGCCCTCCTCCCCTCCCCTCTTCTGTGCAGGGGTCAGACCTCCCTTCTCAGGTCCTCCCCTTCATCCTTCACAGACAGCTCCCTCAGTAAACCTCCTGCGTGTCCACTCCTGTCTTGGTGTCTGCTTTTCGGAGAACCCAAACTAATATGCCGTCCCTTTTCCCAGAGGTGTCATCCAACCTGTCACGTAAAATTCTTCCAGGAGCCGGCGGAGGTATATTACATCTTCACACAAAGTGTCTTCGTCCCTTTTCGCTGAAATGATCTTTCCTCAGAATTCCCATAGCATTTTGTGCCTTCCATTTGGCATTTATAGCCTTTGGTTTTGTATTCTACTTATCTGCGTTCTGCCTAATCTCTCTCACTAAGTGATATTGATACTAAATAACGTTGAGAACACCAGCAGCTTTTTGTACATCTTGATTCCTTTTGGTGACATACTTTCTTATTTGTAATAATAATAAGTAGCATTTAATCAGCGCTTTCCATGTGCCAAGTACCGCAGAAACACTTCACATGTGTTAATGCATTTAATCCTCTCCCAAGTGGGATAGGGAATGTTATTATCCCCATTTTACCAATAAGACCCAGAGAAGTTGAGAACGTTGCCTACGGTTGCACAGCTAGTAAGTGACAGAGTCAGGATTTGAACCCAGGCAGCTGGCTCCAGAGTCCCTTTATTCGTTTAACAGTTATTTTTTATCCAACCCCAACCATGTGCCAGGCATTGTACACAGCACTGGGCACGCCTGAGCTTGCATTCTGAAAAACCAAGAATGTGATTTCCACATAGATGGATCTCAGTCTGGGGGAGAGTAGCGGCCACCGCTATGGATGTTTAGAAAAATTTCTAGAAGCCTTCCTACCCCAGCCAGAAGTTCCCATCATTAAAGTAATGATTCAAGGGACTTCCCTGGCGGTCCAGTGGCTAAGACTCTGCGCTTCCAGTGCAGGGGGCGTGGGTTCGATCCCTGGTTGGGGAACTAAGATGCTATATGGTGCGTGGCACAGCCAGAAAAAAAAAAAAAGATTCAAGACCACGAATTAAGTTCTCCTGACAGAGCCCTCTCTCCTCCCATGTGTGCGTGCACTGTCAGACCCACCCCCTGGATCCAAGGGGAAGAGCTTTAAGAAAGGACGATTTCTGTGGACAAAAGGGAGAAGAGGTTGGGGAAACCTTGACTGGGGTGGAGGCTGAGGGCCAGCGGGGCCAGAGGGCTGTGGGTAAGGACAGGCTTGGGTGAGGCTTAGGCAAGTACCCCAGATATTTTTTCATGGAAACAAAATGGGAGAGACACTGTTGTCAAATTTTAAATTTACAAAAACCAAAACTGAATTACCATCCCCCGAAAAGGGCCTGTTATAACTAGTGGTGAACATTCTTCCAGTGAAATCTTGCTAGTATTTTCAGGACTGCATGGAAGAGAGGGGAGCTGAGGACACATGTTGCTTCCTTGCAGCTTTCTAAAGGGCTTAGCGTGTTTTCATTCTGTCTGGTCATATTTCCGGTGCCGACAGTGTAAACCTCTTTATTCCATGGATTCTGTATCTGATAAGATGAGGATGTGTTTGGGCCAGAGAGGCTTGGTAGAGTAGAGCTTATGCTGAGCTCCCAGAGTGGGAGTAAAGTATTACATAGTCTTTCTGTGTATGTGTGTGCACGTGTGTGTATGCATGTGTGTGTATGTGTGTGCGTGTGTCATGTTGCAGATACTTACTTTTGAGAGAATGGTTCCATTCCTTTCTTCCTGCTCCTAAAATAAATACATATACAAACATATCATCTTTAACTGAAGCAAAAAGTAAATAATGAACTGGAAAAATAACTTGAAACTTAGAGGAGAGGAAATAGTTATATCCCCCAAACATAAAGAGCTCCTACATATTAATAGGAAAAATTATAATAAATAGATATTCAAAATGTATGTGTATACATAAGTCACAAATGAAGAAATGACACCTAGGGAGATGGCCTTTGCCCCCAAACGGAACAGTGACTGCAGACAGAAAAGAGAAGAGGGGAGAGAAAGAAGCAGTGCTGGAGAGGAGAAGCCAGCCGTGGCCGGGGAGCCCTAGCTGGCACACGTGGCTGGTCCTTCCTTGTTGCAGCGGTGGGTCCTGATAAGAAGACAGGCCAGGACCACCGTGGCCAGTGGGGCAGGAATGCTTGAGTGCGCCAGACGTGAGATGGGGCCACACAGCAGACCGAGCTTGTGATAGTGTGTAGATGCGCTTACTACGTCGCCCCAAATTCTAGTAAGAGCCAAAGAGTAGGTATCTTTGAAAGTGCCCTGATGCTGACAAGAAATGGAGATCAGCCAGTGGCTGGAAATGAATGAGCACAGGAAAACGTTGATGGGTCAGTGCAATGTTAATTAATCTCTGAATGGTGAGAAAGGCAGCAGACGGGCTCAGTTTCAGGTACCTGCTAAATTAGAACGCTGTTTGTGCTCTAAGTTGTGTTTCTTTTTTAAGAACTTGAGCCATTTCAAAATAAATTTTGTTTGTTTGTTTTGGCTACCCCCCCACAGCTTGGAGGATCTCAGTTCCCTGACCCGGGATTGAACCTGGGCCTTAGGTAGTGAAAGCCCGAATCCTAACCACTAGACCACCACGGGACTCCCTCTAGGTTGTTTCTTAATGCAAAGGCCTGAGGGAGTCTTGGTCTTTGGCTCAGTGTTAATTGAAAAGACGTGTGGTTTCTAGGACCTGGTGTTGCTGCTGAGCGTGCGCCGAAGGGGAGTCTGCTCCGCGGTCGGTGATCAGTCCAGGTTTAAACAGGACTTGACGTGTGCTAAGGCCACCAGGTCTTGTAAGTGAACCTGCCGGTGATTGGAAATTTCATCACCTTTTTGCATTCAGAGGTGTCACACCTTTGCTTGTTCCTATTCAGTTCAAGCTGTTGAGTGGCTGGACAGAGACCGTTTCTTCCTGCCCGACCTATCATTTTTCTACCCTTTCCAGTAAATGACAATTAGAGAAACATAGCTTTCTCTAAAGACAGCAGAAGTCCTCTACACCTAGATCATTACAAGGCATTATGTACAACGTACGTGTTATTACAGAAGAGGTCTAACGCCAATGTTGGGCAGAGGAAATTTAAATTATTTTCTGTTTTTAGGGCATTTTAGTCTTGGCAAAGATACTACTGTACGTATTGTTTAGGTCTTCAATGTTCTTCAAGTTTCAAAAGTAAGACACGTTTGGAGGAAACTATGGCCGATGTCATGTCTGCTGTTCTTTTTTATGGTACATAGTCAGGTTTTGAAAACAAGTTCTTTCTAAATACTCTGGCAGCTTTTTTTTTCTGAAATGAATAATAGTTTTTTCTGAAAAATAGTAGTTGTTTTCTGGTTATAAAATTTTACATACTCATTATAAACATTTGAATAATACGAATAAGCAAAAAATAATTTAAGTATGAAAAAGCTCTTCACATTCTGCAGTCCTCTGATAACCATTGTTAAAATTTTGGTAAACATGCTTTCTGTTCTTGTTGTTGCTTACGTGCAACCTCTCTCTCTGTGTCTTGTAGGTACACACATAAACACAGTCTTACATGAATAGTTGTTATACGTGGGCTGACACTGTATTTTTGACCTAACACGCCTTGGACATTTTTCACATGAGTAAGTGAAGGCTTACATGATACTTAAATGGCCCTATCGGGTCCCACTGGACTCACGCAACAAATTATCCACTGCCCATTCTTCAGGTTGGCAGTGCCAGGCCCTTCCATGCTGTCAGCAGACCCCGGCTTGGGGGGAGCAGGGTGACTGCCCGGTGGCCAGAGGGGCGTTTGGTTTCTTATATGAGGATGAGTGGGGCTGACGGTGTTGCAGCTGCTGATGCGGCAGGGGACAGTGGGATGATTTTCTGGAAGTAAAGAGAGCTCCTTGGGGAGGGCCGTCTCAGTCTCTGCGGAATTAGCTTCATAGAAAGGCCGCCCTTTTAACCTATCATGGAGGAAGGCCATTCCCCTTGCAAGCTGGCTCTGGTGTCCTAAATAAACCAACTTCTGGGTCCTCCCTGGGGTTTAGTATCTATTTAGTTCCGGGACATCTACCAGCTCTCTCTTATGGACTTAAAAATCTTGTGTTTCCAGGTGTACTTCCCTGCCCCTCCTCCATCACTTTCAGCTAACGTTAGACGTACTTAGGTAAGCAGTGCGGGAGCCGGACTGCCTGGGTTTGAGTCCTGGCGGGGACCTAACCTCTCTGACCCTCACCTGGTGGTGGGACAGTACCTGCTTCCTAGGGCTGTTGGAGGTTTAATTGAGTTAATATATACAAAGCCCTTTTGTAAGCCGTTATTATGCTTATTAATAATAATTATTTGACGTAAGTAAGACGGCTCTCTGCCCTCAGCACCACTTTTCTGCTGCCTTACTTGTTAGAAATGGAGCGGGAGAGGTTACCATTTAGCTCCTGTTTTATCTATTTCTATCTCCAGCTCTTTCCCTAGTGAGTGGTTTTGACTGTAATATAGGCCAGTTCAGATCAAGAAAAGTAGAAGTAGTTATGCATCGCCTCAAAAAATCGGATGAAACTTGATTCCTACAAAAGAAATAGATATATGAAAATATAAACTGTTATGTATAAGTTAAACTACAAGGATATATTGTACAACACAGGGAATGTAGCCAATATTTTATAATAAAGTATAACCTTTAAAAACTGTGAAATACTATATTGTATACCTGTAACATAATACTGTACATCAACTATACTTCATAAAAAATACATGTATATGGGCTTCCCTGGTGGCGCAGTGGTTGAGAGTCCGCCTGCCGATGCAGGGGACACGGGTTCGTGCCCCGGTCCGGGAGGATCCCACATGCCGCGGAGTGGCTGGGCCCGTGAGCCATGGCCACTGAGCCTGCGCATCCGGAGCCTGTGCTCCGCAACGGGAGAGGCCACAACAGTGGCCCACATACCGCAAAAAAAAAAAAAAACATGTATATAAAACACATTAGATTTGAACATTATATTTCATTGGTGTATATATTTTTGTTTTATTGTGTTGGCACTTGATATCCGTTAAAAATAATGTTTGAGTCCTGCTTTTGAGACAGGTGTGTCAAAAATGTTTAAGATAAAAGTAGCTCTACTTTTAAAAATTAGAGCTCTGGGTACGTGGAGTATATCGTCATCAGAATCACTTTTACATGGGGACTATCAATCCAGGATAACAAAGTGTTAACATCTTTCTGACTTCTAAGAATTTTACTTTCCGCACCTAGCTACCATATAGGTATAAAGAAATGAAAATAATACATCTTAGGAAACAAAGTGGGATGAATATAACTTCTACAACCTTTCAATTATACTAGGATTTGTTTCCTGTTCTACTGTCAGATTTTACTTCAGTATCTACAAGGATGTTTTTGGATATAGGTAACAGAAAACCCAAATATAAACATAAATGATGAAGAATTTTTTCTCCTATAGAAAGAGGTCCCAAAGCAGGTGGCCCCCCGAGCCAGCTGGCACGGCAGCTCAGTGACGTGCCCATCTGCACGCTCTCCCCTCCCTGCTTTGCCCTCTTTAGTGTCCTCTGCATGGCAGAGGTTTGTCCCCTCAGTGGCAAAATGAACTGCAGGCATCGCACCCGGACGGAACAGCGTCCAGAGGCAGGAGGAAAGAAGCACTTCTGCTTTGTGTCCCTTTAAGAACAATGACCCGTTTCCAGGCATCTCCACCAGAATTCTTCCCCTTGCTTGTTGGCCAGCACTGGGTCACAGGCTTGAGTCTAAACTCATAGCTGGCAGGGGACTAATGCCACAGTAATTGGCTCAGCAGCATCAGGTCCCACCCCCACGAAGGGCACACGGATTTGCGGGGTGGATGGTCCCTGAACAAACAGGGGCTCCATTAGGAAGAGGAAGGGTCTGCCGTGCGAGTGGCTGGGCGAGGGGGCAGGAGGGAAACCGGGAGTGTTTGCTCCAGGCCACTCTCGCTTTCAGTTTAAATTCTACAGAGATAGAACAGTCCAACATGGCTGTAATAATGTATGTAGGAAACACAGTTATCAGCAGAGCTAAAATGCGAGTTCATTTCATTTCCTACAAACAGGAATATGTGGTTTAGGCCTCCAAGTGCTTCCAAAAGTATTATGTCGGCGTTCTAGGCTCCTCTTCCTTCCGTGGCACTTGGGCACAGAGGTGCATGCGCACCAGCTATTGGCCCCAGAGAGGGCTGAGAACTGGATGAATGGTGTGGAGCCCCGTAAAGTGGGGGTTGGGGATGCTTGGTTGAGTTGGTGAGTGGGTTTAAAGTGCTTGTTTTATTATACAGCATCAGTTGCACAGGTACAAAACATTCTTTCACATCTATTCAAGTACTTAAACCAACAACTTAAAAAAATCTTTGCTATCTGGCACATGACCTGTGCTCAAATAAATACTTTCGGTTGAATTAAGGGTGAAACTGACTGGGTTTTTTTTTTTTTTTTTTTTTTTTTTTTTGCGGTACGTGGGCCTCTCACTGTTGTGGCCTCTCCCGTTGCGGAGCACAGGCTCCGGACGCGCAGGCTCAGCGGCCATGGCTCACGGGCCCAGCCGCTCCGCGGCATGTGGGATCCTCCCGGACCGGGGCACGAACCCATGTCCCCTGCATCGGCAGGCGGACTCTCAACCACTGTGCCACCAGGGTAGCCCTGACTGGGGTTTTATGGAGTGAATATGATGCAGGGGGAAGGGAGGTGATTGAGGGACAATGACAGGGCTGATTAAAAAGGTGGATCGTGGAAACCAAATTAGGAAGAAAAAAAGAAGTGAAGACTTCAGAGGGGTCATAGATCATGACAGAGGGGTGAGATCATTGGATTGAAGGACCCAGGAAGGTCGAAGAGTTGTTGGAATTAGGTTTCCAGAAGGAGGGAGCAGGGGAGGTAGGGAGAATGGGTTCAGAATTGGGAGGCAGGGAGGTTAGAGGGATGCCCGGGCGGGCCTGGGGGCAGAGGTTGCGGAGGGGGCATGGAGGACAACCTCAGTGGAGATAAGGAAGTTGGGCATCACCTGTGTAAATGTGGCAATCAGTGCTGGCTATGAGGGCAAAGACAGTGAGCCAGGCCCTGAAATCTTCTGGAGAGCGTCCTGGGGGCGGGTGAGCGGGTGTAGACTGTAGCCACTGAAGCCGGAGCCTCCATCTGCCATGCAGGTTAGCGCCCCCATCCACACGAGGATTTTGTATTTGCATGTAATCAGCACAAGGACGCTTTTAGGTCTGCACATAGATGCATTTTCAGATGTGAATTTCTCTTTGATAATAATGATGACCATAAAAGTATTGCGTTACCACTGAAGCATAGTCAGCATACCTGCTGTCTTATGACCCGAATACCTGCTGAGTCTTGAAAGGGCTTCATTATGAGGACTTTACCTCCTCACCAGGTGAGTTCCAGGTCAGTTACCTGCCCTTGGAACAGCATTGCACACAGGAGGTTCTAAAACCTACCGGCTGGTGTCAGAAAAAGGAGTCCCTGCCTGCACTCTAGTTAGTGTTGCAGAAACTTTCTGTTGAGGAAAGTGTGTATCAGCTGGCAGCTCTTGTTATTCAGACCCATATTGTCTCCTTTTCCTTCTTTGACGGAGGTGACAATGTGTCGTACTTGGGGCACCTCTTCACGGGCTTGCCGGCTCTCATGGCCGGTGAAACTTCTTGGTGATGAGTTGCTTTTTCTTCCCCACCAACATTTTCACAGCAACGGTGCAAGACAACCCATCCCAAACCTCAGGCTTACAGAGACCTTACGGCAACAAGCATCTGTTTTATTCCCTCACCTATCTGCATTGCTGCGTGCTACTGCCCTGGCTGCAGGTTGCCTGGGGTTGGGTCCTGCTCTGCTCCATGAGTTTCCTCATTTCCTTTGTTTTTGTTTTTTAACTTTTTATTGGAGTATAGTTGATTTACAGTGTTGTGTTAGTTTCAGGTGTACAGGAAAGTGAATCAGTTATACATATACATATATCCACTCTTTTAAGATTCTTTTCCCATACAGGTTATTACAGAGTATTGAGTAGAGTTCTCTGTGCTGTTACAGTAGGTCCTTATTAATTATCTATTTTGTATATAGTAGTGTGTATATGTCAATCCCAGTCTCTTTGAACCAGAGACTACTCGACACTCTCCAGCCACTGCTGCGTCGGGCTTCTAATGACAGGTTGTCCACAGCAGGTCGGGAGATCAGCCCCAGATCAGTGTGGGTGGGCATTTTCTAAAGGAGTGGATGGAGGGCGGGAATAGTTCGTGGCATTATTATAAAGTACTTAACGCAAGAGGGAAGGAGGGCAGGGAGCTAGGCAGTTGTGAAAAGGTGGAATCACCAAAATCTCATTAGCCCTTAAGTAAAGGCGCCATACTCATGACATTTTTCCTTGTCAGTGTTTTCTGTCTTGTGTCTGACTCATTTATTTTCCTTGTTCTCACTGTTTCTAAATTACGTTTTATTAAGTCGCCACATTCGCCTTGAATTTTTCACTCACCCCTTTTCCCTTTCACCGGCATGTGATCTTGAGCATCGTGCTTCAGTGCCAGTATCTAGGGAATCTGAGTAAAATAGCAAATGACGCCGTCTTCATCTACGTGCAGATGTGTAGGCAGCACTGGGATGGTTCTTGGCCCTGGGGAGGGTGGGGGACGGAGGACAGGAGGATTGGGGGTCACTCCCTACTCCAGAGGAGCTGGTCTGAACCCCTTCTTCCTCTTGACAGTGTCCACCAGGGCCCCCAAGTCTGAGAAGGACATTCCCTCCTCCTTTGGTGCTTTCAGGGTCTGCAGCAGGTTTTTATGAGGCTGGGCTATGATCCTCCCAACTAAAAAGGAGTAAGATTGCTATTGGGAAGGGTTATATGTGGGAGGAAGTGGAGGGACAGTCCCACTAGTTTTGGAGCATCTGCTGCTGAATTGGGATTAAGTGCTGTGCCTTTTCGAAAGGTCTCATTAAGTGGGTGAGTTTCACGTATCATTGAGTTTTATGGCTCCACAGGTGAAGCTGGGTTATTCCCACCTCGTGAGATGGCCTTTGCCAGGAGCTAGGTAATTGGAAAACAACTAACATTTATTTACGTAATGCTGACTACACACTTAGGAGCACTTTGCTTATGTTCATTTTATGGGCCAGGAACCATCGTTGGCCACATTTCTCAGGTGAGGAAATTGAGGCACAAAGTGTTTTAAATAACTCGCCAAGGTCTTGTAGCTTCTGGACTTGAACCCAGGCAGTCTGCTCCAAAGGGTCTGCCTTCAAGCTTTGCTATTGTCTTCCAGCTAGATGTGGGGAAATCATTGTCAGCAGGAGGCTTAGCTGGACAAAAGGCCAGGGGAGGGTAGCTTCTGGTGTGGAATATAGATTATTTTTCAGATATAATGGGAAAATAGTAGAAACAGTTGATTGGCTGTTGGTTGGTGGTAAAGGAGATTGCTTTACAAATCCCAGAATGACCCTCAGCTCTGTAAAGCTGGCTGCTGGTTGCTTCTCTGTGGTCAGTGTGAATGCACTTGCCTGGGTTTTGTGATGCCAGCCAGGCAGCGTGCTAGCGTCGGTGCCAAACACACCCAGACTCATCACCTCAAAGGTGGTCTACAGCCTGGGCTCTGTACCTGGGGACTTCCCCTCCTTCCTGCTTCCTTGCTGGCCCCACGAGGCCACGGGGAGGTTGCTGTGAGGTCATTGTGGGGAGCCGGGCTGCGTCTCCCCTCGTGTCTTACCTGTCCTCTCATCCCCCTGCTCTTCTCCCTCAGGCTCTCCTGCACATCCCATCCCCGAGGGGACGACGTATTTCTCTATATTCCTGACCCAATTTCTGGTTTTGACTTCTTCCGTCTGTTTCTGAGGCCTTTGTGTAGCTCAGGTTTGAGCTGGAGACCCGGACAGGAGTCTCTGACTGGCCTGATACCTTGGGCAGGTTACAGACGATTCTGAACCTGAGGTTTCTTTGTCTTAACCACACCTGCCCCATCCCCCTCACAGGGTTGTGGTGAGGGTCAAATAAAATACAGTCATGAAAGTGTGTCTTTCAAAGCATAAATGTACGGTGTTTTTAATGTTCCCAACCCCCCCAGGTGGCCTTGTCACTCCCTGCTTTGATGCCCTGCCTGAGCTTCAGGCACGCTGCCGTCTCCGTTACTCGCTTGTGTTCCTGTACCCTGGAGGGCCCTGCACTGTATTCTCTTGGAATTTCCCAGCATTTGGCGCAGGGCTATTTGGCAGGGCTCAGGACTCAGTCTTGTTTGAATGAACAGATGAAGAGTGTCTTTCGAAAGGAAGTTTGTGGTCATAGGCTTTTTTTTGTTATTTTCCTGAGCAGTCTTCCTCCTATATATCTTTGGTTCTCGAAGTTACCTTGTTACAAAGTAGACCTGTGATACTCCCTTGTGTTCCCTTCTGCAGGACGCTAACTCCCAGTGCCCGCCTTCTCCAAGATCTATGCTTTGTAAATATTCATCTGATGAGTCTTGTTTTTCAAAAACAAGACAGATCGTGGAAACAGTCTAGGTTTTGAAGTAGAGATAGAAAATATTTGATATTTATTTTTTGTTTGTTCATTTAACAAATGTGTGTCAAGTACCTTTCAGGTACCAAACTCTATTCCTGGGGCTGGAAGTACAGCAGGGAACAAAACAGATGTGATTCCTGCCCATATGTGGCTTCCATTCTAGTGGAGTGCCGGTCGGTGGAGAAGTAAATGAATAAATGAGACAGTCTCCACTAATCTTAAGTGCTGTGGGCAGGGATCACGTGAAGGGGACTCCCAGACGAGTGAGGAGTCCTCACATGGGTAAATAAACTAGTAGTTACAGATGTTACACCCTTCGTTCACTGTGTGCTGGGTGACCTGGAGGGCGTCTGCTTGTCTTGTCCTGAGGACTTTAAGCTCCATCCACTGCTAACCCACAAGGAAGACAGTGAATGGCTGAGGAGGAAGGTGGCTGCCGCCTGGACTCTGGCCTCATGAGGGTGTCTCTGTCTGCATGAAGCCCCTCAGCCTTGACGAGGACCCTCTTTGCTCAGGTCGCTGACACTCGAGTATTTCTGAGGGACCGGGGAGGCGAGGGAAGGTAGACTGTTCGTGGCCCATAACCTTTCTGTGCTGTCTTGCCATACCTGTGTACCCATGTCCTCAGCATGGGGATGCTTTGCTCGCTGCGGCCCATTCACAGGCGAGCAGTTGGCCGCCCACCCGCCAGACTCCGTGAAGGAGGAGGTGGGTGATGGAGGCCATGCTTGGGGACACGGGGGCTCCTTAGATTTCTCTGTGGAGGTTGTGTGGGGTCCCAGCTCTGAAGGATGAGAAGGAATGAGCTGGATGAAGATCAGGGAGGGGAACACGTGTGGGAAGCTTGGGAGATGGAAAGAAGCCACGGCGGCCAGAGTGCAGGGCGCAGAGAGAGTGGTGTGGGACGGACTTGGCCTTGAGTGGAGGAAAGCCCGCAGGGCCGCCAGGCTATGGTAAAGGGTTTGGATTTTATTGTAAGCAGAACTGGAGGCCGTTGGAAGGTTTTGAGTAAAAGAATGGTCTGATTTGGTTTATTCCATTTTACTGTTGACGGCAGTGTGGAGAGGGGACCGTGGAGGGGAAGTGGGGATGCGGGGACCCTGGGCGGGGATGGGTGGTGGGCAGGGATGGGGTACAGTGCCCGGTGGGTCTGTGGAGGAGCCCACACCCCGGACACGGGCTGGGAAGGAGCTGGGAGGAGCCGGGATGGGGACTAGGTTTCGGCTTGAGCAGCGCAGTGGGTGGTTCCTGCGGGAAGAGCAGAAAGTGAGGGTGAGAACGAGAAGCCTTTAGACCCTCACTTGGAACAGGGGCCGCGAGAGCTGGGGCTGCAGAGCGGAATCGGGCGTCCTCAGCAGAGGGTTGACATTTCTCTCCTAATAACCCCAAGGATCTGAAGAAGGTCAGGCCACTTTTTCCCATCGGCATGAGATCTGATGGGTTACAAGCTGTGGTCACTGTCCTGTGATTGTATATTATAGGCTGTTTCTTTTATTTAGTTCGTTCAAGAAAATATTGAGCTAAATGCTATATTCCCTGCAGGGTGCCTGATGATGCAGAGACACACAGGAGGTCTGTGAGGGTGGGGACTGTCTCTAACAGAGGAGACAGACCCTTCCATCAGAACTAAGTCAGGAGCTGCACCAAGAGTGGAGTACAGTGTGACACCATCTAGGACGGGGAGGAACAGGGCTGTGGGCCCCAGAGCAGAGGCCCTGACCTGGCCTGGGGGGCGGGGGAGGTTTCAGCGGTCCCGGGAGCAGTTGGTGTTGGCATGAACATGAACAAAGCCCTCTCTTGGAAGTGACACATCCTGCAGAAGGCACTTGAGCATTCCTTGGCAGGGTTGTGTAGCTCGTGAGAATGGTGATATTCACATGGGTTAAGGATCCTGATGTCATTGTTACCTGCTTGGGTGAAGGTAAACTGGTTAGTTGCTAGGAACTTCCACTGCTCTGTGCTCAGTGTTAATTTGTGGCAAGAAACAGAAAGTGAAATTGGCAGTTCCTATGACTTTACCAACACCTTATGTGCATTGTTTCAAAGAACCAGGGCAGATTTTTGCATGAAAGGCGCTGTGTAGTTATCAGAGGGAGACAACTCTAGACTCACCAGCAAGAGTGTTAACTTTATGGAATGTAAGCATAGCAGTGGGTGTGTTCATACATATTCACATTAGGACCTTCCAAAGCTGATACGACTCTGTTATAGATTGAATAGCAACACACTTTATTTTCTTGAGTAATCTTATAGAACTTTAAGGAAGCTGTTTTTAATTTTCCTGAGGTTTCCTAAGGTGTATTCTTCCAAAGAGCTAACACCTTGGTCAGGACACTGCTGTAAACGCACAGACAACCTTGTTTGCTAAGGAACCTGTACAGAGGTGTGTTGACAGTGGGCGACTGACCGGAGCTGCGAGGGATGCTGGCTGTGTTGTCGCTCAGCCCCTGCGGGGGCCAGGGCTGGTGGTGGGAGTGCGGGGAAGCTGTTCTTGGGCTAAGTTCCCTGCACCACCTGCCGATCCACCCGCAGCCCTGGTTTAGCAACACTGGTGCAGCTGGGAGACACACTGCTGGGACGAGGCTAGGAGCACGTGGCGGGTCCGCCGTGTCCACGCAGGGGTGGGGCGGGTCACGTAGAAGCTGGAGGGACGCGGTGGCAAGTGGCCCAGGTGGATGTGGGCAGGTGTCGGGGGAGGGCCTGCTGTCCTCTGGGCGGTGGCACGGGAGCCAGGAGGGAGGGAGGAGATTCTGGGTCATGCCGGGCTCCTGGCAGAGTTGTTTCTCAGCCATACAGACTCATCCCTCCTTATGGTCTGGGTCAGCAGCCACCTCTTCCATGAACTTTTACTTCCCCACCCCTAACAGGAAGTCATCTTGTCCCTCCCTGGACCCTCACTTACCCCTGGCCTTCTAGCTGCTCGTAGGTGCTGTGCCCCCAGGCTCTGACCTTGAGGTCTGGGATGGGGAGGGGAGGTGCCCCAGGCCACCTCAGAGCTCTCCTTAGGTGGAGAAAGAAGTGGACTGGAATACACTTTGCTTTGTTTTGTCTTATAAGGGGATATGGCTCGTTTTTACATTCCTTCATTTCTGAAAAGATTGTGAACTCTGATAGTTGTGTAAGTTTGTCATAAATGGGAACTTTTTCTTTGCAGATAACGTGGATGCAAGTGATCTTAAGCAGTTTTTTGAGACCAACTATTCTCAGATATATTTCATCTTCTATGAAAATTTTATAACACTGGAAAATAGTTTGAAATTAAAAGGTAAGAATTTCTACAAAATGTTTTTGATATACAAAGTTTTTTGTTTTTTTAAATAAACATTCAGGAAGTTCTGAGAGGTTATGTGTGTCATGTGCCACAAGTTACATGCTTTTTTTTTTTGCGGTACGCGGGCCTCTCACTGCTGTGGCCTCTCCCGTTGTGGAGCACAGGCTCCGGATGCGCAGGCTCAGCGGCCAATGCATAATTTACTCAAAAAGAAAGAAAGAAAAGTAATGTATGCACATGATTAAAAAAATTCAGATTCCACTAAAGGGTTTGGAATGAAAACTGATGTGTCTGTTTGCCCAGATACCCAGTCTTGCTGTGCAGAGGCAACCACTATCAAAGTGTCCTGTATATGTTATTAATATACTGTGTTTATATATGTTTATGGTTATGCCCATACATATTGGGTTGGCTAAAAAGTGCCTTTGGTTTTTTAAGTAAAAATAAAAGACACGTTTTTCATTTTCACCAAGAACTTTATTGAACAAGGTATTCACCCTTTAGTTCCACTACCTTCTGCCATTTTTCAGGCAACTTCATAATTCCATCTTCCCAAAACTTTTTATCTTTTTGAGCAAAGAACTTTTCCAGGTGCCTTTTACGGTCTTCCACGGAATTGAAATTTTTTCCATTAAGAGAATTTTGTAAAAAGCGAATACATGGAAATCCGAAGGTGCAATGTCTGGTGAATACGGCAGATGAGTCAGAACTTCCCAGCCCAGCTGTACAGTTTCTGCCTGGTCATCAGAGAGTCATGCGGTCTTGCGTTATCCTGATGGGAGATCATATTGACTAACCTTGGATGCTTTTCGTCGAGTGCTGCTTTCATTTGGTCTAATTGGGAGCAGTACTTGTTGGAATTAATTGTTTGGTTTTCCAGAAGGAGCTCGTAATAGAGGACTCCCGATCCTACCATATACACAATATCGCCTTCTTTGGATGAAGACCGGCCTTTGGTGTGGTTGGTGGCGGTTCATTTCACTTGCCCCATGATCTCTTCCATTCCACATTATTGTACAGTATCCACTTTTCATCTCCCATCACAATTTGCTGTTTTCCTTACGTTTAAGTAGGGAATCTCATGCGGAAATACGGTCAAGAAGGTTTTTTTCACGTAACTTATGTGGAACCCAAACATCAAAGCGATTGACATAACCAAGCTGGTACAGATGATTTTCAACACTTGATTTGGATATTTTGAGTATGTTGGCTATCTCCCAGGTGGTATAACATTGACTGTTCTCGATTAATGTTTCGATTTGATCTCTGTCGACTTCAGCTGGTCTACCCAACAGTGGAGCGTCGTCCAGCGAGAAATCTCCAGCATGAAACTTTGCAAACCACTTTTCACCCATTCGATCAGTCACAGCACCATCTCCATACACTGCACAAATCTTTTTTTTGTGTTTCAGTTGGGTTTTTACCTTTCTTGAAATAATAAAGCATAATATGCTAAAAATGTTGCTTTTTTCTTCCATCTTCAATAATAAAATGGCTACACAAAAATTCACCCATTTTGATGTCTTTTTTTAAATGCATGCTGATGTGACCTGTCACAATACAATCTAGCAAAATTGTTTCGAATGAAGTTTAAGACAATTAAGTGCTATTAGACCACCTTACGGAAAAAACCGAATGAAACTTTTGGCCACCCCAATACTTACATGAAATATTCTTTGAAAACCAAGCCAATAAAGTCACGCTGCACATTCTGCTCTGTATTTATGTGGCAGGATAGAGTAGCCCGGGGAGCCAGACAGGTTTGGGTCCTTGCCCTACCCTTCTAGCTGTTTCTCCTTGGACAGGTTACTTCATCTGTGACTCAGTTTCCTTTTGTCAGCATTAAGTGGGTTGACACGTGTCCTGGGATTCCAGGACAAAGCATGGCACGTGGTCCGTGGTAACTGTTGGCTGTCATTATCATCATCATCTTTCACTTTTATGTAATGTGTTTTGGAAATCCTTGCACGTTAGCACCTGTATATCCACCACAGTTTTAAACAGTTGCAGCACTGCGTTGGGCAGAAGTGCCATTGTTCTGAGTGACTGACTGCTGAGTGACTGAGTCAGGACCACAGAGTTTTAAGGTTGGAAGGGGCTCAGGAGATTGGGTTTTTCACAGTCATCATTCTAGAGTTGAGAAAACCGTGTCCAGAGAGGTTATATCACTGGCCTGAGGCCACACAGATTGTTTAGTTAACTGTATAGCCGGAATTGCAACCAGGCTTCTTGATGCCATGTTCAGAGCACCTTCCCTGTACCAGTGGCTCTCAGAGCGCCTTGTGGTTTTTAGACTAGCAGCACGGGTATCACCTGGGCACTCGTTAAGCCTCCTGAATCAGAAACTCTGCAGGTGGAAAGTCAGCAATTGGTGTTTTAAGAAGCCCTCCGCTGATACTCATGTGCTCTCAAGTTTGAGAAGCACTGTTCTATTTCATATTTCTCCCATTAAATAAACAACACAGATGATAGGTTGATGGATAGACATTGAAATGTCACCTGTGTTGCTCACCCACAGGCAAGAGCATCTTCTACCTGGGGCCTAGACCATCCATGCTTTAGCATCCTGAAGGGTGCCTTTCGCCCTTGTGGACCCTGGCCTTTTGGACCCTGGCCCTGGCAGCTCTGTCTCCCTCTCCTGTTTAATTCTTCATTTATTCACCCATCCAGGATTTGAAGCTGACGATGAGCAAGGCACTGGGCTAGATTCCTGAGAGGAATCCGGAGATGTATCAGATGCTGAACATGCGTCATAGGTGGTGGTAGTTGCGGATGGGTCAGGGAATAAGCCATAGGCATGGTTCACCGTGGACTAGGTCAGAAAGTAGATGTGTTGTCAGATATAGACACCCCATCTGTGGCTGCTGATTTCCCGTAGAGTGCATGAGGGAGGTTTGGGGACGAGGTGGCCTTGGGGACGGAGGGTAGAGAATGAGCGACGGCAGGGAGGCCATCTCTGGGGCATGTCTGGGGAAAGCATTTCTTTTTCTCTCGACATCAGATGTATGAAAGAGGTTTATGCTTGCCTCGTGGGGAGCCTGCAATTCCAGGTTAAGGCATCTGAACTTCGTTCTTTGAGTGGTCAGGGCTCTCGAAAACATTGGCTACTAAGACAGTGTCTTATAATGTGGTGAGTGAACCGGAGGGAGGAAGACCAGTTAGGAGGCTGATGTTGTCATCCGTGTGAGGTCTGGGGACGCCTGCTCCAGGGACGTGGCAGTTGAGGGCAGAGAAAGTGTTAGGGATCTGTGGGTGCACTGACCGATCGTGAGACGTGGATATGGGAAAAGGGATCCCAGAGGGGGAAGCCAGAGATGCTTTCAGGATGTTGAGTCTGGTTCCTCTGCTGCCCTTGCAGCAGAGGGAGCCCTGCAGGGGAGTCAGGTGTGAGGGACGAGAGGGTGAGCCCGGTTTTTGGCAGTCTGTGTCTGCGGTGCCCGGGGCACTCCTGGGCTTAGGTGGGCTGTTAAATTATAGAGACTGGAGCTTGGGAGAAGGGAGGTGCAGTCATCCTGTTGCCAAGGGAGAGAGTGTATGCAGAGCGAGAGAGTGGCAGTCAGGGATTTGGGGGAATTCCTTCTTTTATTGGGCAGACAGAGGAAAATAAGGGGGGTAGCCGGGAGGGTGCCAGGAAGCCTGAGAATAGAGGAGTTCAAGGGATGAAAGGTCAGCAGCGCCCGCCAGTGCAGAGAGTTGAGTACCAGCAGGACGGGGAAGGGTGTTGTCATTGAAAGGAATGTTCTGAGCGGCCAGCGGGATCAGAAGGCAGACAGACAGGGATGGAGCAACGGGCAGTGAGACAGTGAGCTGCACGGGAGGTGGTCTTTGTGAAGCTGTGAGGATGAAGCCAGAGGAGCTGCGCAGTCCCGGGAAGGTTTTAGGGGCGCGTTTCCCTGGTCGCAGGCTGAGGAACAGGAGGCAGCAAATGGTGCCCGGTGTGGGGATGGGCTGAGACAGGGTCATATGGAAAGAAGAGGCCGTGGAGAGGAGCGTGTGGACCCCTGGCTGTTCCTGTGAGACTGAGGCGGAGGCCGAGCATGGAGGGGGGCTGGGGGAGGCCACACAGCTGATGCTCAGGCCCTGCAAGGGGCGCTGCTCCAGCCTCTAGTAGGTCAGGTCACATGTGGGCATGTACCCAGCATGCCAACATGTGTTCTTTTTAAATGAATTTCTCAGTTTTTTCCCCTGTGATTTATAAATTGGTATAAATCTTGAACTTAAATTTTTTTTCTTGCCAAATGTGGTAGATATTTCAAATATGAAATTATGTGATTTTTATCTTGCTTCCTAGCTCTGTTCCACTTCACTATTTTTCACAGGTGTGTGGAGGAGACAAATGTGATATTACGTATGATCAATAACAAGGAAAAAAATTAAAATCCATATCTGAAAAACCCCCTACAACCTAGAATCCTGTTTTTAAAAGGCCACCCCCTCCCCCCCTTTGCTCCTTCTATCCTTAGGAACATGTAGCGGTTCAAGACCATCAGTCAGTTTGTGCTGTGTAACAAATTGCACAACAGACCATCCCAACACTGAGCACCTTAAAACAACTACCAGTCATTTAGCTTGTGATTTTTCTGGGTCTGTTGGACCGTTCCTCTGGTTTGGGCTGGCTCACGCCTCTGACCAGTTGGTGGCGGGTGGCCTCATTCACACGTGTCCTGGTTAGCAAGCCATGCCCAGGGTGCCTTAGTGCTCCTCCATGTGGCCCCTCTTCCCCAGCTGGCAGGCTCTCTTGGGCTCCTTCACACGGTGGCCTTAGGGCTCCACAGTCACAGGTGCGGAAGGCTTTTCAAGCTCGCTTCACATTTGCTGTCATCAGGGAGCAGAGCAGGTCACAGGGCCTCTCAAATTCAAGGGCTGGAGAAGTGGACCCCTCTTGTTGCGGGGGAAGATGCTCCACTGTTGATTAAAACTTAGAAAGCCTGGAAGCTGTGTGTCACCAGCTAGCAAGGAGCAGCTCTGCTGAACGTGGCCCTGGGCAGTCTGGCTCCGCCACGCATCTGCATCCGTAACGCAGGCTGCACAGCACCTCCCGGGATCTTTGACTGAATGTCTGTATGTTGAGGCTTGAATGTTTTAAGATACCTTTTAGCATAATTTTTAATATCCTAAAATTTGTACATTGTCATGATAACTGATTTTTTTTTATATATTCCAGGGAATAATAAGTCACAAAGGGAGGAGCTGGACTCCATCCTCTTTCTTTTTGAAGTAAGTTTTTATTAATTCATTTAGCTTTTAAGATTCTTGTCAAAAATATGGTATTTTAGATCTTTAATTTTACTTGAAGATAAGTAAAAATGATGGACATGTATACCCTGCCTTCCTCTTTTACAAACAATGCTGCTAAGAATGTTCTTCTGACTTGTTTTCCTTGTGGGAGAATTTTTCCTGTATGGGTACCTAGATGGGAAGTTGTATGCACATTTTAAATATCGATATTGCCAAGTTGCTCTTTGAAAAGGTCATATAAACTTATTTATTTTTTAAAATATTTATTTGGCTGCACCCGGTCTTAGTTGCAGCACGCAGGATCCTCATTGCCACGTGTGGGATCTTAGTTGCGGCATGTGTGTGGGATCTAGTTCCCTGACCAGGGATCGAACCCAGGCCCCCTGCATTGGGAGTGCGGAGTCTCACCCACTGGACCACCAGGAAAGTCCCCATATGCAAGTTCTGAAGCATGAGGGTAAAGCTTGCGTGCTTGTCCCCCCCCCTTGCCCTCCCCCCAGTTTAAGATCCAGAAACGGCAGTTGCCTCTCCCCTGACCCCATCCCTTCTCTGCTCCAAAGGCAGCCATGCCATGCCCTTTGTGCCATTCCCTTTCTTTTCAAAGATGATTTTCCACAAGCATTTGTACCCCTAAACAATGCACCATGGGGTTTTGTTTGGTTTTGAGTGTCATAAACATGGTCTCATCTGGTGCACAGTCAACGTTATTTCTAACCTTTATCTGTGTGTTTGAATCTAGTGCTGGTTCGTTCATTCCATTCCCACTGCCGGGTCAGGTGGATGTATGATTTAATTCCAGCATTTCATCTGTAGATGGTTTTGGTTTTCTTGGTAGGTAGGCAGATGGTCTGGGAATAAAGGTGACTCTGGTCTCCTTGTCTTCCTCCACTGGCTCGGCCCTGCAGCGTGCTGGTAAATGGGAATGATAAAGGTGGTCTTCCTGTTTCTGATTTAAAGAGAGTTTTGTTAATGTTTCATCATTACGAATAATGTTTTCTGTAAATTTTTGGTAGTTACTCTTTATCATAATAAGGAAGATTGTTTCTATTCCTAGGTTGGTAAGATTTATAAAAAATCATAGATGGGTTTTGAAGTTTTGAAAAGTTTTTTTCTGCATTGATTAAGACGATTCTTCATGAATATTAATGTGGTGAATTCCAGTTCTGAGTTTTGGGAAGGCTAGTATTATGTTTGCATTTTTGGATGTATGTTCACAACTGAGGTTGGTCTGGATTTCCTTTCCTCATACTGTTTTGAATGATTCTGTTACAAAGGTTACAGGACCTGTTGTCAAGTGTCTGTTCTTTTTCTGTTATATAAAATACTTTGTATAAGATTGGACTCATCTGCTCCTGGAAATTTTTTTAGTCTTCCCTGTAAAAAACATCTGAAACTGATGCTTTTTTGGTTATGTTTTTTTTTAGTGGGAGGACTTTAACTACTCCTTCCATTTCTTTAATAGTTTTTGGATTACTCTATGATGATTCAGGTTTAATATTTCTTCTTGATTCTGGTTTGGTAAATTATATATTTTTCTAAGAATTCAAGGAATATGGTCTTATCACCAGTTTTAAAACTTATGGGCACGGTCCTTCTTTTAAGAGCCATACATAATCCCTTCAATTTTATCTGCTTTCGATTAACCTTCGCTGTCTCCACACTGTTGCTATTTCTTATTACTAGAAGTAGTAGTAGTAATAAAAGCATTTATGTTACACTTTACAGGTATGATTTTACTATCTTTCAGTTGCCATCGCAGCAGTTTTAAGCTCTGTTCTCAGTCTAATTGCTGTTCCTTTAAACGCCTTTTCTCTCTGGCTTAACAATCTTGTCTTAATTTACCCTTTGGTTCTGCAGTCTCACCACGAAATGTCTAGTTGAAAATTTCTTGCTTTGTATCTGTGTGCTTCCTATATTTCTGGATTCAAATCTTTTATAATGTCTGTAAAATTCTCTGCTACTTTCTTCTCAAATATTGACTCTTTCCTCTTCTTTCTGGCCATACTTTCTAGGATTCCCATGCAAAATTCTTGGTCTGTCCTCCGCATCCCTCAGGCT
Source organism: Globicephala melas (assembly GCF_963455315.2). Classification (NCBI taxonomy): domain Eukaryota; kingdom Metazoa; phylum Chordata; class Mammalia; order Artiodactyla; family Delphinidae; genus Globicephala; species Globicephala melas. The sequence continues at coordinate 41,145,075 of NC_083328.1, read as the reverse complement.
CACCTCTGTCCTCCCCACCCTGTCTCCTGGCCTTGTGCTCTGCCAGGCGGCCTCGGCTGTCTCTCCCCAGGGCACTGTCTCCATTTGGGTCTAATCTGCTGCTTCACTGTGCTATTGAGCTTTTAATTTCTATGTTTTAACTTCTTTTGGTTTGATATTCATATGTGGCTGGTTGCTTTTGATGGTCTCTTGATCCTTGTTCATTTTTAGACATCTTTTATTTTCTGAAACATTTATAATGGAAGAGTTCGTGCTCTGTATCTGATCATTCTTCTATCTGAAGTATGTCTTTGGTTGTCGAAAGCTGTTGGTTATTTCTGCCATCTCTCACGATGGCTTCTTTTCTTGTATGTTTTGTGATATGATTTTGAGATCAGATTTCATTGGATGCAGATTTACTCTGCTTGAATCCTGTTTTTCCAGAGGGTTTGTCTTTGCTTTTGCTAGGGGTCTGGTTTGAATCCCATTTTTTTCTGGAGGGTTTGTCTTTGCTTTTGCAGGGGGTCTGGGAGTGCTCTTGTTTGGGATCACTTTGGCTCCACTTGAGGGTCCTGGTTCATTACTGGCATCCCTGGTTCAGTTCCTCACACCCACCTTGGGATGGGCACAGGTGTCTGGAGCGCGCAGATGTCCATAAGTCCTCCTGTGTACTTGGTGTTCCCTCCCCTCCTGCTTCCTCTCTCACTGCTTTTTAAGTCCCTTGCTAGTTTCTCTGTGTCCTCCGAAGCCCAATAACAGTTAACTTTGCTGTCACTGTCCTGCAACAGGAAAGCCCATCAGAGCCTGTGGTCCTGTACCCACACAGAGGGGGTTTCAACACCTTCTCCTCGTGTCCAGAAAGTCTAGATTAAGGAGGGTGTTACTCCCCATACATTACCATCTACAGGGGATGTGTTGCCTATATAAGAGAACAAATATATATTACTCAAAGCTTCATAAAACCTTCATTTGGCACAGTAAATATGAATGAAAAATGAACTTGCATTGCTTTTGTTTTTGTTTATGTTCTCTCTCTGTCTCTCGCTTCAGAAGGTAGGTTGTAATTTGTATGGTTCGTTCTGAGAATTAAGTAACTTCATCGCTACCTTCTACAAGTTAGTGCCACGTAAAGAGATGGTTTATGAGGATTTGAAGGTAACTACTTATCAAGGTGTAAATAATTGGGAAAGGCTTCCTTTAGAAGAAGTGGTATTATTAAGACATGTTAAATCACAGAAGGGATACCATGTAAAGACTGTCTATAAATAAGAAATGGATTGAAAGAAAGCGCAGAGGTAAGGGAGTTAAGAAGGCAGGAAAGAGGAGTCTTAGGAGAGCTGCTGCCTGCTTTGTGAGTCAGGGCTGGTTGGAAGGGAACCTTTGAGAAAGGAAGCAGTCATTTGTTCAATGTAGTGAGCTACCGAAGACATCACACTGCTTGGATGAAGCAAGTGGCGACAGTCAGGGCTGCCAGCCCAGGCCGAGGCTCCTTCAGGCAGCGGGTGGACCTTCCCATCCTTATGTTGGGTGGCAGCACTGTACCCCTCAGAAGCTGACCTCCAGCTACCGTTGCCTGTGGCTTCAAATCTCTGTACCACTTGGAGTTTCTCTTGTTGCTGGTTCATGGAGATGTGTGTCACGTCTAATTGAGGTTACGGCTCCTTAATTTTACTCTTCTTTTAAAAAGATATTTCATCTGTCATTGCCATATGTTTCAGATGGGCCTGCAGGATGATGGTGTGGGACCCCATCAAATGAATCAACGTTGCTGACTTGACCAGAATATAAATATTTTACTCAGGCCATCCTGTTTAATCCTTTCCCTCGGAAATAGGTTCAGTCTTTCCAGTTTTTATCAATGGAAGGTTGGGGGCTTGGTTGTGTCAGGTGACTTGCCCAAGATTGCACATCTGTCCAGTGGTAGATAGAGATTTAACCTCTGGTCTCACTCTAGAACCCATTCCTTAACTCAGCGCCAGGCTGCTCACCACTTAGAAGTCTCGATATTCAAGCTGTATTCCATGGGCCACCTATACCAACACATGCCTATTCTTGTACAGGTCATTCATTCATTAGACACATTTATTGGGTACCTACTGTGTGTCAGGCACACTTCTAGGTGTTGGAGGTATGGCAGTGGGCAGTGGGATGGATGGAACGCCCTGCTCTCATGGAGCACGTCCTAACGTTTCATGGTAAACTGAAGAGTCCAGTGGTGAGAATGGATATGTCAGTGCTCCAGTAACCACCTTATGAGTCAGAAAATTCTGAAAGGCCCTTTTCAGAAGTGACACTTAGATGGTGGCCCTTGAGGTGGCTGCCTACATAGGGGAAAAGGAGGGTTGGTGTAACAGTGTAAGGCACCTGGTGAATGGGTTTCAAGATGAAATAATTCACTTGACTTTGAGCAGCGTCTGCATTCAGCAGTTGAGAGGTGTTCATGGTTCCTGGGATTTGTTTTAATCAGGTATGGTAAGACACACAGACCTGAAAATGATTGGCATGAAGGAAGACGTTATTACAGTGCATCCAGTGCCTTAGAAGCAGGAGGCATGGCGCGTCAGGTAGGGCCATAAAGAGAAGCTCCAAGGTGAAAAGAGCAGGCAGAGAGGGAATCCAGGGCTCTAGTGGAATCTCTGTCTGAGAGGTGGTTTCTGCAGGAAGGAATGGGCCAGGCGAGGTCGCCAGCAAGCTGAGCAGGTTAGGATTGGATAGTGTGAATAATTGCTGCGGCCCCCAGCTTTCAGTACCTGGTCGCCAGGCGATGCGGGCAGGGGATAGTGTCCCAGAGTGTGAGATCCCATTAAAGGAGGTGGCTGAGGTGTGGATTTGGGCTTGGCTGCTTTGCATATCAAAGGTGTGCTGGCAGGTACTCCCAGGAATTCACTAACCTGGGAGGGCAGCTCCTGCCAGGGCAGCGGGACCCCGGGTGTCAGAGCATCGACAAAGTGAGAGAGTGGCATGGACATATACACACTACCAAACGTAAAATAGATAGCTACTGGGAAGCAGCCGCATAGCACAGGGAGGTCAGCTCGGTGCTTTGTGTCCACCTAGAGGGGTGGGATAGGGAGGGTGGGAGGGAGGGAGACGCAAGAGGGAGGAGATATGGGGATATATGTATATGTATACGTATAACTGATTCAATTTGTTATAAAGCAGAAACTAACACACCATTGTAAAGCAATTATACTCCAATAAAGATGTTAAAAAAAAAAGAATACAGAAAACAAGAAGATACAGTTCTTAGATGGTGTTTCAGGCCGTCTGCCATGCTGTATGTCATCCCCCCTTTGGTAGAGAAATCGGGGAGTTTGGATAGAGTTTGATAGCAGGGCATTTCCCCAGCCTCCCAGTCCCCAATTAAAATGTACATCAGCAGAAGAGATTTCATATTAAAACTTACACATATCCTGGCCTCAGAATGCTACTTATTCATCTGTTTTTCAAATATCACAGAGTTAGAAATCACAGATACACGGACATTTAATATCTAGATCCCTTGTTTTTGAATTTATCTAAATTACCCCACCAGATTAAATAAACCCTGTTTTTTTCCCTTCCTAGAGGCTGAACGGGTTCTTGTTATCCTGTGAAGTGTGGCGGGAGCTGGTCTCGCACTCGGAGTCCCTGGGGCTCCCTGTTTGGCTGTTGGGGTCACTCTATGAGAGCACTGTCACCCGCACTTGGCTTGTTGCCCCCTGGCCTCTTTGCGCACAGTTTCACTCCTACCTCTTGGTGTATGCAGCTCTCTTTTCAGGGCCTGCCCTTTGCTCTCCTGCTCTTCCGGCCCAGTCTTTCAGGCTGTGTTCAGACCCCTCGTTTCTCCTGGCAGCTCCAGCTAGAGGTGCCCATTCTCTTCTGTCAGCTTGTATAATGCACTCCCACTTGGTACCGTTGCATTACAGCCGGATGTTCTTGGTTTTCCCTCCAGGTGTCTTAGATTCCTACGGAGACTAGGAAGTTCCTGGGGCCCCTTGTAATCCTTTGTGTGCCCCACACCGATTGGCACTTGTTAATATTTATTGTTGGATTAAAGCCTCTTAAATTCTCGACTTATCTCCCATGGGGTTTATGTGGTATTTTTCTATTAAAACTATTTTCTTTCCTTGCCTATAACTCCCTGGACAAAGGGGATGAGAGAAAGGTAGCAGAAGGGCTGGCGAGGTTTGGATCTGGCTTTGGCACAGCGCGCCGTGCGGCCCTGACTGAGGCAATGAACCTTCCTTTGCCTTGGGGTCCGCGTTCCTGCGGCAGGGGTGGGACCAGATGAGGTCTGGGGGCTCTTCAGCTCTGCCAGCAGCCTAGGGTCCCACAAAGGTAGCTTTGATGGAAGTCTCCAAACAAAGACGTCTTCAAAATAAGAAGTCCACGGGGGAGTCTTTTTCAGCATGAAATTTAGTTTCATGCTTTTATTTAGTTTTAATATCAAATCACTTTGATCAGCCTTTGAGTATCTAAACACCTCAGTTGCTGTCTTCTCTCGAGCAGCTCTGTTCACTAGAACTTTCTGGGACGATGGGAATATTCTACATGCAGCTAGGTGACCACTCGCTACATGGGCTACTTTGTGCTGGGAATGTGGCTGGTGTGACTGGGCAACATAAATTTTAATTGTAAGTAGTTTGATTTGATTTAATTTTTTTTTTTTTTTTGTGGTATGCTGGCCTCTCACTGTTGTGGCCTCTCCCATTGTGGAGCACAGGCTCCGGACGCGCAGGCTCAGCGGCCATGGCTCACGGGCCCAGCCGCTCCGCGGCATGTGGGATCTTCCTGGACCAGGCCACGAACCCGTGTCCCCTGCACCGGCAGGCAGACTCTCGACCACTGCGCCACCGGGGAAGCCCCCTTTTCATGCTTATTTTAAGATGAAAATAATAGTATAAACCAGGGACAGTCAAATAGGTTTGCACTTCATCTTGCCCCTTCCCTCCAGCCACCCATCGAGATAAAGAAAACACTGTCAGTGTCCTCCCAGGGCAGTGCCCACTGGTCCTCACCCTTCCTGCGGTGGGAGGTTCTGGTTGGAGAGGACTTGACATCAGAGCCATCGGTGAGCTGCCCAGAGAGCGCAGGTGACATGGGGCTTCTTCAGGGGCCAGCAGAGGAGGAGGGGTGATGCTGGGGTCCTTAGGTTTTATTTTTCCGTTACCAGCAAAGATGACAGTTTGTCTGACAAGCCTCCTACCTAGCGTCTGTGGGAGTGATGCTGGCTTGGAGGGCACTTGGGGGTGGCAGCCTTGCTGGGCACGCTGATGTTGGGGAATTGTTACTGACCGGCTGGGAATCCAGGGCTCTAGTGGAATCTCTGTCTGACGTTAATGGAATTCAACCCAGGCTCTCCGGTTCTTCAGTGTTCCAAGGGAGCTTATACAGAAGTGGGTTCAGCCTCAGATTCTTTTCCTCAAAATAGGGGAAAGGACTTTTAGTAGCTTCCCAGATGATGATAATTCAGCTGGACTGGTGAGGTGCCTGGGGTTGTGCGAGAGGAGGTGACATGATGTGCTGGTCTTCGCTCTGTGCAGTTGCTTTCCCTGTGCCAGCCAGCGATTTGAGGATTAACTGTATTTACCACACACACACATTTATTTATCTTTTCACTCTTAATTACCTCATTCTGCTCCAGATATTAACAGTGAAGAAGAATTGCCTGAAGAGAAACTAGAATAATGGATATAATAGGATTATAAGCAATGCTGAGATGTTTGTCCTCCCAACTTCTCTCCTCCTCCCCCACCATCTTTCTTCTTTTGGTGGAACTGTTTATCTTTTCCAACTGTTTGAAAATGAAAACAAATTAGAAGCTTCTGTGGAGGTTCAGGGGAAACGCTTGGACTGAATCATGGCCAGGTCTGTGCATTCAGGGCAGATGACCTGCAGGATATTAAGTCAAGGCCCTCTTTTCTTCTGAGCAAATGACACAGAGCAAGGCAGCAGAATTGTATTTTGACAATTAACTAGTTTCCACAGCCCTGCTCGCCCCTGCTTTATTTGTCATTAGTTATTCCAGACTGTCCAGCGTGCAGAAAACCTCCAGGGCTGCTGCCCTCCCCACGCTGAGGGGGAGGACTTCGCGGGCCTCTCACACTGTTAGTGCTTTTTATTTCTTTTTCCCGTAAGGACCACTTTACTGCTGGTGAGTGGAGGAGGGACAAGAACAAATAAAATGCACACGAAAAACAGATTCCTCTTAAATTCTTGGAATTTAAGTACTTACTGAGAATTTCAAAGATTTGGATGCTTCAATGGACTTTTTTGCTTGTTTGTTTAAAGGAATGATTCCAACTTTGAATGCGGCTCCTCGGTCATTGCCGTAATTCTAAATGACTGATTGCAGCTGAGAGAAGTCAGGGTCAGCTCACAGTTCCCGGAGAACTGGGCCGACAGATACTCCTCTCCATCCCCAAAGCTGCCCTGAGGTCCGGTTGGCAAGCATGACCAGGATACTTGGTCATCTTTCTGACATCGGGGTTTACTTTAATGTGTGACATATATTTAAAGTGATCATATAGAGACATAGAATTGCTCTGGCTTTCTTCATAGCGTTAGTCATGTTTGCTGTTTTTATCAACATTGGGCCCTTGGTTGGGGGCAACTCCAGGTGGTGACGTTCGTGTCACGGCAGAGTGTGACCTGCTCCCCGACAGCCCCTGAGACTTCCTCGGCCGGAGTTGCAGTGGAGGCTGGGTGGCTCGTCGAGCCCTTTCTCCCTGGTCTCAGGTGTTGTTTGTGGTGGTGAGTTAGCTCAGTAATCGCCCCTCAGTGCCGGGTCCTGTACGGGATGCTGGGGACATAACAGAACACAGGGCCCGGGTCTTCTGTTCCTGTAGCACATGGTTATCCTGGTGTCTGCTTTTGATCATGAAATGTTTATGATCTCTGCAGACTGGAAGATGGAAGCAAAGCATAAACATCGAGTCCTTTCTAGAATTCTGTGACTGCATTGTTTGCAGTTACAATTTGATTATCTTATTACAGCGTGTTAATAATTTGAGATGAGTGTCTGTGTTGAAAGGAGCCATTTTCAATGGACATTTTAACTCTAAATTTAATACCAAGACTACAGTTTTCCTTATGCCTTGTGACTTCCAGGTGAGAAACTTGGGATTGACCCAACAGGATATACTGAATTACTCAGTTTACCTCGGAGGAAGGGAAACTGGAGATGTCTGGAGCTGTTTGCGGCTGTGTGAAATTACATTCCCCCTTTTCTCTGCCGCAGCCCGGGTGCCCTGGCCCCGCTCTCCTGGGTAGCTGACACCTTCAGGAGTGGGTCGCCCAAAGGCAGCACCAGCAGATGCTTCCAGGAACCCTGCAAGGGCAAAGGGTAGAAACTGCATCAGGACTACACGTATGGAAACCTCACAGTGAAACGAGCACGTTGTATTTACTGTTAGAACAGCAGGAGATACGTAAAGAGCTTTTTCTCTCCCTTTAAATTGATTGGAATTCATATGGGAACACAGTTTGGACGAGTTGGTTTCTTTGTCTGTCAGTTTAGGAGGTAGTTGTACACAGACTTGCTGTGTTGTCAGTTTTCTGTGGCTTGTTTTGCTTGGATATGGCATGGTGGCTGTCACAGAGTGACACCCGGTGTGTGATGTGCTCCCGACACAGGATAGGCTGTAAACCTGCTGAGCACCAGCTGCTCCCACAGACCCTGGCATTCGCCCGGTGAACTTGGCAGAGGGGCTAGTCGTGAGCCAACTGCAGGTCTGCGACACTTTGTAACTGTGGGGAAGCGGGCGTTTAAATCCTCAAAGGTTCTGGGAGGGTGGGGACCACGTGCTGGCATCTCACTGCGGGGGGGCTGTTATTTCTCTACTTTCCACTTACCTGGAAACGCTCTGGGAGTGATTTTTTTTTTCCATTTTGTGAAAAATGACACAGAAAAGACAGACAACTGGTTGTGTTGGTATCAAAATTGAAAAGATCTGAAAAATACAGTTTTTAGCCAGAAAATAGAAGCTGGAAATGAAGAAGAGCTCAGCAGATTTGATTGTGACTGAGGTTTCCTGTGTCAGATCCTTGTGTGAAAAGAAGACTCCTCTTGGGTGTGTTCCAGTGAGTGTGTTATTCAGGGCAAGACCACATATTATGGGTAGAATTACCTGCTACTCTGTCATTTTCTGTATTTTATTGTTCATCTTTCTGTGTTTGAAAGCCAGTTCTGATTGACTTGGTCTTTGGTAGAGGAATTTAACTTATTTATATTTATTATTTTTATGTGATAATTAACATTACACTTTTTTTTTTCTACTTTTGTTTTTTGTGGGAGAGGTTACTGACTTTCAATGCTTTGCAATTTGGGAGATATACTTTCACTTTTCTGTCATTCCAATAATTGTCTTTAAATTAACAAAATGCTATTTGAACCTTTTTCTTTCTGTTATCCATATCAAGAATAAAGCAGTGTTTGGTGGTACTTTTACTCTAACACCACATATCTTTTGTACTTCTTACTTTTCACCTGTTTTAAGCATTTTATATCCAGATTATTTTAATGTTTTTTAGAATTTATTTCTCTTATGTTAATGATTTTGAGGATTTACTCTATTTTTCATACCCACATTAATTCCAATTATATAAATATAGCTCATTGTTCATAGTGTTTATGCACCTGCATCCTTGTTTTTGGATTGTTTATTTTAACTAATCTCTTTAGTTGCTGGAACATGACTCACTTAGTATGTTGAGGAAGTGAGGTGTGTGTCTGATAAACTCCCAGCTCTAGAATATCTTGTTTTTTTAAACTTCAAACACATACAGCTGGCTCTACGCTTTTTGAATCATATTTTTTTCTCAATACTTTGAATCTTATTTGCTTTTCAAAAGAGCTGTAGTTTACTCTAGTTCTCTGTATCACATGCTGGATTCACATGTCGGCATCTGGTTTGCTGTGGGACTCCTGTCCTCCATGTGTGTCTGTGTTCTGGTGCCCCTTCTTCTTGGCCTGGCCTGCAGTGAGCAGCTGACCACGCTGTCTTCTGAAGCTTAATGTTGCAGAGAGAAAGACTGAGGTCAGCCCGGGTTTTGTTACTTTGTGGATAATCCATTTGTCCTTTTTAGATTTGTGTAGGATTTTTAATTATATTTTCAATTTGCAGCTTGGAACGTGCTGCGTCTAGACATTTATCTACGTTCAGCTTATTTAGTTCTAGGGAGGCCTCGGGATGTGCATCGTCTCAGCGCAAGGTTATGGTGGGAAACCGCGGCAGACTCTAGATCCGTGTTTTCCAGGTTTTCATATGCACGTGATATTTTCTGATTTCAAATGTCACTTACTTGTGCATCTGCTGCTTTTATTTACCTAGGTCTTTAAAAAGATTCAGCATCCTCTTGGGTTTCTTAAGAATGTGAATCAGAATTTCTAAAAACGTATCCTCCTCTTGCAGCAAATCTATTTCAGGAGGAACCCGTTCCTCTTGAGGGTGGTCTCCTCCTTTGCTGCGTATTCTAGGTATGTTCGGCTTTCACGGGAAGGGGCCCCCACCCACCACGCCTCTTTGCAGTTCCCTTTATGCTTTAAGCAGTAATTCCTCTGAGTGTTTTGCTTGTAGATGGGATCCTTTACCCTTTCTGGGTTTTCATTATTTAATGAGGTTTTCTAACATTTTTATATTGGTCGATTTCTAGAATACAGGAGGATGAAATTAGATGCCCCCTTCTCTTTTTTTTTTTTACATTCTGTATTTCCTTTAGATGTCTTTGCCTTGTGTTTTAAGTCTTTTGAAATATTTTTTTTTCTCATTAGCCGAGAAAAGTCTTGCCTTTTGAATGATGATCTAATCAAGTATTAAGATTTACTGTAAGGTTGTAAGCACAGTTGTATTCTCCTTTATCTTTAATCAAATGCCTGCTCTCCAGGTTCTGTGTTTCTATGATGTCAGAGCATGAGCACCTTCCTTAAACGTGGGCATTTTCTTGTGTCTGCTTGTACACATGCACAAAATTAGAATCCCCTTTGTCTTCCTTTCTTTTTTTTTTTTCATTTTTCATTCATTCATCTATTTGTGCATGCAGTGCTCATTAAGAAACATTATTGCCAGCCACTGTTCTGGGTGTTAGGGGTACCAGGTGGCTCATAGGGGGTCTCTTCTCTCAAGGAATCCAGGAGCTGCTGGTGGAGCAGGCCCAGTGCCTGTCTCACTGGGGTGGGATGTGTTGGAGGGGAGGTTGCCGTGGGCCCTTCTCAAGAGGTGAAGTTTGAGTTCGGTCCTAAAGACTGAAAGGGATGTAGGAAGATGGAGCTGTGTTTTCCCAGCTCAGTAACAGCATGGCGAGTGATTAGCTAGAAGGGGACGTGGGATAAGAAAAAAAGCATTACTTTTTTACCTAAAAATATAGTCACCTTATTTTTAAGATTATGCAGTTCGTTATTTTAGCTCTATTTCTCTTACATTTTGAAGTCCCAAATGTTGACACTCAAAATTCAATGAAAAGGTTTTGTCCGCATTAGATAGTTGGGTCATTTTTAGTGAGAGAGGAGTGGCCAGGCCCAGGACAGCTGAAGGACACGTTGCTGTGTCCAGAGGTCACCCCGGGAGTGTCCAGGCCGGCGGACTCCTGCTCACAGGGGTCCTTCTGAGACCACCTCACACGTGGCCCAGGCATTCACAGGATGTTTCCTGTGAAACCATCTGCCCTGTCTCATCATAAGTTTTTCAAACATTTATTACTCAAAGGGCCAAGCGACTAAGACTTACGTTCTTCCAAACTGAACTTTCTGTTTTCTCCCTGGTCAGTGTTTTCTGCACCTAGCACCCTTGTGCCACGTGGCTGGTTTCAGGGAGAGTTGCTCCCATGTTCTGTACTTGTGGGCATAACAGGTTTAGTTGGTCATCGTTTACAGACGTTACCTTGCGTCAGTGAGTATGTCATATTTTCCTTCTTCTTCACTGACCTACCCTTCTAAGTGGAATCGAAATCAAATGTGAATCTACTGGGATATGTTGCAATCATCTGGGAATAATTTGAAAAAAAAACAAGTTGCCCACACAAATTAAATGAAGATCAACAGTTTTAAAGTACACGATAGCATCTTGTATAAACTACAGCTTCCATTTCACATTATTCCTGGTCATGCAGTAGGTTCTGGAGAAAAAAGGACTATGGATAATCAGTTAAAAGAATGACAGATTCCCCGATGTGCTGAGCAGTAGTAATACCTAATTTCGATTTCGAGTGTGCTATAATGGATTACCATATAGATGCAGCTGATCACTGAGCATTAACTACGGCCATGTGCTTTTCAGAAAAGTAATATTTATTCACACTGTGTGGCTTTCCTGCACTTTTAAAATTTTACTCTCCAGCGAAACTACAAACAAGATGTCAGTAGCTTATGTGGCATTCGCAGTAGTGTAGCTTGGAATGTGGGCTGCAGTAGCAATACCTTATTGTGTTTGCCTCCGTAGAGGTAGGCTTCATCTGGGGCTTTCTGAGGGACAGGGTTAGCATTTAGACACAGATGGTTGTTTGGGGCTTCATTTTTATTGACCTCATAGACTTTAATGCATAAAAAAGGGCCCTTGCCATGTTTGAGTGCAGAAAGCATCTGTGTGGGTAGTTTCAGCCTTCTAGTTGTTGTATAATATTACATCCACTTGGGAATAGTCTTAGTAGCTCAGATATCGGGCATGGTGTTTCCTATCCAAACCTTACTGAGTTTATTTTTGAGTATCTTTAAAGTCCATCCATTTTGTAAATCTGAAAACTTTTATCCAGAAGTGGTGGTGATGATATAGACCCGTCCTCAGAACATGTTGAGTCTACTTGTGGCCAACTGAGGGCATCCAGGCATCCAGATGCACGCCACCTTGCTGTATCCTTTGTCCTTCTTTATATTAAAAAGACACTTGTCTTTGTCGCATACTAAGAAAAGAAACCTAAATCAAGAAGACCCATGTGTATTTTGGAAAGCTGAAGAGCGTGATTCAGTGCCCACTTGGTTTCCTGACTACAGTGAATATCTGAAGAGCCAGTGGGCATGCCAGGCATTCGTCTTGTCCAAGATGAGCTCTCTCCTAACTCTTCAGAGTAATTTTCTCAGCCTCAGCTGTACGAAATTTTTAGATTAAGTAGCAAGATGGGCGCAGGGGATGATCCCGGAATGTAGGTGGGGTGCCAAATCCCCCTGGAGGAAAGCATGACAGAGGAGGACACCGAGTGCTGCTGTCTCGCTCACTCTGGGAGAGCGGGCTGGATGCAAGGAGGCAGGAGATGTGCAGGGATGACGCAGCTGTCCAGCTCCCATCGCCTTGAGGCTGCAGCCAGCAGAGACCCCGTCCCCGAAGTAGGGTGCACTTCTTTAGGACTTCAGCCTCTTGATATGAGAATGTCCTGATTAGTCATTGGAAGATGACCGTGGCAGACAGAGACGAGTGCAGCTCGAATCCCCTTCAGCCTGGCTGCAAGGAGTGGGGTCACCCCAGCCCCCGGCTGTCAGTGCCGTCTTCAGCTTTCCAGCCACGGCCATGCTCTTCCCATCACGACCCCAGCCAGTGACTGAGCGAGGCAGTGGTACAGTGGCCTGGCCATCGTCAGGCACGTGGGGCTCCTCTAACATACTGTGAGCTCTGTGTGGGGGTCTGTTTCTCTTTCACAGATGCTATTCCCCATAAACCACTAGGGCTTCTAACTGCACACAGGGTCTGTTTCCCAGAGAACTCAACCTGCAACCATGATTATTCATTTGGTAGCAAACATATTGAAATAGCCTCTGTAGTAAATTTTTCGGTAAAGAGAAAGGATGAGTTAAAGAATCCTAAAACTTAACAGCATTATTTACAGTTGCCAAGGTATGGAAGCAACCTAAATGTCCACCGACAGATGATGGATAAAGAAGATGTGGAATATATAAACAATGGAATACTACTCAGCCATAAGAAAGAATGAAATATTGCCATTTGCAGCAGCATGGATGAACTTGGAGGGCATTATGCTGAGCGAAATAAGTCAGACAGAGAAAGACAAATGCTGTATGATATCACTTATATGTGGGATCTAAAAAATACAACCAACTAGTGAATAAAACCAAAAAGAAGCAGACTCACAGATATAGAGAACAAACTAGTGGTTACCAGTGGGGCGAGGGAAGGGGGGAGGGGCAATATGGGAGTTGGGGGGAAAAAGGGTTATTATGAGATTGTATGAAATCATGTGTGTGAAACTTTTGAAAATTGTTAAAGTACTATAGAATTTAAAGACTCATTTAATAAAAATTAAAAATAAATAAATAAATGAATGAATAAATATTGACTGAAAAAAAAGAATCATAAAACTTAGGCACAAATGGAAGCTGTCTTTCTCTCTTGAGTCTGGAGAGCCCCCAGCCCACCCCCAGATGTGCTTGTTCTGGGCTCCAGAGCTGCTTGTTTGGCTGGACAGCAGCCCAACTGCTGATACCCTCATCCATAACCTTGGTTCCAGAGTAGGTGGTTTTCTTGTACTCACCTCCTTGCTTGTGATATTCTCCCGCAATCCATAGACCTCTCTCTGGGTTTTCTCTGCTGTCGTGTCTTCTGCAGCTCATGGGGACATTCAGGTTTACATTCTGATGGTAGGACAATGCCTTGGTTCCTGTTAAACAATTGGTTCCTGTTAAAATGTTCTGTAGAAATCTGACTTTCTTCTTCTTCTTCTTCTTGTGAGTCCCTTTTAATGTAATGGAACTTAACAAGACATAACCGAGTTTTTACATTTAGTTCCTTTTGTGTGTTATCCATCTAAAATGCATGTTGGTATAATTGCAGAGTGAAGACCTTTTTTGATTTTTTCCCCCCAGAGAGCCACTTGCCTTCATAGAGTTTATAGACTGATAGATCCATCCTGCCTGGCACTTGGTGTTTGGCCGACAAAGGTTGTGGGTTCTCTGGGCAAGGGAAACCATCGAGCTCACTTGATTTAACGCTGAAGTCACTTTGTTATGTGGCATCGATTTCCCCACATTTCCAGCATCTTTAGCTTTTTCTAACTAGTTGTCATATCAATTAGTCATACGTATTTCTAACCTTTAACACAATAAGCCTACAAACACCTGGCACATCCAGAGTTTCTCCTTTGACTTGTGCACGCTTGCTTCTAACTTCTGTTCCCCCGTCCGGCCCCCCGCGTCCTTACCTCCTTAGCAGAACTTCAGGAAACTGTTAGTGCTTGGGTTTTACCTCATTTCATTTCAGGCTCTCTCCCTGAAGGGTCTCATATACACGCACCTTTAACTGCTGCCTGTTTTCTGTTACCATCCAGATCCCATTTCTATATTCTAGACCCATATACCCGATTGCCTATCAGAACATCTTCAGTAAGGTGGTCCACTGACACCTCAAATTCCAGGATGTCCAGAGCCAAAGCTGACATGCTTCAATTATGGAATTCCTTCTGGATTTGACATCTTGGATTAAATTATTGCCATCTACCGAGCCCTCTGGTGGGTGGGTGGGGGGGTCATTCTTGAGTCCTCCATTTACCCCAGCTACTCAACCTGTCCACCTTGACAGTTTCCCCTTCTGAATGTCACTGTGCCAGCTTCTCCTCTTACCCTGCTGCCCCTGGTCCAGGCCATTTCACTCTGTCTGAAATACTACCACTGCTTCTTCCTGCACGCCCCTGCCTTTCTTCTCAGCCGTCTTACAGAACCTGCTCCAGGGAGAGCATCAACCCCAGCCTCGCCTGCCTCTCCAGGCCCGTCTCCTCCCTTCTCAGCCGCCTGCCTGCTACGCTTACTGCCTGCTGCTGTCTGCCTCTGAACCTTCACACACGCTCCTCCTCTGTTCCTGCCCTCCACTTGGCAATTTAATTAATCTCTAAGTCTTAGCCCAAGTGTCCTTTTTTCCAGGAAGCAATCCATGAAGTCCCCACTGATGGGAGGCGCTTTCCCCTCACCCGTGTAACACGTCATACAAATTTCTGTCAGGCTTCTTTTTTTCCCTGAATGATATTTTCCTTACCGTCTCTCTTGGCCATGAATCATGAAACCCTTGGAAGTAAAGACAAAGTATTTTATTCATAGTTATTTTATTTCTGCATTTCAAATACCAAGTCTTGTAGATATTTTTCACTAAGTGGGATCTGGCGCGCGCGCGTGTGTGTGTGTAGATCTGCCGTGTGTGTGTGTGTGGTGTGTGTGTGTAGGTATGTTTGAGTGTATGTCATTATTATCACATAGTAAAACAGATTTAAGATACCCTTTAGAATTATGGGGTTAAAAGATAACAAACCAACATGTTCTAGGGGAAGTCTGAAGTGGAAAAATGGAGGAGAGAATTTAGTGATTTTCAGCATGTGGTCAGCTATGTACAGCTTTTAATATATAATCAGAAATAATCTTTGATGGTCTGTGTAGCATTTTCATCTTGTGTAGTGTGTAGAATTCGTGACAAATTATGTAACTTAATACATTTATATTTTATGTTTATCAGATTTTGAAAAACTTAGTTCTTTTAAATGATACAGCTTTTATTTTTGGTTTGGGTTTTCTTTACTAGGTTCAGGGCTAGAAAACACGCACACATTTTAATGTATTTTAATGGAAATGCCATCACTAATTCAGTGATGCGTAAGGAAGTACAAGGTACGTATTATGTCAACGTGAATATAAGACCATAGCAACGGTCAGGGTTACCTATAAAGTCACAATTTCACAAGTAAAAAACATTCAGAATTCTTTTACTGAATATTTATTGAGCACCGACTGTGTGCCAGGCATGCTTCAGGCCCTGGGGATATTTCAGGGTGTTCTGGCCTTCATGAGGCTTCCAGTCAGCCAGGGTGAGGACTGTGCCAGGGACGATGGGACAGGTGATGGAGGAGGTGACGTTTACAGTGAGGCCCAGCTGCTGGGAAAGACGTCCAAGCCGGGACAAGTCGTGCCCTTGATGGTCACCCACATTGGATCAGGTTTACCTGTGGTGGCTTTCCCAGTAGACGTTCTTACACATTGCTTTATTGTCAGGTGGGAACAAATGAGGTAAATGAGGTAAACACACTTGTATGTTGCTGACTCAGTTGGAAAGTTACAACAAGAAAACCAAACCAAACCCCAAGCTGGCTTGAATGGAAGAGGTGGTGTGTCGATAGCTGCCTGGAAATATACTTATTCTGGAGGTCTGAATATATCAATAAGTTTTTTACCTTAATTTTTTTTCCATTTTTTAATCATAGGAATCTGATATATTTTTTAAAATATTTGTTTATGTATTTATTTGGCTGTGCCAGATCTTAGTTGCGGCACTTGGGATCTTTGTTGCAGCGTGTGAGATCTTTAGTTGCGGCATTCGGGGTCTAGTTCCCTGACTGGGGATCGAACCCGGGCGCCCTGCATTGGGAGCGCGCAGAGTCTTAGCCACTGGACCACCAGGGAAGTCCCTACCTTAATCTTTCAAAATGTTAGACTGTTAGGCTAGATAAACCTAGAATGAGGATTTTCATAGTAAAATAGAAATATATTATCAATACCAAGGAATGAATTTTAACCAGTGTTTGGATTTTCTACATTTTTTAAAAAGGCAGTTACAGATAGAATACAAGGACTTTTATTGCCCAAGAGTAACTTGCCAATACTTGTTGTAGAGTGAAAAAAAAGTCGTTCTCGTTTGTTTGGGTCTTTCGGGAACAGCTGCTTTCATTTTCCAAATACTCTTGTATATTGTAAATTTTGTTCTTTATTGTATCTACCAGAGGCAGCGGTGGGGAGATTCATGACTACAATCCTAAAACTAATTTTTAGCTATTAATTTCAAGAAATTCTTGCCACCAATTTCATTTCCTTATTCCACTGAGTAAGGTCGTATCCTCTTTGTCGTTCATCTTTCTTCCCAATTCCGTTTCTTGTCCAGAGACCAGTGAGGATTTTAATGAAAATGGGAAGTGGAAGGTGAAAAAGAAGACACCTAGAGAATCTGGCATTTGAGAGCTTATTCTTGTAATATTTAAGCAATGGCTGTGATTTAATTAAGATAAAATGATCACTTCAGGTTTTTTTTTTTTTTTTTCTTTTCTTTCTTATAGGGAGAATTCAAGTTGGGACAGTAATCTCTTTAAAACATTCAGGGAAGGAAGTTTGCTTGGGGCAAGTAAAAGAGACTGTCCCATTGGGGTCCAAGATAAAGTGCAATATTTATGTTATTACGAAGTTTTTTTTTCTTTTCTGAAATATATCTATATAGATATATATAGATATACAGCATGTACTATGGGCTAACATGAAAATGTGTAATTTCATTTGTTGTTTATTTTCTCTTTATATCCTCTGAATTTTCGTTTGTTTGTTTTATAGAAAATACTGCAGTTTCTACCTGAACGAATTTTCTTTCGATGGCATTACCAGAGTATAGGTAAGAACAGTTACAAAAATTTTAAGTAATACAAATTTCTTCCAATCGTATTTTCAGTATTGTTTTGTATAATCAGCACCATCAAGATAGGTTACAGCAGGGAATATTAATAAGTGTGCCAGTTAAAGCTGAGACAGTCCCACCTGGCCTTCAGAGGGAAGTGCATCGTCTGTCTCCTGCTCTAAAAGGGGTTCACAGACCAGCAGCCTCAACCTCACCTGAGAGCTTGTTAGAAAATGCAGAATCTCAGGCCCCAGCCAGACCTCTTGAATTACAGCCTGCTTTTCCAACAAGCGTCCCAGGGGATTCCTGTGCACGTAAAGCTGATCTGGAGTATTTTACTTAAATAATTTTACATTTTTTTCTTGCAAGAATATCTTGTTCTTCAGGCCTTTATCATGGACTCAGAATTATTTTGTTTGACCGTTTTAGAATGTGGCAGCAAGAGGGAACTTGAAATAAAGCAAGTTACCGTGGCTGCCCTTCTGTCCCGTTCTCGACATCTCACAGTTTACTCTCAATTTACTATTCACAGTACAACAAGAGTAATTTGTAGCATCGGTTGTGAATTCTACCTTATCTTTAAATAGAGTGTCTGGTTCAGTCCTCCTGCCTTAGAGGACTCTGACATTTCCTGTAACTCTTCTGCCTTACCAGGTGGTCATATTTGAGGAGAGCATGACCTTATAGTGGAATCTTAACTATTAGATCATTCATTCATTGAAATATTTATTGAGGGAGAGACTTTTATTGAGGGAGAGACTTTTCAAATGTTTATTGAGGGAGAGAGGCAAAAACAGAGCATCTCACCATGCTGTATTATGTAAGCTGATTGCCTAATGGGGATTAGGTGAGAAAAAACGAGTACAGTATGATCGTTGCTCTACAAGAAGTGTAATGGGAGCAAAGAAGAAAAGTTGAATAATCCTATTCAGAGGGATTGAGGAAGCCTTTGAAAGAGGTCATTTCAATCTGAGCCTTGAAAGATGAGTGTGGGAAGGGCTTTCCAGGTAAGAGATCAATAGGAAAACGATAGGGAACCTGAAAGAATGTGGCACAGTCAGGGGATGTTCCAAAATTCAGGGTCCTAAACTTAATTTAGGATTATTTATGTGAAAACTGTAACCGATCTTTATATAAACTGAATTATTTAAAGTTATATGTTATAAATGTTATAAGTGTAAAGAAGGTAAAGTATATATACTAAGCACACTATTGAACTGAATGAATAAATCGTTATCTTAAGATTGTGCCTTGGTCTTTCAAGCTTTCAAACACACAAAGAAAGTTTTTCTTTAAATTTTAGAGTTGTTGATAGCCTTTCTGTTTAACTGATGCTTTGACCTTCTGTATTTAAATTAAGGTAAAAATTAAAAAAAAATTAAACATTAAGTATAAGAGTGACATCACGGGGATTTGTGATGCTCTGCGGTACAGCAGGAATGGATGACAGTGAAAAATACCTGCATGCAGTGTTTATCTGTGCTCCCTATAATCCTTCAATGTTGTTTATGTCGTCTGTGTGAAAACCACCCTCATTTTCTTCAGATAATACTTTACAATGTCTGAAGACTAGTAGGCTCCCCTCAGCATGAATGAACTTACTAGAACTATGTGTGGAAATTAACTTGCCACTTGTGTTGTGAAACTTTAGGTACCCATTAGGCAGTGTGTAGTATCACTTCAACTCTGCGCAGGACCTCGTGGGCTGGTTACAATTGCTGCTACAAGTAGCGTTGGTACCCAGTTTAAGAGTATCTCTCTGAGAACAGTGACTTCTGGCTCAGGGGACTGCAGAGCGTCAGGTCTCCTGAGCCCCTGGGAGAGCAGGTGTTATCTTTGTCCGTTGTGTAGAATAAGCCAGCTCTGTAACTCAGTCAGAATGCATCATGTCTAAGGACGTTCAAGAATGAGCATTTGTGTATCAAATCATCCTTATTGTTGACACTTGTATACTTAATGCTTGAATCAAACAGGCTTTTTTCAGGTAAGTAAATTTTTGCGCGATTTATCGAACTGGGTAGAAGTTGGTGTTGCGATGGGCCCACATCCCTTTTCTGATGCTCTCCAGGCTAGATGTGGGTTGAATCAGAGTTTCTCAGATTTCAGAATGGCAGTGTGGTGCGTGGGTGTATAACGACCATCGAGTCAACATTAGTGTCTGTAAGTAACCCCCAGGGGCCTGGGCAGCACCCTGTAACCCAGTGTCAGGTTTTCTGTAGCCTGAGGTGTAAGTACTCATCATTGTGAGATAACTACACCCCAAATAGCCTCAGGCTAGCCCGGTGTTGCCACCTCATGAGTTCAGGTCACATCAGGTCTTTTCCACTAAAGAATTACACAGAAAGAGAAAAACAAATCTCGAATATAATGCATATATGTGGAATCTAAAAAAATGGTATAAATGATCTTATTTGCAAAGCAGAAATAGAGACAGACATAGAGAACAAACGTATGGATATCAAGGGGGTAAGGGGCGGGTGGGATGAATTGGAAGATGGGGATTGATATCTATACACTATTGATACTATGTATAAAATAGATATCTAATGAGAACCTACTGTACCGCACAGCACAGGGGACTCTACTCAGTGCCCTGTGGTGACCTAAATGGGAAGGAAATCCAAAAAAGAGGAGATATATGTATACGTGTAGCTGATCCACTTTGCTGTACGGTGGAAACTAACACAGCATTGTAAAGCAACTATACTCCAATAAAAAAATGAAAATGTAAAACCAAAAAAGAGTTACACAGGAAAGTTTCTGTTTTCATAGCGTTTTGGATTTTGAAATCGCCAGTAAGCGACTGTGGATTTGTAATTCTACACGTTTTTTTTTTTTTTTTTAATACCTCAGCTGTACCTCTTGCATTCTTCCCAGTTTGTTTGGACCTGTTAAAACTGTTGCTATTTGTCACTCAAGATCTTGACCAAGTTCGTTATAGAAAGTAAGAAACTGTAGGGAAATACCAGATATCAAAGGGAAGGAATGTGCCTTGGATCTCTCCTTAGCACTGGCGTCTTGACGTGTGCAAAACCTCTGGGGTCAGGGCAGGAGGCTTTTCCCAGCGCCCGGCAGTTTAGGGACCTAAGCTCCCTTATTGCAGGCTTTCGCATTCTATATAGATATTTGGTATTCCTTACCTAATAGGAAGAACACTGCTGTGTAAACCTCTTAATTAAATGTTAATTGGGCCTGGTAGGGGCCAAGGTACTCTGAAATATTGGGTTAGCACCTTGGAGTTTGGTTTTCACAGCACTGACACAGCATGCTTCCTGCCCCACAGCACGAATGACAATGTTACTAGCACAGAAGCCGCAAATATGAGCAACTCCTGCATCTGCAAGTCTTAGAAGCTCTCAGACCCACCCGATAGCCACATTTTACCCTGAGAAGGAAGGAGATAATTGGAAACATCAGTTACCACAGTGTTTGAAGTCGGCTTCTTATCTTGTCATCATGTTTTGTCCGTAGCAAAGAGAGACATTCTATTTCTCTTAAAAGTGTTTTTAGAGGGAAAAAATACGGTGTAAGGTTGTTTTTGTTTGTTTGTTTGTTTTTGCGATACGCGGGCCTCTCACTGTTGTGGCCTCTCCCGTTGCGGAGCACAGGCTCTGGACGCGCAGGCTCAGTGGCCATGGGTCACGGGCCTAGCCGCTTCGCGGCATGTGGGATCTTCCCGGACCGGGGCACGAACCTGTGTCCCCTGCATCGGCAGGCGGACTCTCAACCACTGCGCCACCAGGGAAGCCTATCTGTAAGGTTTTTAAGGCTGGCTCCTTGCTGTAAATCTGTGAACAAGGAACATATTTGAACTCTAAGGCTTGCAGTGTGAAATGAACACTGGCTCATTATTCTGAGCATCTGGAGATACTGATTCAAGTGATGTTTGGAGAGTAAGGAGATTAAGGAAGTGGCTGACACAGCACTTATGAACTCTGCGATATATGCTGGCCTGTTACTCAACTATTTGCAAATTTCCATTACTAATTACAAATGGAAAAAAATTTGTTTATTAGATTTTTCTTGAAGTCCATTTTAGGCCAGTAGTAAATCATGGTGGGTAAACGTGGCTGCTTGAAGCCTTATCTGAGAGTAATACTGAGAACTGACAGGGAGTGAGATGATGACAAAGAATGGCACAGCAGCAAACCAGGGATATTTGGTACAAGGGCAGGCTGTGGCACCCCTTCATGTGCCCATGTGTCTTAGTACAGGACTCAAGTTATACATGTGTTCGCTTTAAGAAGGTTTACTACTCCCGAGCTTCTATAAAGATTTTCTGTCCCATTCAGTGTATAGTGCTGCGTCTGTCCTCAGTAAATGTTTGCCGAGTGGATGAAAGTATATATTTCATATTAGAGATGTTTTATATTAAAAATGTTAAAAAAATAAATAACCTTTGGGCTTAAAGGAGCAGGCTCAATTAATGAAAGTTCACACATGTACAAAACTTCATACATTGTTTTTATATATGAGTCACTGAATCTAGTTTGTTCAACTAGGTTTTTCTTATACGTAGTATAAAAACCAGGGGCATAACTAAACTGCAAATATGTTTACGGCTTTTAAAGAGTATCCTTGCGTTGGGTATACCTCAGGCTACCCAGGGCTCACATTGCCTGGGATGTGAACACACTCTCTGAGGCTCATTTCTCATAGTTTCTGCTGCTCACTCTTTGGGAGTCTGAGTCTGACAGCCCTCCCAGGGCCCCTCCCAGGGCCCCGCCCCGTCAGCCCACTCTTCCCGAGGGAGCGGGGGCTCCCCAGGCACTTCACACCAGGACTCCCTCAGGGTGCATCACAGCCAGGCTGGGCTAAGTCCGGGGCCCTGTGTGCCTCGTGTCCACCGAGGGCTGGCTGGGCCTGATGCCCTGTCAGCTCACTTGGTGTCCTCCCAGCATCCTCCTTCGGGTGCTTCCCCCATCACTGCTCTGCGTTTCTTCCCCTCCTTCGCCTTTGTGCTCTGCCCTCCGGAAGCCCTCTTCTTGGGTTAAGCGACAGCCCTACAGCCTCGGCCTCTTGCTTTCACCTCCTTGGCTGCAGAAACCTGGGTTTTCTCTGATGCTTCTCTGTCTCCCTCAGGGGTATGGGGGTGAGGCCACGGTCTTTTTTCCTTCAAGGCCCACTCCAGACCTCATCCACCACCCCCTCTACGGAAACCTCTCTCCCTTGACGATGCTGCCTTCTTCCCCTTGTTGTTGCCATGTCCTCTGATCTTCTGCTCACTTGCTTTTCTTTTTTAACGGCTTTACTCTCTCTCAGTCCTTTTCCTTCATGACAGCCATAGCTACCCATCAGCCCCTTGACCCCCTCGCCTTCTGTGGCTTCCTGACTTCTCTTCCAACCCATGTTATGATGCAGATCTCTGTCTGACCACGATCTCCATCCCTGATCTTTCACTCAGTCATTTCCAGGCTACCTGCGCTGTTTTTATTTTTTAAATACAGCTTTTTAAAAGTATAATTGACATAAAACAAATTGTACATGTTTAAAATATACATTTTCATAAGTTTAAGCATAGGTGTACACCTATGCAGCCATTGCTGCAATCAAGATAATGAACATAGCCATCACTCCCAAAGTTTCCTCCTGCCCCATTCCACCCTTCCCCAGCTCACCCCCCAGTCCCCAGGCAACCACTGATCTGCTTTTTGCCCTTATAGTTTGATTTTTTAGAGTCTTATAGAAATAGAATCATGCAGTGTACTGTTTTTTGTTTGGCTTCTTTCACTCAATACAATTATTTTGAGAGTCATCTGTGTTGGTGCATGTATTAATAGTTCATTCCTTTTTATTTCTAAGTTGTACAGTAGTCCATTGAATGGATATACCATAGTTTTTTTATCCATTCATTTGATGATGGGCCTTTGGGTTGTTTCTAGTATGTGGCTACAAATAAAGCTACTGTAAACATTTGTGTACAAGTCTTTGTGTGTGGACATGTTCTTTCCAGTCTCTTGAGAATGGAATGGCTGAATCAAATAAAGACATATGTTTAACTGCCAGACTATTTTCCCAAGTGGTTGTACCATTTTACATTCCTGCCAGCAGTGTGAGAGTTCCGATTACTCCACATTCTCATCAACACTTAGTCTTATCAGTCTTTTAATTTTAGCGGTAGTGGTATCTCGTTGTGGTTGTAATTTGCATTTCTCTAACGACTAATGATCTTGAGCATCTTTTCATGCGCTATTTGCCACCTGTATGTCTTTGGTGAAATGTATCTTTGAATCTATTGCCTATTTTTAAATTGAGAGTTTTCCCCCCTAATACTGAATTTTAAGAATTCTTCACATATTCTAGTTATAAGTGTTTCAGTCAAATATATGATTTGAAAATACTGTCTTCCCGGCTCTGGCTCATCTTTTCATTTCTTTAATAGTGTCCTTCAAAGAGTAGAAGTTTCTACTTTGGTGAAATCCAGTTTATCAGTTTTGCTTTTATGGATTGTGCTTTTGGTGTCATGTCTAAGGAATCTTTGCCTAACCCAAGATCACAAAGATCTCCTGTGTTTCCTTCTAGAAGTTTTATAGTTATATATTTCACATTTAGGCCCTTGATTCATTTTGAGATAATCATTGTTAATTTCAGCTTCCCCCGGTAGACTGCTGCTCCCCTGTGCTTAGATGTTGTAGTGCCAGAAAGTCCTGTGCTTCTGCTCCACTGGCACTTTCAGCACAGCTTGTACACCAGCACCCACTTGGCATTCCTCCATGTTCTTGCCCCTTCTCTGATGTCATACTGCCATCGCTTATTAATTGGCTTGAGGCACGATGCATACACAGAGGGAGGTTTTTTTAAAATTAAAAATAAATAAGAAAGAGTTTTATAATGTTAAAGTTAGATTTGACACGTCTTTGTGAAATTGTGGCCTTAAAAATATCTTTAAAAGATCTTGAAAAGATTGCCACTTTATCAGGAGAAATCTTCAAGCACTGCAGTTCTTATCAGTGAGATAAGCAAAGAAGTAGACTTCGAAAACATTGATTAATTTGCTTCCATTAAAGCCAGGAAAGTAAAATTATAATACATTCTGTGTTATAAATATTTAAACTAGTGTGATTTTTCATAATACTTTTTCATTTTTCAATATTGAGCTTTTTGATTTTTCAGTATTTTTCAACTACTTTACTGTACTCATTCATTTATTCTTTTTTCACATGAGTCAATATAGTGGTAATCGGTAGGCTTGAAGAGGCACATAAAAGAGATGGAGGTGGGTATAATCACAGTTTGGTTGAGGAGTTTAAAAATACACACAGGAATGATATATACAGAGAGAAACTTTTTGAAATTAAAATGAAACTGATTTCATAATGGTAAAGTAAAAGTAGAAATATCTTTGTGAACTTAGGGTCTTTAAGAAATACCTAACGTGACCAGGGAAGGCTCTCAGGTACTCATCACCAATTCTCATGTTGAAACCCTCTGACATGTGCCTGCACTGCACACATTTTTCTTTCTAACGTTGATCTTATTTAAAAAGAGGTCCTTAGAGAATAGCTGATGCCCTGTCTTCCGGGGGGAATGTGCTTCGCATGTACCAGACACTGTTCTAAGCATGTATATAAACTCATTTAAACCTCATTACAGTGCTCTCTGGTAGGCGCTGTTATTATCCCATTTTACAGATGAGAAAACTCAGGCATGGTGAAAGTAAGTAAGTGACCCAGGTTACACAGTAAGCACAGAACCTAGGTTTGAACCCTAGCAGTCTGGCTCCTGAATCTGGCTTGCAACTGCTAAGCTGCACTGCCTCACACATCTGAGAGTTTCTGAATACAGCAGGATGGAATAGATCAAATATATATATATTAGTTTTCTATTGCTGCTGTGACGAATTAACAGAATCATTTCAAAAAGTAGGGTACTGTTGACAGATATGGGCCATAGATTCTCTATGTCTCTTTGTAAAGTCTGTCCTTTTCCTATGTATTTTCTCCTCCCTGTGTAGGGAAGTGTGGATATAGGCAACTATGGGTAGGCTGAGAGTTTAAAATAAAAATGTTGAGCCCATTTCAAGAAGGGGAAGGAAGGACTGACAGCCCCCCCGTGGTCACACACAACAAGCAGGAGAAAGTGTTTCTGAGAATGTGTTGCAAGATGATGGATTTGCCGGATGTCTGGGAAGAGAGCTGTGCAGACTTTATCCCGAGTCTCCCGGGAGGTGAGGTTCTGCCGGCTCTGCCAAGCCTTGGGAGGTCCTCATGGGCATAACGGAGCAAATACTAAGCTGAGGCAGAGTGGACTTGGTCCAAGAATGGATGAACAGGGAGGCGAGGGACGAGGAGCAGGTGGAGGACAGGTGTGGGATAAGTAGTCCCGTGAGCACAGGCACTCAGGGCTCGGCTGTGAGAGAGCCCAGCCTAGTCAATGCTGACTCTGGACCCCAAATCACTAGACGTGCTTTGGTGACAGATGTGGAGGGAAGTGGGCGTTTTAACTTCCTACTTCATCACAAACCATTAGTAATTCAGTGCTGCAACCTAGTCACGACGATGGTGAGTTCCCACCGAGCCCAGCGTTAGGTGTTATCAACAGTACAGCAGATAGCTGTACAAGGTTCCTTCAGAAAGCCAATGATTTCATTCCAGGTAATGAATTCCTAGAGTGTATGCATTTAACTGACATACGTGTATCTGTCCACATAGATACAACCTGTAGCAGTTGTCGAGGCACTGGCTCTATTTCTTCAAAATATGTTGGTGGTGTAAAGTGACTTGATATCCAGTTTTAAAATATTGCACAAAACTTTCCA
Source organism: Globicephala melas (assembly GCF_963455315.2). Taxonomy (NCBI): domain Eukaryota; kingdom Metazoa; phylum Chordata; class Mammalia; order Artiodactyla; family Delphinidae; genus Globicephala; species Globicephala melas. The sequence goes on along the minus strand of NC_083328.1, from coordinate 41,119,002 downwards.
TCAGGAAATCTAAATAATTTTTTTTTTCTCAAAAAAATTGGGAAAAAAGGTTCTCTCGCTTAAGACTTCCAATTTATTTTTATTTTAAAAGATTACTTCCAGGGCTTCCCTGGTGGCGCAGTGGTTGAGAGTCCGCCTGCCGATGCAGGGGACACGGGTTCGTGCCCCGGTTCAGGAAGATCCCACATGCCGCGGAGCGGCTGGGCCCGTGAGCCATGGCCGCTGAGCCTGTGCGTCCAGAGCCTATGCTCCGCAATAGGAGAGGCCACAACAGTGAGAGGCCCGCGTACTGCAAAAAAAAGAAAAAAAAAAAAAAGATTACCTTTTTGAGGTTGAGATCTCATTTAGGGGCTACATGTGATACTGAGGTGTGGTTGCCAAGCCATCTCTATGCTAAAGGCATGAACACATCTAGCGAGTAATAGGTACTATGTCTCCGTCCTCATGAGGGGCACTTCTCCCCCAAGTGGGCTGCAGCACCAGCTGGTGTAGTTCTGTGGAAACCTTGAATTCCTCTCCTCAACAGTGACCTAAGTGCTCTGCTAGATGATTTATTGATGGACAGAACCCATAAATGTGGTTGTCATTGCAAAGAGAGAGACATACTGTCCTGAATATTTGCAAAATGGTCTTGTAAAAATGTTTTGTGAGTGGTAGTTTTATATTATGTTTTCCTTTAGAGATTTAAAGAAATCATTCATTTTGTGCCTGACAGAGACATTTGCACATAATCCACTGTGGGCATTTGGGTTACCTTAATATCAATCACTTTGACTCTTTTAAAAGAATTTTGAAAAGGTTCATACTTAAAGTATTTTTATCCTAACAACATCTCTCCTTCTATGGCATTGCTTTGCTTCTGAAGGTCAGCCTTCTTTCCTTTTATTTTTTAAAAATGATATCTTTTGTCATAAGTACATTTTTTCTTTCTAAAACTAATTTTTAAAAAATAGGTCTTAGATATGCATTCACATACTCCATTTCTAATTCATTGTTTTAAACTTTCAGGCTCAACGTTAAAGAAGCTTCTACACACTGGAAATTCTATTAAGGTATTTATTTTAGATGAAAGTGTAATGGCTTTTTTCATTACTCTTAAACTTATTCATGCCATAAAGTGACAAAATTAGGCCATTTTGAAAAAAAAAATCTTTAAAAGCCATTTAACTTAATTTTTATTTTAATTGAGAAATGATATGACAAATATTGTTAGAGTTTTTATACTTACATCATAATTTATTGTGCTAGACATTTTAAACATTAGTAGGAGAAAGTGGCTTGGCATTCGGAGTTTGGAATCCTGCGTTCTAATTTCGATTCTGCCGTGTGCAGCCGGGGCACCACCGGCGAGGTGCTGACTGCTTCAGCTGTATCATCAGAAAAGAGAAGTTGAACCAGATCCTCCCTAAGCTTCAGAGCTAATGTGCCTGATTCTGTTCACCCCAGTAATCTTGTTGTTAAAAATTATAGTTGTCTCTCAATTATTTTTTGCTATTTTTTTTTTGCGGTACGCGGGCCTGTCACTGTTGTGGCCTCTCCCGTTGCGGAGCACAGGCTCCGGACGTGCAGGCTCAGCGGCCATGGCTCACGGGCCCAGCCGCTCCGCGGCATGTGGGATCTTCCCGGACTGGGGCACGAACCTGTGTCCCCTACATCGACAGGCGGACTCTCAACCACTGCGCCACCAGGGAAGCCCTATATTTTGCTCTTTTTGAGAACACTTGTGGGGAAAAAGAGCAGCAGAGGCTGACTCTTGAATGTTTATTTGCAGCAGATTGATCTTGTAATTTAGGTTAAAATTGGCTTATTTTATAATGAATGTGCCTTTTATAAAAGTATACCATTTGATGCTGGAATAAGATGACCCTAAAACGTAAGTGGCAAAAGAAGCCAGCCTGGGATGTATGTTTTATGGAAGATAATTCACTTCATAGCTATTTAATTTATGTGCGTGCCTTTAATAAGCTAATACATTTTTGGTTTTATATCAGTTTAAACAATCCTAGCCACTCAAACTGGATAGGTTCACTCTCTCTTACCTGTTGGAAAAAAGAGATGAGCTGTCCCTAGTTTCGTGACTGTTCCATATTTTGTCCCTCCTATTTTAATGAATGGTCTTATAGCTAAAACTTACCAGCTTCTCTTCTGTTTATTATTGGACTTATTTATATTTAATTATCTTAATGCAGTTAACATAAAAAATTGGAGATTTGTTATCGGAGTATGTAGAAAATTTTCTCTTGTTAAATTTGATATAATTTGGTTAGCTATACATAGAGCCCTGTCATTTTTTGTTGGGTGCTGAATAGCATTATGTATTCAGCATCGTCACCGCTCATCTTACCTGCTGGGCAGGTGTGAGCGGCTGAGCAGAGCAGAGCAGAGCAGTGCTGAGCCCAGGGCATGTCTGGAAGGGTGTCATGGGATCAGTGTTGATGGGGTATCTGTCTTGGTGTATTTGATTTCTCTGGGGGGTCAGCCAAGCTTTTCTCTCTCCCTCTCTCCCTCTCTCCCTCTCTCCCTCTCTCCCTCTCTCCCTCTCTCCCTCTCTCCCTCTCTCCCTCTCGCCCTCTCTCCCTCCCTCCCTCTCACCCTCCCTCCCTCCCTCCCTCCCTCCCTCCTTCCCTCCCTCCCTCCCTCTCTTCCTTCCTGTCTCTCCTCCTCCTCTTACCTTTCCTGCAGAGCCTGGGGCTTGGCTTGAACACTTGCTGTGGAGGAATCAGCACCACTTTGGTGTCACTGAAAGGAGATCAGGCAGCCCCTCAGTTACCTGTATTTGGAGCTCACTACGTCTTTCAGCTGCGTCTGACATTTTTTTCATCTCCTTTGCTTATTTAACCTCTTTTATTGACATCATCTTCCCAGCCATTTAGGAATATAAAAATGGAGTTACCTGTGTTTATGAATTCTAGGAATGGGAAGTTGAAAGTAAGTGCAGAGGAGGAAAAAGGGCACGTCTGCCTATATTGATATTTTCTACAGATGATGCCAACGATTTGGCGCATGGCAAAGGGTAGGAGAGAATAGAGTAGGGACACAGACAGGGGAGCCAGGTCTTCAGGGTCTGTTGAGCTCTAAGTGTTCTGATTTTCAAGAACATCATACATGTGCATAATGTAGTGACATGACAAAAATTCTATCCAAAGCACAGTGTAAGTTTGGAGGACGATTCTCTTTGCATTGTTTTCATGAGTATTCAAGCATTGACGGTATGGGTGCTGTTGCCATGAAGAATGAAATACTGCTTATAGGAAATGCTTAGGTAGCACTTATGTGAGCTGGGCAGTTCTAACTCACTTCACCCCATACCAGCACTTTGTGGTAAACTCTGTTATCATCCCTGTTTTACAGATGGGGGCGAGGAGGCACAGAGGAGTTAAGTGGTCCTCCACGGCTCACAGCTAAAGCTAGAAAGTGGCTGAGGCTGCACTGGGGCTCAGGCACTCTGGCCCTCGTGCTGGGTTGCAGTGCCCTTGCTTCCTGGTCACTCAGGGAAGGACTTGGTGCAGGACTTCAGTAATGCTTTTAGCTTCTAGTTTATTTCCCCCCAGAACCAATGCTACACTGCAATGCATTCCTACAAATACATGTACGTATTCACTTTTGTTGCCTTTGATATTGTTTCTAGATAAGATGTGAAGGAATCAGGCTGTTTCTCCTGTGGCTCCAAGCACTTCAGACAAACTGTGCAGAAGAGCAGGTGCTGATCTTTGCTTGCCTGGTGCCCGGTTTCCCAGCCATCATGTCATCCAGGGGCCCCTGTACACTGGAGACACTCATCAATCCCGGCCCCAGCGCAGCTGACGGTGAGCAATGGTGGCACATCTTACAGGTGGAAACAACCCTCCAAGTTGCGTTGAGGAATTCCTTGGTCTGTCCTTTTCCTGAATAGAAACCTTGGTTTCATAGATGGGTAGTCATGTTTTGTACTCACAGTAGATTCTTACAAACATTAGAACTGACAGAGTTGGAGCCTGTTTTATATGAAATGATGACAGGAGAAATTTACTGGAGTGCTGGAAACAGGAACGGAAGGGAGGGGACGGCTGTTGGCAGGAGCAGAGACGCATGGTACGTCCGGAGTGAGTGCTTTTGTTGCTGTTAATGAGATTTAAATCCGCCTCCCAAGCTGCTGCCTGTTGCCCTCATCGCGATTGTTCTATAAGTGGGCGTTCATCTGCTCCCCCAGGCTCTTCGTTGCCAGCTGTGTATTTTCATGCAGCATTCATGGAAGGGCAGTGGTGGCCTCACCGGACTATTAATGCCAGCCGTTTGTGCCCAGTGAGTTTTCAAGGAACTTGCTCATTAGGGCCACTGATTTATTACTGCCTATCACTTTATTGCCCAGTGACAGGTATTTGATCTTGGGCTGGCCAGAGCAGAATGTGAAAGGGAAAAGAATGGTCCAGTGAGGGAGGTGGCTTCATGGGCCTCTGTCCCCTGTGTCAGATGGGCCTGGCCTGAAGTGTGAGCAGTTCCAGTGGTTGGTACATATATTTTATTTTATTTTTTTGAAATTTTTATTGGAGTGTAGTTGATTTACAATGTTGTGTTAGTTTCTGCTGTACTGCAAAGTGAGGTACATGTATTTTAATAGAGCTTTTTCAAGTCCTGTTTGAAATTTAACTTTGGTGAAAGAGGTTTCCTTATTTTCCACTCTGCAGCAAAGATATATCCAGAAGAAATCACGCCACTCCTGCCAGCCATATCAGGGGAAAAGATCACTGAGGACCAAACATGCTTTTTTCTTCAAATACTGTTGAAATATATGGTTACTCAGGTATGAGTAAAATTGTGGATGATTCAGTGATGGTCGGATTCTCAGTAGGAAAGAGAAAACATTGCCTCTTTTCTTCCTCTTTGTTCATATTTTATATTTTTGCTTTTTCTTTGAGGTGATTTTATTTGGTATTTCACTAAACATAGAATGCGTGCCAGGACACTTCAGCAGAGACCAGGCCTACATACTAGTATGTGTGTGTATGTGTGCGTAAAGGACGCAATTCCATCCTCCATCCGTCTCCTTTACTTTCATATGGTTTCACATTATTCACACAGAACACTTCACTTATGACACTTCTGCTCACCAAACGTGTGGGATTTGAATCACCTAGTAATTCTCTGCGACACTAGCCGGGTGTCTTAACAATTTAACTCACTTCCGACACTCTCTACCTGGAGGTGGCCTCAGGTCTCACAGGAAAGGACTCAGTCCTCTAATGTGCCCCCACCCCCTCAGATGCCAGTCGCAGGGAGTCGGTCCCCAGGTTGCCCACGACTTCTGTCCAATCTGCCTACAAATCAGAGGTTCACATGACTCACTCCTCAGGTTCAATTCATTTTCTGAGTGGCTCACAGAACTCCGGGAAACATTGATTTACATTTCCCAGTTTATGAAAGGATATGATAGAGGACACGGGTGAACAACCAGATGAAGACACACACAGGGTGAGGTCTGGGGGCATCCGGGGTGCAGGGGCTTCTGTCCCTGTGGATGGGGGTGCGTTCCCCTCCTGGAGTGTCCATGTGTTCAGCCTGGACACTCCCTGAAACCCAGGCTGTTGGGATTTTTCTGGCAGCTTCTTCACGGGGACATGATCAATTATTAACTCCATTTCCAGCCCCCCTCCCGCCTCTGGAACAGTGGGGCAGGGGGCGGGGAGAGGTTGAAAATTCCAAGCTTCAGACCGAGGCTTGTCCTCCTGGTGACCAGCCCCGTCCAGGAGCCCCTTCAGAGTTTCCTAGAGCTCTTGTCACTTAGAAGTGACCAGGGTGTTAGGGCCTCTGTGCCAGGAGCCAGGGGCAGAGACCAGTATAGGTATTTCTGTTATCTCAGAGTATCTGACGATTTTTGTCTGTTTGCTCCTTTCCTGCCCCTGTTGGTGGGAGGATGGGGGAGGAGCAAGCCTGAGGCTGACCGGGCGGGTCCGGAATGATTGGGCAGAGCGGGCAGGGGTCCTGGAAGGAAACCCGTGGAATGATCTCATCCTGCCGTCAGCACAGCCTGCTTTATGGCGCGTGGTCCTTTCTCTGAAATTTACCAGCTGAACACAGAACTAAACTAGGGGATTTATGTCTCTTGGTCTGTATTTCTGAACAGTGATGAGGTTTGGAAAAAGCTACTGCTTCTTTTCTCTCAGCGAACACGTCCCTGGTCCCTGAGCTCCTCCGGGGTGTCGTCCAGGCTCTGCCCTTCCCGTCACAACCTGGTTTGTTGACGTGTAATCTCTGCCATGTCCGCTTCCTCACCCAATGGGCCTTTGACACCCGCTGTCGCCTGCCTCTGCCCCGTCACCGCGAAATCAGGGACCCGGGATGCACAGGGTTCTAGTGTCAGGTCCAGAGAAGGACACTTGAGTGTTTGTTGTCCTTGACCTTCCGGGTGATTCCAGGGGACCCCCTTCTTTGTCAGGGTCTCTCCTCCTGTGATGCTTCCCCTCCCATCCTTTCCTCCTTTCCACCTTTCTCTAGGAGACTGTGTTTCTCACTGCCCTTTCTGCCCACCATGTCCCACGGGGCGACCTTGTGTGCTCTCCTCTCCCCGATTCCTTTAGCAGCACCGCAGGCACAGGACTCCCACATCCTGAGCGCCTGGCCTGGGTTCTGTCGCCGTCGGGGAGCCCCATGTCCTAGCTGTGCGGCCCCTCCTGCACGCCTCTCAGCCCCATATGTCAGGAGTGGTTGGGTCGGGCTTTCCATCCATCCCAGGAGAGCAGCAGAGTAGCCAGAACCCGGATGTGCTGGGGGACTTGGGTTTCATTCTAGATGTGTGACCTCAGATGAGTCCTGTAGCCCCTGGGACCCCATCAGAGGAAGGATTGGTAGAGGGTGGAGGTGACCCCCCTCCACTGTGTGCAGGATTGTGTGTGCGTGTCCGCCCGCCCCCTCCCTCCCTCGGCCTGTTGGGTGGGTGGGTCCTCGGAGCAGAGCTTCGCCCTTGCCTCACCCCGGGGGGCTTCTGACAGGTGGGAGACATGGGCCCCTCTGCCCCAGGTCGGCCACGGCCCCTCCTCCCCGGACCGCAGGTGCCCCGGGGGGGCCGAGTCAGGAAGGTGTCGGGAAGCTCTGCTGTAGAGCGCGCTGTGGTCTCACAAGCGTGACGGCCAGTGGCAAGCATTCTCTAAGGGCCTGTTCACGCCACGTTTCCCTCAGTCGTGGGAGGACCCCCACCCCGCTCCGTCACCATCTGGGCTCCTGGCCTGTGTGGGCCCCTCCCTGCGGGGGAGCTGTTTGTAGTGCTCCCACTGGGGGATGCGGCACTGGTTATTTGAGGGGGAAACAGTGTCTTGACACTGTGAAAGGGTTAAACTTAATCAGTAGCTGGGCTGGCAGGCCAGGTTTATCCCAGCCTGTGGATTGCTCTATTTTTTTACTTGAAATACAGTTGCTTTACGATACTGTGTTAGTTTCACAGTAGTGCTGTGAAGTGATTCAGTTATACGTGTAGCCTATGGATTGCTTTTCATGCCCTTTCCAAGATTCCATAGCTTTGTGTTTTGATAATGATTTTGCATGTAGGTAACATTGGATGAAATTCTTGCAAGGGATTGTTTCCTTAATTCTTGTTTACTGTAAGTGGCCTTTTTTGAATTAAAAAAAAACACCTGATTACTTCTGACAGAACATTTTAAGGGCGCAAAGAACATTAAATCATTACAGACAACATGTAGAAAAAAATATGGGCATGATGTAGTAGGACAAGTTTAAAAAGATAGGTATTATTGTTTTATTTTTTTGAATATCCGGTAAAAATTCTGTTTTTAACCTAGTTACTGTTTTGTTTTGAAGTATTCCTTCTTGTCATCTTTTGAGTTTTAAGATGTTATTACATAATTGTCACTATTTCTCACGTTTTTTATTTAGGATAGGGATTTTAATAACATAGCAGCATTTCAGTTGAGTGTTCACTAACCTGAAATGTAACTATATATATGTTTTTCCCATGTGTTATCTGAAGGCCGCAAGCTTGGAGTGGAAGCACAAGGAGAATCAAGAGACTGGTTTTAAATTTCTTTTTACATTGTTTAGAAAGTATTACCTTCCTCATTTGTTTCCATCATTTACCAAGTTAACGAACATCTACAAGCCTGTGCTTGGTAAGTACTGAGTGGGCTGTGTGTCCCGCCTCTTCCAAAGTGGACTTTGATTATTTTTAAATAAAATAATCATTCTTTCTCATGTTTAGTGATAACTTTGTTGTAAGAAGTTTACGGTTTCCTAATGAATGATTTTAACTATTTGTACAAACTAAGATTTACCTCAGTTCACAGCAATAAAGGGAATCTGTGGCTCCGGTACTTAGAAGTAATTTGATATATATCCTGGTATTTTTGGTGTCATTACATTTAATAAAATTTTTAACGTAAAAAAATCCTGAATTTCCTGAAGTGTACTCTTACGGGTGGTGGGGTGTGGAGACCCCAGACCTTGCCCAGGGATGAGGCCAGCACAGGCCACAGAGCTGCCCTCAGTATGGCTTTTTCAGCACTGGATCCTTCATCCAGCAGGTGCTACTCACAGCTTCTAACGGAGGGACAGATGTTTGGGTGACTGGGGAGCCGAGGGACGGTGAGCCCCCGAGAGATAGGAAACGTAAAGGATTTCTAATTTAGCTTCCAGGGTTTTCCTTCTATAAGAGGTGAGGACGCATAGGACAGAAGCATCCCTTGCAGTGGTGGCGGAGGGAGTGGGGTGGTGGACAAATCTTTCTCTCCCTATTATTTCAAAATGAGTGAAAATAGTTCAAATAAATGATCAAGAACAGTTTTGGAAGAGAAAAGGTCACAACAGCCGTTAACACATCTGGGGAGTGTGGACAGCTAATTCAGTTACCTTTGGGTGTCTCTGTGTTCACCCACACACCTGGGCAAGGAGAAGCAGCTGAAGCTCGGCTCACTTGGAAAGTGGTAGAAGTGCTGACTTTTAGTGGTACCAGGGTATGTATTTTGTTAGCTATATATTTGTGGGTAACTTTTTCAAAAATTGTTTCTGATTTTATAAGTCCTCCATTTCATTGTAGAAAACATAGTGTATTGTTACTATCCTTAGATTAAAAGGGATTTGTTGAGAACTTTTCTGCCGCAGGTATTTCCGTAAGAGAGTTGAACTTAGAGCAAATGGTATCTCAGATTCAATACCATATCATTTTCATATTAATTATGGTATTTAAAGAATAAGAAGTGGACTTCTTATTAATTCTTCGGAAATGGTGGTGTCTGATATCTCCAAGATGAAACATGACTGTCTGAATTCTTTTAGACATAAAGTAGATTATACTAATTCTATGTCTTTGGATGCATCTAAAGGGAGAAGGATATAAAACTAAAGATTGATAGATTTGATCAGTGTAACGTTAGGTGATAAAATACCTAATGCAATAAAAAATGTCTATATATGCTTTTACATCTATTCTAGTCATAAAATAAGATTAAATTAGTTATATGTGAAAAGATTTTCATGATTGTAATCTCATGTAATTTCTCAAATTCGTTAAAAAGAGTTATGACCTTTGTTTTTCCACAGCTGTATACATAGTTGTATGTAGATAATAGCAACCACCACCCCGCGTTGGTCAGACTGCAAGGCAGACCCAGAGACGAGCCTACCAGAAGATGCCATTTTTAATCACTTGGGTTTTTAAATCTCAGCTGCTGTTAAACAACCAGATAGATGTCTATTTAATTAGAAACTGAAACATTTGTAAGGGTTACATGATGTTAAGACTCACTAACCTGATCATGTGTTCTTTTGTCTTGCAGACATCCCCCACTTGAGACCAAAGCCCGTGTATGTTGCTACAACTCGAGACAGTGGGAACACTTACAGCACAAAAACCCCATACATGGCAGCTCGCGTTGTTTTTATTAAGTGGATCGTGACTTTCTTTTTGGAAAAAAAGTATCTAACTGCAACACAAAACGCTAAGAATGGAGTTGATGTATTGCCCAAAATCATTCAGGTATGTCATTCATCACTTTTTTATCTTTCAATTCCGGTGTCATAACCTATACTAACACCAAAGTAATTGACTGTCAGGGTTATTGGCTCTCACAGGTTGTTGGTCATAGGGACTCAATTTACTGGTTCCTCTGTCTGTACTGCTGAGGTCTCAGAGGAAGCCGTGAATTGGAAGCACTTGCCGTGCTCTGTTGGTGTTGGCATGACAAGGCAACCCTGGGGCCGAGGGAGGCCTTCTGAGCAGGTGGCTGACCTGTGCGCTCCTGGCTCCCTCTCACCTCCCGTGCTTCACTCGGGCCCCAGTGACCTTGAGCATGACGCCGAGGGCCTCTCTTGCCTTGTTCCTCCCAGCCCCAGCAGGATCCTCAGGAATTGTGAGGTGGTCCTTGGAGAGGACCCCTGAGACTGCCAGGTGCCCTCTGGGATCCCAGGGAGGGAAGGGGTGGGTCAGCAGCTCAGGATTTTGGGTGGTTGTTGAGCCACTGTGGGGTCCCCAGAAGAGAGGGCTGTGTCTCCCTGAGGCCTGGGTGAAGCCGTCTTCTCACCTGGGGGCTGCGGTGCTTCCCTCTCTCAGTGGCATTGGTCAGACACGTGGGGCTTTCCCGGCAGGCTGTGTGGCTTCAGGCCTTTGTGCAGGCAGAGCAGGACCACTTGTGGAAGTCAGAGAGGCCGCTGTGTGGAGGAGTCATGGTTTCGTGTGCTTTGTTTCACTGGCGCCAAGAACAGGGGCAGGAAGTGTGGTCCACTTAGTGCCGGTTGGCTGCTGCTCTGCAGTTCCCAGATGTGTGATGTCGGCCTGGGCTGGAGGGTGCGCTCCCCGAGGGGCACTCAGTACCCTGATGGCAGCGCACCAAGCCGGTCCAGAGCACAGGCTCCGTAATAAGAACAACAAAAGACTCGCTAAAAGAAAGTTTTAAAAACCCTTCAATTTCTGAATTTAAAAATTTAGTAGGTAAACTCTAAATGGTAATGATCACTGCTGAGAACAAAATTGGTTTTCTGACGAAATATCCCACAACACTGATAAAAAAATCAGAGATGGAAATAGAAACTAATAGATAAAACCTTAGGTGCAGACCTACCTTGCAGATATTGTGAGGACAGAAGGAGAAAAGAATGAGAAGTAATAATTGAACGAACAGTAAGAAAAGTTTACCTAAGCTAAAAAAAAAAGTCATGCCTTAAACTGAAAGGGCTTTTGAGTCCCAGGAAGAATTAGCAAAACAGACACCAACCTAAGCAGACATTTGACATCCAGGGATTAAGGAAAAATGCTAGACTTCCAAACAGGAACTGCAGTTATTTCAAAAGAATGACACTGAGATTAGCACCAAATATCTAATGAAATCTGCAGCGCTGGAAGCCAGAGGAAACTGTCTGTCTGTCCCTCGGTCTGTCCCTTTCTCAGAATCTCACTTCATATCACGTACATAAGTACTTGGTCACATTGGTTTAAGGCCTAAGTTGACTTAAGGTCTAAATATAAAAACAAAGTGATAAAGAACTTAGGAAAAAATCTAGGAGAATGTATAAATTTGGGAAGTGGGAGACCACCTTTGGTAGAGATGAAACCCGCAAACCAAAGACTAATCGAGGTTTGACTTTATTTTAAAAAATAGGGCTTCCCTGGTGGCGCAGTGGTTGAGAGTCCACCTGCCGATGCAGGGGACACGGGTTCGTGCCCTGGTCCGGGAAGATCCCACATGCCGTAGAGCGGCTGGGCCCGTGAGCCATGGCCACTGAGCCTGCGCGTCCGGAGCCTGTGCTCCGCAACGGGAGAGGCCACAACAGTGAGAGGCCCACGTACCGCAAAATAAATAAATAAATAAATAATAAATAGAAAAAGATTTCTAATGTCAAAAGATAACATAAAGCCAGGCCCAAACAATAGACTGTGAAAACATTGGTCACATCATGCCTGTTCATAGTCTCTGCTGTATAAAGAGCACCTATGAATAGACATGAAGACAAATAAGTTAACTGAAAATGGACAAAGGAGGTGAAAGGCAATTCACAGAAGAGGAAATAAAAATGGCCCTGGATCTCTCCAGCAGTCAGGAAAACACAGTTAGTTCTGAGCCACAATGAGAGGCCTTTATTCACCCATCAGGTAGACAAAAGCTAAAAATCCTCAGGTAGACAAAAATCTGTAGGAAATATAAGAAACTCAGTCACACTCTGATAAATTTTTCATGGCGTCTTAATGTGGTTATGCAAAACGCTATCGTAGAAAGGATGTAATTTTTCCTGCCTAGTTTCAAAATTTCAGAAAATCATCACCTGTATTTATTGAAAATAAGTTGCTCATTCTTGAAAAATACATTTGGAGGATGAGAAGTAGCAAGACTAGCAAATTAACCACTGCCTCCAGGTTCTAATTTTTTTCCTGTTGACTCTTCACACTTGTGACTCATTTCCTTTTATTATATAGCTAAAAGTGTCATAAGGTTCTGACCTCCTGAGTCGGTTAGGAGAGTTTTAGCACCCTAACAGGAAAAAGGCACCAGAACTCAAACTGTCATATCCATAAAAGAAATGTTTCAGTCTCATAAAAGAGCAGCTCGAGGTGAGGCTGGCCGAGGCTGTGGCTGGTGCCTGCCCTCTCCCTTGTTCTCTCCTTCGCCCTTTCCCTCTGCTCCTCCCTGAAGGTTGCAGCAGCAGCTGGGACCCTGCTTTCCTAGTTCATGTTTAAAGACAGTCCAGAAGTGCAGAGCCCTTCCCTTTTGTCTTTGGGGAACAATTTAGGTTACCTGTGCGCTCTGAGGACAAAAATAAGTTGCTGATTGGTTCAGATCTGGGGGTGTGAACAGCCCAGGGGGGTGGTGACCAGCTTCCAGGAAGCAGAAGGCTCCCCTGGTGCCGGGGCTCAGCTTCCTGTGAGGCAGGTGCGCTGCATGCGAGGGGTGAGGTGCCGAGCACTGGGGTTCCATGAGGGGGGAAGGGATGCTGGGCAGACACCATCCAGGCCCACGGCTACTGTGCCCTGAAGGTGGCCATGCCCAAACATGGCCACTGCCGTGGTCCAGGCTGTTAATACACCTTGCAGTCAGTTGTTATGTTAGTTTCCTGCTGCTACTGTAGCTAATCACCACAAATGTGTTGTCTTACAGCTCTGGAAGCCAGAAAGCCAGAACCGGTCTCAGTGGGCTAAAATCAAGGTGTGGGCAGCTCTGTGTTCCCTCTGGAGGTTCTGGGGCGGGGAGGGGGTCCATGCTCTTGCCTTACCTGGCCTCCAGAGGCTGCTGCATTCCCCAGCTCACCGCCCCTCCTCACATCATTTCTCCCTCTGTTTCCATCTTCACATCACCTTCTCTGTGTCTGCTCCTCCTGCCTCCTTGTGGGTCCTTGTGGTTACATTGGGACCACCCATGTAATTCAGGGTCCTCTCCCTATCTCAGAATCCCTAATTTAGTCACATCTGCTCAGGCCCTTCTGCCACGTAAGGCAGCGCAGTCAAAGGTTCCGGGATTCCGGGCGCGTAGACATCTTGGTCATTATTCAGCCGACCTGTCTCCTTGTGTTTCCGTTTCTGCCTTACAATTCTGTTTTCCCTCTCATCTCACGTGTGTCTACTGTATGTTCTGCTCCTCATTTACATCATACAGGAGAAAAAGCAGTTTAAACAACTGAATATTAAATTTTGGAAATGGAGTTGCAGGAATAAAAGCACATGTAATTGTATTTATCTCCTGAAAGTTTTTGTTTGGAGTTTCAAGTTTAATATAATTTTACCCGTGTAAAGTGAACATCACTGTCTAAGTCAGGTGATCCAGAATCTCTTTTCAAAGAAAGTACTGCTCTATAAAAGCCCTTTAAAACAATATTTTAAATGCTGCTTCCAAATAGAGTTCACACTTTTGCCACTATTACTGTGTTAAAGGTCATGTATGGGGGTTTTTGTGTGTGTGTTTTTCCAAAGTGAATTTACTTCCTTTTGATCTAGAACTAATAACTTTGAAAGTATTTTTCACCAGGGAGGAAAGGAATTAGCTCACTTAGCCCTCGGAGAATGTGGTTTGACAGATATTCTTGTTTGGTGGCATCATTCATGGGAGAGCGAGAATACGGTTACCTGGAAATCTGGTACCATGTTGGCAACAATGACCACAAATCCCCCTTTCAAACCTGAACATTCTTGGTGCTTCATCTCAGCCGAAAGTGTTTTCAGTGAACTATTATTTATTCCTTTGTAATTCATTTTTGTATGATATAGAAGTACTCCAGCACGTATTAGAGGAAGCGGAGTCGTGATTTTAAAATTTCAGTAGCACATTAATTAAGCATTAAAACCCAAAGAAGTCCATGAGGGAATGAAAAAGAGTGTCCGATACTAAGACAGTTGATCGCACTTATTTGTATGATAACTCTTTAGTTACAGTGTTAAAGTACCACTTTTACTAATTCTGAGCCAGCCCTTCAGTAATGATTCATGGGCTATGGGTTTCCCGAAATTGTTGTATCTTATGGGGTGAACAGTTAGAAAAGGTGAATCACACAACTTGACACCCCTGGGGAAGCTTGTGTATCACACAGACCCACCTGTCTGTTGACTGCCACTCCAGTGCTCTGTGTTCTTACTTCTATCAAGGCAAGCGTAGGCTGCCTCCAACCCCGTGGGCAAATCATGACGGGGAATTGAGTGGCATCAGGCATCACCAGCAGAAAGGCAGCTGCATCCTCGTTTCACACCTGCTTTGTGGGTGTCCTCATCTGGCCTGACCCTGAGGGTGAGCAAGTCTCAGTATGAGCCATGGGTTGAGAGGAAACCAGGATGGGGAGGGGAGGGATTAAGTGGAGCCTGTATCATGCAATTTCCTGAGCCCTAACAGCACAGACCTAGTCCAAGCAGATATGTCTGCTTCACTGGCTAAGCCTTCATCATATGGCAAAGAGGTAAAAAGCATCTTTATATTTACCACCAGAATCAACTAATACTAAATTATAGTTGAGAATTCCAGCTTGATTGTAGTGGGCAGAAAATGGACCTCTGTCTGTAGTTAATTTGTATTCATGCTTTTATTGTTAATCTTCAGAAAAGAGGCAAGAAATGATTAAGCTTGAATTACCAGTTTGTTTCCACTCTCATCACTTACTATAATTATAAATGTCTGTTAAATCATACAGATGTTTTTGGAAAGCAGCCTTTTGCTGGTGTGAACTAGTGGAGGCTGAGAAAAGCACTGTTTTATCAAGAGTAGTTTTCAATTTATGACATGATGGGAAGTTCATCTGTGTTATTATTATGTTCTATTTGGATCACAGAGCTCACTTTTTAAAAACAATTTGGTGCCTTTAAACATAATTCTTTATGTACATGATTTTAATTATCTAATTGCTGTGTTATCTAATTCGTTATCTAATGACCTCAAAATGGAGTGGCTTAAAACAACCACCCTTTAATCATATTACTTATTTCCCTTTCTGGGTCAGGAATTTGGGTGGGATTTGGTTGGACAATTTGTGTACTTCATGTGGCATTAGCTGAGGTCAGTGGGCGGTGGTCAGTGGCTGGCTGGTCCGGAGGGTCCAGGATGACTTCATTCCCGTGCCTGTTACTCTGGTGGGTGCAGCTGGAAGGCTGGGCTCTACTGGGCCTCCCTTTCCACGTAGCCCCTCTAGCGAGGCAGTTGGACTTCTTCCCTGGCCGCTTAGGGCTCCGAGAGCAAAAGTTCACAGAGATGCCAAGCGGGAGTGGTCAGCCTCCTGGGCCCGGGGCCCGAGAAGGCACAGGTCCCCGCCACCCTTCCGTTCTGCTGGTTAACTCTGTCCCCCAGCCAGTGGGGATCCAAAGGAGGGGACGCAGATTTCCCCCTTCTGCAGAGGGAGTGCCAAAGAATTTGTGGCCATTTAAAATTTTCTATGTAAGTATGTGTGTACTTTTTTTTTTTTTTTGGCCTGTTGGGAAAATGAAAGTTATTGATCAAAAAGTCACAGTTTATTAAACCATAAAGGACATTAGATTTAATCCAACCTCCATGCTTTACAGATTAAAAATGTGTGTATATCAGTAAAAATGAGTAAAATTTTATTTTTCTCTGCAAGGTAGTTGACCCATCGAAAAGATGAAATAATTTCTATAGGGTAGCTCACTGCACAGTGTGGCAGTGCCTTTGATAAGCCACACAGGCTTAATATCCCAGGCATGAAGAGAAAAGTTACTATCAATATAATTTTCTATTAATTTTCTCTAGAGATTATTTTTTGGATATCTGCTTTGCTTTCAAACTATCCTTGGTAGTTACTGAAGTTATTTTGTACGACTCATTTCTTGTCACTTCTTGTAAAAAATATTCACAGTAGGTAGAATTTTAGTGGTATTTGGGTTATATATTTTTGACACAAAAGAATAATACTACTGTCATTTACAAAGATTGAAGCAGAATTACATGTATCTTGTGTTTGGAGGAAATCTTTAATTCTGGGGGAAATGAGAGCAAAAAACAAATTAAACTTTGTGAATGCTTACATAGATTATTTTATTTCTTTGTGCTCCTAAAGCCTCTGAATATTTAAAGTTTTATAAATATTTTAGTTAAGTTTGATCCGAGATTCTGAACATAAAACTCAGATCAAGGTCCTTCTCATAAAATACTCTTTAAAGATATTGACGCTCCTCCGATCAAGGTGTCACTTACTCATGTGAATCAGATGAAGCTTCCCAGCACTGTGGCTGCAAAAAGTCCACCAAATTTTCAAATCTCTGTGACGGTAGATTAAGTGCTGAAGGGTGGAGACCAGAGGTGAATTCATTTACACGTTAATTTATTCTGTGATTTCACAGATATAAACCAAACGTTTTAGGCTGATAACATTTCGCAGCCTCCCTCCCTGCAATGCTTTTCCCATTAAAATAACTTAGTTGGGGAGGAGGTTAGTTGGTGAATTAGAAAGTGGGTAAGTGCAGGTCCTGGAGTCCCTTGTGCTCCGAGCAGGGCTGCGTTTCAGCTGCTCTTCAACTGCATGGTAACCGGAGTCCCTGAAAACAAGGCAAGCCTTCAGTCTTGCCAGGTGTTCTGGAGTCTGGGAGGATCACTCAGGAGCGGGTGCCTTTCTTGCAGACCGTCGGGGGTGGAGGTGCGGTGCCGGAGCGGGCGCCAGAGCTGGACAGCGGCGGGGCGACCGAGCAGGACAGAAGCCACTCGGACAGCGGCACCTTGTCCGAGCGCCGGCTCAGCAGCTGCAGCGTCTGTGGCGTTGAGGAGGAGCACCGCGCCGTGTACGAGATGGTCCAGCGCATCCTCCTGTCCACGCGTGGCTACATCAACTTCGTGAACGAAGTGTTCCGCCAGGTGAGAGTGTGTGTGTGTGTGTGTGTGTGTGTGGTCACGAAGCTGAAGAGGTTTTTGTTCTTGTTCTTTCACTCACACTACTCCAAGAAATATAATCGATAAGTTGGGCTCCATCACACAACTCCATAATGATTTCTCTAATCCCGCATTTAATGTGTCATGTGGAGGGGTATGATTTGGGCTTTTTGGTAACTTTTAATTTTGTTTTTATGACTTTGGTTTTTGTAAAATTCCTACACGGGGTGGGAAGATTTTATATTTGAACAAAATCATCCTGCAACTACCTCGTGTTTCCAAAACAAACTTTAAACCCAGAGGGAGGCAGGGAGAAAGCCGTTCCTGAACCCCCCCGCAGCGGGCGCGCGAGCACAGCCGAGACGACCCGAGGCTGGGTTGTTCCAGGGCTGTAGGAGCTCACGAGCTGCAGGTTCCTGCACAGCTGGACTTTGCCCACAGAGGCATATATATGGCAGGCACCTCTAGTAGAGGTATTTATGGCCTGAGGGGAAAAAGGAGGCTGGGGAGGGGATTCAGAGGAAGGAAAGGAGCCGAGGCCAAGACTTTGAAATAATTGACCTTTGGTGGAAACTGGCAGGTGAGAAGGTGTCGGGATGAGCAGAAGTGCAGACAAGAAAACAGGTGCAGCAAGGGAGGATGCTGGAGAGGTCAGAGCAGCCGGCGAGCAGCCTGCCCACAGCTGCAACTGATTCACTGTCTGGACATGTGTGTGACTGGACACGTGTGTGACTGTCACAGTGGGGAGGGAGGTGCTGCTACTGGCATCTAGTGGGAGGGAGCCTGGATGACTTTAAGCATCTGTGGTGCACAGGACAGCATCCCCTCAACCCCCCCGCCCATGACACCTGTGCCCACAAGGCAGTAGTGCTGCTGGGCAGAAACCCTCAGCTGCAGCTTCGGACATAGGAAGCAGGACCTTGATGGGGTGAGACAATGGCCTGGCACATCGGAGCAGCCGTTGGCCACCTGTGTCTTGGAACCAGTGCCCCGGGAAATGGAGAGCTTGTATGTGATGAGCGGATAGTCACTTAGTCTGTGCCCCGAGCAGAGGGGGAGGCCCTCGGATGGCAGAAACCTGTTGGGGGGAGAAGAGGAGGAGCCTGTTCACACATGAGCGATGCACGTGGACCGCCAAGAGCTTCCCGCGGAGGCGAGACCCGCATGGGGAATGAGGAAACCTTCACCTCTGAGACTTATAGGAAAGAAACATCCACCGAGAGTGACAATCCCAGCACAATCCACAGCAGTCTGGAGGTTTTACTGTATTTTGTATTTTAATCAATAAAACATTTCTACTTAAGAAAATGGTGAGAAAGTGGCCACGGACAACATGGAACAAGCAAGCATGGCTGTTTTCCCGTAAAACCTTACTTACAGAAATTAAGTGGCAGACTGCATTTGCATGTGGATCATAGTTTGCTGATCCTGATCTAGAGTAATGTTTTAAACCCTTGGATACAAATACTTAAAATCAGATATCATTAACAAAGCTTTTCAATTTTGCACAAGAGAGAAGTGCTAAATTGATGTGGTTCTACCTATATTGCGTATTTATTTATTTATTATACACAAAGTTCCATTTGCATCCATTATTGGCATTCCACCCCTGGCAATAGTGTGTTCTAAGTTCTAGATTCAATCAAAATCCTAACTCCAGTGTAAATTCAGTTTTGAAGTAGAAACTGCATCATTGAGGTAACTGCAGACTACTTATGCCTGAAGTTATGAGCCATCTTTGTATCATGAAATTCAAAAACGTTTACATTTTATAATTATTCTTTTTTGTTTTTTTTTTTTGTGGTATGCGGGCCTCTCACTGTTGTGGCCTCTCCCGTTGCGGAGCACAGGCTCCGGACGCGCAGGCTCAGCGGCCATGGCTCACGGGCCCAGCCGCTCCGTGGCATGTGGGATCCTCCCGGACCGGGGCACAAACCCGTGTCCCCTGCATCGGCAGGTGGACTCTCAACCACTGCGCCATCAGGGAAGCCCTATAATTATTCTTAATCAAATATAATTTGAAAGCTTATATGAAATTTCAAATATGATTATTATGCATTGTTAAAATACTGAAATAGAGACATTTGGGAAAAGGGGCATGGGTTTGAACATTGCGTTTTATTGCCCTCTCTTGGTCAATGATGAAGTTTTCTTTTATGGAAGACAAAATGTGACTTCTTTTATAATAATTTCTTTTTTAATTTTAAATTCTTCAGAGACTAAGCCTAAAGGCTGTTAAAGTTTAAAAATGTGCATTCATTCAAGAAGTGCACGTTTTCAGTGTGGAGTTAAGATGTGTGTGTACGTAACAGAGAACAGCGCAAGAGGCAGGTCAGATGTCCACACGTATGATGTGGGAACAAAGGCCCACGAGGACCACTGGGGGCTGGGCGGCTCAGGGCAGGGCTGACGGAGCAGTCACCTCAGACTGGATGGTTCAGTGAGTTGAAGGCGGTGGCCGTAGATGGTTCCTGAGGGAGATGAGGTTTGGCAAGTTTCAAGGCAGTCTCCAGCAGGCAGGCTGGGCGGGTGGAGTGTGTCAGGAGTGCGGTTCTGATCCGTGGGTCACTCCACCAGAAACTTGTCTCCTAACTGCTGTTTTTCAGGCTACCTTATGTGATCATTTGTTGGTCATGAAATCAATGTAGTGGGTCAAGAGCCAGTATTTTTTTAAAAATTAATGAAATAGAGTAAAATAGAACAGACCAAAAAAACTCACAGCACAGTGCATATTGTAAGAATTAGTATTTCCTTGTGAAACTTCTGACTTATTTTTGTGTATACTACATACACAAATGCATATATCCTTATGGAAAATGTCTTACTTAGGTTATGATCTGAAATGAAAGTACTGCTCTAAAGGATGTTTGTTCACTAGGTTGTTTTGTTGGTGGTTTGGTTTTATTTTAAAGAGCAACTTTATTTTTATTAAAAAAAAGATGAATTCATTAGATAAAGATAGTATCTTTCTATAGATATAAGTGTAGTGTAGAAAGCCAAAAACAAATCACTCAAACACTGCCATCCAAGTAACTGTTATCAGTGTTAGAAGAGCATCATTCTCGGTATTTCTCTGTGTGTATAGATGGCTGCTGGCCTGGCAGCATGAGAGACCAGCAGAGAGGACAGGGTGAGACAGGATATGAACAGACAGGAAGCAGCCTGGTGGACAGTTAGACAGGAGGGCTTACAGATGAGCTGATAGACATAAACGAACTGGCAGGCAGGCGTAGAACAGACAGGAAGGTGCAGACTGGCCAGCCAGCAGAGGTGGAGATAAGCAGGAAGGTGTAGCCAGACAGGTGGGTGGGTGCAGGTAGACGGGCAGACAGAGGTAGAATTTGGCTGGCAGGGATGGGTAGACAGGCAGGCAGGCAGTCGTGGACAGAAACAGGCGAATTAGACAGAGGTTGACCAAGGTGAAGGCAGGGGCCACGACAGGTGTGTGGAAGTGGCAGGGTTGGGGTGGGGGACCTCAGAATAGCTTTATGACAATGGAACCTTTAATTCTGAATGAATCTTTAATGCAGTTTTAATGAGTAGTTCTGAATTTTATTTTTACCTGAATTTAACAGAAGAGAAGACAGCAAACCCGAAGGAATTGTTGAAATTCCAGTAAATATTCCTTTACCACAAGAAATATTAATTGCTAGAAGACGTGTCTATAATAAAAAGATTATAATAGCATTAAAATATTGGAATCACTTTTTACCTGCATGTTTTAATGTTAGGTGGCACTTGATTTCTTGTTATGAAACGTGAAGAGCTTAGCAGCCTTGTATTTTTTTGAGCCTCCTCTCCCCATCTGCTGATTTCATTATATTATAAATTTATAATATAATGAATATATAAATATGCATTATATTGTAAATTTACATTTGCAGTTGATTTTGGAATCCTGATGGGCAGAGGCATTTAATCTTGGTTCTGTATTTTGACAGATTCGTTCCTCCTGGTGTCCACAGCCCTAAAATACTTGCTTTGATTGACTTCTTGGTTGGTCTCGTTTTGTCACTGAGTGGTGTTTTCAAGAAGTTGTATTGGCAGCTCTATTCCCTGAGTCCTACTTATTTATTTATTGAACTATAGTTGATTTACAATATTGTGTTAGTTTCAGGTATACAGCAAAGTGACTCAGTTATTTTTATATATATATATATATAAAAAACATATTACATAGAATATAGAATATAACATATAGAATATAACACATAGAATATGGAATATAGAATATATATGACATACAGAATATAGAATAGAGAAGATATATATATATTCTTTTTCAGATTCATTTCCATTATAGGTTATTATCAATACAAGATACTGAATGTAGTTCCCTGTGCTATATAGTAAATCCTTGTTGTTTATCTACCTTGAGTCCTTTTGTGATGGGTAATGTTTTCTTTTTGCCTTTGCACATGAACAGTAGTTTAGCTGGGTATAATAATTTCAGGTCACTTTCTTCCTCTTAGGAATTTATACATCAAAACTTTTCTAGATAAACAAATCAGAAGAGGCAAGAAAACCTCACAAGGATTTCAGTTATACAATTGAGACTTTAGAATGAATATGTTTAACACGTTTAAAGAAATAAAAGACAAGCTTGAAAATGTTTGCAGAAAACAAGAAACCATAACAGATGACTAAGCAGATATGAATAGGAAGAAAATAGAACTTCTAATGATGAAAAAAATGTAATAATTGAAATATTAAAGGAAAATTTCAATGGGTAGGTTTAATAGCAGATTAGATGCAGCTGAAGAGGGAATGCATTTGATGACAGGTCTGAAGAAATTATCCTGAATGCACCTTGGAGAGACAAAGAGAGGAAGAGTATGAGAGATTGAGACATGGAGGAGAGTGAGAAGGTCTGATGTATGTGTTCAGCTCTCTTCTATCCTTGTTATTTTTATTTTTTTGCGGTACGCGGGCCTCTCACTGTCGTGGCCTCTCCCGTTGCGGAGCACAGGCTCTGGACGCGCAGGCTCAGCGGCCATGGCTCACGGGCCCAGCCGCTCCGCGGCATGTGGGATCTTCCCGGACTGGGGCACGAACCCGTGTCCCCTGCATCGGCAGGCGGACTCTCAACCACTGCGCCACCAGGGAAGCCCTATCCTTGTTATTTTTGTCTGCTCTTTTCTCAGCTGAGAAATATCCTACTCTGACTGTGGGTTTGTCTATGTTCACAGTTTATCAGTATTTGATATATATGAATATGAATTTTACTAAGTAAAATTCTTAGTTGCAATACAGATTTAGAATTATTATATGTTCCTTTGAATTGAATCTTTTATCATTAAGAACTTTTTTTTTCTCTAATAATGCCTTTTTTTTTTTTTGCCTCAAAATTGTTCTTGCCTGTTCTGAATATAGCTCTCGAGTTTTCTTTTGGTTAGTATTTTCATGGTGATCTTTTTCTAACTTTTTGCTTTCAACGTCCCCTTTTCATATGTTTTGGATGTCCTCTTATAAATGGCATGTGGTCTTTTTAATAGTTTTTAAAATCCAACCTTATAATCTCCATCTTTTGATTGGAGCATTATTGCATTTACATTTAATGTAACAACTGCTCTAATTGTGTTTACATCTACTATCTTTCTACTTTCTGTCTTAATTTTTTCAGACTGATTACATTTAGCATCCTATTTTTCTCCTCTAGATAAGTATTTTTACACTCATTTGTAATACTTTAAGCATTAACGATATGCATCCCTAACTTAAAATCTAGCTAATTTCAACTTTTACCTCTCGGTATGCATTTTAGTTCCATTTACTCCTTCTCAGTTTATATACCACTGTTATGTATGTGTATGCCATTTAATGCCATATTATGAATATATAATATGTATTGTATATACACAAATATATATATACATATACATATATATCATCTCTTTCAGAACTACTATAATTATTTTATCCAGTTTTATTCTTTTTATTCATATATATTCATATATATATATTATTCATTCAGATTTATCCAAATAATTACCATTTTTATTGCACTTTATTTCTTCCCAAATCTCTGACCTGGAATTATTTTCCTTCTGCTTAAAGAATAACTTTTAGTATTTCCCTTAGATTAGGTCTCTTGGTAAAAATGTTCTCATTTTCTTATCTGAAAAAGTCTTTGTTTTGCTTTTATTTTTGAACTCTTTCTTTATGGATGTCAGATTCTACTTCAGCAGCTGTTTTCTTTCTGCACATTGAATATTTTGTTCCATTGGTTTTCGGCTTTCATTGTTTCTTTGAGAAGTTATGCTAAGTTATGTGGTTATTCCTTTGGAAGAAATGTGTCTTTTTTCCCCCTGGCTCCTTTTAAGGTTTTCAGATTGTCTTTGGTTTTCAGCAGTCTTAGTGCAATATACTTTGAATGTATCCTGCTTGTGTTTCTTTGTGATTCTTGAATCTGTGGCTTGATGTGTTTTATTATTTTGGGTAAAATTCTCAGCCATTCTATCTTCAGATATTGTTTCTGCTGCTTTTGACTCATTCTTTCCTTCTGCATCTCCAGCCATGGAAAGGATAACCTTTGCATTGAGTTCTCTCTCACCTCTCTTCTGATGGAGCCATCCTTTGTGCTTCATTCTGTATATTTTCATCGGATTTTTTTTTCCAGTTTACTCTTCAGCTATGTCCATCCTACTGTCAGCCATTTACACTGGGCTTTTAATTTGGGTTATTTTATTTTTCAATTTCATATACATCTTTTTCTGATACTTTACCTAGATCTCTTATATGTTTAAATTATTATCTATTTTTAATGTGATTTTATTAATGTTGACTTCTTTTCTCACATTTCTGATTTTTTTATTAATGTGCTATATATCATATTAATCAGACTGTGCAAATAATTTTGGTTTTACTGTGCTTTTATTTTCCTCCAGAGGGGATTTATATTTGCTTTCTGGGAGGAAGGTAATATTGAATTTGGGTTACATAGTTGTCTATGTTTGGATTCTGATCACCTTAAACAAAAATTCTGTGTGCAGATGTGTAAGGGGATTCTTTAATGTTAAAAAGTTCACATAAGTATGCATAATGCTACAACTGGCCAGTTGGACAACTGACTCTCAAGAAAAGAAGGGAGGGAAGGAAGGAGGAAAGAAAGAAGAAAGGGAAAGGAAGAAAGAGAAAGGAAAGGACAGGGAAAGGCAAAAAAAGACAAAAGAAAGAAAACAAAAGCCCTGGTTGGTAACATTTGCCAACTTCTCTGTTGCCACTACTCCCACTATGGCCAATTCAAGTTACCAAAACAGTGTCACTGAATGTGAACTTGGGAAGAGACATGACAACTGGCTGTACTATAATCTCTACCATCTCATCATCTATTTCTCATTTGTGGGGAAAAGTTCTCAGTTGTACAATTATTATTG
Source organism: Globicephala melas (assembly GCF_963455315.2). Classification (NCBI taxonomy): domain Eukaryota; kingdom Metazoa; phylum Chordata; class Mammalia; order Artiodactyla; family Delphinidae; genus Globicephala; species Globicephala melas. Next base: position 41,094,365 of record NC_083328.1, on the reverse strand, counting down.
TTCATACAGCAAATTAATATATCTCTATAGGTATGCATTTTGGTTATTTTGTGGAAAAAAAAATTGCATTTTGTTTTCTGGCCCAGTTACACAATTGGCCCAATTGAAGCAACTGCCGTAAACACAATTGTCTTTTTTCCTCAGATAAGTTTGGTGTGCACAGGAACATGTGGCCCTGTGTAGTCTGTGTTTCAAAGGAAAGTCTGAGATTGGTGCTGGGTGTTGAAAATGTCTGTTGGGCTCTTTGGTGACCTGAACTTGTGTTAAAGGGAGTTTCTCTTATCATTTTAGGCATTTTTGCTGCCTTCCTGTGACATAGCTGTAACCAGAAAAGTAGTTCAAGTGTACAGAAACTGGATCCTCCAGGACAAACCTGTGTTCATGGAGGAACCAGACATAAAAGAAGTTGCCCAAGAAGATGCTGAAAAATTAGAATTTTCAGAGACTGATAAGAAGCAGGTAATATTTTATCACTTAGTGTTTGAGTTGGGAACATCTGTATTAAAATATAAAGCAAAGTATTCTGCTCCGTCAAAGGTCGCAGTCAGGCCACCTCTTTGTCAGCTCTGTTGCTCTCGGGTTGCTGAGTTCCATGATGAGCGCCTGCCTCAGGGAGGCTGCTTCTGTTCTCTGTTCAAGGTCCTCTGTCACATCCTAAGCTCAGGCTTGGCCACATGTGCGTGGAAGCTTCTTTATTCACTACTGCATGAGAGTCTTTGAATAAGCCAATATACTTTGCATGTCTCTGTATGAGACTAAAAATGTCACTGCCATATCATTGATATGCTTAAATAAGTAATATTCACTTAACTAAATTTAGAATGTTTTGGGAGACTTTCCTTGTACAGTGGCCATACCAGCAACAGTCCAATGTGACACACAATATTAATAAGCGAAGTGAGCCTTGCTTCAGGGCTGGGTGCTGTTCTCAGAGAGGGGTGCTATCAGGATGGACCTTTCATTCCATGTTAGATAAAGCCACAGGTGCGAGTGGGCCTCTACTTGACGCACAAAAAAAACTTAGGTCGTATTTATATTTCTGGCATGCTATTTTGAAATCTAGTCTGAGAATTCTTTCTAAAAGTGGGTGTTTGTCATGGCAATTAACACCAAACATTAAAAAATACTTGTAACCAAAGGTATATCACTTTTAAATATCTACATTAATTCCCTAATTTGATTTTTCAATATTGAAGTCATCTTAATAACTAGTCATGAGATCAAAACAAATCAACAGTCATGTTCACTGGGTCACTGGACAAACGTTATCTATTTCTTCAGCACATACTAAGTGCTAAGCACCATTTTAGGTGATGGAGGTAGAATGGTGAACACAATAGAAGAGAGACTTGCCTTCTAGAACCTGTAATCTCATGAATTCTGGTGAGCGTAAGGAACTAAATACACAACATGTGCTTCTCCCCACTCTGTTGACTGATTGTTATTTTCTAAAGACCTCATCTGAAAGTTCTGGTCACAAGCGATCTTCCAGTTGGGGACGAACTTATTCCTTCACGAGTGCTGTGAGCAGAGGGTGTGTGACCGAAGAGGAGAATAAAAACGTGAAGGCTGGGGCCCAGGCTATGCTGCAGGTATGCTCTGGCCACAGACGGGAAGGCTCCCGGATGGAGTCAGCTTGAACATTTTGTTTATTGGGGGTGACATCGTATAAAGTATGGTGATGTTTTTAGCTATCCATCAGTAAACAGCCCTTAAATTCTCATGCTAAGTTTTCTTTCTGCTTTCCCACCTTCAATTTATACAGATTTTTTTTTTTTTCAGTCAGAGAAGCATCTGAACTGGTTGCAGTTTTTTGAGAGGGATTGTTAAACAGTGAATATATGACTGAGATTTCAACCTTAAAAGTATCTTCTTTTTATTTATTTATTTAACATCTTTATTGGAGTATAATTACTTTACAATGGTGTGTTAGTTTCTGCTTTATAACAAAGTGAATCAGCTGTACATATACATATGTTCCCGTATCCCCTCCCTCTTGCATCTCCCTCCCACCCTCCCTATCCCACCCCTCTAGGTGGTCACAAAGCACTGAGCTGATTTCCCTGTGCTATGCGGCTGCTTCCCACTAGCTATCTATTTTACGTTTGGTAGTGTATATATGTCAATGCTACTCTCTCACTTCTTCCCAGCTTACCCTTCCCCCTCCCTGTGTCCTCAAGTCCATTCTCTACGTCTGCGTCTTTATTCCTGTCCTGCCCCTAGGTTCTTCAGAACCATTTTTTTTCTTTTTTTAGATTCCATGTATATGTGTTAGCATACGGTATTTGTTTTTCTCTCTCTGACTGACTTCACTCTGTATGACAGACTCTAGGTCCATCCACCTCATTACAAATAACTCAATTTCTTTTCTTTTTACGGCTGAGTAATATTCCATTGTATATATGTGCCACATTCTGAACACATATGGGTAGTGAGTTACCTGGATTCTAATTTGTAAGACAAACTTGGTGATTATATAATCGTATAAGTAATATTCCTCTTAAAACTTGCCTGTGTTTATGAAGAATGATGATTAATGCAGTAATTTTTAGATATTTATCTGAATGAATATATGAAATACCATTTGGGAACATTGGGAAAAGCAGCTTTGGCTTATCACTCAGTCTCCCCAGATCTCAGGATTTGATCTCAAAAATGGAGATTTATCTCAAAAAAAAAGATTACCTCTTGGGTTGCACCCAGTGTGAAGGTTGTTAGAAGTATAAGTGAAAACACAGGGTCCCTCTCTTTCCCCTGATCCCTGGCACCCCACCCTCCTCCCCATATCCATATGCACGTTCCTCTGTGTCCAGTTAGGCCTCCCCCACAGAGGCTGGGCGTAGGGTCTGGGGCAGGAAGGCATGGTACCCAGTTTTCAGTGATACCGTGTTTCTGTCATCTGTCTCTTGAGAGGATTCCTTATCATGGGATCCTTTTTGTTTTTAAATTAATTGGCAGTTTAATATACTGTAATTAATGAATTTTCTCATTTTTCATTGAAAATCAGCAAATAATTTGAAAATCAGCAAATAATATTAGCTTTAAAAAACTCAAGATGATTTTACTTGAATAGCTTCAGAGAATTTTGGCGCAGCTCCTAAATGTCACCTGTGTGCCCACCAGAGCAGTGGTTGCAGGAGTCCCCGCCCCGCCCCCTCCCCGCAGAGCATCCCGTAGTCGGCCAGTTGGGGTTGCGGGTGCCTGTGATTTCCCTGAGTTCAGGTGAGTTATTTATTCTCTAGAAGGAGAACTTAATCCCCTTGGCTGAGCCAAGAAAGAGAATTTCTACTTGATTATAGCTCTACAGTTTTAAAAAATATTTTGTTTGGATTTAGATAGCTGTTTTTGTTCTCATTTTATCGAGTACCTTGGTCCTTGATTTGGTTAATGAGGAAAACGTGGCCAAATGAAGGTTTGATAAGATAGTACTGTTTTATAGTTGCTTCTGACAGGTACAGTTTGGACATACTCATTTTGTTGATCTATTTTTATCCTAACTGATACTAACATGGTAATAAATAGTCATGGAGTCAACATTTTTGATGTTGTTTTGAAAGTAAAGTGAAAGAAATATATGAAGACTCCTCACTTTTACTTTGGAGTATGCAAAGGTTTAAAATTAAATCAAGGAGCCAAGTACATTGAATTAAAAAGAATCTGTATTGTAGTATATCATCTATGGCGTACTTCTTTAAAAGACATAGTCACTGAAGCTATAGTTCGCTAGTCAAAAGGTTCTTTATTTTCATTTTTCTTACTCGAAGCTTAGTAAATCTTCACAAGTGCTGCTATCATCTGTTATCAACTATTACAGTGCTGATTTTGTGATTCTTCCTAGAAAATTGGGACACGATACATTTTTAATCTTGCATAAAATTATCTCAGAGGCTGTCAGCATTTTAGTTCGCCCACTTGACTTTTGAGTGTGCTCATTTCAGTTCCTCTGGTCAGTTTGTGCATCTGTTTTGAGATGCTGTGTTAATGGATTTCGTCCACAAGTGAGCCAGCTCTGTTTGTCCCCAGATCATTGGTGTCTGTGCTGTTGAATAGAGAGGAGAACTAAGAGGGACTGTAGGTCTAGAAGGTGGAGAAGCTCCACCCTTGGCACCAGGTTGACAGCTCAGAATGTCCTGACTCTGTGTAAATGATGACACGTTGTTATGCCGCAGCAGTGCCCCTGGGCAATAACTCCCTACAGGGTAGCCTGGATCCGTGCTCCCCACAACTCTCTAAGGATGGTACAGGACAGGGGACTTGTATCCTAAAGGCAGAGTGTAGAGCAGTTGGCGTACTTTCTAAATTTTGTTGGAAATCTCAGTTTTTATCCTTAGAATTTCCTTAGGTTTTGTGTTCTGCTGCATATTGTATTTCTCATATTGAAAACCCATGCTCCTGGAAGGTGTGCAGTGTTGGCCACACGCCTTTGCCCCTTTGCTGGCTGCCCTTTGGGTGGTACTGGCTGCCTCCTGTCAGCAAGGCCTTCATGTCAGCAAGGCTGGAGACTCAACAAGAGCCAGGTCTTTCTTTCCAGCCGCTGTCTGACCCAGGGCCCCTACCCTCTCTGCCGGCCCCCCAAGGTTCCTCACCCACAGGCAATGATCCTGTCTTTTTAAAAAATTTTTGAGGGGGTGTCAAAAAGAAATCTGCAGAAGCCTTTCTGATTCATAAATTTCCAAATCTGCAATATTAATATGTAATAGCAAGTATTTTTCTAGAAAAGATCTTTCAAGGATCAGTATTTAAGTAATTCTAATGGGTGAACTAGAATAAATTTGAGTATGTATTGGTACCACTTGTCTTATTGAAATAGCTCAAAGGTGAAATTAATATCATTCCCTTTAAACAAAATTTGTTCAGGTTTATCTGTTTAATTATATCTTCTCATGTAAAATGTGTTGATTCTAAGGTATTTTTGACAAACGCTGCAAACGTCTTCTTGCTGGAACCGTGTGTGGAAGTTCCCATGCTCTTGAAGGAGCAAGTTGATGCGTGTAAAGCTGTTCTGATGTTTTTTAGGCGCATGATAATGGAGCTTACAATGAATAAGAAGACATGGTGAGTATATTTTCAGTAAATTAACACTGTAAAACAGATGTTTCTGTTTTCAACGAAATAATTAAAATGCTAAAGGCTTCGTTTATTAAATAGCTCTACAAAGTGAACGATGAGATGATAATCAGTCTTTTGTAACAGAATTATGAAGGTAAGTATCCAGTACTTTGACAGTTCATTTATTTTCATTATTGGTTTTAAAAAAAGTTCTCAAATTAAGAGTAAGTAGTCATATTACTTAATAGTAGATTTTTCCATTTTAAACTGTCGTCAAGCAGTTTGTGGAAAAGCAGTAACTGACGTTTCATAATGTCATTCTTCATAATCCCAGGAGGGTTGGTTAATTGCTCCAGAATACTTTTAACTGATTTGACTGTTTTAAACTTGAAGTTTTAAATTCATTTTAGAAAAACAGTTATTTTAAGTGATAAATTGTCAGAGTGCAGTGAAAAATATAGTGGCGTCATTAAAATACACGTATGTGAAGTGTTTTCCTCCTGGTCGTTCATTTTTGTTTGGTGTCTTTGTGTTTATAATGTCCCAGAGGTAAGCAGTGCATTAGAGTTTCCCGTGATGAGTGTCTGCACATCCCTCCAGCTCCTAAGGTTTGGGGGGTGGGGGGCAACCTCTCCCTTCTACTTGTCCAGTCCGGTCCTTGCAGGTTCCTCCCGCCCAGGGAGCACCCTCCCTACCTGCCTGGCAGTGGTCAGCACCTTCAGACCCGGGCTGGTGGCACCTGCCTCCCGGAAATGCTCGGGGTCCCTGTTCCCAGGCCTGTGCTCTGGAGGCTGGAGCCGTTGCTCAGGGAGCCGTGGGGGTGAGATGGGACTGAGCCCGCAGGGCCTCCAGGGCCTTGCATCCAGCCCTTTTCTTTCTCAGATGAGGGGGGCGGGCCCAGAGGAAGCCGGCGGGCAGAAGGTGCACAAATACAGGAACCACAGATGTCAAAATGGTCACTTGAAGTGTACCTTCCGGTGTCATCTTTCCCAGACTTTTACACTTAGCACTGTTTGCTGAGAAGCTGTTGCTAAAGCGTCACAGGGATGAACAAGGCAATTTAAACAAAGTTAAAAGCTGTGTCAGTGATGCTGAAAGCAATGAGAAATGCTGGAAGCTTTCAACTGAAATATCTGCTCCACATACCAGTTGTATCAAGTGTTCTTGATGCTTTTTTTTTCCTTTGAAAACTCTATGAATTCTGTATACCAGTGTATCAGTAATATTTTGATATTTTTGATAATCTTTTTTGGGGTGAAAATTCTAGGAAATAAAATTAAACAATGCTTCTCTGTTTCTTTAATAATTCAGAGATTTCCAGGTCAAACTATAAAAAAATCAAAATATAGGAATAGATGAAAATACTCACCAAAAAAAAAAAACTGAAGTCAGTAGAGCATAGACCAGGGATGTGATCTATTTCCCTAGCAGGTTTTCCTGTGTATTGAAGTACCGGACGATCAGTGAATTCCCTCCCTCCCTCCCTCCCTTCTTTCATCTGGTAAATAACTAGGGAGCTTCTACTGTGAGGACAGAGGGTAAACTAGACAGACAGGGTCCCTGCCCTCCCGAGGCATCCGTCCTCATAGGCCTGAGAGACGCGATGAACACAAAAGTGGGGTCAGGTGGGGTTCAGCGCTAAGAACCGTGGAGCTGGTTGTGAGGGGCAGTGTGGAGGGTGGGAAGGCCTCTCTGAGCAGAGCCCAGAGGGAAGAGCATCCCCACGAGGAGGAACTGCAGGTCACAGCTGCTGGGTTCCGGGCAGGACGAGATGGCGGCCAGTGCAGTGGGGGGCACCCCAGGCCAGGGGGCACAGGGCCCCGCAGGCTGCAGGAAGGTCCCCACTACCTCTGCTTGTGCGCGAGAGTGTGACACGACCCGATTTATGTTTCCAAAAGATCTCTGGCTGCCGCGTGGAGAGAGACAGTGCCTGGAGTGCAGACTCTGTGGCAGTGGATGACGGTGGCTGAGAGCAGGCTGTAGCCCGGCAGGTGCCGAGTAGTGGCCCCCAAAGAGGGGATAGCCGGTGTTAGTGAGTAGGTGTGCAAGGAGATGGGGGCAAAGTAGAGAACAAAGAGGCAGCAAGAGCCGCTCCTCCGCCACTTGGGCAGCACACATGGGCCGTCCTGGTCTCGCTCTTCAGGCAGGTCCCCTTTGAGAGGAGCGACCAGAGTTAATGTTTCTCAAAACACAAAGGAACAAGCAGAGATCAGAACTGTTAGCAAAGATTTTTCCAAACTGGAGGTAGTTTTCCACCCCCATTCTCTTCCAGAAGACTCCGTGTGGGAATGTTGTGGTTCCCAAGCTTTCTTAGGTTCAGAAGTTAAACCTGCCTTGTGTCTGTGTCGGTCTTTGCCTCCATCAGGTCTGCATCTTTGGTAACAGTTCCCATGACTGAGGTTTTGGCTGAAAGTTACTACGTTTCTTGTTCTCACGTTCGCACAATGGGTGTGGAAGGGGCTGTTTTTCCTTGTCTTGAGCATCATACAAGGTGCGCAGCAGAGGCGACCCTGGGTGCAGCCCTCCCTTCCCCCTGTGACAGGGCCCGGGGGACGCTGGCCGGGGCGAGCGCAGGCTGTCCCAACCCTGGGCCATTTCTCCCCTCATCCTCCTCAAAGTCGCCAGCTGCTCCAGGCATGCGTGCCCCGATCCTCTAGTCCTGAGCCTGCAGGGTCCGTGGGTAGGGGGCCGGGCGGGCAGGCAGAGCAGAGCACAGTGGGAACGGGCACCTGCAGAAACCAGGACGGAAGTCGGACAGCGTCAGCCACGAGGAGGGCAGGAGACCCTGGAGAAGTTTAATGAGATCCAGCATCGTGTTAAGAGAAAACATTGTTCTCAGAAATGTGAGAAAACTATAAAGGAACCATGATTTGAGATCTTATCATCCAACCTGGACCAGATTACTTTGTCCACTTGGTTTTATCACTGAAGAGCCAGGCCAAGGAGGAAGTTACAGAGATGAACGAACGGTTCGTGCTCAAGACCTCGAAGTAGTTAAAGGGACCGGGGTGATTTCCCTCCATTAACAGAAAATAATGTGTTCTCCGTTTCCATGGCATCTGGGGGAAGATGTGAAGAATGTAACTCAGCTGTGAGAGAGAAGAATGCCCTTTGGCTGTGCTAGAGAACTTACCATCATCATCACAATTAGCGGTGCTATTTTGTGTCTCTAGTGTTTTATACTCTTCAAAGACTTTTTACATAAAATGCCATCTCCGGGACTTCCCTGGTGGCGCAGTGGTTAAGAATCCACCTGCCAATGCAGGGGACATGGGTTCGAGCCCTGGTCCGGGAAGATCCCATATGCTGGGGAGCAACTAAGCCCGTGTGCCACAACTACTGGGCCCACGTGCCACAGCTACCTAAGCCCGTGCGCCTAGACTCGTGCTCTGCAACAAGAGAAGCCACCTCAATGAGAAGCCCGCGGACCGCAACAAAGAGTAGCCCCTGCTCGCCACAAATAGAGAAAGCCCACACGCAGTAACGAAGACCCAAAACAGCCAAAAAAAAAAAAAAAAACACCGTGCGAGGAGTGCTGTGATGGAGACATTGTGACCGCAGTTCCGAGGGGTGCCCTGTTTGCAGAGTCAGGATCTTCCAGGCACAAAGCTCTGTACCCTAAGCGTCCAGTGGTGACCTTTCCCAGCCCTCCTACCTGTGGGAGTGCTGTGGAGCGCGGCCACCCACCACTGCCGACGGAAGACCTCCCCAGGACGAGGACCAGAAAGTCCATGTTGTTTACTGTCACACAGAGAGATAGGGAGGCCGCTCAGTTTAAGTAAAATAATGGATGTGAAAGTTTGAGAGTGCTGCGTAAGTTCAGTAGGCACGTTCTCCCCGTGTGCCGTAGGTGCTGGCACAGGTGGAGAAAACGCGTCGCCTCCGTTTTTACAACCGGGGGGTGGTGGTCAAGCTGGGATGAGACCTGGGTTGTCCTGTCTACTGATGTGGGCACAAGAGGCGTATTTTTAGAACTGTGGTAACATAAGCTAGCTTATTTTGATAAGTATGGTATTCATTATGTAATGGGCATTGAGATACTTCTGAATGATACGTGATTATCAATTTTGCTGAATCCTTAAGAGAATTTCATGTACCTATAAATGCAAGTGCTTTGGAGATGTGATTAATAATATGAGCTTTTATTTTGGGTGGCCCAGGGAACAGATGTTGCAAATACTACTCAGGATAACAGAAGCTGTCATGCAGAAGCCAAAGGATAAACAAATAAAGGACTTGTTTGCCCAGAGCTTGGCAGGGTTACTGTTTAGGGTAAGTTTTTTTTATTAAAACACTGCAAATGCAAGAAATGAATTAGATTTTACAGCAAATTAGTTTTAATCACAGAATTTCAAGAGTAAAATTAAACTAACTTTAAATTTCTAAAAATTTAATTAGAAAATTTCCTTCTTAGCTTTGTCTTGAAGGTTGTAATCTTGTCTTTACAATTAGTGCTGCTCTTCTCTTAGGCCTTCCCACCTTTCTGCCATCTACTTCCTCTTTTGATTTGCTGAAGGTTGCTAGAAATTAGGAAGATGACAAGAGCTGATGCCCTTGGTGTCGGGCCAGGTAGATTTGAAGAGATGAAGGATGGACAGAGCATGGGAATAGGAATAGGATGGGAGAGGTTCGGTCTAGAGATAAACGTGTGAGGGCCATTGATGTGCTGAGCGATTGTGTTTAAAGCCACAGGGCTGGGTGGGATCACTTGGGGAGGGAGAGTGTGTCAGAGAGAAGAGGGCCATCTGCCGATGGTCAGATGGAGAGGGCCAGCCAGAGATGCTGAGGAATGGTGGCCAGTGACCTGGGAGGGTCACTGGGGGCGCATGTGTCCTGGATGCCCTGAGAGCAGTGTTGAGTAAGAGGAGACAGCCAGTCGACTGTTGGCTTTGCCAAGATGTTGGTGGCTGAGAATGTTCTAGGGGAATGAGGCCCACCTGGAGTGGATGGAGGAGAAAGTGAGAGCTGGGCAGTGGAGGTCCCAGCTAGAGTCACAGCTTTGCAGAGGGAATGGTGTGGAAGGGAGGGGGGAGGAGGGGGTGAGCTGGAGCCAGCGGGGATGTGGGGAGCAGGGTTTCAGGAAGGTGGCGGTAAAGTATGCTCGGTCACCAGTGGGGATGATCCAGGGAGGGAGACCAGCATCGTCTGGGGCAGAGAGAACCTCAGAGGTGAAGTTCTGGACCAGGTGAGGAGCCGGGTTGGCCTCCAATGGGAGCGGAGAGCCAAGGAGATGGCTGCGGTTCCTGCATCTCATGGCAAGAAGGGTCTAGCGCAGGAGTCTCTGACGTCACCCTAAGGGGCAGAGAGGAGAAGGCAAGTGAGGAACTGACGGCCTGGAAAGAAGTTGAAAGGGTCCTGAGGGCGGCAGCCTGTTGCAGCATTTCTCTTTTCTAGAATCACTAGTATTTATGGAATGCATGGTTGGTATGAAATATTTCTGACAGAGAGCAGTGTGAAAGAATGTGACGTTCTATCCAATAAAGGCTGTGGTCCAGTGGATGGGCCTGACTTTGAGTAATCCAACAGGAGAACGAGGGTGGACCATCAGCTGGGGTGACACTGCAGGGACAGAGGTGGCTGCCCTCCTCGGGGACTGGAAGGTGGTTTTGGAGGTTATGTGTTAAGAGCATATCCAGAATACAGGTAGGTTCTGTGGGTGAAAGTGACAAAAAAGAGAAGTTAGTATTCTAAATAAAGCCAAATATTCCCTTTGTAACGCAAGAGAAGCCAGCTGTTCATATTAATTTTGAATAGTTTACTATGACTGAATGATCCTGACCTGACGAGAAACGTAGGAAAGGCTGCAGGAGTAATTGGCATGAACTCAGTTAACCCCTCATGGTATAATCACCTTTAGTCTGATAACCTTGCCTTCACTGGATGGGTGAAGTGCTCTGCACACCCTTCTGTGTGTCCCACTTTGCTGTGCTCTCGCCTGTAAGGTGGCACTGACCACCTGCCCTGCGGTCTGCCTGGACAGACAGACCCTCTGCTCACCTTGCTCTGACTCTGGGGCATCTCACTGTTCGACCTTCCTGACCTCCCCTTCTTTTTTTTTTTTTTAACATCTTTATTGGGGTATAATTGCTTTACAATGGTGTGTTAGTTTCTGCTTTATAACAAAGTGAATCAGTTATACATATACATATGTTCCCATATCCTGACCTCCCCTTCTTGTTGGGACTGGAGCTGCCATGTGACATGGATGGGGGCCGGGCTTAGGCGGCGGGTGCCTGGGCCCCACTCCTCACCAGTTGTCTAGTCCCATATCTATTGTGGGTCTTGGAATTAGAGTGAGAACTTGTCACTAAACTAAGCAAGAGTGTATTGTGGAGTGTGGTTTCTGTTTGTTTGGTTTGGGTTTGGGGAGGAGGGCAGAATCCTCCTCATTAATGGAGAAGTCTTGTCAGATCTTACTCGAAGATGAGTTTGGAGTCCATGATTATTAATGATTTTGATGTCGTTGTTGTTATTATTTTGGCAGTGGTTCAGCGCATCCAGAGGAATGCTTACATTAATTAAGAGCTAACCATAAAGTAGCAGAGAGAAGATGTGCTTTTTAGACTTAGACAGATTCTGGGTTCTGACCCCAGCTCTGGTACTTCCTGGCTTGTGTGGCCTTGAGCAAATCACTTCATCTTTCTGAGTCTTGTCCCTCATCTGCCACAGTCAGGAAAGGGCTCCTTCCTACCTTCCAGGGTTGTTGGAAGAATCAGAGAGGATGCACCTGGATTTATGATCATCTGTTGGCCTCCCAAGTCCTTTTGTGAGACCCCAGGAGGAGGGAAATGTGAAAGGTCAGGGCAGATCTGCCAGGCAGTCAGGCGGCTCCATCTTAGTCCCATCCTACAATTAAAATGTGCTCTCTGGATTCCCTGGTGGCGCAGTGGTTGAGAGTCCGCCTGCCGATGCAGGGGACACGGGTTCGTGCCCCGGTCCGGGAGGATCCCACATGCCGCGGAGCGGCTGGGCCCATGAGCCACGGCCGCTGAGCCTGCGCGTCCGGAGCCTGTGCTCCGCAACGGGAGAGGCCACGACAGTGAGAGGCCCACGTACCGCAAAAAAAAAAAAAAAAAAAAAAAAAAAGTGCTGTCTGATCATTATTTGTGTGGTCATGCAGCCTGTCTACAATTGCCAGATACTTGATTTTTAAAATTTTGAATAAAGAGACTATTAAAGGGGACGGGGAATTTTAAGTTGCCATTATCCTTTTATCTTTTTCTAATTTTTCCTTTAGCGTTTAGTTTTTTCTCTGTCAGTAAATAAGTTGGGTTGACAAATTTTCTTGAAAGGATAGTTGAGTTTTACTTAGTTTTAAATACTTACCAAGTCATGCTGATTGCCATAAATGATGCTTTACATACTTCCATCAGTGCTAACTGTGCCTCCTGCTTGAAGCTCAGAAGTATATCAGGAAACTTGGGCTTCGGTCCTTCTGTTTATAGCCTGAGGCAATACCTTAAAATTATGTCATCCCCTAAGTGAGGTGGGTAGAGAGACATAGAAAGTGGTTGGTTAGGAAACTTTGTAAGAAAAGGAGTGATTTACCAGTGAAGGTGTCTTTTATACGTCTTGTGTGCCAAGACATACTTGATAAAACATGACTTTCAGTGCCGAAGGATGAAATTAGGGATGCCCTTATTCAGCTTTTTATCTTTAGAGAGAAATAGGACTCCAGAAAAGCCACGTAAATTGTCCAGGTCACAAACCAGGTTAGTGACAACCGAGTCTGAGGCCCTCTCTTCCCCTCTTCCTGTTAGAAAAGGGGGCCCTGGGCTTACGTCTGCTGACTGTCCTTAGCTGTGAATGAGAATGAGGTGTGATGTGTGATGATGCACATGTTTGTGAGATTTGCGGAGGTGAAGCCTATAAGCTGCAGGATGTCATGGTTCTGTCCTTGTCTGATAATTAGTCAATAAAGCGAGGCCGGTGCAGGACCCAGGGGGCATCTTATACACACTCCTCTGCTTTTAAACCTGAAGCCAGCACCGTGACATGTGAGGCTGAGTCCTGGCAACTTGGCCAGTCTCTGCATTCTCCTACTCTGGAAGATTATATGTATATTTTAAAATTTATTTTATTTTATTTCTGGCTGTGTTGGGTCTTCATTGCTGTGTGCGGGCTTTCTCTAACTGCGTCGAGCGGGGGCTACTCTTTGTTGCCGTGTGCGGGCTTCTCATTGCGGTGGCTTCTCTTGTCACGGAGCATGGGCTCTAGGTGCGCGGGCTTCAGTAGTTGTGGCTCACGGACTCTAGAGCGCAGGCTCAGTAGTTGTGGCGCACAGGCTTAATTGCTCCGCGGTACATGGGATCTTCCCGGATCAGGGCTTGAACCCGTGCCCCCTGCATTGGCAGGCGGATTCTTAACCAGTGCACCACTAGGGAAACCCCTGGAAGATTATATTTTTGATCTACCATTTATTAATTTTATTGTGTATATGCACTTTATGGTAATGACCTCAAACTCATTTTGAAAACAGGAGTGTAAAAAATGAATAAACAGAAGCTGGCATTTTAGTCAGAATAAAAATGTATAATAAAGTACTAATAACAATAAATGGTAACATTATTTTACTTTTTCCTTTTGCATTGTCCTTAATTTTTAAAAATTCATTCATCTTAGAACCAGATTTTAAATATGAGTGTTTAGAACCTTGTTTTCAATATACTCAACTATTTTAGCTCAACTTTAACATTTTTACCCCTTTAAAAAGTGTAGTTAACATGAATTAAAACAGAGAACAGGTACATTGTCATGAGGGTCACTTTATATATGATTTTTCAGGTGGTCAGAGCAGGCTTGTCTAGGTACAGACTCCTTTCTTTTTCTCAAAGTTTTCCTAGGTCTATATTAGAAAATTTTCTTTTAATTAAAAAGCAGTCTACGGCCATACGACCCTGAACCCGTCTAATCTAATCTAAATTAAAAAGCAAATTCACCCCCATCCCATGCACAGTACAACTCCTGACAGCAGTGGGAGCCTATTTGCATCTGGGTTGGGCAGAGATATTGGCAAGTTGGCACCTTACCTGGTACATTTTAGCTCTGACAATAGATCAGGGAAGTTACCCAGACTTTGGCTGTAAAGATTCCCTCTACTAAGATTAGGAAAGCATCTGGGGCTCATCTGAGATGGACTTGGCACTTCTTTCAAGGGAGATACATTTTGGTTTTTTGTTGTTGTTTGTTTTTTATTTATTTTAGTTTTAGGCTGTGTCGGGTCTTAGTTGAGGCACGCGGGATCTTCGTTGAGGCATGCGGGATCTTTCGTTGTGGTGTGAGGTCTTCTTTCTGGTTGTGGTGTGTGGGTTTTCTCTTCTCTAGTTGTGGCGTGCAGGCTCCAGGGTGCGTGGGCTCTGTAGTTTGCGGCACGCGGGCTCTCTAGTTGAGGCGCACGAGCTCAGTAGTTGTGGCACGCGGGCTTAGTTCCCCAACCACGGATTGAACCCTCGTCCCCTGCGTTGGAAGGCGGATTCTTTACCACTGGACCACCAGGGAAGTCCCGGGAGATACATTTTGAGTTGAATTTTAAAGGATGCGGAATATTTTGGCAGAGGTAAGGAGCTGGGCACCTTGGAGGTAAGGAAATACCCAGAATACATGCATAATTGTCTTGTTGTAGGGTTGCCCCTGCGAGCAGCTGTAGTACTGTGGACCGTGAGACCAGGGGGACTGAGGGACTCTTAGGGAAACGAACTCCGATGGGGGAAATGCAGGCTGCTTCCTGGAGGCTGGGGGTGGGTGACATCAGGGACACCCAGGAGGAAGTGACGTCCAAGTTGTGACCTGAAGAGTGGGCGGAAGTTAAAGAAGCAAAATGAGGAAAGAGAGGGAGGGAAGGGTATGTGCAGAGGCCGGGAGAGGAGAGGCCAGGTGGAGGGCCTGGAGGGCTCTCAGTGGAGGAAACTGAGTTCTTTTCACAACTACGCTGCGTGGCAGGTGCCTGCAGGACGTGGCATGTGGGCTACGAGTGAGCAGAGAGAAGGGTCAGGAAACCAGCATCTCGAGAGGTCTGGGTTGAATGTGGGCAGCGAGCAGATGGTCATTGGAGCCATGAGAACGGGGACCAAAACCTAGGCAGAAGGTGGGGTGGCAGAGGATGGAGTGAGTGTGGAAGATGGAGTGAGTGTGGGCCATTCTTTCAAGAAATTTGGCTTTGAAAGGGGAAGAAGGGGCTGTAGCTCGAAAGGGACATCAGGGCTCAAGGGAACTTCTGTGGGGTTTTTTTGAGATAAGGAAGAATTGGATCATGTTTACATGCTGATGGGTAGGAGCTGGGGAAGTAGGATGGGCAGGGGGTCAAGGTGAGGTGGGGTTAACAGAAATGCAGAGTCTGAGGAGGAGGCCGGGAGCAGGGGTCAGGGTCGGGGGGCACGCAGGAGAGCAGGGCCCCCTCCCTGCACGGCCTGCAGTGGGGGAGGAGCTGGGCAGATGCAGGCCTAGTGGGCGGAGGTCCAGGGCATTGTTTCCTGGGGTCTGTGCTCTGAAGTCTGCTTTGAGCTCATCTGCTGCCAGTCAGGCAGGAGCTGGTGGAGGTGGAGGTTTACCTGCAGAATACAAGGCTCAGAGTGGCCCCTGCAGGGAGTGAGGGGGCGAATAGGCTCCCCAGGTCCCGCCAGGACCAACCACAGACAGTAGGATCATTTTGATCAGTGTCTGTTCAGAATGATAACTTATTTCACAGTAGCTCAAATCTTGATTACAGTGGATCAGATGCATTTTGAGAAATTAAACACAGTATCCCCAAGCACTTTTTATGTTAAAATTCATTTTATTAATAGTGATTTTCAATGTTTTGTCGAAAGTACACTTCTTCCAAATGGAGATGATTGAATTCTCCTGTTGACTGGTCGTTTTCAGACGCTCATGGTGGCCTGGATCCGCGCAAACCTCTGCGTGTACATCTCTCGGGAGCTCTGGGACGACTTCCTTGGGGTGCTGTCCTCCCTCACAGACTGGGAAGAACTCATCTACGAGTGGGCCAGCATCATGGACTCCTTGACGGTGGTGCTTGCCAGGACCGTGTACGGAGTTGAGATGACAAACCTACCTCTGGACAAATTAAGTGAACAGAAGGAGAAGAAGCAGCGAGGCAAAGGTATTTCCTGCCTGGCTGGGTGGCACCGGGCGTCTGAGTCTGGGGAGGAGTGTGTATTAAACAGCAGGCAGTCGACGCATGGAATTTCATAGTCAGCTGAACCAGCTGTACGGACAGTATCTTTTTTTTTTTTGTGGTACGCGGGCCTCTCACTGCTGTGGCCTCTTCCGTTGCGGAGCACAGGCTCCAGACGTGCAGGCTCAGCGGCCATGGCTCACGGGCCCAGCTGCTCCGCAGCATGTGGGATCTTCCCGGACCAGGGCACGAACCCATGTCCCCTGCATCGGCAGGCGGACTCTCAACCACTGCGCCACCAGGGAAGCCCCGGACAGTATCTTTTAACGGTGGTGTTCAATCGCGTCTCCTAGCACTGTGTCCCCTTAGTGAGGATGACGGACAGGCTGGGAAGAAGGAAGAAGGAGGATTGGGAACAGTAGTGATAGCGGTGGGGGCCGGGTGCACCTTCTCTGCCTTCACCCTCAGGGGAGCCTGTGATGTCCGTGCCACTCTCCCCACATCACAGACCAAGAAACTCAAGGACAGAGTCCACAGGGATTGGCTCACTCGGGGTCACACAGCTAAGAAGCGGTAAAGCCGGAAATCAAAGCCAGGCAAGTCCCACACAAGGCGCCCCACTATTTATCATCTATTCTGCTGCGCCCCACCCCCGGGAAGGTGGAGAAGTTCTGAATGCTTCACATGGAGTCATTCTGGCTTTTTTGTGTTTCTGGGTGAAAATTGTTTTGAGACCTGGAGTCAGATCAAGGCGGGAAACCTCAGTACTGATCTCTGTTGGGGATGACACTCTGCAGCCCGTCTTCATTACTGTTTTTAAGGCTGTGACGCAGTCCTTGGATTAGTTCCCTGTACTCCAGCTTATTGTGTAAAGATTTTGAGGCCGCTCATAGAAATACACATAATACAATGGATAAAATACATAAGGACACTGGGGCGGAATGAACAGGGGTGGAGCTCCAGGCATGGATAAAATGCCAGGATGCACAGTGAAGAGCCTCGGTGCTGCTGGGGAGGCGGGAAGGGGGCCACCGCAGATTCAACTCCGATCATCACAGAGTAACACGGGAGAATCACAGAGTGCAAAAGGTGTAAACAAGCTGGTTGCTTGGCTTGTCCTGGTCCTGGGGCCTGTGAGGAATTTTTCCTCCAGAGACTTACAAAAAGCATGTTACTTGCTGTGGTCAACTACAGCCTCGACAGTGGTCTTAGTGTAGATGGTGTCAGTTAGCTTTGCTGTGTGACAAAGCACCCCAAAATATAGCGACTTCAAATAACACCATTTATTCAGATCATGATTTTATGGGTTGGCAGTTGTGTTGGCCTCACAGCTGCGTTCGCAGTCAGCCGGGCTGTGACATGCTCAGCGAGCGGCAGTTCCACTGCCAGGGGTTAGCCGGCTGTCAGCTGTGCAGTAGAGGTGACGAGACCGTACATCTTCCATCACCCAGCAGGCTAGCTCAGGCTGTTCACCTAATGGCTTAGGGTTCCAGGAGCAGGGGAGGACACACTCAGATTTTCAGGTACATTTCAAATCTCTGCTTGCTCAGTTTTGCAACCAAAAGTCATGTGCTGAAGCCCAGAGTTGATGTGGGAGAGGATGACAGAGGATGTGGATACGGGGAAGTGCGAACCAATTATGATTAGTTAACTGCAGAGCCATGTAGTTAATGTGACTGATTCCTAGAATGTCTTCATTGCAGTCTGTGAGTGGCTTGCCAAGGCACCAATTAGTAAGAGCAAGTCAGTGAGAAACCAAAACTAACTAGTTGAAGTATGGGGCATTCCAGTGGAATTGTCTAATCCCAGTTTGGATTTAGACTGCCTAATGCAATGTTCTCACATACTTTAGCAGAAGATCCTTTTTTCTCCCTAGTTGAAGTTGTAAGGAGCCCCTTCCTAAAAAAAATATATTAGTTGGAGATTTGGGATTGAAGTCAGGGCAGGGAGCCCAGAGCCTGAGCCCTGGGCCTCTGTAGTGTCCTCCATAGCAGCTCTGGGGGCCTCTCTGTAAACCCAGAGTCTGGGAGGGTCTAGGTGCTTCCAGCCAGGAACTTGGCTCCCTGGACTGTGGCTCTCAGTCCCGAAGAGTCTACCTGACTGGGGCACCTTTCAGGATGGAGGGGAGTGGCTGAGACAGAAAGTAAGGACTTTCTCAAACTAACCATGTTCCCTGCCTCCTGGAATTCTTATAATCCACCCTCCCCTTCAGCCCCCAAAATATTCTCTTCCCTCCCACTATGTGAACACAGATTCATAGGGAGAGATAGGCTTGTCTTAGGAAGGTAAACAACTTCAAAAAATGCTATTTTCAGGAAAGATACAGAACAAATTTTACTATTTAATTAATGACCATGGCAAATATTTCTGATTTATTTATTATATTGCCTTATTCTTAAAACACATTTAAATATCCATTATGGAAATACTTGCTGTACAAGCACTAGATTTGTGGAAACAAAGTACACTCTCAGAAGAATCTGGGTGTGACAGCGAGCCACAGGTGGCAGCCGCCAGCCACATCGCACGTGTGCAGAAACCTCTAAGTGGCTGATCCTCTTTTCTTCTGTCTTTCTTTTGATCCTTGACCACTTACTTAAAATACTCGTCCAGAGCAGTATGAGAGGAGAAAAAAGGTGATTCACAGATCTGCAGTATTTTACTATTTGGAGCTTCGCTTAAAATAGGATTTTGTATTGTTTGTAGAATTTCATTAACTTTGCTTATTTGAGTATAATTAGAGTTTATGGGCATAAATTTCTTTCAGGGATTCATGGAGAGGTTGGCGTCTACAGGATGGAATACTGTTCTCAAATCAGGATCTCTAATTTACTGGTTTATAGAAGCAGTTTTTGGAGTATCCTGAGAGCCGTGGTGTAACTTCCTTTGACATTGTTCTTATGTTGAGGAAGATTTATTAATTTTTTTTGTATATTGGAATGAGTACCGTGAAGATATGTGAATTTTCATGAGACCATTGAAGATGCTTGAAAAATACTTTGGCAACAGGAATTTTCAGATTCCTGATATATGAATAACTCCCTAAATTGTAATATAAGGAAGTGGCACCTAATCTGCAGCAACAGAATCTGCTGACTTATATACATCATTCTATGTATGACATTTGCTGAGCAGCACAGGCTATGAAAGAAATAATAATGAATTCAGTCTCTGGATTATTTTCCTTGTCTCGTAGGCTGTGTTCCAGATTCTCAGAAAGGAACCACCGTGGGGAGATCCTTTTCTCTGAGCTGGCGGAGCCACCCCGATGTGGCCGAGCCCATGAGATTTAGGAGTGCCACCACATCCGGGGCGCCGGGAGTCGAGAAAGCGAGAAACATCGTCCGCCAGAAAGCAACCGGTAAGCACGTGTTCTAGTATTTCTCAAAGGAATGGATTTATAGGAATCAAATGTTTTTAAAGTTTTAAAGTTCCACTCAGGACTTAAAACACCAGGCCTTTTATTAACTGAGATGTCTCTGTATCTTTTCAACTTTCTGTCTGACTACTTTCCGAATCAGTTTGTGACATTTATTCTAAATCCTTCATTGTGAAAAAGAACTTGAGATGTTAATATTGAGTGAGATATTTGTGCAAAAGAGAGAAAATAGATGTTTTGTTTGACCCTTGAAGAAAATAGATTCTTAGTAATCACACAACCAGTTGCATTGTTGTTGCTGTTGAACAATGCTGATCTGAAGAGAGGGTGGAAACTTATTCCAGCAAAGAAAAGGAGAATAAGGGCTTAGTTTTCAGGACTGGAAGGAGACATTTACATTTTTTGCTTCTTTGGAAAATGGAGCTTTACATGCCTGTAGATGTTGACCTTACAGGCTGTTAGAATTAACAAGAACTTGACCGGGAACCTCCAGTTAATCAAACTGTTGCTACAGTTTACTCTTAAATAACTCTTTAATAAGTAAGAACTCTTTAATAAGTAAGCTTGTATACAGTTTTTAATAAGAACAAATAAAGCCCCGAACCTTCCCAGTGACTTTGAGGCTGTAACTTAAGTTTAAAACAGATTCCTATGAGTTTTTCTCAGATTCCTGTAGTTTTTCACATCAATAATACCATGCAATTGTCACTGATATTCAACATGTTGACCGCAGAGAGAAGGTCACAGTTTCCTCTGGTCATAAATCAAGGATTCATGGACACTCAACATTTTTTCCAATGCTTAGTAAAGGCTTACTACAGACGGCTTAGAATCCTGTTGGAGTTTTAATGAAAATATATTACGCCTCAACCCTAACTCCTCCTTGTTTTCACCATAGTATTTGTTTGTCATTGTCACCTTATTTATACCCTCCTTCTTGCTTCCTCCTCTCCCTGAGGAGAGACCTAGTTTCTGGTAACAGGCAGCTTTGGGGGAGGCTTATTCACGCATTTCCTTTCTCATCCCAGCTCCCAAAATACCTTTCTTCCATCACTGGATCCTTAAAAGGGATCAGAAGAGAAGTTTGTGACAAAGGTGGCATCATGCCTGAGCCGCCCAGACTTCCTGCTGCCTCTCACAACCCCTGAATTACAGAGGTGATAAAAGTGTTCATTCAAAGCACTTTTTAAAATTTTATTCTCACATTTTAACGAGCAGCAAATGATTGTATATTGCATGTTCCATATGCCACTACTTGGCCAAAACACAGCCATAGGAGAGATTGCATCTTCCTTTTTCAAGAGGTATTCTAGACCAACAATATGGTAGAGGCGCCAGTAGGTTTTAGAAAATCTTCTGTGCCTTTACGCCCGTGCAGTTCTGTTTATCAGTGTTCTCAGGGGCCTGAAAAGTCATACAAAGCTAAGAGCTTTTATTGGGTTGGCCAGAAAGTAACATCTTACAGAAAAACCCAAATGAAGTTTCTGGCCAACCCAATACAAAGTCATGTAAAGGTCCTTGTAGAGTATGTCACTTCAGCACCATAAACCTGGCCTTTGTAGGATTCATTCAGTTAAAAACACTTGGAAGCATAACCTTTAAAAGCGAATGAAGATGAGAGCTATTGAGTAGGACAGATCTATTATCTTCATGTATTCTACACACATACATGTATGGATACGTATATATGTATTTCCTATTTTATACTTTTTAATATTATAAAATATTATGATTCTTGTTGCCTGTGAAAACAATGGTTTTTGAGTATTTTATTACATCCTGCTGTTTTATAAATGTAATCTGCATAGACTACACGAGCTTTTACTCACTTCTATTATTTTTACGTATTTTTAGTCTTTTAAGAAGGCCCAGAACATTTTTATGGTAGATTTTGGTTGTGTAGAGACCACCTTTTAATGAGAGAACAGGAAGCAGCTCATGACATTAGTTTGTGCACTGTTATCATGAAGATTTTTTATTATGGAAGACCCATTTGAAAGTGACTTTTTTTTCTAATACCAGTAAGAGAATATTTTAAGATTATTCTATTATAATTTGCCCCACAGACTACACTTAGACTGAGAAACTGTCAGTGATGGTGGCAAGAGGGAAATATAAAATCAGCAGTTGTGGAGTAGGGGAGTGACAATTAATTTAACAGAGAATGTACTCGTTTGCACCTTAAAAGGACTGGCAGGGGGAGTCTTAAGAATGACAGAGTCAGCCTCCATTCCTGAGTATGAATGATGCTAAAACTTTACATGTCTAAAGTGAATGGTTAAAGCAAGTCAATTAATTTTCACACAAAATAATCTATCTTTTATTATCTCTAAAATATCTAGTGATCAATTTTAGAAAAATGCACAATTATTTGAATTATAAGAGGAAAACCTTTTTTCTTTTTTTTTTTCTTTTTTTTTTTGCGGTACGTGGGCCTCTCACTTGTGGCCTCTCCCGTTGCGGAGCACAGGCTCCGGATGCGCAGGCCCAGTGGCCATGGCCCACGGGCCCAGCCGCTCCGTGGCATGTGGGATCCTCCTGGACCAGGGCACGAACCCGTGTCCCCTGCATCGGCAGGCGGACTCCCAACCACTGCGCCACCAGGAAAGCCCAAGAGGAAAACGTTTTAAAAGCAACACTCAAATGAAATGTCCCTGACATTGAGCATTAGACAAATCTTTTAGGAAATTTGAAGTCAGTCAGTTTGATGTTTACACAGAAGTCGTTTTCACCTAAATAGTATCTTATACGTTTGTGATTATGCTGTAGTCAGTTCTGCAGACAGTTCTGTAGAGCTGGGAATTCTGATAGAGAGTGGGGGAAGACAGGAAAGTAAAAAGTTTGTTTTGCTTTTTGCAAATGTGTCACTACCGTTTGTAGTTGTATTCCGTTAATGTTAAATAAAATCATGTGAAAATAGTACAGCAAGTAAACCTCCATATTTTTGTTTTAAGGATAAAACTGGTTTTACTAATGGTGGTTTCATATGTATGAGGCCTATTCTCTTCCTGTGTCTATCCATTTTCTCAAATGGTTTTGACTAGCAGTACATAGAAACTTAAGAACACCATAAATTTTGTACTAAGAAATTGTGGATTTAATAAGCACGAAATGTGATTTAAAAGGATGGGTTTCATGGAGATTTTTTTACCTTTTTCCCAAATATCAGACCCTTGAATGTTCAACTTGACTTTTATGTGTTCTGAAGCTTTTAGGCTCTTCAGTTTACTAAACGATTTGCTTCTGAATACAGTCATCTCTCAGTAAACCAATTTTTGAATTATTGATTATTTATGAAACCATTTTAATCTTAGGTTAGATTTTCCGTCCCTCACCGTGGCCTTTTTTTTTTTCGGTACGTGGGCCTCTCACTGCTGTGGCCTCTCCCGTTGCGGAGCACAGGCTCCAGACGTGCAGGCTCAGCGGCCATGGCTCACGGGCCCAGCCGCTCCCCGGCATGTGGGATCCTCCCGGACTGGGGCACGAACCCGCGTCCCCTGCATCGGCAGGCGCACTCTCAACCACTGTGCCACCAGGGAAGCCCCTCACCATGGCCTTTTTGTTTGGACCCATTAGGAAGAGAAAACTGGTTGTAATGTCTGCCCAAGTAAACAAACAAGCTAAATGTGAATCTGATACACAGCAGAAAAAAAGGAAAGGCTCAACATACAAAGCATTATAAAATGAGATTGATTATTTGTGAAAGTCCTGTGCTCCCATGCCATCGGAATGACTGAAAGTTGGCTGTATTTAGAGACTATCATTAAATACTGTGCTTTGTGCTAACTTCCTTCAAAGTTTGAAATGACCTCCTTTGAATATTTAAAGAGAGACCAGAAAAATAATAATAATGAAAAGGAAGTGAAAGATCCTGCGGTTCTTCTGACATGATTGTTGCTTTATCTCTCCTGGAAGCTAAGCGAAGCCAGTCTGTCAGCAGCTGTGCCCACCTCTCTGAGGCTTTGCCCGCCACTAAAAGCGTCCCGCTTCTCCTCCACACCGTGAGCGCTCTCTTCCCTGGTCTATCTTACACCTCTTGCTCTCACAGGCTGTCAGGTACTGTAATGCTGTCTCATGTGGCACCCCCACGTCCCTGGGCTGCTCCCGCTCGCCTCTGCGCCTGGCTTCCTTTGTTAATTTCCCCACGTCACGCATGCCTACCTGGCCATTGCACTTTGCCTTTATTTTCAACGAATATCAATTGTTTCTATGCAGTTAAGATGCTTAGTAGCAATTGGATAGTCAGGCAGAATTTCTGTAACACCACTGGTCTTTGCATTCCCAGCTGAGCACGATAGTTTTTACGAGGGGAAAACAGTGATGCCTGCCTCGTGTGCCTTCGACAGGGAGCCTACAGAGAGGAAGGAAGTCTTCATAACATTCTGCAACACTTACGAGTGTGCCGATGTTAGCATGTTTGCTGGGCCTCCCCCACAAAATGAATAAACTGGAAAAATTCTGCAGGCTAGACTTCCTTGGAGTTAGTAAATCATGTAATAATTCATGTTTAAAGTAATGATCAGTTTATACAGATTCATACTGACTATTGAGCTTAGAGTCAAAAAAAATGAAAAAAATGGCTAATTTCCAAAACAAAGAAATGTTATTCCTGGCCTTCAGCCAGTTAAAATTGAGTTTAGCTACCTGTTGTTTATATACAGAGCACTTTCTGGTTTATTAAGATGTTACAGCACCAGAAGAAATTTTTGGCGTGGACACCTCAACAAAAGGATTTACTTTGCTCTACTGTGAATAATTAGGTCTATGTGTACTTATTTTTCAATGATCCTAAAATGAACTGAATCTTCTTGCGAAAGCGGGAAATATTTCCATGTTCTTTTTATTTTCCAAAAGATGGTATTATAGACTAGTACTTATTTAATACTGGAGATAGCTTACTTGTGGCTTTGAGTGGCACTAAATCATGTCATATTGTGGTTTAGCAAAGCAAAATTAGCTTCATTCCCCTGATGAGAATCTAAAATATCATATTATTTAATTTCTAGAATATGAGGGAAGACTAAGAACTGTGTTTCTCAGAAAGCTCTTTTTCCCTAGTAAATACTGAAGTTGGAAAATAGTAAGAACGGTACAGGAGAAGATGGCCACCAGTCAGTTAAATTACCGATGAGCATTAACTGCTTCATAATTTGGTTTTCCAAAAAATACTCCTGCCTGGAGATGATTAATAAGGTATTTGAGATACTTTGGCTTTCTGTTTGGCTGATATACATCCACAAGGAACTTTTTCATGGTGAAAAGGTTTCTCTTTTCACAACCCACTTTTTCCCATTTCGTTTACGTTTTTTTAACTAGTTTGTCCAGAATGTGTTCTCACAAGAAATCTTTTCCTGTTAGTAATTTCATTTTGGAAGCTTTTTTCTCATTCATTATTATATTTTAGTTTACTCAGATTCTTGATTCCTATATTTACATACACAGTTCCAGCAGAAGCAGAGTATGATTTAGAGCAGGGGTTCTCAACTGGGGACGATTTGCCCCCCGGAGAACATGTGGCAATGTCCGGAGACATCTGTGGTTGTCACAGCTGGGGTCGTGCCACCGGCATCCAGTGGATGGATACTGCTAACCATCCTACAGTGGAGAAGACAGCCGCCACAGAGAACCGTCTGACCCAAAATACCAGTGATGCTGAGGTTTGAGAGACCCCGACTTAGCGTGGCGTGAAGCAGGCCATGCTTGCTCCGTGCTTTCCGGCCTCTGCCATCCTCACTACCGGTTTTACAGCACAAAGGGTGAAGGGACCTAGCCCTACGGTGACTTTGAGGACGATCTGCTGATCTGTTTCCTCTGAAAACCACAGTCGCAAGCTCCTCCCTCATCTGAAGCCATTTCTTCTTTACCAGAAAAGTGAGCCACGGTCCCGTGTAACTGTCCTGTCAAGAGTCTGGGCCCAGAGTGATGCGCGTCAGTCCCCAGTCTGAGATTGTACATCTGCCACTGACTGGCACACGAGAGAATTAAACGTGTGCTCCAGTTTGAATTCTGGTGTTGGCGTATCTTGCTAACCTTTTGCTGAATACAGATGTAGTAGGCACACATCGCATGTGCATCACACACAGGCAATTTTAATGTTGGCCTTCTGGACACACGTTCTTTACTAGAGGATGATTGCTAATTTTGTTTTCATTTAAGTTAACATTTCTTGGTTTTGTCCCTTGTCTATATGATTATTCAACCCACCAAAATTGTTTTAATAACTGAAACTACAGAGAGTTACTTACCTTCACCCACTGTGATGTCTTATTCTGATCCCTTTGGGGCTCTCTATTTGGTGGCAGCAGAACTTTGGGACAGTCACAACCACCTATATTCCGTTAATTAGTATGAATAGCTGCATAAGCGAACACGCGGGGGTGGAACTGGCAGTTTCAGTGATTTCCTTTTTTTCTCCTTTGTGGACACAATTCTTTCTAGCTGTTTTGCAATTTTACCTGCTTTTATGTTGGGACATTTATCGATCTGTAGCCCTTACAGGCCATGCAGACGGTAGATTTTATTTTACGTTGGGGGATATTGTAATAGTCGTAATTAGAGGATCAGTGATCTTCCCTCATTCCAAAAGAGGCTTCATGGGACCTGATTGAAAGTCTCACTTTGCGGCGTCTGCATCTGGTTCTCTGGCTTCCAGGTAGCGCCCAGTTATCAGGATGTGCTTGTGGGCAGGGTTCGGGCTGATTCACCTGTGGTCCTTGTGGGACACGTCAAGATGCTGAGTTGATTTATGTCTCTTGTGCTTTCATAGGGTCAGCTTGGTTAGTGCCCAGTGCTTTAAAAGTTAGGAAATGGCACAATTAATTCTGCTTGTGCAACCTCATATGAGGGGTAAATGGAACCCAGAATTTTGGTGATTGAAGAATGAGTCTCAGTATGTTTAATAAGATGGATTAAGGAAGGCTTAGATTAAAGAGTGAATGAAATTTCTTTTGAAAAGTAGTCAGATTCTTGAATAAATAGAAGTTTCTGAAGAGTTTACACACTTAATTTAATCATGCCAGTTCTTCTCTCAGTGTGGGAAAAAATGAAATTAATCCTTATTCGATCATTTTTCTGGTGCTTTGAATGAGCTTTAGAAAGCAATGATTTAGTAATGGTGTTGGTGTTGTGTAACGTACACTATCAAGAAGCTAGAAAGTTGGTGCTTTCAGAGTTTGGGTTATTGGGTTAGCTCTGCTTGAGAGAAAGTAAATAATTCGGTGAATCTGACATAGAATTCAGCTCTTTGAAGTGATTCAAATTGTGTGATAGTCAAAACAGAGAATGCATTAGACCTCCCAAAATTTATTACGCAATTTTTATATAACCTAGACTGTCCTTTTTATATTTTTCATATCAGATAATCCTCTACCTTGATATTTGCATATCAGTGTTAAATGGTTTTAATCTGTTATGAAAGAGCATTTGCTACAGCTGATCCTGTAGAAGGGGTGCAGCCTTAACAAAAATAAAAAGCCAGCAGAGGGAGCTCGAGAACTGTTTAAAAAAGAAAGGAAAAAGGTATTAAGAAAATGTTTCTGATATTCATTTGTTCATCTATACAAAACAAATCTTGAGTATATACTTAGTACAAAGTATGAGAAAAGGCCAAAAAGTGTACATATATATAACTTGTGGGATAAGGAGAATTTATATCTTTTTTTTCACACTCTGTCAACATAACAGCCAAGTATAGGGACAGCTCAGGGCACCGTCCCCACACAGCCTGACAGATCCCCAGACCCATGGTTCTCCCCTTCCCTCCCACTCTTCTCAGCGGTTCCCGTCCCACCTCTTCCCATGGTTTCTTCAGGCTTGGACTTCCTCCATCTGAGAAGGCCCTACCAACAGGTTTACAAAAACAGAGCATTAAAGCCACATCAGGCCAGCCTGTTGGGAAGGCAGACCAGCTGGCCATGGCAGGCTCTTCGTCTGTCTGTTGTCTGAGGACCAGTGGGGACACTCGAGTTTGGAAGCCGTGGTCCTGTGGCTCTGTTGCATCCCACCAGATGGCGTCGTTCTTTATCTTGAAAATGATGCTGCCACTGTTGGCCCCGCTCTTATTTGTTTCTGCTCAGAGGCCAGAAGCCAACATCTACCAGTTCTTGGCATCACGTTTAAGGGAATAAAACCCACTCTTCCCACTGTCCATAGAGACCAGCGGGTGCCAATTATCTTTTAGAGAAGTAGGAAGCTCTTGGGCTCCCTCTGCTGACCTGCTGACTGGGATTTACAAGTAGAAACCCTTCCCAGAAGGTGTCAGTATCTTGCATAACTAGAATAAACAATGAAAGAAGACAGTGGGAAGGATGGTCCGCGGGGTCATCTGGCTTCTGTTGCCTGCTGCTGAGGAGCCTGGGAGTAGAGCCGAGGGGGCTGGTTTCTGCTCCGGGATGCTTGGGCGGAGCGTCCCAGAGCACTTAGGATGTCCGGTGTTTCTCGTGGCTGTTCAGGAGCAGGGAAGAGCAGAGACAGCCTGGAAAGACGAGGCTGTAACGGGTCTGTCTGCTCCTGCCACCTTCCCTTACTCTGCTTGTCCCCTAAGCCCAGCTTCCCGTCAGTATCTGAATGGAGAATGTGGCCCAGGACTTTGCATTATAAGCGAGGGATCACATACATCTCACGGTTTTGAGGCCTGGTAACTTGTATCAGTGTACTTAAAAATGGAGCTTTTATGTGGATAGTAAAAGTAAAAGCAGCAGTCCTTCGGTGAAATCCTCCGTGTTATATTTAGAACCTTCCTACATACACCTTCCTGGTTGGGGCCGACCAGCCCTTTGGATTGTGGCTCTGGTGAAAGGGTTACACAGAATGGGGGCACCTTGGTGGTGAGTTGCATTTCAGGTGAGGAAGCAGGTGACACTTCCAGGTAAGGCTGAATTTTGATGAGTCCCTTTTTAAAAGGACTGAAACTTCAGCTAATGAAAATTTGGGGAAAATCTGGGTGTAGAGTTCTGTGACGGCACGGGGAAGTGTGGAGCCTGGGGCGCAGGCAGCGGTGGGGGTCACACGCAAGGACCACGTGGCAAGTCCTACAGGAGGGGTGCCTGGGCGGCCCGGGGGAGGTCAGCCTCGAGGGGGGAGCTGCAGGGACTGTGTGGGCGGGGCCTGCTCAAGACTAAAGTGAGGGAGAGCTCCTGGTGGGGGATCAAGCCTGTGGGGTGACCTGTAGGGGCCCTGGAGTGCAAGCCTGACGGACAGTGATGGGGGCCTGGGGCCTCCGCAGGAGGAGTGGCGCGGTCGCATCTCTCTTGTAGCGGGACCTCTCTGAGGCCACAAGTTAGGACTCTGATGGTAATGCCAGAGCAGAGGGATGATAGAACCCCGGAGCTGCAGAGAGGTGGTGGGGTGACTCTTCAGCACCTTGGGTTGTCTTTGGAGATTAAAATGAACCGTGAAGTTTAGAAACGAGCTCGGAGGGACTTCCCTTCTTTAGGGGAATATGGTTCATAGATATCCTAGCTGGGATCACCCAGTGATCAGTGCTCAGCTGTGGTTTTCTATTTTATGACATGTATTTATTGATTCTCTAAAAACACCAATGGGTCGTTTTTGTACTTTAGTGATTAATTCAACCTTGCATTTGGTGAAATGTCATTAAATAATTACAGTATTTTATTTTAGACAGTTGTACATTTATCTCTTAAAAAGAATAATCAAGTTGAAATTCCCATTTCTTTTTATCTTCCTTTAGGGGGTGTGTGTGTGTGTGTGTGTATGTGTATGTGTGCACACGCGCGTGCGTGCACATGTAAGTGACCTTCCCTCGCATCTCCCGGATTCCTCTTCCCTTGACATGCCTGTCCCTGAAACTCCAATGACTTTCACAGTTCTCAACCATTCTGCTCGCTCTCCCTTCTTGTTTTCTTCACTTTGATTGAAAGAAAATGCTTTGTAGAACTTAAAAAGCAGATGTACACTTGGAGTGGAATATTACTGTTAACAAGTGTAGAAAACTTTATGATGTGAAGGACAATGATCTTACTGCACAATTTTTGTGGAAAAAAATAGTATCTAAAACTATGATTTTGAGAATCAGTTGTTTTAAGTAGTGAAATTATTTTTAAAAATCTTGAAATACATCCCTGCATGTTCTGTGTCAATGCCCACAGAAGTGGAAGAATGCCCGCAGCCGGAAAATGCAGCTGCAGCCGAATCCGGCCCCCTGGCAGCAGCCGAGCAGCAGCCAATGGTTCGGAGCAGCAGCAGCCCTGACGTCACGGAGCCACTGTGCTCAGAGGCCCCTCCGGGTACCAGCAGCTTCCCTTACTCACACGGGACCGTAGACTCTGGCCGGGAAGGGGCTGCATGTCGTGTGGCTTTCTACATTTATCCTAACTCTACTCTATTTATTTCAAGGGAATTTATAAGTTGATTTGCAAGGATGTGATTTCTGGCAATGAAATATTTTAACTGCTTATTTTAATCTATCCAAATTGTGTGTGTGTGTGTGTGTGTGTGTGTGTGTGTGTACTTTTTTCAAGTGTGGCATGTTTGAGGACTAGAAAAAAGTCCAGAGTGGCTGGAGTGGGCGGGAGGTAGAGAATGTTCACCACGGGTGAGGGAGGGCAGCAAGTTAGGGCGGAGGCAGGGAGGAGAGGTGTGAGGGGTGAGGAAAGGACTGCGAGGAGAAACGTCGACAGTGAGAGTGGAAGGCTGACCAGACTCGTGAAGGAGTTTATTAGCAGTGTGCAGAGTCTGCCGAGGTTGAAGATGATAACTTGTAATAGCATTAACCCACACAGTTTCTCCAACAGCTTTTAGCAGCAACTGGTGTGGAGGGCAAAGAGGCAGATGGTTAGACCTGTAAACAGTGACTAATGTATTTTACAGTGAAAGCACATGTTTAAACGTATCTTGCAACAGTGAACACGCTTATTTAGTTTCACGGGTTAGAGAAGAAATCAACCCAGCCATCCCCTAGTCCTTAAAGTCAGCGTCATGCCAGCCTCATCAAATGCGTAGGAAGTATCCCCTCTTAGAAATCCTCTTGAAATAAGAAAATACGGTAAAAATAATTTGAGAAATGTATTATCTGAAAGACTTTCTCTTCTCCAAAAGTTTTTGTGTAAGATCATTATGACTTTTTTTTCCCCCTTAAATACTTGGTAGAATCCATCGGTTGCTTGGAGTTTTCTTCTAGGAAGATTTTAAAGTACTATTCAAATTTTTAAATCACTGTAAGACTATTCATATTTTCTTTTGGATAAGTTGTGTTTTGTTCCTAGGAATTCGTTCAATTCATGTAATTTTTTTTCAAATTTATTGGCCCCAGACTACTCATAGAATGTGATCTTTTAAATTACCTTTTGCAGGCTTGGTGGTGATATGCCCTTTTTTATTACTGACACTGGTTATTTCTCTTGCCAGCAACGCTGAGCCACCTCACTGCTTCCTTTCCCCTTCAGCTTGCCTGGCTGACTCAGGCAGCTCTTGTCTGAGACCCCTTCCCCGAGGCTCCGGGACAGGCCTTGTTGCCTGCCCCCTGGGTAACGTAACCCAAGACAGTGAAGCTGTCTGTGCGTCAGAGACCAGGTCTATGGAGCAGACGTGATCCATAGGCTACCAGTGTGCTGGGCCCAGATCTCTCTCTTTTGTATATCTTAGGATACTTAAATTTAATAATTACCTACGTATAAAAACCTTTTCCGGTTTTACCATCTGAAGTATTCCTGCTGTTGATTCTCCCCTCTCCCAAATCTCTAGGTCAAAAGGTAGAAAATGCACAGAATGCGAGTTCTTCAGAGCCCAGGCCTGTTCAGGAGAACAAAGGACATGAGAAGAAAGAACATGAAGGAATAACAGTAAGATCTTTTCAGAATATATCCATTTGTCATTAAAAATAAACATACAAATTATTGCCACAATACATAAATTTATTAGTGGTGTGATGCTATCTTTTAACACATTTGGATGTGTTTTAGGGCCAAATGACCTTGAGGCCTTTTAAAGCCTTGCCTACTTTCTATGTAAAATTACAGTCAAATTACAAAAATAGGGAAAAAATAAACATGAAAACAGAATTTACCATCTGGTCTGTATGTGCCCTTTCTATTTTTAAGGAGCATCCTTACCTTCAAACAAACGTTCACATTCCCTATTCCTGATATCACTTTAGGTTGTAGCCTCCACCTGACACGAGTTCCTAGATAAGTGAGATGCTGCAAAGATCTGTTACAGTTTCTTTTTTTTTTTAATCTAAAATAGCATTTATTATTTTTTTAAAACACAACTTTAAAGTATAAAGAAGAAAATTAGAAAGTAACCCTAACTCATTCATGCAGATAATTCCTATTTATTCATTTTCTAAAATTAGTATATATGAATAGAAAACTCAGATATCACTGAAAGGTACAAAATAAACAAAGAAAGTCTCTCCCTACTCTGCCCTGCCTGGAAGCTAATGAGTGTTAAATTTCCTCTGTCTTCATTTCTGTAAAGGACATATACCAGTTTGCACATTCCATATGCAATGTATATTATATGTGTATATTTCAATAATCAGATAAACACCCAGAGGCTCACCACCAGCTTAGGAACTAGAATATCTGCAGTGTTGTTGCCGTGGCCTGTGGGCTTCATCCTGGTCCCTCAGAGAGCAGCTTTCTGTTGGCTTTGTGTTTATCGTGTCCTTGCTTTGCTCTATAGTTTTGCGCAAAATGTATGTATCTCCAAACAATATGTCCTTTAGTTTTCCTTATTTTTAAACTTTACAAAAGTGGTATTATTGCTTTGTTCACTCATTATTATGTATTTCTAAGTCCACATTGCAGCACGTAGCCCTAGTTCATTGCTTTCTTTGCTGTATGATACTCCACTGTGAATAGACCACAGCCTACTTTCCCATTCTCTTGTTGACAGACATTTAGATTGTTTCACTTTTTTTTTAAAATGAAAAATGAAACTATGTACATTCTTCATCAAGAATGTGAGTGGAATTGATGAGTCACAGAGCAGCATAATGTTGT
This sequence comes from Globicephala melas, assembly GCF_963455315.2. Lineage (NCBI taxonomy): Eukaryota > Metazoa > Chordata > Mammalia > Artiodactyla > Delphinidae > Globicephala > Globicephala melas. The sequence continues at coordinate 41,061,859 of NC_083328.1, read as the reverse complement.
TCTTTACAAAAGAATGTGTCTTTTTCCAAAGTGAAAGTTGTACCACTTATGTACCAGCGGTGTGTAGAGTTACCATTCATCCACATTCTTGTCAACACTTACTATTGTCAGATTTTAAATCTTTTGAGTCAGGTGGGTGGAAATGGGATCTCATTTTATTTTGCATTTCTCAAATTACTAATAAAGTTTAAAATCTTTCCTTATGTTGATTGGCCGTATGTCTTTCATCTGTTGAATGCCTACTGATGTCTTTTCCATTTTCCTATTGATTTGTCTTTTTCTCTTTTATTTGTACTAATTCTTTATATAATCTGAATACTGATCCTATGTTGGTTATGTTTCTGGCAGATATCTTCTTCCAGTGTCTGGCATATATTTTCACTTTCTCTATGTTGTCTTTTGATGAACAGAAGTTCTTAATTTTGATATTCTTGGTTATCATTTTTGTGGTTATGTTTTATGAAAATTTTAGAATATCAACTGCACAGGGATAAAAGTATTTACCTTGTATTTATAAGTGTTTCAGTTTTGCTTTATACATTTAAGTCTTTCAGCTACCTAGAGTTGATATTTATGGAGTGAGGTGGGGATCCAATTTCATTTTTCTTTCCCCACATGTATATCCACTTCTGGGTCCCATATATTGAATTCATTTTTCCTTTATTAATCTGAATGCTACCTTTTTCTCATATATACTGCTTCCCAGATGTGTAAGGCTTTATTTTGGTGCTTCTTGAATCATTGGTTTCTTTGTCTCTCTGTCTTAATTACCATAGTCCCCCCACTTCCTTCTTCCTTCCTCCCACCCCTTCTGATGGAAGCTATTTTTCTACTATCTTTTGTCTTTCATTGTTGCTGTTGAGAGGTCTTCTGTTCATCTTGTCTATTTGTTGTTCCTTGTTGTTCTTCCTCCTTGTCCTTTAGTTTCACCACAGTATATTTAGGTGCATTTTCTTTTGGTCTATACGTTTGTCCTGTTTTGGATATGGTATATGTGACATGTGTCTTTGAATACTTGTTCTTCCATTGCTTCTGCAAAATTCTTGGTAACCATTTCTTCAAATATTGCCTCTTTTTTGTTCTCTCTGGCTCTTTCCTTCTGGAATTCTGGGTAGAAATATATTTAGACCTTCTCATTCTGTCTTCCATGTCTCTCAAGCCCCTTTCATATTTTCCATTCTCCTTGGCTATGTGGGTGCATTCTGGGTAGTTCATCAGATCTTCACTCAGTTCAATAATTCTCTCCTTACTCATAAATAGTCTGCTGTTTAATACTTTCATTCAGTATTTTGGTTCAACACTTATACCTTTTGCTTCTGCAAGTTGAGGTTAATTCTTTTCAAGTATATCTTGCAGTCTCTCATAATCTCTTGTCGCTTGCTCATTTTTGTGATTGCCATCTTTTATTCCTTTAAAATAATCACAGATTATTTTATTCTAAATTCTAAACTCTTTATCATTATCTGAAATCAGCCTGATATTTGTTGTTTCTGAGACTCTTGTGCATGGTGGTTTATTTATTTCCCTTGCTGTTTGGTGATCTTTGATTGTGAGTTCCTACCTGGCTCATCTGAATCTACAGAAAACCTGGGTATCTGAAGTGATGAAGTTCACCAGGGCAACATTTTCATTTGTTTCTTCCAGGAAACAGGGAGTGCTATTAATCCTGGACTCTTGGTCCTTTTGCCACAGGGAGTGGTAACATTAGATTTACCCCTAAAGTAGCCGCATTTCACTGCCCTGGTTTCAGTTTGCTTTGTGGGGTAGGGAGAGGGTGTGGATCACTTGGAGGTTTATTTTACTTCCTGTGAGACCCAAATTTTTATGTAGGTTCTAGTTCTGTAGTGGGAGGATATTTCATCTCTCAGAGAATCAGAAGCAGAAGAGCCCACATTCTGCTTTTCAATTAAGGAAGTATCCTGGGTATATTTCCACTGTCATATTAGACCTATATTATCCTTCCTTAAGGCTGAGTAATATTTTTTTCATATACTGTTAATCTTCTAAATATCTTATTTATGACCTACTTCTGTGTTTTAGCTTAATAATTATTCTGTCCTTTAATTATACATCTTAGTCCCCCCTTTTCATGTGTTTGCTTGTTTAATATTCATTCCTTTAGTTGGCTCATTGAATCCCATGTTTTTTGTATACTCTGAACTGGAGGGCCTTAAATATATATCTTCATTTTTGGCTGTATCCTCCATCTCACCAGCCGTGGATTTTTATTGCACACTTATAGCACATTCTCTTTAGATATTCAGCCCAAAGATGAAAATTAAAATATCAGAAACTTTCTCAAGTTCCTCTATCCATTGTCTGTCCATCCATCCGTCCTCCCTCCCTTCCTTTCTCCCTCCCTCCCTCCCTCTCTCCCTTCTTTCCTTCTTCCCTTCATCACCATCATTCTCATGGTCCCCTAGATTCATATCCTTTTGTGATTAAACTTCCACTCCCATGTACAACTCTTATATAAGCTCTCATATAAGCTCTTGACTGTCATTCTGCAGCATTTTTAAATTTATCTTTTCTTCTCCTTTTCTACCATCAAAAGCCTTATCTCCTCACTCCTGAGTCACTGTAACAGTTCCATAGCAACTTCTTAACTCTGTCCTGCAGATAGCTACTCGACTTAACCTTTCTCGTTTTGTTTTTAATCACAATAAGCTATTGTCTGGAACAGACAGTTGCTCATTTTGTCAATACTGGGTTGAAATTCCTAAGCCTGATGTTGGCAGCCCCCTGGCAGCTGCCTCTTGTAGAAGGTGGTCGCATTTTCTTCCTACCATTTTCACCTGACTGCCCTGCATGGCCTGCTATAATCGGCTTCTTTTCCTGCACATAGAACTTGCTGATTCCTCAGTGCTTCCTGCCCTGAGTCCCCTCCTGCCTTCTCTCTACCACCTCATGTCTGTTGCTTCTTGAACAGCTACTGTCACTGTGAGCCGATCAAGGTAATGCTTTATTCTGCAAACCTTTTAGAGAGAGTTGACTCGCATATTTTGCTACTCTGCGTTGTAACCGTTTTGTGTAATTTGTGTATGTTTTGTCTTTCCAAGCCAGTTATGTAAATTTTAGAGGATGCGAGTTGCCTCACAGTGTTCTAGTCCCCTGTTTTTAAACCACGGTCCAGTGCTGAGCGGTGCTCAGGAAAGCCTGCTGCACACGTAACAAGGGAAGCACTGAATGACCTTTGGGAGTCTGGGTGGAGTTTCTGCCTTCCCTGCCAGCACCCTGGCCATCCACGGGGACTTAGGCTTCCTGGAGGATTGTATCCGTTATCCATGTGTGCCAGAACAGAGGTACAAGTAGAATTTCAAAATAAACGATTTCCATATAACTTGGCACCCCTCCTCAGTAGACCATTTTAATTGGATGTCAACTGACAAAGTAGAAGCCTTAAATTTCAGATCTTGTGTAATTTATAATTCAGTTATGGTAATTTGTGAACCCGTATCCTTCCAATGCAAAACGTCATTCAGTTTTTTTGTTGCCCGTTATTATTGTTTGTTTCTTTTTCTTTAGAAATGTGGACTAGAAACTTACCGGTCTTATAAAAATGAAAACTTCCCTGTACCAAATGCAATATTTCTTTCTGTCTGAAGATCTCAGTACGAAGAAGCAGCAGCCCCGCTGAATTGGATTTGAAAGATGATTTGCAGCAGACGCAAGGGAGATACAGGGGGAGACAGAAGAGTGAGTGCCAGCAAATGTGGTCTGTGTTCCTCCAGCTTTGGCGAGGCTGCATTTTGTTCCCTTTTGACTTTCTAACTCGAATGATATCTTGTCATCTGAAGGCACGTGGTTGTGAAATGGGACATCTTTATTCCTGGGATCCCAGGATTGATGGGTGGTTAGTGTGCACATACAGTTGAATAGATCCAGTCAGTTACCTATACCTTCGAGGCCTGTCTTTCCAGCCCTGGGACTTTCTCCAGGTGAGAAGCACAACCAAGGTTGATGTCTGGGTGAGCAGACAGACCCAGAAGGAAAAACGGCCTTCCCCAGAAAGTTTCCCCAGGTTAGGAGCAAAAGCTTCAGAAGTACCTTGAAGTCAACGGCATAAGTATTTAAAAAATAAAATCTGACTGGGATGCTGAGACGTACCATCACATACTGTGAAATGCAGTCCCTGATACTCCGCTTCCCTGAGGTCCACTGCCAGGGCCCCTCCTTCCTGGCGGATCCTGGTGGAGGGCGGAGCAGGGCCTCTTAGGCTCCACCTTCTAGAGTCCTGGGGCAGTCAAAGTTAGGGACCTAGCAGGTTGGGGACTGGGACAGCTGTCAGTTCTCTGCAGGTGAAGAGCGGACAGCAGATTAGAAGCGGCAGGGCTGGGGGACTGTCAGCGGCAGATCGAAACGCAGCCGGCAGAGCTGCAGGCAGAGAGGGCGGACACCCCGAGTCCTTGTGGAGCAGACGGGATTTGGGGGGCAGGCTGGCTGGGTCTGTTCTGCGTCAGACTGAATAGTCCTGGGAGGCTTCACAGCCTTTGAAAGCATCCTTGTATCATGACAAATTAGAACTTTTTAGTGTTTAAAGGGGAGAGTATTGAAGAAAACCTTTTGTGTGGGACACCTCATCCCCCGGTAATCCTGGGTGATTCACCCCAGGTTCAAGTCTAGACATCAGGCACGAGGTGGAAGGCATCCTCGGGCTCTTCAGCCTGCCAGCATAAACTCGCTTCTGTGGTGGAATCGATTCCCCTCCCCTCCTCCACCCACCCCCGTTTTGTAGTTGAATAAGTCAGGGTAGAAAGCGTAAGAACTCGAGGTGATCTTCTCCGTACCTGGGGGAACTCAGTTAAGACCCCTGAATAGGGTGCGGCTTGGGCTGTAGGTGGCACGGCCCATAAGGACTGCTTGTGCCCCACGCCTGGAACCTCTGTTTCATTGACCAGGAGCCCCACACAGGCCCCTTTTGAGCCTCTGTCCTGAGAACGATTCCTGCTGGGACAGCTGCTTAGTTCCCTGTGTGCTGGGATTGTGGACATGCTGGTTCCCTGCCCTTGGCTGTCTCAGACTGTGTCTCCCATTGTGCCAGGTGACAGTGTCAGCAGTGACCCTGCTCTGGGCTGCAACACCGAGGCAGAGCTGTCCCTGAGCCCGTGGCAGATCTGCGAGGAAGACCCGGAACTGAGCACGCCCACGGATGCTGTGACTGACTCCGATGCCCGCCACTGGTTACAACTCAGTCCCACGGATGCTTCCAACCTCACAGGTAACCAACTGCGTCTTTGAAAAGAGGCGCCGGTGCTAACACTGGTTGGGAGATCCCAGGGTTTGCCAGTTGCAAGAACTCTAGGGGTCCCTCAGCACAGTGATAATGGGGGCTCCCTCCTCCCACATGGGTGCGCCGGCCCCAACCCCCTGTTCATAATCAGTTGTGAATTCGCAGAGTCCTATGTGGAGAGGGTGCTGAAACAGTGGCCAAAAAGGGAGAAGGCCTGCCATGCCGACACCCACTGTCCACCATGGGAGGAGGTCTCTGATATTCATGCCAAGGCTTTGCGATCCGTGACCAAATGTGATTTACTCTGGAAACAGAGAAGAGTGATTTTTCCAACTGGCATGTGTCCTAAATCCAGGATAAGTTAAAGAATTTGGATAGCTTATTGATTACTATTTTCTTTAACTTTACTGTAGAATGTTTGATATATACAAGATAAGTTGTGAGGCATGTGTAAGTTAGGGACTGTAGTAATCAAATGAACACCAGCAAACCTGCACCCCGTGTAAGAAGTAGAACAGCTGCCCCACCAGTGAGGCCCCAGCAGGCCCTTCTCAAGTCCTTCCACTCCCGTCATCCTGTGACCCTGTCCCCAATTCTTCCTAAAATCATGCCCTTAACTTCTTTATAATTTTACCACAATATCTGTCTCCTCAAACACTACATCATTTAATTCTGGTTTTAAGCTCTTGAAAAATGTTGTCATATTCTGTATTTTTGCAACTTTTTTCCCTTGAGTGTCTGTATTTCTAAGATTCATGAATAGATTACAGAGCCGAACTTTCTGGGTCTGCATCCAGGCTCTGCCAGGGAATGGCAGGGTGGCCTTGAGCCAGTGAATCTCTCTGTCCTTCAGTTTCCTTTCTGTAGAGTGGGGATAGGAATCGTCTGTATTATGGGTTGTTGCAGGAATCAGTGAGTGAGCACCTGAATCAAGAGCGCAGAGCAGTGTGTGTGGAAGCACTCTGCAGTCTTAGCTGTTCACACGCACACACACACGTCCTGTGACCCTGGGCAAGTGAACCTCTAAAGGCTCAGTTCCCTTACCTTGTGACAGGGGAGGACGGGGACACCAAGAGAAGTTGGGTTTTTGTTTTGCTTTGTTTTGCTAAGTGTCAGGAGAGACTAGTGTTCTGAGGAGCTCAGCGAGGGCGATGCCGACCATGGCCACGTCCCTCCTGGCCCACTGCATTCCTGCATCCATAGACGTCCTCGATGAGAACAGCAACAGCAAACCACGAAGCGCATGTTGAGTAAAAAGTGGTATTAAAATGCTAAAAGTCATTTTAAAATTAGAAGTCAAGGCAAAACTTTGAACTTTGTTTTTTCTTTTTGTTTTTTTTAACCAGGCAAACTGGTTTTCACTAATTACAATATAAAATTTAACCAGCCCCTGATGTTTTTGGAAGTTCCTAACGGAGTAACATAAAAACTTCGTAAAATTTAGTTTTTGGTAAAACTTAGTGTTGGATAAAATCTTTTATCTGTGAGGTAGATAAGACCAAGGAGAATAATCTTCATGTGTATTTAATGTGTATCTTAATTAAGACTAGAAAAACGAGCAGAGAAAAACAAACCAGGTAACTGTAAATGAGTAACGCATTGCCCTATAATGCTGTATATGCCGTCCTTCAGAGATAGTGGACATTTTTGGTCTAAGTATTCACATCTGCCAATGGTAGAAGCCTTGCAAAATCAATGAGAGAATGATTGGCAAAGCCATGTGCTGACTTTTATAAATTATTGGGTAGTATTGATAACTTGTGCTTCTCAAAGGTGTGGTTCTTTTGGAAATGATTTAAAATTCTTCATATATATAGTGATACATAGACATGTATAATGATTTTGAATAATAATACCATAAACTTTTAAGGGATTTGACAGTTTGCAAGGAACTTTGAGGCATCCTCTTTGATTTTTATGGTAAGCAGGCCAGGTCATACAAATTCTGTTCTAGGGATGGAGAAGCTGAGACCCAGAGAAATTGTGTTGTCTCGCTGGGGAGTAAGTGCCAGAGTTGGAACTGGCTTCCAGAGTGTTCTGACTCCAGATGCAGCGCTGTGCCTACTCCTTTCTTCTACGCTGCTGTTAAAATTACAGCTGCAAACCCCTCTGAACTATTTGGGAATTATTAACACATTTATGGAATAAATGGCTTCTTTGGGTCCAATATACAGATTGTCCAACGGAAATCATCTTCGTGGTACTATCAAAGGCAATACTGAATTTTCAGTAAGTTGAATTTACTTAAACAAGGACTAGTTTTAATTAGTTTTATTGAAAGGAAAGAAAATTGGGTGATTATGTCTTTTGTCTGTCCTCTGGGAAGATTAGTTCTGATCCCATCTCAGAGTGTGCATGGGACCGCTTAATTTAATAAACTCGTGTGAGGTAATTTTATATGATGCACTCTCTGTTGTGATTAACTCCTCCAAATACTTAGTTCTTCTTTGAAATTCTAATATCGAGAATCAGTACACTCAGTTCAATAGTTCATCTTGTCATCTGTGAAAAGGACAAACCGTAATATGATAAGGTTTAAGGATTATCGCAGTTCTGAATTTAACTTTCTGTTCTTAGGAGAACAATTTCTTCATAAATGGACAAAATAAACCTCATGTTACCCTGATCTCCAGGACACACAAAGAGAGTGACCCAACAATTTGAGTGTGTCTCTGTTTCTCGTTGAATAATCCTACCAGTTATCAAATGCTTAGAATAATAAACTGCTCCCAAAATCTGAAATTCCTTTATCATTGGCAAGCTAACAGTTCAGTTTTATATTTGCTTTCTTATTTAAATCATTTCATGTTTTCTGAGACTAACAGCTAAATTTATGGTGCATTGTTTCACAGTGTGTCTGCGATTTGTATGGCAAGACATGGAGACATAGAGATGATTGTCATGAAGGAAGAAGTTTATAGAAATAGGGGCATGACATGCCATGCAGGGGGGCACATGAGGAGGCACAAGGGTTAGGGGCAGGAAGACAGGGGAGAACGTGGGCAACAGTCTTTACTGTCGTTTACATGGGAAACGGAAGGCAAGGCAGGCTATGCAGACTCAGGAGCGGCTAGTTGGGATAATTTCAGCAGACCCTAGAGCACAGACACTGGCCCTGGTTGCCTGGTGCCGGACCCCATGGTGATGAGGGCACAGGGACATCCCCTTGATGGCAAGAGCTGGACAGAGGAGGTAGGTGGGAGGCCTGGGTTTGGGATTGTGGGGTTCGCATGTGGAAGACACACTCCCTGGGGAGTTGTTTGCTATCTCTAGGAATTAGCTAACCCTGGGACGGGCAGTCCCTTCCTGGTCAAGGAGGCCCCAGATGCCAGAGCGTCAAGAATACTGAAAATAAGAAATTAGAGTTGACTCGTGCGTAAGTTTTGTTCTGTTGAGCTTATGATTTTCTAGGGGGGAGTATTTTTGACTCTATAGGTAAGAACCAGTATTGCTGTTGACCTCATCTCTTATTTAGCAAATAAGCTTATAGTCTAGAAATACTGAATTTGATGCTATAAGAAATAAAAAGATGAATAAGTCATAGCCATGACTGACTTACGAGCTTACCAGAAATAAGACATTTATCCTGATAAGGACAAATAATGCAATAAGTGCTGTGTGATTTATTTAAAAGGAGTTTTAATCACAGGGATAGACGAATAGACTAAGGGAATGGAGTATAAAATACATACTGGATCCACACAGGCACGGAGTCCTGATACACGAAAGAGACAGCATTCCAGGTCTGACAAGGGAAGAATGGCCTGCCCCCACAAAGGCCTGCGGGACAATATTTAGCCACAGGGCAGAAAATGGGACAGATTCCCTACCTCCCACCTTGCCCACAGCCAGGTCCCTATGGATAAAATGCTTAAATGTGGAAAGGAAAACTTAAGAACTTTTGGAAGAAAATATCCTCTAAAAATATGTCTAAGACCTTGGGGTAGGGAAGGCTTTCTTAAATGGGATGGAAAAAAAAAAAAAGCTAACCATAAGAAACGTGTCAGTCATTAATTCAACTTCAGCATAAGGAAAACTTTCTTTTCATTGTCAGAGAAACTTTAAGAACTCAGGGTTAGCAGAACGCTGCAGGTAAGGGCCAGCTCTGTTGCTCCTTCCAGGTGCCTGTCAATTGTCATTGGTCATTGCTCACTGGTCATATTCACAGCTGATTCTTGGCTCCCAGGACACTACATAGCAGGAGAGGAATAGTCAGTAAATACTTGAATCAGTGAATGAATAAGCTTTAAGCTGCAGGCTGTTGTTTGAGTTAGCTAAAAACAGCAGTGAAATTTTAACCTTTTTTGATCATAAAAAATATGTACGATTGAGTTTCCAAGTCTCTTGTTTAGTATATTTATCACAGCTCTGCCTCTAGATGTTGTTATCAAAATCCTTTGACCATTTCTGCTTTTAACTATAACTTCTGCTTTTAATTATCACTGTTACCTGCCACCAAAACCATTCACAGGAATGGTGTGTCAGCATCCTCTGCCGTTGCAGACATTTTTGGCATTTCCACCAGGCTTTGATCTATTTTGAAAACATAAAACTTTCTAAAGAAAAATAACGATGAGAAGTACCGTGGAGTTGCTTGCTCTCCTTTGTAATCTTTAACATGAATGTTGCGTGTGCCTGGGAAGCAGATGAGGAAGGAGAAAGAGGGTCAGACGGCAGTGACGGTCAGCAGAGTGCCAACCTGTGTCTTCTCCACTTTTAATCAAAAGTCTAGGCCTAATTTTTCTGGTCCCAGAACTAAGGTGTTTCTGTTGAGCCTTTGGTTTGTGCCTTTGGTTAAGTTTTCAACTCAAAAGGGAAAATCATTGGGCTTCCCTGGTGGTGCAGTGGTTGAGAGTCCGCCTGCCGATGCAGGGGACACGGGTTCGTGCCCCGGTCCGGGAAGATCCCACATGCTGCGGAGTGGCTGGGCCCGTGAGCCATGGCCGCTGAGCCTGTGCGTCCAGAGCCTGTGCTCCGCAACGGGAGAGGCCACAACAGTGAGAGGCCCGCGTACCGCAAAAAAAAAAAAAAAAAGGAAAATCATTTCCAAAGCACCAGCTATGTTTCATCAACCCTCCACCAAACCTACACGAGACTGCTGCTGTGTGAAGCTGCCCTTGGGTCCTAAGTGCCTGTTTTACTGATTAGCAAGCCTTAACTCACGGCTAAAATCCCTTGCATGTTTGCAAAGTTCTGAACTTTAGATTGCTCCTGTATTAAAGTCCTGTATGTGTTGGGAGAAAGATGATATAACTTTTATTTGTTTGCAAGACTTCCTACTTTAACAACAACAAAAAAATGTTAATGTCTCTATAGCATTTAATAATAATGGAACAAAAAGATGCTAGGCTAGCATACTAGCTTGCTCATGAAAAAGAAAATGAACTGTTTGGTGTTTTTAAGGTGAACATGAAATTTTCAGAAATCTCTCAAATCCCGATTCTTAATTAAGTGCTGCTTCACTGAGGAACCATCTACATGCAAAATGTCAGCATCTGTTCTGTTACTTATGCCATGCATGGAATAATTTTGGGTAAAAACATTTCAACTCATTAAAAAATTTTTTTCACAGTAATATTGAGCATGCAATCGTTTCAAATACCTCGAAAAGACTCCCTGTATTTTGATAATGTGATGGGGGATGCTACCTAGAATTTTATCATTGAGGAATACATTTTTCTGAGAGCAAAGCAGTATTGAAACAGATTCTTTTTTTGGAGGGGGGGATCCTTCCATAACTGAGAATGTGTTTGCTGGCAGGTAGCAGGGAGGTGTAGGTGATAAGACACCTGAACTCTGTTTACTTGGAGCTGTCACTCAAGGGAAGTCCCAGCCTGACTAGAAGGCTGGGGGCTAATCTCCACCTCAGATGGCTGCATTTTGGGGGTGATGGTTGGGGATGGAGCAAAGCTCTAAGTCACTGAGTTCCCTTACTTTTTTCACCCCTCAAGGAATTAAAGACTCATGGATGAGAATTTTTCTCATTCTTGAGAAAAATACATGCTGTATCATGCTGCTTGTTCACTTGGGAGCTTAGGTTGGTTTGTAAGGTTCATTTGAAGCTTCAGCAAGCCTTCTTGGACTGTCAGATGCTACTGCACGCATTTTACAGAGTAAATGTGAGGAGGTCGAGCCTGTCTTCTGAGGTTTTGTAAAAGGCAGTCTGAGAGCCCAGAAGGGCCGTAGTCAGGCTTTTGCTGTCTGCAGGCACACTGTGTGGGATTCCGGCTCGGATTATCTGTGTCACCTCAGTTGATTGTATGATACGGATGTGGGAAATACAGATGTGTTTTGCTCTAAGAAGGAACAGTGCTCCTGGATTTGGGAAGATCTGTCCATGACAACATGTACCATCCGTATCAAATCCTCTGTTTCAGGGTCTTGGCATCTTTCCATAACGAATATATTGATAATAAGCTGTCAGCAGCTGTCTCGGGCACAGTGCGGGAAGCGCACGGAGCCCGCCCTGGATTTGCCCTGGTCCCTCCTCCACCCACTCCTCCTGGTCCTTGCCGGCTCTGCTCATCCCTCTACTTGAGCTCCTTGCATCCGTAGACTGTGCTCCCATTTCTATGGTTAGGCCCCAGCAATATATGCACCCAAGATGATGCTCAGCGGTGGTTAATGGTTGCCACCGTGTCTGGGTGGGACACAGCTCTTTAAACCCCCTCCAAAGATTCGAAAGAGAAGCAAAGCAGAGGTGACTTAAACAGAAAGCCAAAAGTAAGATGTGAGAGATAAAAATCAAATAAATCAGCAGCTACAATAAAAATAAACAATTTAAACTTGCAATTCAATTCAGAAACTCTTGGGTTAGGTTGAAGACATAAAATCCAGCCATATGATGTTTACCAGAGGTACCCGTAATACATAATGTACAGGGAGATCCTAAGTAAATAAATAAACACATTGATACATAGGAAGAAAGGTGGACCAGGGGTGTAGCTCTGTGTGTGTCAGTCACGTAAACTTTAAAGCAGAAGTCATTTATTAGTGACAGCAGTAATTCTGAATTTATATGAACTTCATAGCCTCCAGATATATGAAGCGAAATTTGACAGAATTACTAGGAACTACTGATAAAACCATAATCATAGTAGGAAATTTTAATATCAGCTCTCGTTAATAGATGAGTTAAGCAGAAAAAATATTAAAAGAGAAGATTTACACAATACAATTAATCTTGATTGAATGTAGATCTATATGTGTAAAATTGTTTGAACTTAATTTTAAAATACCTGAGATTTTTTTTTTCAAACACATGGAACATTTACAGAAATTGACCAGTTAGATCATTAAGCAAGCCTCAACAAACGTCCATGATTTGAAACTGTATTACATTCCATGAATATGATGAAAGACATTCAGAAGAACAAAAAGGAAAGAGAAGAAAACGACATTAAGAAACTGAAACTGCATTTCAAATAAATTAAGTCCAAAAAGAAATCAAATTTTGAACTGGAAAATATTTCAAATTGACTACAGCGAAATGTAGCTGAGTACTGATATGGAGGAAAATATGTGGCCTTAGGTGTGTACACTAGAAGCAAAAAACACTAATTTATTCAATGTCTTATTCAAAAAATTAGGAAAAGAATGGCAGCAGAATAATATACAGAAGTTGACAAAAAAGGAACTAATAAAGCTAAGTACATAACATATACTAGAAAGCAATAGAGAAAACAAAGACCACTCTTTAAAGACATGAATAAAATAGACAAATAGGCAAGATAAATCAAGGAAAAAATATTGGGAGTGAAAAAGGGAACAGAGCTGCAAAAACAATATCAAATTAAAAAATAATACAATAGGTTAATTCTAATAGAGTTATTTAAAATTAAGAGGACAATTCCTAGCTTTACTGAAGCTTCAAATAAAAGAGAAACTGTCTTTTTCAACCTGTTTCAGACAGGTTGAAACTCTCCAGAGTTAATAATTTTTCACCCCCAAAAATTTCAAGAATTGGAACGCTGCTGACTCTAAAATTACAAAGGAAACTACGGGAAAGTGAGCACTTTTCCAACACAGAATTCTGTACCCAGCCAAACTATGAATTACAAGTCAGGGACCCAAGACTTTCAGACATGAGGACGTGCGCCTTCCTCAGGCAGCCACAGGAAGACGTGGTCCACTAAAGGCGAGAAGCAAGCAGAGAAATACCGTGTGCCGTTTGTGATTCTGGTCTTACAAAGAAGAAATGTAAACGTGTTCACACAAAAGCCTGTATGCAATTGTAGCTTTATTTATAATCACCAAAACCAGGAAACTCTCCAATGTCCTTCATCAGGTCAGTGGATAAACTATCATACCTGTGGATACACAACCCCGTGGATGAATCTCTCAAATAAACGCATTATGCTAAGTGAAAGGAACCAGACAGAAAAGCTGCTTGCTATAGGGTTCCATTTATCGGACATTCTGGAAACTGCAGGATGTAGGGACACTGTAGGGACAAAAAACAGCAGGGGTTGTCTGGAACAGAGGTTCGGGAAGGGGACTGACTGTGAAGGGGCACTTGTGGAGTGAAGGGGCTATTTCGTATCAATTATGGTGGCAGTGTGTGGTGACAGTTACACCATCGTATACCTTTCTTACAAGTCCTTGAATGCAAGGAGGGTAAAATTTATTATAAGCAAATTATATAACCCGCCCCATAAACCTGAGTGAATAGTAACAGCCACCACAAATGTCACTCCAGCCATGAGGCCTCCCCGGCCACCTTTTTTCATGGCCCTGTTCCCTACCTATCGTGCTCAAGTTCTCCTCCCCACCCCCCTGCTGCTTTATAAAGCCCTTCACAGGGTCTCCAGGAACTGTTCTGTCATCTCTGGGCTGTTGTCCTTTTAGTTGGAAAGGAGCAGAATCATCTAACCTTTCCTCATGGAGCCCACTTTTCTGTCCTTCTGTCCTTCCAAGTTGTCAGCCATTTCATACTTCATCTTATTTTACTCTGAACACGTAAATTTTCAAGCACAGGTAATTTGCATGACAGAAAAAAAGGCTGTAACAATGAAATCAAAATTGCATTTACAGGGTTAACACACATCTTTCCCCACAGATAGCAGCGAATGCCTTGCTGATGACTGTAGTATAATCGCTGGGGGGACCCTCACGGGTTGGCACCCAGACTCGGCCGCCGTGTTATGGCGAAGAATCTTGGGAATCCTCGGAGACGTGAATAATATCCAGTCACCCAAGATCCATGCCAGAGTGTTTGGCTATCTCTATGAACTCTGGTACAAGCTAGCGAAGGTAAGTCCTGCCATCACCTTTTATTCTAATACGGGAACATTGCCTTATCACTTGACATAAAAACTGTGTTGCACGTAACTTCTGAACAGAAGTTTAGATGTTTAGACAAAGTACATTTGACGATCCAAGAATAAATAATAATACTTATAGTTTGGTCATTTTATAAATGCCTAAGAGTTATTTCGTTTAATGTGCAAGTAGACTGTTACTCTAGGATATTAAAGAATGGGATATTATACACTAGTTTTAGTTACTCTCTTTATCAAGTGATACTGGTTTTATTGTACAAAATTGGAAGAATGTAGAAAAATGCTAAGAAGACAATCTCACCATCCACAGAGAAAACCAATATTAATATATAATCTTATTTCTGTGGATAAACATATTTTTATAAAAGAACTGTCTTAGAGTGCATACAATTTTCATTCTGGTTTTTGTTTTTGTTTACAACATACATTTTCCCCATGCTAGTACTTTTTTTTTTTTTTCCAAAAACACAGTTCGTGTTTATACAGTATAACCTGTGAAACCATTCCTTATCATTTGGAGTTCAGGGAGGCCTCTCCAGGCATTAAGATTGAAGGAAAAACAACGCCCTTGTTTTGTATTAGATCTAAAACCACCACACAGTTCAAAAAGACAGTAGACCTCGTGATAAAAGAAACACTTGTAAATGTTGTAGCTTTTCACTCAACTTACAGAAATTTAATTGGGAGCAGCTGTTTGACCATGGAGCACGTTTCTGAAGTATCATTGGGATAAACTGTGTGTTGCCTTCCCTAAAAGTCTCCTCTTTGTGAATTAGATACGGGATAACCTAGCAATAAGCCTGGATAACCAGTCTTCTCCGTCTCCTCCCGCCTTGATCCCACCCCTCAGAATGTTTGCATCATGGCTATTTAAGGCAAGTGAACATGTGTTTATTCCTTTATTGTAATTTCCTCTTCCTTCCTAAATTGAGTTTAAAAAATGTAATTGCCCAAGACTGCATGTTTTGAGGACAGGCTGGATCTCACTCCAGCCAGCACATCCCACATCTCCATAAACAACTTTATGGAAAACTGAAAAGTAAGTGAATGGACAAAATGCATCTGCATCTGGAGTTGATTAAATCTCTAAACGTCTCCTTGGCAGGCGACAACGCTGCCCGATGCATATAAGGAAGGCAAACTCCAAGCCTACAAGCTGATCTGCGCCATGATGACCCGACGCCAGGACGTGCTGCCCAACTCGGACTTCCTGGTGCATTTTTACCTCGTCATGCACCTGGGACTAACCAGCGAGGACCAGGTATCTGGGACTCTGCCATCGCGGTGGCCTGTCGTTCGGAAAGTGCATGTCACTCTTTGCAGGTGAAATTGGGGTTTATGAAAGTACCTCCAAAATGTTGAAATCCTCATTAGTTCCGCGTCTTCTACACCCAGCAGCACCAGCGGCCTTTCAGAAATGTAAGTCTGACTTGTCTCACCGGAGCTGCTTCTCCCCACTGACTCTGCATTTCACCAGCCAAATTTGAATTTTACCCCTTGGCCTGTCCAGTTATGTATCATTTAACGTCTGCCTGTTGTCAGCCTCAAAAATACTTATCTCACCCACTTTTTGTTGGGGTTCTACATTAGCTATTGTATGAAGAAAATGATTTTGGTCATTTAAAAATGTTCGAAAGCTACTGTCTTAGGAGTTAGGATGTTTTTGTGAACAACCTCACCTATAGATTAGGGATCCTGACATCTCTTGATAAGGAGTCTCTCAAAGAAATGTGATTGGTAGTTAAGTTGAAACAGAAGGGCCAAAGGAGCCACTAGCAATCAGCCTGTAGCCCTCGGCCTTCCTCCCTCTGGAAGTCCCCTGGTGGTGGGCAGAGGACCTGGACCGGCAGGAACACTGACTTTTGACTTGCTGTCTGAATATCAAGCAGGCGAGTGAAGAGGTTGATTTGTGAAGCCTGAGGTTATTCTGGACACTATCTGGAGGATGGATTTAGAGATGTGACAGTGGTGGGGTAGAGTAGGAGGCTGGGCCTGGAGGTTAATTAGGAAGTGATTAAACAAATATAGATTTTTTTTTAAATGGCGAGAACTAAGATGGTAGCACTGGAGATGGGAAGAAGGAAAGGGAAAGGTTTAAGAGGTTTGAAGGCATTTAATTTTATCACTGAGTCTTCTTGACTGATTAGAGATTTGAGGAGTGTTTCAGAATTTACCCTTTAAATTGTAGATACTTACCAGTGAACTTGAATCATTCGTGAACTACCAAGTAGCCATCCTTTGTGTCTTTATTTGATGCTTTGAATATATGATGCAGACACACGGACCTTTTGATACATGGAAGAGGTCATTCTTTGGATTTGCCAGCCTTACCTTGGGCCCTGTTTAAAACTCTTGTAAAATATTCCCTGATAAACACTTCAAGCTTCAGTCACTGAACTTTTCTTCTGAAGTAATAGCCATTCTGTCCTACTGAGTTGTCTCTGTCATATTCGCTCCAATTCCAGCAGTGTGCAATGGACATCTGTAGAGCAGAGACTGGACTTAGATGCACAGGCTCGTTTATTTCCTAAACAAATGTAGAAATAGAGACACATAAGTAGACCTGTTTGTAATCCTTGCTCAGATATTTTGCAGCCATCATTGCGGACGGAAGCATGTTTTACAGAATGATGCAACTCAGGGCATGTGGAAGATTAAGGGGTAGAAATAGGGAAGAGAATTAACTCACAGATAATAATGAGATCCCTCAGTGACAGAACCAAGAGAGGAAGGTTTAGTTAACAACGCTGTACTTTAAAGCAGTATTTTGCTAAGATTTGCAGGAAAAACTTCTACTTGGAAATGATAATCAGCTGTAGAATCTTCTTATTTAATAAAAACAAATTTGAAGTCAGAATTGGGAGATTGGGATTGACATACAGTAATATGTATAATAGATAACTAATAAGAACCTGCTGTATAAAAAATAAATTAAATTAAATTTAAAAAAAAATTAGAAGTCAGCTGTAAGCAGTATTTCTAGAATGAGCTTTCCAGAAACTCACATAAGGAGGTGTGTTTAGAATCCTCTTTCTATTTTAAATTGTGTTGTAGTGAAAATGAAACAATAAAATGAGATGAAATCTGTATAACATTTGAGTACCCAAAACATTATTTCAAAAATGGGATTTTGGGACATCCCTGGCAGTCCACTGGTTAAGATTTCGCCTTCCAATGCAGGGGGTGCGGGTTTGATCCCTGGTTGGGGAGCTAAGATCCCACATGCCTCATGGCCAAAAACCCAAAACTTAGAAAAAACAGAAGCAATATTGTAACAAATTAAATAAAGACCTAAACAAATTTTTTTTTTAAAAAATGGGATTTTACAGTGTAGAAAAAGGAGTTTTCAAATTTTATACTTAAAATAATTTTCACGTTTAATGTATCCCTTATTTTTGGTCAAGTTTGATCTTTTGTAGTTCACTGTAAAATGTGTCAATCTTAAATGATGGCCCATTGCTAGCAGTAATCTCAACATTCAGACTTCTAAGAGAAAACGGGGATATCATAAATCTCTATTTTCTAATCAGCCTACTGTTTCGACCATTAGAAGCTTGAGTTGTTATGCGTTTCATAGAATTGACTGTTTTGCTTTAACCTTAACAATTATTGGTATATGTTTTAGAAGCCCTGACTGTCTGCCAAACAGAACTACTCTAAATAAACTTTATTCCTTTACCAGAAGAAAATTACACAGAAGGCTTTCTAATGAAAGAAACTTTTCTCATTTAAGTAAGAAATGTCTTCGGTAATTAGTTTAACTTTTGGTCCACATGTCTAAACAGGTCATGGTGGTTGATCCAGAACTTACATGACTTCTGGAAACACATGTTATATTAATTATAAGAAAAGAAAGCATTTGCTCTAGAGAATAGAGTTAAATTCAATGTTTTAGTTGACGCACTGTGCACCTGCAACTCGGACCATCTCAGGGCTGTTTCCATCTTGTGAGAGTTTTCAAAGAGCTACACTTCTACGTAGTCTGGCACTAAAAGCCTTCGTTCCTGCAGAGAGAACCTGTTAAAATGTTCCTTATTTTTTAATAAGTAATAGCAAATCATTTTTAGATTTTTAATATTTATAATTTTGTCTTCCAACAAAATCCAAAGTGAATTTCCTCCTTTGGCCTCTGGGTGGCACCCTTGTCTGCAGGACTCTCGGCTGCCTGGTTCATGGACCACACTGAGCCTTAGAACCGCTGGGAGACCCAGCGCTGTGGGAGCTCGGTGCTGTGGCCTGGCCGCTTTACAGATGCTTTCGTAGATCTGAGAGTAGCAAAATCATGCCAGTGGTGACTAATAAAGTGTTGAATTAGAAGTAAGATCTAAAATGTGAAATATCTTTATTCCAAACGTAAGAGTGCTCATAGTAATTGAAGATTTCTTCTCGTTAAAAGAAAAAAATTGTAAAACAGGTATGATTGTGTTGTGTTACAATCATATAAAATCACAATTTCATCTAATATAATAGCAAATTAATTATTTAAATAAATAGTTATTTCTATATTTTAGAAAGTAATAATACGTATAGCAAACAGCCAGAATTCAAAATGTAGCATATTCCAAACCAACTGTTCTCAATGTTGCTTGGACCAGTTTTTTTTGTTTTGTTTTGTTTTGTTTTTTGCGGTACGTGGGCCCCTCACTGTTGTGGCCTCTCGCGTTGCGGAGCACAGGCTCCGGACGCGCAGGCTCAGCGGCCATGGCTCACTGGCCCAGCCGCTCCGCGGCATGTGGGATCTTCCCGGACCGGGGCACGAACCCGTGTCCCCTGCATCGGCAGGCAGACTCTCAACCACTGCGCCACCAGGGAAGCCCGATTGGACCAGTTTTAGCTATTCCAGTCACTCAGCAATGTCATAGATAAAACAGGGGCCTTACCGAGTAGTATTTCCCACAGTACGTGTACAGTGGAAGTTTACAGTTTATTAGTATGATTGAGAAAACGCTTTGAAATGACTTTATTCTTCCTTGACTGTGAGCTTTTAAAAATTTCATTCTGTTACTGATTTAGAAAATATTTAGGATCATAAAAACTTTCGGAAATAACTATAAATTATGAATAAGATTCAGGATGACGTGCAGGACTGCCCAGACTGCCTGTGAAGGGGTCTTCCAGCTGGCTTCGTTCTGTCCTGCTGCTTTGTGTCTGGGCGGGGGACTGGGCAGGGGGGTGTACGGAGGATCTTAATTTCCCCAGCACCCCAGCGCCAGACTGTGTGCTGGGAACTCATGATGTTGTCCCATCAATTCTTCTCTGCAGTTCAGTTAGATAAATATCACAACCTGCTGTATAAATAGCTAAGGCTCAAAAGGTATTGAGGACGTCTGCCCAGTGCCACACATGAAAAGGGCTGTGAGAATTCACAGGCAGCCCGGCTTATTCCACACGGTCTGCCTTGCCCATTGACTCACACCAAACAGATAAGCTCACCCGACTCACATTGTGCAAACAAACAGGCCCTGGTCGTATTCCTTCTCCTTCTTGTCTCCGCTGGGCTTTGGCCTCCGTCCTGCCCCACCTCCGAATCCTCCTTACCAGACTTTCCTCCCACCCCAGCCTGCAAACACCTTCCCCAGTGGCCCGCCCGGCTCCCCACTGCCTTCTGCTTCTCTTCCAAAGCTGTTCCCGGTTTCTCCTAATACTTAAGCAGCTTTTTCACCTCAGTCTCCCCCAAAATATTTGGACATGAAAGGATTTGGATTTATTAAATACAGGTCCTATTAATTTCATCGTTATTTAAAACATATGGAAAGATCAATATGTGTGAAATGGAAAAGGACAGCTGAGGAAAGAAATTTTATTTTTATGTTTCTGAGAACATATATCAAAGACTGGAAAGTTTTCTTTGCTTAAAATAAGTAAACTATTTTTTAACAATGACTTACAGATTTAATGTCTTAATGCGATTTGTCTGTTAAATACATCAAAGTTAAATTCACTTTTAAGTGCAAAGTTTACATCAATGCAAAATTATTGTTGCAAATTTGCATATAGAAATTTTGGGAAATGTGGGTCTATGTCGTTTTCATCTATGATGTTGTATTATCGTGACTTGCAACAAACCAAAAAGCACGAGGCCTCTCTCAGGTGGGGAAATAGGTTTTGTTCCACCCCGAGGTGACCATCCAGCTACAGACTTGAGCCCTCACCATGTGAAGTCATGATACTGTCAGGTGACAGTTAAGAACGTGGGCTTCCAGAGATAAACCCATGCACCTATGGTCAACTAATCTATGACAAAGGAGGCAAGGATATAGAATGGAGAAAAGACAGTCTCTTCAATAAATGGTGCTGGGAAAACTGGAGAGCTACATGTAAAAGAATGAAATTAGAACACTCCCTAACACCATACACAAAAATAAACTCAAAATGGATTGGAGACCTAAATGTAAGACAACACTATAAAACTCTTAGAGGAAAACATAGGAAGAACACTCTTTGACATAAATCACAGCAAGATCTTTTTTGATCCACCTTCTAGAGAAATGGAAATAAAACCAAAAATAAACAAATGGGACCTATTGAAACTTAAAAGCTTTTGCAAAGCAAAGGAAACTACAAACAAGACGAAAAGACAATCCTCAGAAAGGGAGAAAATATTTGCAAACAAATCAACGGACAAAGGATTAATCTCCAAAATATATAAACAGCTCATGCAGCTCAACATTAAAAAAAAAAAAAAAAACCAATCCAAAAAATGGGCAGAAGACCTAAATAGACATTTCTCCAAAGAAGACATACAGATGGCCAAGAAGCACATGAAAAGCTGCTCAACATCACTAATTATTAGAGAAATGCAAATCAAGACTACAATGAGGTATCACCTCACACCAGCTAGAATGGGCATCATCAGAAAATCTACAAACAACAAATGCGGGAGAGGGTGTGGAGAAAAGGGAACCCTCTTGCACTATTGGTGGGAATGAAAATTGATACAGCCACTATGGAGAACAGTATGGAGGTTCCTTAAAAAACTAAAAATAGAATTAACATATGACCCAGCAATCCCACTCCTGGGCATATACCCAGAGAAAACCATAATTCAGAAAGACACATGCACCCCAATGTTCATCGCAGCACTATTTACAATAACCAGGCCATGGAAGCAACCTAAATGCCCATCAACAGATGAATGTTAAAGAAGATATGGTACATATATACAATGGAATATTACTCAGCCATAAAAAGGAACAAAATTGGGTCATTTGTAAAGACGTGGATGGACCTAGAGACTGTCATACAGAGTGACGTAAATCAGAAAGAGAAAAACAAATTCCGTATACTAACGCACATATGTGGAATCTAGAAAAATGGTACAGATGAACCGGTTTGCAGGTCAGAAATAGAAACACAGGTGTAGAGAACAAATGTATGGACACCAAGGGGGGAAAGTGACAGGGGGGTGGTGGTGTGATGAATTGGGAGATTGGGATTGACATATGTATAAAATGGATAACTAATAAGAACCTGCTCTTTAAAAATAAATAAATAAAATTAAAAAAAAAAAAAAAAGAGCCTGGGCTTTGAGCCTTTCTGAGCACCAGGCTTGGTGTCCCTCTGATGAGCCAGGTGATCTGACCTCACTGTGCCTGGGCTCCCTTATCTGCAAATGTAGGTAATTAGAGTGCCGCCTTGGAGGGCCGTCGGGAGACTTTGAGGGGGCAGAGCGTGTAACGCACTCAGTTCAGGGCCTGGATGCGACAGCGCTCAGTGAGCACAAGGCCTCGCAGTGACACTGAGGACAGGGATGGGACAGCAGCCCCTCGACCAACCAAGCCCGTTTTATTTTTCCGATATCTTAGGGTGTTGATGTTTTTCCCCTTCCCCATATATTTTCTTACTTTTAAACATAACAATTTGAGTAAAAAAATGTAACTAGGCATCGTGGAATCTCAGACCATGAGGAGAAGTAACCCCTCCCCCTGCCATGGGTCAGACACAAGGAATGACATCTCCAGTTACCCTTTTGTGACTCGGTCGTTTCTTGTGTGTCCTTGGCTGTTGGCTCCGCTTCCACCTGCTCCCCGCCCCAGGCAGCGTGCCCTCTGTGGGATGGATGCCGGAAAGCTGGACCCTTGCGGCCCAGTCAACATCCAGCCAGGTTCCGGCCCAGCAGGGTCCCCAGTGTGGCTCTGGACAGCGGGCGGGGGCGGGACAGTTGTGCTGGGGCTGCTGCTCGGGCACCTGCGTCACTGGCAGCCGAGACCCCGTGGGAACCACTCCCGGTGGCTGGGTGCCTGGATGTGCAGGGTTCCCGAGTGGGTCCTCCAGCATCCTGTGAACCCTCTAACACCCTGGTAGAAACCCCCCTCATCTCAGTCTCAGCGAGGGGAATCTGTCGTCTGCAAGTAAGGACCTGGCTTTACCAGTGATGCCCTGCAAGGCACCGGTGGTACAGGTTCCACACGGCTCCATGTTTCAGGTGCTAAAGGCACTTGCAGCATTTCTTGTTTTCCCCTTTAATTTGTTTTGTAGCCAAGAATATTTAACTTGTTTTAGGAACATTTTGCTTTCACTCAACTTTACATTTCAATTCAACTTTTCATTCGACTTCATATTTTAATGAACCTTTTCCCCACCAATGTTAAAGAAAACATAATTCTAAACATCACGTATAGAGTGATATTCTATCACAGAAGTCAAAGTAGTTTGTGATTTTCTTAGCGGATGTTACAGCCTCCTCTCATGAGGTATATGATGGAATAATATAATAATAAACATACATTTGTAAAAAGATCCCAAGGGGGCCCTCAGTGAGCATAAGACTCCGCGGTGAGCCATGAAAGCAAGGTGCAGGGGTGACACTCATAAGTTGGCCATACCTGACTCTTTTAATAACCCCAGACAGCCTGTATCATGCAGTGATGCGTAATAATTGCATCACCTTTTCTCAGACAGAGAGTTGTTCTTTGCTGGAAATTTAGATATAACTAGAACCATGTATGTTAGATATACATAAATTTATAAATATATTTAAGGCTAAACATAAATGAGCATTCAGCTTCAGAAAAAGTGAAGAATTACATGTCCAATTAAGGACCTGATTTGTCTCCTATCCAAGGAAATAATTCTAATACATCTCTGAAGTACTTCTGTACAGTGAGTGATTTTTACCAAGGTTTGAATTCATGGGATTTTAATTCAATGCTAGCAGGACAAAGTGCATATTTATAAATTTAAAGGTCCAACTGATATTTAGAGGATTAAATAATAACCTTAATGTGTATCAGTAGAGGAACTTTAGAAGTCTACCTTAAAAGCTTTACTGAAATACAATTTTTAAAAACTGTAGGGTTGTACAATGAGTAAAAAAAAGACTAATTCCAGGCCTTATTCCTAAGGTTTTTAAGAATGGGGAAATGTATATTCCAAGACTTCAGGATATCCTATGGCTTCAGAATATATTCAACTTTGACTTTAATGGAGGACAAGCCTCGTACTGGCAACTCACAGACCTGGGCACTAGATTCAGCTCTGTCCCCTGCCGGCCATGGGGACCTTGCCTGACCACAGGTGGTCAAGTGGATGAGATGGACTGGAGGACCTCGGAGGCCCTCTCTTGAGCATTATTGGGTCCTCTGATTTATTGTTAGGCATTTTATTATTAGGGTCACATTGTCCTTTCCCAAATACAGTAAAAACTTGAATAATCTTTTCCTGTTGAATATTTTTCCCCACCACAATAAAGATCTAGTCCAGTTCTGAGGGCATATCCAGTGGTATGAGACCCACAAATAATGAGTATCCGTGATATCCATCCACTTGTGAAAAGGGCCAAGTGAGTGACACACACACACTGTAGGGAGGGAACTGTGCTCAACACCCCTCGAGCTCAGTTGGCTTGAAGGCAGCTCACAGGGGAGATGGGATTTGAGTAGGATTTTCAACGATGGTTAGGATGACAGGAAGCAGGGTGGGATTTCACGGGCTGTGTTCAAGGAACAATGACCAGAGTGGTTTTGATTTAGTGCCACATACGTATGTGGACGTAATGCATGGACGAGGATCCAGGCAGCACTGGAGAGAGCCTTGGTTCAGAGCCATGTTCGTCCCACAGATAATGGGGAGCTGAGCACAACACTCAACACGACCAAAAGGCATGTTAAGAAGTTTAAGGCACAGTGGTTCTGTGGGACGGATTAGGGTTAGGAGAGAGTGATGGCAACAGGCATAGAAAGGGACCAGGTAACACGGGCCCAACAAGGGTTTGTGTGTGTGTGTGTGAATTTATTTATGTGTGTGTATACCTGTCTGTGTGCATATATATATACTTGTGTGCATGTGCGTTTTGTGTATTCTGTGTGTGGAATATCGTGGACCAGTGGGGTGTCGGACTGAGTGGTAAGTGCCCCGAGAAGACAAGGTCTCCTGACACTATTCTCATGATCTCTCAAAACATACGTTGGTTCAGAAAGGCAAGGTGATGAATTGAGAAAAGGTGAGGGCAGGGTAGGATGGGACCCCCTCCTCAGCATGGACATCGCAGCACCAGGGCAGGCTCCACAGGTGTGTCAGGATACAGCCAGGGGTGTCCCCAAAGAATTCTCGCCTGTTGGGAAGTAGACATGTACGGGAAAGATTTCCAGGCACATTTTCTCTCCACGTAAGAGAACGTGTTCTCTAATCCTGTCGGAATTCAGATGGATGATGTGCAAACTGTAGATTTATTTACAGTTATTAAACTAGAACTTCTAAAAGTCTCAGTTATTTTGTGTTATGTTAGCCAGTTTTGCTACTGTTTGGTTTTGAAAGTAATTAGACACTTAAAAACAAACTCTTTTATTTTTCTAAAAATATAATTCCTATTAGTTTGAATTTACTTTAGTCAAATTAAATGATCTTTTATTGAAATAAGAGTTTACTGTAGCAATAAACAAACCTTTCAAGTTTGACTTAGGTTTGACGGAAGAAGACCGTATTATAAGGATAGGCAGTGTATGTCAGTCCTCTCTTGACATGTATCGTTAAGTGAATAATAATTCTTATCATGTGCTTGTTGTACAAACTCAGAGTGATGAAATGTAGCCTGTATCATAGAGTTAGTCTTCTATCATCAAGTAACATCCACTGGTTCCTGAGTGTTTCCCCAGAAGGTTTCGTGAGAATGGACAAGCCATAGATTAGTCAAGTTTCATCAAAGATTTTATTATAACTTTGTTCAGCTCTCAGTGGCCATGGAGACTTAAGATAGATGACTGCACCAAAATAACAGGCTGGAGAGCTTTTTCCTTTTCTTTTCAGTTGTAAAACCAGTAATTATTTTCATTAAGCTGCAGACCAAGCCCACTGACACCTAAGTAAGGAAAGTGGAAATATGTGAAAGGTAACAGATGGCGGAGACTTCGGTTATGAGGGTAACACGTGTGCAGCGAACTTGTTCCACAGCTTTAAAAGGTGTAAGGTGATAGCATGGGGGGTGGCCCGGAGAGGAGAAGTCCACCGGAGAGGCGGACACTAGAGTTTTGTTTGATTTCCCTTTCGGAGCTGAAGATGTCAAGACTTTCTTTCAAGTAAATGCTATCAGTGAAGGATACGAGTTATCTCTATTTAGCCATCAGAGTCTAATAAGCACGTACTGCGTGAAATACATTAAATAAAAATGCAATATAATAGCAACTCAATATATGTGAAAAATTAAAAGATTTTATTCCTACTAAATACACTTACCATGTAATGTATAAGCTGGCCTGCATTTTTCAGCGGAGAAAACGTTCTTTGGCCCTGAAGTCTCTCTGGAAGAGACTCTGCTGTGGTCTCTTGCAGCCCAAGTCACCAGAATCTTCCTTCGGAGACTCTTCCCAGACAGAGTGGGCACTCCATCAATGTGTCAATTGACGGAGCGTCGAAGGACTAACAGGAGAGCTCCTTAACCCACATGCGTCCCGGGGAGGAGCGGTGACCGTGGCAGCTGAGCTGGACCTTTCGGTTGAGCTTTCGGCTCCGTCAGTTTCAAAGCAGGCGTTGACCTTGCGCAATGGGGAGCTCACCCACATTGATGGGAGAACAGTGATTCCTGAGATGCGTGGGGACTCCGGGGGCATTGGGCGTGTCTGGAGACGTTCTGTTTGTCACAGTGGACGGGGGCTGCACTGGCATCTAGTGGGTAGAGCCTGGGGATGTCACACACCCTAAGGCACCCAGGACCACAGCAGAGACTTCACAGCCTGAAGTGTCAGCAGTGCTGAGGTTGGGAAACCCTGTCCTCGAAGAGAAGTTGTTCAGGTGCCACCAGGCCCTGTGAATTAACCCACAAAGCTTGGCAGCCATCAGAGGATGAAAGGCAGCTCTCAGTGTAACCAAGGACGTGAAAGCACACGAAGGTTTAACCAGGGAGACTAAAGCAAGAGAGGCAAGTGTTTTAGGTTGAACTGTATGGAAATTGCCAACATGAGACTGTTTCTCCAAAAAGGGGGGTGCAGTTTCCTACGGTTGAGCTGGTAAAGTTCCCCATTTATTTAGTTTTTCATTAATTAATTAATTTATATTTGGCTGTGTTGGGTCTTCGTTGCGGTGCACGGGCTTCTCATTGCAGTGGCTTCTCTCGTTGCAGGCATGGGCTCTAGGCATGCAGGCTTCAGTAGTTGTGGCACGTGGGCTTCAGTAGTTGTGGCTCGCAGGCTGTAGAGCGCAGGCTCAGTAGTTGCGGCGCACGGGCTTAGCTGCTTCACGGCATGTGGGATCTTCCCGGACCAGGGCTCGAACCTGTGTCCCCTGCCTTGGCAGATGGATTCTTAACCACTGTGCCATCAGGGAAGCCCCCCCATTTATTTTTTACTTTGAAGAAGTACAACATGGAGTGAGCTGATTAATTCAGAGTCAACGAAAAATATCTGCAATGTGTTTTGCCCAGAGCCCAGTCTGAATGAGGGGTGGCGCTGCAGGCGTGAGTGGAGGGGCTGGGGGCTCAGTGGGGTCCTCTGCTCACCCACGCAGGCCACCCGGGAGCCGACAGGGAACAGGTGACCAGAGCGCAGACTGCGTGGCGCAGAGTCAGCCCACAGGCACAGATGATCGCTCTCTCCAAATGTCTGGGGCCCCAGTTCCGTCAGGGCAGGTGGCCGATTTGGGGTTTGCAAGCCTCTCACACTCTGGGGAGTCTTTCCAAGGCCACCTGGCCTGGCCGCCACACGGGCAGCCTGGGGAGAGGGACGTCCACTGTGGAGCTTGAGCCCTGACCTTGCGTGTAGGTCCCTGTTTCCTTGCGTCGGTGACCACACGGGCTTTTCTAGCTTGAGGTTCTTGTCCTGTGAAGTGGGGTCCTTACGACTCTCTCAGGGGCCTTGGAAAAGTGAGCACGGTGAGGCTCTGGTGCTGGATGGCAGAAGGGGTTCCCTGTGGCTGGAATATCGCTTGTTGACCTAGAAGATCATCTTTTCCCATTTAGAATTTGACGAAGATTTTTAAGAAAATTCACATTTTTTCTTTAGGCAGAAAAGAAATCAGAGGTCGAGAAAGAGGTGGTTTCTACCATTTCAAGTACTAAATGGTTACTTCCCGCGAGGAATGCTTTAACTCCCATTTGGAAGGGAGTGATTTTTGAATGTAAGAGATTTTCAGTCATGACTGTCATTTATGATCCATCAGGGTTGGGTTTGGATACGATGAAATAACATCAAGAAGAGCATTTTAAACGGCAAGTTTTGTTTCTTTGAGAAAGTGCTCTCCTTGTGGGGAATAATCTCTTTTTGTCTGTTGATTTCTTTTTAACACATAACAATAAGTGGCAGGGTAATAATTGCAGATTGTTCAGCTATTAACGCTATTTACTGGAACACATTTCAGAGAGAACATTGTTTTCTGAAGACAATCAACAACAGTTTTCTTTTGTTCTTCCATGGAAAAATATCCTTTGGTAGGTATATGTGGGCTAGAGGAATATTAACACGAGAGACCCTTTTAGTGATAAGACATTAAAATAAAATACCTACCTTTTTTTTTTTTCCCCCTTCCCTTACTTGAGCCTTGGGTTGAGTGTGTGCAGTGTGGTGCTCCTGTCAAGACCCAGTGCCTTTGTGTCACCCATTTGCCTCCCCTCCTGGGTCCCCCTGGAGTACTGGCTGTTCCCCAGAGGATCCCTGTGCTCTTGGTCTGGCCTCACTCTCAACGGTACATCACTGTTCCCTGCCTCTTAGAGGACATTGCTGGGAGGCGGGGGCCCTGCTTTACTCTGCCTCAGACCCCTCAGAGAGGCTGCCGTGTACCTTCAAGCCCAGTGTGCACTGGAGAAATTTGTCAACTTACTGTTAGCTGTTTCTGTCTGGAATTATCAGAATGACTTGGCTTTCATTTCAGACTCTTTTTTTAATGAATAGATTTTTAATCCAGTCTACTTCAAGTCAATTTTCAATCAATCCTTCAAAAATTAATATTTTAATGAGATTACGATTCAAAATGCTGCTGTAATTTAATAATAGCCATGATGTATGGGGCTTTAGAATTTACAAAATGCTTTCTCTTCGTACATTAATTTTTAAATGTTGATCGGGTATTCCTGGAATTTGAAGCGATGAGTCCTGTGTCGACTCCTTAGAGGTCAGTTAATTATTCCGGGTGGCCTGATTCCCTCCCGTTCTGCTCTGCTGGGATTTGTGCCAAATGGTCTCCGTCGCAGGATGGACAGCCGGGCTGGGTCTCAGGGTCGCTGATACTGCTTCTTTGTCAGTGGTTCTGGCCTGAGGTTTCTTCAGAATCGGGTTGACGGAGCTGGCTCGTCTGGTGATTTTTCTCTCAAATCTCAGCTATTCTTGGGAGCTCTATGTCCAGAAGGAGTAGCAGTTGTACTTCTGTTGCCCAAGCGGAAACCGAAAATGGTACCAATTTGGACAGCTCTTGTCCTCTGTCCAACGCTGGCGGGATGGTCTGTAGGCTCCCGGAATTGAATGACCACCGGGTTTCCTCTTTTTTTTTTTTTTAACAGAACACAAAAATGTTGAAAGCCTCATTTGTGCTCCTGTGTGCATGTGGAATAATTTTACTTTTAAGGAAGCAAATTAAAGAAACATGCATTTTGTGTTATCATAGAATGAAAAGAGTGAGTAATCATCACATTCCAAAGTTTTTTTATTTTCTGGTGTGAGAACACACCAGAAGACATGGAAGCTCCAACAGAAATAGTTTTTCGTCTTTAACTTGTTCCTGGCCATGGGCTGGGAGACAGACAGCAGATCTCAGCAGCACCAGGCGGGCCTGAGAACCAGGCATCTCGTCTCCAGCAGGTGAGGAGGGGGTGGGGGTAGACGCACTGGACGCTGGGCTTTAACAGCGTCAGAAGCCCTGCGTCTTGCAAGCAGAGTTGAAGCTACAGGTAAATGAACACAGAAGCCACACCTGTTGTAGCTTCTCTGCATTTTCAGGGAAAAATACAAATCTCGATTTCTTGTTGCAACCCTAGGCAATTTCTTGGTGTCTTTCCACCGAATATTTCCAACCACCCGCTCCCCACACCCGTGCCTGTGCACGCACACACACGCACACACACGCACAGAGTTCGTTTCTAGCAGTTTCCTAGGAAGAATGCTTGGCAAAGTCTCCTTCTTATTCAGAAGGTCGTACTCTCTGAGCCGGTTCCATCCTGTGATTGCACTTCCGTGCCAGTCAGGGCTGCATGTCTACTGTATACATTCCAGAAGCACATTTTTAAGCCACAGCAGCCATTTGTTGATTTCACTTGAAAGTATAGCTTTAAAAATACATGTGCGTTTTTCGGCAATTCGTGGGCAAAGTGAATGAGTTGAAAGAATAATCTGCACTGGAGAGCCCTGCACGTGGTGCTGTGCTCCACGTGTGAGTCTCGCTGCTTACGGGTGTCCACTGGTGCCTCATGGACCACAGGCTCACAGTTTCTCTTCCAGTAAAGACAAGGAGCGCACCTGGATTTGTGTCCAAACCTTGGGCCCTTTCTGGCCTTGATCGACCTCCTACTCCATGTCTGTGAAATGGAAAGATCGAATGATGACCTTTTAGATCTTCTCTAAGTTTTTATGGTCCCAAAGGAACAAGGTAAACACACTGCCACCCAGATTCATTAGAGATGTGTTTTCCCTCCTGGATTTCTGTACTTTGTCCTAAGATAACAGGAGTGTGGGTTGGGTTCTAGTGGGTCCCAGCGTGAGGGTGAGGAACTATTCTGCTTGGCATCAGGGGGGATGTCGATTATACCTGCCCTGCACCTTTGCCACGGCCTTGGGTGGTGCCTGAGTGTGTTAAGCCTATGGTTTCCTCCAAGAATTTCTTTTCAGTATCCTAAGAAGAATATATTTCTAGCTGATGTAGTCCTGAGACAGGATGAACAGTGAATCTGGGAACAGTATGGCTGCCCGACTCTTTGGTATCTACATGAATTAGACGTGTGCATGGTTCACTCAATGGGGTAATTACTACCTTAATGATTCTGTAGGTACTCGCGTGATTAGGCGCCGTCTGTACGTTGCTAACCATCTTGTTATTGATGATGCCGTGACTCCCTACTTCTGCTTCCGCTGCAGAACATGGTCAGAGCTGTAGAGGATGGGGCAGAGGAGACAGTGGAGAGACCTGATTCAGTTTGGCCTCTTCTGAAACGAGCAGCCAGTTGCCGCAGAGAAAGCAGAGTTTAGTATCCTCCAGCCCCCTCCTGTACCCCACCCCCGTCCCCTGGTAAATTCTTGGAAGGCACAGATGCCTTTCTACGCAGACTTGGCTGTCAGGGGCGGTGGACCCTCTTCCAGAGTATGGAGTCCATGTCCGGCGAGCTGAGCGCGTGGTCTGTGCGCACGCGAGTCTAACGCAGCCTCCAGGCCGCCCCCCCACCAAGCCCCCGCCACTTACCAGCAGCAGCTCCTTGAAGCCCTCACTTGCTAAAGTCTCGTCGCGAGGGGTTAATCACTGCTCTGGAGCATCTGCACCAGCCTCATTAGGCCGGCCTGTTGTGCAAACTGTCATGTTTCAGATTTGAAGCTTATCAGGGTCACGGCTAAGACAGTCCTTACAGAGGCAGGTCGAGGCATCTCCAGGGCCTGGGGCAGCGGGGGGCGGGTGGCAGCTGGCAAGTCACTTCTGTCTATGACCCTGTGACAGTGTCCCTCGTCTTGTGGAATCATAAATGTGCCAGGATTTCCTGATGGGTTTGCCACCTCCCTGCCTGTCTCCCCTAGATCGTGGTGACAGCGCACAATTCTATGAATACGTTAAAAACTACCAAGCTGTACACTTTAAAGCGTGAATTTTATTAAAGGTAAATTACATCTAAAGCTTTTACAAATAACAAAAAGAAAAAGAAGCAGTTATGACAACGCAGTAACATATCAACTCCAGTATCAGATAAAATTCATATAGTGTTTCTTAAAATCAGTTAACCAATCAGTCTCCCCCTTTTCCTGAAGCAGTCAGTCTTCATCAGTTTAAAGGCGAGCTGAGTTTTTCTTCACAGATGAGGGATTAATTGTAGAACAATCATAAAAAAATATTTGAGGCTCTCCTTTAGGGCTTGAGGGTTGCAGTGATTTTCTCTGCCATCTGCCCGCTTGTTCTGTCACTGATCCCATGCACAAGGTCAAAGCAGCAGCTCCTGCGACCCTCAGAAGTTTGTTTTGTGTTTGTCACTCCCTCCTTTGCATGCTGCCATGTCTTCTCCGGAGCATTCCTCATGGCGAGAAGTGCGAGGTGATTTTGTTTCTCCAGCTGCAGAACCCAATTACTCTGTCCTGTCATATTTCTTCCGGCCTTGGTAACAAAGTTACACCCAGAGAAGTAACATTTGTCCAGCATGTATAAAAATCTCCGCCTTTTCTCCAAACGGATTACACCACACTTAGCCTTTTGAACAGAGAATGTATCGCAGGTACCACGTATGCCTTGGCCCAGACCTTGAAAGTAATTTTTACGCTTGTCCTGCTATGTTTTTATTTCCAGTGACTTTTCTGGAAGGGCAGTGCCTGTGACATGATCTGTTGTGCTTTTCTTAAGGGCTATAATCATAAAGCCTTTCTTTTTATCAACAAAAACCCCTCCCTGAACCAGTGTAGAGCCTGGACAGGCCAGGTCGCAGCTCATGCTGTGTAGAGGAGGTCTGTGCTGCTTCTGAAGGAGCAGAGACCCAGCAGCAGAAGAGAGAACACCAGGCCTTGGACTTGGAGGGCTCTTCAGATCTGTCCTTCCTGTAACTAAGACTTTTTTGCCACTCAGCATATCTGAGCCTCGCCAATAAGGCGATAACTGATACTTACAAATTTGTCTTCGAGGTCCTGCAGGATCATGTCTGCCTATTTAATTGTTAAAGAAAGCTTCAGTTATATCCAGGGGTAGTGTTAAAAGTATCCCTCTGCCTTCACATCTTCTGCTAATTAGTAATTCCACTTGGGTGTGGAATGAACGGGATCTTTCTATTAACTAGATTAATGGGATAACCAGATCCGAACAGTCCCCATCTTCCCAAACAAAAGAACTTCCTGTAGAATATTCTAGATACAAGGTATCTTCTGAAAAATAGCAATGAAATCATTAATTGTTTAACATTTTCGTTTTCTTCAAAGTGAAAGGAGGAGTCCAGTGACTTTGCACACAGGGGTTCTATTTCTGAACAATTCTGTTTGGCCTCCTGGAAGGTCTGAGTGACTTTCGGTGGAATAACCGGATCTGTTTGCTCCGAGGAGAGGGCGCAAGTCCTCTGAGGAAGCAGGGAGACAGATGGCCAGCTATTGTGTTACCACCATCATCTGCTGGGCCGTGAGCAAATATTAAGTGAATAATATATATGTAATTGGTGTGAAAGTACAGTCGCAACATTTCTAATTCCGTCTGAAGGATGGCTACTTCTTGAACATTTGTATTTCATAGAATACTATATTGAAATGTTTCTGTTTACAGGGTTAATCCATTTTAAACCGCTTTAAAGTGAACATTTTCCCCCATTTTTGACACCACTGTGCAATATTTTGAATTGAAATGGCCCGTAATGGCCCTTTTTTATTTTCCATAACAACGTGAGCACTGAATTATAGCTGTGCAATTATGTAAACAATGGAAATGCTTCCAGAATGAATCCTTCCTTTTAAATTTTCATTTTGTGTAATTGTTGGAAGGTTTGGAGCCATAATAAACAAAATTATTTTACACATTTATCGTTCTAAAGGTCAATTATAAGAGAACTAAAGAAACAACACTATGCAAAATGAATAAACCAATTTCTGTTGCCATCACCATATGTTTTTCTTATCACTTATGGTTTTTCCAGTTACTGTGTACATAGCATTCAGTTAAAGCGATTCATTTACTAGGCTGAATGTGGTTTGTGTTTATAGAACTGTGCTTTGGAGGGGAGGAAACAACATGCCTCTATTTGAATTACCTGATTTTTTTTGTAAGATCAGTGATAAGAGACAGATGTTCTCACCAGTTACTTTCTCATAAACCTGAATCTCTGGATAAGCTGCAAATTCACAGCTATCATCTTACAATCCAGTTTTCACACTCAGTGTGTAGCATGCGTGTGGACTTGTAACCAAAAATGAGAGGAAAATACTAGTTTGGTGGTCCGTTCCTCATATTACAGCATTTTGCGGATTGAATTTTATTTCCTCTGAACAAAAAGCATGCGAAAGAGTTTCATGCTGGTCAATTTTCAAGAATAAGCTTAATTCCTATTTTAGAGTCCATCTTTTCATTGAGCTTATAGTTTTGCTTATTATTTTCAGTCTGTTTAGAACGTGGAAAAGAAACTAATTTTTGCTACCAGACTCACTTGATTGGGTATCTTCTAGAACTCCTTAGAAGCATGGACTCTTGAATATCTAAAAACAGAGCATTTTCCGGTTTTTATTTCATTATTTGCCCTATAAATTATATACACTATGGCTAATTGCTGTAACACTTTGCTAAGGATGTTATTGGAGAGAATTAGTTTTTAGGGTTTTTTAACTTTTGGGAGAATGTAATCTAAGAGGCTTTGGGGACCACCTTTGAAATGTTTTAAAAAGCTCTTTCTGAGTATCAGCAAAATAGTAGTTCACGGAATTCTACAAAGTAAATTCTAGAAAGTAAAAATCCTTCATAGTCCTTCCCTTTTATTTTTACTCTGTTTACTTCTGTGTGACCCTCTTCAGTTTACAAGGCATGTGTTCACATCTCTCCCGTTACCCACAAGTCCAGGGGGAATCAGTCCCTTCTGTGGAAGAGAAACGAGAAGCTCTAAGCTCGACGTGACCTGTCCACGGTCACATACACGAGGTCTTGACCCCAGGCCTGGGGCTCTTTTCACTCTGCCAGAGTCTGACGAGTACAGAGGCATTTTCCACCATGATCACAAAGGAGGGGGCACTGAATAGCCCTGAGTCGAACCCGGGGTGCCATGGCCCTGGCTCTGCCAGCCCTGTGACTCCCGGACAGGTGGCTGGAGCGGGCACAGAACTTCTCTCTCCACCCAGGATGCAAACCACGCTGTTAACAAGGAGAGCCTCCATCTGACGGGGACGTTTAGCAAAAACTCAGTCGCCTTGGTTTACCATAATTGTACTGATTTAAGGGTTATTTTCTACTTATGACAGGATACGAGTTTTCCAGAATACTCTTATTTACATGAAAAAAAAGTGAGTTACTTTGAGAAACAGACAAATCGTGTTCACTTTGGACTTGAATAGGACAAAAAGCCTAAGGGTTGTACGTGAATAATTTGTGTTTGGGAAGCACCATCCTGTTCGGTCTCCCTGAAACCCCAGGGACCCAGGAGAAAGCTTCAGTCTCAAGATTTTCATTTTCGCAAGGATTCCGGCTATCGCCATGGTCTCAGTGTGTGGACAGGAAGGCTCCTACCAGAAGTGCCGGCAGCCCTTTGTGGACGCCCCTCTGCTGGGAAGATGCAGCTGCTCTCCTTCGAGCACCACAGTTATTCCTAATTTCAAAATGTTGTCATAAAGATTGTCATCTTTGGGTTGTTCCATTTCAGTGTGGATAAGCAAAATAAGCAAGCATATGGCCCTAACTTGGCCGACTGGCCATACAGCCCCCTCTTTAACCCCCATATTAACCCCAGCCCAGAGCTGCTGTAACTGGCGGCCTCACTTCTCCTGGGGGCCGCCTTCCGTGGGTGGCGGGCAGGCTAGGCCAGCCATCTGTTATTTTGCCTTCTCTTTCCAACCTTCTCGCCCGTAGAAACAGGTTCTGTTCAAGAGACTGGCCGGGGTCCAGGGGGTGGGGAGCCTGTGACTTTCTCTTGCTGCACACATCTCTGCTTCCTTCAGCATCAGTGGCAACTTAGTCATTTCTGGGAATGCCCCACTTCCAGCTCATTGCCTTGACGCATCTGAATCTTGTGAAGCAAAATGGATTTCATGTATAAATTCTGGCTTTAGCTTGTTAAAGGATTTAGTTCAGAATTCCCGTAAACGTATCCCAGAAAACCCTTTTTTAAAATTAAACCTCTCAATTCCAGTGGTGAAAAATCTGTGATTTAAGTACGTGCTAAAGGTGTTAAAAACCCACACGGTTCAAGGCTCGGTTCCTCCTCTCAACAGATGGAATTAACACAAACCGAACAAAGTTAACATCATGGTTGTTTGCATTATTAATCTTCCCACGCACGGCATTCTACTACCTTGCGAGCCAGGTTTGCACGAATCCTTTCGTGGCAGCAGATGTCAACAGAAGCGTGCTTCCATCTGCTGCCCGAGACCTTGATGCCTGATACCCCGAGACGAGGCCCAGCACAGAGCGTACCTCTGTGAGTAATTACAGGTGTGTGGTGAGGAGTCCAGGGCATTAATCAGAGGCTTCATTATGAAAAAGGTGGATCTTTTGTTCTGCGCTCAGAGCGGGAGTTGACCACACACTTTCTAAACTGCAGTGTCCATCTGCTCAGCCCCTAGAATGTTTGCCTTGGTTGATGTGGACACTGAAATGTATCAAAGGACGTGATTACAGCAGGTTTAAACATTAACCCGGGGGAAGCGTGGTTCGGGTTTTTCTTTCCTTTCCTCCTTCCTTCCTCCCTTTTATCTGTCTATTTATCTGTTTGTCTCTCTGTTTATTTTTGGTATAGGAAAAAGTCTGCTGCAATGCTAAAACCTTAAGTTAGTACTTGCTAAATAATTTACCATATAAGAGTTCTAATAAAGCACTGCGCCATCATTTTAAGGACACATGCAGCATGATTTGTAGATGCTAAATGAGCCTGCTATGTGAGGAAGAAGTCTTAGAAAAAATATTTTGTGAACACCTAAAGGTTCTCTTTTAAGATACAAGTTCTTCAATAAGGTTATTTTTATGAAAAAGGACTTAAGGTGTTAGAATCGAGCACACTGCTATCCCTTGCTCGAATTTAATCAAGTTAAATCAGGATTATTTTAAAGGATTTTCAAATAGCTACACTGAAATTTGAGAAAACAAACCAGAGGTTTTGGGGGGCTTTTTGTCGTTGTTGTTGTTTTGGTATTTTGCTTCTTGTATTTTGCCACTAACTCTAGGTTATATAACTACAAGTCCCATAGCTACAGCACTTCAGTGCATTTGATGAATGCATTTGGCCTAGAACTGCATAAAAGCAGTTTGTGGTTTTCTTACTAATCCCCTTTGCACACACTCGCACAGATGGCTTCAGAGACGCGGCCTGGCCGTGGATGGCACGAACGCCGTCCAGGAGAAGAGCCCTGGTCTGCCACGGGCTGGAATGAGGCAACGCCTCAGAACAGAGCTGGCGGGCAGGGGCCAGCCGGCCACCCACCAGTGAAAGGCCCTTCCAGACCCAGGGACACCAGGTGTCTGGGGGCAGATGGTCCACACGCAGCACTGGGCACACGTGCCTTGCCACCCACTTCTACCCGGAGCCCCACCGACCACCTGACTTTGGCGTGTGACCCATCCCAGCGGGACCCCCACTCCCATCGTTTCACACGGGAGTTGCCCGAAGAATGCAAGTTTCCATCTCTGCCTACTTCAGGAGTTTGTAATAGACCAGTGTGCTTTGACTTTTGAAAATTGAAGAAGATAAGAAGTGATAGCTGCTTGCAGGTTTAATTTATTTATTTACCTCAGCACTCCTGTAGCTTGTCCGAGGAGCCCACCTCTACATGGAAGATGGAAGAGTGTCTAGTCCCAATGCCACAATTCAGGTCTTGGACAAGTCACCTCACAGTGTTGGGTCTCCATCCTCTTACGTGTAAAATGAGTACAATAGCCCCTGGACTAGCTCATCTCCTGGAACGCTTTTCACTGAAAAAGTTCCGTGGTCTGTGTTCTTTCAGATAAGCTCACAGTAGTCATATGTACAGACGAACTGATGACTTTGGAATTTTGGTCTGGAAACTTACAGTTGTGTTTTCTTTTCTCCCCTTCTAGGATATTTTAAATACCATTGTAAGGCACTGCCCACCCCGCTTTTTCTCCCTGGGTTTGCCCGGCTTCTCCATGCTGGTGGGGGACTTCATCACGGCCGCCGTCAGGGTCCTCAGTGCAGACACGCTGGCGGTGAGTGTGACAATGCTCAGCATCCCAGCTCCCAGGAGGCTTCACAGCAGCTAACAAGGTTCAGATTTCTCCACTCCTAACAGGTGTTGACTCATTAGTGCAACGTGAAACCGGGCTCTCGGGTAGATGCCCTGGCAGCTGACGTGTGAAATTGTAGGATAAGGTGACACACTGGGAGTGGAAAGGCGTTTCATCAAAAGGCCAGAGTGTGAGAAATCATGTGCTCACTAATAGTGCAGCACATTTACATAGTCAGAGGCAGGACTGGTCTCCTAGAATCTTACTAGCATTTTTCAGTAAATGGTGGCACAGACACTAACGTCTGTGGTCAAGAGAGATTTTTTTTTTTTTTTTTTTGCGGTACACGGGCCTCTCACCATTGTGGCCTCTCCCGTTGCGGAGCACAGGCTCCGGACGCGCAGGCTCAGCGGCCATGGCTCACGGGTGCAGCCGCTCTGCGGCATGTGGGATCTTCCCGGACCGGGGCACGAACCCGCGTCCCCTGCATCGGCAGGCGGACTCTCAACCACTGCGCCACCAGGGAAGCCCAAGAGAGAATTTTAAGTGTACATCATCAATAAGGTTTTTTTCTATTATTAAGTCTTAGTTATAAGTCTAATAGAAAATAGTTTCTTAAAATGTTAGAACACTCAAATTTTTAACCGGAAAATTAATATATATCGTTGTATTCATATGCCATAAAACTCTGGCAGAATTCTTGTACTAAGAAATGAGAAGCAAGTGGACTAAGTGAGCGCTAAGGGCTACGAAGAGAATTGATCTGTAGTCTCCACCTTTACCTCCACTATTAGGGCGATGTATTAACGCCTTTGAGAGGACACTCTCACCCATTTCAATTTAAAGGCCTCTCACAGTTGTGCTCTGTACAGCTGTTACCTGTTCAGAGCCAGTTTTCCCTTCTTTAAATGGTGTAAATAAAACTAGCTTTCCTGTTTGCCAGGCACTTCTCTTGAGATCAGTGTGAGTATCTAGCTACCTAAATTCTGTTTGACACGTTGTTACTTTCTTAGTCTACTTATTTCTTCACTGCAGGGCAAATTCAAACTCCAACCCTGGGTTTTGAATTAAATTGTTTTTTGAATGCTTTGTATAGTTGGTATTTCATGCGCTTTTTCTTCTAGGGGTAAATTAAAAAGCAAAGGGGAGGGAAGAGAGGCAGGAGCAAAAGGGATGGGTGAGTGAAAAGAAGGAAGAAAGAAGGAAAATGTTGAATTTGTTCATCCGTTTTTCTTTCTTGTAAAGACTGTGACAACTTTTCATACTTATTTCTGAAAAACTTTTTGTAGGATAATCATTCTCAAGGAACCTTCTAATTTACTTTTAACCATTCAAATCAACATTGAAAAAACTTTGGGAAAAAAATTGAAAAACTGGAAAAATCATTGAAAAAACAGGATATAGGAAGGAAAATACTTTATTGAAATTTTCCTTACTTGCTCTGAGAGTTTCCTGTGAAAATACGGGCACCCTTTCTAGTGATAATATCATGCACGGTGGTCATTCTCTGTGAAAATTTATCTTTCGGCTAGATGAGCTATTAAAGTGGCCTTCCAAAACATTTGTTTAAAGAGAAAGAGAGAGAGAGAAAATATGAGAATGTGAGTGTAAGATTTATGTTACCTAAAGGAACAATAACTCTGAATTACTTTGAATCACTCTCTGAGTTTAAACTTGAGGTTTAAAATTGTAGGAGAACTAGTGAGAGGTGTTCGGATAGGGACACACCTGCTCAGTCAGAATTTTCTGTTAATTACAAGCCTGGAGGACTCCTGCTACGTAGATCTGCCTGCTGAGGCCATGAGGGAAAGTGAAACGCGTGCACAAGTACCCAGGAGGTGGGGGAAGATCGTGCTCAGCAAACATTGTTATCACATCTCCAAACTAGAGACGATCCGAAAGTCCACCAGCGGCAGAGTGGATGCATCGTGATGTGCACACAGCGTGGGATATTACATGTAATTCTCTTCCCATTCTCCATCCTGCAGCCCTGCCCAGCCAGGCCCAGGGTCCTTCCCAGCATTGTGGGTACTAGTCATCCACCCTGGGGCAACAGACGCACAGGCCTCACTCTTCTGTGTGTAAATTGGGGCTCACCACAGGCCCAGTACCCAGGCAAAAAAATTGTCTAGATTTACTCCGTTCTTTGAATAAAGCTGCGTAACAGCTCTTTATTTTATGTAGGAGCTGTTGTTTTGTATCCAGTGGTTACAGAGTCACACACGACTCAGGGGAAAAAATCAGCCTCAGCGAGGTTCAAACCAAGACTATATGGTGGGTCAAGGGAACCGTTAGTGAAGGCCGAAAGAACAAGTCTGTGCGAGAAACACTGACTGCGGATGTACTATATGCCAGGACCTGGCCTGCGTAAATGTGACAGGGAACCCATCCTCCGGGAATCGGACAGGTAAACTAAGCGTTAATATTTGCACATAAGTTTCTAGCAGCCACAATAGAAGCACCTCCAGAACCCAGAGGGGTGCCAGTGTGGGACCAATTAATTCTGCGTGATGAGAGCTGGAAGGGAAGGCATCTGTTAGAAAAGTCTTCATGGAAGAAGCAAAGCTGACGCGGAGACCTGCAGGGTGGGCCCTGTCCGTCCGTGAATGAGAACCACAGCCACCACCTTGTCCCCAGGTGGTGCTTACTGGGCATCCTCGGGGGAGAGAAGTGACGAAGACTGTCTGCCCCCTGTCTTCGTGGGGAATGCAAACATCAAATGAATACATAACGCGTCGTCAGGAAGTGATGAATACCAAGGAAAAACCCAAAGCAGGGATGCTGGAGGACACAGAGGTGCAATGACACAATGTCTTGAATTTGCTTTAAAACTGAAAGTGGAAAACTTTTAAACATTTTAAATATTGAAATGAAAAAAACGGAAAGGAGATAAATGAGGCAAGAGTGGTAACATCTTGAGTCTAGGCATTGGGTGCATGGATATAACATTCTGTCTACTTTTACATTTAGAGATTTTCTTAACAGGAAAATAGAGGCAGGTACAGGTAGCAGGTAAGGGGGCAGTGATGGAGGCTGGGTGGTGTCACACAGAACCATAGCACCCTGTGGCGAGGGGGCGCTTGTCAGGGGAGATGGCTTCTGGACCCCGAGTGGAGATGGCAAACAGGTAGTCGGATCTGCAGATCTGGACTCAGGAAGGAAGCCAGGGCTACCGAGAGGTGCTGAGGGGTCGGCGACACGTAGGAGGCATTTAAACCCTCGGGTCTGGACATCCCAGACGAGTTGAGTGTCGATCTCGGAGGGAAGAGGGCCGAGAATTGCACTCAGCACCCTGGAGTCTATATCCTGAGGAGGCGAGGGGTCCCAGCAAGGAGACTGTCAGGTCCCCTCGGGAACCAAGAAAGGTGTCCAAGCGATGGAAGGGCTCCCAGGTGCGCGGGAGCTGTCAGCTGCATCCCCTGCCGTGCGGGGTCGGGTGAGACCAGGCCTGGATGGGAACTGGTGGGTCTTGTGTTGTGGGGGTCATGTAACGAGAAGCTGTGTGCTCACTGACCAACTTTGAAAAACCTGAACATTTTGGTGTTAGTAGTTTCAAATCTTTCTATTTAAAAAATGAAGTAAAACAGGAAACAGTAAACTTCACCCCTGATGCCGTTGCCCCAGCAGGGCTGCCTCAAAATCATGAAAAAGTAAAACACATTGTTGCTTATCTAACGTTTATAACCAGAAGGAAAATGTGTGTCTCATTTCCCTTTGCCATGTGCAGGCCCCTCGTTTGGAAGCTCTCACCATTCTCGGGTCTCTGGTCTGCTTTCCCAACACGTACCGCGAGATCCCTCTGTGGCAGCCGGTGCCCGAAGTTACTGAAGTCACCAGGGGAACGGAAGATGTCAAGGTACGTGATGCAATGACCGAATCTCAGGTTAGCATCTTCTATAAATTTATTTATTTAGTTAGTTATTTTTTATTTTTGACTGTGTTGGGTCTTCGCTGCTGTG
Organism: Globicephala melas; assembly: GCF_963455315.2. Taxonomy (NCBI): domain Eukaryota; kingdom Metazoa; phylum Chordata; class Mammalia; order Artiodactyla; family Delphinidae; genus Globicephala; species Globicephala melas. The sequence continues at coordinate 41,019,935 of NC_083328.1, read as the reverse complement.
CACGGGCTTCCTCTAGTTGAGGTGAGCGGGGGCTAATCTTCGTTGTGGTACGCGGGCTTCTCATTGCAGTGGCTTCTCTTGTTGCAGGGCACGGGCTCTAGGTGTGCAGGCTTCAGTAGCTGCTCCGCGGCATGTGGGATCTTCCCGGGCCAGGGATCGAACCCATGTCCTCCTGCATTGGCAGGCGGATTCTTAACCACTGCGCCACCAGGGAAGCCCTGGTTAGCATCTTCTAGCTCGAGCTGTGTGGTTCTCTCTTCCATTATTATGCATTGAGCTGCTTATCCCTGAAAGTTTGGCTATATCGTTTAGATGTATCAGTTGTTTTTTTAGAAGGCTGGTTTTGGGGGGATTAAATGAACTAGATGGAGAGCGATGGTTAGGTTCCTCGGGTGTTTTTTATTAGATCTGTTTATCATGCCTACGGATCATGATTATGTAATGAATCATTCTTTGTAATAATTTTATTAGTGTAACTATGCTGCATTAGTGCAGCAAATGAATTTATAAGAAATAATTGAAATAAGCAAAACATTCAATCCCATTGTTGGCCTGATTAAATACTACTGCTATTTGAGGTTCTAAATTAATCCTTGGAGAATAAAATTAAACAGTCTCTCCTCAGCTGACGTTGGGGCAAAGAAAAATGCTTTTCAAATCAATCAATTAATTTATCTATCTATAGTACACAAGTACGACGTGTAATTCAGTGTACGATGTATAATCCAGTTGAAGTAAAAGAAAACCGAGATTTTTCCTATGACGAAGAGTCATTTGCTCTGCTTGGTTTTTATCGTATACACAGGAAAGCTCTTCCCTAGGCAGGCTCCAAGCCCTGCGAGCCCCCGGCTGAGACCACCATGCTGCTCCCCTGAGCCCCTTGTGTCCTTCCCCCAGTCCTTCAGTGGCCCCTCACTGCCTAGAATGAGGACAGAACATGTGGGAAATCGACTACTAAACAAGGTTTTTATTTTACGTCATTTTGTGTTTTTAGCACTACCTCATAAGTATTTTACTGAAGAATGCCACAGAGGAACCAAATGAGAGTGCAAGGTAAATGCTAAATAAAAGGTAAACTAGTTTAGAATCTTAAGATACACATTCATGTGTAATCAGTTAATGTTAAAAATACTTATTCTTTCACATTACTCTTACACTAAAAAGTACAGTAAGAATTATGTGGGGAAAAGGCTTTATTAATTTTTTCAGAGGTGCCATTATTAAGTGAAAAGCACAAGGTGTGGATGATTGTGTGTAGCACATGCTACCTGTTGTGTAAGAAAAAGCAGGATTGCGAATACATAGGTGTATTCCCTGATATTTTTAACATGGAAGAAAATGGAAGGATAAACCGAAATGTATAAAAATGATGTACTTACAGGATAGTGATTCTCAATCGGCAGTGCTTTTGTATCCCGGGAAACATTCAGCAATGTCTGGAAACATTTTGGTTGCTTCCACCAGGCATCTGAGGTTGCTGGCAGTCTGTGGCCAAGATAGGAGGTTTTCTGGGGCACGTACAGAGTGAAAAGTTCCTATCTGTTCTCCCCAGGTGAGGCCCGGAGCTGGGAGCACTGGTGGCGGGCACAGCAGTTTCTGATCCTCAACCTCCAAGCTTGTAAGGTCACCAGAACCCCAGCTCCGCCTCTTGCTCGTGTCCTGCTCCCTCCGGGCCGGTTCCAAGCGAGCGGCGGGCACTTGCACTGTCTTATTAGCTCTCCGATCATTTTCAAGGGTTTTTTCTTTTGTATTTTGTCTAACTTCTTCACTTACCTTCAGTGGACGGTTTAGTCACAATTTTCTAGTCTGCCATTACCAGAAGCTGTAAATTCATGATCAATTTGATAATATTAAATAACCTTGCATTTGGGGATAAACACAACTTGGTTTACACAGCACTGGATCTGATTTGACTAACATTTTGTTCAGGAAAGTTGCATTTATATTCATGGCCTTTAATTTTCTCTCCCCATCCTGTCCTTGTCAGGTTTGATTACAAGGTTATATAGTCTCACAAAATGAGCAAAGTGCTGTTTCATTCTGTTCAGTCAGCAAGAGTTTTTGTAAAATTGGACTTGATAGTCTTGTGTATTTATTTAATAGACCTTGATAGTAAAACTATCAAGGTATTTTCTTTATAAGAAGGTTCACCACGGACTCATTTTCTTCAATGATTTTAAGGAAAAGGTTTTTTTTGACAGTTTAGATAAACTAAAATTTTCTAAAAACTTGTCCATTCCAAGTTTTGAAACATTGTGGCATCCACGGTGTTTCCATTATCCCTTTGCTATCTTTTATCTCTTTCACTTCTATAGCTATAAGCACTTTTTAATCTCTGACACTTTTTGTGTGTTCTCTGATTTTTCTCACTAGTCTTACCAAATATCTGTCAATTTTATTGGTCTTTTCAAAGAAGAGACTTTTGTCTTTGTTCAACCTCTCTATTCTATATTTTAATTTCCTACTCTCTGCTCTTTTTTTAATGTTCATTCTACTTTCTTTACACTCTATAATTCTTTTTCTCACTTTTGAAGTTGTATACTTAGTATATTAATTCTCAGCCTTTCTTTTATGCAAATATGAACAGTTAAGTCCATATGTTTATTTCTAGGTGCTACTTTGTCTGAGTTCTTTAAGTTTTGATATGTAATATTTTTGCACTACAAAGCTTTTCCAATTTCCATTATGATTCCTTCATTGAGTCATGATTTATTGAGCAATATATTTCTTAATTTCCAAAAATATCGTTCTTTCTATTTATCTTTATGCTGCTGATGCCTTAGTTAATTGCATTGTGGATCAAAAATGTTGTTGGTCTTTGGAATTGTTGAGATGTGCTTTATGGTCCAATATGTAGTCAGTTTTTGCAAATGTCCCGTATATGCTTGAAAGAATGTATATACTGTTCTTCAGTTGTTGGGTGTAGTGTTCTAGATGTGTCCATTAGATTAATTTTTTAACTCATGTGTTTCAAATATTACACATTCTTTCTATTTTTTTCATCATCTAGATCATTTACTGAGAAAGATATGTTAAAAATCTCCCAATTTTATGGTGCATTTATATATTTCTCTTCGTATTTCTGTCAATTTTTGTTTTATATATTTTGAAGCTATGTTATTAGCTGCACAGAAGTGTAAAATTATCCTATCTCTATAGTTAATCAAATCTTTTATATTTATGTAGTGACCTCTTCATCTTTAAGGGTGATTTTTTTTTTATCTTAAAGACCAGTTGTCTGATATTGATTCACCTATATTTTTAAATAATATTTTCTTTTAAATTTAACCTTTCTATATTCTTCTCTTTTAAATGTCTTTGCAAAAGCTGTACATACTTGATTTTATGTGTTTATCCTGTCTGATCTTTAGCTTTTAACTGAAGCTTTAGTTCATTTGCATTTACTGTAGTTACTGATATATTTGGATGTAAATCTTTCATCTTATTTTATACTTTGCTATTTGTCTTTTTCAATATTTCTTTCATTTTCTCCTGTTTTTTTACCTTCATTTTTTTTCACTCACCTTTTCTTCCTTCCTTCCTTCCTGTTTTTGGGAGTGATTGTGTTTTTTTCACATTCCATTTATTACCTCTATTTTTTTTAGAAGTCATAGACTTTCAGTTCTTTTAGAGGCTGCCTTAGAAATTTTAATATGCATACTTATCTTGCTAGTTCTTAGTCTGTCTTTATCCTCCTCCTGAACAATGCCAGTTCCTTAGAATGTAATATTCTGATTTTGCTCCTCTGTCACTGTAGCTGTTCCTCTCCTGTCTGCCTTCTCTACCTACCTCTGGGGGTTAGAGTGACTCAGGGTTTAGGGCTGGCTGTCTTTCCCTCTGCATGACGTTCCTAGGTGCTCTTATTCATTTCACCAGACTTTTTTAACACCATCTGCTTGCTGATGGTACTGAATTTATTTTCCTGGCCCCTTCTGTCAACCCCTTAAATATTCAGGCTTTTATATTAAACTGCCTACTTGATATCTCAACTTGGGTGTCTTAACACGTGTAAACTTAACACAACCATAACTGAAGCCTTGAGTCTGCTGTCTGCCCCAGAGCCTAACTGTCCTCAGACATCATCTCAGTACTTGTCACCATCATCTGCCCAGACTGTCAATTCAGAAACCTGGGAAAATCCTTGATTTCTCCTTTACCTGCACCTGCTACATTCAGACCTTCAACAAGTCTTGGCAGTATCTTTCTTCCCTCTTTTCCTTTAGTGTAGAAAGCCAAATTCCTGTGGAGTTAAAAGTGGAATAGAAATATGTATAATATGGTCAGTCTTTCTTAGTTGTGTGTAAAAGGAGTTAGGCAATGAAATTAAGGTCATATGAGTGTAGGTAAGCAAGCAGACTGAAATATGATCAAGATTCAAATAAATGGAGGAGAACTGAGAGAGAATATAGTTATAATTGTGAGTGATAGTGATTCAGAAAAATTAAGAAAAAACAAGAAGTTTTTGTTATATAAATTGGAGTGGTATGAGGTGGCATAGTAGCAAACAGTATTAAGAGAGTGTATTGGAATACAGAGTGAGAGCAAGGTAATACTGCCATTAGCTTAAAAAAGTCTTGATAGATAAAACTCATTCACAATCACAAAGGACATCCTGGGGATATAGAGAACATGAGGAGTCACTGGGAGTGTAAGAATAGGAAGATGCTAAATGAGGATGCTAAATGATGAATTTCAAAGAGAGAAAATAGCAGGAAGAGCTGTTATAAGCGAGTGTGGCTTAAAACTCAAGGCAGGTGAGAGTAGCTTAGGTTATAAAACCATTTTACAGGTCACAGTATTCTCCATAGTGCAAGGCTAATAGTTACAGAGAAATGCAGGTGTTCCTAGAAACGAGCGCTCTTAACAAATTACACTTAACAAATAGGTTAATGGGTCATAAAAAAAAAAAATAGAATATACACACATATATATACACACATGCACTCAAAGGAAGAGCAGCTCTTAAAACGGTAACAGTATGATTTGGGGCATAATTCCAAGTGGTATAGTTTTCATGGGTCAAACAATCAGTCTGAGTTTGGCTGAGGGAAGATAAAGAGGCTTTGGGAAAGAATATAGAGTTCTTGGGAATGACTATAGACTAAGATGCAAGGGGCAATTTCTAGGAATTGGGCAAGAGAAGAGAGACATGTAGACAATTCTAGACGGTCAGGAAGGTGTGGCGTCTAATGCCGGCGCCGGAGAAACAAGAAAGGCCCGGCACACACCTCGTAACCGAGGCAAAAGCGCAGCTGTTACCGAGGGCGTTTTGGTAGAAGGTGACATGGTCGCCAAAGGGGTTTTAGTTAACTGGTTCGGAAGCGCTTAGTCCATTCTGATCGAAAGAGGTGAGAATCCAGTGAAGTATGGTGGTTTTAAAACCTCAAAATAGCTTGATTTTAATTGCTGAATTATACTGATGGCCTTTAAGGGACGTTCAGTGTGGAGGGATGGGCAGTGTGTCCGGTTTGACTGGCCCTGGATGTGACCTCCTGCTACAGAGAACAGCATATTACATATTACAGCAAGCATCTGGTTCCAAGTAGTGGTTTGAAGCCCCTTTTTGTTCAGAAAGTGAGCAGGTTGGGGGGCAAGCATTTAAATTTCATATACATGCATTCAGGAAACGTTCAGAAGAATGTGACTTTTTGATCATTGCAAAAGATATTGAGTGTATCAATTCCAAAGAGAATTACCATCCAATCTTGATTTATAATTGAGAAAGGTAATTTTTAAAGGAGTATGCAACTTAAAGAGTATTTTGTCTTAACACATTGTTTAAAAGAAGTAACAGTGAAACTTGTTTTGAAAGTTGTACTCAGGTATTCTTTACGATAAAATACAGGATTTGTCCTCTGTTTTTGGTAAGTGTTGTGTATTTTATTGTAAGGAAAACAATTACAAACTCAATTTCCAACAATCTTCTAAGATTCATGTTTTTGATTCTTCCTCAAAAATATCCTGAAGCAAGAAATTGTAATAAAAAAATTAGTTTCAGCAAAAATAAGTGCTAATGTGCTGTGACAATTAACAGAAAATATACCATTTATTTCATTAAATATTTAATTACTAACCATCATGAATATTTCTATTTGTCCTGAAAACTGGTCTGTTGAGGGTACCTTATCTTTTTTCTCAAGAAGACATTTTGTTAATATGTCTGTAACTTTTGTACTTTATAAACAAGGCTTAAAATATTTTGTCATTTGAAAATACCAAGAAAATTCATCTCTTCGTGAGAGTTTTCCTCCTTGTCTCCTTCTTTTTCAAAAGGTGCATTGCCATTTGCTCCCTGGGCGTCTGGATCTGTGAAGAGCTTGCACAGGGCACGAACCATCCTCAGCTGAGAGAGGCCGTCAACGTGATAGGCGTCACTTTGAAGGTATTGCCAGTTCGTCATGTGTATTTGACATTAAGCTGTTTCCCAGGTATTCAACCCGTTTTAGTTTGAATTAGCCCCATTTCTATTTCCCCCTACATTACAGAGAAGTTTTGATTCAGAAATCTTTTCTCTCAGAGCCACGTTGAACGTTCTGTGAGGGGTCCTGGCAAAGCCACCCATGGCTGCTTACCCACTGGCGGCTGCAGCCTGGCTGTCCATGGCCTGAGCTTCGTGGACCGGCCCAGTGGGTTCCTCTGGTGGCTGGGCAGCTCCTGGGGCAGGATGCCTGTCACCTGTGGGTTGGAGTGACAAGAAAGTGGGGTTTCATGCCCTGGCCTCCTCGGCAGGACCAGGAGAGACCAGACAGCTCCTGGGCAACAGCCTGAGTGCTTCACGTCAGTGGGGCCTTGGGCACTTTGAGGATGTCTGTCTTCCTTGGCTTTGTTTGTAAGAAGGGCTGCCATGTGCTGCGTGCTCACCTCATGCTGGGCCAGATTTTTCTTAGTATTTCTGTAAATTTTCAAAAAGTTCTTTAATTTTTCTATAATTATGAGGAGAAACATTAAGGCAGCAGAAGAGAACGTACCTGCCGTGTCGAGCCCTTGCCCTGTCAGGGGCGTCCCAGCGCAGTGCACGGACTGAGCCATGGAATCCCGCCACCCCTGTGGACACTGCTGCTTCCCCCATTTTAGAAATAAAAGAGAAGGCGACTAAGGGGAAGGCCAGGGAACCTGCTCCAGCTTGAATTGCTGAGAAATCAGAGGGCCAGGATCAGTCAGATTGGCCTCCCTTTAAACATTGTAAATAACAGAGGAGAACTCCTGGACAGAAGTCCTGGGCCCTGGGGCAGCTCCCTCACCTTTCAGTGCCTGTGTCGCCGTGCTGGTTGGAAGGGGGAGCACATCAATATAAGAGAACCGAGGGCCAGAGAGGAAAGAGCAGCCTCAAGGAGCACGGGGGACGGTGAGCGGCCACTCTGGGAAGAGGGCCTTAGGGGGCTTGGGGCTCTACCAGGTGGAGGAGAGCGCAGGGGAGGGGAGGGGGAGGAGGGGGAGGGGAGAGGAGGAGGGGGAGGGGAGGGGAGGAGGGGGAAGAGGAGGAGGGGGAGAAGGGGGGAGGAAGAGGAGGGAAGAGTGCCTTAGGGGGCTTGGGGCTCTACCAGGGGGAGGAGAGTGCAGGGGAGAGGAGGGGGAAGAGGGGGTGGGGAGGGGGAAGAGGGGGAGGGGAGGGGGAAGAGGGGGGAGAAGGAGGGAGGGGGAGGGGGGGAGAAGGAGGGAGGAGGAGGAGGGAAGAGGGCCTTAGGGGGCTTGGGGCTCTACCAGGGGGAGGAGAGCGCAGGGGAGAGGAGGGGGAAGAGGGGGAGGGGAGGGGGAAGAGGGGGAGGGGAGGAGAAGGAACAGGGGTGGGGGTGGGGGGGAGGAGGAGGCTCGGCCCTACCTGCCCGGTTGGCAGCAGGGAGCACGAGTTCTGCCTGTGGGCTTTGCATGGCTCCGTCTCCGGGCTCTGCTCTGCTGGAAACGTGCCCTCCAGGAGCGCTTGGCGAGGTTGACATAGGTGTCCCCTCAGGCACGGGAAGGGCATGGGCAGCAAAGGTAGGGAAGCGCCCGCCAGGGGGTGTCGATAAAAACCAGGCTCTGGCCGTGACAGCGATGGGAACAAAGGGCTGTGCAGCCTCTGGAGAAGTCCACTCGGCTACTCGTTTGTTGCGGGCAGGAGCTCGTGTGGGCAGCGGGGTGGGACTCTGCTAAGCCAGAGCCAGACTTACAGACTCCGGCATCCTCATGGGCGAGTGGCAACATCGGCGCTCGGGCCCTGCGTTCCTGCCCTCAGCCCCACTGTCCTCCTTCCCTTGCCCATCTTAGGAGCCATAGTCGCCTCTCCCTTCCTCACCACCATGGTCCTGGTCACCGGGTCCTGAACGGCCTTCGATCACTCCTGCCTGCTGCCCGGGGCCACCCCTCCCACAGCTGGCTCCCTCGGCCTCCTCCCCAGCCCACCCCCACCCCGACCCCCATGGCCCGAGCCTGGACCTGCAGATCTGCCCTCCGTGCTGCTGCCAGAGAGGGACGTCCGTGAGCGGGCCCCTGTCTGCTGCACCAAGCTGCCAGTTCCTTCAGAGCAGGGACCGTGTCACCCTGTACCTGTGTCCTCTGTGCTGCTCATTCAGTGCCGGGTACATTGTTGGTACCCCGTGGGCATGTGCTGGTGAGCAAGTGGGTGATACGTTTCATCCCCACATCCCGCAGCCCTCCACGTGTCAGGAACACCACCGCCCTCGCAGACCTCCACAGCGACTCTTCTTGACTCTTCTTGCCTTGGTGCCTGCACCCTGGGCCCTGGGCCCACTGCCTGGAAGGAAACTGGCCCCTGCCCGACCCCACGTTCTTCCCGGCTCAGCACAGCTCTCCCCCTCCCTTCCCCCGCCCCCCCCCCGGCCCCAGTGGCTTCTCTCTGTCATCTGCCCCCACCTCTCACGCCTCATCCCTCTCTGCCCTCTTGTCTGCCATGTCCCTCATTTCACCATTGTCACGTCGTCTGTCTCCGGCCATAATGCAAGAGCCATGCCAACCTTATGTTTCTACCATGTGACCTGACCAGCGGGACGCAGCAGAAATGCCCCCAGTGCCCACTCTTACTCTTCCTCTCCCTCCACATTCCGACGTCCCCTCAGACCTCCTTGGGGCTGTGCTCAGCATTAGGAATACGACAGAGAATAAGATGCAAGAAGATAAACACACAAAACAACAAGCAAACAAACACAGAGGATCAGCTCTGATAGCCCTTAATGCCGTCTAGAAATTACAGCAGGGGAGGAGGATGGAACGGAAGAGCTGGAGGGGGTGGGCTCCACGCCTTTGGACAGTCTTGGTGGCCTCATGGGGGAGATGACATCTCGAGTCGTGATCTGAAAAATGTGGCAGCACCTGCCGAGTGCAGACCTGGGGAATGAGTGTCCCAGGCAGAGCAAGGAGCAGGTGCAAAGGCCCTGGGGCAGAAATAAGTCAGAGTGTTTGAGGAGTGGACAGAGGCCATGAGGGTCAGGGGGCGGGAGATCTGGGTGGCCGGAGGAGGCTGTGCAGAGCCCCTTGGGGCAGATGCTCTCACCCCAGGTTTCCTTGTGCCTGTCAGGAGGGGAGCAGTCAGTAACTGTTCTGTAGAAGTAAAACTGACCACCTTTCCCATCTCATACTGTGATTTGTCACTGAGCTGCTAAATGTTGACTTCTCTCTGTTGTTTTTGTGGCCCTCTGGTCAGTTGGCATCTGCTTCCTGCAACCTGGAGCTCCTGAGGTGGAAATAGCTGAGACGCAAGTCCAGAGGTCTCCCTAGACAGGGACACAGATTTGGTGACAAAGCGTTCTGCCCTAGATGGTGGGGTGTGGATGGCAGTGTGGCCCAGGGTCTGGCCAGGGAGGGAGCACTGGGAGTCTTCATCCCTCCCCCACACCCCCCCCAGCCCACAGTCCCTGCGAGAACTGCCCCATTGCTGTGCCATCTCCCAAGAAACAGGGGCACCTAGAGGACCCTGAGCACACGCCAGACGCAGAAAACAGACTCAATAATAACCGAATATCCCATAACTTTGAATTATGTTCTCCTAGCTTCACATTTTTCACATTTCTTAGAATGTCATATGTGCAGGTTAAGTTTAATTTCATCGGATAGAAAGGCTTTTGATCAATCCTTGTTTCCCCAAGTGTAAAATGAAGATAGCGACTGCCTTATGGAGCTGTTAATGAAGAGTTATCAAGGCGAAAATGAGCACAATTCTCGTTAGAGGTTCAGTACACAGGGGGTACTCAATAATGTACTACATTTCAGTTTCCTCCAGTCGGCAAAACTATCATTTGTGTGATCTGAATAAGGCATTTGAATTTATGCTTTTAATTTCCAAATGATTAAATGACAACTACTTGTTTCTATAGAATGTTATGTAAATTAGTACAGCTAGTCTAGCAGAAGGCAGTTACAGGACAGTGACCGCATACAAACTGTCTGGTGATAAGATACATTTTTCATATATTTAATGCACAACAGGGACATGGATCCCCAACTGGAGCTGGAAAGAAATCGTTGTGGGTTCTCCTTTAGGAGTACTGCACACGTGAAGTGAGGTTATTTCGTTTGGGGTTTTGTTTTCTTTTCTAGTTTCCTAACAAAATCGTGGCCCAGGTAGCTTGTGATGTGCTTCAGTTGCTGGTTTCCTACTGGGAAAAGCTTCAGATGTTTGAAACCTCTCTGCCTCGGAAAATTGCAGAAGTAAGTCTTTTTCCCATAATGCTCAAACATCAGCGTGTCCCTTTTATTACATTGGATATTTAATTAATTCTAGATACTCAAATAATGGTTGGAGAACCAACCATTAAACTGCCGTGTGAGTCACCCATTTTCAGAGTAAATTGCGCTGGTTCTTCTCAGCTGCGATTTCAGGCACCACGTAAGAAGCCACCAGTGTTCCAGGGCAGCCTTACACTTGGGGAGTTTGAAAGGCAAACACGGCCACAACAAAGAGACCTTTTGTTGATTGGGCTTCATTCATCCAGAGTAATTTGGATGGTGCCAACAAGGAGTCGGCAGCTGGTTGTGATGCCCTGTGTGTGTGGGCGGGGGTGGGGGGTGGGGGCCTCTCCCAGACTGAAGACCCGGACCGAGCTTTCTGCCATAGCGTGATCGCCCGGCTGTAATGAGATTACGACTGTAATACCCTCCGTGGGGTCACTGGTGGAGGACGGGGGCGAGAGGAACAGGAAGAACCTTCTCCACGAAAACACCCCGGATGTCAGTGGCACGTGAAGGTGCCGGCTGGCACAGGGGCAGGTACCCTCACCCTGTAGGTGTGGTTGGTAAGGCTCGGCCGTTCCTGCCAGGTTTTGTCGCTGCCCTTCTTTAAACATGCCCTGTTCTGTACACACCCAGTGCAGAGGAAGGGATGTGATTTATTTTCTCTCAGCCCTAGACAAATTTCACCCGTGAGGTCACTTTGTTCTCTCAGAGATACAGCAGAAATCACAAGCGATTTTCAACCTCAAGGGACCTAGAGTGAAACAGAACTTTGGACGATAGGCATATAAGCTGCTGCAAAATGTATAGTTGGGTTTTAGGGCGACCATATAATTTATCACCTAAACTGGAATGCCTTTGAGAATGAAAGTGGCGCTGTTACCCTGCAGCCGCAGGTGTGGGGAGACCTGGGGTAATTTATAAGAAAAGTAAATGGGAGCATCTTCAGAATTACTTTTGCAAGTATTTGTTGCTTTCCTTGTGAGAAGTGTGGAGATGGAAAATGGAGATTGTGTGACTGCAGAGAGAAATACTCCTTCCTCTGGGCCCCCGATTTCACTGCCAGCAGAGTGGAAACAGGCATGGCCGTCGCCTTCTGGTTTTCAGGTCACACAAATCTCTGAGGTGACTCTTCGCTTGATGTCACCTTCCTCTGGGAGTTGGCACCAGGCTGGCTTTAGTGGCAAGGCCGTCCTGGGCCTCCTTTCACGCGGCTTCCAGAACTGTTACTGGGGTCTGTTTGATTGGGAATTTGTCTTCTCTGCAGATCCTCGTGGCCACGATTGCTTTTCTTTTACCAAGTGCAGAGCACTCCTCAGTGGAAGCAGACAAGAAGGTAAGTGGCACATCGGCCAGGTCCTCCCTAGACTTTGTTTTTTTTACAGAATGGCACTTTTTTGTTTTAGAATTTTATTTATTTTTTTATACAGCAGGTTCTTACTAGTTATCCATTTTATACATATTAGTGTATATATGTCAATCCCAATCTCTAGAGGGTTTTTTTTTTTTTTTGCGGTACGCGGGCCTCTCACTGTTGTGGCCCCTCCCGTTGCGGAGCACAGGCTCCAGACGCGCAGGCTCAGTGGCCATGGCTGACGGGCCCAGCCGCCCCACAGCATGTGGGATCTTCCCAGACCGGGGCACGAACCCGTGTCCCCTGCATCGGCAGGCGGACTTTCAACCACTGCGCCACCAGGGAAGCCCTCTAGAGTTTGTTTTTTAAGAATGTAATAAAACAGATGGCAAATACTATCACATACAGGGCTATCCTTTATAATATCCCCTGTTAGGAGCTGCCGCGGAGCGGCTGGGCCCGTGAGCCATGGCCGCTGAGCCTGCGCGTCCGGAGCCTGTGCTCCGCAACGGGAGAGGCCACAACAGTGAGAGGCCTGAGTACCGCAAAAAAATAAAAAACAACAAACAAGGATATCTATAATATCCCCTGTTAGGACGGGCCCTAACAGCCTCTCTGTGAAAACCTCATTCATTTCTGTGTCCCTGAACAATGGCTGCGATGCCGGGAAGGTTCTGCTTCACTGAAGGTTTGCTGTCACTTGGGGTGGAGTCTGCGAGGCTGCAGCCTGAGGCTCTGGGTCTGCTTCGTCTTCCAGTTCCTCGTGTCCCTGCTGCTCTGCCTCCTGGACTGGTGCATGGCGCTGCCGGCGGGCACCCTCCTCCACCCCGTGTCCACGGCGGCCCTGGACGAGCAGCCCGCGGCCCGGACCCCCTTGCTGGATTACATCTACAGGGTGAGTCTCCCCTAGGCCTCGGGGCACGGAGCGTGGACTGCAGCATCAGAGAATCACCAAAACAGGTTTTAGGCATTCACATACTTATCTGTGCCCTTTTGACAAGGATTTATGGGGGTTCAGCATTTTAAAAGAAATGAATGACTTAAGGAGTGAGAGCAGAACAGTTATCCTAGAGAAGCAGTGGTTACCCAGTTCACGATGCGCGCACTTTACCCAACTGCTATCGTCAAACAACTGCAGTTTGGTCAGAATCCCCCAGTGTTCATGGGACGTGGTCTGTATCTGCTTCGTTATGAAAAGAACTGTTTCTGTTGTAGGAATATCCACAGCCTTAGTTGGACAAAATCTGTTTATCAAAGGAAGAAAAAGTATAATGGTCCCAGTTACCTCCTAAGTGCTGTTGTAGTTTGACAGGTCGTCAGGGGGCAGGAGGTTGGGGGCATCCCTGGCACACAATCCCTTCCGTGCTTCACAGGTTCTGCACTGCTGTGTTTGCGGCTCAAGCACTTACACCCAGCAGAGCCGCTACACCCTGACCCTGGCTGACCTGTCATCCGCGGATTACGACCCCTTCCTCCCACTGGCAAACGTGAAGAATTCTGAGCCGGTCCAATTTCATTCATCAGCAGAACTGGGCAACCTGCTTACTGTCGAAGAGGGTAAGATTCTTCAGAATAGTCATCCCAGTTGACAGGAAAAGGAAAGACGGTAGCCATTTGTTAATACTCGCTGTGTTACTTTTTAAGAATCTGGTGGTTGAAATCCAGGTTTCTAGAGTGCTCTGTGATAGCAAGTCCTTCCTTCCTCGTTTCCTCTCTTTTTCTGTTCTCCTCGCCTTTCTTTTCCCATCTTAGTTAAATTTTGTATTATCGAGGACGCACGGGACCCACAAACCCACAAACACAGTCCATTTTCTGTCCCCAAGGAGCTTTTCATCTCATGGTGGCGGGGGGTGGGGGTGGCGACAGGATTCAGGCAGAAGGACTCGTGTGTGGCCCGGCAGCACCATAGGGGCTTCCCACAGAGAAGGACCTAAGCCAGACTTGGAAGGACGGGCTGACTTTGCGAGGAGCTGGTAGAGCGTCGGGACCAGGCGGGCATCACAAAGGGATGGTGTGAGGCCACTCTGCTCCCGGCGGAGGCCCCCTCGCAGACATGTGGGTGTGTCAGGACCTCGGGGCTGTGCTTACCCCCCAACCACCTTCTCCCCAAATGACAAGAGCCCATCTCTAGGCCTTGGAATATGAGTCAGCATGTGGATGTGTCATCTGTATGTGTGATAGATGCCATCTATATGCCTAGACTCACATACACACACGCACTGAAACTAGTGAACTCTGAAGACTGATGAATTCTTTCGATGACAAATGTGATATTATAGTATTGTTACTCAAGATGTTACCATTCGGGTGAAGGATATCTGGGCTCTCTCTGTATTATTTCTTACAAGTGCGTGTGAATCTTCAGTTGTCTCAAAAATTAAAAGTTAAGGGGCTTCCCTGGCGGCGCAGTGGTTGAGAGTCCGCCTGCCGATGCAGGGGACACGGGCTCGTGCCCCGGTCCGGGAGGATCCCACGTGTCGTGGAGCGGCTGCGCCTGCGAGCCATGGCCGCTGAGCCTGCGTGTCCAGAGCCTGTGCTCCGCAACGGGAGAGGCCACAACAGTGAGAGGCCCATGTACCGCAAAAAAAAAAAAAAAAAAGTTAAAAAAAAATGTGGGTATAGAGTGTTAGATCATCCATGAAAATGTTATGGACTTTACAAGTTAAAAACTTAGGCCTAAGAACAGAACCTTGTAGGTAAAACTTCCTTAAAGAAAAAGGAGCGAGGGCGTGTCACCAGGAAAACAAAGTCAGGGAAATGAACAAAGAACCAAAAGGAGTCATTTCTAGGAGGTCAAGGGAAGAAAGCAGACAAGGAGCTGAAGAAGGTCAGCAGGGTCACAGGCTTCCAGAAGCTCGGGGAGGGTGAGACCAGAACAGCAGCTGTTTTATTTCCCAACCAAGTGTCTGGTGGTGGGTTTTGCTGAATACTTTGCACAGCGTGGTTGGTCTGCAGCCAGACAGCATGAGCAGGTGACCTGGGGCGTGACTGTTTGGAGCCCCAACACAGTCCCCTGTGGGGCCTCCTGGGAAGGGAGGAAGGACACAGCGGCATTAGCCAGTGAGGGTTCAGGTCCAGGGCTGTGTTTGCAAGACTGCAGAGTCCAGGGTGTGCTTCTGGCTGGGAGTGGGGCGCCAGTCGGGAGCGAGGCCTCATTTTAGCTCCTTTTATAGATGAGCAGACCAAGGCAAAGGGATTTTCCCAAGGGTGTACAGGTCAGAAGTAACAGAGGTGGAATGTGGATTTAAGGTTTTTCCACAGGGTCGTGGAACAGTGAATTCTTCACTCGGGGTTTTGCGTAGTGGAGACAAAAGACTGATCGGGGCTGTGTTGCTGGCTGGCAGCACGAGACACCTCGTCACGTTGTGTCGCCCATTTGCTTCGTCATTTGTGGGTCTCCTTCTGGAGTCCCCTGTTCTTTCCAGTTGCAATCTTTTCTTGACACTTTTTTCCCACAGTTGTAAATTCAAAACATTTTTTTTTCAGTAAAATGACCTTTGATCTATTTCTTTTTGCTGTTTCCTACCTTGTAGTCCAAAAACAGGTTCCCTGCTGATTATGACTCTTCACAGAAAAATGGCAGAAGATTAATAGGGTAATGAAAAAGGATAAACCTAAAATTGCACATTTAAATTTTTGTACCACTTTCTTTCAATGTCCAACACTCTTTGACTTGACCATTCATTCTCCAGAAAACCTCAGGACCTTATGCAAACTTGTCCTAACACAGCTCTGTGTTACTCAAAATGAGGTTTAAACTTCTATGGCAAAGGAGTTTTAAAATTCTCTAACATATTTACTAAGTTAAAAAACAAGGCTTAAAAACGTACTAGCACCCACAGCCTCTCTAGCCAAATAAGTACATCCGTGTTAAGAATGAAGAGGAAACATAAAGATATAGGTATTTCAGGTTAAACAAAACGTGCCCATATTTGAGGGGTGTTTTCATTCAGTGTCATTAATTCATCATTTATAACCACACTGTTTCTACTCAGATAATGTTTCTGATAAGCAATGTTATATTTTTATCTGTTATTGTCAGATGATTCTTTCATAGACCATTTCCCACATTTGATGTAATTACTACTTTCAAATAGAGTTACAAGCGGGAGAGACCCAAGGGGAGGAACCATCAATGTCATGACACCTGCTCACTTTTCTCATCATTAATACCTAAGTGCTTAAGAAGAAGGGAAGGGAGGAGCTTTAAAAAAAATGAAAGTTAAAGGACAACCTAACATTACTGTTTTTATATTTCATCTCTAAATTTAGAAAAATAAATATTTGGAATATATTTTTGCATACTTTTTGGACGTCACAAGCTTGTTTTCTCATAGATGGAGTCTAGACTTCCTCTTTATTTTTCAGGGCAGCCCCGGGCAGTTGATGCAGCTGAAGTCTGCCAGGGAAGAGCAGTTCTTATTTCACAAATACTCCCTTCCTTACTTTTCAGTACCAGAGATATTTGGGGTTTTTATTGGGTGTGTCATGGTTTATGACTTGATTAACGTGACTCCAGGTTAATTTCCCATTGTAGAATTCAAGCACATTCATTAAAATACAAATTTGTATTTACTGCAAGTTGAAAGTACAACCTTATGTAAGTAAAAGTAGAGGAAAGTCGCTTTTCCAGTTGTTGTTTTCTGCCATGGCCTTTATCCAGTTGGACCTTTCTTGTTAGTTTCGTAGCCTGTGCTACTGTGTCATCACCATGCGGTGTCTTACATTATGGACTTCTGAGCCCCCAGCTGGCTGCACCTTTGTTGTTGGAGCATTAACATTTCTGATGGAGCGTGTATTCATATGGGATGATAAGCATGAATAAAAAGCATCTGTAACTTTTGAAAAAGTTAATATGGACACAAAAGCAAAGGCATTCATAACTGTGATTTCAAGGGAATGAGTTGAGGTGTTTAAATTTCTCAGCTGTATGGAAATCATGCGCACTTCAGAAGGGTCGGGAAGAAGCATTTCATTTCAGAGACAGATGTAGATGACCTCCTCTGCTTCTAAAAAGTTACGATTTTTAAATGAAGTTTTATTTTTCATTGTTGAATACACGTGATTTCCTGTTCCTCAAAAAGAAAAAATTCAGAAGAAATCCAAGAAAAGTGAGGACAGTCTGGTTCTCACTCATCACACAGAATTTCCTAGATTCTAGGATTTGATCGTTTCTAGGATTTTTACATCATAATATTGATGATGTATAAATAAGTCAGTTAGATTTCTGCTGTCTGAGAGGGAGGATGGTTAGCATGAGAAAGCATATTTATAGTTATTGATGTTTTAATTAATATTTGATTTTTCATGCTGTGAATTTAGAAATCAAGTATTTCCTAAACTTTAAGCCCAAATTAGAAATCTTAGTTTGTTTAAATGTCTAGTGATTTTTTTTATTAAAAGGTTTTATTTTGACCTGTTCTTAGATTAATGCACAGTTCCCTTGTAAATTTGGTGGATTAAGATTTCCCTAACTGTTCTCAGGCTTAAGTAACCGTTTCAGTCCCTACTTGTGGATTTCATCTGCTTCTCCTTCATATCGCAAACATTTCACACAGCCCCCTTTCACATGATATTGTCCAAGTCCTTCTATACATCTGAAGTCTTAAAAATTTTATAAATTAGTTGCTCCTGGGCATTTAATCATCAACTACAAATTCAGTGAAAGCCTTCTAAGTAATTCCATGAATTATTAATATATCAGATTCTGTTAAATATTTAAAATGACCTCACAGCAAAACATAAATAGCCACAATAATCCTAAAGCAAATTGCTTCAGATATATTTCAACAGTCCCAGGCTCAGTTCATCCCTTATGAATGTCTCCCGTCACCCACTGAGGGGAGCGAGGCCACCTCCCCAGCCCCCAGCCCTCTGCGCTGCCGTCCTGTCCAACGGCAGATGTCCACCTCCTGGAGCTCCTAGAACTGTCACCCCTTCAGGATCGGGATCTGTCTCTGGTTTATGTCTGTATCTACACGTTTTTAAATATCCCTTTCCGAATGAGATCTTCACGTAAGTTGGTTCTTTCAGCCATCTATCTAACTTGTGCTTTTAAATTCAAGTAGAATGAATGTCAAAAAGAGAAAACAGGTGGAAAAAATCCCCAGACTAAAAAAAAACAATCCACCGTGCTAGGGACCGATTGCAATCCGGCGGTGGTCCTTTTTCACTTTCATTCTCCACTGTCTCTCGGTGTCCCCGTCCTGCTGTCGGCAGAGAGGAGGCGAAGGAGCGTGGAGCTGATCCCGCTGACTGCGCGCATGGTGATGGCACACCTGGTGAACCACCTGGGACACTTCCCCCTGCACGGGGGCCCCGCCGTGCTGCACAGCTTGGTCAGTGAGCACCACGACAACACACATGCCGACGCTGCCGAGCTCTCCCCCGACGTGTTCAGGAGCCCGAACCTGCAATTGTTTGTGTTCAACGATAGCACCCTCATCTCCTACCTGCAGACACCCGCGGCGGGTCCTCCCGGCGGGTCGCCAGAGGGCGCCCCCTCGGACGTGAGAGTGATCGTGAGGGACATCTCGGGGAAGTACTCCTGGGACGGGAAGGTGCTCTATGGACCTCTGGAAGGCTGCTTAGCCCCAAAGGGCAGAAGTCCCTCGTTCCTGATCTCGGACTGGCATCACCAAACACCTGGACCTCAGAGGGATCTTTCTCAGACTGAGGACGGGGAGGACGTCCTCAACAAATTACTTGAAAACATTGGCCACACAAGTCCCGAATGCCTTTTACCGTCACAGCTCCATCTCAACGAGCCTTCCCCACCCCCGTGTGGAATGAACCGTGCCCAAGAGAAGGAAATCACCGAGATCCTCCTGCGCCAGAGCGCACAGGAAGATGAGTATGTCCAGAGGTGCGACTTGGACGTGGCCATGAAGGTTGCCAGCCAGGAGCCGCCATCACCGGTGGAGCCCCGGGGAGCCTTTTACTTCTGCAGGTTGCTGCTCGATGACTTGGGAATGAATTCTTGGGACAGAAGGTAACGATCCACTCTAGACCTTCAACTGTCTTCTTATTTTTGTGTGACAGTTCTTATCAGTTTTGGGTTTGGGAA
Organism: Globicephala melas; assembly: GCF_963455315.2. NCBI lineage: Eukaryota > Metazoa > Chordata > Mammalia > Artiodactyla > Delphinidae > Globicephala > Globicephala melas. Next base: position 41,000,853 of record NC_083328.1, on the reverse strand, counting down.
GCAGAACAGAAGTGGAGATTTTTCTCTATTTCAGGATTTATAGCTTATTTTCTGCTAAATTAAAGCTAGAAATGAAATTAAGTGGGCTGTACTGATGCACAGATGGAATTCCCAACATCGGTTGTGTATTTTAAAGGGTATCAAGCATTTACTCTGTGTGTGTGTTTTAATTACTGCTCTGTCCATTGTTGCTTCTGCCATCATTAAAGATGCCAGTGGACTACAGAGGTGAATAAGCCACAGTCTCTCCTTAGCTCTGGTGAGGGAAGAAGACTTAATATTGAGTTGGCCAAAAAGTTTGTTCGGGTTTTTCTGTACCACAGTACCCGACACAACTCTGATGAAAGACAGTGTGACTCAGGACCTCTAGAAGAACCGCCAGGCCATCCAGAAGTAGGGGGCAGTGGAGAAGACTCTGCGGAAGGGGTGGGTTTGAGCTGCAGAGATGGAGAAGAGTCTCATGGCAGAGCTGACAGTGGAAACAGAGATACAGGCACACACACAAGTCACACACTCATGGACCACAGCCACCCGTTGTCCCTGGACAGTAAACCGGATGCAGTGGAGTCATGATGCCTTTGAATATCTTAAGAATGAAGTTCATTCTATAGGCTTCGGCCACAAATCTTTGGTGAATGATGTAGTTGTGGATGGGTAGACAGATGGATGGATGAATAGGTAGGTTTGTTCATTGACTGATTGGAAAGGGCAGAATTGATCTGTGATCACACGACTTTTCTTCCATTCCTTTTCCTTTATAGGAAGAATTTCCATCTGTTGAAGAAAAATTCAAAATTATTGAGAGAGCTAAAAAATCTGGACTCCCGACAGTGGTATGTGAAAGTATATCAAACCACCTTATTCCTGTCTGTCTTTGTGTGGGGGGGATGTCGGAGATGGCTGCAGAAGTGATACCCCTGCAGAGACCTGGCAGCTGGTGGCATTTGCACAGGCCATGCCTTTGGTAGTTTTACTCTGTGCGGTAAACTTACATGTTTACTACACAAGGAAGAGGTCCCCTAACCTCTGCCTTGATTGAGAGCCTTTCAGCCAGTGGGCACTTGTTCTCATTTCATCTCTGCAGCCCCTCTTGTCCCGCCGGCCCAGGTCACAGAGCCGCCCATGTTCACGGACCTCGTGGTTGGGAGCCTGTGAGTCTGACTCCATGGGCTGGCGTGCAGTGGTCTCTGCTCTGTGGGGTAGGCAAGGTTAAGACCCCGGTGCTGTAATCAGGCGCTCTCTAGCCCTAAACCTCGTTCTCCAAAGCAGGTCAGATCTCAGATCTACCTCTTTTCTGTACAATCTTAGAAGCAGTTCCAAAGATAAGCTCCAACCAGTGTTTGATCTGGGGAAATGTGTGCTTCCGAAAGCATCTTAGTGCGGAGCTGGTGTTGTACCGGGTACATGATGGGTGCTTGGAAGAAATGAATACACTGCTGCCTTAATCTTGAGTTTTTACAAACTGATTTAAAAAAAAAATAGCTTTCTGCTCCTCTTGTATTCCCTTTAGGAGCATCATTAGACATCTCATTAGAGAAGAAGACCTGAAGCCGTTATTCCTCACACTGTCCTTCCCCACATTCAGTTTCCTAATAGTTGTTGTGCTGCTTTTTCTCCAGAGGAAGAGACTGAGTTCTCTGTGGAAATTTGGGGGGTTGGATTTTTGCTGAAGGGCTCGGGGATTCACTGCCCCTTCCCTCTTGTCCTCCAGTAGGAAACAAGCGGTCACTTGGGTTCCAAACTCAGCTTTTCAAATGTACGCTGAATTATTTCATGCTCCTTCGTATTAAGTGAAGACATTGGTATCTTGTGATTGTGGCCAATTTGTTGAGTGTTAATGCACTTTAGTTGCATGAGGTACAATCGAAGTAGCTCCCTGGCGGGGCTGTTGCAGTATAATACAGCTTCGGAGAGCTGATTGGCAAGTCCTCTCCCCCCCGATTAACCTTCACCTAAAACCCCAACTCCTGGATTGAGTGTCTTCTCAACATCTAAAAAGGTATCCACTTACTTTATGGTAAAGGGTGTTTTCAAGGTTCTTTTTAGAAAAAAAAAACCCAGAAATAAGTTGAGGGCTCTTTAGCTCTGAGATCCCGCGTACCAGTAAGTTAGCAGGTAAGAACATAACCTCGGCCCTCAATTTCCAGTCAAGATGTTTCTATTTATTTCTGGTTTCAATTTATTTCCCTGCTGTCAAGGCAGAGTTTCTGCTTAGCATGTTCTTAGGAAAAGGAGAGACCACCTCACAGCTACGATTTGTATACTGTGAAGTTAGCAAAGCTGTAAATAATGTGATGAACGTACATACAGATTAAAGAAGGCTCCCCTTTTCAATATTAACACCTCTTGCCACCACATGGTAAAGTGAAAGTTACAGTCGTGTTTCTTTGTTTGGCTTTTTAATGTGACAGCACAAGGAAACTGAGCGATTCTGGTCTATTCTTAATAAGAAAGAAAACTGCGTTCTAATGAGGAAGAGGAAATGGTTGCTTTTCTGTACGTGTGGCCCTGAATTACCTACTCCTTCGAGCACTGGCTCAGCAGCTTGTGGATATGAAGTGCTGTTGATGTTGCTAATTGTCATTGCAAAAGCCTGGCTCTAATAAGGCCGGACACAGCGTCTGCATCCTCCCAGGCTCTCTGCGGCGCTAACATTTTGGAGGCTGTGAAATTTGATGAGTGTTTACAGCTAAAGGTCACCTTTGCTCACACCTCCATCAGTCACACAGTCACCGGGCCGAGCTCTCTCTGCTCCACATTGAGTTGATGAGGACCTGTAAGCAGCTACAACATAAAAAGCTTGGACTTTAAGGAGAACAAACAAAATCATTTCAGATAAACCTGAGACTGCTTTATGTATGTCAAGTGTATAGAATAGAGAAAAATTAAATGCTGAGGACTTTTAAATATATAGACAGAGCTGCAGAAAGGAATTGAGTGACTATCCTTTTCTCTCCATTTGTTGAAAGAGACTGTCTTTTAGTTCATAGGTTATGACCTCTCTTACCATCCAAGCCCCCACATGACTACAGCTCTTAGAATAAGCTAGTCAGAGTCCAGACTGCTGGCCAGCCCTGCCTGCAGTCTGGAAGGGAATGATGTCACAGTTTTGGGCTCCACGTGCCTGAGGACAAGCTTTCCGACAGGCTGAGAGCACAAGGTCTCTGCTAGAGCACCGCCCACTAGCATCCATCACCCCCTATGTCTGTTCCCCTGAGAGCAGCACCCCACCAGCGTGTCCGTCAGGGCCTTCAGGACACCCACCTTCCCCACTGGCAGCAGGACAGTACACTTCAAAAGCCTTAAAAGTGGGCAATGACCGAGGCTCCACATCCATGAATTTATTTTAAGGACATACCAAAGATAATGTGAAAACGTCTTTCAAATGGAAGCAACCTAAATGTCCAATAGCAAGGACTGAGGATATGGAATATTAATATAATGGAATATTACACAACCATTATTAGTAACTTTGTTATACAAGCACACGGTATAGAAATGTTCACACTCCAACACGGTTTAAATGGTGACTTTTCGGTTATGTATATTTTATACAATTAAAAAAAGTGTTCACAGATATTTTAAGTGAAAAAATTAGTGGCAGAACACAAGATAGACTTCTCATTTTGTATGCAAAAATGCATCCTGAAGTAGTAACAATTGTGATTTCAACATAGAAGCAAAGAACATTAGTGGGTTTTTTTTGGGGGGGGGGTTTGTTTTGTTTTGTTTTTTGTGGTACGCGGGCCTCTCACTGCTGTGGCCTCTCCCGTTGTGGAGCACAGGCTCCGGACGCGCAGGCTTAGCGGCCATGGCTCACTGGCCCAGCCACTCCGCGGCATGTGGGATCTTCCCAGACCGGGGCACGAACCCGTGTCTCCTGCATCGGTAGACAGACTCTCAACCACTGTGCCACCAGACAAGCCCATTAGTGGTTTTTTTTAATTCTTCTTTTTCCTTTCTATATTTTCTAATTTCTTCTCTAAGTATGATAATTTCATGTAAATTATGGAGGGACATGAATAAGCTATCTAGACAAATAAAAGGAGCGTACTCTCCTCCTTGATTTATTTTTATAACTTTCCAGTTGAGTTTCAATTCATTCTGCTAATTAAGTAGAAAAATAACATTCCTGCAGAAGGAGATATTGGGAGATATGTTAAAATACAGAGCCCAGATTCCACCACCATTGATGTCCCATCGGATTATCATGTTGAGGTATTGAACGATAAGACAACAGAAACATTTCCATGTTGTTGAAGTGCTTGGTAGTTTTTCCTATGAGATTTTTTCAAAGTGTATGGTAGAAATCAGGAGAAGCGTGGAACTGCTCTGGAAATGATAATCTAAAATTTTAGAACATAGAGACTGGAGTCAAGGTCTTGGGTGATGGAGCTGCGGAATGGTTCTTGATTAAAGCTCTGGTCCAATAAGAGCGGTGTCTTTGCCTCTGAACTGTCTCCAGATCACTTGGTGTAGGTCTAGTGACTTTGACACTTTACTCCAGGGTATAGTTTATAGAAATGGTTATTGATATGTTCAAATATATCATCGTATCTCTGGTCAATTCAACAGAGTTTTAACTGAGCAACTTCTATGCACCAAGGACCATGCTGGATGCACAAAAGTTTAAGAAACAGGGCTGCTTTCCTCAAAGTGGTGTCACATTTACCTGATTTAACAGCAAAGTGCCCCAAATCCATCATGGAGGAAGTGGACGAACAGTTTGTATGTCCAAAGAAGTTTCCCTGGGCAGCTGTCCACCCTGAGGGTGCCACCCCTCACAAAGAAAGTACCTAAGTGTGTTCTGCTTTGAAGAAGTAGTTTCCATTTCTCACAAAGTCTCGGCCAATTTTACAGTTCCAATCAGCGAGCTCCCCGGTTTCCTTATCTCAAAGTGTGGGAAGTGAAGTATGTGTGGTCACAAGGATCTGTTCACAACTGAGATCTATCTGAAATGCTTTCAGAGGTATATTTTTACCGAAGTTGGAGAGAATTTGTCAAGCCATGAGCTCTTACATGCTGTTCGTACATCATACCTGTGAGAGAGTGGTGTCAGGAGCCCAGGCTGCCCTGTCTCAGCTCCCGGTGTCCTGCTTGCTACAAGTGCTTTTCTGTCACTTTCTGTGCCTCCTTTCCACCGTGTCCATGAGGAGGTGATGATAAGACCTGTCTCATTAGGGCGTCTGCAAAGATAGATGAGACGTGTGTTGAGCCTTCTTGGAACAGTGCCTGACCCCTTGTAAGTTCTCAGCAAGTGTAAGCTGTGTAGTAGAAGCATAGGTGGTGGCAGTAAAACAAAACTTTGTACGTAAGTATTCTAACTCCTTTAAATCTAAAAATTTACAGCCGTGAAACGCACAAAATCGCCGTGTTTTACGTTGCTGACGGCCAAGAAGACAAGTGCTCGATCCTTTCCAATGAAAGAGGAAGCCGAGCGTACGAAGACTTTGTTGCTGGACTGGGATGGGAGGTAATTCATTTCATTCAGGAGGCGTTTATCGATCAGCACTTTTTAAGGATGTATGTAAACTAGTCATTGATGGTCTAAATTTTTACTTAGGTTTTTACATTCAAATATAGCATGGGTAGAGTTCTGGAGTTGAAGAATATATCGAATTTGACATCTTCTATCAGTTATTTTTGTACTTTATACACAAACTTTTGTTTCCCCTTAACTTTCTTCTTAATATGATTTCATTTGCTTTTCATCAGAACTGAATAGTCAGGTCGGCTCTCCCAGCCATAGACAGTGTGTAGTAAGAAAGGACAGTGGGCAGGGAAGCAATGGATTTGGTCCCTACACGGAGGCTGGAAAAGAAATCAATGGTGAAAAATGAAGAGTTGGATGAAGTTAAAAGTTGACTTGACGGTAGCCATGATGGTTTAGCTCTCAACCTGTTTCCCTAAGGTAGATCCCTGGATGGTTGATATTTTAAAATTTTGTTTTCTCTTTACTAAGTCATACTCTGACCAAAAGACATCTATACATTTATACACATGCACACATACACACACATATATCTGTCTCCAGAACATATTCCCAGAATCTAAAAGAATTCAGAGTAGTTAAAATGGAAATCAGCATATCTGAAATAATTTTCTTACTTTTTCTTACTTTTGTTTTGGTTTCTTGGTTATCTGTGTTGTGGGAAACTCTCTGGGTGCCTAAGCGAGACTTACCTCCGAGAGCTGAGTGTTAGCGAAGGGACCGATGTGGAGGTGGGGACAGGGTAAGGGTACTTCAAGGTCAAGACCATATACTTTCTGAAATGTCAAGTCGGTTTTAGTCTAAAAGAGTTACTGAACTTTCAATAAACTGTTCTTCTTACCAATAAGATGATTTCTTGTCATAGAATATACTTACTATTTAACCAACATTTTTTTTTAATTAGTTAATTATTTATTTTTATTTTTGGCTGCCTTGGGTCTTCGTTGCTGCGCGCGGGCTTTCTCTAGTTGCGGCGAGCGGGGGCTACTCTTCGTCATAGTGTGCGGGCTTCTCATTGCAGTGGCTTCTCTTATTGCGGAGCATGGACTCTAGTCACACGGGCTTCAGTAGTTGTGGCACACGGGCTTAGTTGCTCCGCAGCATGTGGGATCTTCCCGGACCAGGACTCGAACCCGTGTCGCCTGCATTGACAGGTGGATTCTTAACCACTGCACCACCCCGGAAGTCCTAACCAACATTTTTAAACCGTACATTTCTTTTTTGTTTGTTTTTTGTTTTGGGGGTTTTTTTTTTTTGCAGTATGTGGGCCTCTCACTGTTGTGGCCTCTCCTGTTGAGGAGCACAGGCTCCGGACGCACAGGCTCAACGGCCATGGCTCACGGGCCCAGCCGCTCCGCGGCATGTGGGATCTTCCCGGACCGGGGCACGAACCCGTGTCCCCTGCATCGGCAGGCGGACTCTCAACCACTGCGCCACCAGGGAAGCCCAACCGTACATTTCTTAACTAGAGTTTTAAGAAAAGATTAGAACATTAATTCAGTGTATGTATTGATTGTCTTTAGCACAGAAGAAATTCTTCCATTTCTTTTTCTTTTTCCAGTTGTGTTACCACAGGTGCTTTACTGAAAGAATAGTAGTTTATGAAAAGTAAAACAACAAAAAAAGAAAATACCAAAATGGAATCTAAGCACTGACTAAGTGAACATTCACACATAGCTTGAAAAAGAATTATAACTCAGAGACTTTTGGCAGTGGTATAAATTGGAACAACCCTTTTGAAAGGCAGTTTAGGAATGGCTGTTAAGTTTGGAAACTTTTGTACCCCTTAACCTGAAACACTGCTTTGAATGCTCCTTCTGGTTTGAGAAAACAGAAAATCCCACAAATCCAGCGATAGGGGAGCTCCGTGTGTGTCTATACATATATACATATTTATGTATAGGAGGGGATAAAGCTGGAGAAATATGCACCAAACTTTGTTTTGTTTTGTTTTGGTTTGGTTTGGTTTGGTTTTTTCTTTTTGCGGTACGCGGGCCTCTCACTGCTGTGGCCTCTCCTGTTGCGGAGCACAGGCTCCGGACACGCAGGCCCAGCGGCCATGGCCCATGGGCCCAGCCGCTCCGCGGCACATGGGATCCTCCCAGACCGGGGCACAAACCCACGTCCCCTGCATCGGCAGGCGGACCCCCAACCACTGTGCCACCAGGGAGGCCCAATGTCATCTAACTTTGTATTACGTTTGCTTATAATCAGAAAACTATAAATGAACATACTTAGATTTTTAAAAAACTCTGCATTCCTGCTAAGTAAATAAGAACGGCTCCCGTTTGACCTCCACTTCTTTCCCTCGTGCCTGTGTCAGGTGGACCTCTCAACCCACTGCGGGTTCATGGGCGGACTTCAACGCAACGGCAGCACAGGCCAGACTGCCCCCTACTACGCTACCTCGACCGTGGAAGTGATTTTCCACGTTTCAACTCGGATGCCATCAGACTCAGATGATTCGCTCACCAAAAAGGTAAAGGGCCTCCTTGGGGACCATGCTTGGCGGCCCCAGTTTGTAGGTGAGGCACACCTGGGACAGAGTGAAGTCCGTGGCCTGATGTACATGGAGACTGGTTTCCTTTGGATGCGACCTTGGGGTCGCTCTCCTCAAGCTACACTTGTCATGAGTCTGAAATATCCAGCTTGGCACAAACTAGGTAAAGAAATGCATGAAAAGCAATCAGTCGTTTAAGTCTTAAATCCTGAGATTAATTTAGGAAAAGGAAGGGTCTTAAATGTTGTTAACTTTAGATCTTCTCTCACATGACTGTTAACTGAGAGAAAATGATGCTGTCAACCTCTCGGGTTGGCCGAGGTCATCTGACGTAAGGACCCTGTACTGATGGGGTCAGAGAAAGCAGGCGCCCCCCCAACCAGGGCTGCTGGGGGGCAGCTTAGCAAACGACTGTCAAAATGGCAAGCGCAGGTGCGCTGCTGCCTGGCTGCCCTCCTCTCGGGCCCCCACCTCTTGTTCTCCAGAGTTCAAAGGAGACCTCCTCCACCTCTGAGAAAGCTCTGCAGGGTTCCCCCTATGCTTTCTAACCTGCAGGATGTCCACCTCAGGTAACTTGCAGGAAGTGAGGGACATCCTAAGAGAAGAGGACTTTTTACTCTGGGGAGAAAGCCTAGGAATCTGACCTACGTCTCTGTTTGCAGATGAGAACATCTGGGCCTCGCCTGCTGGTGGGTGGCAGAGCCCGGAATCCCTGTCTCACACCCACTCTCTTCCTGCAAGGATGCCAGGAACCTAGGGCAGTAACTGGTGGGTGGAAAGCAGACCATTCCCATGCCTGATGGGCGGTGGCAGGGGGGTGGGGGGGGGCGTCTAGCATGGTGGCTGTAGCCAAGGTTCAAGTGTGTCTCAAGGTACTTCACCAGCCTGTGCCTCAGTTTTCTGATCTATTAAATGAGATTAAAAACACAGCCCACGTCCCAGGGTTGCTGGGCAGTAGGCGAACAAGGCCTGTGAAATGGCTGAGTGTGGTGCTGGTAGCATCCCTACCCGTCAGCCCCCGTTGTTGCTGACCGGTCTGATGGACTCTTTCCTCCTGGCCTGTTAGGCAGGTGATTGATACTGGCCAGAGGGCCTCACTGCACCTGCCTCATTTCTCTCCTCCGTGGTTTTGCTCTTTCATCGCTGCAGCCACAGACATCTGGACCATGTACATGGTGGGCAGCAGAGCTAGTGGGATCTGAGAAGTTGGGTCACAGCATGAGCAGATCCCTGTCACAGCGACCAAGGGTATCGGATGGACAGAGCATGACAGGCTTTCACTCGGTGGCCACGTGCTGGCTCCCGAGGGCCTGGGGAGCTGCCTCCACATCTTAGGTTTTGGTGGCGGCGGTGTTCTTAGCGAAGGGGACTCTGCCCGCAGGGATGCCACCTCAGATTACCAAGACCCTAGGCAAGACTCACACCTCCTTTTTATTGGCTGTACCTTGTAAATCGCTGCTACTCTGCAAATGTGTCACCATATTCTATGATTTTCATATGACTGAAAACTATTTTGTTAAAAGACAGGTTTGTATTTTAAACATTTAAAAAATTATTTCCTAAGTAAGATTGTCTTTTTTTTTTTTTTTGAGAAAAGACAGTGTTTTCTTGATAAAACACCATGTTATGAATACTTTTTCGGGGCTTGGCCGGGTTGTAAGGTTCCCTACTGTAATAATCAAAATGCAGCTGATACCTTTTGCAGCTCCAAGATTTAGCATCATTAGTGGCAAACTCTGTCAGGATGTCTCACAGCTCAACTAAAAATCAGTCACAGGAAAAGCAGCCCCACAGTTCCTTGACTTATTCTGACTAAATTGCCCCTAACAGCTTAAAAATGAGCTGCAAAATTCTAAAGTGATGCATGCTCTCCCCTGCCCCCATCACGGGGGCACTTTTTCAACCCTGCAATCTGGTTGCAACCCCATACTGAACTTTTGATCCTTCACTGCAGAAATTTGTTAGCTCCAGCTAGATTAGATTTTTCACAGCTAATCTAACTGCTGTAGGGGTTTGCAGAGTAGGGACAGAGCTGTGCTATTGGATTTGTCCAATTCATTTGACTCCAGGACTATAATTGCACTTATGTCTTACAAGGCTTTTATAGCCTCAGGCTGCCCAGCCACATAAAAAACAAATTGGCAGTGATACAGTGCGAGTGGATGGGATGAAAGGCCCACATTATCAGACTGCAGGCAGCACTGTTCTGGCAGGAAGTTTCTTGGTTAATTTACAAATAAAACTTAGATTTTAGGATGGGCACACTGTCAGCTGAACAATGGGGATGTCAGGCCTGCCTGTTACTTAGTTAAAAGTAGCAGCCGGGCCCACTGAGGAGCAGGAATTCTTCAATCACACAGACGACTCCTTCTGGAGCCAGCTGGCGCCGTAATGCAATTAGTCGGGGAAGGAGGTCAGCCCATTAGGTGTGTCCCAGGGCCAGTGTCACAGTGCGCGCCGCCTGGCAGCGGCGGGCAGAAAGTCCCAGGCAGAGGGACTGCAAAACTCTGTCAGGATGAGAAGTGGCAGCACACGAGCTGATTTCTTAAGGCTTAAGCCCTGGGCGCTCGTTCCAAGCCTCTTGTGCGTTTGAAGTAGTAGCTGGCGTGAAGGACGGCTCTGTCCAGATGACACACGACTCTGGTCAACGTGACTTGGGTGCACGGGTTTCTCACTTGAGGGCCTGTCGTCAGAATTCTCCAAAACTCACAAAACAACGTCTCCGTAATGAAACCCCCTTTAAATCGAGTGACACTTGGAAGCTTCCAGAGTATTTCCGTGTGTTCTGACATGGTTGACAATTTGGCCGGGTTGATCTTACTTGTTTTACCTGCCTCTGTTCTTGTCGTGGGCAGAAGAGGGTGTGTCCTTGCTCTTTGTTCAACGACCGGTCCCGTGGCCTCAGCTCTTAGTTCTGTGCGTTGCCTAATTAAACTGACGCGTGCGGAGGTCTGAGGCACATGACCCTGAAAGCAGCTTTCAGATGATGAATCTCGTGTTATCACCACCTGCAGAATCGCCACACTGGGAGGGTGGGCCCATTCCTGTGATGATGTCCTCCCTTGCCCCCGTCCTGAGGATATAGTTGCAAACAGAATTAGGAGAGACTTCATTGGGTTATGTAATCGAGTTACCTAATTTAGAAAAGGGAGGGTAACTGCAACATTTCAATAGTCACCGTATTACCTCAGAGCTAATGCCTTGCAACTTACACGTCTGGCCGGGGAGCTGTCCCAGGTTCTGGGGTGCTGACCTGTGGCGGGACAGCCACACAGGAAGGCTGTTCTGTAGGTGTGTTGGTCCCATTCAGAAGTTCATGCCAGCCCTGCATCAAGGGGCACAAAACTACCCAGAAGGTTGGCTCTCTCTGTGGGGCGAGGAGAGTGGGTTTGCACCCTGGGGCGGCCCCGGCTCTCACAGTCCCCTTCTGCTGCTCTAAATTCCTCCCAAAGTTTCCATCTGAAACTACTCCTATTTCCCTCAAAAACATGCCTTTATTGTGCTGCTGGTGAGCTGCTACCACGTGTTTGACTCCAAAAGGATTGAATTTCAGGAGTGCGTTGTGAACTCCTTGCATGCTTTACTGAAAAGGAAAAAGAAAGAAAAATGGAAATAGAGAAAGAGAGAGATAGATGCCTAGTGTTACTGTGAAAATCCGGGGTCTTCTTTTTTAACTATTTATGTAACAGGTTGGTACACCTTTTGCCTGCTACCCTTTTAGTGTTTATATGTAAGAGAGGAGGAGAAGGAAAAAGACATGTACTGGGTGATTTTGCATTTAGAAAGTTGTAGACGCCGTTGAATTTTTCTGCACTGTCGTGCCATGCTCAACGCCTGCAGTGGCATGTGTCGCAGAGCCCAGGTTCAGACGCAGCTGAATAGAGCGCCTCACCTAGGAGCCACCTGAGCTCGCACCTCACCGTAGGTGCAGAGGTACAGTGGTCCCCAGAGGTGTGACAGAGGGAGGGAGAAGCAGGCATTGCAGCAAACCAGCCTCCTTTGTGACCTTGTAAACAGAAAGGAGACCTATTGGGGTGATCTCAGGTTTTCCCTTTGTGGTCAGAGAGTCTATAAAGAAATTGTATTTATATTAAAGTGTTTTAAATACATAGTACTTCAGAGCATCCTTTTTTATACTTTAAGACAAAACCAAAGCATTAGCTTTGACATAACATCTCTGCTGTACTAAAGTGCCTCCGAATCTAGTCACTTTTAGGGTTCACCTGTTAAATAAGCTAGGAAGCAGGACACACTTTGTCATGGTGGTAGATGGCCTCCTTCTGCAGTGTGTGCAGGGCCGGGACCTCACATCCTTAGGAGGCGTCCAAGGGCCTTCACCAGTCAGCCTCTGTGGGTTTAGGACTTCAATTTCAGCCAGGATTTTAACCTTTACAATCGAGTTTGCTTGAGTCACACTGCCAGGCCTGCCCAGATGACCTCACCTGCACCTTCTCCAGCCTGGGACACGCAGTCACTGTGCAGGACCTTTGTCGAGGGTGTTCTTGCATTGGACCCAGCTGGGCCCTGAGGGATGCTCACAGGTTCCCTTCCTTGGAGGCATGGGAAGCCCTCCTCGAGAGGCCAGGAGTCTCAGACTTGGTTTTGGACCACGTGACCTCTTGTGTATAAAGTGATACACGAGAGGGCTGGGGGAGTTGAGCTGTGACAGCGCAGTTGCCCTGGCTACAGCTTAGATGGCCATGGGCAGTGGAGGCCAGGTGGGTCAGAAGCCCCAGCCAGCTTCCAGGCCGCCCTGCCTCCTACACCGTGGCAGGGGTGTGCCCCGCCTTCCTGAGCCCCCTCCCCTCCTTATCAGACAGCATAAAGATAACGTGGCCTACCTCAGAGAGTTAGTGGAAAGACTGAACAAAATGTATGTGTGAACAGACTTTCTCTACAGTAAGGCACTCTTCAAATGCTAGGTACTAGTGCTTGGTATTAGTCTCTTATGAAATTTAAGTAACACATTAGTTTCTTAACAAAGGTAGTGTTATACATACTTAATGGTTTGTCATAAATCTAGTTTTTATGCATTTGGTAAGGATTGTATTATAATGGCTTCTGTTCTCTTACACTCATCTTCTGTTTTTCTTAATAACCATTGAATTCAGAGCCTACTGAAGCTCTACTGTAATGTGGAATAAAAGTCTCACACCATCCACTGTGTAGAAACATGCTCAGCCACATACTGCGTCAGGCTTTGCTGCAGGAGTAAAATTAAATTTTTAACAAATCCTGGAAAAGGTCTTGCACCTGCGATGCTTACATGCCTCTCTCTCGGTTCCAATGTGTTTCATAGCAGGGCGAGCTGTGTTTTTCTCGTGTACCTGTGCTTTTTTAAAATCCCCACAGAAGGCATCGGTGTTGTAGCCTTTTTTGGTGGTGAATTATTTTTGCCTCTGTGTATAATAATTCAATTTGTAAGCCACGACCCCTCCTAAAGTGCTGTTATCGCTCTGATTAATAAGGAGCCAATTTGCCGTTGCAGCTCCGTCACTTGGGGAATGACGAGGTCCACATCATCTGGTCTGAACACTCCCGGGACTACCGCAGGGGGATCATCCCCACCGCCTTCGGAGACGTTTCAATCATCATCTACCCCATGAAGAATCACATGTTCTTTATCGCGATAACGAAGAAACCCGAGGTACGTTTTCACCGCATTATTCTTCTGGCTCGTACAGGCGTTTGCCGTATGATTCGCTGTTACTGAAAAACAGTGATACCAGTATGCTAAAGGGGCCACTTTACATGTATGTGACTTACACATGCTAAACAGGAATTAAATATGAATTGGGATTTTCAAAGAATCTTTCATCAGGAGCACAGAATTCTGTATTTTATTACTGAGACTCTGAAAATTATAATGTAAAGACACGTATGGTTTTTTAAATGTTTTTAAGATTTTATAATTTAAAGAAATTGTCATTTAGAACTTGGGGCATGTTGATGAATAACAATAAGAGTTGAATGAGCCCCTTGTCACATCTAGCATTTTGTGGGTAGCTGTGGGTACGGGATCCAGCCTTGCCTCTGCCGCTGCTAACGGGGGTCAGTCCTGAAAGATCGTGGAAAAGTCCTAAAGAGCTGGGCCTCCATGGCTCGGCCCATGTCGGGGCTTCTAACAATGGACGTGCCTTGCCACCCGTCAGTTCAGCCGGGTCCATTGGCATCGATCATGGGAGCAGCCGGAACCATCCAGGGCCTGAGTGCCGGGACCTGGATTGGCTTCCGTTTCTGTCTTTGCCCTGCCTTTAGTGGTGGTTTAACAGTGCTTGATACAGTGACTTGATTTTATTTGCAACTACTAATACAAGGTGAGTTTTTTGGGGTTTTTTTTTTTTAGTTTTTTAATTAGACATTTAGTGTATTAATTCTCTCCTTCTCAAGAAAATGACTTGATATTAAATACAACCTTCATTTCCATTCCAAATTGTCCTCCTGCAGGAGCTAAAAGTTACTGTTCTAAATACTCGCTATTTTTAAGCTTTAAAAATAGTAGGTAAAGATTTCCTGGGATTTATAACCTAATCTAGTGTTCAAGTTGTGAGGATTAAACGAGCTAAGAAATGGAAGGTGCTTCAAACAGTGCCTGGTCCAGAGGAAAAGCTACTTAAGTGTTAATGATAATAATAATTATTATTATTGCTATTATTTTCTTTGTTATTGTTACTACCATGAAAATAGAATAAATAATGACAGTGCTAGTCAACTCCTGAACTCAGAAAAGCCCCTACTCTGGCTGGTGAGAAGCCTGACATAAAGGGAACCCTCTTTTCTATTCAGGGAGCAAAGATGCCAAAGTTCTTCGTGTTAAATATTTGTGTTATCTTTGGTTCAAGTCTCTGTGCGTGCGAAGTGTTCACGTTTGTATAAGAAAATGGCTCTTAGTGCTAATAACATTTGCGTGTGTCCGTGAAGGACATTAATTTAAAAAATTAAACTGAAAATTTTAATATTAGACAACCAATAAATTCAGTATCCTGTAGCTTTCAAAACTGGAGAATGTGTTTCTTTAATATTTAGTATGGATTAACTGGCTTTATTAGTTCATTTTCAACACGGCCCTCTAAAATGTCATTTAATGTCCTAAAAATGTCACTTTTATTTTTATAGTAAATTAAGAACATAAAAGGCATTTGAGTTCACTTCATAGTGTCAAAGTGATTTTTGAAAAAGTACTATAATGCATGAAAACAAGTTTCTTTAAAAAATGTGTAAGTTTTATAAATTTGGCCATAAATTCTGACAAGATGAATCGAGCAAATCGTTTTCTTAATATTTCAATTCAAAAAGCCTAAAGGGAAGAAGAGAATAATGGCCAACTGGAAATTTAGTGTTATCCCCACATTTAAAGGACAAACCATTACAATGTAATAAAATTAATCCAGACATTTCCAGGGCAAGTGTGGCTGACCTTTTGTTCACCAACCACTGACCCCAGGGTGAATGCGAGAGGCTTGTGGAGGGAAAGTCTGTTTGTTTGGCTTTGGTCCCTGGTATTTAAATTGCATTCCCTAATCAAATGAAAAGGCTGTCCTCTCTATCAGGTTACAGAATCCATGGCAACATTTGGCCTTTTATATCCATAATGTTAGCCTTTTTGTTCGCATCTAAGTAGAGACACCTGGAGCAATGTTAACATTAACCGATTTAGCATTAATAGCTTCATTATATAAGAATTTCTGATCAGATAGCTGTTACTTTTGTTATATTGCTTCAGCTTGTATTGTTGTCATTTTTTATCTCCCTGCTTGGCAACCAGGCAATGATTTGCAAATTTTTTTTGTCTTGATTAATTAAGCAATATAATTATCAGTAACCACGATGCAGCCTTTGCTCAACAAAGCTTCAGAGAGAAAACAATGGTAAGTCTGTTAGTATGAATGCATTCCACGCGTCCCAGATGCATGAGGATATTATGAACAATGAGGGGAAAGGCCGCCTGGGAGCGGGGACAAAGGGTGCCACGCAGACTCGACACACTGCGCATACCGCCAGGGACGCGCCGCGGGCTCCCGGGGACACAGACGCCTCGTTAGATTACAGCTAGTCAGCAGAGATTAATTCTCAGCCATTTGGTGCAATAATTTACCCATTCCCCAGTATTTTAACCAGAGCGCCTTACCACGGAAGGGAAGGCTTTGTACTTGAAAGGTTTATTTAACCTTGCCTACTTTTAGGGATCGCCACCAAAATCAGTATTTTTGCTTAGAAATTGTCATGACGCAGCTGTTTGAAGTTGAGGAAGCTCCTTCTCGGGAGGGCAGGCTGTGCACGAGTTTCCAAAATGATAGGTAGCATCAGAGCTGTCTGTGGAGGACCTGTATCTTTTATCTGAACGTGGTATGACTTTGTGGTCTGAGTACACTTTACCAGCCTCTGGGTAGCCATACTTCTCTAAGAATAATTTTAATCCTTCTTTAGGAGGGAAAAAAAAAAAAAACAAACCTCATCAGTACACAAAAGTCCTGCTCACTGGATAGAGTCATGCATATTCAAATTGTACTTTCATTCACTGGGCCTCATTAATAGCTTGTGTAATAATGTGAGGCTGTTTGTAATACAAGCTCACAGACAGCACTGCTTCCAAGGCCTTTGAAATTTAACATATTTCGCTTTTTCATCCATACACCTCCCTTAAATATACAAATTATGTGCCTGGCAGAATCCGCCTCCTCTTCATAATACAGCCTTTGCAAAACGGTATGTCGAAGGACCACGGCTGTGTTCGTGTCAGGCAGGCATCTGAGAGGGTCTGCTCCCTTCTTGAGCTTTTCATTGAACTTTTTAAAAGATACATTTAAAAAAAATCAGTGTGCTGAGAAATGTAATACCATTGTTAGGTTACTTTCAAGATAAGTCTGTCTCCATAAATGTGGATACCGTAGCCTTTGGTCACGGAAAAGAAATGTGCTGTTGTCAGACTTGTGGTTTTTCCTACTTGTATTACTAAGTCGGTAGTCAGAGAAGACGTACACATGGGGCAGAACGTGAGTGATATACAGGGTTTGTTAAAGCGCCCAGTCTGTCCTGCAGAAAAGTGATTCATAAAGTCTCCAAACTGCAGGAGGTACCCGTGTTACTTTCCTTCTTCCAGTAATTGGAAACAGTACGGGTACTCAGCACATTGGCTTGTATGAATTCGTGAAGGTACGTTTTAGCATTTTTGTCATGTTTCTGAACTCCAGGCACATGAGTGACTGGCTGGTGACTATCTGACCAAAGGGTAGATGAGCGGAAGAAGCCTTGACCAGGAGCAGTTAAGACAAGAGGAAGCTGTGGGAAAGCGTCCTCTTTGTCACCCCAACCAGTGTCCATTTTGTAAATGAAAAACATGTTAACATCCTCTAGACTCTCCTTACTTGGCCATGGTAGTTATGGGCCTGGGAGGAAAACAGGTGATGATTCAGTCCTTTCTAAGAAGCACAGGCAGGAGAGAGTAATAGGATAGGAGCTGGGGACCGCAAAGTTCCAGTTCCTGTGCTGCCACAGTGGGGGGTATCTTGGGCAAGTCTCTTAATGTCTTTGGACCTTAACTTCCTCAGGTGTAACATTCAGGTTGGGGACCAGGGTGTCTACAGTCCTTTCGGGGATTCTAAGCACACTTTAAAGAGGATGGGCCCTCCTTGGGTCCTCGTGTTCCTAGATGCCCATCCTTTCCCTAAGTTGCCCTGAAGCTGCCGTTGAGGTAGTTTCTGGCTCCCTTGCAGGCTCAGCAGCTGTTGTGTGTGTGTGTGTGTGTGTGTGTGTGTGTGTGTGTGTGTGTGTGTGTCTCCAGAATGACACCTAGCCCAGGACCTTTCCCTGGAGTAAGTGCTCAAAATGCTAGTTAGGGCTGATGCACCAGAAGCCACAAGAGCACCTGCACATGTGAGACCAAGAGGAGCCAGTGTTGGCACCTGTGTTTGGAAGGAAATCTTTTCCTAGCGTGGCTTTATTATAAAGGGAATGTGTTTGACTGCAACATGGTTATGTAAATTTCCTCTTATTTCAAATGTTCAATTTTCTTATTTATCTCAACCCCAACCAAATAACCTTTTTGAGATTAAGTCATACATTTTAAAATACTTTGGGACATTCTCAGGGAAAGTAAGTTGTTAGTTTTTGAATATGTAAAGACTCATTTATTTTGAAAAGATAACTGAGAATACTGAATAACCAGAATTCACTAAATATGTTATTAAGTGGATTACTGCAATATGTTCTGTTTTGGTAATTTATTATTATCGTTATTGGGAGTTTTTAAAGTAGAGGAATGACACTGGGAACTTTGTGAAAAGGCAGCTGTCATTTGCAGATGTTATATCAAAATCAAATTTCTTCTCTAATTCATGGCCACTCCTAATCTGAGGAATTCCCTGGATACAAGAGATCTATATTATTCCTTTTGTCCAGTTTTGAAAGACTATCTGAGTCACCCACAAACAGTTGCCAAAGAATAATAAGGAACATTTATTTATAAGATAAGCCTCAGTACAGATGGAAAAAAAATCTGTAGCCTATTATTAACTCATAGCTCCTGTTTTATCTTTCACAACAATTTGGCTATTAAGAATTCCTTCTCAATTGATTTTCCTCAAAAGTTGCCATTGTTTTCCCTTTTTTTCAGTTGGTCTTTGATAATACATCTTCCTGCTTTTGCCTTATCCTCCTCCTTTGGCCAGAGCCAGCCTGTGTAAATGTATCCTGAGTGGCCAGTGGAAGAGCCCGCTTTGTGTCAGAAAGTAGGACAGTTCTCATCCTCTGCCCCAAGTGACCTCAGCGGGAAAGGCCTTCGGGCCCACGATGCCCACTCTCTGACCCCTCAGCAGACACGCATGTGCCTTTCAAATCTCCTGCACGCGGCTGCACACACCCTCGGCCAAAGCTGGGCAAAGCAGGCTGGGGTGTCAGGAGTGTAGAGAACTCCTCCATAAGCAGGACACTGGCCCAGCGCCCCCAGAACAAGAGGTGTACTTTCTGTGCTGTACTTGAAGTTCATTAGTTTGTTGTATTGGGTTTTTTGTTGTCTAGTTTTCTTCATGAATTCTTTTATCACAGCTCCATCTCACTGATTACGGGACTGCTTTTTAGGGTTAGGATTAGGGTTAGGGACCTCATGACAGGTCCGTGGAGCACTTCTCCCCCACACCTCACCATGGCATCAGCCAGACTTTTGTATAGTAATAGGAAACAACCAAAAGAGCTGCACATCTGAGACCTTATCCATGAAGTCTCTAGAGAAACCCAGACACAACAGGGGAGTCAGAAACGGAGGCATCCAAGGAAGCTTTAGCCTCTGACACCTTCATCTACAACTTCAGCAAACCATAAACACAGCCTGACTCCTAGCCAGACAAACATAAAGCCTTACACTAAAGGCCTATTTACTTCAGTTCCTTTTACCTGGTATATCATGTCCAGCTTTCAACAAAAAAATTACAAGGCATACTAAAAGGCAAAACAACCCCCACAGTTTGAAGAGACAGAGCAAGCATCAAAATCAGACTCAGATATGGCAAAGATTTTGAAATGATCAAATCACGAATTTAAAAGAACTATGATTAATATGCTAAAGGCTCTAATAGAAAAAATGGACAACATGCAAGAAGAGATGAGTAATGGAAGCAGAGAGATGCAAACTCCAAGAAAGAATTAAAAGGAAATGCTAGAAATCAAAAACACTGTAGCAGAAATGAAGAATGCCTTTGATGGGTTCACCAATAAACTGGACGGGTGAGGAAAGGAACTATGAGCTTGAAGACATGTCAATAGAAATATCAAAACTGAAATGCAAAGGGAAAAAATGATCAGAAAACTGAACAGAGCATTCAAAACCTGTGGGATAATTATAAAGTGTTATATACCCCTAATGGGAATACTAGAAGGAAAAGAAAGAGAAAGAAACAGAAGAAATATTTGAAATTATAACTTAAAGATATTTTTATATAACGTATTTTAATACAATTATAATATGTGAAAAATTTCCAAGTTGATGACAGATACCAAACCACAGATCCAGGAAGTGTAGACAACACCCAGGAGGATAATACCAAAGTATCTACACCTAGACATATCACATTCAAACTGCACGTTGCAGACTGAATGTTTGTGTCCCCCCCCACCCCCCAGAATTCATATTTTGAAATCTAACCATCACTGTGATGGTATTTAGGGGTAGGGGTAGAAAGATGATTAGGTCATAAGGGTGGGGCCCTCAGGAGTAGGATTGGTGACCTTATAAAAGAGGCCCCAGAGAGCTCCCTTACCCCTTACTGCGTGTGAGAACACAGAGAGAAGACAGCCGTCCATGTACCAGCCATCTTCTGACGTCTTGTTCTGGGACTTTCCAGCCTCCAGAACTGTGAGAAATAAATTTCTGTTGTTTATAAGCCAACCAGTCTATAGTACTCTGTTAAAGCAGCCCAAACAGACACTACCAAAAATCAAAAACAATGGGAAAATATTAAAAGAAGCCAGAGGAAAAAAAATAACAACTGTAGAGGTTCAAGGATAGGTATTACATTGGACTTCTAGCCAGAAATCATTCAAGTTAGAAGCAAATGAAGTAAAATATTTCAAGTGTTGAAAGATAAAAACGACCAGCATGGAATTCTGTATTCTTCAAAAGTGAAAGAAGAAATGAAGACTTTCTCAAACAAAAATTAGGAAATTTGTAGCCAGGAGACCTGCCTTGCAAGAAATATTACAATAAGTTCATAAAAAAGAGAGAAAATATTACAGAACAGAAACACAGATCTACTTTAAAAAGGAAGAGCTTTAGAGAAGGAATAAATGAAGGTAAAATGAAATGTTTTATCTTCTTATTCTTAATTGATCTAACAAATAACATTTTGTTCCAAACAATAATAGCAACAATGTATTCAGTGATTATAACTTATGGATAAGTAATGAATGACAGCAGTGTTATAAGGATGGGAGGGAAGAATTAGAAATATTCTGTTATATGGTACTTGCACTACTTGTGAAGCAGTAAGTGTTATTTGAAAGAGGACTTGGATTAGTTATAAATGTATATGTCAAACTCAAGGGCAAACACTAAAAGAAGTAAAGTGTATATAAAATATACACACACACACACGTATGTGCATGTCTGGAGGACAGGGCCATGCCTCCCCCTCCACATCCCACCCTGGACCATGGAGCACATGAGAAGTGCTTGGAATTTAACACATTTTAACTTTTTATAAAGTTTTCAGTCCATGGACTTCTCAGTCTTTCTGACAAATAACGTAACTGATATTTCTTTTTTCCAACGGAAAAGTTGTTATACTTAAATGCAATTTTTTAACCAATGTATCTGTCACCCACTTTGGCATCTCAGGCACAAATGCAGGGCCAGAACACACCCTCTCAGTTCAGAAGTTCATATCGTGGGATCATGAGCTTCCCAGAGGGGGAAACTGGCAGGTCCTGGAATCCTAGACACGGAGGGTAGAAGCGCCCTGAGAAACCACCGGTTCTGACCTCACTCACGCACGGATGACCCTGTGAGGGTCAGCCTGTCTGTGCAGCCAGCGTCCCTGGTGCCTACAGCCCTGTGAATAACCACGCCCAGAAATCACTCCTTTCCCTTCGGCCTCTCATTTTGGCCCTTCGTTATTTCCAGTCTGGCACTTGATTCTCTCATTGTTCATTATAACTTTTTGGTTGTTTTAGGTTGACTTTGGGGATCTGGTCAGAAACGTGAGAAACTGTGTTGTTTGCAGTTTTCATGAAATGCCCCCAAATAGGTTCTCTTCTCCTCGGTTCATAGGCAGGATTTGGGGCAAGGCACGTGGTGTCCCTGGTGGTGGGGCTGCTCTGCCCTGGTGCCTTGGTTGGTAGACGTGAAGGCCTGCCCCTCAATGTGAGCCTTGTAGGACCACATCTCCAGGGATGGCCCCCGTCCCCATGGGTGATGAGGCGGTTCTGGCTTCGGGGTAGGTAACCAGACGGCTTCTCTGGGGGGGTGGGCATCTCCCCGCATGCCTAGTCGCCCGTGTGTAGGAGCTCTTTTCTTCCGTGTCTTTCCTTCCTGACCCCTTATTCTAACATTATTTTCCAGCTCACAAAGTTCTGTTCATAGAGATTGTGGTCATTATTGCCATTACTCTTCACTTCACAGGCCCTTGCTTTACTCCCATCTTTTTGTAATGTGGCTTTTCCCTCCGAGTATAAAAACATGCATTCTTCCCTGCCTGACTTCTGCGTTTGGTTCCTGACCACTTAGTTTGCAAAGACCATCTCCAGGTTAGCTCTGTGGCCTCTGCCAGGTTGTATCTCCTAGCGACACGCACAGACTTGAAGAGCACGCTTTCATCGTGGCCTTTTCATCTCATGAATAAATGTAGAAAATTTACCTGGGGCTCTGTGTTGCCTGCATTTGGTTTCCCAGGACATTAGGTGGGTGGAGAGGCTGCAGGTGGGCAAATATAGCAGCAACGAGTTGTGAAAACGAGCTGGTTATTTCTGCTGGGCGTTCACGGAGTCTGCTGTCAGCTGGGTCCCCCGGCCGTTCTTCAGTATTTTCCTGTATCTCTCAGTGATTCTGATGCGCTATGCATTTCCCAAGGTAGCAATTCCAGAGCTTTTCAGTCTTCTCAAGTCCACAGTCTAGGCTTCCCTCCTGCCTTACCTCCTTTAGTGCCCAACCTCTGACTTACCCAGGAAGCCCCTCGGCAGCAGCGTGTGGGCTGTTGCCCGGTTCTGTCGACACCCTTGCTCTTTATTTATCTGTAACCTTTTAGTCACGTCTGTTCACACAACACCAACTAATGCTCAACTGGATTAACACCTCCTGACGTACGTGGTGGGGAAGCTGCCTTAGCAAAAGAGCCAGTGCCCCCTCACCCTTTCCTTCCCGTCCTACACTGTTTGCCTGGGGTGTACCTCCCCTCCCACCACCAGTCTCTGCTGACACCCACGGTCATGACCGCCTCCTACAGGAAGGTTTCCGAGGCTTCTCTCAGCTAGAAGAAGACTCTCTCTGGCTACAGAACGTTATGTCTGTACTCACCCTAAAGCTCTTTTTTTCTCTTCATCTTTTTGCCTTCTTGAATACGTATTTTTATCTTCCGTGCAAACTGCCTGTGGGCAAGAGCCGTGATTTATTTTTCTGCATTCCTCCATAGCCCTCAAAGCAGGCAAATACGTAACTATGAAACAGATGAAATCTGATCTCCCTGCCCCTTTCAGCCTAGAAAGATTCTGTGTACTCTTCAGAAGTTTCAGGCAAAATTTGAGAGTCCTCTGATTATCCACTTTTTCCAAAAATTACCTTCTGATATTTAGAGAACATATTTATACGTATACAGAGATTAAAATATTTGGAAATAAACATTCTCCTTCTCAGAAACATACCTTATATTTCTTTTAAAGTTTTCACCCTTATCTCAAAAGTATATGATTCTTCTACATTCCCTCTCATTAGGACAGTACTGTTTGCACCGCACTTATTAATATAGCATTTGAACCTTTCAGCCAGTCTGTGAGGGCAGTAGGGCAGACCACACTGCCCCTGGGCTCCAAATACGTCCACAGTTGGTGCAAGTGTAGCAAACTTGGTTTCCGGGTAGCCAAACCAAGTCCAGAATTTGAATCCCAGTAGCACTGATCTCTTTCTGAGTAGAAGAGTGTTAGTTTTCACACCTGTGGGCAGCAGCTTATTAATGAAGGACTGTACACTTTACAGGCATATGTGCGGAATCCTAGACCTTTGATTAAGTCACCCACCTCTTACATGAGAAAAGCAGTGTCAAAGAGCTGGGCACAAAAATCATGGCCATATCCTTGTTATGAACAGATGCCTTTAGTTTTAAAGGGAGGCATAACTGACCAAACTGGGTAAGTCACACCACCCAGACTCTGCATTTACAGCTTCCAGCACAGCCTGGGGCTCAGCAGGCCTGGATCTCGAGGCAGTGTTCCAGTTCTGGAAGCTAGAGGTCATCCATGAGGAACTGGAACAGACCTCAGTTGTTGATTATCCAAAATGTCTCGACTGAGTCCTTGAAAGATTAATTCCCACAAATCAAATGGAGATTTCCAATCACTTTGTGTGTCCCAAGGATTCTCCCTTGTCCTTGCTCCAGCAACTGGGTGCACCCCTGTGCTGTTAGGCTGCACAGTGTTGCAGCAGGAACTTCTCTGCAGATGCGAGTCTTCTCTGCTTTCACGGTATCTGGCCAAGAGAACCTGGCTGTGAAAGTGCCTTGGACTAGACCCGGGCCTGATGAGGAGAAAATCATTGGGGCTCTACTTTCTAGCTTTGTGCCTCATCTCACAGCTGTTCTTCCTTTCAATGCGGAGCACGTGAGAGGGTCTCCACATGCATCTCCTAATTTGCAGCTGGAAAGGAAATCTAGTTTGTCAGCAGTCTTGGAAAATCTTATTAATCTCCAGGATTTGGTCATCATGCAGAAGCTTTAGTTGGTTGTGAATATACGTGCTCAACAGGGACGAAGTGATGAATTGAGGTTGTGATTAGGCCTAACACTTGATGTAGTCTTCCAATAAATTTCCCGTTGGGCGTGGGAGCAGGACGGGGTGCGCAGGAGATTCCCTTTTCCCCGTCCCCGTTGTGTAGCAGAGCCACTCACCCAGGCCACCCCAGAATTCCCTGTACTACCTTGCTGTCCAGCGATCTGGGGAGCCTGATAACCAGGGGCAGTTTCCCCTTCCAACTGAGGGGACCACAGTGCCTTCTTCTGGTAGGGTTGCTGCTCCCTTCCATACTAAAAACTAACAGCAGAGACCAGCATTGTAGGAGCAAAAAAAAAAACTTACATGTGGGTCAGGAGGAGTAAAGGGAGCAGCACTCTCCTTCCCCCGCTATACCTAGATGTGAGTATTCTGATTATGGAAGAAAGGCCACCTTGTATTGGTTCCTGGTTCCAAGGACATACCATATCTTATAAGTCAGTATCCCACCCTCACATGGCAGTATGTCCCAGTGAGCATGGGAAATGAGTTTTCAACAATCTTCTTGCATGTAGGCCCCTCCACTCAGCTCCACTGGGTCCAGTGGACCTCTGTCACACTGTCTTGCTTCCTACACCTTGTGGTGTAACTTGCTATAAAATGAGGCCAGCCCCTACCCTGTTCTCCCTCAAGAATGTCTTAGCTTTTCCTGGCCTCTCTGATTCCCGTATACATTTTAGAATCAGCTCATCAGATACAGTGTGTTGAATCCACAGATCAGTCTGGGATGGGAAGTAACAAATGCTGAGTCTTCTAGTCCATGGACAGATACATCCTTCCATTTATTATATTTAGACTACTGGAACGTCTCTCAGTGAAGTTTTACAGATTTCTGTATACTTTCCTTGTTAGATCTATTCCTGTGGACTTCATATTCTTATGCAGTTGTAAATAGTATCTCTTCATTTCATTTTCTAATCATTGGTTGCTGGTAGATAGAAATGCAGTAGGATTTTTCTGTTTATGCTGTGTCCATTGACCTTGATAAACCCTCTTATGAATTTGAAGTGTTTTCTGTAGATTCTTTTGGAGATTCTGTGAATATAATCGTGTCATCTGAAATAATGACCATTTTGCCTCTTCATTTCTAATTCATAATCTCCTATTTCTATTTCTTGCATCTATTTCTTGCATCTCCTGCACAGATGTTGATAGATGTGATCAAGGGGACACTCTTCTCTCTTACATACGTAAAGCTTTTAATGTTTTACCCTTAAGTTTAGTGGTTTCTGTAGGGTTTAGTAGATATTCTTTAACAGATTAAGGAAGTTCCCGTCTATTCCAAGATGGCTAAGAATTTTTCTTTATCATAAATGAATTTTGAATTTTATGAAACACCGTTTTCAACATCTGTTGAGGTGATCCTCTGACTTCTCTCATTTCTACTACTAATGTCGTTAAGTATATAGATTGATTTTTAATGAAAACCCACACATATTCCTGGGATATACTCAACTTGGTCATGATGTTTTATTATTTTTTGCATGTTATTGAATTGGTAGGCTAGAATTTTGCCGGGATTTTTGCCTGCATGTTCATGAGTGAGATTGGCTCCTGGAGTGAGATTGGCTCCTGGTTTGTTATTAAGATTACACTAGCCTAATAAAATGAATGGGTTTGGTTTCCCTTTTCCTATACACTGGAATTGTCTCTAAAATAATAATTTGTCCTTTAAAGGTTTTGTAGAATTTGCCAGTAAAGCTATCTGGGATGGCTTTTCCTCTTTAAAATAGTTTTTTTTCACTGTGATTCAATTACTTTAAAGCTTATAGAATTATGGTTTTTATGTATCATCTTGTATCTATATTAGCTAAGTTGTATGTTACTGGAAATTTAGCAATTTCGTCTAAATTTCCAAATGAAGAGCCATAAAAAGCTATACACGTTTTCTAAGCATCTGTGGTCGTGTCCCCCTTTTATTTTTAATATTATTTATTTGTACTTTCTTCTTTTCTTGATTCATCTTGCCAAAGACCTATCAATTAATTGTATTAGACTTTCTTCAAAGAACCAACTTTTGATCTTGGTTATTCTCTCTATTGTGTTTCTATTTCATTAATGGCTAGTTCTGCCTTTTTTTCTTTCCCTTTACTCTTCGAGTTTATTTTATTCTTTTGGCTTTCCAGTATTTCTTGAGATGGGCGCCTGTCTCACTCAGTTGCAGCCTTTGTTCCTTCTAATATAAGCATTTAATCTTACACATTTCCTCTGAGTACTGTTTCAACATGTAAGTTATAATATCCACTATTTTCATTGTTATTCAGCTTAACATATTTTAAAATATTCATTTCAGTATTTTTGTTGGCCCCTGAGTTATTTTGAAGTATTTCTTCATTTCTAAACATAGAGATTTGTTCTGGTTTTCCTTTTGCTGTGGATTTTTAACTAATAGCTCTTTGGGCACACAATACGGATCGTATGAGTTCAACCCCTTGACGTTTTTTGAGACTTGCTCTGTGACCTAGAACAGGGCCCAGCTAACTTTTTCTTTAAAGGACCAGGTAGTAAACATTTTGGGGTTTGTTGCCCATGCAGTGTCTGTCACAACTGCTCGGCTCTGCCGTTGCTGTGTGAAAGCAGACACAGGTGAAGAGGGTGGCCATGTTCCAGTAAGACTGTATTTTGGGCTGATTTTGAGTTTCATATCACAAACTATTTTTTTCCAACCATTTGAAAACGTAAAAACCATTCTTAAGGTTGCAGGCCATTCAAAAAAGGCACCAGGCTGGAATTAGGCCCCACGGGCCATATCCTTGGCCTAGAATATGATCAATTAAAAAAAAAATTCTGCACACGCTTGAAGAGAATATGTCTCCTGCAACTGTATTTTGTATGTATCCATTAGGATGAGTTTGTCAGCTGTGTTGTTGGAATCGTCTATATTCTTACTTGTCTTTTAAAAAATATTTTCTTTGAAATGTAACATAAAGAAAAGGGCACACATTGTAAATGCACAGCTTGATGAGTGTCTTCAGAGCAGACGATTGATTTATTTATTTGTTTTGGCCACGCCGTGCAGCATGCGGAAATTCCTCAACCAGGGATCGAACCCACGCCCCCTGCATTGGGAGCATGGAGTCTTAACCACTGGACCACCAGGGAAGCCCCTCAAAGTAGACAATTTAATACTACCCAGATGTAAACACAGGATATCACCAACGCCCAGAAATCACCAGTCCTCCCCCAAAGTGGCCACTATTCTGATTTCTGTCAACGTTGATTAGTTCTACCTGTTTTTGAACAGTATTATATAGCATGAACTTCTTTGTGTCTGTTTCTTTCACTCAGCATTATATTGGGGCATTCCCATGATGTTATAGATTTGTTCCTTTCATTACTGTGGACTATTCTTTTGAGTCAACATGCCACAAATTTTGATTCATGCTCTTGTTGATGAACATTTAGGATATATACACTTTGGTGGAATATGTGTGGCTTGCCTTTTCACTTTCATGATGAGCAGAATTTTTAAAATTTTTATTGTCCAATTAATTTTTTTCTTTCATGATTGGTACTTTTATTTTTTATTTTTATTTTTTTGGGCTGCGCCGGGTCTTAGTTGCAGCATGTGGAATCTTTTAGTTGCGGCCTGCGGACTTCTTAGTTGCAGCATGTGGGATCTAGTTCCCCGACCAGGGATCGAACCTGGGCCCCCTGCATTGGGCGCCTAGAGTGTTACCCACCGGACCACCAGGGAAGTCCCTGGTTGGTACCTTTTGTACCCTAAAAAATCCTTGCCTCACCCAAGGTTGCAAAGATTTTTTCATGTTTCCTTCTAGAAACTTTTGGTTTTAGCTTTAATATTTCAACCTATAATCCATCTCAGTTTTGTGTGTAGTATGAGGTAGAGGTCAAGGTTCACTTTTTAATATGTCTATGCAGTTGTTTCAGTGTCTTTATTGAAACAGACTTTCCTTCCCCATAAAATTGGTATGTTGCCTTTACTGCAAATCAATTATCATACATGTGTGATTCTATTCTTGGACTCTATATTTTGTTCTGTTGATATATTTGTCTATCCTGGTTCCAATATTATGTTATAGTCATTATTATAGTTTTATAGTATTTCTTGAAATCAGGTAATATGTCTTATTATTATTGTCTTGGCTAATCTATGTATTTTCATTTCCATGTAAATTTAAAATCAGCTTGTCCATATCTATAACAGCAGCTTGTTGGAATTTTTATTTGTTTTGTACTGAATCTATAATTCAGTTTCAGAAGACTTGACATTTTTATAATATGGAAACTTCCAGTCGATGAACATTGTACATCTTTCTGTTTGTTTTGGTTGCCTTTAATTTATCTCAGCAATGTTTGGTAGTTTTAAGTACAGTTGTTTTGCATATCTTTTGTCAAGTTTATTTCTAGGTATTTGACGTTTTTGGTGCCATCATGAATAGTATTTTTAAATGTCATTTTCCAATTATTGGTTGCTAACATTCAAAAATACAGGTATTTGGAGGGTATATTGTATACAGTGACCTTTCACAATTCACTTACTAGTTCTAGTTAAAGTCCTTTGGATTTCTCATGGACATAATCATGTTATGTGTGAATAAAAATTACTTTACTTCTTTCTCATCTTTATGCTCCTTTCGTTTTTCTTCCTCTCTTTTATTTTTCTTTGTTGTAATGACTAGGACCTTTAAAAATGTTGACTAACAGGGGTGAGGGTAGACATCCTTGCCTTTTCAGGTCTTTAGGTAGAAAACATTTATTGTTTTACCATGAATTATGCCATAATTTTTTTTCCCTCGAAGCTTTCATCAAATTGAGGAAGTTCCCTTCTATTCCCAGTTTGCTGGGAATTACTTTTTTTTTATCATGAATGAGAGTTGAATCTTATCTATGCTTTTCGTGTTTCTATTAAGAAGGTCATATGGTTTTTCTTCTTTATTCTACTAATGTGGTAAATTGCATTGATGGATTTATGGGTATTGAACCAACCTTGTTTTTTTTTTTTAAGGAAAGTACCCTTTGGCCAAGATACAGTGTCCTTTTTATATATTGCTGGATTTAATTTGCTAAAAATTTGTAAAGGGTTCTTACATTTTTGTTGAAGGATATTAGTGCATAGTTTTCTTGTGTCAGCTCCTCATGTCAGTTCCTACGGGCAACGATAGTCTTTCATTCACTGTGTATGCCAAGCCCCTCCCCCAATTCTAACCACAGAAAAGGTGTTCTACAGATAAATAGTCTTTGACATGAGTCAAAAGACCTAGGCTGGAGATCCACATTTATTAGTTTATTTAAATTATTTCAAATATTAATGAATTTTACTCATTTGCATTCCAGCCGTGTACCAGGGTCAGTGCTGCTCATTGGAGATTTTCCTCCTCCACGTGCAGCCACTCCTCAGCGTTATTCGATAATTCTTCCTCATGTCTCTAACCTCTAAACATTGGAGGGCCACAGGATGTAGTTCTTGAACCCCTTTTCTTGATCATCTGAATACCCAGCCTGGGCTATGGCCATACCACCCTGTACGTGCCTATTTTGTCTGAACATCCAGCCTCATGGCTGTGAGCACCAGGTGTCAGTGAATAACTCTTACAAATCTGCAGCCTGAGCCTTCCCCCTGGCTTGCCACTCGATGTGTCCACTGCCGCCCTCGAGCATCACCACTGGGCAGTTAAAAGGCATCTCAAGCTTAGCACGTGTAACACTGAGCTCATGGCCCTCCCCGCCAGTCTTTCAGGACAAGGTGGCTCCAACCTTCCGGTCGTCAGGCCACACACCGTGGCATCATCCGTACCTCTTTTTCTCTCCCACTTCATTAGTAATTCTCTGCAAATCCTCTCAGCTCTACCCCCCCACTTCCCCTGCTACCACTGGCATCCAAGCCAGCATCACCCCTCGCCTGGATCACACAGTAGTTCCCTAACTGGTTTCCATAATGCTCACTCTTCACAGTTTTCCCAACATAGCAGCCAGAGCAATACCTTTAAAGTGCAGGTTTGGGACTTCCCTGGTGGTCCAGCAGTTAGGACTCCACGCTTTCACAGCCAAGGGTGTGGGTTCAATCCCTGGTCGGGGAACTAAGATCTCGTAAGCTGTGCAGCGCGACCAAAAAAAAAAAAAAAAAAAGCAGGTTAGATCATATCCCTCACTTCCTAAACCCTCCAGAAGGTATTTGCCTCACTCAGAGCGGAAATCCAGATCTATAAAATTCCCCTCACAGCCCCTCTTACTACCTGTCTGACTTTATCTCCTTCCGTGCTTTCTCTCGCTCACTCGACTTCAGCACCGTGGCTTCCTTACTGTTGCTGAAGCATACGGATTCTGCTCCCACCCAGGGCATCGTACTTGCTGTTGCCCTGCCTGGGATGCTCTCCCGTCAGCCGTCCTCGAAGCTTGAGGTCACCCCTCCCTCTGTCCAGTCCTCTGCTTGCAGCGCCCCTGGCTGTGCGACCTCTAACTGGAGGACCCCCCCCCCGAGAAAGAGCCCTATTGCTCTTCCCTTTCTTTTTCACCTTAGCACTTTACTACCTGACATATTACATATTATATGTATTTAAACTGTGACAATCTGTCATGAGAAGTTTAGCCAAAGAGTTCGCAATAGAGGAGCGTCGTGGAACAATCCTGCTTGGCTTGATCCGAAAGCCCTGGAACTGGGTCCAGGTCTAGCATCCAGTCTGTGGGTGGCAGCCTGTGCAGTTGTGACAGGTCCGAGACATCAAGCAGCTGTTCTCATGTCTTTGGTTTGACTTTTACTGGTTTTTTTTTTTTTTAAATTAAGTGGTTTTGTTTTGTCTTGAATCAACAGGTTCCATTTTTTGGGCCCCTGTTTGATGGAGCAATCGTGAGTGGGCAGCTCCTGCCAAGCCTTATCTGTGCCACTTGCATCAACGCCAGCAGGGCCGTGAAGTGCCTCATCCCCCTCTACCAGAGCTTGTATCTTTTTGCGCTAAGTGTGTAATGTATTAACCATCCCAGCATCCAGCTTCCAGGCACCTTCTCGTGAGAGGTAAGTCTTAACAACTGGATGGAAGAGGGAAGAGGGAATTTTTTTCAATCTGGGTTGAAGAAAACTATGATTTTCACACCATTCCTTAGTTTATATTAAATATAATAATTTTGTGCTACATCAAACTTAGAAGAGTTGATTTTCATAATCAAGTCACATATGTTTATGCTAAGAAGTGGTGCCTATGACAAGATGCTCATTCCTCCTGGGGTATTTCTCCCCGAGTTCGGTCTCCTCCTCCCTCCCTGTTTGCTGCAGTCTGTTGTGTGTAAGGTGGGGTGCTGAGAAAATGCAACGGGGTCACTCCACGTGCCTACCAGAAACGACGCTAATTAATCAAAGAACGTGGCAGGTGCCACCAGAGAAGCACAAATGGTGTTCCAGGAGGTCGGGGGAGGGGAACATTGCGTCTGCTCGGGAGGACGGAAAGTTGTACTTGAACTCATCAGTAAGAATGGCTGGAATTCCTTTTGTCATTTTCCCAAATCATTAATATCTCCTTCTCTCATTTCTGGTCTTCTCTCTAAAAACAGAAGAAATTTCACTAGCGTAATTGTTTTTTCTGCAACATTAGTTGGCATGCTGTCATCTTTAAATTCAGGCCTGACCCCTGACCATAAGAAAAAGAAATTAAGGCAACTTCATAAAATCACTGCAAAAAAAAAAAAAAATCACTGCGAAAGGCATCTGACCTCCTAATAAAACTCAGGATCTCTGTTTCTAATTAGTATTGGTAATGATGATAAGCGTATTGTGTTTGACCTCTGTCTCTGTACTTCTCGCAACCTTACCATCAGTGACATGTTGCTGGAGAGTGGGGGTGAGGGGTGGGTGAGAAATATAACGTGTGAATAGATACAGTTCATGAAAAATACCTTTCATTAAAATCCTGGTCACTTCATTGACAGATATTCTGTCTTTAGGTTAAAAAAAAAAATACATATGCCATGTGGCAACTCGGAATTATCATAGAAATTAGTAGTAGAAAAGAGCTATTAGGTCCCATCTGGTCCCTCCCCGGGGGCCTGGGCAGCATTATCCCCTCGGCCTGTTCCCTCCTGCTTTGTCCGGTGGTGGTGGTGTTTGGGAGAAGGCGTTCTGTGCAGTGATCTCCACGGCACTCTGGACTTAATCTTACGGCTGGTGTCGATTCAGCCTTCCGCGTGGCGTTTTTATTTCACAGACTCAGAGAGAGGTTCTTGGCAGAAATGAGAAAGACCTTTTTAGCAATTGGCTTGTCGGTTTGCATGATGAACTGGACACTTATCAGTCAAGGACATTGGACCAAGGCATGAAAAAGCCATTTGCAAACAGGAAAATTCCGTCTTGTGTAAGTCCATTGTGATTTTTGTCACCCCACCTTCTCCACTTACGGAACTGCTTGTTACGAGAGCCACGCTTTGCTGTGTTGTTGGACGCTGCTTTCTCAAGTCAGAATTAACGTGTCTTCAGAATAATCAGGTTCAAGGGAAAACGATATTTTTAAAAGTTCAAAGGATAGGATTCAGCATCACTTTAAAAACTCTCCAAGCAACCACACTTGACTAAAGTGGGTGCCGGCTTAGGGCTACTGATGCCAACGTGAGTTAGAAAATGCTGTATTCCAAAGTCACTCATAAAATAGCCAGGTCGACATCTTGGAGGATGACTTAGTACAGAAATTAGGAAAAAGAAAGTAACAAAACTTACTATGTTGATCATTATAAAATGTGAAACATTTTTCTTTTGCGTTATGCCTTGAGAAGATGTAATTGGTACTAATAAATTATTTGAAACAAGAAATAAAATATTATAAATATTTATAGAGATGTAATTAATGGGGAAAGCTTTGCAATCACTTAACTACTCTATTCTTTAATTTCTGCTTGCAAAAGAGCTAATATTCAGGCTAGAAACCAAAGGTATGAGAAGAAGAAAAGTTAGGAGAAGTGGAAAAAATAAGAGAAAATGAAGGTGGGGCTGTTTGTATTTTTGTTCTTTAAAAAATTACTAATTTAAAAATTTTTAAATATTTATAGATATCTGCCTAGGCTATTAATAATGAATTGCTCTTTTAACATTTTATTAAAACATCCTGGTCCTCACATGCTTTAGCAAAAGTCTAAGCTTGTTGGTGTCACAGCTAATGTCTGGAATTCACTGCTTCACTGAGATAAGCCCTAGATTTGAATTTTGAAAAACACTGAATAACCTAACACATCCTAACATGGGTGTCTCCTTGCACTGATTCATTTATCAAACAAATAGTCAGTGTGGACTCAGAATCTGCCCAGCCCAGTGCCGGGCTCGAGATCCACGGGGAGCAGGCAGGCACGGTCCTGGCCCCGCGCTACCCTGAGAAGAGAGGCAGACTAATCAAGTTCCAGGGCAACTGGGGAACGGGGCTGAGATGGCCAGGGAGAGAGCTGGTGGCCGAGCTGGGGGGATGCGAGCGGCTCTGTCCCCCAGGAAGCAGGGGCGGGTCCCAGGCGGAGGGCACAAGAGCAAACACAGGGACTCAGAGTGTTCTCAAGTGGTCAGCCGTAGGAGTGAGCTTCCAGCAGAGATGGTCTTCTGAGCGGGACCAGGGGAGCTGAGGGGACCCTAACTTTCACCTCATGGCCACCTTGAAAGTTCACATCCTAGGACAGCATCACTGCCACCTGACGCCAGGGGAAGAGGTCAAGAGTGGGTGTAGGGTCCACTACCCCAAGCCCCTGCAAGCCCTCTCAAGGGCTGAGAAGATCAGTGATACCTGGGACACCCCTGAAACCATGGCTGGCTGTATAACCTCTGGGTCCCAGTGCAGAATGAAAATGTGGGGTCCTTTATTCAAAAAGCAGGGAAAGTGCCTTTAAAGATGCTAAAATAGAAAGCTTTTTCCATTCTCCTGCAGTTTTTCTCTGACTTGTCATGGTGTTTTTTAATTTGCTATTTATTATCAGTTTAAGTAAAGAAATACAAAAAATTTAGATTATTAGCATTAATTTTATCATTCTTTATATTGTGCAGTGCCAGTTTAATATGCAAATATAAAAGCATTTAACTCATGTATGAAGTCACCCGTTCGTACTTCATAACTTGTATGTGGATATATTTTGTTTTGACTAGGACGGTGGAAACACGGCACAAAACACGGCAAAAACTGGTTTTATTTCACTCTCCCTATGCTCTAAAACTTACCCTCAGTTTACGGATGAGTCAGGAAGGACTGACCGGAAAGGGAACCACGGTGCCGTTTTCCCCTTTCCTTCTATGTCATCATTCTTAGAGTAAATTGTTGGCTAATACAGGGAAGTAACACAGCTGAGGACACACAGCGTTCCTTGGCTGTTCACGTTTCTTAGGACACCGTAGCCGCCTTTCTGCGTTCACTGCAAGTTCTGGTTCAGATGGGGAGCGTGGCCTCCCCAGGGAGCCAGCCCCCCACCCCAGCTAGCGACTGATACTCAACTGCCTTCATATACTGTCCACTGAGATTCAGTTCTGTATAATATTTAACTACTTCTATATCAACTTTGTTCAGTAATGTTCAAGAAAATACGATGTTTGTTATTAAGCTGAGGACTGGGGGTGTTGTTGGAACAAATTTGCCTTTTGGAGATCTTTTCTCAAACAGTAACTCCAGCTTAAAGTCAGTATCAGAGGAGTTCTCGTTTGGGGTACCCTCGGCTAAGTGATCACACAGTTGCAAGTGTGTGTTGAAGGCTCATAGGAGACTGAAAAATACCATTGTCTTATGTGACTCAAAAAGAAAGTGAAGGTGGTAGGGATGTTTGGAAAGCGCCCTCAGTGACGTCTCAGCCGGGCCCCTGTGCCTCCCAGGTCCCTGGTCACCTCCTCCATGGGGGCTTCCTAGTCACCCACTCCGGGGGCCAAGTCCAGTCCAACGAGTGGAGCCTTCATCTTGCGGCCCCCGCCCTCCCGAGCGATGAGGGCCAGCTCACCTGCCATCAGCTTTCCCTGCCCACCGTGGGCAATCAGAGGGCCCAGGCCTGTGTCTGGAGGGCTTGGATGGGGAACTTGCTACACGTGGTGTGTACAGGTCCCAAGCCAACTCGAGATTCCAAAATCAGACCATGGACCGCTGAGAGAGGTTTCCAGAACCATCGGGCCAGGGCTCCATGCTCCTGCTTGGAGAGCTTGTATCACAAGAGGTTGCCATGGCCCGCAGTGTGCCCATTAGGAGGGGTTCTCCCAGAACCACACAGATGGTGGCCTTTGAAAGTGCACGTCCCCTCCGGGGACACAGTGGTCTCAATGACGTCCCCCGCTTCCTCCCTGGAACTGTCTTCATTGATGGGGAGGACCCAGCTGCCTCAAGAAGGTAGTTGGCCTCCACTCTTTCGCAGGTGAAAGTTAGTTTCATTTTCAATTAGCAGATAGACTTGATGATTCCAGAGCATCTCTCTTAGACTCATGACTTCTTTGTATCTTTGCTCAGTTGTGTTCTCAATTTACACACTTTCAAAAGTGGCCCCTCTTCCTAAAGCTGACACCATCCTGTTTCTTCCCTCTCCCCTGGACTTTTGGTTCTTTCTCCTGGGAAGACCTTATGTTCCTCCATGTGTCTTCACACACTTAAGTGTAGGAGAAGGACTCTGACGCAACAGCACAGAGCGAGTTACGCATCTGTCAGCATTTACTGTGCTCTTCCACATGCCGGGCACTGTCCTGGCCGCCCAGAATAGGAACATGAACACGATATTCCAAGTGAGGAGACGGCATTTGCTCGGACCAAGCTCTGGGAGAACGCATCATGTTTGAGAACCACGGATGCTTCTGTACGGCAGCGTGTGGGACAGACACGCAGACACGCACACAAACACACACGTGTATACACATATGCACGCATACACACAAACACATGTGCATACAATACACACACATACACACAAACACACGTGCATACGCATACACACGCGCACGTGCGTACTCATACACACAAGCACACGTGTGCACGCGTGCACAACAAAACACACGTGTATGCGCCTGCACGGGCACACACGTGTGTATGCGCATGCACACATATACGCATGCGTGCGCACGCACATGCATGCACGCACGCATGTACACATATATACACACACGTGCACATGCACACACACTCCTGGGAAAGATCGAGGTGATGAAGGCATTGCAGGGGCAGTAGAAGGGTCCTGAGGAGAAGTGAGGGCCTGGTCTGTGGCCTCATCAGGGGAGGATGGGCGCCTCCACCAGGCAGGTGGACTGATTGGGGTGGGGTCTGCTAGATGTGCGGATGTGGGGGACAATGGGAAGAGGATTAAGGCCAGACTCCCTGGAGCATCACCTTTGAAGAGGAGGCTTGGGAGGGGGGGGAGAGAGAGAGGTCTGTGGAGGAAAAGGAGAGAACAGTTTTCCAGAAAATCAAGGCATAGGGAAGGGGAGGGCGGTCACCTCGGCAGGGCAGTCAGGCAGGACGCGTGTCCCCGAGGGGCTCAGCCATGGCTGGTACCCGAGTGCCCAGTCTTCACCTGGAGAACTGGGTAAAACAGGACCCAGAGCAGAATCACTTCAGGAAAGAGGCAAAAACATACCAGATAACAGCAGTACCTCCGAGGAAGAAGACGCTCCCGGGTGGGGTCAGAGTGCCGGGGATGGAGAATGCGCCGGGTGGGGAGTGGCAGTCCACATGGGGCGTGCGCCGAGCTGCCCGAAGGTAAACCAGAGCTG
Organism: Globicephala melas; assembly: GCF_963455315.2. Taxonomy (NCBI): domain Eukaryota; kingdom Metazoa; phylum Chordata; class Mammalia; order Artiodactyla; family Delphinidae; genus Globicephala; species Globicephala melas. Next base: position 40,963,752 of record NC_083328.1, on the reverse strand, counting down.
TGATAGGGAGTTCGGCTACTCGATACCGGCTCCAAGGTACATCCTAATAAAGGCAGCAAGCGTTTGATAAATTCTTGGCTATCAGACCCTCTCTCAGAAGACAGAGGAAAACTTTCTGTGGGATAGAAAAGGGGGAGGCCCCAGGCGAGCAGCCAGTGGAGCCGCAGGGCGTGCGGTCTGCGGAACATCGGGTTAAGAGGGTCGCTCCGAGCGGTGCTGCGTGAGGCCCTCACCGTGGACCCCATCCCACTTGTCCTCCAGCTTCTTCCTCTGGGAGGTGGCAGAAAAGTGTCACTGTGTATCAGTTAAAACTCAAAGTACTGAGAACACAATAATAATAATAATAATAATAATAAACCAGATTGGCCCCTGCAAGTAACCATACCCCAGGTTGTAGAACAAATTTACAACAGCGATCTCAGAACCATAAGAACTGTTTCATCAGAAGTCATGTAAATTAAGGAGGCACCCAGAACTGAAAACAGGAAAAGATTTTCCTTGTTTTCAAATAGAATTAAGGGTGAATTTTGGAATGTTGCCTGGGTCCCTTGTAAAACTGTTAGACTTGATAAATATTAAATAGCTTGTGAGCCTTAAGAAAAGAATGAGTTCACATAGAATAAAGTCTCCAAACACACTCATGGTGTTTGATAAGATCACTATTTTCAGAGATTAGAGAAAGCTTGTAAATATAAATCTTAATTTTGGTAAAACACAAGGTAAAGTATCATAATCAGCTGGCAGATGGGAGAGGGTTTGGGCCCCTGGGAGCTGGGTGACTTCACTGCAGCCAAACCTAAATGCATTCATTCACAGACACCGATCAACTGGGGCCCGCGCCTCTGGTCCCGTGTGGGCCAAGGCTTGGCTCAAACCCTCTTCCATCTAGCAACTTTCACAAAGGTCTAGAGCACCTGTTTATCAAAATAAATACCATTTTTAAGGAGAGCTGAGAGGGCTAACTACCTTGACCCAAGGCAAAACCAGAAATGAGATTATCCCAACAGACGAGACTTCCAGGCCCAAACCAACCAGATGAGACCAAGGCCGTAGCCTGAAGAGCCACACCTTGGGTTTAGCTGGGTCCCTACATGCCGAGGGCGCTCAGCGTGGCAGCAGGCGGTGTCTGCAACAAACACCCGAGGATCGCGGTGGAGCATAGATTGGAGATGAGGGACGCGACCAGGAGGGGCAAAGGCACGGTCCCTGTGCCCCTACAGCCTCGAGTCACGTCTTAAACGGGGTGCCAGTCCAGGCCCACATCATAAGAGAGCCCCACCCACCTGCAGCAGGTACAGAGGGGCCTTACAGCTCAGGGAACCCATAAAACCAGGAAGGCGTGGTCTCAGGAACTTCGGGGGTTCAAAGAGGAGACAAGACTGCAGAATGGGGAGCAGTGAACAGACACAGCCGGGAATCAGGTTTTAGCTCAATGTCAAAACAAACATGCAAAACCAGAGCCCACAAACGAGCTGCCTGCAGGCTGAATCCAGCCCCCAGATGGGTTTCCTTTAAGCTGTGCTGGCCTCCAGCATTGCTCATAAAAATTGAGTTTGTCAGCCACGTCGAAATCTAGATTTCTGATATTTCTTGAAGAGTCAGAACCTCTGACCCCACTAGGCCTCCTTTGCTGTTGGCAACAAAGGCAGCAGTCAGCCTCCTGACCCGCTGGCCATGGGCCCCCCCTGTTCACCACAGCCCCCTGGACCACGGCTCCCCGGCGCTGGGGTCCGGAGCCCCAGCTGGTCCCCCTCGGAGGGAGAGGAGGTGGTTAGTGGGCCACGCAGGGGGAATAGTGCCCGGTCCTGGGTGAGAGCCCAGTAAGTGTCACCGCAGTTGTTACTGTCACGCTGCCAGCCTGGCGCCCGTAAATATCAGAGTTTCAGACCTCTGTTGTAAAATGTGGAAGCGCCCGTCTGTGGAGTTAGGTCTCGGAAGTACTTTTCAGCATCGCAGGTGCTCAGATGAAGGCTGGAGACCGCTCCGCCCTCCCAAGTGTAGAAGGTGCCCCCTGGGCGGGGGGGGGGGGGGGGAGGGGGGGTGCTGCCTCCACCCTTGGGGCCTGGGAACCAGGCCTGTGAGAAGCACGTGTTTGTGCAGGGGAAGCTTCAAGGAGGGAGAGGAAGACACCACTTTGCTTTAACGTTTTTGCTGCAGATTTGTGACTTATCACTGTTAGACAAAAAGCCATCCCTTCAGGAAAAGTCAGCGTAAATCTAACAATCTGTGCAGAAAGCAGGCTGCAGCTTTGCTTCTCACTCAGATCCGTGGCTAGGCTGCCCCATCTCATCCCATCCTTTGCGGGGGTTGCTCCTCCCTACTGCAGGGCCTTTGGGCATGGGACTGCCCCCCAGGATTCCCCTCCTGGCCACGCTGGTGGCCTCCGCCCCCAGCGGCTGCCCCCGGGTCTCTGCTGTGACCCAGTTGCTTCCCCTCCCACAGCCGTGCACGCCCTCCACGCGCTCCCTGCCAGACCCGGCCGCCTCCTGCCTCTTCTCTCTCCTGATTGTTCCAGAAGCTCCCCATCCTGTTGCTGTCCCTCCCACATATTCCTGCTAGGACATTATGAATATGTATGTGTGTGAAGGGAGAGACAGAGGGAAAGAGATTGATTTGGTTTAAAAACAACAACAAGGACTTCCCTAGTGGCGCAGTGGTTAAGAATCCACCTGCCAATTCAGGGGACACAGGTTCTATCCGTGGTCTTGGAAGATCCCACATGCCGCGGAGCAGCTAAGCCCGTGCGCCTAGAGCCTACCAGCCACAGCTGCTGAGCCCACATGCCACAACTAATGAGCCCACATGCCACAACTACTGAAGCCCGCTCACCTAGAACCCGTGCTCCACAACAAGAGAAGCCACCACGATGAGGAGCCTGCACACCGCAGCAAAGAGCAAGCCCCCGCTCGCCACAACTAGAGAAAGTCTGTGCACGGCAATGAAGACCCAACGTAGCCAAAAAAAAATTAATTAATTAATTAAAAAAACATTTTGGAAAGCAGAAGGCAAAAACAACTCATATTTGGTAAAACTGCATTTTTTTTTCAAAATTGAAAACCTTTATTATCCAAGAAATATAGCTCTACAAACAGAGTATGTATCTCTTTATGTGTAGATAGATACATTTTTAAGTCCTTTTTGCTCACTTTTGAGTGTTTAGTTTACAGCCGGATCCCCAACACTTGGAACAGCGTGCCTGGCACATAGTAGGTGCTCAATGCACAGTTCCTGAGTGAATCTCGTTGGCAAAAACACATAGATGGTAGTAGTCAAGAGAAAAACACGTTAGCATTTTTACTGAAAAATTGGATTTTGTGTGTATTTTTCTTTATGTTGAACGATAGAGTATTTGGGGCATCTTGCTTTTCTTTTGCGTTCTAAATAATAATGCTTCCATCACCACCCCAAAAAGTTATTGAAGGACGTTTAGGTGGAAATCCCGACAATTAGAATGACGACTTCATTCATATTTGATTTTTAAATTAATAGAATTTTATTGAGAGCCATGAAATGTAAGTGACGGCTATTCAGTAATCCCACATTCTTAGAGCTGTAAGTTTAGTTAGTTAGAGGGAGAGACGGATTCAAACAGTGTTAAGGTCAGAGAACGGCAGCTGGGAAGGAAGTAGGAAGGAAAGGAGGAAAGGCACAGTCAGGAAAGCCCGGGTCTCCGGAGAGGGGAGTGGCCCTTCAGTCTGGAGACCTTAAATAACACAGGCCTCAGAGTCTGTTTCTAAATCCTAGCGACAGGGACGTAGTCGTAGGGTTGTTGTGAGCCCTGGGGAAGCCCTTGCAGTCCAGCCTCAGCCACTGGCCAGGCCGCGTGGGCAAGGCTGTCAGTTGAAGTCACTTGTTGGGGAGTCTGCAAACTCTGGTTACAGCTGCGTGTGTCAGTAGCTTTAAGGGAAGTGTAATCAGCCAGAGAGATTAATTTGCATCTCAATTAGAAAAGAGTCGGGAGGAAGCACTAGGGTCTGGTGCTGGAAGGTTGTGGAAGAAATCTCACCAAGCACAAAAGCCTGGCCGCCTGTCCTCCAGCTGAGTGGAGGACAATATTGAGTTGCGTTTCCATAGGGACCAGAAGCCTGCTGGGCCCCGCAAGAACCTCGGTTTGCACCGTAATCATTTGGTCATGATGACACAAATTCCACTGTTGTTCCCAAATACATTTTGCTATTAGAAAGATGTTAGAAAAGTGGAAATGGTCATCCTGGCAAAAGCAGGCGAGAAGGTATTTGCTGACCCCTACCCACCTTTTTTCATAGTGCCGCTAGGATTTCTGGGCATTTCACATTTATTAATGTCTGAATATCCAAAGAGCGAAAGGTCATTCCATAGATGACGAGGTTTCCTTAGCATCCGGATGGTTATTTTGGGACTGGCACAGTTTCAAGGGAGCCATTATTCCTGATTCTGCCACACTCTTCAGCAGTAGGCAAACAAGAGTATGAATTTTAAAATGCAGGTGAGGAAGAAATATGGACTCTTCTTGCCATGGAGCATGGAAAAAATTTTGGCCGTTACAGGTCTTTTTATAATCCTAGCAAAACAACAAGAGGTATCCCTAACCTTAACTGTAAAGAGCACAAAGTGGTATTAATTTAAAATTTTTCCTTCATGTATTATCCAGTAGTCATTTTCATAGCCTTTGATATCTGTACCTTTCAGAGAAGGTCTCCTGGGTCTCAGAATTCTGTGCTTGAGCTCGGTGAGAGCTGAGCCCGCCTGAGCCATCTAACAGGTCAAGTCCCTCTGCCAGAACCAGGGGGCTCACCCTTGGCGTTTTGGGAGGAAGACTATTTATTTTTTTAATTAAAAAAATTTTTTTGGCCTCACCATGCAGCATCTGGGATCTTAGTACCCCGACCAGGGATCGAACCCATACTCCCTGCACTGGAAGTGCAGAGTCTTAACCACTGGACCTCCAGGGAAGTCCCTGGAGGAAGACTTTTATTTCTAGTCAATCTTGTTCTCTCTCAAATAGTTAATTCATTGGTTTCAGCTTCAAAGTGAGAAAACAACAGAGTGAGAAAAAACTGAATCCGACATTATAAACTGTTGCATCCAAACTGAACTTCTTAAAAAATCAGGGTTTTAATTTCATCCTCCCATCTTGGAGAGGGGAAGACAGGAGCTTCCTAAGGACAGTCTCTTCCAGTGCCCACAGACTGAAATAATACATCACAGCGAGACATCAGAACCTCTTAATCCAACATTAATCAGATTTCAGTTTACTAATTATCGGTCCCATTTTAAAAGGAACATCATGCCATAAACAGCATCCCAGAACGTTAAGTTGACTCTGCAGTTGTAAGCAATATATTCGAAAGTGAGACTTTCTGTTATTTACATCTCCACAAAGGATAATAACACATGTCTTGTTATAATAAGAGATGGTGCAAAGCCGAAGAAGGACAGAGCAGCAAGTCCAAATGGTGACCCCTTCTGGGCCTGTCTGCCTTAGTGTCTGCAGTGAGGTCCCAGCAGGTTGCAGCGCTGGAGTAATTTGCAACACACTCCAGTAAATTTTTTAATCAAAGGGGGATAGTCCTTTGGTAATCTGTGGGTGAGAACAACCTAAATGCCATCATGTTAGCCTTGAAACGGTGTCCTTTCTAGTTCACTCTGTGGAATGAGTACTTTGTTTTGTTTTTTTAAAATAAATAAATAAATTTATTTATTTATTTATGTCTGCATTGCGTCCCCATTGCTGTGCACGGGCTTCCTCTGGTTGCCGCAAACAGGGGCTACTCTTCATTGCAGTGTGCAAGCTTCTCGTTGTGGTGGCTTCTCTTGTTACGGAGCACGGGCTCTAGGCACGCGGGCTTCAGTAGTTGTGGCACACGGGCTTCAGTAGTTGTGGCCTGTGGGCTCAGTAGTTGTGGCTCGCAGGCTCTAGAGCACAGGCTCAGTAGTTGTGGCGCACGGGCTTAGTTGCTCCGCGGCATGTGGGATCTTCCCAGACCAGGGATTGAACCCGTGTCCTCAGCATTGGTGGGCAGATTCTTAACCACTGCGCCACCGGGAAAGTCCCTAAAATGAGTACTTTGAATGCTGTGCTTCGAATGTTTCTGGGGTCCTGTGCTTTGAAAGCCTTTTGACTTTATTCCCTGAGGCTTGACAGAGACCCCTGGGGCCAGTGGGGGGAGGTGGAAGCTCTGAGGATCAGCGCCAGTGCCTGCACCACTCCCTCCTCCACCGTGATCATGATGGACTCTGTGTTGTATTTTGCACATGCCTTTAACTTGAGAAATACACAGCTGCCTCAGTTCAAAACGCCACAGTATTTTAACGTGACACCTCCATGGACATTGCTCGTTATTACTTACAGACACACGTCTCGTATCACAGATGTCCAAATGACCTTCTCATCATTTTCATCAGAATCACAAAAATGAAACTATACAGTATTTAGTGGTTTATGATATTTTTCTTTCTTCAGCTTATTTCTTCTAATGCTTCATTCCAGTCTCTGAGCTTCCTAATTCAGTCATAGGATGTAAAAGGGCACCAAACGTGCCCCTCTGCTGTGTCCACCCGTTTAAACTCTCCAGTGCAAAGCTTTCGTCCTTAATCCATCCGTGATCGATGTAGAGGCTGCCTCCTAAAAAACGGGGTCTGCTAGTCATCTTAAGCCAGCCCTTAAGATGCCAAGTCCCTTTGGTTCTGCCTTCATTTGCCTATGAAGTGGGATGTGAGTCTATGGGCACATCCTGGCTTGGAGGCAGCTGTGAGCCTGGAAGTGCAGGCTCATACCTCCACAAAGGGAAGCAGGCCTGAGCGCTGATGGGATTCTGAATTTATAAGCAGAGTTCCAGAACTCCCCCAGGGCCTACTTTTCAAAGGCAAATTAGTATGTTTGCAACTTGATCCCTGGGCAACTTTTGACAGTTGTTCTAAGAATAATAAAACAGATGGACAGAATAGATTTTGGGGTCTCCATCCAAACTGCCATCCTCAGTGGAATTTAAAGGAGGCAAAGACTCGATGGGAGCCTCTGCCACTCACCATTGTGTTCTGCCTTCGACACCCGAGAACCAGAACTTTCTCCCAGAAGGTGACAGTCGTCATCATGCTGTTCCTCCTGAGGAGAGTTCAGCTTGGCTGGGAGAAAATAAGTAGGATGTGTGTTTCCTTCACATTTTTAAAATGATAGGAACTGAACTGAGATAAATTGAATTCTTACTCCCAAGAAATCAATATGAGGTTTTAATATGAGGAAGAAATGGAAATTCGTTTTAAGTTTAAGGAATATTTTCAGAGGATTTTTGACCCCTTTAAGTAAAGGAGAGCCTCTTTCGAATGTCTTGGAAATACTGTCTACTCATTAGTTTGGGAAAATAGAATTTACGCCTCTCTGACAGGATAAACATTCTCTGCATATAACCACATATGTGCACATCAGAAGTCTACATCAGAAAACAGCATTTAAATTATCTTAATGAAGAAAACAGATTATTTCTGTGTTTTTGTGCTATAACTTTGTCCCCCAAATGCTTATATGTTTGTGCATAAACACCGCACATAAACTGCTCTACCTTTTGTGGAATTTCAGACTTCTCTAACTGTTGGTTTTAGCTCAGATCAGGATGGGATGTGCTTTCCTTTTAATTTATTGGCTTCCTCTGAGATAAACGTCCATCCTCTTCAATCACTCCTTTTCCTGGATTCATTTGCCCCAAGTATTGCACTTTTGGCCGTCAAGAGTACACAGGGTGGCAGATCAGCTGTGATTTGGGGGGTCCCCAAGCTGCTTGAGCGACCGACCGTGAGGTACACGTACTGGGGTCCCCCAATTTCCTCGGTGGGTTTGTCATTAGACCAATTGTTTAACCAAAGTTCCACTGATGACAGCTCAGTAGGAGAGTAAACTTTTTTTTTTTTTGAGAAGACACATTTAAAACCTGTTGCTAGCTCTCGTGTTGGACAGTATCCCTGAGCATCACAGTGGACCCTCCCGGTCAAGTCTTGATTCTGACTAAGAAGCTTTCTTTCGGGGACATTCTCTTCCCTCCTCAGCAGCGATGTTCCTACCAGGGCCAGGTGTATTGTCAAGTGTGTCTTTTTGATGTAGTGCTCAAACTAGCAGGTGATGCCTGGGGGCTGGCCTCACACAGACCCCGGGATTCGGTTTCAGTGGAAAGTTCTTTGGCTTTTAACAGGTATCTTTACCTCGATCAGTTTCCTTATCTGTAAAATGAGGGTAGTAATTCCTCACAGACAGATTATCGTAAGGATGTATGGAATGAAGTATATATAAAATGAATCAATCCACAAAACATAACCCCAGTCCGGCTGCCTCACCCCACCCCGGGTTGGGTGTCCTCATCACTCATCTCTCCCTGGGCTGGTGCCACAGCCAGTCCCTGTCTCCCTGGAAAACTCACCAGCAGCCAGAGTTTTCCTCTGAAATAGAAATGAGAGCGTGTCACAGTTCAGGAGCCTCCAATTACTTCCCCCTTTTCCCTGAGGTAACAGCTAAGGCTGTAGTGCCAAGCACAGCCTCCTGACTGTGTCTGGCTTCTGCCCCGCGTCTGCCCCGGTCTGCACTCGGCCAGCCTGCTAAAATGTGGGTCAGACCACAGTGGCGGCCCTGCCCACACTCTCCAGGGGCTCCGCCTCACTCAGAGTCAAGGCCAGAGTCCTCCCGCGAGGTCTGAGTGCCCAGTGCCCTGGGCCGAGAACGCTGTTCTCTAGATGTCCACTGGCTCAGCCTCCCCGTGTGCCAGGACCTCCTCCACTTGTGCACACACCTCCACCCCCCCACCCCCGCTCACCTGCACCCTATACTAATTCACTTTACTTATTTGGACGTGAGGGCAGGGGTTTTGTCTTTTGTGTTCACTGAAGCTTCCGAGGGTTGAAATATCCAACCTCAGGGACCTCGAGGGCACCAGTGGGGCGCAGGCCAGGACACCACCCATGCGGGCACTCTCCAGGTGAATACCAGCCCTGGGTGTGGCCTCTCCACCTGTCACAGCATCCACATTTTGTTCCGTAAATAATTGTTGAATGCATAAATTCAGTCCCTTGTCATCACAGAAAAGGTTGCCAAATTTAGAACATTTGTCTTTCCATCAAAAAGAAAGATGAGTAATTCATCTTTGTGTTCAAGAGCTTTTATAAGAACTTTCCTGGGAGATAAAGATCAAACCATCACATGGTACGAAAGATTTGCATCTCCTGCCCTGCCTCCACACACTAGATGGGAGGGGTGATACTCTGTAAGAATAAAATTCAAAACTTCGGGGACTTCGGTCCCGTGGTTAGGACTCCGCACTTCCACTGCAGCGGGCGTGGGTTCGACCCCTGGTCGGAAAACTAAGATCCCGCATGCCGTGCAGCATGGCCAAAAAAAAAAAAAAAAAAAAAATTCAAAACTTCAGCATGGAGGGTCGTGTGAACCTCGATACAGCCCCGTGTGGTGAATGAGGGAGCCGGGCTCAGCCCCGCCCAGCTCACCCTCAGGACCGGTCCTGACCCGGTCGACTGCAGATGACAGGGCAGGAAGAGTGCCTCACTCAGGACGTGTGTTAAATCTCAGTGAAGCTGAATTTCCTTATCAATTTTAGACCAAAATGTTTTAATTTTAGCAGAATTTTAGAGTTTTAATACAAGTCCTAGCCCGTCCTCTCGCTTTGGAGGCCTGCGGGATAAAGTCAGGTCACCTGCTGAGGCTTGAAAGGGTGGTAGTGGAGGGGAACTGGCGCGTCCGCCGGCCTGGCTGGGCTCAGCTGGGTGGTTCGCACACGGGCCTGGTGCCTGCGCTGGACCAGCTGCGGGCCGGCCAGGCGTCCTCGCTCTCTGGCAACCTCCCCACTTGGCAAGCTGGGATCGCCTCACAGCAAAGTGACCTCCCAGCAACCAGACTGAACACATGGCTGCCCAGGGCTCCCAGAGACCCAGGCAGGGGAAGGCACAAGGTTTTTCACCATCTAACTTTGGAAGTCCCAGAGCTGTTGGCCAAGGCAGGTCCCCAGGCCAGCCCAGACTCAAGGGAGGAGGGTCAAACTGCCGAGGGCAGCAGTAGCCTGCCATGCAGGGAGGGGGGCGGCCAGCGGGCACCCCCTCCTGGCTTCCACAGAAAGTGTGGTCTGACCACCTGGGCCAGGGCGCGTCCTAATGCACCTGCCCCCCACGCTGGGCAAAGACCACATCTTCCTGGTCTTTTAGTCTCCAGCATCCGACCTGATAAGAACTCAGGAGGTGTTAGAGCAATTAAAATCTGAAATGCAAACACTTTAAGGAATTTCTAATAGGGGAAAGTGGACTCTAGTTCCATCTATTTCATGACACTCGATGTCTTTATGCTGACAAGGAGGAAATGACTTATAATGGATCCCAAAGAGAGATAAATGATTATAAATGACCTCTTGATCCAAAGAATTTAATCATGAAAGCAATAAAACTGAGTTCACTCTGCTTTCCTGTCCACAGAAACACACATTTAAAGGGTTCATTTTGTTCTTAGCATAATTTCTTTGGGTTCCTTATTTTCATTTTAATCTGCTCTCATTAATCCTTTATTTAATTTTATATTGCCTCCAAGAATCACGAGTTGTGAAGTACTTCATAATTTTACTTGACTTTTTTAGATAATTTTATGTGTTTATGCCTGTGGACGTTTGTCTTCACAAAAATATTTTGAAAGCCGTTTATATCATTGAGATGCCCTTAAGGAGAATGTCAGTTTGGGCCAATTTTTAAATGCTCTGCTCTAAATGGGGGGAGAGATCCACCTGGAGTGCGGAAGAGGTTTTTGTGTTTTCTAATAAGAGTTGTCCTCCTGGCTTTGGCGAACCTCTCAGACGTTGGAGGGATATTCTCGAGGAACGTGCACATTGCTCTCACAGCTTCTGGACGTGGCCTCTGGCAGTTCTCTGTGGCCCTGGTCTGTCTGCCTTGAAGGAATGCACAAATGCCCATCCTAGGCTTCCGTTGCCATGTTTTTTATAAATCCCAAGATTTTACTTGGCATCCTCGGCTTCTCTGAGAGGCACTGTGACAGCCGACACGAGAGGAGGTGGCCCCAGGCCCTGGCGTTTGGCCCGGCTCCCCGCACCCCCCCTCCGTGTGCCCCGATGCACACAGCACAGGAACCCTTCCAGGTGCTGTGAAGGAGCGCTGACCTTTGTCTGGAAGCGCAGCCCCGGGCTGCGCCGGTCAATACCGGAGCCGTCTGCTCTGCCGCTCACCTTCCTTGTGCACAGCGAGACCCTTCTGCGAGAGGGTCGATAGCTCTAATAAGAGGCAGCCTGCGGCAGGTCATGCGAGGAGGCGCTCAGGTGATGGTCCTGGGACTGTGGAGGCCACAGCTTGTGGCTCAGATTCACAGCATCCTTCCTAGGACCACATCCCACGTGGCACGTGCGCTCCGTACACGCTCGCCCGTGGAGCTGCACTCCGCTGAAGCTTATCGAGGCCGTGGGCTGCTGGGGGCATGTGCATGTGAATTTCAGACACACATTTCGCCGCCTTCCCAAACGCTGCCAGCTCTCTCTCTGCTGCTCTGGATCGTAACTGCATCCTGGACTGTGTTGTCTGGTCCTGAGCCTTGTGCTGTAATTATTTCTATCGTGGGTATTTTTTTTTTCTTTTTTGTTTTCCTTTGAAAAACACAGCTAAAGATTTTCTTTTCTTTTCTTTTCTTTTTTTTTTAATTTTGACTGTGTTGGGTCTTCGTTGCTGCACGCGGGCCTTCTCTAGTTACGGCAAGCGGGGGCTACTGTTCGTTGCAGTGCGCGGGCTTCTCATTACAGTGGCTTTTCTCGTTGTGCAGCACAGGCTCTAGGCGCATGGGCTTCAGTAGTTGTGGCACGTGGGCTCAGTAGTTGTGGCTGGCGGGCTCTAGAGCGCAGGCTCAGTAGTTGTGGCTCACGGGCTTAGTTGCTCCGCAGCATGCGGGATCTTCCCAGACCAGGGCTCAAACCCGTGTCCCCTGCATTGGCAGGCAGATTCTTAACCACTGCGCCACCAGGAAAGCCCTCTGGGTATTTTTTAAATGTTAAAGTTTTCTTTTTTTAATCTTTAAAATCCCAGTGAGTGAAGAGCATTCGTATTCCAGCAACTGCTTTCCCACAAAAGATCATTAGAAGATAATGAACACTGTGTGTCACTCCCATCTCTGAATGGCTGTGACCAAGAGAAAATCTGAGGGTTGAAGGCCCGGCTCTTCCAGGACCACTGATGCCTCAGGAGCCCCCGCCAGGGGACTGGCTGTTGACCTGCTGCTGACTGTGCATCCTCCGGAAGCAGCGGGAAGTCAGAAAGAGCCCCTTCCAGCCCTCACTTCCATATCTAGTTATCCTGATTTTGTCTGTGGAGTTCTGGATGCTACAGAAATTAAGGGCTGGATGTAAAGACAGCAAATAGATGGGAGATAACGAATTTGAACCAGGTACAGCACTGGCTGCTGTGCCAGCCCCGCCTTCGAGGAGTAGCCGCGGTGGCGGGCAGAGCCCAGGGTCTCCTGCTGCTGCCACTCAGAGAGGACAGAGACTTCCTCCAGGAATGCAGCTTTCCAAATTAAAACATGCTTGAACTCATCAATGAGTTCCACACCGTATTTCACACAGAGTTCCCTAGGATATTTATCACTGTACTTCCTTAAATTTAACTCTCCTGGCGTGAATCCTTGTTTCAGTCTTTATAGCCTCTGAAACTCTGCGGCAGGTCTTGTCACAGATCTGCACGCCATGGGCAAACGCGTGCTTTCTATTTTTCAGAAAGTACCGACGTCACCTTGGGAGACCCCCTGAGCTGGCTGACTTGCAGGAAGACTCGGGGGAAACCAGGTTTGCTCTGAGTACCAGGCAGTTCCCTCATCGTATTTACACACCCTCAACCCTAGGAAATAGAGACGGAAGTGCATTTGCTGCTGGAGCTGATCTGTCCATTAAATGTCTTTTACTTAAGAGCTTTTAAAAAAAAAAAATCTTGCTGAAAAAGTGATCAGCAGATTCTGAGCATCTCATTCACACTCCCAGGCCCCAAGTCTGAACATGACAAGTCTAAAACGCAGTTGTTTTCATCAGTTTACTCGTTCAACAAAATATCTGTTGGCCATTTCCTGTGCTCTTGCTGAAGGTCACAAGTGGAAGGCAGGGTACCAGGACCCACCCTCACGGCTCCTTGATGAGTGTGGAAAACATCAGGGAAGAGAGGGGTATAGCTTCCTAATGGCTCTGCCGGAATTCAGCCCGGAGCCCAAAGTGGAAGGCATCCCTAGGAGGGGCCTTGCACCTGGCATTTGGTGGGCAACTAGGAGTCAGGGGACTTGATCAAAGGAAGGAGTAAACGTCTCCAGCAGAACTGAGCTTTTAGGAAACCTGGAACCTTCAGGGAACTTAGTGGTCTGGGGACCTCACATGCCACTGGGAGCACATACCCACCCATCACCAGTCATCACACGGGGTCCCCAGGGCTCCACCCCTACTCCCCTCTTCACTGCCAACCCATCTTGCCGCGTCTGCCAGTTGCCTTCCAACCCCTGATAACGGGATGCGCTGCTGCATTAGACATCGGGAAAAACACAGCTAGGAGGGGAAGCAACTGCCGCCTTGGTTCCAGGAAGAGCTCCCCCGCCTTGCTCTGTCCCAGGCACTACCAACGTCACACATATGTACCATCATTTGGTCCTTATGGCAATGCTGTGCGGAAGGTACGGTTATCATCCTGCTTTAGCACGTTATGCAAACATAGTACAGTGTCTTACTTAGTAAAGTCTGTTACGTATCTGATTTTATTTGAAAATGTAGTTGAGGGCACCGAGGCCCAGAGAGGTTAACTAACACGCCCGAGGCCACGCAGTTGTGTTAGTGGTGAGCTAGGACCTGGACCCCACAGTGGCTGCCGCCACTCCCCGCGGTCCCTAAAGATGCCCGTGGAGTCATGCAGACATTTCAGTGCAACTTTGTAGAGCACGTCGGGTGCGTTGGGTGGATTTCTAAGCTGCGACTTACAACTGATTTTGATAAACCACAAACACCAGGATTACGTTTTAATGAGACTGAAGGCATGAGAGAGCAGACCCGCTCTCAAGGCTGTTGTGGAGACACAGGACGCCGCTGTCGCCCCTCTGAAGGCCGGCATTGTCGCCAGGCCAGGCTCATTAGCATCCGCGCGCGGCCGGCCGTGGAGCTGGCTGGCTTACCAGCTGTTCTGCTGCTCCGCACAATGTTGGATGTGTTCAGCTCACTGGGTCCCTGTCCTCGCCGCCGGAGGAGACAGCCTTTCCACTGGGGATACCCACGTGGCTGCCTGTCAGCGGTGGCACCGAATAAAGTAATAGGCCTTCGCATGGCATATGGTGTCTGGATTCGTACAAGATGCACAACTCTTCTGCTTCTAATGCACGATGACTCATAGCATTGCTAATTTTTCAGACAAAAGCTGACTTCCACACCCACGCTTTTAACCCCTGCGGCTAAAAAGTCTTCAGTTGCAAAGCTCTAGAAAGGTGGCTTCTGGACCGCTATGTAAAATGTGTTACACTTACTGAAAGCATCTGAATGTCTTGCTTTGCTTTGGGTTGAGGTTAATTTTATATTTCTGGACCTTTTTTTCTTTCCTCCAGAGAAAGGGAATTTTTAAGCTTAAATTTTGTTCCTTTCTCACAATGGAAGAGTCTAACGGTTTGGTTGATTGATTTTTTTTTAAGCTGTTTATTAGAAAACCAGTCCGAAGGCACCATATTGGTAGAACACTAGAAACTGTTTCTAAATTAACTTTCTTGTTTAAAAGTTCCATAGAAACTACGGCCGATCCTGTATCGACCCTGTGTATGGAGCGTTCCACATTAGAATGTCTCTAAGTCACAAGAGAATGTTGGTTCTTTTGTCGAATATGGTGTTGCGGTCCCTAGGGTACAAAATGCCCAGCTCATTTAAATAATCAAATTCTACCAAAACAAATTTAGCTTGTAAGTTTACATTAGAACGGTTTTTCAAACTATCATATAAATATGTGGGGCTAGTCTAAAAAATGTTCCTACTAAATTATTTAGGATCAGTTGTGCTAATAGATGTCTAAATGTAATCTGAGATTTTATGTACTAAAATAAGGAAGTTATTTGCATTTATACAATCAGGACCCCCTTCGAATTCATGATCAAAATATTGGTTCTTTTACAAATAATCCTTCATGGAACATTTTATTTAAACATTTCAGAGTCAAGAATGGCCAACAGAAATGATTAGACAGTTTCTAATTATGGACTGAATCACTGAGTGTTTTGTAGTCAGTCTGGCACATGAGAGCTTTTGCAATCAGAATTTGGCGAATGCATGAATTTTTAAAGGAACTTCACCCTAGGAGGATAATACAGATTTTTTTTAATTGATTACTTTTTGCAACCCCAAAAGATTTCTTTGGGGGAGGGGACTGGAGACTCGTATTCTCTTTATTAATATTTCCTTTTGATTATATTTTGAAATCCAAAATTGGTGCTTTCTTTTCTACAGATGGGAATTCAGATGTGCATCTGACTTCCTACAAAAGGCATTCTGTTTTCAGAAAATGAAACAGAATATATAAACTTCCTAAATGTGCTTCGCTTTCTAGATCTTAGTATTTGATGTGGTTTTTCTAGCGTGTTTCTAGCATTCTTGCCCTCACCGTTGGAAATGAGCTGGTGTGTATTCTGTGAACCCAAAAATTCATTAGACACTTAAAATTCACCATGACAGTGAAATTAAAACTAAACAGGTACTGAAGTTTTAAAAATATTTCCCTTGAGTTTACCAAAGAAAGGATTTCCAGTTTTGTTTCTACTGCCTGGAGTTTGAGAGCTATGTTTGTCATTAATAGTGCCAGTACTTCAGTTTTTTTCCTGTTTCCACTCATTTTTATGAAATGTGGGTGCAATGCAATGGAATATCCAAATAATTGCATAGGCATAGAAACAAAGGACACTGCTAAGACTGAACTGTTGGTCAGTAGTTTGTATCTGCAGGTGACCAATAAAATGTTCTCCCATCAGCTGAGGGACCAGAAGCATATGCAGAACCAGAGGGCAGTTTGGGACAGCGGTAGGTAATGTGCAGAAGCACAGCCTGATCAAAGGTGCATAAGATGAGGACCACTGGTCCACTGTTCTGCTCTTAGTGACAGCCCTGCAGAATAGGGCCGTGTTCATCCAGCCACACAGATGGAGAGAGTGAAGCTGGAGATGCAGGAGTCTTGGCAAAGGCCCCACAGCCTGGGCAGGGCCAGGATGGGAGCCCAGACCAGCCTGACTCTGAGGCCTCCCTGCTGTTTCTCAGTGGTCCACACTTTTGACCTAAGAACAAGAGGCCATCAAAATTATGTAGCTTTGATCTTCAAAAAATTAAAAATAGAACTACCGTATCATCTAGCAATTCTCCTTCTGGGAATACATCCAAAGGAAATAAAAGCCCTAACTCAAAAAGATACATGTACCCCCATGTTTATAGCAGCATTATTCACAACAGCCAAGGCATGGAAACAACCCAAGTGTCCATTGATGGATGAGTGGATAAAGAAGTGGTGGCATATCTGTATACACACACAGTGGAATGTTACTCAGCCTTTTTTTTAATATTTGTTTTAAATTTATTTTATTTATTTATTTATTTTATTTTGGCTGCGTTGGGTCTTCGTTGCTGCACGCGGGCTTTTTCTAGTTGCAGCGAGCGGGGGCTACTCTTTGCTGCGGTGCACAAGCTTCTCATTGCGGTGGCTTCTCTTGTTGCGGAGCACGGGCTCTAGGCGCGCGGGCTTCAGTAGTTGTGGCACGCAGGCTCAGTCATTGTGGCTCGTAGGCTCTAGAGCGCAGACTCAGTAGTTGTGGTGCACGGGCTTAGTTGCTCCGCAGCATGTGGGCTCTTCCTGGCCAGGGCTCAAACCCGTGTCCCCTGCGTTGGCAGGCAGATTCTTAACCACTGCGCCACCAGGGAAGTCCTACTCAGCCTTTTAAAAACAAAAAAATTCTACCATTTATGACAACACGGATGGACTTTGAAGGCATTATGCTAAGTGAAATAAGTTGGATAGAGAAAGACAAATACTATATGATCACTTTCTCACTTTCAGGTGGAATCTGAAAAAAAAAAGAAAGAAAAAACTCGTACAAAAAGAAATCAGACTTATTAACAAAGGCAGGGTGTGGGCGGAGGGGGAATTGGAGGAAGGTGGTCAAAGGAACAAACTTTCAGTTATGAGATAATTAAGGTCCAGGGATGTAGTGTACAGCATGGTGACTATAGTTAAAAATATTATGTTGTATATTTGAAAGTTGCTAAGAGAGTAAATCTTAAAAGCTCTCATCACAAGGAGAAATTTTTTTCCTTTTTTCTTTTCCTTTTTTTCTTTTTCTTTTATCTATATAAAAAGATGGATGTTAGCTGGACCTTTGTGATAATCCTTTCACAATCCATGCAAATCAAGCCGTCACACTGTGCCTGAAACTTGGGCCGTGCTGTATACCAATTATTTCTCAGTAAAACTGGGGGGAAAGTATATCGCTTTCAAAAAGCAAAGCAGTCCCACTAGTTTTAGCCTATTTCATCATTATGGTTAACGAGAGGTCTTAGCCCTTTAAATCTTGATTTTATGGAATAAAGATGACAACAAAACTATCATAAATTCGAATGGACCCATTCTGATACCATATGTACATCCCTTGAACCTAAGTACATGTGGCTTCCAAATTAAAAAGCAAAGAAAACATTAAGTGTACATATCCTCAATGACCTATCTCACAAGAGAGTCTAGCTCAAAACAAGGACCTGATTGGCATGACTTATTGTGCTTTTGCCTTGATAAATGATTGAGAACACAGTTCTATCAAGGTGATATTGGGTCTTGCAACCAAGACATTTATTTCTATATGTTGACTCTATTTATATTCTACCTCTTTCCAAAATAGGTTTTAATTTGCAGTAAAGGTCATGTGTCCTGAGAAAGAGAAAATCAGCACCATGACAGGGGGCATCCCAGTGGGGGCCGTGGTGACAGAAGCAGGGGTCCCCGTTAACTACTGTGACCTCTACAGCAGCACTATAACGTATAGTTTTCAGTTTCTGTTAATGAGATTATATTGTCTACATTGGAAAACATAATACTGTAGATCATTCTAAAGAAATATATTCTTAGTTTCAAAATGTTATGTTCCAGACAGTAACAATATATTTAGAGCAAATTTTTCCCATGAAAATAATTTCTATTCTACCCATGATTCCAACAAATATCTTTTGAATGATACACAAGTCCATGTGCAGCAAAGACTAATTAGGGCCCTAAAAGGAAAAAAAAAAGTTGAGAGTTTGACATAGCTGAAAAAGTAAAGAATTAATTAGTGATATGGAAAAAAGTATCATTAAAAAGATAATTTTAATGCCCACGTTTTCTGGATAGCTGCTAGCCCAAGCACCTGACATTTTGCATCTGTGTTTTTCTGTAAAGATAAAAGGAAACTTGAGTGTCTCATTCTCAGTAATGCACTGAATATGTGACAGAAAGTGTTCTGTTCCCTTCATTTCCACGACCAGGCATTTTCGTAGTATTGCACCACTGTCATTTCGTGCTTAACCCTTTGTGGACCAGACTGCTTTCCTCAGCCTCCAGGGACAAGCTGGGCTGGAATGACCTCAGAGGTTTTGTGTATCAGATACTTGCGCTCACACTGGTCTTCTCGTTACCATGTTGCAGGACTTGTTGCCTGATAATCCAGCGCTTGGGCAGGCTTGTTTACTTGTGATTCCTATGTAATCATTCATTTTATGGAGCCTCATTAAGGACTACAAACCTCTGTCCCAGTTTAGCGTCGTTGGAGCGTAGGTAGCATCCATCTGCTCCACCCGCACTGTTTAATTAATGAACTTCGTCACGTGCTCATTGCCTGTGAAAAGCTCTCTGTCTTCTCAGGTTGTTGAATGGGACCTACGTTCCAGGTTCCCCTGGTGAGATTCTAGAAAGCCCGCCGTGCTTGGTGCTGGCTGTGGACTCACTCACTTCTGTTGGTCTGGATTTGAAAGCACATTTACTTTTTCTTTCATTATATATTCATAAACCCAAAGGCAGATCGCTTTTTGAGTAAGTAAATTATTAATCAATTTGTATAGTTTCTTGCTCTTCGGTGAGAGTAAAAAAACACACATAAAAGCTCTATTTCCTTTCAGTGCAGTGAAAATATACTTGTTAGTTTGAGATTTCCCCTTCTGAGATTAAAGTTAGAGACATGCCCAAATACCAAAAATGACGATACTGTTTTCCAGTATCTCTGTTTTATGGAATTGCCTAAGAAACTTTGTAGCATAGATTTTATTAAAAGTAACAGAATAAAACCTGAATCCACTTCTTCTGGGAAAATGGTAAGACTCAAGTAAAACATTTTTAAAACTTCATTACCTTGAGACTTCCCTGGCGGTCCAGTGGTTAAGACTTCGCCTTCCAATGCAGGGGGTGCAGGTTCAATCCCTTGTCAGGAGCTAAGATCCCACATGCCTTGTGGCCAAAAAAAACAAAACATAAAACAGAAGCAGTATTGTAACAAATTCAATAAAGACTTTAAAAATGGTCCACATCAAAAACTCTTCAAAAAAACCCAAATAATTCATTACCTTTTATTTTTAGTATATTATAAAATTCTGTCTGGATTTAGAGGTGTTTTGTGAGCACCTATTCAAAGACCTGATAAATTTGATAAATACAACAAAAGGTATGAGCCTAGCTATGTTCATTTATTTAAAACATCTTTTACAAACTAAGACCTGGGGTTTAATCTTGATTTAAAAAACAAAAAAGTACATACCTGTGGACTGCCCTGCTGGCGCAGCGGTTAAGAGTCCGCCTGCGGGCTTCCCTGGTGGCGCAGTGGTTGAGAGTCCGCCTGCCGATGCAGGGGACACGGGTTCGTGCCCCGGTCCGGGAAGATCCCACATGCCGCGGAGTGGCTGGGCCCGTGAGCCATGGCCGCTGACCCTGCGTGTCCGGAGCCTGTGCTCCACAGCGGGAGAGGCCACAGCAGTGAGAGGCCCGTGTACCGCAGAAAAAAAAAAAAAGAAAAGAAAAGAAAAGAATCCACCTGCTAATGCAGGGGACACGGGTTCGAGCCCTGGTCCAGGAAGATCCCACATGCCGCGGAGCAACTAAGCCCGTGAGCCACAACTACTGAGCCTGCGCTCTAGAACCTGCGAGCCACAACTGCTGAAGCCCGTGCGCCATAACTACTGAAGACCACGTGCCTAGAGCCCGTGCTCTGCAACAAGAGAAGCCACCACGATGAGAAGCCCACGCACTGCAACGAAGAGTAGTCCCTGCTCTCCGCAACTAGAGAAAGCCCACGTGCAGCAACGAAGACCAAACGCAGCCAAAAATAAAATAAATAAATTTATAAAAAAATAAAAAATTAAAACCATACCTGTGATTTGTGTGCCATTTCTTAAAGTCTATTTAATGTAGGGATTAAACTCCGTTCTACCCTGTCAAGAGCCCTCAAATCCTAGAATTTCTTTCCATCCTGAAATATGAGAGTCTCACATTCATACTGTATTCAGTTTTCTTCTTTACAGTATTAGCTCCTATTCCTATAATGGCAAAAAATATGTCTGAAGATTTATTTCTTCAAAAAAGCATTTTTACCTACCTCCACCAGAATTAGAGGGAAAACTATATTTGTGTTCTCACTTAATCATTATAAAGTTAATAAATTTGAAAATCAATGTTAAAGTTGTTCCAAACTAAGTACCCCTGTACATAAGCATAAAAGCAAAAGGGATTAAAGAGCTGCAAGAGTACATGGGACCAAGGCAGCTAGAAGGGGAAACGCTCGCGTGTAGATGAAGTGGGATTATTATCCAGAAGGGGGCGCACTTGGCTCTCCCTCCCCCAGCGTCCGTTGAGCAACATGTGGTTGGGGGCATGGCACCCTCCTTGGCGATGTCCTTGACGGGGCTTGGGGTAGGCCCTGAGGCCCTGTCCACGTGACGACATCCAGAACCATCCCGCCTGGTCTCTCTAAAGGTACCTGGGAAAATAGCTGCATGATGACAAAGAGACAGGTTGCAAGGTGAGCTCCACACCTTATTTTAAATTGGGTTGAAATACATGAAATTGTTGACCTGTGACTTTTTTTGGCCTAGTGAAAAAAGGCATTGTCAAACAATTCGACCTGATTTTTTGATTCCCAAAACGTGTATTACACATGAACATCAACTCCATTAACTGTGCAGAGAATTCCGTGTGCGCGGGGGGCTGTGAGGAGGGTTTGACCACCTGCCAGGACACCTCCCGGAGCCCAGGGCCGTGTCTGAGAGGCTGCTCGTTCCTGGAACCCCCAGTTGTTGAGGCAGCTACATCTTGAACCTTCTTGGTCTCTCTCTCTGAAACCATCATTTTCCTTTAACCTTCTATTTGTGTGGCTGGTTTTGGGGGGCCCTGTGCCCAATGAATGGTGTTTCATTATTGTTGTTGTATGCAGTGCCTCCAACCCTGTTGTGTGACAAGGGCTTTAAAAATCAGTTTACAGATGAAATACGTCTTCACCTGGGACACTTTCGAATGGCCTGCCGGGTTAGCGAACTCTCAAGACTGACAAAGACCCCGACAGCTAACCCCCTTCTGGTGCGGGGCAGTAGATAGTCCTCCTTCATTTACCAGCCCATAAAATGGGGACTCAAACCACCTGTATATCATTGCCATCAAAATTGTAAAGGGAAAAAAGTACCTCTGCTTTATACGCAATTTTTAGTAAAAATATTAAAAATCTACGAGTGAGATCATTAAAATACTATGCCTGCCAGTCAGCTGGGAGACCAGTTTAAGTGGATTTTGAATCATGGCAAATGGCCCATTGAACCAAAGTCCAGCAGAACCGTGGCAGCCAGAGGGCTTCAGAGCAGGATTCAGCCCCAGAGTGAGCAGTTGAGCACAGCCAGCCCAGCTGATTGGTGACTTGTTACTCCAGGGAGGTTACCCAGTGTTCCCAACCCCATCCTGGCCCAGGCGTTTTGAAGTCCCAGGACCTATAAGTCCAGTCTAATAAGTCACGTTATCATTTATACATAAAACCATCGGGCACTGTGACATGTTTGGCCTCTGCACTGTACCCATGGCAGCCCACGTCAGCTGCTTTCTGTGTCACCTGGGGCACAACGCAGCCTTGCTCCTTGCTGCATGAATTCAGGTAGTTTCCACAGTGGTCTTGTGACCTCACGGCGCTGTAACTGTCGATGCCGCTGCTCTCCCTTCTCTCTCCCCTCCCTCCTGCCCCTCCTCTCCCCCGTCTCATTAATTTCAAAACCTGGCTTGAAATGTGCATCTCTCACTGTCAGAAGATGTGATGCTTTCCAAAAACAGGTTGATAACCTGCCACCCTATGTGTCTAACTAATGTAGAATTCATTTAGAATTGTCTTCTATTTCTCTAAATGATTTTCACTTGTTTTTAAGTGAAACTCTCAACGTGGAGAAATTGAGAGGAGACAAATCCCAAATGTTTCTGTTTTATAACTTTCCGTTTTTAACTGTACACACCTACTAACTAGAAGCATATACATTCACTCGACAATCCAAAGAGGTCACAGTTTTGATCTCTATAAAGAACAGGTAGTTCGGTAAGAATAAAAAATGTTGCTGACCACGGCTTCTGTTAGAACGAGAGGAAAAGGTCATCCAGCAGAGGAAGTGATGTTTTTGGCTCTAAGAAGAAAATCGACTGTATTTATAAATTCAGTCATGAATGTTTTTTTCAAAACAGGCAGGCATTGTTGCATGCTAGCGACTGTGTTAGCATCGGCTAGGTTGTGATTTCAGCTTTTCAGGAAATGCTTACAAATTCAGATCTTAGAGTGCTTTCAGAGCAGTTGCTGGCTTTTGCTACTTTTCTTTTTAAGAGTATACTTCTTTACAGGCTGGTTCTCAGAAGGGTAAACACATTGGACAAGCTGATAAAGTCTGGTATAAATTAAGATCACTCGAACTGTGTGTCTTAAGGCCTGTTTGACAGTTCAAGGTCATGCGAGTGTTTGGTTCTAGGCAGGGGAGGCACTTTGGAGATCATCCCGGCCAGGTGGCCCTGGGGAAGATGGCCTTGTCTAGGGTGGCAGGGAGGAGGTGATTGGGCTTTTCTGCTTTTGGTTTGTTTTTAAAATAAGATACTGCAGGAGCAGTCCTTTCCGGGAGATGTTCGCCTGGCAAGGCCACAAGCTGAGCCAAAGCCAGAATGAGGTTAAAGGCTCCCCTGAGCTTCCGAATACAGTGGCTCAGCGAACCTCACTCAGCGGCCCTCATACCCGGAGCCAACCTGGGACCAATAGATTTGTCCTGACCTCTGCCCTCCCGCCATCCTGACTTCAGCCCTGTGGGCATGAAGCCTTCTCTGCCTTTAGGAATCTCCTTTCAAGACTCAGACACTCCTGGGATAGGCCGACGTTATGTTAGAATGTCTCCAGTTGGGAACCCGGCGGCGAGCCAGGGTGCAGGCAAGTCCAGCGAGAAGCTAAGCTGCCTTTGCAGACCAGCAGCAGTGCTTGGTGGTTAATCATTCACAACACTTTTTACTAAAGTAAACACAAGCCATGAATTTGCATTATCTTAAAGATAAGCAACCTTGCCTGCTTGCAGGCCTCTCGGGGCCCAGCTCCCAGGCCCCTGGAGGTCCTGCCCTCCAGTCCTATAACCTGTGCCAGAGAAGGGCTCAGGGCAAATGCTCATCTGCATTGCCCTTAGCCACGGTTCTCAACCCTAGACCCGCCGGGAGAATTGCAACATACCCTGATGCCCAGGACCCGCTCCCCTGATGCCCAGGACCCGCTCTGGTTCCCTGGGCTTGGAGTGGGGATTAATCAATGCCCAGGTGATTGTAATGCACAGCCAGGCCTCAGGCAGCACCCTTCTCAGGAGTTCACGGATGCCTGAGGAATGGGAGGGAAGACGTGTACTGCCCGTGGGGGTTAGAGTCAGGAAGCTCCCCGCCCGCACCTCTTTGGGGCTCAGGGCTCAGTTTGTGCTGGGTGCCGGACTCACTCCTCCAATGGGACCGCTGCATTCACTCCTCACCCACAAGGAACCCGAGACCCGAAGAGGTGGCTGCCGTGCTGTGGAGCACGCGGCTGGCTGAGTGGCAGGGGCAGACCCGCGGCACGGGCAGTGTGACCGCAGAGAGAGACTCCACTGCACGAGGATGCCCCGCAGTGGGACTCAGAGTAGCAGCCCGGCCGGGAGGCAGGGACGCCGGGAAAGTGGCTGGAAACCGTGAAGGGCAAACAGCACCAGCTTCACAACTAGGCATCTGGTCTGGGGCACCCGAGGCTGGAGAGGGACCCAGAGGCACAAGGAGAGGAAGGTGAAGGGCAGGAGGCATCCGGAGACACCCTTTCCTAGTCGCCCCAAAATAACGCAGCATTGGAAGACTCACTGCCTGGGTGGCCTCAGTTCTAGGCATCTGCTTGCTGGAGAACTGACTCCCCATCCCTGCCCAGAAAGGTGCTTCTGCACCCTTCCTCACCCAGGGGTCCAGTCTAATCCCCTTCAGATCACCTCCCTGTGCCACTGTAGTTGTGTAAGGCCATGCGATATCACCATCTCACCTTTTCAGACCTTTGACAATTGATCAAAGGGTTAAGGTATAAAAAGTATGCAGCTTTAAGGAAAATGTAGATCTTAATGCCTTTCTTTAATCTCTAACAATGACTGGTTTTAGTCAGAATGCTTCAAATGCAGCTATTGTCAAGTCCCTGCCCTTGTATCAGTGGTGAAGTGTCCTGGCCCATTGAAATAGCTTTAAAAAGGGCAAAGGCTATACTAGCGTGTCTTTGTCACCTCATCTTTTAACTGCAAAGGAAGAAATGTCCTTGTATCAAGCCTCAGCATTTATGTGAAAAATGAAGTTGGGTTCAGTTTGTGCATAGATTTTTCAGAGATTAAAGTGGACATCACACAGTTTTTCTCCATAAAAGGCTGCCTTTGATGCGCTTTCTGTCTATTCACGCAGAAGTGTCAGCCATTGTTTTTGAGCTGCAAAAGAGCGTCTGCTTGTCACCGACACATCCTCATACCTTTGTGTGGGAGCCTCATTCCAGGTGGGTCTCATAATTCAGAGATAATGTCATGAGAGCCGTACACTGTGACCAGGCAGCAGGCTGCCTCGGGAAGATAAATGCCAAGGCAAAGCCAAAGCGCTTATCGAAAATGATCAGGAAGCAAAACTAAAACATTTATTTCTCAACGTCCGATTGTAGTCAGGGCTCTTGGTGTTTCATCAGCCACAAAGCAGAAAGTTGCTCTCTGGTGCTGGCTTTGTTCTGGCCCTGGGTTCCAGTTTGGTTTTGCCTTTGAGGTTTTACTGCAGAGGAAACGAGTGAAGTGGTTGCATGATGGGGCCCAGGGGCCGGAGCGCGTGCTCCCAGCCCGGCTCAGGCCAAGACCAGGGGAGCAGGGTGGAGATGCCGGGGGTTGGGCAGCTTCCGCAAAACATCCTCTGAGCATCCACCCTCGGCGAGACCTTGGGGTGTGGGGACACAGGCAGTCACGACTCACAGTGGGGTTGCTGCACAGAGGGTGTTGGGGTGGATTGGCTAAGCCTGTGGGCCGTTGGCGGAGAGGAATCCATAATCTTAGCCCCCGTGCGCACCCCCGTCCTCAGCTCCCCAAGTGCACTGTCGCTAATTGCTAAAACTACTCACATGCAGGACTTTGACTTTGCCTATCAACTAAAATTGGCACCTGTCTTCCTAAATTTGTTTAAATTTGCTTAGACCTTCTTCATCTCTGAGAAAAGGCAGCGTTGTTTTCCTTAAATGAAAGTGAAATCCAATAGAAATTTTTATGTTCTTTTTGATAATCGATGTGTACTTTAGGATAATCTAACTTTCTGATGTTTTTGTTAATGCTACCTCCAAATTAAAAAAAAAAAAAATTCTGTTTTAAAACAACCTCCCAAACAGCTAAGGCTAAATCCTTAGGACAAGGTTATTTAACCAACTGTTGGATCTCTGTTCACCTTTGTTTCCTTTATGTTCCCTCCACTTTAAGCTTTGTCTGTACATTCAATCCGTGAGACCGGCCTGGACATCTAACCATAGGACACTAAAGCCTGCTCGGGAAGGGAAGAGACGGCCCCTTCGGGGAACCCCACCCCTGTCAACTCCTGGAGGGGAGAAACAGAAGGGGAGGAGGGGAGGGGGCTCCTTTCTACCGCCGTCCCACTGTGACCCGCCGCTGCCCACTGAGGCCTCCGCGAGCAGCTCTAAGTGGGGCGGGAGGGGACGTCCAAGCCACCATCAAATTCCACCCACACTCACCTCCCCAGGACCACCTCCCACCTAAGCCCTTCCCCAACTTAGAGATTCTTGACCCTTCACACGTCCTACTTTTGTTTCCTTCTCTTCCGTTTTCTATCATGGAAACGGTGATCATATGAGAGACCCAAAAAAAAGAAAAAGAAAGAAAAAGCATCTGATGTAAATTCATGCCAATATATATGAAAGTCCTCCTGCAAAAAAAAAGGGGAATGTGAATTCTCTGTTAAAATGAGAGAGACTTCATTCTCTGGCCACTCAAATTCTGCTTTTGTTTGTTTTTTATTTGCGAGTGAGCATTAACCCACATTAAAATGAAGGCAAAGCTACACTGTTCTGTCCCGAAGAAGCATTTGGCCACTCAGTAAAAAGAGCCAGGATCCATGTATAAATTATTCAGAAATTTGGTAAATAAACGGGCAAACTTCTCACTGGGGCTATCGCTATTGCATTATTCAGTCCAATAAAGAGAATTTAATTTAATGGGTTTTCAGCAACATTGTTCAGCGATCAACAAAAGGCATAGTGTCCTTTATGAATAACTGATTTTCCCGGGGCGTTCTGAAGAAAGTGGGTCCTCGTTAACCCTAGAATGGCCAGCTCGTGTCATTGAAGCACGACCACCTGGCAGGGAGGTTGCCCGTCAGCTGTCAAGGGAGGGCCAGCCTGGAGGACCAGGTGCTCTGTCCGCGCCGTCTGATTGTTACAGTGGAATAAACAGTGTGATTGCACAGTGTGGCTGGGGGCGAGGATCCAAGACTCCTGCCAACTGGGGAGCCTGCTTTCTTCCCGGCTCGGCGACCAGGGGCCTGAGAGCGCCTCTATTGAGAGCAGGTAACGCTGACAAAGCTGCGATGCTGTCTGCTGTAATTAGGACGGAAAAAAAATCAGACCGTTGAGAACAAGGCAGCAGTGAGCCTCAAGTACCTGTCTCTGCCTCATAGGGAGCCTCCGCCTTTCAACCCAGGCTGGCGAGTTTCAGCATCAACATGTAGGAGGAATTCTGGAAAGGAACTTACATCCTGAGTGACCCCTGTTTCTTAAGGCATGTTGGCTTGATGATGCTGCCTGTTTGCAAGTCTCACGCCAAGCCATCGCCAAATGATAAACTTTATTTAGGTCCGAATTCCATGGCAACCCCAAATCCCTGGTTCTTTGATTATCCTTAATAAACTGCTGGTCGTTTCTCTTTATCTTCCTTTATAGAGCCCTACGAGCATCTATGTTTAACCAATAGTCCTCACTCTGTGCTGTTGTTTATCCTCAGTAATTTCTTTAAAGCACTGCTCCCTGCACGGAGGTATAAAAGAAAATTAGCATTATTGGACTTCAAAAAATTTAATTAAGAAATAAGCATTACGACCTTTCTAAGGGGTTGTGAATGTGAAACGGTTCATTAAGTTCATGTTAATAGACAAGTAAAGAGCACTTCCCCCAAATGGCAAGGAAAAAAAAACCACTGTCTCTTAACACATTGATTTATTTCATTTGCTAAAGCACAGGAACCATGAAATGGTTCGTCCCCAGCAGCACGGTAAATATGTGCAGAAGTAAAATTACAGCCTGGCGGCGCCTTGTACTTTGTACTCATGATGTGTGCATTTCAATGCGCTGGGAGGAGAAAAACGAACTCTGGAAAGATCCTTTTATGAAATTAAATTACCTGTGTCGCGTTGCTCCGAAGCCGCGCGTGTGGCTGTTGATTCAGAGGGACTTTAACTGTGGCTGGTAGCTTTGCTGTGGGTTAATCCCCCACCCAGGTCAGTCTCTATCATTAGAAAACAGAAAGGAGAAAAATGTTTCCAGTCGGGCATCTAGTCTGGCCAGGGGCACCTAATTATAAAGAGTTATCAGGATTGCTTAAGGGCGAGTGCCAGCTCTGCAATGTTTTCAGCGCTTCTTAATCCAATGGTAGTCAGGCCTCTGAATTATAAATTGGGAGAGGGGCTTGAGCCACGTCAGGTCATGTGTCCTGGCTCAGTTGCCACATCTGTGAAAAGGGAGGGTCAGTGCAATGGTCCATAAAAGCTACCAGTGCAGCAGGGTCTGCAAGGACGCTGGCTTCATAAAAGTAATCCCCTTCCTCCTGCTCACACATGGGGTATTTTCCAGTGGAAAATGACCCCGTATCATGCCTTTCTTTCCCAAAGGATGTATTTTTCAGGCCCCACTTTACAAAAAGGACCCTGTAAGGACAAAGGGAATATATATGAATGCAGTTGTTGGAGAACAGCATTTGTTTAGCTACCTTTTCATTATAGGTATTACATATAACACGTGTACTAAAGGATGGGTTCTGTAATGCACCCATTTTACAGAGGCAACCACGTCTCAGGGAGGGCGAGAACTGGCCAGGGTCCTGCAGGCAGCATTGCATCTCTGAGAACCACCCCCGCAGTCATCCTGGAGCTGGGGGTCTGGTGCACCCAGGGCCCTGCCCAGTGCCGGCTGACGCACAGGCTTTGAGGCCACGGGCTCCTGGCAGGATGGAGGTGGGGCAGGGCCGTCAGGATGGTAACTCTGCTCCCTGCCGTCCGGGTCGTTGAGCACGGCGTCTCCTTCCCCAGGACCCGATGGCCCTGACACAGCCAGGGCTCTGTTCCTTCTGTTTAGTTGGCTCTCCCGCCTCCACTTTTAGGGCGGCAGAGTCAACAGTGTCATCTTGTCACCTTGCAGAGCCATCCCAGTGCCTGCCTCCCGGCCCTCGCTGCCGTGCTGCTGTTTCTGTACCTCTGTGCCCAGGCCTGACGTGGCCCTGGCTGCCCGGCCGGGACACGGGCCTCATTACTTCCTTATGGCTGTAGCACCTAAGTACACCTTCTCCGTCAGCCACCAGTCTGTTCTTCCTTCCTGGTAGGAACTGTGTTAGGAGGGGGACTAGGTGACACCTTCGAGAAAGGAAAGATGTATTTCTAATATTTACAGATCCACTGAGATCTTCTCAGGAAACTCATGTGAAACCTATCTGTAAAGGCCTTGAGTTGTGGGGCTGGGACATAACGGCACCAAGGGTTCAGTCTCTCAGTGGTTCCTTTGTGGGGTTTGTCTGAAGGGCTCTGAGAGCACTACGTGCTGCAGGCCGCCGAGTGCCCAGGCGAGCAAGTGGCCTGTGGCCTGAAAATGAAGAAGCGGCCACAGGTGAGACTGTGGCCAGGCCAGCTCAGGGGCAGCGTCGTGGGCCGTGGGCCTTCCAAAGCGATCCAAGACTGAATCAGGTTAGACCATGTGGAACTGCCACTTTTGTAGGTCAGAAGCCAGCAGTTTTGCATGATTCAACCAAATGCGTCATTCGACCCATTTTCAGCAGCTACCGTATTTCTAGGATTGTCCTTTTCAACAGAATTTGGAGCAAGGAATCTCTGAAAACTTCTACTAATCCTGTCCACAGACCTGATCTCGATTCCGGTCCGTGAGTGTTCAGCCTAGAACAGTCCCTGGAAAGGGAATGGAATGCAGCTCCTGCCTTTTGGGCGGGGCGGGTGGGCTGCCACAGACGTGCCCCCTCGTTGGGTCCCTCGTTCCCCTAATGGAGAGAACAGAGCCCCCTCGTTTCACCACAGGGCTCTGGGCGGTCTCCCCACAAGCCCACCAGCTCCTTCTTTGCTGAGAACGGAGCTGCCCGTCTCGGCTCCCCTGCCCTCCCCTCCCCCTGCCTGCGGGGGCAGCGTCCTCAGCTCTGCACTAACGACCTTTATATTAATAGTAAGAGGATGGCCCTGTTCCCTCCTCTTCTCCCTCAGATATAATTTAGTGAGCTTGCATTTGATTGCAGAGTATTCTTTACTCTCCTTCCTTTTTTGCTCCACATCAACTGCATCTGTGTATATTTTCCTCCGTCAAGGTGGAGCCGGGGGAAGCAGGAGCCCTTGTGCGCCCCTCTCTCCTCCCTCCCCAGCGGCACCCGCTCGGCTCAGGGATGACAGAACACGCTAAATTGACAATCTCACTGCCCGCCCCCGCCTTTCCATCGTGGAACTGAGTTTCGTATTTTTGCTTGGTTCTTCTCTACCTCCCGCTGCCTCCCATGGCCATGCCCCTCACCGAGGGCTGAGCTGAGGCCCAGGGGTCTCCAGCAGCAGAAAGAGCATCTCATCGATACACAGCAGGCTGGCGTCAGCACGCAGGACACCGTGCAGGGCCTCCTGCACGGACGGGGGCTGCAGTGTCCCCGGCTCCTGGTATCAGGTGAGCCCCCTACACCTCAAGTGTTGGGACAGATCAGATTCTGGGACTGCAGGTGGAGATTCCCCGAAGGAGCCACCTCTCTGGGACATCCTATCTGATTTCAGGGCATAGGGGTGGAACACGTAAGAATAACTTGTGTAATTGTTCCTAAGTTCCCCTCGGGTTTTTTTTTTTTTTATTGAAGTATAGTTGATTTACAGCATTTCAGATGTACAGTAATGTGATTCAGTTATACATATAGTTTTTTCAGATTCTTTTCCATTATAGGTTATTACAAAATATTGAATATAGCCCCCTGTGCTATACAGCAGGTCCTGGTAGTTTCGCTATTTTATATAGAGTATACCTGTCCTAAGTTTACTTTGAATGCGTCTCTCTAGAAGGAATTTAAATACGGTCCTCTGACTCGAAGTGATAAAAGATGATGTCACACCGCTTCAAAACGAGCGTGCCCCATCGGGGAGACAGCCTTCCCCTGCCTTGTCTTCGCCTCAGAGCATTTAGCTGAAAACACCTCTGTGTTCTAGTGTTGGGATGTCCATGACTTGCCCTCAGCAGTTTCTGGGTACAGCTGAAACAGAGCCTGCAGAACCCGATGGGGTGCGGGGGGAGCATCTCCGCTCGTGGCTGAAATGCTCTTGCCGTTTCCCATCCACTCTGGCCTTGAACTTACTGCTTTCAAAGCCCAGGCCCTGTGGAGGTCAGTCTTAACCCAGCGTCTTCCCCAGAAGCATCACTAAGAGAAGATGCTGCTGCTTCTCCCAAATCCTCGCGCGAGGCTGGTGTGTGGGGACAACTTTTTTTTTTTTCTTTAAAAATATATATATTTAATGTTCAGGATTGGAAAAAAAGACTCTTTGATAATAAACATATTCCATTCCAGGTAAACACAGGCTCCCTAAACTGATGAATATTTAATTGCAAATATTAATACCCTAAGTTACACTTCTATATAAAGGAGAAACTCCAAATTCTGTTCTTTAGGAAGATGTGGAAGGCAAGTAATACCTTAAGAGCAACTACTGCTGTTTCTCCCCTTTCCTTGGGTGATCTAACATTTTACGCAGATTAGTTAAAAAAGGAAATATTAGACTCCATTGAATTTAAGCCCAAGACACAGCTAAAACTTATCACTGAGAGTACTAAATATTTGATGCTTATGAGTGTGAATAAATAAGTTAATTAAATATTAGGTACAAGGCAGATTCCAAAACTAACTGAACTATGAAAAATAATGGTATAAATACCTAATAGTCAGTTAATATAAACTTTGCTATTGGATATGTTCCAGGACAGCTGTGGATACGTTCCACAGCTAACCGTGTGATTAAAATTTGCTTTACTTTTTGCTTTCCTTGTGCTTATATACACCTCATTCCTCACTGCCTGGCCTGCTAAATGACTGAGGTTCCGTTCTCCAGGGTTTTTCTCAGATACCAAGTCACAGTCACCCCATGCATTCCCACTCCCCTTTGTTCTCTCTTCCTTCCACTGCAGATGCTCTGCGGCTATGTGCCGTGTCTCAGATGCTATGGTTGAAACCGAGGGCTTATGATGGTACAAAAATGTAATCAAAATCTTTATCTACATTTCTGTTAAGTGCACTTCTCTTCACTATATGCAATACACGTTACGGAATATTGTATTTCTTATTTGATCTACGTTCTGTTCTGGAAAGTGTCAGAATTCCATCACTGTGGACTGCATTTCTAAACCATCTTAGCCCTTAATCTGTTGCGCTTTGAAGCCGAGGTTCCCGGCCTAGTTCTGTGTGAATGTTGTCTTCATTCTCAAGAAAATATCCCGACTGTGTAATTTGTCAGGCAAGCTTGTCTCTGTAGTCGTTTGGGTGCACGATGCTGACGAAAGGGAGAACACGTTAATTTAAGAGCTTGCTTTAAGTGAGCTGAGTGTGTTTGTGCATGAATATTTACAGTTGTTAGACCTCATCAGAGAAATATTTCAATCTTGTGATACAAGTCAAACTGTTGGTGATACAGTTTTTCAGAAACGTACTACGTTTTTAAATTGAATTTGTGTTTATTACTTCCGTCAGAGGGCTTATTCCTGATTTGTCGTAGATGGGCAGCCTCCAGAGGTGCATGGCCCAGCCTCTGCAAACACTCCACCCCAAGCTGGGTTTAGGTCCCTTTCCTAGTTTCTTCCACCTCTTTCCAAATATTTTGTGGGAGGAATGCAGTACCCCCCAACCTCCCACCCACCCCGGCTCTGGGCAAATTATTACGTTGAACCATGAAAATACCAACGTTCAGCTAATATTTAACTTATTAGAGACTCAGTTTCTCCAGCTGTAAAGTGAAAATTGCAATACTTTCTCTTCATAGAATTTTCCAAGAATTATTCTAATAATCCTGGCTCATGGTTGGCACATAATAGGATTAATAATTATGTTTGTAGATGGACAGATGGATGGACAGATGGACGGAAGGATGGTTGGATAAAAATGTTTGTGTTTGTGGCATGAAGTGACAATGGCTAACGGATTGTCAATAAATTTGAATGGTCTTTCTTAAATTAGCACGGGCAGGATACACCTAGGAGATGTGGGCATCCAGGGAGCTGGAGTGGAGATTCTGCCCTGATGGAGATGCCGGCAGAGAGCAGCTCCTTCTCATATGGGCAACTCCAAGATGGGCAATTTCAGGACTTCGTGTATTTAACAATGATAGAGAATCTCCCTGGCAAAAAGAGGAGGCCAGCTAGTTTTAAAACAACAACAACAACAAAAGCCAGAGACAAAGCTATTTGGAGGGAGATCAGAATTTTTTCTTTCAAAATAAATAATTTGAAGTAAAAAATAATTATTTGCCTTCTCATGTGCATACAACATGGCAGAATCTGTTTTCCCAACATTGAATTAGTCCGCTGGTCTCCCTTAAATAATTAACTTTACATAACTGTTTTCAAAAGGTATGCCATGGCCTTTACTTTTTTCTCTTATTTTTAAATTTTATTTATTTATTTTTTTTTACTGACGTATAATTGATTTACAATATTGTGTTAGTTTCAGGTGTATAGCAAAGTGATTCGGTTATACATATATATGTATATATCTATATTCTTTTTTCTTTTCTTTTCCATTATAGTCTGTTACAAGGTATTTAATATAGTTCCCTGTGCTATACAGTAAAAGATGTGGTGTGTGTGTGTGTGTGTGTATACACACACACACACACACACCCCATATACACAGTGGAATATTACTCAACCATAAAAAAGAATGAAAAATGCCATTTGCAGCAACATGGATGGACCTAGAGATAATCATACTAAGTGAAGTAAGTCAGACAGAAAAAGACAAATATTATATGATATCACTTATATGTGGAATCTAAAAAATAGTACAAAGGAACTTACTTATAAGACAGAAACAGACTCACAGACATAGAAAACAAACTTTTGGGTACCAAAGGGGAAGGGGTGGTGGAATTAGGAGTATGGGATTAACAGATGCACACCACTATATATAAAATAGGGAAACAACAAGGATTTACTGTGGCCTTAATTTTTGATTCTCTCCAATCAAGGGAATTGTTTGGCATTACTAAGTGATTAAAAAGTCCAGGTAGGTGCCTCTAATTTGTCCTCCAAAAAGTCCAAAAATAAAGCTCATTAGGTGACATCGCTCAACTCTAATAAGATTAGCGTTGTCACAAAGCTCGGGGGACCACCGCGGGGTAACTTCCCCCAGTTTTTGTCTCACACGATCACCTGGCTTGTGACACCAGGCAGCTAAGTCTATCACCAAAGGAAAGCCCTGGCAGTCACTCGTTACCAGGTTCAAGAGGACAGTCACATCCTCGGACCGTCTCTGTAGAAAATGACCCAGGCATTTCCTTCTGTAGTGAAAACTGTCAGAAACCTCAGTTTACAAAGTAAATCCCCAGCACACTTGATGCGGTTCAGGATCCGCTGTAGGGGGGAACCAAGTTTCCATCATTTAAAGTGACTGCTCCCCTAGTCCCTGGTCCTCCTGTTTCCATTTTTAATGGAGAAAAACATCTCCCCTGAAGTGTTTCCTTTTGCCTGTTGGAGGAAGCGATTTCAGGCTGAGGACGGAGGAGCTTTCCCACACACGGGGGACCTGCTGCCTCAGCCCTCGGCAGGGCTACGACTCTGGGCCAGTCGCCTGAGCACCAGCGGCCAGTAGGCGACGGATCAGCCTGCAGCTCCAAGCCCATCCTGCCTTCCACCCTCCGCTCCGAGACGCCGGGTTCCACACACCCCGGTGCTGCTTTGCCAGCTGTGCCGGTGGGTTCCACCTGTGGGCGCTGCAGGGGCCGTGCGCTCTCACAGGCAGGTACTCTGCCCGCCCAGACTCGGCACACACGGCCTCTGTTCCCGCAGGTCACCCCGGGACCCCCTTTTCCGGAGGAAGGACCGAGATCCCAGGAGGCAGGCTGCTTGCCTGGGGCGACATCCCAGGGGGGGCTGACCTTGACCGTGCTGCCCAGCACCGCACGGGATGCAGGGCCTGCGTTTCTAGTCCGAGTCATTGCACAGATGCTTTAAACCTCTCCAGTGTTTTCGAATGACACCAAATGGCACATAATTAAAAATAAGGATTTGCCAAGAAGCTTTATGACCCTTGGAAGATAGCAGTTGAGGAAGAACAATCCATTCTCATTGCGGCTCAGTGTTTTAATTGTGAAGCAGAAGCCAAGCGGACCTCCCAGCGGACAGAGCTGCCGTGTCCAGTGTCCTGACCTGTCACCCCTGCCCAACAGTGCTCAGCCATCCTCTCCTCGAAAATGTCCACTCGAAATAGCTAATTAATAAAACTTTAGAATTCCACACTGGTTATCTTCAAAATGTGACCAGAAATAAGCACAGTAAGATCAATTTGGCTTAAACAAACTCTGACGCATAAATGAAAGGATTGAATTAATATAGTTTATCACTCTGTATCCTGGCTTCCTAAGTCAGTCCTACAGATAATAATTCGGCTAGGAAGTCACCATTTATGCCAGATTAGCTATAAAACTTGCCAGTTTCTTTTGTGCTACTCTTGGCTCTGGAGGGAGAGAGAAGGATCTAGTTTGTCTGTTCTTACCTTCATGTCAGCAGCAAACAACAGTATTTGTGAATTAACTTAGCATGAACATTGCAAACTCTTAACTAATATTCATACTAAACTGAGACAGTGTAAGAGAGAGGCAGAGACCAGCGCTGGGAACAGACTGGCCTGGGCTTGAGTTCGAGCCGCACTCACTGCTAGCTGGATGGTCTCGGAAGAATCATTTCTGTTCCATCTCCACCTTATCATTTGTGGATGGAGATTTCCAGGAGGATCCAGTGGCTCATGGCTACAAAAGGGCAGAGCCTTATACCAACACTGGGTAGGTTGTTCTTACTTATTACATAAAGAGTGTATCTTTTATTCTAGGAGAGCTATCATCCCAACAGAACTCAGGCTAATGGTAATGTAACCTCACCACGATGTGTTTTAGAATCCCCCCAGAATAATACTGTAACACTCAGTGTGATGGTCAGGTATTGTAGAAGCCAAGACTTAGAAGAGAGCTGAGCAGCAAGGAAGTAGTTTCCTTACAGCTGAAGGAAGAATAATGGATACATAGGAGGCCCTTAGTAAATATCGTATGGATGGATGGATGGACGGATGCGTGGATGGGTGGGTGGATGGATGGATGAATGGATGGGTGGGTGGCAGACACAATAATTGGAAGAAATAAGAAATTGAGGGAAGATAGACCTGGGCTCTCTGCTGTGCATGGCTCCCTCATGGGCATAATATTGGCCTCTTGGTCTGGGGACCTGTGATACAGTTCTGCTTCACGTTTGACTTGTGAGGAACATCTCCATCTCTCTTTAAATAAAGTACGAAATGGCTCCAAAGGACATTTTCCTCATCTGGGCCATGTCTCGTGCCATTAATATAAAACTGATGGCTTAATGGAGTTGCTTTTGATCTGTCAAGAAAGGACACACCTAATTCAATTTTGCTATTTTTCCAAGAGTAAGTGTCTTAATTTGCAAGAGAATGATTAGATTATAATTTTAAGTAATACTGCAGTTATATTTTTAGTCACGAAGATGATATCGAGTGACTCTATGAGACTCAAATGTGGAAAGTCCCAGAGAGTTGTGTGAGTTGGGAATTTTATCTTTAATGGCATTCTGGGTTGTTTCTGTGTGTAATGTGACGAATATATTTTAGTCAGAATGAACGGGCTCTCTGACAGGGAATTTTGAATATAAAATATAAAAACAGGCAGTTTTCATTTAAAGTATAAAGTAGAATTATCCCAACATATAAAACCATATAAAATCAAGATGTAAACACCCATCCTTTTTCATCTGTATATCTTCTTTTTAAAGTGTATGTTATTGTGAGGGATTTTTCTAATTCTGATCTTTGTTCCCACTGGGACAGCCTTGTTTCTTTATTTCCTTCTGCATTACTCTTAAAAATGGGAAATTTCGGGCTTCCCTGGTGGTGCAGTGGTTGAGAGTCCGCCTGCCGATGCAGGGGACGCGGGTTTGTGCCCCGGTCTGGGAAGATCCCACATGCCGCGGAGCGGCTGGGCCTGTGAGCCACGGCCGCTGAGCCTGCACGTCCGGAGCCTGTGCTCCGTGACGGGAGAGGCCACAAAAGTGAGAGGCCCGCATACTGCAAAAAAAAAGAAATTTCTAGATACTCAAAGGTACCTTTTAAGATGTAGTGTAGATGTTGAATCTGTTGTCCTTCATGGATGGAACTGGGCCTTCTGTTGGCTGTGGCTACACCAGTCTCTTCTCTTCAGGGGAGAATTCTGAGGTCGAGAGGCAGGGCCACGTCCGGGAGCTGGGGCCCTGAGTCAGGCGCTGGGTTGGGGTCCAGGCGTTGGCATTTACCATCTCGGGGCCTGGAGCCAAACACTCTGCTTCCTGCTCTCCAACCTGCTCCTCTAGGAAAAGACAGTAACAGTACAGACCATACACGGGGTCGTGAGGATAAGTGAGGCAGATACAGCCTCCAAAAGGCCTCACACAGTGCTGGACCCTGCAAAGCACTTGACCATTTCCATCAGTCTCACCGTCTAAACAGAGCCTGTGACGGAGGAGCTCACACTCGGGGCACCTTTGGATTTCTGTGCCACCCACAGGCACCTCACCTGAAGGACTGTCTGAGTTAGTGAAAGCGCGTCCTGTACTCCGTGAGGTGCCCCCTGTCTCTGAGAACCTGCAGCATCTGTGCTGGATGCTGGCACTGGGCGTCCCCCAGGCCTCCTCGGCTTCATCAGACGGCGTGTCCCTCCCCCGCCAGGAACACACGGCCACAGGCGGGCCCTTACCCAGCGCTCCTCACTGGGGCCTCATGAGGAAGTGTCATTTCTCTCCTTTTTTTGGAAGGTGCTGGAAGGACCACTCAAGCACCTAGACTCTCCTCTAGACAAACTGTTTATGACAGAACTGTGTGTATGTATTTTTTTCTCTCTGCACAGCCTAGAACTAAGATAAGCAGAGGTCGTAGAACGCCACATCGCGTCCCTGTGAAACCAGAGTCATTCCAGTAACCCCTGGGGAGTCTGGCCAACCTTGAAGGCAAAGCACAGCAATTTCCCACTACATTATTTAGGTGACTTTGTATGCTTCCTGAGCATCACTTTGTTTTAACCTAACACTGATCCAAATGCTGAGACAGGTGTAAAAAGAGTAAAAGAGATGCTTTTTGCCCTCCAGCTGCTCAAAACCCCTTTCCCGGTCACAGAAGGAACAAGGCTGGGGTTCTCCGGGCTTCTCTGGCCCCTGTGGTCAGCTCGGGGCCCGGATCCATTGACAGGCCCGGCCGTGCCCACAGATGAGCAGCCCTTCAGAGGACTGCCTCCAGGGCCACTCGGCAGGACAGCTCAACCCTTGTGTCCGCTTTAGCGTAACCTACGTGAGCCCCTGGCATCACACACTGTTTCTAATTGCCAGAAATTAGTTGCTTTAATATTATGTGGCAAACACAGTTTTGCTACTGCTAACCACGGAGGAGTTTTGCATTATTAGAATTCCCCCAAATTTCCAGTTAGGTTTCAATCACTTGGGCAGTATTTTTTCGCTCTAAGTGATAAGTCTGTGGGTGTATTGAGTTTCAGGCACAGGTCAGCTGCTGTGGTTCAGGTGTGCTGTGAGTGACGCCCTGTTTTACCCACTAGAACTGAGTCTGGATGGGCCCCGGGAGGCCAGTTTGCCCCCTTCACAGGCGCTGCTGTCCTCAGTTTCCAGGTCGCTTGCATTTGGTAAACCCCTAACTTTTCTTGGAGTTACTTCTTGTCATTTGATAATTTGGTATTAAGATGAGTATCTTCCTGGAAAACTCAGATGCCATTAAGCTATAATTATTTCACAGAAATATAGAAATACTATTTTCTGTTTTCAGACACAGTCTTATTTATCGTTTTTAAATACAGCTCGAAGTTTTTAAACATCATAAAAAGGAGTATTTCCTCAAAATTGTTTTTGGAAATGAAAACTCAAGAAAATCTGTACAGAGCTTGGTGCAAATACTTGGGACTGCAGAATTTAATTCTGCCTGAGCCCACCCTAACTTCATCTGGGCCCAGTGGGTTGGTGACGGACTACAGTTGAGAACATTTCAAGAAAATTATAACCAGAACATCTGCCACAGAAGACTTTTTTTGTCCTTTTTGGTTTTGTTCTCTTATCTATCGTGTATCATCATGAATCCATTTTACTTTTAGAATCAACCCGGATAGAAACCAAGCCATAGGTCACATGGAGCTGGCTTTCTTCTCCATAGTGACAGTGGTTGAGGACTAAATATTGGATGATTTAGTTCAAATTACGTTGCACTAAATAATAACTGTCACATTTTTTTTTTTTCTTTGCGGTACTCGGGCCACTGTTGTGGCCTCTCCTGTTGCGGAGCACAGGCTCCAGACGCGCAGGCTCAGCGGCCATGGCTCACGGGCCCAGCCACTCCGCGGCATGTGGGATCTTCTCGGACTGGGGCACGAACCCGTGTCCCCTGCATCGGCAGGTGGATTCCCAACCACTGTGCCACCAGGGAAGCCCTCACATATATTATTTAATAACTTGTCCCTTACAGTCAGCGATGAGAGTTTAAAATCCACGTGTACTGCTATTTAGTTGTTGACCCTTTTTATTCCTTGCCGCAAAGAGAGTCTAAGACAGAGACGGTTCCGCATTTCTAATTGTTTTCCATTTGGTCGTAACTTCGTGGATATTAAACGCCAACAAATTGTCAGCAGTGGTCATTTCTGTAACTGACGTTGAGAGCACATTTGTTAGCTCCTAACACACCGTATCTCTGGGATGAGGGAGAACCTGTGAAAGAGAAACAGTTCAGGTGACACCGAGTCCCTTCCACCCAGAAACCAAGTTATTGGCATCCGCCTGGCCGACTGTGGTCCATACTGATCAGTCACTTCTTGGGTCGTTTCATCAGCGAAGCAGCCAGCGGGGTCTCTGCTGTCTCTGCTCATTCACTCGACAGTGCGGCCTCTAGATGGGAAAGAGGCCAAACGCCTGTTTTTCTCATCACTTACGTTTTTACTGAGGTGAGGCTTGGAAGGACGGTGTCACAGGGCCCTTTCTTGCCTGGTGATTTACGGAAGGTGAGACACACGGGGCGCCGGGGAGGATGGAAATGGAAAGCGCGTGACTGAGGGTGTGCTCCTCCCACATCGGTCCCTGCGAAGAGCTGATGTGAACGTTCCTAATCAAACTGTACATCAGTCCCTCGCACCCTCGGAGCACCTCCCATCCTAAGAGCAAGACCTTCCTTTCCCTACGCCTATGAGAGCAGACCTTCTCCAAAAGTCTGTAATTTAATAGCCTGAAGAAAATCTATTTTTCCCCATTTCCATTTACTCTGGTCATTTCCTCAGAATTATTCTTAAACTTGGTTAAATGTGTCTTTTCTCCTTTCTTAGCAGTGGTGCACTGTTTCCTCTCCAGGAGTGTACCATTAGGGTCTGAAACCTAATCTAATATCTTATGTGTTTAATTTCCTTTTCCCAAACATCTATCTCTTCAGCTACATTGTTCAGTGAAGTCGTCCTCTTTATCCGTTTCCAGGCTGTGACATTTACTTTGAATGATTCATTTATTTGGGGTCTTAAAGAGTCCTAGAATTTCAATTTGCATTATATTTGAAAGACAAACAAAATCTTCGTAAAAATGATGTATGGCTTTAGGCTGTACCTGGCACCTGCTCCTGTCTTGATTTATTATGGAATTTCATCCATTTATTTCGGATTATCAAATGCCAGCCCAGCCCACCTGTGGAGCATCCCTCCCTCCGGGTGGCAGGTACCAGGGAAGAGGTTAAGGGAGCAGACCCGAGACGTGAGCGGTGGCCCCTCCCTCCAGAAACACATGGCCCCGGGCTCCTGCCCTCCCTCTCCCGTCGTCTTGTTCCCTCCTCCACGGGCTTCTGCCCCCACTCTGAAGTGGGGAGGAGGGAGTTCCCAGCGTGCGTCCTCCCCTGGTCTCCTCCAGGACCGGCTCCAAGTCCGTGACTCCGGGCCGTTCATCCGCAGCCCAGGCCTCAGCCGAGCCTCTTCCCCAGCACTGCTTCCCCGACACCTTCAGGCCCTGCACACTCCCGTCCCCTCTCCATCCTCTGCATCAGCGTCTGCACCTAAGCCACTGCCCCGCGGTCTGGCCAGAGCGAGTGTCCCCACGCCCAGCAGAGCATCCTGTGGTCCACAGCACCTCCATTCCCCTCCACCTCTGCTCTCCAGAGGCCCACATCTCCTCCCTCTTTCTGACTAGTCGCCCTTCCTCTGGGCCCTTCCACACACATCCCTCCCCTTGTTCCATCCCCACTGCCCCGCCCAGCCCCATGACCTCTCAAGTACAGAGTAGACCTGGCTGCTGTTGCAGAACCTCCAGCGGTGGTTCTCCCAGGGGCTAGAGACCCTGCGCTCCTCCCATCACCACAGGCCCTCAGGGAGCCCTTCCACCCGCTGGGTCCCTGTGCCCTATGCAGGTCCTGCCCGCCTGGCAAGTGATGAGTTTGTGGCTGTCTTTTCAGATAAGCTGTGGGTACCCGTGAGGGACAACACTGCCTCTTTTTGATCCTGGTCTCTCCAACTCCTAGAAGAACCCCTGGCACACGGTTCAGGGATCTTCCGTGAATAAACGCCACCATTTAGCGTGGCCAGGCCACCTTTCCACTTGTTCTGCATTGTGGTCAGTGAGGACCTTTTTATCAGAAGACCTTCCCCACAATGCATCGCATGTACCGTGTACTCAGAGGCATTTGGGGGGACAGTTTTTCATTGAGGTATAATTCACATACCCTAAAATTCAGTGGTTTTTAGTGTCTTCACCAGATTGCCCGATTCCAGAGCATTTTTGTGCCCCCATCCCCATCAGGAGTCACCTCATCCCCTCTCCCCCGAGTCCCTGGCAATCGCTGATTTCTTTTCTGTCTGTGGGTTTTCTTATTCTGGACATTTATAGGAACGGGTTCACACAGTGCGAGGCCTTTTGTATCTGGCTTCTTTCACGTAGCATAGTTCCCTTCTCAAGTTTCACTCGTGTTGTAGCATGTTCAGTATTTTATTCCTTTTTTATGAATATACGAACAAGATTACATTGTCGTCAGTTTATGGACAGTTGGGCTGTTTCCACTTAGGGGCTATCACGAATAATACTATTGTGAACGTTTGTGTCCACATTTTTGTGTGAAGGTACGTTTTCAGTTCTCTTGGGTACATTCCTGGAAGTGGATTTCCTGGATCATATGTGTAACTTGATGGGAAACTTCCAAACTTTTCTACAGTGGCTGCACCCTTCTACTGTCCCTCCAGTGTCTCCGCAGCCTCACCAACACTTGTTCATTCTTGTCCTTTTGATCATAACCATCCCAGTAGGTGTGAGGTGCTATCTCACTGTGGTTTGATTTCCGTTGCCCCGATGACTAAAGGGTGCTGAGCACCTTTACATGTGTTTGTCGGTCATGTAGATATCTTCTTTGGAGAAATATCTATTTAATTGTGCTGTATTTTATTATTGAGTTATAAGTATTTTTATATATTCTGAATATGAGATGCCTATCGGGTAAACGATTTGCAAATACATTCCGTCATTCTGTGGGTTGTGTCTTCACTCAGTTTTCAGAGTCCTTTGAAGCACAGAAGTTTTTATTTTGATAAAGTCTAATTTTCCTATTTGTATTTTGGTTGCTTGTGCTTTTGCTGTCATACCTAAGACCAGTAGCATTTTAAAGCTTTATCCTTTGGTCAATATTCAAAACATCACCTGAGAAATGAAAATGTGTTATTATCATCCTCTGCATCTATTCCAGAAGCTCCTGGTCGTGGGCCCAGCGGAAGA
The DNA here is from genome assembly GCF_963455315.2 of Globicephala melas. Classification (NCBI taxonomy): domain Eukaryota; kingdom Metazoa; phylum Chordata; class Mammalia; order Artiodactyla; family Delphinidae; genus Globicephala; species Globicephala melas. Next base: position 40,920,971 of record NC_083328.1, on the reverse strand, counting down.
CATCAGCTCATTCATTTCCTAGTTTTGTAAACTATCCTTAGCCGTTCCTTCTCAGAGCTCAGAGCCTGCCACTGTGGGCTCATCATCGTCCTAGGTTTAAAGTATATCTGTGGATATATTCAGGGACGCTTTCCTGCACCCACAGCTGTCCTAAGTAATCTCCTTCTCCCCGGGTTTCTGTGAGCCCGGGGTCTGTCCTCGTGTGAGGAGTGTCCACTCTCTCACCTGTACCTCTTCCTCCCGCGGTCACCTGGTTAGGCTACTTCCTCCCCTGCCTCTGCCTAACACCCTCTTCCTTCCAAGTCAGGGACATCCACCAACCTGACCATATATATGTCATTCACTTCTGAAATTAGGCGAAGAATAAGTCTAAAATATTGAGACGTTTGTAGAAGCCCGTTGCTTGAACATAGAGATGCAAGTCAGCCTCAGCCTCTACAAACCTTGAGGGTGCTCTGGACTTGCCTCAGTGCTGGCAGATCTTCTAAGGGTGAGCAGAACACCTTGGGAAGACACTACTGCTCCCGTGCCTCAGACCGTGCAGGCCTCCAGTGACCCAACCAAGCCTTTCAGCTGCACCTTCCGCCCTTCCTGCTGCCCTGTGGCTCCCGCCTCCTTCCCCTGAAACTCCCCGCTTCCAGCTCCTGATTCCTGGTGCCAGAGATGCTCTTATCATCCCCGCTCCCGGCCCTCACAGTGGTTAACCCCTTCCCTGCCACCTCTTCAGAGAGCCTGCCCCTCTTGTCGCTATGTCCTACCTGGCACTAACGTGAGGACAGCGGGCCTTAGCCTGCAGGCTTGTCCCTGCTGGAACGCAGGCTTGGGGAGGGCGGGGACAGCATCTCTGACCTTCTCCCAGTTGCGTGCCCATCACCGGGCTCACGTGGGCGCTCAGTACTCATTTCTTGAATAGGTGAACACTTGTATGAAGGTGGACTTGCTTTTTGGAAAGGGCAAAGTCACTCGAGATCAGGTTTTCGAAACAGAGCGAGATAATACGCAGAAATCATACGCAGGGGTCCACGGATATCTGTAAGATTTTGACCACTCTCTAGTTCAGCCCATTCTGTCATCCTGGTGCATAGCAATTCTAGCAAAGAATTTCTGTAGGAAAATGTATTTTTTTTGCAGTCGTACCCCCAGCCCCCTGAATGGCGTGTGTATCCATGTTTGACGCAAGCTCTTTAAATCCCACCTGTCAAAGTTCTCCGTGACATTCTGAAAATTTTGAGCTCTAATATTTTGGCCTATTTCTGGAACTAATAAAAATAGCTAGGCCCTGGTGGCCTAATGGTTAGGATTCTGGGCTTTCACTGCCATGGCCCGGGTTCAGTCCCTGGTCAGGGAACTGAGATCCCGCAAGCCACACACTGCAGCCAAAGAACAACAACAACAAAAATAGCTGATATTTTTAGCTAATATCAAAAAACTAAAAATGGCACTGGCTGTTTTCTGCTTTCCCCGTGTCTGAATCAAATGGACTTTTCTACCATCATTATCCCTAACAACCAACATACCTTCCCTATCCCCCCGCCCCTTTGGCTTAAAGAAGCTCATTCTGTCCTTTCAGAGGGTAAGAAAGGATCCACTTGATTTGTGCTATATTCCCTTGTCACCAGATGCTTATTTTTATTATGAACTGTTTTATACATACTAGAAAACATGTAATATTTACCCCCTCATGTGCACCAACCGTTGTGTTTGAGACCCTCCCACGTGCCACCTCCACCCCCACCCCTGAGATAACGCTGGTTAGAGTTTCACTGCGTATGTGTGCATCCCTCAGCAATATGTTTCACTTTGCCTGTTTTTTGGTTTTTTTGGTTTTTTGTGGGTTTTTTTGCGGTACGCGGGCCTCTCACCGCTGTGGCCTCTCCTGCTGCGGAGCACAGGCTCCGAACATGCAAGCTCAGTGGCCATGGCCCGCGAGCCCAGCCGCTCTGCGGTATGTGGGATCCTCCCGGACCGGGGCACAAACCCGTGTCCCCCACATCAGCAGGCGGACTCCCAACCACTGCGCCACCAGGGAAGCCCTGCCTGTTTTTAAATTTTATGTAAATAGAGTTTCACCATGTGTGTTCTTCAGTAACTTGCTTTTTTCATTGAATGTTGTTTTGAGTTTCATTCATGCTAATACACAGACCTGTAGTTTATTTTCAGTGCTGTATAGTATTCCACCATGCAGCTGCATTTATCAGTGGGTGTCCAGAGGCCCCCTCCTCCACGGCCCTGTCCACTCTTGGGAAGTACAGAGAAGGTCCAGGCAAGAAGGGTTTCAAGGTTTGGAAAAAAATACAATCTGCAACATAACCTCTTTCAAACAGTTCTCTTTACTCCTTGAATTTAAAAAAAAAAAAAATGGAGTTATCCCAAGATTTATTCCCAGATAACTTTTTGGCTTTGAATAAGCCAAAAACTGAAGTAATTGTTATTTTTATGAATGTATAAAGTCAGCATGGTCTGTGGATATCAATGCAGCTTAAACCTATATACTCAAGTTTCAGTTATAGGTTGACTTCTATGCCCATATATATTTAAATCAGTTGATTTATTCTCACTTGGAGTTTAATTCCCAACCTTGCATAAGATCATGAACTTAGAATTTATGTGTTTTAGAATTTACGATATTAGCTGAAAGCAGTAAAGTTAGAAGACCCGAGTTCTAGTCCCAGTTGCACCCCTGAGTGACTGTGACTCTAGAGAAATCACTTGAGCTCTTCGAGCATCCATTCTTGATCAGTAACATGGAGACCACAGGACTCACCCCAGCTCATGTGGGTCTAGCATAAAGGAGGCTGTCGCCTAAAGCCTGACGCAGAAGACCCCCTCATTTAACCACCATGTTCTTTCTGGAAGACAAACTCATAAACCCACATTGGGGATGAGGGGGAACAGGCAATCCACATTTATGGTGCTTCTCTTGTGTGCTGGGACTTGGTCAATGCTTCCTCCGATGATTCTATCCAATCTATCTAATCCTCCCACAGCCCCGAGAGCTGATGTCAGCATCCCCACCGTACACAGAAGGCAGCCGAGGCTGGAGACTGGGGAGGAGTTGGCGGGTGGGGTTCAAGCTCCAGCCCATCCTCCTGCGAAGAGCAAGCTCCTTTCTCACTGTCGTGCTGCTACTGTCATTGCTAAAAATTAAAACAAAACTAATCAGAATAAATTTGGGGGCTTGGCTTTGGATTCTCAGGCTTTTGCAGCCCAGCAGAGTTTATCTTGAGGGTTCAGGAAAGTTCTCTTGGAGGTTTGGGGGAAAATGTAACCAGTGAAGACATATGGCCTCTTTATTCAAGTGGAGGAATATTGAGTAGACAGAGTAGGTCATTAAAAAACCCAAAAATATCCAGAAACCGAGATGGATTTCTAGTTAGTAATTTGAATGTTCTCTGAATTGAGGAATCAAGGGGACATTTTCTCTTTAAAAAGTACTGTGTGTGGTATTTAATGAGGTAATAATTCAGGACAGAATATAAGTTTCACATTTGTTAGTGGACTTGCTGACAGCAGAAGGGCAAAGGCTGGTATTGAAACAGGTATTGGATGTGTGACCAGGTGCCTCCGTAGCCACCTGCTTCTGGTCAGAGGTCACTAATCATCCACTGCCTGGCATTACTTCAGCATTCAGTTCATGTCTTGTTTTGTTTTTGTTTGTTTGTTTTTGCGGTACGCGGGCCTCTCACTGCCGTGGCCTCTCCTGCTGCGGAGCACAGGCTCCGGACGCACAGGCTCAGCGGCCATGGCTCACGGGCCCAGCCGCTCCGCGGCATGTGGGATCTTCCCGGACCGGGGCACGAACCCATGTCCCCTGCATCGGCAGGCGGACTCTCAACCACTGCGCCACCAGGGAAGCCCATCAGTTCACGTCTTAACATGTCTTACGCGTGAAGAGACAAACCTTATAAAGCCTTTGATGTCTAAATTATAAATGCCTTTTTGAATAGAAAGCAGCCAGCATTGAAGCCCTAAGGATGTTAGGTAAGAAAATGATGGAAGACACTGCTCCTGGTTAGTTGCCCTTACTAGTAGTGCTACTAACAAATTCCGTTAAGATCCCAGAGCTACATTTTCTTAAAGCTACTTAAAAAAAAAAAAGATTCTGGCACGCATGAACTCCTTGGCTGTTTCTAAATGGTGCCAGAGTTGGGGTGATGTTTGTTTTCTCTTTGTCATGGCGTTTACATGCCCTGGCTTGGGCTGTGAGTGCAGACGCATTTCATGCTCTCCGGGTCTCACCCCATTCCCTAACAGATGTTTGTCTGAGAGACGACACCCAGTTCAGCACAGCGTAGCCCAGCCTGGGGTGGGGAGTGTCTGCTCCACGTGACAGCCAGGGAACCTTCTAGGAAGCAACCCTTCCTCGAGGACCCTGTTCTGGACACACCTTCTGTGCTCTCCCATGGTACCTGCATTGAGGAGTCAGACCATAAATATTTACTGCACCTGAGAATCTCAAAACTGGATTATTAACCCGAGAGTCCAGTGCTGGATTTGCCCTCAGGAGCCCAGATCTCTCAGCCTTGACAAGGGACAAATTTATGGACAATAGGAGAGTGTCGCTCAGGACGGGGCTGCCAGGCCACCCTGTGGGTCCTGTAGGTGGTGGTGTACACGGCGTCCCGTTGTGGTGGATGGTGAGCTCGGTCAGCGTCACGGCCGCCCCTCCAGATGTGTGGCCTCCGCCGTGTCTTCAGCCCAGCGCATCCTCACGTCCAAGCACTGTGTGTGGGTGTCTGGGCGCAGCGGGGCCTCGGGACCCAGCAGGACAGGCCTGCAGAGGCCGAGAGCAGGCTGCACTGAGAGGGGGCCGGGAAAGGGCACTGACAGGGCCACAGGCTCAGGTGGTCTTCAGCCGTAAGTTGAGCTCAGCTTTTTGAGTAATTTGTCACGCCTGGCTTGGCCCCTGCTGGGCCCGCACGTGCCAGTTCAGTGTCACAGTGCCTGTCCGCCAGCCGGCCGTCCAGGCCTAGCGTCCTGCTGTTCGCGGCCCAGCGGCTCGGAGGGCCGCACTCAGTGACAGCCAAGTGCTGTGCAGAATAAGCGTGTTCATAATGAGACGTGAATGGCATTAGCGGGTCCCTCCAGGCCTGGGCAGCCTGTCCGGGAAGGCGAGTCACCCGGAGTTCAGCCCGCCATGCAGGCTCACGCAGCCAGGCCTCAGGATGCCGTGACCATCTCTGTAAACCTTCATATATCATCAGAGGGGCCACTTTTGAACCTTTAAACTCATGTTCCTCTTTAAAAGTTGCATAGAGCCAACCTGCAGAGAAATTCTGGAATAGCGCAGCCCAGGAAAGCTTTCCCCAGCGATGGGCGTGTCCTGTATCTGCACAATGCAGGCCGGTGGCCCCTGGCCACACGTGGCTGTGCATGCTTGAAATACGGCGAGTGGGACAGAAGAACCGAATTTCTATTTCTTTGTATTTATTAATTTAAATTTCAGTGTAGCTAGGCACCTACGGCTCGTGGCTACCACGTTTGCACAGCCAGCCCTAGAATGTCTCTGGTCTCCTCCCGGGGAGAAAACCTTTCCCTGAATGTAATTAAAGGAAGAGGGGAAGAGCCTATCCCAGGAAACTCGTGAGCATCCTCTGCCGAAAGAATAGAAAAATATTCTCCTCTTTTAAAGCACATGCTTATCGACAGCTTATTGGAAGGGCATCATTTTCCCCAACTTACATTTTTAAAAGAGGCCATTTTGAAAAGAGCGCTTTAAAATATGGTGAGAAAGGCTAGAATTATTTTTGCCCTTCTGGAGCTGCAAATAATAAACTGGCGGTGACCCGCATTCCCCCTGTTCCTGGAGAATTAGCACGATTTTCAAAAGACTAAAACGTGTCTCTTAACTTTTGCGTTGATCACGGGAAGGCGGGGTACGACATCACGCCGACTCCCCCGAGTGTTAATTCATAAAACCCTACGTGTGGCACCGCCATCCGCTGTCAGATTGTCCTGACGTTATCCTGTTATTGGGAGGCATGATTCACCTTCCGAGGAAACAGAAGCCACACACAAAAGGGGAAGATTTGCTTTCTGCCCTGTGAAAGGCTGCCACACGCAGGGGTCCTATTAAGACAGCTGGAAAGTTGCTTCAGCGTGTTACGCTTCTAAGTTTTATTGGTGACTGGTTTTTGATTGCACATTTGAATGTGTGTGTTCCAGACTGCAGTTTTAATTAAAAGGCAATAGTCTTCTTTTTTAATATTGCATTGTGCACTCCCTGCTAGACTCTCCCCACTTATCCTTATTTTCTAATGCTCGTGGCTTATCTCGGCTTGAGGCTCTGGTGTCCTTCAGAGCATACCTTCCTGGCCTTCCCTCTCCCCAGTGGTCTTATTTTTTAAGTGTGTGTCAGCAATTATTGCTTGGAGTATCGATTCATTTTATCAGTAGGCTGAGAAGAACATTTCATCCACGGAACTAAGAAGGGGCGATCCAGCGCTGTCCCACGGTTGTGGATAGAAAGGGATGAGGCCGCTACCAATGTCTCTGTTTTTGTTTGTTCCAATCCAGTTGATGACCTTTTGCTGTGATTCTGGAACTATTGGTTTACATATTTTTTCAGTGATACTAGTTTGGGTGCAGTTGAAATCTAAGGGAAACTTAGGCCTCCAAATTGGAATGTTCTCATGAATTATGACTAATATTTAATTCTCCAACAGGATGTTCACTTGCAAGGTACCTCTTCCCACACAAGTGTAAAAAATGCGTGATTGTATTTAAAACAAAGTGAACGCTGTCACTGTTCTGCGTGTCATTCTGCATGAGCACTTGTTTCCTTAACCGACTCCTGCAGCTACGAGGAGAGAGCTCTGTATCTCGAAGCAGTAATCCAGAACCATCGCGAAGTCATGACGTTTGAGGATTTCACAGCCCAGGTCTTCTCCCCGTCTTCCAGCTACTCCGTCAGCGGAACTGGTGAGTGGCCGCTTTATTCTCCCCTCGTGCCCTCCAAACGCTCGAACCGCAGATGTACACCTGTTTTTCACAGATAAATGCTTTCAAATTTACGAAGCAGCGCATTCGCCCCCTGAATCCACTAATGAATATCAAAAGGAGTGATGACATTCATTCTGATTTGTTTTGTATCCAAGCTGTTCGCCAGTCCTTTTCTCCCGCCGTTCTGTTAACCTCCGCATCCAGCAAGGTTAATGCACTTGTTGTCAGTCATGTGCTCCGGTTCACTTGGGGGTGTGGGTTGTTGAAGAGCGATGCCCGAATCAGTGCTTACTTGTCAAAAAAGAGTTCCTCGCCGTTGAAGCCGTTGCCACTGATGCTTAATGGGGATTATGCTGCTGAGATGCTCGGGTCAGGGATTAACGCGGGAGCAATGAGAGGACAGTGTCCCTTGGCCATGGTGACAGCAGCGCGACGAGCTCGCTTTCTGGAGCGGTCTGCGTCCCCGGGACCATCCGCCGAGAGCAGCACCTGGTGTGGACCTGCTCCGACACTGGCTCACAATCACTTTCACTTATTAGGCCAGTGGAAATTTTCAAAAATGTTGTTTCTAGGTTTTACCCTTTTTATATTTCCAATTTAGGAAAGAAAAAAAAATATGTGCTGGCACTTAAACTGATGATATGATTACTGTGGGGTTTTTTTTCCCAAAGAGTAGAATGACTTGTAAATTTCTGTATGTAATTACAGATTAATTGCCTTTCAGAAAGCAAATAGGATATGGAGTCAATGCACGTTGAAATCCTTGATGAGGGGCTTCCTTCCTCTTCCACTAGGGCGGGCACAACTGTTAGAGGGCCTAATAGATTTCTACCCCGTGTCCGTTGCCTCTGATCGCTGCCTGGCTTCTCCCATCCTGACTTGTTAACAAATATCTTACACACAAAGTGAAAAAAATTAAATTCGGTGAAATAAATCACTTACAAATAAAATCAGCCATGCATCATTGTTGAGCATCGCTGGCTCCAGTCCTGGCCTCCCCGAGCTTTGTCGGGAGATAAGAGGGAGAGGCTGGCCCCGCACGGGGAGCCAGGAGCAGCAGGCAGAAGGCCTGGGAGATAAGCGGCCACGGAGGTGCGGGAGCCGCGAGATTAACATAATCACGCCTCTGCTTCCCTGGCGAGGCGTCCAGAAACACAGGGATGGCCTCTATTGATCTTTGTTGAACTGGAATACTAAGCAACATGAGAAAAGCTTATAACTTAAAGCTTTGATTAATGTTTCTTACATTAAAAAAGTAGAACAGCTGTGAATTGAATTCTTTTATACACTCTGCCAACATTCTATCTAAAACCAAAAAAAACAAAAATCGGTTTCAAGGGAAATGAAGATTTCATACCCAGTCTGGCTAGAGGTTTAAAATCACTTCAATTTATAGGTGAGAGAACATGAAGGATCTACAGCAAAGCTAGTTTTTTAAAGATCTCATTCAGCTTTTTCCCATCCTCATGAAGTACTGGGACTGAAGTTTTTAGTGCAGCGTAGTTATTTTTTTTTTAATCTCGAGAAGCCTTTTTGTTTTTTAAAATTAAAAGAAATTAAGTCATAACTAGATGTTTCCACTTCTTAACTGTTATGTTCTTAAGGCTCTTGATTAAGATGTTATTGAAACCAATATTGAGGAACTTTATTTTCTATGTATATTTTAGTCTCTATGTAAATTAATTTGCTCTTTCCCAGAAGTTCATAATTATTTAAAGCAGTTCAAATGAGTCCACGTGTAGGCAACATCTTAAGTGAGCCTCTAGGAGTGATTTGGGGTTTTTAAGACTTGCCGTTTGGAGACAGGCTGCTCTAAGAATGTCACTGAACAGATAAAGGTTCTGACAGCTCGTTAAGAGTGGGCATGGGAACCTGTATGAAAGGAACATGAGACCAAAGATGAGATATCAAGACAAATGCCAGTCCTTCCTCTTTTCAAGTTATTGACAACAGCGTCACATGTCATAACACGCAGGGTTCGGGGTATTCTGTGTGGCGTGATAACATTTTCTACGCATACAGCACCAACCCACGAGCGCGATTATAAGTCTGGGCTTAATGTTCTCTTTCAACGCTTTGCGTATCTGCCCACGACACCCATCAGGAAAGAGCTAGAAATGAACTTGGTTTGCCCAGGAATCTGAGGGGTACATTTCTGTCCCATTTACAGGTCCACTTTCAGAACCACATCCTCATTTTCAGACCAGTTTTGCTTTTGAGGAATCCCTATTCCCTGTCGGTTACCACTTTGACAGATGAAAACATTTTTCACTGTGTTTTATTTTCCTGGGACAAGTACAGTCAAACCCAGATGAGCCAGGCAGCTTAAACTAAGAAATTGAGGTGAGGCCTGCTCTTCCAAGCGACAAGCCAGCTGGAAAAATTGACCCTGAGCGGCTTAAGCTCCCACAGCGTTCTTAGGATCCGATCACACCATCTCAGCAGCGGTGTCTTCAGAGCAGGGCCTCGGGCCCCCGCTCACAGGCACAGTCTGAGGAACTCGGGGCTCAGATCTTCTTTGTGTCCTTGCAGCAGGGCCCTGTGGTCAAGCACAGGGACAGTGGCCTGAACACTGTGTTCGGCCCACACTGTACCCTGGGAAATGCCTCCCCTGCTCCCCGGGCTCCCCTACCTCAGCACTGCCGCCTGTCACCCAGGGCAGCCCAGAGGGGCATCTGGACTCACTGTCGACACCAAGACGTAGGACCTTCTATTGTTAGGCTAACAGGTGGGTGCTCAGCTTATTAAAAGAGGTTCAAAACAGCTATTTCCCAGTCAGAAAAATGTTATTTTAAACACCTCCTGCCCTGTATCTCTTCTGCCCATTACTCATGTTGATAACGCCCAGAGCATAAAAGGCATTTGAGCTGACTTTCCCCCCAGCTCTGTAGTTTGCATCTCTTTTGACTCCTTCCTTATTGACCAGCAATTTCTAAAAGGTGACCAGTGATAAAATACGGGCTGCAGTGAACACACACACACACACACACACACACACACACATATAAGTACATATCTGTGTTTTATGCGTGTATTTATATGTGCATTTCACACACACACACATACACGGGGGTGAGAGACTAAGTTTGTGTTTTCAAGCATGTTTCCAGGCAAGCGGGTGGCAGAGAGGCCCTTAAAGAGTTAACTGGAAGGGGAGGGACTGATGTAATCACTGCAGCTCATAGCCAAGTGCATCTGTTCACCATGAGGTCATTCTTCTGCATGCTAATGATTTGGAAAATCAAGTCTAATGCTTGACATTATCGGAAAGGCTATAAATAGTACAAATCTTTACTTTTTGGAAGCTGCTCTTATAAACTAAAGGAGAAAAAAAAAAAAAGAGGGACTTTGGCGTGGACTTGAGATTTTTTTTTCCAGAGCTGCTTTAAAGATCGTGTCTGGACCTTAAAGTCTTGGAGGAATCCACTTATGTCTGTTGATAAATGAATCCCCAAATCACTATTACAGTCACAGCTAGCAATTTGGGAGTGCAGGACTATTGGCATGTGTACTTTGACGTCTGATTGTAAGCATTTTCAAGTACCTTGCTCAGAAGTTGACAAAGATGGGTTTTTCTCAAAGAATGCCTAACACCAGGTTAAATGAGGGGTCCTTCTCCGGAAACGTGAATTGACTGCGTTTGCTGAAGATGGCTTTCTGCTTTAATGGTGCTGTCGAGAGCCAGCAGAGGGAGCACAGATCTTTGTTTATTTGTTAGCCCTGCATAAACACATCTGATTTCTCCAGATCTGGTCGGAAGCAATTCCTCCTTCACAAAAGGCTGGATTGTAAAGGCTCCAGGATTTAGAGCAAGTGGAAGGAAATTCCTCACCAGGCCCCATCAGACTCTCTGCCACTTTTCATGTAGGTCATACTTGGAGCTTAAACCAGATTAGCCTGAGTCGGTGTCAGGCTGCTGCCACCGCTGCAGCTACTGTGCAAGAACGGCAGACTTGCATCTGCACGCCCAGGAGGGTGCACTCCTGGAAAGCTTACTGTGCTCACCTACCTGACGAAAAAGACTTGTCATTCCTTTCTACGACAAAATCACTGTTTTAAGTTTGCAGAAGCTATCAGAGGACCCTGCCTGGGACCGCTGGGTCATTCTGGTGGCCAGTAAGTGTCCCCGTGAGACTGCAGATGTGTTACACATTGGCCCCAAAGTGAACCTGGCGTGTGGATGCTACACGGCCGGATAGCCCACCAGGCTTTGCCTCGAGGAAAAAGCTGCACCCAGCTCTCACTTGCTAAGAACCCCAATGGCAGGTGTCCTAGCCCTTCTGCAGTGACCCCGTCACGGCCATTTGCTGGGCGGTAAGCCTTCAAGTCAGTCAGCAGAAACAGCACAAGGTGGAACTAACTCTAACCCCCCAAAGAGGAAAGGATTTCCCTGTTCGGTGAGGGTGGTCACTTCACAGATTCATTCGATATGTCTCCCTCTTTCCCTCCCCCCCTCCCTGTAAAAGTGGTCTGAATAAGGTTTTGCCGGATAGCACTTCTTATGTGTTCGCCTTCCTCATAAATTTGCTGAAACCAGCCAAGAGCATTGTAGACCGTGAAGCTAGAAGGGGCTTCAGGAGACCCCACGTCCAGCCCCTCACATTCTGATAAGCTGCACCAGCAGTGAGGAACGACCCGGGAGCACCGGCCTCGGCCCCTCCACTCTCTTTTCCTCCTCTCTCTGTGAGGTCAGCACGCGTGTCAGGACAGCATCCCAGGCTCAGAGGGTGACCGCTTCCCTCGGCCCCCGCTGCCCTGGGTAGTTTGTCACCTAACACTAGTTGTTGGTGACCTTGGTCACAGAGCTCCTGACCAGCCAGTGAGAAGGGAGTTTTTCAGTTTAAAACAACCCGTGCAGCCTCTCTGGGAGGAGAGAAGCGAACACTGTCTCAGTGTGTCTTTTGGAACCGAGCCTGCTGGGGAAAGCTATTTCTCCTTTGTGGTCCTTCAGGAAGGCTTCATGAGATGAGAGTGGGGTTGGGGAAAGACGCTGACAGGACCGCAGGAACTGGGGCTCCCAGCGCATGCCCTGTGATGCTGTGGGTTCTGTTCCTTCCTGTCACGGTGGCAGTTTCTGCGTTTGTTGGCCAGTACGCCCGTGGGACCGTGAAGGTCTGTGGGGTCACCTAGCAGCTGTAGCTACAGAATCCTTCTAACCGACCACATCGAACAGATCAGGGAACTGAAGCCCAGAGTATGCCCCGACTTCATACAGTCAACAGACGCACATCAGATGCTCCCAGGTGCCCGGGTAGGTCAAGCTCTAGGGCTCCAGGGGGCCGTCCCAAGGCCGCGAGGGGCCTTCAACGTCTGGGGGTGCTAGGAACGCAGCAGGATCCGGGC